>NC_134206.1:215283281-216533281 GCF_965140235.1 Caretta caretta
TTCAATTACTCGCAGTTAATGCATGTGATTAACTCAAAACAACTTAACGTTATTTTTTTAATGAGCGTTAATCGCACACCTCTGTAGATGGGATTCAGCAGCAGCTGGGCGAGGAGGGAGGCACTGGCTGTGGCAGCAAGTAGGAGACAGCCAGGGACAAGATACTCCATAATATCCAGACTAGACGTGCAGATTACAGAAATGTCTCCCGACTGAGGCTTACACCCTAACGACTTCTCTGAGTAATTACTGCATCTCTTGAGGAAGCTCGTAGTAGGAAGGTAATATGGATGGGGAGTGTTCAGCTGTTGTGACCTGCACTGGATGTGCCATGTTTGTCTTTCTTCCACAGGACAGAAGCGACTTTGTGTGCACAAAGTGCAAGCTGGTCTCCATATTGGAAGAGAAGGTTCAAGGTCTGGAGCAACAGGTATCGACCCTGCGTTGCATAAGAGAAACTGAAGATTTTCTGGAAAGACGTCAGGATATGCTTCTACAGGCACAAGATTCTGAAGATTCAGAGCAGGCTGCGCAGTGGGGACAGGCGGACGGTGAAGAAATTTGGCAACATGTGACCTCCAGAAAAAGAAGGGGGAACGTCCATGTACCAGCAACACAGATACAGGTAAGTAACCGTTTTCATTTTCTCTCCACAGGTACCATTGCGGGGAGTGGTCCAGATGATACGTCTGGGAGAAGGGAGCAGAAGGAGACTCCACCAGTTGAAAGGCATGAGATGCACTGTCCTAAGGTTGGGGGTTCCACGACCACCACTCCCAAGAGAAGGAGGCGGGTGGTGGTCATCGGGGACTCTCTCCTCAGGGGGACTGAGTCATCTATCTGCCGCCCTGACCGGGAAAACAGAGAAGTCTGCTGCTTGTCAGGGGCTAAGATTCGCGATGTGACGGAGAGTCTGCCGAGACTCATCAAGCCCTCGGACCACTACCCCTTCCTGCTTTTCCACGTGGGCACCAATGATACTGCCAAGAATGACCTTGAGCGGATCATTGCAGACTACGTGGCTCTGGGAAGAAGGATAAAGGAGTTTGAGGCGCAAGTGGTGTTCTCGTCCATCCTCCCCGTGGAAGGAAAAGGCCGGGGTAGGGATCGTCGAATCGTGGAAGTCAATGAATGGCTACGCAGGTGGTGTCAGAGAGAAGGCTTTGGATTCTTCGACCATGGGATGGTGTTCCAAGAAGGAGGAGTGCTAGGAAGAGACGGGCTTCACTTAACGAAGAGAGGGAAGAGCATCTTCGCAAGCAGGCTGGCTAACCTAGTGAGGAGGGCTTTAAACTAGGTTCACCGGGGGAAGGAGACCAAAGCCCTGAGGTAAGTGGGGAAGTGGGATACCGGGAGGAAGCACGAGCAGGAGTGTGTGAGAGGGGAGGGCTCCTGCCTCATACTGAGAACGAGGGACGATCAGCAGATTATCTCAAGTGCCTATATACAAATGCACAAAGCCTGAGAAACAAGCAGGGAGAACTGTAGGTCCTGGCAAAGTCAGGGAATTATGATGTGATTGGAATAACAGAGAATTGGTGGGATAACTCGCATGACTGGAGTACTGTCATGGATGGGTATAAACTGTTCAGGAAGGACAGGGAGGCCAGAAAAGGTGGGGGAGTTGCACTGTATGTAAGGGAGCAGTATGACTGCTCAGAGCTCAAGTATGAAACTGCAGAAAAACCTGAGAGTCTCTGGATTAAGTTTAGAAGCGTGAGCAACAAGGGTGATGTCGTAGTGGGAGTCTGCTATAGACCACCGGACCAGGGGGATGAGGTGCACGAGGCTTTCTTCCGGCAAGTCGCAGAAGCTACTAGATCGCACACCCTGGTTCTCATGGGCGACTTCAATCATCCTGATATTTGCTGGGAGAGCAATGCAGTGGTGCACAGACAATCCAGGAAGTTTTTGGAAAGCGTAGGGGACAATTTCCTGGTGCTAGTGCTGGAGGAACCAACTGGGGTGGAGCTCTTCTTGATCTGCTGCTCAGAAACCGGGAAGAATTAGTAGGAGAAGCTAAAGTGGATGGGAACCTGGGAGGCAGTGACCATGAGATGGTCAAGGTCAGGATCCTGACACAAGGAAGAAAGGAAAGCAGCAGAATACGGACCCTGGACTTCAGAAAAGCAGACTTTAACTCCCTCAGGGAACTGATGGGCAAGATCTCCTGGGAGAATAACATGAGGGGGAAAGGAGTCCAGGAGAGCTGGCTGTATTCTAAAGAATCTTTATTGAGGTTAGAAGGACAAACCATCCCGATGCGTAGAAAGAATAGTAAATACGGCAGGCGACCAGCTTGGCTTAACAGTGAAATCCTTGCTGATCTTAAACACAAAAAAGAGGCTTACAAGAAGTGGAAGACTGGACAAATGACCAGGGATGAGTATATAAACATTGCTCGGGCATGTAGGAATGAAATCAGGAAGGCTAAATCACACCTGGAGTTGCAGCTAGTGAGGGATGTTAAGAGTAACAAGAAGGGTTTCTTCAGATATGTTCGCAATAAGAAGAAAGCCAAGGAAAGTGTGGGCCCCTTACTGAATGAGGGAGGCAACCTAGTGAAGGGGGTTGTGGAAAAAGCTAATGTACTCAATGCTTTTTTTGCCTCTGTCTTCACAGACAAGGTCAGCTCCCAGACTACTGCACTGGGCAGCACAGCATGGGGAGAAGATGGCCAGCCCTCTGTGAAGGAAGAAGTGGTTCGGGACTATTTAGAAAAACTGGACGTGCACAAGTCCATGGGGCTGGATGCGTTACATCCGAGAGTGCTAAAGGAATTGGTGGATGTGATTGCAGAACCATTGGCCATTATCTTTGAAAACTCATGGCGATTGGGGGAAGTTTCAGAAGACTGGAAAAAGGCTAATGTAGTGCCAATCTTTAAAAAAGGGAAGAAGGAGGATCCTGGGAACTACAGGCCAGTCAGCCTCACCTCAGTCCCCGGAAAAATCATGGAGCATGTCCTCAAGGAATCAATTCTGAAGCACTTAAAGGAGAGGAAAGTGATCAGGAACAGTCAGCATGGATTAGTCAGGCATGACTTGTCCTTGGTGAATCTAATTGCCTTCTATGATGAGATAACTGGTTCTGTGAATGAAGGGAAAGCAGTGGACGTGTTATTCCTCCACTTTAGCAAAGCTTTTGACATGGTCTCCCACAGTATTCTTGTCAGCAAGTTAAAGAAGTATGGGATTGGATGGATGCACTACAAGGTGGGTAGAAAGTTGGCTAGATTGTCGGGCTCAACGGGTAGTGATCAATGGCTTCATGTCTAGCTGGCAGCCGGTATCAAGTGGAGTGCCCCAAGGGTCGGTCCTGGGGCGGGTTTTGTTCAATATCTTCATTAATGATCTGGACGATGGTGTGGATTGCACCCTCAGCAAGTTTGCAGATGACACTAAACTGGGAGGAGTGGTAGATACGCTGGAGGGTAGGGATAGGATACAGAGGGACCTAGACAAATTGGAGGATTGGGCCAAAAGAAATCTGATGAGGTTCAACAAGGACAAGTGCAGAGTCCTGCACTTAGGACGGAAGAATCCAATGCACCGCTACAGACTAGGGACCGAATGGCTAGGCAGCAGTTCTGCAGAGAAGGATCTAGGGGTGACAGTGGACAAGAAGCTGGATATGAGTCAACAGTGTGCCCCTGTTGCCAAGAAGACCAATGGCATTTTGGGGTGTATAAGTAGGGGCATTGCCAGCAGATCTAGGGACGTGATTGTTCCCCTCTATTGGACATTGGTGAGGCCTCATCTGGAGTACTGTGTCCAGTTTTGGGCCCCACACTACAAGAAGGATGTGGAGAAATTGGAGAGAGTCCAGCGAAGGGCAACAAAAATGATTAGGGGTCTGGAACACATGACTTATGAGGAGAGGCTGAGGGAACTGGGATTGTTTAGTCTATGGAAGAGAAGAATGAGGGGGGATTTGATAGCTGCTTTTAACTACCTGAAAGGTGGATCCAAAGAGGATGGATCTAGACTATTCTCAGTGACAGCAGATGACAGGACAAGGAGTAATGGTCTCAAGTTGCAGTGGGGGAGATTTAGGTTGGATATTAGGAAAAACTTTTTCACTAGGAGGGTGGTGAAACACTGGAATGCGTTGCCTAGGGAGGTGGTGGAATCCCCTTCCTTGGAAGTTTTTAAGGTCAGGCTTGAGAAAGCCCTGGCTGGGATGATTTAGTTGGGATTGGTCCTGCTCTGGGCAGGGGTTTGGACTAGATGGCCTCCAGAGGTCCCTTCCAACTCTGTTATTCTATGATTCTATGACTCCTGGGAGCCGGTCTCGTGCCCCTTCTTCCCATGATAATCCATTGATTTATTTTACATGAGGGGAGGGCTAAGGGCAATTGCTAGCAGCCGTGAGGCTATAAAGCAGGGAAAGGGTGATTCGCAGCTGCCACTGCAGGACCCCACCTGCCGGGTGACTCCAGTTATCTCTTCCTGTTGCACTAGTCAGTCGTGACCCAGTCCCGTAGTCTGCGGGCGATTTAGGAGAGCAGGTTAAACACCTTTCAGGGGGAGAGAGGAGCCAGGCCCCCTGCCACCAGCATCATCCCAGCCCCTCTAGACAGGGCCGGCCTTAGGGGTGGGCAAGGGTGGCCACTGCCCAGGGTGTCATGCTCAGTGGAGCACCACTGCATGCCTCAGGGCTGGGGTGCCTCTCCTCCACCACCCTGCTCCACTGCTGCTCCCACTTCCCCCACCACCACCATGGAGCTGACCCTGGGCAAGCTGCTCCAGACCAGGAGCCTGCCTTCTGTCTGCTGCGCAAAGCGGTGGCGGTGGGAAGTATGATATCAGGGTGTCCCTGTCCCGCAGCCTCTGTACCCAGGCACCACTGAGCTGGAGTCAGGGAACACGGGGAGCCTGTCTACTGCTGCTGCTAGCTCAGGAGTGAGTGCTGCCAACAGCAGCTGCAGCTGGCTGAAAAAGCGTTCAGGCTCCTGATTGCTCTGCTTAAGGAGACAGTACTCCCCCAAACACACACTCTTCCTCCCCAACACACACACACACTCCCCCCGCAACACAAACACCCTTTCTCACACCAAATCAAAACTTGAAATGGCGCCCCGGTGAGCCAGGAATGGCCAGAGGGCTGGGGGATGGCCGGGAGCTCTGGCAAGATGGAGCCCCCAAGCGACAGCACAGAGTCCGCCTTGAGCTGCAGGCTGAGTGTCGGGTACCACGAGCTGCAGCAGCAGCGCAGAAGTAAGGGTGGCAATACATCATATACCATACCACCCTTACTTCTGATTGGCTGAACAAGAAGTAGGACTGAGTGGACTTGTAGGCTATAAAGTTTGACACTGTTTTATTTTTGAGTACAATTATGTGAAAAAAATGTACATTTGTAAGTTGCATTTTCACGATAAAGAGATGGAAGTACAGTGCTTGTATGAGATGAATTTAAAAATACTATTTCTTTTGGTTATAATGCAAATGTTTGTAATAAAAAATAATAATATAAACTGAGCACTGTACACTTTGTATTCTGTCTTGTAATTGAAAAAAATGATTACTAACCTTTCCGTAACTATTGTTCTTCGAGATGTGTTGCTCATGTCCATTCCCATGTAGGTGTATGTGTGCTGTGTGCATCGTTTCCAGAAGGTTTTTCCCCTCCACGGTATCTGTAGGGTTGGCTCCAGCACCGTCCCCCCCACCCCCTGGACTCATGCCCTCATGGTGCTGTATATAGGAGCCTGCTGCCCAGTCATCCCCTCAGTTCCTTCTTGCTGGCAACTCCGACAGAGGGGTAGGAGGGCAGGTTTGAGAATGGACATGAGCAACACATCTCGAAGAACAACAGTGACGGAAAGGTTAGTAACTGTTGTTCTTCTTCGAGTACTTGCTCATGTCCATTCCCATGTAGGTGATTCCCAAGTAGATGCAGGAGGTGGGTTCAGAGTTCAATGACAAGCAGACTGTAGCACTGCTCTGCCAAGTTCAGCATCGTCTCAAGCCTGCTGCATGATGGCATAGTGGGTTGCAAAGGTGCGGACTGAAGACCACGTTGCTGCTCTACAGATATCCTGGATAGGAACCTGTGCCATGAATGCCACTGAAGACACCTTAGCCCTCATGGAATATGCCACCACTGCCAGAGCAGAGACTTTCACCAGGTCATAGCATGTGCGAATACAAGAAGTAATCCATGAAAAAATTCTTTGCGTTGAGACTCGGAGGCCCTTCATCCTATCTGCCACTGCCACAGAGAGCTGAGTAGTCTTTGTAAAGGATCTGGTCCTATCTGTGTTAGAAGGCCATCACCCGCCTGACATCTAGCAAGGTCAACCTCTGCTCCTGGCTATTGCCATGTGGAACTGCGACACTACCTTTGGGAGGAAGGCCGGCTGGGGGTTCAGCTTGTCCTTGAAGAAGACAGTGTAGGGCGGTTCTGAAGTAAGGGCCCTGACTTCTGAGACCCTCCTGGCCAAGGTGATGACCACGAGGAAGACCACCTTCCACGAAAAATAAAGGAAAGAGCATGTTGCCAAGGGCTCAAATGGTTTCCCCATGAGTCTCAAGAGAACCAAGTTGAGGTCCCAAGGCAGGATTGGCTGTCTCACCTGCAGGTAGAGCCTGTCCAGTCCTTTAAGGAAATGGCTACAGAGCGGGTTAGCTAGGATGTACCTGCCTCTCATGCCCAGGTGTAAGGCCAAGATGGCTGCCAGGTGCACCCTAATCAAAGACACCGACAGCCACTGATGTTTTGGATGTAACAAATAGTCCAGGATAAACGGTATTGTTGTTCAAGTAGGCAAGATCCTCTTCTGCCTGGCCCAGATTGAGAACCTTTTCCATTTTGTCAGGTAGGTGGCCCTGGTGG
This sequence comes from Caretta caretta, assembly GCF_965140235.1. Classification (NCBI taxonomy): domain Eukaryota; kingdom Metazoa; phylum Chordata; order Testudines; family Cheloniidae; genus Caretta; species Caretta caretta. Next base: position 215,290,122 of record NC_134206.1, read on the forward strand.
ATGGCTTTCTGCTCCCTAACAGAACCTCCTGAACCAGGTCCGAGTACGCTAATTCCAAAGGGTTCAGTCATGGAGCTTCCAGGCTGTCAGATGGAGGGACTTGAGGATCAGATGATGTCTGTGATCCTGGGAGATCAGGTCTGGAAACAGCGGTAAGGTGATTGGTTTTCCAACTAAGAGCTCCAGGAGGGTGGTGAACCAATGTTGATGTGGCCAGGCCAGTGCTACCAGGATCAGGCTTGCTCTATCCCCTTTGACCTTCAGTAGGACCTTGTGTATGAGCAGAATCCGTGGGAATGCATAGAAAAGATGGTGTGGGAGAAGGAACATGTCTGCAAGCGAACCCAGACAGTAATTATGAAAGGAGAAGGACTGTAGACACTTCCTGTTGTACTTTATCACAAGCAGGTTGTCAAGGTTCCTTCCCCACTCTGAACTCCAGAGTACAGATGTGGGGACCTGCATGAAAGACCCTCTAAGCTTATTCTTACCAACTTAGGTTAAATGCTGCCACCACCAAAGTGTTACACAAAGAACAGGGGAAGTGCCCACTTGGAAACGTCTCCCCCCCCAAAATCTCCCCCCAAACCCTACATCCCCTTTCCTGGGGAAGGCTTGATAAAAATCCTCATCAATTTGCATAGGTGAACACAGACCCAAACCCTTGGATCTTAAGAACAATGAAAAGCAATCAGGTTCTTAAAAGAAGAATTTTAATTAAAGAAAAAGTAAAAGAATCACCTCTGTAAAATCAGGATGATAAATACCTTACAGGGTAATCGGATTCAGAACATAGAGAATCCCTCTAGGCAAAACCTTAAGTTACAAAAAGACACAAAAAAAGGAATATACATTCCCTCCAGCACAGCTTATTTTATCAAAAAGAAAAGGAGTACTTGTGGCACCTTAGAGACTAACCAATTTATTTGAGCATGAGCTTTCGTGAGCTACAGCTCACTTCATCAGATGCATACCGTGGAAACTGCAGCAGACTTTATATACACACAGAGAATATGAAACAATACCTCCTCCCACCCCACTGTCCTGCTGGTAATAGCTTATCTAAAGTGATCAACAGGTGGGCCATTTCCAGCACAAATCCAGGTTTTCTCACCCTCCACCCCCCCACACAAATTCACTCTCCTGCTGGTGCTAGCCCATCCAAAGTGACAACTCTTTACATAATCAAGTCGGGCTATTTCCTGCATAGATCCAGGTTTTCTCACATCCCCCCCACCCCCATACACACACAAACTCACTCTCCTGCTGGTAATAGCTCATCTAAACTGACCACTCTCCAAGTTTAAATCCAAGTTAAACCAGAACATCTGGGGGGGGGGGTAGAAAAAACAAGAGGAAACAGGCTACCTTGCATAATGACTTAGCCACTCCCAGTCTCTATTTAAGCCTAAATTAATAGTATCCAATTTGCAAATGAATTCCAATTCAGCAGTTTCTCGCTGGAGTCTGGATTTGAAGTTTTTTTGTTTTAAGATAGCGACCTTCATGTCTGTGATTGCGTGATCAGACAGCAGGATTGTCTGGCTATGTAGACTCCCTCCTCAGGCCCTAAGCTACCAGCACTCCCAGCTACCTTCGAGACACCACTGACTTCCTGAGGAAACTTCAATCCATCGGTGATCTTCCTGATAACACCATCCTGGCTACTATGGATGTAGAAGCCCTCTACACCAACATTCCACACAAAGATGGACTACAAGCCGTCAAGAACACTATCCCCGATAATGTCACAGCTAACCTGGTGGCTGAACTTTGTGACTTTTTCCTTACCCATAACTATTTCACATTTGGGGACAATGTATACCTTCAGATCAGCGGCACTGCTATGGGTACCCGCATGGCCCCACAGTATGCCAACATTTTTATGGCTGATTTAGAACAACGCTTCCTCAGCTCTCGTCCCTTAAAGCCCCTACTCTACTTGCGCTATATTGATGACATCTTCATCATCTGGACCCATGGAAAAGAAGCCCTTGAGGAATTCCACCATGATTTCAACAATTTCCATCCCACCACCAACCTCAGCCTGGTCCAGTCCACACAAGAGATCCACTTCCTGGACACTACAGTGCTAATAAACAATGGCCACATAAACACCACCCTATACCGGAAACCTACTGACCGCTATTCCTACCTGCATGCCTCCAACTTTCACCCTGACCACACCACACGATCCATCGTCTACAGCCAAGCTCTGCGATACAACCGCATTTGCTCCAACCCCTCAGACAGAGACAAACACCTACAAGATCTCTGTCAAGCTTTCTTACAACTACAATACCCACCTGCAGAAGTAAAGAAACAGATTGATAGAGCCAGAAGAGTTCCCAGAAGTTACCTACTACAGGACAGGCCTAACAAAGAAAATAACAGAATGCCACTAGCGGTCACCTTCAGCCCCCAACTAAAACCCCTCCAACGCATTATTAAGGATCTACAACCTATCCTAAAGGATGACCCAACACTCTCACAAGTCTTGGGAGACAGGCCAGTCCTTGCCTACAGACAGCCCCGCAACCTGAAGCAAATACTCACCAACAACCACATACCACACAACAGAACCACTAACCCAGGAACTTATCCTTGCAACAAAGCCCGTTGCCAATTGTGCCCACATATCTATTCAGGGGACACCATCACAGGGCCTAATAACATCAGCCACACTATCAGAGGCTCGTTCACCTGCACATCCACCAATGTGATATATGCCATCATGTGCCAGCAATGCTCCTCTGCCATGTACATTGGTCAAACTGGACAGTCTCTACGTAAAAGAATAAATGGACACAAATCAGATGTCAAGAATTATAACATTCATAAACCAGTCGGAGAACACTTCAATCTCTCTGGTCACGCAGTCACAGACATGAAGGTCGCTATCTTAAAACAAAAAAACTTCAAATCCAGACTCCAGCGAGAAACTGCTGAATTGGAATTCATTTGCAAATTGGATACTATTAATTAATTAGGCTTAAATAGAGACTGGGAGTGGCTAAGTCATTATGCAAGGTAGCCTGTTTCCTCTTGTTTTTTCTACCCCCCCCCCCCCCAGATGTTCTGGTTTAACTTGGATTTAAACTTGGAGAGTGGTCAGTTTAGATGAGCTATTACCAGCAGGAGAGTGAGTTTGTGTGTGTATGGGGGTGGGGGGGATGTGAGAAAACCTGGATCTATGCAGGAAATAGCCCGACTTGATTATGTAAAGAGTTGTCACTTTGGATGGGCTAGCACCAGCAGGAGAGTGAATTTGTGTGGGGGGGTGGAGGGTGAGAAAACCTGGATTTGTGCTGGAAATGGCCCACCTGTTGATCACTTTAGATAAGCTATTACCAGCAGGACAGTGGGGTGGGAGGAGGTATTGTTTCATATTCTCTGTGTGTATATAAAGTCTGCTGCAGTTTCCACGGTATGCATCTGATGAAGTGAGCTGTAGCTCACGAAAGCTCATGCTCAAATAAATTGGTTAGTCTCTAAGGTGCCACAAGTACTCCTTTTCTTTTTGCGAATACAGACTAACACGGCTGTTCCTCTGAAACTTTATTTTATCAGCCATTTAAACAAAACAGAATCTAAACGCATATCTAACTAGATTGCTTACTAAATCTTTACAGGAGTTCTGACCTGCATTCCTGCTCTGGTCCCGGCAAAAGCATCACACAGACAGAGAGGATCCTTTGTTTCCCCGCCCCCCCTCCAGCTTTGAAAGTATCTTGTCTCCTCATTGGTCATTTTGGTCAGGTGCCAGCGAGGTTATCTTAGCTTCTTAACCCTTTACAGGTGAAAGGGTTTTTCTTCTGGCCAAGAGGGATTTAAAGGTGTTTACCCTTCCCTTTTATATTTATGACACAGGTCTATCTAGGGAGCTCCCTATCTCTGGAAAATGTCCCTCACAACATCTGGGTAAATGGACCAGTTGTGATTGGAAAAGGACCTGTTGAGATGATCTGCTAACCCATTCTGGGGCCCCAGAAGGTAGGAAGCCTCGACTTCCTGGCATAGGAGAGAGGAGTGCGCTTTATCCTTTCTTTATATAGAATATCGATGTTGTGTTGTCTGTAAGCACTGACACACACTTGCCTTCCAGGTAGGGCTGGACCATTTGGCAAGCACACCACTCTGAGTTTTCTCACATTGATGTGTAGCAAGAGCTCCTCCTGGGACCACAGGCCTTGAGTCCTGAGGGCCCCAGGTGAGCTCCCCATTCCAGCTCAGAAGCGTCAGTGACTAGAGACATTGATGGCTGTGGTCTCTTGAATAGAACACCTGTGCACAACACCCCTGGGTCCAACCACTATAAGAGGGAGTCGATCACCGAAGGGGGAAGTGTGACCACTCTGTCCAGGCAGTCCCAGCCTAGTTGGTACGTGGTCATTAGCCAGGCCTGAAGCGGTCTGAGTTGCAGCCTCATGTACTTTACCGTGTACATGCACGACACAGTGTGCCCCAGGAGCTTCAGGCAGGTCCTCACAATGGTGGTGGGATATTTTCTGAGGTCTCTGTGATTGAGCTCCGCATCTGGAACCTGGCTTCTGGTAAGAAAGCTTTGGCCTGGACTGAGCCGAGGACAGCCCCTATGAACTCTATCTTTTGGATGAGGGCGAGGTTCAACTTTTGCGTGTTGAACAAGAGGGCTAGCCTCTGGAAGGTTGACAGTACTAATTGAATCTACTTTTCCATCTGAGCTCTGGACTGGCCTCTGACCAGCCAGTAATCGAGGTAGGGATATACCTGTACTGTTTCTCAGGAAGGTCGCAACCACTGCCATCCACTTTGTGAAGTCCTGCAGGGCCACTGACAGGCCAAATGATAATACTGCGAACTGATAGTGCACATGCCCCACAACAAAGCACAGGAATTGTCTGTGGTCCGGGAGTATGGAGATGTGAAAATATGTGTCCTTCAGGTTGAGAGTGGCAAACCAGTCTCCTGGATCGAGAGAGGGGATAATGGAGGCCAAGGAGACCATGCAAAACTTTAGCTTTTTCATGAATCCGTTGAGGTTTTGCGGGCCCAGAATGGGATTGAGGCCACTGTTGGCCATGGGGATTAGAAAATATCAGGAGTAAAAACCCCTGTCCCATAACTCTGGAGACCTCCTCCGCTTCTTCCACTTGTAGGAGCGTCCGCAGCTCTTGAATTAGAAGTTGCTTGTGAGAACGGTGTGATGGGTTACCCCCGACCCACAGATTCAGAGTGCCACCTGATGTACTGGGGTTCCACTGAGCCTGCCCGTTCCACCAGCCTGGGCTCCCTCACCCTGTCCTGCTGTGCCAGGCCCTCAAGCCTTCTCTAGCACACACACAGGTAGGGACAAACCCAGCTGTAGAATCACACAGAGTCTGCAATCAGTTTGGTGTGGGAAGACTCAGCTCGGGGATTGCCCAGCATTCAAGTGCACATCCCCTCTGGAGTGTAAACCCAAAATTGTATTGTCTTACACTGTATAGATTTCTGAACAGCGCAAGCTCATGAAAATCGCCCCCTCTCTCCAGTGGCGGCTCTACCAAATTGCCGCCGCAGGACACGGACTGCCGCCTCATTCTGAATGCCGCCCCAAGCACCTGGAAAGCTGGTGTCTGGAGCCGGCCCTGCCTCTCTCACTGTGGAGGAAGATATGCAGGGCTTCCCCCCTGCCCAATTATGAATTGCAGAAACTGGGTTTTAGAATAAACAAAAAACAAATGTATTAAAAACAAAAGGGAAATTTTAAGTGATTATGAGGCATAGCAAACAGATCAGAGCAGATTACTGAGTAAATAAGACAAAACACGCAAACTAAGCTTAATACACTAAAGAATGCTGGCTACAAATAATAATTTCTCACCCTAAATATTGTTTTAAACAGATTGCAGAGTTTCTTGAGGGTAAACTGTACTGGTTGCACCTTAAATCTCCAAGTATTCCTTTCACAGGCCAGACACCTTCCACCCTGGGTCCAGTTCTTTCCCCAGTTCAGTCTTAGGTGTTTCCAGCAGACATTTTGGGTGGGGATTCTGTGAAGAACTGACCATGATTAACTCACTCCCCAGCCTGAAATAGGATTTATATATGGCAGGAATCCTTTGTTTCCCAGTTTGATCTGCACCCCCTCCTAATGGGAAAAATACTAGCAGTTCAAGATGGTGTCCAGTACCAAGTGACTTTATCACCTGACCCTGCAGTGTCCAAAGCAGCATCCCAGGAAACTTCTTAGGAAGGAGGGATATTAGCATCTTCAAAGACCTATTGTTCTCCCTAATGGCCCATCCAGGTTGACTGCATTCTGTCTGGTGGGTGTTTCCCCAGGTACAAACACAGTTGTAATTGTTACATAATTCATAGTCTTAACTTTAGATACAAACATGGTACATGCATACAAATAGGATAATCATATTCAGTAAATCATAACCTTTCCAATGATATCTCACATGACCCATCTTGCATAAAATACATCTTAGTTATGCCATATTCATATTATAACAATATTTCTGTGAAGAATATGGGGTGTCGTGTCACAAAGGGTCCCTGAAAAGAGACGAGGAGATAGGGCGGGAGGGAGAGGAAGAACTAATTCAGGAGTGTATCCTGGTCCTATTGTGCATAGCACCCAGCTATCTGAGGTGATATGGGCCCACGCCCGATAGAAGTGGGATAGCCAGTCCACAAAAATAGGGGAGGATGCCATCCACGGGTACACCCTCAAAATGCCTGCTTGGTGCCAGATGACTGCCTGGTGGGCCCAGATCCCTGGATCGAAGAGAATTAGAAGGAGGTCGCCTCTTGTAATTCCTGCCCTGCCTTTGACTATAGTCTTGTCTCAGTTGTGACCTGTAGAACTGAGGCAATGGCTGTAACTTGAAATGTTTTCTCAGTAGGGTCATGGTGTGCGGTCCCAAAGACTTCAGCATGGCCCTGGAGTCCTTCAAGCTGTGCAGTTTGGCATCCATTTGCTCAGAAACCTGTGCAGTGCCTTCAAAAGTCAGGGCTTGGATTGTCTGCTGCCCCTCGTGAGGGAGGCCTGAGGTCTGCAACCGAGAAGACCTTCTCATAACCACCGCCAACACCATGGTCTGCTCAGCTAAGTCAGCTACAGCCAGAGACACCTGCAGGGATGCCTTTGCTACCACCCTGCCCTCCTCGACCAAAGATGAGAACTCTGCTCTGGACTCCTGGGGCAATTTAAATTTTGTCATTGCTCCCCAAATATTAAAATAATATTGGCTACAGAGCATTGCTGATTCGCAACACAAAGCTGGAGCCCCCCTGTGGCACAGATCTTTCTGCCGAAATGGTCCAGCTTTATGGCATCCTTAGCCTTCAGGGTATGACCCTGTTGCCTTTGTCTCGCTCGTTTGCTGCTGAGACTACTAGGGACCCAGGAGGGGGTGGGTTATAAAGATATTCAAATCCTTTTGGTGAAACTAAGTATTTTCTCTCCACCCTCTTTGCCATAGATTGCAATGAAGCTGGAGTCTGCTACAGTGCCTTGACCGGTTCTAAAATGGCACTACTGAGAGGCAGAGCTACCCTTGATGGACCCAATGGTGCCAAGATATCCACCAGAGCATGGGAGGTCTCTGAAACTTCCTCCACCTCGATCCCCAGGTTTTGAGTGACCCTGTTCAGCAGCTCTTGTTGCGACTTGTGGTCATCTTGTGTGGGCACCATTAAGGTTCCTGCAACCGCCTCCTCCGGTGAGGAGGTAGAGGATATTAGAACCAGTACCGGCACTTGGTCTTGCCTGTGAACTCCTGATGGGTCCCGTGGTGCCAGTCCCTGAGGCACAGTACCGGGCTTGGTGCCTTGGTCATGTCCCTGTACCACTAGAGGACGAGACAGTGCTGGGGCTCTACTTTCTGATGCCACTGAATATGACTTCCTCGACTGAGGTCCTTGGGCCTGGTGAAAAGCCCAAGGAGTCCAAAATGGCCATTGCACCAGCATCTGCCATTGTGCTGGCCAGCCCATTGGTAGGAATCCCTGAGTCGTGTCCTTTATTCAGCACAGTTGGCCCAACCAGTGACAGCTCCTTTGTGAGTCTGATGCCAAGGATTCACTGCCCAGAGACCAAGGGGGTGCTAGATGGTACCAGCAAGCGGTGCCGGGATGGGCTGTTGCATCATTGCCGGCTTTCCTTTTGACAACGCCTGGGGTCTTGGTACCGAAACTGTCCTTGCTTCCGGTGCCGGCTCGCGTCTAGTTGGTGATGGAAGTACTGGGAGGGACGTCAGGTCCCATGTTGCCTGGAACTCCTCAGCAATGCACGGGAGTGCCAGCCCTACACTCCTGTGGCTCTCCAGTGGCACTGGACGCGACAGCTCCCTCCCTGGGGTTGGGGTCAACAGTGCCACAGTACCAGTTGTTGAGTCTGAGTGGCCCTGTGCAAGTCTCACTCTGCCAGAGTCCTTATGACTGGTGGGCTTTGGGGTAGGGGAGTGCCCCCATCAGTTTTGCACTGCTTTTTGTGCAGTACTGGGGAACAGGAGCAGTGCCGCCTACTCTCCTGCACCAACCTCCTCTGTACTGGCAAACTGTGGCAATGCCGGGAGTCATGTGATGCTGATGAGGAGTCCTTCCTCAGTGCCAGAGAGATTGGGCTGCGGTGTCTGTCCCTCACAGAAGCCTCACACTCCTCACAGAGGCAGGGGTGCTCAGTGTCCAGTCGGGGTGACCCGGCTCTGAGGGATGAAGAGCCGCCTCCATCAGGAGGAACTTAAGTCTCTGTTCCCTTCCTTTTGAGTCCAGGGCTTAAAGCTGATATAAATTCCTCTGCGATCACGCAGCTGGGATTCACCCAAACACTTGAGGAAAGTGGAGTGGGAATCACTGATAGGCATAGGCTTGTGGCAAACCTCGCATGGCTTAAACCCCAGAGACGGAGACATGCCCCCATGCTGGAGCAGGAAAGAACCCATGAAGCAGGGTCCTACTCTATGCTACCAACTACTAACTACCGCAAACACTAACTACAAACTTTTATATAACTATTTACAGGAAAATGTACAAGAAAGTCCACTGGGGAGGGTACCTGCAGAGCAAGAAGGAGCAGTTCCAGCAACCGTCACAGGCAGAAAGCTGGAACTGAGGGGATGGCGGGGCTGCAGGCTCCTATATACAGCACCATGAGGGCACAACTCCTATGGGTGCTGGAGCCAACCCAATGGACACCACTGAGAGGAAAAACCTTCTGGCGATGGTGCATGCAGTGCACGTACACCTACATTGGAACGGACATGAGCCAGGACTCGAAAAAGAATCAATATATTTGAAAATGTAGAAAACATCTAAAAATATTTAAATAAATGGTATTCTATTGTTGTTTTACCGTGCAATTAAAACTGTGATTAATCATGACTATTCTTTTAATCTCACGATCAATCACAATTCATTTTTTTAATCCTCTGACTGCCCTAGTTAAAAATAAAATGATTTAAGATACAAATATCAGATGGTAATATTATTTGGGGGCTTATTATTTAGTGTTTGGGTATACGATTGTTTGGTTTTTTAAAAAGGAAATTCCTAAACAAAAATTCCAAAACATCCAAACGTTAAAATATGGGGAATACCCAGGTAAGCTAGCCAAACAATCTAACTCTGCCCTGTAGTGATAACATGAGGAACATGAAAAACCTAATATAGCTTTATAAATCCGCTTCATCTAATCACAAACATTATTATGCACTAATCATGTTTGGTTATTGCATGGCATAGCTACAGGCAAAGTTTAAGTTGTTTGGGTGCCTTAACTGTGCACTTCCATACATAAAATGTTTGGTTCTCCACTTGTGAGGTAACTCCCTTCTCTTCATGTGTTGGTATAATAATGCCTGCATCTGTAATTTTCACTCCATGCATCCGAAGAAGTGGGTTTTTTACCCACGAAAGCTTATGCCCAAATAAATCTGTTAGTCTTTAAGGTGCCACTGGACTCCTTGTTGGTTTTGTGGATACAGACTAACATGGCTACCCCCTGATACTTGACAAAATGTTTAGATTTGTTTTATGTTGAAGTCAGTTTCCTGAGTTCGTAATGCTTGTCTTTGGGATAATTACAATACCCCAGTGATGTTTTACTTCCAACGTACTGATACGTTTAATATATTTTTTATTCAGGAATATTTATGAAAGCTCTTCCTATTCTCCTGTGTCTAGTAGTAACACATTCTATATTTTTGCTGCATTTCTTTGTTCTCTGCAGGCTTAACAGACCCTGTTTATCTTATGTATTTCCCTGGTTCATTTTCTGTAAGAGTGCTTTTTGTACTAGGGAAAAAGCAGAGCAGTTTGGAACTATACCACTGTCAGGAGTGTCTATTGCCAACTCCACGCATTCAAAAATAATGAGATTTTTAAAAGTAATGCATTTTGTGTTCTTTTTATTTGTCATCTGGGTTGCAATGTTAGGGCTCATATTTTCAAGCTTTTCTCTACATCATAAGCACTGAAACTTACTGGTTTTGTATAAAAGTCATGTGTAGACAAGCCCTAACTCTGCATTTGTTTAATTACTTCCCTTATTCTTGATCAGCATCAATATATTAGAAACTCAGAGGGAACTTACAGGTCTGTTGTAAGTGGAGTGCCACTGACCCAGTAGAAGCCTTCTTCTCGCTTGCGCAATCCAATCCAAGAGTCTTGCATGTGCATACGCTTAGTGAGGAAATGCTAAACAAGACAATGTTTATATTAATTTGAATTTCCCCACTGGGCACTTTTCTGTACCCACTCAGGAGGGATGATTAGTCATTCTATCAAGGAGTTCTCATTGTTATTGCACAGAAAGTGATGGGCCTGATTCTACACTTACATCTGTCTTACATTCATGTAACTCCAATGATTTTAGTGAAGTTACTCGTGGTTTACTCCAGTACAAGTTATTGCTGTTTATTGTTTACACTGCAGAAACACTTAGCAGTCCCAACAAGGTCAGCACCCCACTGTATGCTGTTCTGACATACAGTAAAAGAATCACTGCCTTGAAGAGTTTACAATCTTAGTTTAAGTCACAGTGTAATCTAACCTAACCTGAGTGAAACAAACAAAGAGCAGTGGAAGGTAGCAGGAAAGGGAGGACAAGGTAACAGAAATATGAGCATGTTAGCATGTGGAATTCATTGCCACAAGTTATCACAGAGGTCAAGTGTTGAGCAGGATTCAGTAAATCATTAGCTATTTATATGGCTAGCAGGAATATTCAGGATTATGACTGTAAGGGGGTTTATTTAAAAGATTTGGAAGGGATATTATAACAGACTGACAATATCCTGTAATATCCTGAACAAACCTTATGGAATTAAGATAAAGTTTATTGAATTAAGTTAGACCTTATTGAACAAGGCTTAATACTTCTGGTGTACAATATATTAAAAATGTAACTGTGTATATGTTGTTGGGGCATTGTATGTATCTTCTCTAATAGGAGGGGGATGCTAATCAACTTCTTCCTTCATCAACCTTTGAGGCCCCACGGGGAGATAAGCATATGTTAGTTCCAATTGGATTTTCCAGGGAAGAGACGACAAAGAAAAGAATTTTGGATAAAAGCCTGCATTTAAACTGATTCTAGGCCTCATTTTTGATGCAGCAAATGGACATTTGATAACAGCCTTCAACTACCTGAAGGGGGTTCCAAAGAGGATGGAGCTAGGCTGTTCTCAGTGGTGGCAGATGACAGAACAAGAAGCAATGGTCTCAAGTTGCAGTAGGGAAGGTCTAGATTGGATATTGGGAAACACCATTTCACTAGGACGGTGGTGAAGCACTGGAATGGGTTACCTAGGGAGGTGGTGGAATCTCCATCCTTAGAGATTTTTAAGGCCCGGCTTGACAAAGCCCTGCCTGGGATGATTTAGATGGGGTTGGTCCTGCTTTGAGCAGAGGGTTGGACTAGATGACCTCCTGAGGTCTCTTCCAACCCTAATATTCTATGATTCTATGACAGGAGCCCTAGTCTATGGAGGGCCCCAATCCTTAGGGGAGGATGGGAAGGACTTGGCTATTAAGACCTCATAAGATTGTGTGCTTGTTCTGACCTGAAGCTTTGATAAGCTTGTAACCACAAAGAAACTTCTAGAGTGGGGTGATGCCTGGTAAGCTTATTAGCATGCATGGAGGTTCTTTCACTGTTTTTAATGTTCTCCCTGTCATGCTTTTTACCTTAAGAGTAAAGTTGGCTTGCTTAGAAAGAGCTGTGTGGTAACTTGTATCTATAGTAATCACTCTGTTATCGGTCTCTGAAGAGAATGCAAGCAGGTCTGGTCAGACAGACTATCTGTGCTGGGAGATACACAGTGAAGGCAGGGAACTGTACAGCCTGGAAATACCCCAGTCAGAAGGGAGTGAGACACGGGGTCTCCACGAAGGAAAGCAACAGCTGGGCAGCTGGAAGCCAAAAGTGGGTGCCGTTGCTGAATTGCTGAGGGGAAATACAGGTGCAGTTACCCTGAACTTTAACAGATGTGCTTCCTACCAAAAGCTAATCGCCAACTAATGGTATGAAGAAGAAACTTTCACTGTGGGCACATTTATGTAACTGCCTTCTCCAGGGTTTCTTATACTTTCTTCTGATGCAGCTAGTATAATGGATGAGATGGATCACTGTTCTGACCCAGTGTAGCAATTACTATGTTCCTTTTTTTTTTTTTTTTTTTTATAGACTAGCTGTGATCAGTTTATAGGTATAGAGCACTGGTTCTCAACCTTTCCAGACTACTGTACTCCTTTCAGGAGTCTGATTTGTCTTGCATATCCCAAGTTTCACCTCACTTAAAAACTACTTGCTTCCAATATCAGACATAAAAATACAAAGGTGTCACAGCACATTATTACTGAAAAATTGCTTACTTTCTCATTTTGTCTAGATGAAATTTTTGTTTGCACTAACTTCGCTCGTGCTTTTTATGTAGCCTGTTGTAAAACTAGGTAAATATCTAGATGTGTTGATGTACCCCCTGGAAGATCTCTCCATTCCCCCAGGGATACATGTATCTCTGGTTGAGAACCACTGGTATAGAGCATTGTTACTGCTGAATTCCTTTCCAATACAAATAAATAAAATTAGATTAAAAAGCATAGACTACATTCATTCTTGATGTAAATTAGTGTAAATTGACTTCAGGACTGAATTATTTCCCTGTCACTATGTTATCACCAATAAAATCAGTAAATCAGATAAAACTCTGGCTTTCTGACCATATTCAGTGATTAAAGTAGGACAGAAAGCTCAAATATCAGTCTATCACAGAGGTGGGCAACCTTTTTGGCCCAAGGGCAACATCTGGGTGGGGAAATTGCTTGCAGGGCTGGGCAGGGGGTTGGGGGGCAGGGGCGGAGTGCGGGGAGTGGGAGGGGGTGCGGTGTGCAGGAAGAGGCTCAGGGCAAGGGGTTGGGACAGAGGAGGGGTGCAGGGTGTATGAGGGGCTCAGGGAAGGAGGTTAGGGTGCAGGAGGGGTGTGGAGTGCAGGAGGGGGCTCAGGTCAGGGGGTTGAGGTGCAGGAGGGGTGCGGGACGCAGAAGGGGGCTCAGGGCAGGGAGTTGGGGTGCAGGAGGGGTGCAGGATGCAGCAGGGGGCTCAAGGCAAGGAGTTAGGGTACAGGAGGTTCAGACTCCGGCCCGGTGCTGCTTACCTAGAGTGGCTTCGGGGTGGCAGCGGCGCGCATCAGGGCCAGGGCAGACTCCCTGCCTGCCCCGGCCCCGTGCTGCTCCACTCCGGGAAGTGGCAGGTATCGTATCCCTGCACGGCCCCTGGGAGTGGGGTGGAAGAGGGGCGCAGAGGGCTCCACGTGTTTCCCTCGCCTGTGGGTATCTCCCCCGAAGCTCCCATTGGCCGTGGTAATCCATTCCTGGCCAATGGGAGTTTTGGGGGAGGTACCCACAGGCAAGAGCAGCGTGCGGTGCTCTCTGCTCCCCCACCCCACGGGCTGCAGGGACGTGCTGTGGCCGCTTCCCAGAGCGGCACAGCGCCACGGGTGTGGCAATCCCATGGGCCGGATCCAAAGCCCTGAGGGGCTGGATCCAGCCCGCAGGCCGTAGTTTGCCCATCAGAAACCAAACTTTCCATAAGAGTACAGTATGTTACCTGTTCAGTATATTACTCAGAATACACAGGTTCAAGTTCTCATCTAATAATAAGTAATAATGCAGCAATGTCACTAGTGTTGATTAACCCAGTGTGGTTGGACAACAACAGGAAGGAATGAAGATATGTCCGTGCAAATGACAAAACAGTGAGTTAGAATCCAAGGAAGGCCAAAGTAGATCAGTCCCGATCTACACCAAGGGATGATCTACAGTCAAGGGATCTAGTCCCACCTTGGCATAGTTGGTGTGTATCTCTAATAGGGATGAAGACCAAAATGTTCAAATCTGGGTTATTTAAAATTAGGCAACTACATCCATATTTAGGCATTAAATAAAAGTGACCTGAAGATCCACTGCTCCCAGTGCGATAAGGAATTAGTTGCCTAATTTTAAGAACCCATGTTTAACACCTTGACCTAAGTGTGTGTCAAGGAGAACAGATGATACCTGGAGGCAAGGAACCACAAGAAACAGCAGTGTAATCATTGCACATCATTCACTGCTTTCCAGAGGGAGAAGGGAGAGATAGGAAGGGAGAAACAAAAGTTTACAGAATTTAGAGACTGGAGTGGTAAAGAACAGAGACCACAACTAGAGTACTCTCCTGATATTGTAGTCCATACCCATAGCTCTGCGAAAGCACCCCCTTTAATCTAAGGAAATTTTCTCCCACTAGTGCCTGCAATCCAAGGAATGAATTGGGCTCATTGTTTTAAGATTCTGATGGCTGTCTTACATTCTTTTAAGGTGGTCAGATACCACAGGTATGGCCATGATATAAATATATTGACAGAGGAGCAAAAACACCACTCCTGTTGCCAAAATTCTGTTAGAAGGAGGTGGGTTAAACTAATGAGGCATTATCACTCATCTGTCTGAGACCATGAAAGCCCCTCCACAGAAATATTATTCCTATGTTATTACATGGTTTCAGGGAGATGACTAGGTGTGGAAAGGATATTGAAGAACTGTCCTTCACAGCACTGTCCCCCTTCAAACTCATTTTGATTTCCCTACTGGCTATATCAATAAGATGGAATCCCACTCCATGGTATCAAACTTCTTCAGTAAGACGATTGACCTAGTGTATCTAGAGAAACCATGACAGCTAAGCCATTGAGGCCAAAGGTTGTGGGGCCAGGAAATTGTGTGGATGCAGTGACCTCCATCTTGGTGCCTGGCCTTCTCAGAATGGTCTCATATCTCCAGGTTTTCCTCATTAATCTTGGGACCTCTATGATGTTGGAAAACCATGTCTCCCACTTACTACATGGAAAGGAGTACTTGTGGCAACTTAGAGACTAACACATTTATTTGAGCATAAGCTTTTGTCAGCTACAGCTCAGTTCATCAGATGCATGCAGTAGAAAATACAGTAGAAAATACAGTACACAGAGAACATGAAACAATGGGTGTTACCATACACACTGTAACGAGAGTGATCAGGTAAGGTGTGCTATTACCAGCAGGAGAAAAAAACAAACAACCTTTTATAGTGATAATCAAGGTGGGCCATTCCTAGCAGTTGACAAGAACGTGTGAGGAACAGTGAGGGGAGGGGATAAACATGGGGAAATAGTTTTACTTTGTGTATTGACCCATCCACTCCCAGTCTTTATTCAAGCCTAAATTAATTGTATCCAGTTTGCAAATTAATTCCAATTCAGCAGTCTCTTGTTGGAGTCTGGTTTTGAAGTTTTTTGTTGAAGAATTGTGACCTGTAGGTCTCCTAACACGGCTGCTACTCTGAAACCTGTCATTACTACATGGAGAGGCAGTCTGTCTTCCCTCATCTGTACTTAAATTTGGTGGGAATTCTGCAGCCTCAAAGCCAAGGAGTCTTTCACATATGTGGACTCCGGGATTGTCTTCTAGGTGGGAAGCAGTTATCTAGTCTATAATTTGTCATTCTCAAGTAATAAAATTAATATGACTCATGATAGATGTTGTTTGTATGGGCCCAACCTTTTCTGGGGGTTTCTTTCTCCCCCATATTTAAAGGAAGACATCAGATTTGCAAGTAGATGATACTGGAAGGTGACCTCCATTTCACTGAACCGTGTTTTACAGGATCTGATTTCTTTACCACAGATCCATTCATCTCTGTGTCCTGTGAGCTTGGACATGCACTGGAGGGAGGAAGGGACAGGAAGAGTCAGGAGATTAATAATTTCACCTATAATTTGCAAGTTCAAATCCAGCCATCAGGGCAATGTGTGCATTGCTGCTGCCTCTGCTGGTGTTAAATAAAGGCCCTTGGTTTCCTGGACTGACAATCTGGCATCTTTCACTATCTGACTCACATAATTTTTTATTTTACAAAGATTTAAAAGGACAAATATTGAATGAGAAAGTGGGGACGTTACAGGAGCTAAGGGAAGAGACTAAATGAATTTTGTTTTTATTCCCTTACCATTTCTTGATGGTTTTCAATCACAGCAAGTGAAGCTTCATAAAGGGAACAGAAGCTCTGACTGGAGTCCCAGTCCTTCTCCTCCTCTGAGAGGTAATAACATTTCCTTTTGAAGTACAGCCAGTCCTCAGGGCATGGCTCAGAGGGCAGGGAGATGGGAGGTTCTTTATAGGAGAAAAGACATACAAATAAAAAGGGGAAAAATGTGTCATAGTTCTTTCTGATAAAATCTCCCAGTTCAGGTTCTCTGGGGCAGATTAATCCAGCCAAGTTTAGCCCTTCTGAAGCAAGATTCACAGTGAATGTCAGAGGAAAAAACAAACTAAATAAAGAATAATAATGCACCTAATCCTGCAAGCCCTTCTGCATGCAGAACTCCCATTGGTCTCAGCAGTTGAGGGAGCTCAACACCATGCAGGATTGTGCCCTCAGTGACATGCCCAGGATCTCAGTGACAGTCTCATCCTCCATGAGCACCAATGCACATCCTAGGTCACGAGCACCTTCATTACCGAAGGCACCAGAAGTTCTCTACCACTTGAGCTATACTTTAGCGGATAGTAGTAACAAGCTCTTATCTTCTTTTTGGGCCACTTCACTCACCTCATGTCAAAATAATTGGGCTTTATACATGTGAAGTACTGTGGAAAGGAGGAGGAGCTCGTGGGGAGTGAATATATGTCCCAGTCCCTGTGGCCAGAACCTCCTGCTGCTCCAGCTTCTCCTCACCATTTTTGTGTTGTGTTAGATCATTGGATCTGCACAATTGTCAGTCATGTAGCCATTCTCCCAGCCTGTCCCAAATACCACCTTCTGCATTGGCCCACGTAGGACTGGTGTGAAATCCCTTTCTGCAATGCACAGAGAATATAGAATCTGCTTCCATCTGCACAACCTCATCGGGGGCATAAATGGTGTCAGGGGCTTTGCACAAGGGATCCTCACCAGGGTGAAATTCACCCCATGGTGAATTATTATTTATGTCAGAGTAACTCCCAAAATATCTCACAGCACTGTACTGACATGTAGACAGATGTATTACTGACCCCAAAAGCTTATTAACCAATGGCAGCCATGAAAAAAGAGCTACAACAATAGATGGGAAAATTGGAGGATGGCCAGAGGAGGGTGTGATGAACTGGGGATTTTCCCTTGTTACATTGTATGTGTGAGTCTATGTGAGTTTTACTGTTTTGCATGAATACTGTGTGTGCCTCAGTTTCCGTATGCTGCACCAATGCCTAGGTGGTGGGAATAAGGGTGCGTGACTTTGGCTGAGACCCTCAGGGGGCAGGTGAGGCTGCTCCAGCTGCCTGTATGTAGGCGATGGTTGGTGCTCTTCATAACTTGAGACCCAGGAGGGGGATGCAACCAGGTGATGACTAGGTGATTTTGCCTGGGAAGCAGGACAAAGACAAGGAGAAGGAGCAACGGGGGTGCCTGAGGTCAGGTCGCTGGAAGCTGGCAGTCTGCTTGGGGGGACTGGAAGAGGGGGAGTCCAGGGCATCTGGCCCAGGACTTCCCAAGATGGACTTGGCTGGAAGTCACTGATTTCTGTGCTACCAAGCTCTGTTCTATGCTGTGTTCCTGTCGACTAATAAACCCTTTTGCTCTACATGCTGACTGCCGTGTTGGGGTGCAGGGCCCCCTGGCTTCCCCAAGAGCCCCATCCAGGTGGACTCACTGCGGGAAGCGCACGGTTTGGAAGGGGATGCTGAAAGCTCCAAGGTCAGATCCAGGAAGGTCGAAGCTGTGTAAGCTTCTTGCCCTGGTGACAGTATGCTCAGAGAAAGTAGGCATGCTACCCCAGAGTCCTGACTGGCTTTATACGGCATAGTTCCAGAGCATTGCCCTGGTGACTCCATGACAGAGGGTTGCAGAAAATAAGGTCATGTACACTTAAAATTTTACCAGCAGAGATACATCAGCTAGGAGTATGATTTTTACCAATATAGCTATGCCAGTAAAAGCCTTAGTGTAGATGCAGTTATATCAGTATGACAGTGCTTATGCCAGTATAGCTTATGCTGGGCAGGGAAACAGGCATTAACTATACTACTGTAAGTACTTTCATACTCATAGAACTTCGTCTACAGAGGGTTCACCTGGAGTTATGCACATCTTGTTACAAAATGTGTTTGACAACATGTATAAAACTCCCTTAACTCACTTAAATCCTCTTCCAGGGTAGAGTGCCCCTATATTCAAACTCCCAACCCCATCCTCACTCACCATTCAACCTCTCCATCCACCACCCTCTCTAAACATCCAACCATCCTCTGTCCTCATTCTACATGGCAACTCCTTGGCAGGTCATCCTGTGACCATTCCATACCTACTCCTAGCAGCCTGCTCCTTCACGAGTTCTCTTCCCCCCCCCCCCGGGCTATTGTGAAAGTTTTCAGTAACAAAACTTGATAAAGGAGAAAAAAAACCTTGATTATTAGGCAATACACTTGCCCTCTCCAATCCGGAGGCGGTACTTGCAGGAGCGGGCAGCACACGGAGACCTGCTGCCCCCCCTCCCCTCAGGGGGCATGCAGAAACGTGCCAGCAGCAGCCAGCCGCATTTGCTTGCGGGAGCGGTGTGGGGCCACGGCATGCAGGCAGCCTGCCTGAGCCCTGCTGCGCTGATGGCCGGGAGCCGCCTGTGGTAAGTGCCTCCCAGCTAAAGCCTGCACCTCGCACCCCCTCCTGTATCCCAACCCCTGCCTCAAGTCAGAACCCCGTCCTGCCCCCAAACTCCCTCCCAGACCCTGCACTCCCTCCTGTACCCCAATTCCCTGCTCCAGCCCAGAGCCCCCTCCTGCACCAAACTCCCTCCCAGAGCCCACACCCCTCACCATCTCCTGCACCCCAACACTCTGCACCAGCCCAGAGCTCACTCCTGCACCCAAACTACTTCCCAGACCCCGCACACCCTCCTTTACTATAGTAGGAATGTGCGGCCTGGTACAACTTACCAAAATTCGTGGAGTGGCCCCCCCGCAAAAATTATTGTCCACCCCGATCCAATGGCAGGTTGGTGTGGAGTAGGAAAATGGGATTCTTTCTGGTCTCCAATGAGTTAGGGGCTAGAGTTGGCTGAAAAAGGGGAATCCTTTTCTGGAAAAATTCTTTCCATTTTGAAAAAAGTTATGTCCTGAAGCTAAACTTATTTTCATCAGAAAATTTCTGACAGCTCCGTTAGGGTACACAGGGCTGCATTTCACCCTTAACAAATGTTTAACGAACAATACGAAAAAATAAAACATAGAAAAATAGCAAATGACCCCACAGAATGTTTGTGGGAAAGGGGCACAAAAGGTCGAGTTAAGAATAAAAAGGTAATTTTATTGCTAAATTCTCTGGATTTTATTAATGTGTGGGGGGGAATTAAACAGTTTTGGAATAGCAGACTTCATCATTTTTTAAGATTCTATATTGAAGTTATTCCGCCTCAATAGCAGCATCACATTGCTGTAAAGATGCCTGACATAATAAAATGAAATGTTGCCTCCATCAATGGGAGTTCTGGCTTTAGGCCCCAGCATTTCCAGTATTGTTGGATACAAGTATTATTGCATTTGACAACTGAAGTCCTAGAGCATGATAGTTAGATGAAATGTACAGTACTTCAAATGGCAAAAAATAATACAAATACTTACTCAGGAAAATTACCAGGACCAATACCAAAATCCCAACAGCAACAGTTCCAGCAATGAGTTTCTGGCCTGAGAAAAATCCTGAAAAGGTGAAGATCATTAAAGGCTTTAACATGTGTTTCAGGTTTAGGACTACTGGCTGGAGTTAGGCTGTGCACCACAGAGCCAGATAAAGGAGTCCTCAGACAACGCTGGGACAATTTCTAATCTCAGTTACACCAATGTAATCCTGAGCAACTCCACTGCAGTCAAAGAAGTGGTTGCTCCAGTTTTACATCAGTGTAACAGGGCTTTTCTACACACAGAATTACAGTATTCCTGATTAATGTCACATGTGGACACTCTTACTATTTGCACATGGATTATGTATGCTAAACATGAAGAAAGCACTTTTCTTATGGAATAATAGTGGCCACACATGGAGTAATTCAGGAACAGCTACTGTGCTTTAAATTCACACCCTATCTTAATCAGGGTCAATTTTCAAGCATACACAACTCCTGTGTGAGATCAGAATCTGCCCAGTTGTGTCTACCTAGCAAATCCACCCAACGCAGTCAACCAGTCAGCCACATGTACATACCTGTAATCATGTTATATTAATGAATGCAGCAAGATGGGATGTTAGATGGGGTGGGATCTGAGTTACTACAGAGAATTCTTTCCTGGGTGTCTGGCTGGTGAGTCTTGCCCACCTGCTCAGGGTTCAGCTGATTGCCATATTTGGGGTTGGGAAGGAATTTCCCCCCAGGGCAAATTGGCAGAGGTTTTTTTTTGCCTTCCTCTGCAGCATGGGGCACGGGTCACTTGCTGAAGGATTCTCTGCACTTTGAACTCTTTAAACCACGATTTGAGGACTTCAGTAGCTCAGACATAAGTTAGGGGTTTGTTACAGGAGTTGGTGGGTGAGATTCCGTAGCCTGCATTGTGCAGGAGGTCAGACTAAGACGATCAGAATGGTCCCTTCTGACTTTAAAGTCTATGATTCTAATACAAGATGAGGTACTTGAGTGGGGTTGGGGGGGTGTGGGGTTGGGGGGCATGGGGTGGGAGACAGAGAAGAGTTAGAATCTCATCTGAGAGGAGCAAAGGGATACAAAGGATACCAGGACAAACCAAGGACAGTAGTGACTTGGATTTAAAAGGGCATGTCTACTTGAAATCTAATCAATTTAGAATATATATGTTCGTTAAGAAGGAGCCTCAAGCTCTATACCTGCTCCTGAATACCCCTACCAATTGCTGTGGTTTTATAATCACATTTTTCTAGTTTCAAAAAGTTTTGTTTCACGCCTGTTGTTGTATGAAAGACCCACACAAACAACAGGGAAACAAATAAACAGCAATCACATTTCCCATAGATTTTGGGGCCAGTTTGAGAAGTGCAACTTTCATAGGGGGCAGCCCCAGACAGAGGCATTCAAAGCCACTAACCGCTTCTGACTTTTTGGCCTTCCTGTACAGGGACAGTAGAGAGTTTGACTCAGCACAAGACCCCAGACCAGCAAAGGTATTTCAGTGGGAGTCAGGCACCTAAATACCTTTCAGGATCTGGGCCAATATGCTAGCAAATAGAAAGTAAATGGATATTCTTTCTCTAATCTCTTTTAGTTACAATAATTTTTGATGTTATTTGTAGTTAGTAGGAAACATTTTCAAAGAGAAGTATGATTTTTAATTGGCAGTATCCTTTTAAATAAGCAATGGCTTTACGTTTTCCTAGTGCACCTGTGATAATCCCTGCGTAAAGAGGTATGCTTGAAAGGGTGTGAAAGAGTGAGGAATCTATTGTTTTGTTTTTCCACTTAAATAAAAACACATTCTCTTAATCACAGAATTTACAAGTGTATTAAGATGCACTTGGCTGACAAGATTTATACTTTGTTCCTGAAAAACAGACCCATAATATTGCACAGTTCAAATGGCAGAATTTGGGACAGGAGGCCTGGCTGCACATCTTGAAAGCGAATCAACTGTTGGGGTGAGGGGCCTCACCACTGGATTTTGTGAGAGAGAGAGAGAGCGAGCGTCCATTCCATTGTGTTGTGTCCTTCGCGTGCAACTAGCGCTTGCAGCAAACTCAGCCCCCACCCGCACCCGATCGGGGCATCTCGCTAGGACCGCGCAGAACTCAAATCTGGGACTTCGGCAGTCTTTCCCAACCTGGATGTGGCGCCCAACTTCCCCCGCGATGGAGGTGTTCAGCGTGGCCCCTTTCCGAGATGGATGTGGGGGGGGTTAATGTAATTAAACATTACAACCTCCTCCTGTAATATCGTCCCACCGCCAGCACGCTCCCTTTTCTCCCTCCCACACAATCCCCATTCTTTGGTCATCGTCCCCGAACACGACCTTTTCTCTTCTCTTCCCCCATCCAAAATCCCCCCACCCCCAAAGGTGGGCACCCTTCCCCCTCAAATGGTCTAGGCCCGTAACTGCAGCGGAGAGGAGTGGGGACAATTCAGATCGCACCAGCTCCAGTCTCCTGGAGTAAAAGCTCTTACCGGACACAGCTGCCTTCATCCGACTGAACGGCTCCCCGCACAGCTTCCAGGTCCAAAAAGTTGCATTAGTCGGTAACGAAGGGCTCCCGATGGCAGGAGTACACCGAGGACTCGGCTCTCCCGACCCGCGGCGAGGCTGGGGCTCACTGCCGGCGCCGGGTGCCCACCGAGTGCCCTGCGAGCTGCGATCTTCCGGGGTTCCCGGGGGTGCTGTGCTTGTTAGCGGCTCTCTCTCCTCTCGGCCCTCGGGCAGGGCCCCAGCGGCTCCTGACGCAGCCCGAGGAGGAATCCCCCCTTCTCCTTCCCTCTGGGCCCCGACAGGCTCCATCCCCGCTGGGACGCGGCCTCGGAGTGGTCGCGCTTCCGCAACGATCCGGTTCCCCCCTTTCACTTTCACTTTCGTGCCCGGGCGCCCGCAGGAAAGGCAGCGGCTCCCCCCCGTAGCACCCCCCTGCTCTGCCCTGGAGAGGCAAGCAGGGAACGGGAAGGGGTGGGGAACGGGGAGAACAGTGCCTCCAGGGGGCGACGAGGGCAGAGGGGTAAAGGGGAAGGGAGATGGGAATGACCTGGGAGTAGAGAAGAGGTTACAGGGTGGGCAGCACAGAGAAAGGAGGGGATGCCATGGGCAAACAGCAGGAAGTGGTACGGAGAAGAAGGGGTGGCCTGGGACAGAGGGGAGAAGGTGAAGAGATGGCACAGAAAGGAGCCTAGGCATAGTTTGACGGCTATATTTGGGGGGGGGGGGCAAAGCACTGAAGCCATTCTCCCCCCACCTGCAGTGGTCCCGGGGCTGCTGGTGCCAGGGTCGGGGGAATGGGTTGGGATGGCTTAATGGGGCATCCCCAGCTACTGCTGTCTGCTGTGGCAGCCTGAGCAAGGGAGCTGTGGCCACTCTGGCAGCAGCTGCTGCCCCATTGTGCCTGCTCTGGTGCCCCTCTGTGCTGCTGCAGCGCGCTCCCTGCTGGGGCTGCTGCTGGGAGGACAATACATGCTGGCCTCTCGCTTCCCCGTGCCCCCCATTTCCATATCCAGGGATTTCCCTACACACACACACACACCCCTGAGTTTTCCCAACACCTCTCCCCCCACTATATATGCACAGTTATATGCAGTGTTGCCAATTTACTGGGTTGGAAATTTGAATTGATATTGAAACATTAATACACTTTAAAAGCATATACAGTATATGAGAAAATATTTTTACCTGAGAAAACATAATGGGTTTGAAAAGTATGAACAAGGACTACCTTCCTCACACAGCTGTTATTTATGACAATGTTGGTGAATTTGTTTGCGCTATATGGGCCTACCTAATCATTTCAAATTATGATTTGTAAGCCAGGTCTGAATGAGCTCTCCCCTGACATCTAGTGATGAGCCAGTAGTGGGTGGAAAGGCTTCAGGACCAGACTGTATATACATGAACACACTTACTCTGCCTAGGTATCCAGCAAACACAACTGTGCTGCTCAAGTGATCAATTTTGGCTGGTGTTGGGTTACAAATCACTTTAGTATTGAAAGTGGGAGTCATGAAATGTTATCCTTATTGTACGAGTAAAGGGTGGCAGAACTGTACTTAGCCTGCCTGAATTCGGGAGGGGGGTGTCTCCCTCAGTGCTTAATTTGTGTTAGGGCTTGCCAGAGCTGAGCCCCAGCACCTGTGGGCGTGGCAGTTCATAGCCCTGGGACCTCTGGGCTTGTCACATCAGTTATGAAAGTAAAAAACTTGCTTGAGCCCCAGCACCTCTGTTGTTACAAAGTAAGCACAGGTCACCCTCAGCTGAACTGCACTCCCTACACAGGAGGTTTGGATGCCATAGTCTAGTGAAGAGAGAGAGATGTTTTGTTTGGTGGTGTGGGCTCTGCCTAAAAGTCACAGGCAATATTTGACCTGCCCCTCTCTCCTGTTTAGAGATAGAGCTGATTAGGCTTCCTAGGGAGTCTTTTGGTTTGTTAAGTGACCACTTGAGCTGAAATCACTGATAATCAGGTCTGAGTGCTTAGATCTGCTGTAGGACAGTGTTTCTGTGGAATAGACAACCCAGCCTTCACTAGAAGTGAGGTTCCCCCACTGAGAGTTGAAATCACTGAGAGCTGGGTGGAACCTTGAGAGACCGACTCACAGAGGTCACAGTGGCAGGTGACAGCAGAAGGTGACAGTGCCAGGCCATTGGGGACAGAGCAGTGGAGTGAATGGTGGCACAACGAACAGCAGCGGCCAGAGCATTTGTTTGTTGGACTATGTTTTTGTGACTTTGCTCCAGAATGCCAGATTTGTGACTGGAAACTTATACAAATATACGTTTCCTAAAAGGCCAAGATTTTTAAAATGCATTATTTGTTAAGGTTGTTATCTCACATCATCGCTATCTCAAGAGGAGTTTCTGTACTAAACTTTATTATTTTTATGTAAGAATGGCCATATTGGGTCAGACCAATGGTCCATCTATCCCAGTATCCTGTCTTCTGACAGTGGCCAATGCCAGGTGCTTCAGAGGGAATGAACAGAACAGGGAATCATCGAGTGATCCATCCCCTGTTGTCCACTCCCAGCTTCTGGTGAACAGAGGCTAGGGACACTCAGAGCATGGTGTTGCATCCCTGCCCATCCTGGCTAAAAGCCCTTGTTGGAGCTAACCTCCATGAACTTATCTAGTTCTGTCAAGGTTCCTCCCCCACTCTGAACTCTAGGGTACAGATGTGGGGACCTGCATGAAAAACCTCCTAAGCTTATCTTTACCAGCTTAGGTCAAAACTTCCCCAAGGTACAAAATATTCCACCCGTCG
This sequence comes from Caretta caretta, assembly GCF_965140235.1. Lineage (NCBI taxonomy): Eukaryota > Metazoa > Chordata > Testudines > Cheloniidae > Caretta > Caretta caretta. The sequence continues at coordinate 215,315,554 of NC_134206.1, forward strand.
TCCTTGGATTGGCCGCTACCACCACCAAACTAACACTGGTTACTGGGGAAGAGCTGTTTGGATGCGTCTTTCCCCCCAAAATACTTCCCAAAACCTTGCACCCCACTTCCTGGACAAGGTTTGGTAAAAAGCCTCACCAATTTGCCTAGGTGACTACAGACCAGACCCTTGGATCTTAAGAAAAATGAACAATCCTCCCAACACTTGCACTCCCCCTTTCCTGGGAAATGTTGGATAAAAAGCCTCACCAATTTGCATAGGTGACCACAGACCCAAACTCTTGGATCTGAGAACAATGAAAAAGCATTCTTTTAATAAAAATAGAAGTAAATAGAAATAAAGAAATCCCCCCTGTAAAATCAGGATGGTAGATATCTTACAGGGTAATTAGATTCAAAAACAGAGAACCCCTCTAGGCAAAACCTTAAGTTACAAAAAAGATACACAGACAGAAATAGTTCTTCTATTCAGCACAATTATTTTCTCAGCCATTTAAAGAAACCATAATCTAACACATACCTAGCTAGATTACTTACTAAAAGTTCTAAGACTCCATTCCTGGTCTATCCCCGACAAAGACAGACTACAGACAGACACACAGACCCTTTGTTTCTCTCCCTCCTCCCAGCTTTTGAAAGTATCTTGTCTCCTCATTGGTCATTTTGGTCAGGTGCCAGCGAGGTTACCTTTAGCTTCTTAACCCTTTACAGGTGAGAGGAGCTTTCCCCTGGCCAGGAGGGATTTCAAAGGGGTTTACCCTTCCCTTTATATTTATGACAAGTTCTTTTCTGAACCCTGTTATAATTTTGACCTTCACAACATCCCCTGGCAAAGTGTTCCACAGGTGACGGTGCATTGTGTGAAGAAGTACTTCCTTTTGTTTGTTTTAAACTTGCTGCCTGTTAATTTCATTGGATAACCCCTGGTTCTTGTGCTAAGTGAAAGGGTAAATAACACTTCCTTATTCATTTTCTCCACACCGGTCAAGATTTTAATAGGCCTCTATCATATCCCCGCTTAGTCATCTCTTTTGCAAGCTGAAAAGCCCCAGTCTTTTTAATCTCTTCTCATATGGAATCTGTGTCACAACCCAATGGCCCTCTCCCTCAGGGGGTCCCCTGGGGAAGGCATATCAGCATCATATGTTGCTAACACTTTTGCAGGCATTGCAAGGTATTTTGGGAAGGGTTAAAGGTGTGAGTGTGGAATGAAAGGTTCCTTTGCAGATTGTGAGTGGCCGAAGAGGGAGGGAGAGAGAAGAGAATAGGTTAACTTGACTCTCCAGCTAGGTCCAAAGATAAGAAGCTGACTCCAGCCCAAGGCCACAACAGACTCTTGGCTACCTGCCAAGAAAGATGGGTGCCTAGATTCCAACCCCAATCAGTCATGAGAAAGGAGAACTAAGCTGAGCAGTACTGCAGAGACTGCAAAAACTAGTGAGACAGCAAAGGCCAGCAAGGGGGGAAAACAAAGTCTCGCGTCTCTGAAGCCGGTGTGTTTTGGGAAAGCTGAGGAAGCTGCAGAAAGCCAGTTTGGACTGGGACAAAGGTCCCTGAACGAAACGCCCCCAGAAGAACCCAGGACTTAAAACCCTCCTGAGAGCTGAAGCAAGTCAGAGATCAACAGCGGACCCTGGATGACCTGTGCATAGGACAGAATTCCCGTCCCCCTCTCCCCCTCTTTTTCTTATGTTACACCCGGGCTTGGTCAGCCTCGGGTAGTACATGTATGAGTATGAAAGTGGGTTGAGACTTGAGGCACTAACACTTTCTTCCTTCCTCTGAGTGACATGGGGAACCCCCAGCACTCTCTGCTGTTATTTTACCTTGCTTTATTAATAAAGCTTTGAAATTTAGACACTTGGTGTGCTCCTTCATCCCCTCACCTAACAATCCTGCAGCCTCAGCCTGATCACCTGACGCCTCAGGCAGATTGGTAACAAATCTGTCACATCTGTTCTATACCCCTAATCATTTTTGTTGCCCTTCTCTCTGTACCTTTTCCAATATATCTTTTTTGAGATAGGGTGACAGAACTGCACGCAGTATTCAAGATGTGGGCATATTATGGATTTATATAGTAAAAGTGCAGGAGCTTGGTTTGCCAGACTGATCAGCCAAGCCAATACTGACAACCTACATGAAAAGGCTATGAAACACCATGCCTCTGGACTGCATCAACATGCAGAAAGCCTTATAAGCCAGTCACTGTCAAAGCCAATGTTAGAAGTACTTAATAAGGCTGTATGAATGCTGGAGACACAACTCAGTTTATGTGAGCCAACATGGCTGTTGCATCATACTTTCTATTTAAGCAAGAGATACCACACACTACAAACTGGAGGCCAATATTAAGTGCATTGTCACTTAGAATCATAGAATATCAGGGTTGGAAGGGACCTCAGGAGGTCATCTAGTCCAACCCCCTGCTCAAAAGCAGGACCCATCCCCAATTAAATCATCCCAGCCAGGGCTTTGTCAAGCCTGACCTTAAAAACTTCTAAGGAAGGAGATTCCACCACCTCCCTAGGCAACGCATTCCAGTGTTTCACCACCCTCCTAGTGAAAAAGTTTTTCCTAATATCCAACCTAAACCTCCCCCACTTCAACTTGAGACCATTACTCCTTGTCCTGTCCTCTTCTACCACTGAGAATAGTCTAGAACCATCCTCTCTGGAACCACCTCTCAGGTAGTTGAAAGCAGCTATCAAATCCCCCCTCATTCTTCTCTTCTGCAGACTAAACAATCCCAGTTCCCTCAGCCTCTCCTCATAAGTCATGTGTTCCAGACCCCTAATCATTTTTGTTGCCCTTCGCTGGACTCTCTCCAATTTATCCACATCCTTCTTGTAGTGCGGGGCCCAAAACTGGACACAGTACTCCAGATGAGGCCTCACCAACGTCGAATAGAGGGGAACGATCACGTCCCTCGATCTGCTGGCTATGCCCCTACTTATACATCCCAAAATGCCATTGGCCTTCTTGGCAACAAGGGCACACTGCTGACTCATATCCAGCTTCTCGTCCACTGTCACCCCTAGGTCCTTTTCCGCAGAACTGCTGCCTAGCCATTCGGTCCCTAGTCTGTAGCTGTGCATTGGGTTCTTCCGTCCTAAGTGCAGGACCCTGCACTTATCCTTATTGAACCTCATCATATTTCTTTTGGCCCAATCCTCCAATTTGTCTAGGTCCCTCTGTATCCTATCCCTGCCCTCCAGCGTATTTACCACTCCTCCCAGTTTAGTATCACCCGCCAATTTGCTGAGAGTGCAATCCACACCATCCTCCAGATCATTTATGAAGATATTGAACAAAACCGGCCCCAGGACCGACCCCTGGGGCACTCCACTTGACATGGGCTGCCAACTAGACATGGAGCCATTGATCACTACCCGTTGAGCCCGACAATCTAGCCAACTTTCTACCCACCTTATAGTGCATTCGTCCAGCCCATACTTCTTTAACTTGCTGACAAGAATACTGTGGGAGACAGTGTCAAAAGCTTTGCTAAAGTCAAGATACAATACATCCACTGCTTTCCCTTCATCCACAGAACCAGTAATCTCATCATAGAAGGCGATTAGATTAGTCAAGCATGACCTTCCCTTGGTGAATCCATGCTGACTGTTCCTGATCACTTTCCTCTCATGTAAGTGCTTCAGGATTGATTCCAGTGTCCAACTTCAGGATTAACAAGACTGGCAAATGCTCGCTATCTTTCTACAAAAATCTCAGCTGTCTAGAAGCATGCGGTGCAACAGTGAAAGACTCAGCAGTTGAAAAAGTGAAGCACTCTCTCACCACATTCAAAGAATGTGCATACATGGCTGATGAATGTATCAATGCAAATAGGCATCAAGTATTAAGTCATTATGTATGTTATCTTGGTGTCCATGGTAGGCCAGTAGATGCATTCTAGATGTTCAGGTTATAGAAGACACACAAGCTTCATCTGTGACATCTTAGAAAAGTTAAATGCTTGTAAATTGAGCCCTAAACAGATGGCTGCTTGTGCATTTGATGGAGCTACAAACTTTTTTGGAAGACATAGTGGAGTACAAGATTTGCTCAGAGAAAAGTGTAACCCTAATCTCTCCTATACACACTACAGAGGACATCTACTCCAGCTAGCGCTATTATGAGCTGAAGAATCTTCAAAAGAAATTAAAAAGCCATACTTTAATGGCTTCGTTATACTCTTTTTTCAGCAAGAGTCTAAAAGGACTGAACGTCTTAGAAATAAATAGAAGATACACTGGGACTGAAGTTCTAATTAGTCCAACCTGGGAAAACCAGCTGGTATTCTCATGAGTGATCCTTGGCTGTTGTTTTAAAATTACTGCAACTGTTATTACTGGCTTTGGAAAGCATCTACCAAGATAGGACAGATCTAAATAGTGAGGCTGGTGGACTACTTTTGTTACTAATTTCAGAGAAGACTATTGCCATTCTCTCTCTTGTAAGTCTATTGTTGAAACCACTTGGGTCATTAAACAATGCCATCCAGGCATCTGCTATAACAATAGTAGATCTTTTTCCAGCAATAGAAGCTACTCTTGGATCAATTAGAGAGATATCCATTGAAAACATACTGGAAGAAACAAAGACTTCAGTCCAGAAGTAGACTAATGAAGGCAATTATATTGACTCCTTAAGTGAAGGGGACAAGAAGTGTTTGTTAAGCCAGCTGAAAAAGTACACAGACTTGATTCTTACGAATCTACAATAGCGATTTCTGGATTCTACTCAACCGCTATGTAGCTTTTACAGATGCTTGTCTTATATAAGATCTTCTGTGGAGTGAGGTGCTACCAGCAATGGGGCTGCTATGTGATCAGGACAGAACAGAGAATTCTGAACACAGAGTGGAATATCATATGACGAACGAATGAAGATTCGACTTCTTCTTCTTCATCATCACTAGTCATTTGACCCAATCTTTGTGCTACGTTTCCTGGGATGAAAGAAGTAGGAATCCATCTCTTGCTACTCCCAGTCATAACAGCTACAGCTGAGCCTTCTTTTTCCTCACTGAATAGACTACTGTGTTCTGAAAGAAGTCGCCTTCTGCCTGGTCATGAGCATATCATGAAGGACTGGAACTAATGGATACACAAGAAGACACCAAGTAGTTGTGCAAAATTACAACAAGAAGCCAAGAAGGATGTAGATATAGTGTTTCATAGTAGGCTTGAGTAGCCAACTTTAATTCCTGTGATGATTTTAAAACATGAGTTAAATCTAATAAAATGGTCGTGAAACATTTTTCAGTTTTTACTATGATGCCTTACCGCGAACCTTTGCCCTCATAGTCTCAACACTCATCGGCCCTCACCCCCGTGTATATTCAAATACCCCCTGTAGCAACACGATCACTCACCGGTGCGGCACCTCCTGCTGGTCAGCCTGGGAATTACCTCTCCAGCATATGAAGCGCCCTCTGCAGGCTGGTGTCTCACCTGCCACTGGCCCCGTGTCCCTCCCGGACCCCAGCGCCCCTTTCCCTCAGGGATCTGCTCCAGAAGTATCCCCACTCTGGGTCTCCCCTCCCAGGGGAACCCCCAGCCCTCTAAACCCACCTTACCTCAGTGGCTACTGCCAGTCCTCATCCAGCCCCCTTTCCCTGGGCAGACTGCAGTTCATAATGGCCACTCATCACTGGCAAGGGTGTAGGACCAGCTCCCTCTGCCTTTCCCCGGGCTGCACCTCTGCAGCCCCAGTACCTTTTGGCCGTAAACAAGGCCTACAGCTTGGGGGTTTACCAGGCTGGAGCTCTCCAGCTCCGTTTGCTCTTCCCCAGCACTGCTCCACATCAGGTACCTTGCTCCCAGGCAGCTAGCCCTTCCCCCTCCACAGCTAGAGTGAGACTCCTCTTTTCCTGGCCCCCAGCCCTCTTATAAGGGACAGCTGGGCCCTGATTGAGTTGGCCACAGCTGTGGCTGCTAGTCCAATCAGCCTAGGTTGGCTGTTTTAACTCCTTTTTCCCAGCTGCAGCCCTCTCCAGGGCTGCTTTAACCCCTTCAGGGCCAGAGCAGGGTGACCACCCCATTACACCCCCCAATTTCAATTCCTGAGGAAAACACTGCCCATATCCCCTTCTCTTCCCCATCCCATCCCCCTTCCCCTCCCCCCCATCCAGTTCTCTTCCCCCTGCCCTATCCTCCCTTCCCCACTGTCTCTTCCACCATCCCCCTTTCCCCAGCCCTATTCCGCCCCTCCTGCTCTGCCCCCACCCCCAGCTCCACCATGGGCACTCACCGTTGTACAGGAAACAGGCGGGTACTAGGGCACTGGGACCCAGGTGGCCTCCCGGGGAAGCTGCTCTGTTCTCCTGCTCCCCACCCAGGCCTGGCTGCTGGGCTGCAGGGCTTACTCTGCTTGGCCTGCTGGGGGGAGGTGCAGTGTGAGAAGGACAGAGTTTCCCCTCTCCCCCCACCACCCGCTCTTTGAAGGCCGAGTGGTGAGGTGAGGTGTCACGTGATGCTGCATGCCCCCGCCCCACACCTCACCTCTGTCTGTGGGGGCAATGCCCTCCCTGCATCCCTCCAAACTATGCCCATGAGCATAGGGAGAAGTGGAGAGGATTGCACAGGGAGGCCATGGCACAAAGGGAGTGTGGGGATGGGGGAAGAAGGTGGAGATGGCACAGAGGTTGTTATACCAATAAAATAAAAAACAGCAGGGTCTTATTAAAGGGAAAAAGGCAAAATACCACATTTATTGTGAATACAGAAAGAATCATAGTAAGCAGTTAGTTATAGCTATAACATTCCATTCAATCTCATATTTATTCACACATTCATTCCTACAAACACACACACACAGGTTCTGCAAGGTTGTTATCATAGTAAGCAGTTAGTTATAGTTATAGCTATAACATTCCATTCAATCTCATAGTTATTCACACATTCATTCATACACACACACACACACAGGTTCTGCAAGGTTGTTATCATAGTTACCAGCCTTAGAGTTGCTCATGCCAAGCCACTGGCCAGGTGGCCTGGACATAAGGAGGGAGCAGGGCCTTGTCAGATACTCATCTGATGCTCCTGGAAGTTGGTTTGCAGAATCAGACCCCCAAAGTTCTCACTTTCTAGAGTCCATTTTTAGAGGAATTTCTTCCTATGCCAGTCTATGGGAATTGCTTCATCATGCTGTTGCTGAATCAGTCAGTAGATGTCACATTCCTGACAGCTCCGTCCTGCTAGATGTTATCTTGTTCTTTGGTTCTCCCATTCTTGAGGCTGTTGGGTGGATTCTAGTCTGCCCTCCGCGGGTCCTCTGGTTATTTCCACTTGACGCCTTCTTCAGCCGATGGACACTGGATTCTTAAGCTGGCACCTCCCTGATCATTCAGTTATTATCCACACCAAGCATCCACCCACATACATCCTCTATTTCTATTTTAATCACAATTGTTAATACAACAAAAGGGCGGGGAATCTCTGGGTGCTGTTTCTGGTGTTACAGAGTATTGCTTTGAGTCTCTTTCTGTGTGAATTGCTTTGAGAACAGACTCTGTCTTAGAATGTACTAACGCAATTAGCAGCTTGCAAGTTTCACACATAGAGGGAGAGAAACCCTACCAAAAACCAAGAGACCTCTTAATTAGTAATACCCTGGAATTTAAACTATGGGGAATCAAACTCATTTGTGATTTTAATACAGAACTTCTTTAATACGATCCAACAAGGTGAGGGGTTGAGGGGATTCCAGACAGGAGGCATGAGGGAAAGAATGGCTGAACAGGTAGTGTTGGAGACCATATTTAGCCCAAAATAGTATTTTTCTTGCAGTTGCAAGAAACAGCAGTAAGTTAAAAGATGCCAACGGTTCTTGGATACAATCACAAGAAGTTTTTCCATTTTCAACTGAGGGCTTGTCTGGGCAAGTTAACATACTTGTGAAGGCCAGAAGAGACCATTGTGATTATCTAGACTCACTTGTATAACTCAGGCCACAGAACTCCCCCAAAACAATTCCTAGAGCAGATGTTTTAGAAAAACATCCAGTCTCAATTTAAAAATTGTCAGTGATGGAGAATCCACCATGACCTTTGGTAAAGAGTTCCAATAGTTAATTACTTTCACTGTTAAAAATTTACTTCTTATTTACATCTAACCAGTGTGTGTGCACCATCCAACAGGGCTGGCCTTACCATGAGGCGAACTGAGGCGGCCGCCTCAGATGCCAGACTGTGCGGGGGTGCCAGTAGGGCCCAGAGTGTAGAAAATTGTGTCTGCTGCTGGTGCGTATGTATTCTCTCTGCTCGAGATGCACAGAGACAGTGGAGTGCTGTGCTGGAGGAAGGAGGGCACAAGAGACATAGCAGGCAGGCAGGAGAAAAGGGGAGAGGGAATAACAGAAAGCAGCAGGAGCTGCAGGGAGAGAGAGGAGGAGGAGCCTCTTATGTACCTCTCTAGCACCCCCAGGAGCCTGGACTGATTAACACCAGCTTCTCAGGGAGCTTCCTGTTTCCTGCTGCTTCCCTGAACCCACTTGAGGAGAACAGGCTGTCAACTGAAGTAGTAGGAGCCAGTTAGGCCCTTAAGACGCTGATATCTTCCCTCACTCAGGCCCTGCTACCAGCCTGCTTATTTGTCCCCTTCAACTGAGTGTTGAGAGCCACTCTAGCTGGGACAGAACAGCAGTCATGAGTGAAAGAAGAAAACGCCCCTCTGGGACAGCATTCAGAAAAAGAAAGAAAGCAAAGGAAGCTTTTCTATCTAAGCAGGAAGGAGCTCTTCTGAGATACATAGACACAAATGTTGAGCCTTCCGGCCCCAGTGAGGATGTGAGCGGTGAGAAGATGCCTGATCTTCCAGTTCGTCAGAGTGCAGGTGACCTGGCAGCTACCGCAGCATCCATATCTCCATCTCAAATGGATGTAACCCTGCACATTCCTGAAGAAAAGTGTAGATCAAAGAAGAGGGTGGTAGAGGCGCAAGAAACAGCAGCTGCTGAGTTTAGTTCCTTAAGTCTAGATGATCCAGGACTGTGGACCCACTTGAGCAGTAGCCTGAGGGACTTCCTTGTACTGTATGGGCCATAGCAAGTGAAAAACTTCATGTTCCCCAAAGACAATGAAGACAGAAGTTTCCATCCAACACATTACTGGCATGAAATCCCCAATGGTGACAAAGTGGAGAGGCCAGGCTTATGTACTCAAAAACCCAGAATGCTGCATGCTGTTTTTGTTGCAAACTCTTCCAGTCTAATGTTCCAGCCACATTGGGTTCTACAGGAACAAAGGACTGGAAAAATCTGGCTAGAAATCTGGCATGTCATGAGAAGGCAGCAAATCACCAGAGAGTATTCCATAGGTGGAAAGAGCTTGAGATGAAACTAAGGTTAAAGGCCACCATAGATGATCAGCATCAAGAGAAGATTGCATCAGAGTCTCTTTACTGGCAAAATGTTCTGAAAAGGCTCATTGCCATTGTGAGAATGCTTGCTACCCAAAACCTAGCACTGGGTGGCACTTCAGATCAGCTGTATGTGCCAAACAATTGGAACTTCCTTAAAATTGTGGAGCTGATGGCTGAGTCTGATGCTGTACTCCAGGAGCATCTAAGAAAAGTCACCACCCAAGAAATGTACACGCAGCACTACCTTGGAAAAACAATTCCAAATGAGATCATACAGTGACTGGCAACAAAAGTCAAACAGAAGATTGTGGCAGATCTGAAGTCAGCATGATATTACTCTGTTATTCTGGACTGCATACCTGACGACAGCCATAAGGAACAAATGACTTTAATAGTGTGTTTTGTAACAACAACAGAACCTAGTGAAAATGTCCTTGCAATGGTGACTGACAGATGTTAGGATATAGATATTCAGGCCTGTCGGTAAAGGCCTGTACTCTAAGAATTTAGGTGTATTCTTATCACTTAGCTAGTTCTAGAGGTATAAAAGAAAGAATCAAAATCACTGTCTGCCGGTGTAAGAGCCTTCTCTTACTGTGACAGTCTGAGGCCCTGTTCTTAGGCTAAGGCCTTTGGCTAAGCAGCAGAGGCGGCCATAAGCTGGGAAGCGACCGGTCACATCCTCACATTCCAAACTAGTCACATTGAAAGAAGGTGCTATTCGGCTGTTAGGAATAAACAATCCTGTCCTGATAGTGCCTGTCACCTCCAGAGAAAAGGAAGTGCCTAGAAGATGTAAAAGGAAACATAGTTTGATAACATCCTGTCTGGCAAGAACTCACTTATCAATAGCTGGGATGTGAAATCCTCACTTCTGTATTGTTTTGTCATTATAGTTCCCACTTTGCCATTGTTTGTCTGTATAATCTCTGTCTGGTTCTGTGATTGTTCGTGTCTGCTATATAATTAATTTTGCTGGGTGTAAACTAATTAAGGTGGTGGGATATAATTGGTTAAATAATCATGTTACAGTATGTTAGGATTGGTTAGTTAAATTTCAGGAAAATGATTGGTTAAGGTATAGCTAAGCAGAACTCAAGTTTTACTATATAGTCGGCAGTCAATCAGGAAGTGAGGGGATGGGAGTGTGGGTGGGTGTGTGGGGGGGAGATGGGAACAGGGAATGGGGGTAAGGAAATTGGAATCATGTTTTGCTAAAAGGGGAAATGGGAACAGGGAATTGGAGTAAGGAAATTGGAATTATGTTTGGCTAAGGGCAGGAATGGGAACAGGGACACAGGTGTAAGGCTCTGTAGTGTCAGAGCTGGGGAGGAGGATACTAAGGAAGGAAACTGGAATCATGCTTGCTGGAAGTTCACCCCAATAAACATTGAATTGTTTGCACCTTTGGACTTCAGGTATTGTTGCTCTCTGTTCATGCGAGAAGGACCAGGGAAGTAAATGGGTGAAGGAATAAGCCCCTAACATCAGAGAGCATTTTCTAGAATTTAATGACATTGATGATACTATAGGAGCTGGTATGACAAATGTGATTCTTAAAAAGCTGGAAGATAGGGGAATTGTGACAGCTGACATGAGAGGTCAGGGCTACGATAATGGTACCAACATGAGAGGAAAGAACAGAGGAGTGCAGGCACGGATCCAAAAGTTAAACCCTCAAGCTTTTTTTGTCACATGGAGTTCTCATTCATTGAACTTGGTGGTCAGTGATGCAGCATCAGCTTCAAGTGAGGCTGCTGAATTTTTTAATGTAATTCAAAGCATCTATGTATTTTCCTCTACATCAACTCATCGATAGCAAATTTTGAAGCAACATCTGGGAACATCCTCTCTGAAACTGAAACCACTGAGTGCCACATGATGGGAAAGTCGAGTGGAGGCGATAAAGCCTATTAAACAACAAATTAGGAAGATAGATGAGGCCATAGTTGCCATTATGGAGGATAATGCTATGACAGGAACTGTTCGTGGAAGAACAGTGGCAGAGGGAAATGGAATCACCAGAAACATACATCACTCCAAATTTCTGTGTTGCTTAGTGCTGTAGCATGACATACCGTTTGAAATAAATGTTGTAAGCAAGAGACTCCAAGGTGTTGACCTTGATATATCTGGAGCAATGGAACAACTGGACAAAGAAAGTCATACCTACAGTCTTACTGATCAGGTGAGGGATTTCAAAACGTTCTGAAGAGTGCACAGAAGTTGGCAGAGGAACTTCACACTGAAGCTATTTTCCCACCCATTCAAGAATACAAGAGTCACCAAAGAAGAAAACATTTTGATTACGAGGCACGGGATAATCCCATAAGAGACCCCAAACAACAATTCAAAGTTGAATTCTTTAACCAGGTGCTCGATTGTGCAATACAGTCAGTTGAAGAACGTTTCATGCAGCTCAAGGAACACAGCAGTATATTTGGGATGTTTCTATGATATTCCAAAACTCCTCACTATACCTGAAGAAGACCTACACCAGCAATAGAGGGCACTAGAGACAGTGTTGACACATGATGACATGCGCGATATTGATGCGAGTGATTTAGGTGATGAACTGAAAGCCCTTTCGAGATACATTTCAGCAGGATCAACTCCAAAGGCTGTTCTGGAGTATATGTTCACAAATAAGATGACCACCCTCTTTCCAAATGCTTTTGTTGCTCTGTACATACTTCTAACACTTCCTGTAACAGGTGCCAGTGGAGAACACAGCTTCTCCAAGCTGAAGTTAATAAAAACACATCTACACTCCACAATGACACAGGAGAGGCCGGTCGGTCTTGCAATCATGTCAACAGAGCATGAGCTGGCGCAGACTGTGGACCTTCAGCAAGAAGCAGTTCAAATCTTCGCAACCAAGAAGGCACAGAAAGCACCACTTTGATTACTCAAACAGATACAATATGCAGACAAGAAAAGTTACATTTGCTTTTCAGGCATTTGAAAGTTAAGTGTTACTTAAAATTTTTGAACAAGGCATTTAAAGTTGTTTGTTCTCCTTTATTGGGGTAGGTAGCAGAGCAGTACCATGAGAGGAGTAGAACAGGAGAAAGGCAGAATTGAGACCTTTCAAAGCTATGGCCGAGCAAGAGGGCATGGGGGCATCATTTGAGCTCCCCGTCTCAGATGCCAAAATGTTGTGGGCCGGCCCTGCCATCTATGCATTAATCCCTTGTCCCCTGTCTCTGTCTGTCTGTAAAACCTCAGTCCTGTGCCTTGTTGCAAAGAGGGGGGTGGAACAGGAAGAATGCATTGATTCTGTGACTTGATGTGGATGACATGGTTTGACACTAAAATTGGATGCTTTTGCTTGCTTCTGCCACCTGGCTGTCCTGCGTCCTCAGCCTTTTCTACAGCGGGGAAGAGCGTCTGCATCTGGTGTTTGGGCTCAGCTCACTCGAAGGTTCAGGTTTCTGAACCCCTCTGATCTCCCCGAGTCTGGGCGCGTTGGTAACTCGGCAGGAGGGTGCCTGTCTCTCTCTGCTGGCTGCCGCCTGGGACTGTCCCTCGGCGGGGCCCCTGCTGAGCCCTGTCCCCGCCCTGGGCGGCGGGGCCGGGGCTGGGAGCTCGCGGGGGCAGTGAAAGTGAAAGTAGGCGCGAGAGGCGCGTGCTGGGTCCCGGGAGGCCGCTCGGGGCCGGGGGCGCTGCGCCGCCGGGGGGATGTGGAGCCTCGCAGGGCAGAGCGGGAGCGAATGGCCCCAGCGTCCTCCGCCCCGCGGGGAGAGGCCGCAGCTGAGGAGGAGGCTCGGCCGCCACTGTCGATCCAAGTCCGAGCCAGACCTGAGGGGTGTAGCCCCCGTCCCGGCTGGGGCCCCGCGAGCCCTGGGCGCCGCTTGCCCTGCGGACCCCTCCGGGAACCGGGGCTCAGCACGGCACTGCCTGGTGCAGGTGGATACCAGGGACCGCGATCCGGAGCCGGGACAAGGCGCAGGAGGGGAAGCGGAGCAGCTCTTGGGGCCAGGGCGGGGCGCCGGGACCGTAAAGGCCCGCTGGAGACAGGCCACGTGGGGTAAGAGGGGGGAGGGGGGAGGTCCGTGGCTGGTGTTTGTGTGACAGGATGCCTCCTCCTAGAGCCCCTCATCGTCCCTTCTCCCCAGTTTGCTCTTTCACCCCCTCTGCGACGCCACCCAATCTGCCTCCAAGCCCTCTGCTTCCCCCACAGCCCCTCGCTCTCCTCCACAGCCCTGGTCTCTCCTTTCCCCTCCACTCACTGCCTTCTTCTGCCCTTTCTATTTCCTCCTCTGCCCTAGCCTGCTCGCCTTGTTCTTTCCCTGGAACAAGCAATACTTCATTAATAATGTGCAAGACAGCTCCTTACACTTCAGCACAGCAGGGCTGAAAGAGATAGGAGAGGAGTGGGGGCAGGGGAAGATTGTGTGGGGAGAGAAAGAGGCAGGGGCTGTGAGAACAGGGTCACCTTACAGGCCATCTGTGAGGGAGGGGATTCCTGGATACACAGGCTGTGCAAGGAAATAAAGGCTTTCGAAGTCACTGCTAGAGCTGGGAATAATTGGGTTTTAGGTTTGGGGAATCGACCTGAAAAACCCAAATGAAAATTTGTTTTCAGTGAAATTGATTTACCTCCCCTGCAACAAAATGGAAACGCTGGAGGTGTTTGAGGTTGAACAAAACATTTTGTTTTGACCCATCATCAGCATGGACACATGTCCCCTGGACTGGTGGTTGAAGCATGAAGGGAGATATGAATCTTTAGTGCATCTGGCACGTAAATATCTACAACAGTGCCATGAGAACGCCTGTTCTCACTTTCAGGTGACTTTGTAAGCAAGAAGCAGGCAGCATTATCTCCTGCATATGTAAACAAACTTGTTTGTCTGAGCAATTGGCTGAAGAAGAAGTAGGACTCAGTGGACTTTCAGGGTCTAAAATTTTACATTGTTTTATTTTTGAATGCAGGTTTTTTTGTACATAATTCTACATTTATAAGTTCAACTTTCATGATAAAGAGATTGCACTACAGTACTTGTATTAGGTGAATTGAAAAATACATTTCTTTTTTTTTTTACAGGGCAAATACTTGTAATCAAACATAAATATAAAGTGAGGAGTGTACACTTTGTATTCTGTGTTGTAATTGAAATCAATATATTTGAAAATGTAGAAAACATCCAAAAATATTTAAATAAATGGTATTCTATCATTGTTTAACAGTACGATTAATCACACGGTTATTTTTTTTAATTGCACGATTCATTGCGATTAATTTTTTTAATCACTTGACCGCCCTACTAGTTATCCTTCAATATAACATGGGTTCCACTCTTTGTGATGTCAGAGGGATGTGTGTTGTAATGAGTGGACTGAGGTAGGGTAGACCTGGCCTCTAGTATCTCAGTTGTCCATCCTTCTAAGATGAGAGGTACTCTATCAATGAGTCATTCTCTAGCTAACACTACTGAAGGAAACCACACATTCACAGAGGTAAACACTTCACATTTTGAGTGCCTAAAGTTAGACACCCACATCCATATTTAGGCCTTATTTTCAGAGGTACCAAGCATCAGCAGTTCCCATTGACTTCTGCGGAAGTTGTAGCTGCTCAGCACCTCCGAAAATCAGGTCACATATTTAGGTGCCTAAATATGGATGTAGTTGGAATCCATGTTTGATTTTTTTTTAATGACCAAGTCTCTAAACTCTTCAGTTCTATACATGTTTAATTCACCGAAGCTTCTCAACTCTCTCCTTTTCAGGCCTCTGCTCACACTTCTGGTTCTGGAGACGGGTTGCTGGAGTTTTGATTGCCATTATTGTGATTTTACTCTTGGGCTGGTTTAGCTCGCGTAAGTGCTTTTAAGACAAAATGATGTTGGAAAGACAAAGCAATATCTCTTTTCTTTCCTCCTTCCCACCTCAGAGCCTTCTGGCTGCTATGAGGATGGGAGAAATCTATTATTATTTATCTCCCTCTCCCTGCCCCAAACCTACTGGCTGCTCTGATGGAGGAGAAGGGTGTCTTTACCTTTCCCCCAGGCTTCTGTTTTTGAGTCCCTGTCAGACAGTAGCCCAAACGTGTGACCCTTTTTTGACTGTATTCTGTCAACACACTTAAAATCTCTACACCAGCGTATGAAGTGCAAATCTTGCCCAGAGCAACAAGCTGTGCATTTCACCCTGCTCACTGCATCACTGTGACCCCCCCCCCCCATATTCCCCTGGATACAACATGGACTGTGGGACTGCTGTGCCTGCTTTAATTCTCTGGCTCAGGATACCTCTCACACTGCTCTGCTAGTGACAAGCAGCCCCTTCAGGCTTTGCTCTCACACAGCCATTAGTATACAAAGGCACACCCAAAGTTACATGCAGGCTCTCATAGCCTCTCATAAACTATCCACAGGGAGACACCACTAAATCCCCGCAGCCTTGCATCCCAGTAATGTGCCATCTTATACTGCTCAAGGCTTCCTTGGACAGTACAAGCTCATACGTCCATCATTTTATCAAATAAAATTAATATGCACCAGCCCTTGTTATTCTAAGCTGAGATTCCGTAAGCACTTCAATCAAAAATACACTGGTAGAGATAAAACATTAAACAAGTTTATTAACTACAGAAAGATAGATTTTAAGTGATTATAAGTGTTAGGTATAGAGGTCAGAGTTGGTTACATAAGAAATAAAAGGTAAAATCCTGAACTTTATCAGACTAAGCAAGTTTTGAATCAAACAGTTTTTCTCACTTTACTGAATGTTGCAGGCACTGGAGGCTGTCTGTCAACAGACTTAGGAAGATGGCACTGTATTGGTTACACTTGGTTCCAGTTTGGAAGGTTTCCTGGCTTCAACCGGAGAATCTAAGAGCAGAGAGTCAGATTCACCATTTTGTGTCAAGCTAGGTTTATGTCTGCTTTGAGTTGTTGTATCAGTGCAAATCACCAAGGATACCAGTGAATCAGGCCTTTAATGAAAACTTAGGTTCAGCAGAAGTTGATGGTACTTTCCTGGGAAAGTTTCCTGTGCATTCTTAGTGAATGGACAAATGGACTTTTCAAGCTCACTCAGACCATTTCATCTTCAAACTGCTTAATTACTATTTATTCTTGGTAAATATTATCATTCCTAGTTTATAGGTGGAGAAACTGAGGCAGAATTGTCAAGTGACTTGCTCAAGGTCACACAGTAAATCAGTGGCTCAGGCAGATTGGAACTTGAGCTCTTGGCTCCCAGTCTTGTCTTCAATTTACTAGACTGCATCTAATTTTCCACTTTTCCCCATCACGGTGTCTAACTAGTAATAAAGGCCCAGATCCTCAAAGGCCCAGATTTAGGCTTCCAACTTCCATTAATTTCAGTAGAAGTTAGGGGCCTAAATACCTTTGTGAAACTGGGCAAAAGTGCCTGTATTGCTGTGCAAAATTTGATAGTATTTCTAATTGATATTAAAATTTTAGCTAAACAGCATCAATGCCTCTCGTCAATTTTTAAATTAGAACCGTCTTTAATTTACATAGAGTGCTTTCCAATGCTCTCCAAGACATTTTAAAAAAATAATACCTGTCCTGGTATTTAACAAAACAGCCCCAAAATAATACCAGTCCTGGTATTTAACAAAACAGCCCCAAAATTGTTCTCTTTGTCTTCTCAGGTCCTCCGAACCTGCGTGTGGTGCCATATTCTAAGTAAATAAATTGCTGCTTCATCATGTAGGTCATTGAAAGGTTTCAAAGTTCATAAGAACTGTTTAGAATTAATGTTAATTTCAGCTCAATCCTACATACTTACCTGTATTAAGAGAATGTTAATGAGGTTGCAAAGTCAAGCACTCAAAAGTCAGTAAATGCCAGTATTATGATTGTCTGTGCAACTTAATTCTGCCACCTTCTGTGTATATATTATGAGACAGTCTTTAGTTATGTGATCCCATACTATTTTTTCCCTGGGACCCCAGCCTCATTCAGTGTCCAGTATGGTTGGTGTGCAGGTAGTGAGGCAGCTGTTCAATATTTTTATTCTCATTATTTAGTTATTAGTGTACACTATTCAAAGTCTGCAGTGAATAAAACATTTTTCGTTTCCTGGTAGTCTGTAGTTGAGCACTTGTCACTGTACTATCTGAGGACCTCACAAACATTGAGAAATTTCTCTCTACAATGAGGTAGGAGGGCATTATTATCTCCATTTTACAGATGGGGGAATTGAGACAGACCTGCCTGAGACCAAACAGTGTATCTGTGGCAGAACCAGACTTAAAATTTAGGTCCGCTTCACTCCCAGCCTTGTTTTCATTCCTTTAGACCATGCTGCCTTACTGTCAAGCATCCACTGACTTTAATTGTAGTTATAGGTGCTCAGCAGTTCTGCAAATCAGACCTCAGGTGTCATGGTTGGGTACCCAGAAAATGAGAAACATGTCATTAATAGCCACCTACAAAATTTTTGGTTTAAGTGCCTTGTTCAGCATCACATAAGAATCCCATGGCAGAGCCAAAGATAGAAATGAGTTTGCCTGTTTGGCATTCACCTGCTTTAACTACGATACCATCCTCTCCACACATTTTCTAACTTCTAGAGCAAGTGGGGCAGGAATCCTACATGCAGCCTAATTTACTCCACAACCCTGATTCATTCTCTGACCATTATCCATCTGTTGCACTGAATGAGACAGGGACCTGTAAAAAAAAGTATGTGATCATGTAATTAAAAACTGTATCATAATGCATATGCACAAGAGGGCCAAATTAAGGTTACACAGGCCACCTAAATTCTGGCATTTTCTAGGTTTTGAGTGCTTTCCTTTTGCAACCTAAATAATGTTCTTTTAACATAGTCTCATAGACTTAAGATCAGAAGGGATCATCAAGTCTGACCTCCTGCACGCTGCAGGTCACAGAACCTCACCCACCCACTCCTGTAATAGACCCCTAGCCTCTGGCTAAGTTACTGACGTCATCAAATCATGATTTAAAGACTTCAAGTTATGGAGAATCCACCATTTACACTAGTTTAAACCTCACTGAAAGTGGGTTCTTTTAATAGTGGGTTCTTTTAAAAGTGCCTAAACAGGTTCTTTTAAAAGTGATTTTAATGGGAGTTAAGCACCTAACCTGTTTAGGTGATTTTGAAGAGATCACTGTAAGTGCCAAAGTCACTTTGAACATTTTATTCAATGTCAGGTTTCAGAGTAGCAGCCGTGTTAGTCTGTATTCACAAAAAGAAAAGGAGTGCTTGTGGCACCTTAGAGACTAGCAAATTTATTTGAGCATAAGCTTTCGTGAGCTACAGCTCACTTCATCGGATGCATCTCTCACAATCTCAAACCACTTCCCATGCCTCAAAGCCCCAAACATTCTTCACTCAGCTGTCTGCCCTTCCATGTCCTGCCAACTTTTAGCTGTGTATTTTCAATACAGAAATTTACAGCCCATTGTCAATTGATAATTTAGGGAGAAAGTAAAATAAATTGAATTTAATATTTTAAATAATTAACAGAGCATATTGTATTGTATCGTTCAGTTTCATCTTTAATTCAATACAAACTTCCATTTTTTAATATACTAGAGGTTGCTGCAGAATTTCCAGGTTGTTCTGGCAGTATCACAGACACCAAAGTGCCTTGCCACAGAATTTAAGACCAGCTTGCTGTGAAGATTTTAGGGAATAGTGAATAAAACACAGTCCTATGCATTTGCTATGTACTAGGATAGTAATATTCACTTCATTTCAAATAAAGATCCTCTCAGATTGCCTCACCTGGAGCCGTGCCCTGATGACTGGTTATACTACAGAAAGAAATGTTATTACCTCTCAGAAGATCAAGCAGACTGGGACTCCAGTCAGAGCTTCTGCTCTGCACACAGGGCTTCTCTTGCTGTGATTGAAAGCCAACAAGAAATGGTAAGGTTTCCATCCTTCTGATACAGCATCCCTTCTCTCACCCCAACAATTCCTGTAATTGTATCACTCTTCCCCCTTCCTCCCTCTCCACCCCCCCCCCCCCATACACCCTGGAATATCAGAATATGCTGGAATCCAACATAGCATGTGACAGAGCTGCTTGTCACTAACAGAGAAGTCAAATCGCAAACAGCATGTTCAATGACATATAGGTTGTTTTCCATCAGCATCCATCACAGAAGCCCATTCATGTTCTGAGATGGGGTGGAAGAAGCTTTCAGAAATTAAAACTGCAAAGTGGGCATGTATTAAAAGTAATCATCAAAGGAAATAAAAAATTTGAGATGGACTTTTTTTGTGTTTCTTTTTTAATTAACAGAAAGGCCTAAATGTTGTTTTTTTAATAATAATTTTTTACTTATTAGAAATTTAGGGTCTCCTGTACCCCTAAAGTCAGTGGGAGGTTTGCAATTTGACTTCAGTGAGTGCAGGATCAGAATTTAGATCTGATCTTCCCAGAAAGAAAATAGAATGAAATGGTGAAATGATATTGCCAAAGTCAAGAGTAAAAATTGAACAACTGGGAAGGTAAGGGATATTTGTTCTGTATTTCTCAACTTTTATGCTGGTGTAACTCTACTGAAATCAGTAGAGTTACCCTGGCATAAAACTCCATCAGGAAAATGGTGAATTAGGCCCCGTGTACTTAAACACTGTAATCTCTTAATCTAGATATGTATTTACTTAGATTTCACCTACTCTCACCCCTCACCACTATTAATTGAGTGAAGTCATTGTACTGAAATATTTTGCTATCCTTCAGAGCATTGTATTATCTGTTATCCATGATATACAGCTGATGATATTAATGATCTATGTACTTTTGCAACTGCAGGGGTAGCGGAGCATGAGGTGAGGTGGGGTGAGGATATACCAGTGTCATTGTGGTGGTTTCTTTCTGACTGGCTGAAGTTGTATTTTGGTCTACTCTGATCAGCGAGCAAGGCTCTGTTTGTCCAATAACATGGCCAACTGGCTCATCCTCCATTGACTATAGGTCGTGACCTCTCTCTGCTTTTAGAATTGTTTCTTGCAATGAAATTTAGCAATAGAGCAGTAGCGATCTAATCAAGAAAACACATTGGGCTTGATTGTCTACTTCCTTGTATCTTGTGTGGCTATTTAGAACTGTACAAAGATGGGGTAAAACCCTTCCTGTTCAGAATGGTGTCATTTTTGACCCACTTGGTCCGGCAAAAATGACAACACAAAGTGCAGGGCTGGGGAGAATCAGATCCCCGGTATCTCTAAAATAAAGGTAGGAACCCATTTTCAGAACGGAAACTCTTCCATACTGAATGGATTCAGAAAAGATGCACTTCTCAGTGTGGAAATTCATTGTGACATATGTTTTGTCTAGAATTTCATAATGAATCGAATACGCACAAGAGACTCTTGGATTGGGCTGCGCAAGAAAGGAGCCAAGTTCTACTGGGTGAATGGAGAGACACTTAATACGAGTCTGTAAGTTTTCTTTCAAATGTGCTATGTAAGAGGAGAGTAAGGAAAGTGAGAAATTAAGGGCTTGTCTACACACAAAAGTTGTTCTGCTTTACCTTTACCATCTAAAGTGGACCCCCACCACCACCCCACCCCAAGTGTGGACACAGTTATACTGGTATAAATGTACTTAGGGGAAGAGGAATAAGCTATGCTAGTAAAAATCACCTTTATACTGATGTAACTGTGTCCATACTAGGAAGGCTATATTGGCATAACTATTTCAGTAAAAATATCAGGCCCCTCACTGAACTAATTATACCAGTACAAAGTCCGTGTGTAGACCTGGCCTAATGCTGTTGTTCTTCACAGAAGCTGGGGCTATTGTCCCCCTGAAGTATCATTTTCCTTTGTTCATTAGGAGAGAGCTCAGCTTCTTTTTAGTTAGTTAAAGAGGAGAGAAGAATTAGATATTGAAATTGTTGCTGTGTGTATGGTAACAGTAAAATCAAGACACTGGCCCACTTTCTACTCTGTTATGTCAATGCTGATCTGAAAGTACTTCATTGACTGCAATGGAGTTACTTCAGATTTACACCAGCTTAAATGAGAGCAGATCTGGATCAATCTGTTTCATTTAATCTTGTTGCCTGCCTTTTATTTGACTATATGCACATTATGCTGCTACAGTCATGACTACAATCCATTATATCTATAAATTTCCACCTTATGTGAGGAGAAATTGACAGTAGTAATTTTAGTGGGTAAGATTGTTCTCTAAACAGGAATTACCTATGCAATATGTTAAACTCCATGAGGTTACCCGGTATGTGAATCGTCTAGGATCCAGAGGTCCTGTACTCTTTTAATAGCTCTCTGTAGTATAGCGCTATATTGATAAGGGCTCCAGCACTAGCAGATGTCCCCAGAAGCCCCACTAAAGATTGGTTCCCAGTGTGAACTGGGAAATGCCTGAGGTAGCATTAATTTAGATGATTTTCTCCACCAAGTTGGTGGCCACCTCCACCTCTACCCCTCAAAAACCTAGCAGAGGAGGCTTCTCTGAAGTCTGGAAATCGGGAGACCTATGCTACAGGTGGGACTTTCCCTTTCCGTGGATTCCTCACAAGGTTTTTGCTGGGATTTTGTCCTCTCCATCCATGGAGATGGTCTGGGCCATTCTTTCATATCGAAATACCATTTTAGATTTTGAACTGCCTTGCGCATTCCAAACACACAAGCAGCTCCAGTAACCTAGCATCCAGCTGTGACTAAAGTAACCTTCTTTAGAAAGGGTGTCACACTAAGCAATAGTGGGAGTTTTCCATATACGAGTGTCACATGGTATGCTCCATCTCCCCATGTGCTTTGCTTTGCAAATAGCCCCCACACACTCCTCTCTAAGTCCAACATCATGTGCTTTAATTATAATGTCATATACACGTTCATGGTCTCCAAAGCATAATGCTTTCCCCAAGCTTCTACTTACTCCCTAGACACAGGATGAGAGGAGGGGGGTGTGCTCACCTTTCTGAGCTCCTGGGCTTCTTTGCTCTTCCTTCCAGCCTCCTCCTGTCCCATTCTGTCTCCATTTTAACTGCCCCCGCTGATGAGCTGAATCCCCTCGTTAACTGGTTGATCACCCAGTCTTTAATCAGTTATCTCCCATTTGAGCCCAGACAGGGAGGCTTACAGAGTGCATAGAGTGATGACTCAGCCTTAGGCTATGTGACGGGTTGGATCACAGAAACCCCCTTGGGGCTGCCAACTGATTTGCCAAGATTACTTCTGCCCCTGCTTTCCTGCCGTGGCAGCTTGGGACTTCAGTGCCCTGCCTGGTTTGAGCGAGACCTGCTAGCCTGCTACAAACCCAGTCCCAGGTCTGAACCATGTCCCCTAACAGCTGTAGGCTTAATTGAAAGCAGCTTAAGAAGTGTTCCTGCTTTAACACTCAGATACCCAACTTCCAATGGGTCCAAACCACAAATAAAACCGTTTTACCCTGTATAAAGCTTATACAGGGTAAACTCATAAATTGTTCGCCCTCTATAACACTGATAGAGAGATGTGCACAGTTGTTTGCCCTCCCCCCCCCCAGGTATTAATACATACTCTGGGTTAATTAATAAGTAAAAAGTGATTTTATTAAATACAGAAAGTAGGATTTAAGTGGTTCCAAGTAATAGCAGACAGAACAAAGTGAATCACCAAGTAAAATAAAATAAAACATGCAAGTCTAAGCCTAATACAGTAATGAAACTGAGTACAGATAAAACTTCACCCTCAGAGGTGTTCCAGTAAGCTTCCTTTTACAGACTAGTCTTCTTCTAGTCTGGGTCTAGCAATCACTCACACCCCCTGTAGTTACTGTCCTTTGTTCCAGTTTCTATCAGGTATCCTTGGGGGTGGAGATGCTATTTCTTGAGCCAGCTGAAAACAAAATGGAGGGGTCTCCCACGGGCTTAAATAGGCCTTCTCTTGTGGGTGGAGACCCCCTCCTCTCTCCTATGCAAAGTCCAGCTACAAGATGGAGTTTTGGAGTCACATGGGCAAGTCACATGTCCATGCATGACTCAGTTTTTACAGGCAGCAGCCATTGCCCACATGCTATCTTGACTGTCTCCAGGAAGACTTCTTATGTGGATTGGAGCCTTCCAAGATCCATGGTTTGTTAAGTGTTTCTTGGTTGGGCACTTAATTTGCACATTCCTTTCTCAAGAAGCTGACCAAATGCTTTACTAAGGTGACTTAAAAATCAACTAAGTACACAGCCAATATTCATAACTTTGAATATAAAAATGGTAGATGCATACAAATAGGATGACTAGATTCAGTAGATCATAATCTTTACAGAGATATGTTACATGGCATATGTAGCATAAAACGTATTCCAGTTATGTCATATATATACATTCATAAGCATATTTCCATAAAACCTTATGGGGTGCACCATCACAGGCTACTCCTGTTCTGACCCACAGAGAGATGGACAAAGCAACACGTTTGTTCCTCCTGAATCAGACAAATGTCAAATGGTTCCCTAAAATATGTTCTCTGGGGCTTTGTCAGCTCCAGTTTTAAATGACATAAGCAATGAAGCATTGATCATTTATTTCAGAATTTTCAGACTGGAATTTCTGCCTTAATTCCTATTTTCTTGTGGTTTTTCAGATTTCCTGTACACCTATCAGGTCATGAAGAATGTGCCCACACAGATTCAATCTCCATTTCCACATCAGAGTGCAGGTTACTCAGGAACTGGCTCTGCAGTGTGGGTCTGCCTCAGTCCAGCACACTTTCTCCATAAAACAGAGCTTGATGTGTAAATCCATTGACTTTCTTCACATGTGGATCACTGGCCTGTAGTCCACAATATCTGAACATTTTGAAATTCAGGATCATGGTAGCAGCAGAGAAAAGAGAGCCATTGTGGTAGGGTTCATGAATGCACATCTTCAGTGCCAGCTGGATACTGATAAAGAGAGCAGTCATCCCTACATGGAGAAGAGTGATAATTCCTACAGAACGCTGGTAGGGTCCGAGGGAAGGGCTGATATACTGATAGCAATTGTAGCAGACTTGACGGGCCATTGACCATAATGAGACCTAAGAAATGACTGCAACATTTATGGCGGGGTGGGAGATTGAGGCAAATCTCCTGGCCGCTGGTTATGCGCAGCCAGACACCAGGGCAGTTAGAAGAGCACAGGAGGGCACGGTGCGCATCAGAGAAGCTTTGAAAACCAGTTTCATGACTGGCCAGGCTATGGTGTGAAAGTTCTGTTTGTTTCTCCTTGATGAAATCCCCCGCCCCTTGATTCACTCTACTTCCCTGTAAACTAACCACCCTCCCCTCCTCCGTTCGATCATCGCGTGTAGAGGCAATAAAGTCATTGTTGCTTCATATTTATGCATGCTTTATTAATTCATCACACAAATAGGGGGATAACTGCCAAGGTAGCCCAGGAGGGGTGGTGGAGGAGAGAAGCGCTGGGAGGGGTGGTGGAGGTGGTGGGCGTCTGGGTGAGGAGGCTATGGAACTTGGGGAGGAGGGCAGTTGGTTACACAGGGGCTGTAGCGGCAGTCTGTGCTCCAGCTGCCTTTCCTGCAGCTCAACCATACGCTGGAGCATATTAGTTTGATCCTCCAGCAGACTCAGCATTGAATCCTGCCTCCTCTCATCACGCTGCTGCCACCTTTCAGCTTCAGCCCTCTTTTCAGCCCGCCACTTACTCTCCTCAGCCCGCCACTTCTCCTCCCAGTCATTTTGTGCTTTCCTGCACTCTGACATTGTCTGCCTCCATGCATTCATCTGTGCTCTGTCAGTGTGGGAGGACAGCATGAGCTCGGAGAATATTTCATCACAAGTGCGTTTTTTTCGCCTTCTCATCTTCACTAGCCTCTGGGAAGAAGATCCTGTGATCCTTGAAACACATGCAGCTGGTGGAGGAAAAAAAAGGGACAGTGGTATTTAAAAAGACACATTTTAGAGAACAATGGGTACACTCTTTCACAGTAAACCTTGCTGTTAACATTACATACATAGCACATGTGCTTTCGTTCCAAGGTCGCATTTTGCCTCCCCCCACCACGTGGCTAGCCCCTCCCCCCTCCCTGTGGCTAACAGCGGGGAACATTTCTGTTCAGCCACAGGCAAACAGCCCAGCAGGAATGGGCTCCTCTGAGTGTCCCCTGAAGAAAAGCACTCTATTTCAACCAGGTGACCATGAATGATATCACTCTCCTGAGGATAACACAGAGAGATAAAGAACGGATGTTGTTTGAATGCCAGCAAACATACACTGCAATGCTTTGTTCTACAATGATTCCCAAGTATGTGCTACTGGCCTGGAGTGGTACAGTGTCCTACCATGGTGGACGGAATAAGGCTGCCCTCCCCAGAAACCTTTTGCAAAGGCTTTGGGAGTACATCCAAGAGAGCCGCAAATGCCAGGGCAAATTAATCATTAAACATGCTTGCTTTTAAACCATGTATACTATTTTAAAAGGTACACTCACCGAGGTCCCTTCTCCGCCTGGCGGGTCCAGGAGGCAGCCTTGGGTGGGTTCGGGGGGTACTGGCTCCAAGTCCAGGGTGAGAAACAGTTCCTGGCTGTTGGGAAAACTGGTTTCTCCACTTGCTTGCTGTGAGCTATCTACAACTTCATTGTCATCATCTTCCTCGTCCCCAAAACCTGATTCCGTGTTGCACTCCATCTCCATTGAAGGAGTCAAACAACATGGCTGGGGTAGTGGTGGCTGAACCCCCTAAAATGGCATGCAGCTCATCACAGAAGCGGCATGTTTGGGGCTCTGACCCGGAGCGGCCGTTTGCCTCTCTGGTTTTCTGGTAGGCTTGCCTCAGCTCCTTAAGGTTCACGCGGCATTGCTTCGGGTCCCTGTTATGGCCTCTGTCCTTCATGCCCTGGGAGATTTTCTCCAAGGGTTTGGCATTTTGAAAACTGGAACGTAGTTCTGATAGCATGGATTCCTCTCCCCATACAGCGATCAGACCCCGTACCTCCCGTTAGGTCCATGCTGGAGCTCTTTTGCGATTATGGGTCTCCATCATGGTCACCTCTGCTGATGAGCTCTGCATGGTCAGCTCTGCTGATGAGCTCTGCATTCACCCGCAGCTTGCCACGCTGGCCAGTTTTATTCCCGGAAAACAAACATTTGAGAACAAACATAGCTAAGCACTGCTGTTGAGATATTACTATAGAATTGCCCTTGCCAGGAAGACCCTGGATGAACCAGTTGCTTGTTCTTGTTACACTCTTCAAATGCAAACAATCGCTAGTTCAGAAAAACAAAACAAAACTGTGCTCTGTCTCTGTCTGATTTTAGCACTGAAACAGAACAAAGTGTTTGACTTAACCACGTTAAACTTATTTATTGGAATATGGGTTTGAGCCAAATTCTCCTTTTAGTGATATGCAGGCCTGCCTGTAAAGGCCTATACTTTAAAAACTTAGGTGTATTTTTATCACTTAGCTAGTTATTGAGGTATAAAACAAAGAATCAAAATCACAAGTCTGCCTGTGTATGGGACTTCTCTCACTAGAATAGTCTGAGGCTTGGTTCTTAGGCTAAGGCCCTTGGCTAAGCAGCAGGGGCAGCCATAAGCTGGGAAGTGTATGGTCACATCCTCATATTCCAAACCAGTCACATTGAAATAAGGTGGTATTGGGCTGTTAGGAATACAATCCTGTCTGGCAAGAAATCACTTATCAATGGTTGTGGTTGTCAAACCCTCATTTCTGTATGTTTTATCTTTATAGCCCCCACTTTTCTATTGTTAATCTGTCTGGTTCTTTAATTATTTCTGTCTGCAGTATAATTAATTTTGCTAGGTGTAAGTTAATTAGGGTAGTGGGATATCATTGCTTAGAGAATTATGTTACAATATGTTAGGATTGGTTAGTTAAATTTCAGTAAAATGATTGGTTAAGGTATAGCTGAGAATATTACTATATAAACTGGAGTCAGACAAGAAGTGGGGGGAAGGGAAATTGGAATCATGTTTGCTAAGGGGGAGGGAATGGGAACAGGAAATAGGGAATGGGGAACAGGGACACAGGCAAGGCTCTGCGGCATCAGAACTGGGAAGGGGGACAATGGGCAACAGACTCTATCGGCGTATAGAGATAAGCCCGACTGATGTGAAGGGCTTCGGAATATGCTTGTTTGGAAACTAACCCCAATAAACATTACATTGTCCACGCTTTGGACTTCTGGTCTTTTGCTGCTTGCTGTCTGCATGACAAGAACCAGGGAAGTGGGAGTGTTGAGGGAAAGCCCTCTAACAGAAACCAGTGTAAATCCAGAGTCATTCCACTGCAGTAACTGGAGTTACTTTGGAATCACCCCGGTGTAACTGAAAACAGAAATTGTCCCGAGAAGTGTAAAGTTTTTTATTTACTGAAACCATTTTAAACTTCTTTCACGATTAATGCATTTTGATATTCACAGATTTCATTGAGTTATGTATGACTGGTGAAAAGAATCTAGAACAATGGATATTGGACATTAAACACTGAGCACTAGTTAGTATTTTAACTGAAAATAAAGCCAATAGCTCCTACATAATCAAGATTCTGCAAGTAAACTTCTGCCCTCTATTACACTTATGCAACCCTATTGTGGGACCTGCCCAGATGTGTAACTGAGACTCAGGGTATGTCTACACTGGCAAGTTTCTGCGCCACGAATTATACCACTGTTATTAAAATGCTGGAATTAAACCGCTGTTGCATGTCTACGCTGTGCTCCTTGTGACGCTGGAGTGAATCCACATTAGCAGCCCTTGCAACGGCAAAGACAGCAGTGCACTGTGGTAGCTATCCCACTGTGCAACTGGCTGCAGGGTGCTTTGCGAAGGGTTTGCAGTGCCTCATGGGGCAGGTACAGCATCACATGAGGCAGGTTTCCCATGGGCATCCGACTACATTGCCAGCCACTTTTCAAATGAAGTGGGTGGGGGGGAGTGTGTGACAGGGAGTGTGTGTGTGTATGGAGGGGGGAGATAGTGTGTTTTGGGGACAGAGAGTGTGTCAGCATGCTGTCTTGTAAGTTCAGACAGCAGCAGGAAGCAACCAGTCCTTAGGCAGTGGGAGGGGGAAACCCCAACATCAGCCCCCGCCTCCCTCCCTGGGTTCTCTGCACAGCAATCTCTCTCTCACACACATGCACACACAGAGACCGGCCTGTGTGTTCACCGGCATGAGCATTCTACATTAGTGGTTTGCTTTTTGTCCCGGAGCAGATCAGCACAGCATGCAACGGCTGTCAGAAATGGTGCTTTGAAAGGGGAGGGGCGCATGTCTCCAAAGCTGCTGAGTTCAAAACAATGACAGAGCAGTCACTTGAGGCATTATGGGACAGCTCCGGAGGCCAGTTACAGTGCAGAAAGCAATTAAGTGTTCACACTGGCAATAGGGCGCTGGAGCCTCTGCGCAAATAGCCTTCTGACTCTCGTCAAGGTGGGGTTTTTTACAGCGCTGCAACTGAGGAGTTTCTGCGCACCAAGTGGCTTGGCAGTGCGTACACGTCTGCAGCTTGAGCGCAAAAAGCTGCTTTACTCCACAGAGTGTTCCTGCTTTAACACTCAGATACCCAACTTCCAATGGGTCCAAACCACAAATAAAACCGTTTTACCCTGTATAAAGCTTATACAGGGTAAACTCATAAATTGTTCGCCCTCTATAACACTGATAGAGAGATGTGCACAGTTGTTTGCCCTCCCCCCCCCCAGGTATTAATACATACTCTGGGTTAATTAATAAGTAAAAAGTGATTTTATTAAATACAGAAAGTAGGATTTAAGTGGTTCCAAGTAATAGCAGACAGAACAAAGTGAATCACCAAGTAAAATAAAATAAAACATGCAAGTCTAAGCCTAATACAGTAATGAAACTGAGTACAGATAAAACTTCACCCTCAGAGGTGTTCCAGTAAGCTTCCTTTTACAGACTAGTCTTCTTCTAGTCTGGGTCTAGCAATCACTCACACCCCCTGTAGTTACTGTCCTTTGTTCCAGTTTCTATCAGGTATCCTTGGGGGTGGAGATGCTATTTCTTGAGCCAGCTGAAAACAAAATGGAGGGGTCTCCCACGGGCTTAAATAGGCCTTCTCTTGTGGGTGGAGACCCCCTCCTCTCTCCTATGCAAAGTCCAGCTACAAGATGGAGTTTTGGAGTCACATGGGCAAGTCACATGTCCATGCATGACTCAGTTTTTACAGGCAGCAGCCATTGCCCACATGCTATCTTGACTGTCTCCAGGAAGACTTCTTATGTGGATTGGAGCCTTCCAAGATCCATGGTTTGTTAAGTGTTTCTTGGTTGGGCACTTAATTTGCACATTCCTTTCTCAAGAAGCTGACCAAATGCTTTACTAAGGTGACTTAAAAATCAACTAAGTACACAGCCAATATTCATAACTTTGAATATAAAAATGGTAGATGCATACAAATAGGATGACTAGATTCAGTAGATCATAATCTTTACAGAGATATGTTACATGGCATATGTAGCATAAAACGTATTCCAGTTATGTCATATATATACATTCATAAGCATATTTCCATAAAACCTTATGGGGTGCACCATCACAGGCTACTCCTGTTCTGACCCACAGAGAGATGGACAAAGCAACACGTTTGTTCCTCCTGAATCAGACAAATGTCAAATGGTTCCCTAAAATATGTTCTCTGGGGCTTTGTCAGCTCCAGTTTTAAATGACATAAGCAATGAAGCATTGATCATTTATTTCAGAATTTTCAGACTGGAATTTCTGCCTTAATTCCTATTTTCTTGTGGTTTTTCAGATTTCCTGTACACCTATCAGGTCATGAAGAATGTGCCCACACAGATTCAATCTCCATTTCCACATCAGAGTGCAGGTTACTCAGGAACTGGCTCTGCAGTGTGGGTCTGCCTCAGTCCAGCACACTTTCTCCATAAAACAGAGCTTGATGTGTAAATCCATTGACTTTCTTCACATGTGGATCACTGGCCTGTAGTCCACAATATCTGAACATTTTGAAATTCAGGATCATGGTAGCAGCAGAGAAAAGAGAGCCATTGTGGTAGGGTTCATGAATGCACATCTTCAGTGCCAGCTGGATACTGATAAAGAGAGCAGTCATCCCTACATGGAGAAGAGTGATAATTCCTACAGAACGCTGGTAGGGTCCGAGGGAAGGGCTGATATACTGATAGCAATTGTAGCAGACTTGACGGGCCATTGACCATAATGAGACCTAAGAAATGACTGCAACATTTATGGCGGGGTGGGAGATTGAGGCAAATCTCCTGGCCGCTGGTTATGCGCAGCCAGACACCAGGGCAGTTAGAAGAGCACAGGAGGGCACGGTGCGCATCAGAGAAGCTTTGAAAACCAGTTTCATGACTGGCCAGGCTATGGTGTGAAAGTTCTGTTTGTTTCTCCTTGATGAAATCCCCCGCCCCTTGATTCACTCTACTTCCCTGTAAACTAACCACCCTCCCCTCCTCCGTTCGATCATCGCGTGTAGAGGCAATAAAGTCATTGTTGCTTCATATTTATGCATGCTTTATTAATTCATCACACAAATAGGGGGATAACTGCCAAGGTAGCCCAGGAGGGGTGGTGGAGGAGAGAAGCGCTGGGAGGGGTGGTGGAGGTGGTGGGCGTCTGGGTGAGGAGGCTATGGAACTTGGGGAGGAGGGCAGTTGGTTACACAGGGGCTGTAGCGGCAGTCTGTGCTCCAGCTGCCTTTCCTGCAGCTCAACCATACGCTGGAGCATATTAGTTTGATCCTCCAGCAGACTCAGCATTGAATCCTGCCTCCTCTCATCACGCTGCTGCCACCTTTCAGCTTCAGCCCTCTTTTCAGCCCGCCACTTACTCTCCTCAGCCCGCCACTTCTCCTCCCAGTCATTTTGTGCTTTCCTGCACTCTGACATTGTCTGCCTCCATGCATTCATCTGTGCTCTGTCAGTGTGGGAGGACAGCATGAGCTCGGAGAATATTTCATCACAAGTGCGTTTTTTTCGCCTTCTCATCTTCACTAGCCTCTGGGAAGAAGATCCTGTGATCCTTGAAACACATGCAGCTGGTGGAGGAAAAAAAAGGGACAGTGGTATTTAAAAAGACACATTTTAGAGAACAATGGGTACACTCTTTCACAGTAAACCTTGCTGTTAACATTACATACATAGCACATGTGCTTTCGTTCCAAGGTCGCATTTTGCCTCCCCCCACCACGTGGCTAGCCCCTCCCCCCTCCCTGTGGCTAACAGCGGGGAACATTTCTGTTCAGCCACAGGCAAACAGCCCAGCAGGAATGGGCTCCTCTGAGTGTCCCCTGAAGAAAAGCACTCTATTTCAACCAGGTGACCATGAATGATATCACTCTCCTGAGGATAACACAGAGAGATAAAGAACGGATGTTGTTTGAATGCCAGCAAACATACACTGCAATGCTTTGTTCTACAATGATTCCCAAGTATGTGCTACTGGCCTGGAGTGGTACAGTGTCCTACCATGGTGGACGGAATAAGGCTGCCCTCCCCAGAAACCTTTTGCAAAGGCTTTGGGAGTACATCCAAGAGAGCCGCAAATGCCAGGGCAAATTAATCATTAAACATGCTTGCTTTTAAACCATGTATACTATTTTAAAAGGTACACTCACCGAGGTCCCTTCTCCGCCTGGCGGGTCCAGGAGGCAGCCTTGGGTGGGTTCGGGGGGTACTGGCTCCAAGTCCAGGGTGAGAAACAGTTCCTGGCTGTTGGGAAAACTGGTTTCTCCACTTGCTTGCTGTGAGCTATCTACAACTTCATTGTCATCATCTTCCTCGTCCCCAAAACCTGATTCCGTGTTGCACTCCATCTCCATTGAAGGAGTCAAACAACATGGCTGGGGTAGTGGTGGCTGAACCCCCTAAAATGGCATGCAGCTCATCACAGAAGCGGCATGTTTGGGGCTCTGACCCGGAGCGGCCGTTTGCCTCTCTGGTTTTCTGGTAGGCTTGCCTCAGCTCCTTAAGGTTCACGCGGCATTGCTTCGGGTCCCTGTTATGGCCTCTGTCCTTCATGCCCTGGGAGATTTTCTCCAAGGGTTTGGCATTTTGAAAACTGGAACGTAGTTCTGATAGCATGGATTCCTCTCCCCATACAGCGATCAGACCCCGTACCTCCCGTTAGGTCCATGCTGGAGCTCTTTTGCGATTATGGGTCTCCATCATGGTCACCTCTGCTGATGAGCTCTGCATGGTCAGCTCTGCTGATGAGCTCTGCATTCACCCGCAGCTTGCCACGCTGGCCAGTTTTATTCCCGGAAAACAAACATTTGAGAACAAACATAGCTAAGCACTGCTGTTGAGATATTACTATAGAATTGCCCTTGCCAGGAAGACCCTGGATGAACCAGTTGCTTGTTCTTGTTACACTCTTCAAATGCAAACAATCGCTAGTTCAGAAAAACAAAACAAAACTGTGCTCTGTCTCTGTCTGATTTTAGCACTGAAACAGAACAAAGTGTTTGACTTAACCACGTTAAACTTATTTATTGGAATATGGGTTTGAGCCAAATTCTCCTTTTAGTGATATGCAGGCCTGCCTGTAAAGGCCTATACTTTAAAAACTTAGGTGTATTTTTATCACTTAGCTAGTTATTGAGGTATAAAACAAAGAATCAAAATCACAAGTCTGCCTGTGTATGGGACTTCTCTCACTAGAATAGTCTGAGGCTTGGTTCTTAGGCTAAGGCCCTTGGCTAAGCAGCAGGGGCAGCCATAAGCTGGGAAGTGTATGGTCACATCCTCATATTCCAAACCAGTCACATTGAAATAAGGTGGTATTGGGCTGTTAGGAATACAATCCTGTCTGGCAAGAAATCACTTATCAATGGTTGTGGTTGTCAAACCCTCATTTCTGTATGTTTTATCTTTATAGCCCCCACTTTTCTATTGTTAATCTGTCTGGTTCTTTAATTATTTCTGTCTGCAGTATAATTAATTTTGCTAGGTGTAAGTTAATTAGGGTAGTGGGATATCATTGCTTAGAGAATTATGTTACAATATGTTAGGATTGGTTAGTTAAATTTCAGTAAAATGATTGGTTAAGGTATAGCTGAGAATATTACTATATAAACTGGAGTCAGACAAGAAGTGGGGGGAAGGGAAATTGGAATCATGTTTGCTAAGGGGGAGGGAATGGGAACAGGAAATAGGGAATGGGGAACAGGGACACAGGCAAGGCTCTGCGGCATCAGAACTGGGAAGGGGGACAATGGGCAACAGACTCTATCGGCGTATAGAGATAAGCCCGACTGATGTGAAGGGCTTCGGAATATGCTTGTTTGGAAACTAACCCCAATAAACATTACATTGTCCACGCTTTGGACTTCTGGTCTTTTGCTGCTTGCTGTCTGCATGACAAGAACCAGGGAAGTGGGAGTGTTGAGGGAAAGCCCTCTAACAGAAACCAGTGTAAATCCAGAGTCATTCCACTGCAGTAACTGGAGTTACTTTGGAATCACCCCGGTGTAACTGAAAACAGAAATTGTCCCGAGAAGTGTAAAGTTTTTTATTTACTGAAACCATTTTAAACTTCTTTCACGATTAATGCATTTTGATATTCACAGATTTCATTGAGTTATGTATGACTGGTGAAAAGAATCTAGAACAATGGATATTGGACATTAAACACTGAGCACTAGTTAGTATTTTAACTGAAAATAAAGCCAATAGCTCCTACATAATCAAGATTCTGCAAGTAAACTTCTGCCCTCTATTACACTTATGCAACCCTATTGTGGGACCTGCCCAGATGTGTAACTGAGACTCAGGGTATGTCTACACTGGCAAGTTTCTGCGCCACGAATTATACCACTGTTATTAAAATGCTGGAATTAAACCGCTGTTGCATGTCTACGCTGTGCTCCTTGTGACGCTGGAGTGAATCCACATTAGCAGCCCTTGCAACGGCAAAGACAGCAGTGCACTGTGGTAGCTATCCCACTGTGCAACTGGCTGCAGGGTGCTTTGCGAAGGGTTTGCAGTGCCTCATGGGGCAGGTACAGCATCACATGAGGCAGGTTTCCCATGGGCATCCGACTACATTGCCAGCCACTTTTCAAATGAAGTGGGTGGGGGGGAGTGTGTGACAGGGAGTGTGTGTGTGTATGGAGGGGGGAGATAGTGTGTTTTGGGGACAGAGAGTGTGTCAGCATGCTGTCTTGTAAGTTCAGACAGCAGCAGGAAGCAACCAGTCCTTAGGCAGTGGGAGGGGGAAACCCCAACATCAGCCCCCGCCTCCCTCCCTGGGTTCTCTGCACAGCAATCTCTCTCTCACACACATGCACACACAGAGACCGGCCTGTGTGTTCACCGGCATGAGCATTCTACATTAGTGGTTTGCTTTTTGTCCCGGAGCAGATCAGCACAGCATGCAACGGCTGTCAGAAATGGTGCTTTGAAAGGGGAGGGGCGCATGTCTCCAAAGCTGCTGAGTTCAAAACAATGACAGAGCAGTCACTTGAGGCATTATGGGACAGCTCCGGAGGCCAGTTACAGTGCAGAAAGCAATTAAGTGTTCACACTGGCAATAGGGCGCTGGAGCCTCTGCGCAAATAGCCTTCTGACTCTCGTCAAGGTGGGGTTTTTTACAGCGCTGCAACTGAGGAGTTTCTGCGCACCAAGTGGCTTGGCAGTGCGTACACGTCTGCAGCTTGAGCGCAAAAAGCTGCTTTACTCCACAGAGTGTTCCTGCTTTAACACTCAGATACCCAACTTCCAATGGGTCCAAACCACAAATAAAACCGTTTTACCCTGTATAAAGCTTATACAGGGTAAACTCATAAATTGTTCGCCCTCTATAACACTGATAGAGAGATGTGCACAGTTGTTTGCCCTCCCCCCCCCCAGGTATTAATACATACTCTGGGTTAATTAATAAGTAAAAAGTGATTTTATTAAATACAGAAAGTAGGATTTAAGTGGTTCCAAGTAATAGCAGACAGAACAAAGTGAATCACCAAGTAAAATAAAATAAAACATGCAAGTCTAAGCCTAATACAGTAATGAAACTGAGTACAGATAAAACTTCACCCTCAGAGGTGTTCCAGTAAGCTTCCTTTTACAGACTAGTCTTCTTCTAGTCTGGGTCTAGCAATCACTCACACCCCCTGTAGTTACTGTCCTTTGTTCCAGTTTCTATCAGGTATCCTTGGGGGTGGAGATGCTATTTCTTGAGCCAGCTGAAAACAAAATGGAGGGGTCTCCCACGGGCTTAAATAGGCCTTCTCTTGTGGGTGGAGACCCCCTCCTCTCTCCTATGCAAAGTCCAGCTACAAGATGGAGTTTTGGAGTCACATGGGCAAGTCACATGTCCATGCATGACTCAGTTTTTACAGGCAGCAGCCATTGCCCACATGCTATCTTGACTGTCTCCAGGAAGACTTCTTATGTGGATTGGAGCCTTCCAAGATCCATGGTTTGTTAAGTGTTTCTTGGTTGGGCACTTAATTTGCACATTCCTTTCTCAAGAAGCTGACCAAATGCTTTACTAAGGTGACTTAAAAATCAACTAAGTACACAGCCAATATTCATAACTTTGAATATAAAAATGGTAGATGCATACAAATAGGATGACTAGATTCAGTAGATCATAATCTTTACAGAGATATGTTACATGGCATATGTAGCATAAAACGTATTCCAGTTATGTCATATATATACATTCATAAGCATATTTCCATAAAACCTTATGGGGTGCACCATCACAGGCTACTCCTGTTCTGACCCACAGAGAGATGGACAAAGCAACACGTTTGTTCCTCCTGAATCAGACAAATGTCAAATGGTTCCCTAAAATATGTTCTCTGGGGCTTTGTCAGCTCCAGTTTTAAATGACATAAGCAATGAAGCATTGATCATTTATTTCAGAATTTTCAGACTGGAATTTCTGCCTTAATTCCTATTTTCTTGTGGTTTTTCAGATTTCCTGTACACCTATCAGGTCATGAAGAATGTGCCCACACAGATTCAATCTCCATTTCCACATCAGAGTGCAGGTTACTCAGGAACTGGCTCTGCAGTGTGGGTCTGCCTCAGTCCAGCACACTTTCTCCATAAAACAGAGCTTGATGTGTAAATCCATTGACTTTCTTCACATGTGGATCACTGGCCTGTAGTCCACAATATCTGAACATTTTGAAATTCAGGATCATGGTAGCAGCAGAGAAAAGAGAGCCATTGTGGTAGGGTTCATGAATGCACATCTTCAGTGCCAGCTGGATACTGATAAAGAGAGCAGTCATCCCTACATGGAGAAGAGTGATAATTCCTACAGAACGCTGGTAGGGTCCGAGGGAAGGGCT
This sequence comes from Caretta caretta, assembly GCF_965140235.1. Taxonomy (NCBI): domain Eukaryota; kingdom Metazoa; phylum Chordata; order Testudines; family Cheloniidae; genus Caretta; species Caretta caretta. The sequence continues at coordinate 215,352,167 of NC_134206.1, forward strand.
GATATACTGATAGCAATTGTAGCAGACTTGACGGGCCATTGACCATAATGAGACCTAAGAAATGACTGCAACATTTATGGCGGGGTGGGAGATTGAGGCAAATCTCCTGGCCGCTGGTTATGCGCAGCCAGACACCAGGGCAGTTAGAAGAGCACAGGAGGGCACGGTGCGCATCAGAGAAGCTTTGAAAACCAGTTTCATGACTGGCCAGGCTATGGTGTGAAAGTTCTGTTTGTTTCTCCTTGATGAAATCCCCCGCCCCTTGATTCACTCTACTTCCCTGTAAACTAACCACCCTCCCCTCCTCCGTTCGATCATCGCGTGTAGAGGCAATAAAGTCATTGTTGCTTCATATTTATGCATGCTTTATTAATTCATCACACAAATAGGGGGATAACTGCCAAGGTAGCCCAGGAGGGGTGGTGGAGGAGAGAAGCGCTGGGAGGGGTGGTGGAGGTGGTGGGCGTCTGGGTGAGGAGGCTATGGAACTTGGGGAGGAGGGCAGTTGGTTACACAGGGGCTGTAGCGGCAGTCTGTGCTCCAGCTGCCTTTCCTGCAGCTCAACCATACGCTGGAGCATATTAGTTTGATCCTCCAGCAGACTCAGCATTGAATCCTGCCTCCTCTCATCACGCTGCTGCCACCTTTCAGCTTCAGCCCTCTTTTCAGCCCGCCACTTACTCTCCTCAGCCCGCCACTTCTCCTCCCAGTCATTTTGTGCTTTCCTGCACTCTGACATTGTCTGCCTCCATGCATTCATCTGTGCTCTGTCAGTGTGGGAGGACAGCATGAGCTCGGAGAATATTTCATCACAAGTGCGTTTTTTTCGCCTTCTCATCTTCACTAGCCTCTGGGAAGAAGATCCTGTGATCCTTGAAACACATGCAGCTGGTGGAGGAAAAAAAAGGGACAGTGGTATTTAAAAAGACACATTTTAGAGAACAATGGGTACACTCTTTCACAGTAAACCTTGCTGTTAACATTACATACATAGCACATGTGCTTTCGTTCCAAGGTCGCATTTTGCCTCCCCCCACCACGTGGCTAGCCCCTCCCCCCTCCCTGTGGCTAACAGCGGGGAACATTTCTGTTCAGCCACAGGCAAACAGCCCAGCAGGAATGGGCTCCTCTGAGTGTCCCCTGAAGAAAAGCACTCTATTTCAACCAGGTGACCATGAATGATATCACTCTCCTGAGGATAACACAGAGAGATAAAGAACGGATGTTGTTTGAATGCCAGCAAACATACACTGCAATGCTTTGTTCTACAATGATTCCCAAGTATGTGCTACTGGCCTGGAGTGGTACAGTGTCCTACCATGGTGGACGGAATAAGGCTGCCCTCCCCAGAAACCTTTTGCAAAGGCTTTGGGAGTACATCCAAGAGAGCCGCAAATGCCAGGGCAAATTAATCATTAAACATGCTTGCTTTTAAACCATGTATACTATTTTAAAAGGTACACTCACCGAGGTCCCTTCTCCGCCTGGCGGGTCCAGGAGGCAGCCTTGGGTGGGTTCGGGGGGTACTGGCTCCAAGTCCAGGGTGAGAAACAGTTCCTGGCTGTTGGGAAAACTGGTTTCTCCACTTGCTTGCTGTGAGCTATCTACAACTTCATTGTCATCATCTTCCTCGTCCCCAAAACCTGATTCCGTGTTGCACTCCATCTCCATTGAAGGAGTCAAACAACATGGCTGGGGTAGTGGTGGCTGAACCCCCTAAAATGGCATGCAGCTCATCACAGAAGCGGCATGTTTGGGGCTCTGACCCGGAGCGGCCGTTTGCCTCTCTGGTTTTCTGGTAGGCTTGCCTCAGCTCCTTAAGGTTCACGCGGCATTGCTTCGGGTCCCTGTTATGGCCTCTGTCCTTCATGCCCTGGGAGATTTTCTCCAAGGGTTTGGCATTTTGAAAACTGGAACGTAGTTCTGATAGCATGGATTCCTCTCCCCATACAGCGATCAGACCCCGTACCTCCCGTTAGGTCCATGCTGGAGCTCTTTTGCGATTATGGGTCTCCATCATGGTCACCTCTGCTGATGAGCTCTGCATGGTCAGCTCTGCTGATGAGCTCTGCATTCACCCGCAGCTTGCCACGCTGGCCAGTTTTATTCCCGGAAAACAAACATTTGAGAACAAACATAGCTAAGCACTGCTGTTGAGATATTACTATAGAATTGCCCTTGCCAGGAAGACCCTGGATGAACCAGTTGCTTGTTCTTGTTACACTCTTCAAATGCAAACAATCGCTAGTTCAGAAAAACAAAACAAAACTGTGCTCTGTCTCTGTCTGATTTTAGCACTGAAACAGAACAAAGTGTTTGACTTAACCACGTTAAACTTATTTATTGGAATATGGGTTTGAGCCAAATTCTCCTTTTAGTGATATGCAGGCCTGCCTGTAAAGGCCTATACTTTAAAAACTTAGGTGTATTTTTATCACTTAGCTAGTTATTGAGGTATAAAACAAAGAATCAAAATCACAAGTCTGCCTGTGTATGGGACTTCTCTCACTAGAATAGTCTGAGGCTTGGTTCTTAGGCTAAGGCCCTTGGCTAAGCAGCAGGGGCAGCCATAAGCTGGGAAGTGTATGGTCACATCCTCATATTCCAAACCAGTCACATTGAAATAAGGTGGTATTGGGCTGTTAGGAATACAATCCTGTCTGGCAAGAAATCACTTATCAATGGTTGTGGTTGTCAAACCCTCATTTCTGTATGTTTTATCTTTATAGCCCCCACTTTTCTATTGTTAATCTGTCTGGTTCTTTAATTATTTCTGTCTGCAGTATAATTAATTTTGCTAGGTGTAAGTTAATTAGGGTAGTGGGATATCATTGCTTAGAGAATTATGTTACAATATGTTAGGATTGGTTAGTTAAATTTCAGTAAAATGATTGGTTAAGGTATAGCTGAGAATATTACTATATAAACTGGAGTCAGACAAGAAGTGGGGGGAAGGGAAATTGGAATCATGTTTGCTAAGGGGGAGGGAATGGGAACAGGAAATAGGGAATGGGGAACAGGGACACAGGCAAGGCTCTGCGGCATCAGAACTGGGAAGGGGGACAATGGGCAACAGACTCTATCGGCGTATAGAGATAAGCCCGACTGATGTGAAGGGCTTCGGAATATGCTTGTTTGGAAACTAACCCCAATAAACATTACATTGTCCACGCTTTGGACTTCTGGTCTTTTGCTGCTTGCTGTCTGCATGACAAGAACCAGGGAAGTGGGAGTGTTGAGGGAAAGCCCTCTAACAGAAACCAGTGTAAATCCAGAGTCATTCCACTGCAGTAACTGGAGTTACTTTGGAATCACCCCGGTGTAACTGAAAACAGAAATTGTCCCGAGAAGTGTAAAGTTTTTTATTTACTGAAACCATTTTAAACTTCTTTCACGATTAATGCATTTTGATATTCACAGATTTCATTGAGTTATGTATGACTGGTGAAAAGAATCTAGAACAATGGATATTGGACATTAAACACTGAGCACTAGTTAGTATTTTAACTGAAAATAAAGCCAATAGCTCCTACATAATCAAGATTCTGCAAGTAAACTTCTGCCCTCTATTACACTTATGCAACCCTATTGTGGGACCTGCCCAGATGTGTAACTGAGACTCAGGGTATGTCTACACTGGCAAGTTTCTGCGCCACGAATTATACCACTGTTATTAAAATGCTGGAATTAAACCGCTGTTGCATGTCTACGCTGTGCTCCTTGTGACGCTGGAGTGAATCCACATTAGCAGCCCTTGCAACGGCAAAGACAGCAGTGCACTGTGGTAGCTATCCCACTGTGCAACTGGCTGCAGGGTGCTTTGCGAAGGGTTTGCAGTGCCTCATGGGGCAGGTACAGCATCACATGAGGCAGGTTTCCCATGGGCATCCGACTACATTGCCAGCCACTTTTCAAATGAAGTGGGTGGGGGGGAGTGTGTGACAGGGAGTGTGTGTGTGTATGGAGGGGGGAGATAGTGTGTTTTGGGGACAGAGAGTGTGTCAGCATGCTGTCTTGTAAGTTCAGACAGCAGCAGGAAGCAACCAGTCCTTAGGCAGTGGGAGGGGGAAACCCCAACATCAGCCCCCGCCTCCCTCCCTGGGTTCTCTGCACAGCAATCTCTCTCTCACACACATGCACACACAGAGACCGGCCTGTGTGTTCACCGGCATGAGCATTCTACATTAGTGGTTTGCTTTTTGTCCCGGAGCAGATCAGCACAGCATGCAACGGCTGTCAGAAATGGTGCTTTGAAAGGGGAGGGGCGCATGTCTCCAAAGCTGCTGAGTTCAAAACAATGACAGAGCAGTCACTTGAGGCATTATGGGACAGCTCCGGAGGCCAGTTACAGTGCAGAAAGCAATTAAGTGTTCACACTGGCAATAGGGCGCTGGAGCCTCTGCGCAAATAGCCTTCTGACTCTCGTCAAGGTGGGGTTTTTTACAGCGCTGCAACTGAGGAGTTTCTGCGCACCAAGTGGCTTGGCAGTGCGTACACGTCTGCAGCTTGAGCGCAAAAAGCTGCTTTACTCCACAGAAACTTGCCAGTGTAGACAAGCCCTGATTCTCTCCTGCTTTGCACCTTGTGTTATTCCGGTGAAAAGTGGATGTAAAACTACCAGATTAGAACAACTGGGCCTGATTCTTCTCCCACTTACACTGATGGAACTTCATTGATTTCAATGGAGCTACTCCAGATTTAGGTCTGGTCTACACTAGAGACATTGGTATTACTGTGTTGCTCGGAGGGCTTCTCCCGTCGACAGAGCTACTGCCTCTTGGGGAGGTGGATTAACTACACCGATGGGAGAGCTCTCTCCCATCAGCCTAGAGCATCTTCATTACAGGGCTGCTGCAGGACAGATGCTTCGGTGCAGCTGTGCCAATGCAGCGTTTTAACTGTACAGCTGCCCTTACTTAAGTGTGGGAGAAAGTTCAAGCCATAGAGCTGGCCACAGGTGTAAATTGCGTGCACGGGTTGCCAGGGAGTGGAGAATCAGGCCCTTTGTTTTTAATGTGGTTGCAGAGGTGTAAGAGAAGAGTTTATCCCTGCATTTGGAATGTAACAATTCTGCTTCTGATGCACAATGTGGAATAGGATCATCTCATGCGCCCATTGCTATCAGTCTCTGCAGTGCCACTAGGAGTGAAAAGGAGTGAAAAAAAAATTTGTTCTTGATGTAAGCAGATATGACTGTGAATACAGACAGGTGGCCTGAGTCTCCTGTCACTTGATCCAGGTTGTTTAAAACACTTTGTTTTTTGTTAGTTAACTATTTAATTCAAATTCTTGAAAATCAGTTGGGTTGAAATATCTCTTTATTAAACATTCAACACCTCTCTCTGCCTTTCCCCCTTCAATTGAGGGCTGAGAAATCTCCATCTCCAGTTTTCTGGTCTTGTTAAGGAGTCTTCCAGCAACAGCAGGAAAGACAAGTCTTCTCATTTCTGAGGTAAAAAATACAGAAGCAGATTTAAAAAAAGAAACCCTCTCAGCCCTCTTTATCCCTCCTAAAGGAATAACAAAATGGCAAAAGCTCAATTTTGTTTTCTGTTGTGGGTCCCCTTTAAGTTCCAGATTTCTCCTTCCCATATAATATTCCTGCCTGTTATTGTATCCCAAACTCTTCGGGTGCTGCAGATAGCACAGTTTTTTGCTCCCCATATTTCAGTGCACTCCTTCCCCTGGTCAAGACAGATTCTTTTTCTCCCCACTGGGACATATTACAGTTTCTTGCATCACATGCTATTTAAAGGGGGTTCAATCAGAAAATATATTTAATTACCTTTTTGAGAAGTTGACAGATATTAGAGCCTACAATTCTGAGAGAGATGTGATCTTCAGCCAGCAATCTAGATCCATGACCCTAAGAGCTCATAAAATCAAGAAGAGTAGTGTTAGGCCCACCAGAAGTTGCGATATTAACTCTTTCCTTTTCAGGGAATGGTGTTCAGAACCCCATAGGTCTCTAGGATTTCCCTTTTTCTGTGATCATAGAATCATAGAATATCAGGGTTGGAAGGGACCCCAGAAGGTCATCTAGTCCAACCCCCTGCTCAAAGCAGGACCAATTCCCAGTTAAATCATCCCAGCCAGGGCTTTGTCAAGCCTGACCTTAAAAACCTCTAAGGAAGGAGATTCTACCACCTCCCTAGGTAACGCATTCCAGTGTTTCACCACCCTCTTAGTGAAAAAGTTTTTCCTAATATCCAATCTAAACCTCCCCCACTGATTCCCCAGCTGTAATGCTGCTCACCTCTGTGCAGTATTTCTTGCCCAAATCTTCAGTCATATTCCCAGTGTCACCAACTGCAACTACCCTGATGGGATATTTAGCCCAGACACCCCCGTACGAATTTAAATTGTACATTTTGGCCCCATATGTACTACAACTATAACTGGATCAGGGGCCTGGCTACTGCACACATGTTCCTTGATCAAGTTATTATAATCCAGACCAAAAACACATTAAGATGGAGTCAATGTTGAGAGGTTTCAGAGTAACAGCCATGTTAGTCTGTATTCGCAAAAAGAAAAGGAGTACTTGTGGCATCTTAGAGACTAACCAATTTATTTGAGCATGAGCTTTCGTGAGCTACAGCTCACTTCATTGGATGCATACTGTGGAAACTGCAGAAGACATTATATACACAGAGACCATGAAACAATACCTCCTCCCACCCCACTCTCCTGCTGGTAATAACTTATCTAAAGTGATCAAGTTGGGCCATTTCCAGCACAAATCCAGGTTTTCTCACCCTCTGCCCTCCCCCCCCCCCCACACACACACAAACTCACTTTCCTGCTGGTAATAGCCCATCCAAAGTGACCACTCTCTTTAAAATGTGTATGATAATCAAGGTGGGCCATTTCCAGCACAATTCCAGGTTTTCTCACCCCCCCACCCCCCTCCAAAAACCACACACACAAACTCACTCTCCTGCTGGTAATAGCTCATCCAAAGCGACCACTCTCCCTACAATGTGCATGATAATCAAGGTGGGCCATTTCCAGCACAAATACAGGTTTTCTCACGCCCCCCCATACACACACAAACTCACTCTCCTGCTGGTAATAGCTCATCCAAAGCGACCACTCTCCCTACAATGTGCATGATAATCAGTTTGTGTGTGCAGGGGGCGGGGGTGAGAAAGTTTGAGAACCCCTGATCTAGCCAGTTCGATGACCCATCAAGGGCAATCAGCTATATAATGAACCCACTGAAAGAAGCCGGGGCTTCCCTAAGAGTCAGCAGGACATGTAGGGATATGGTGATGGACAGGGGACTCTCATATGCTGTGAGCTTGTGTTTGGGACAGAGGATGTACAAGCCACATGGGAGAGAATATAAAAAAAAAGTTGCATTTTATCTTCAATCCTGCTTTTTACCTCTGGACCAACTTTTCTACAAACTGAAACATTGAACAAAGGAGTGGCAGACCCATCCAAGCTTTGGATGTGTTACAGGGGGACTCCACAAGCCAGAAAACTCAAAAATGCTGCTAAGAACCTGATATATGGACTCTGAAGTCTTATGTATGTGTCGGATTGCTTTGACCATTTAACAACTCTCTTTTTAGTCTTTTATAATAAACCATTAGTTTTAGATACTAAAGGATTGTCTGGCAGCGTGATATTTTGGGTAAGATCCAAACTGCTATTGATCTGGTAATGTGACTAGCCCTTTGGAGTCAGAAGAACATTTTGTATAGTGAGCAGAGTTTTTAAATAACTCCTCACTTTACTGGACCTATTTGCTGGCTGGGAGCCAGAGAACTGGAATGCAATAAAGAGGGCTCTGGGATTTCTTTTTTCAGCTTCTTAATAACCAGTGCGGGGGATCAGGAGCACAGTATCTCACTGGTTGGTGAATCTAACTTCAGTGTTAACCTCCAGTTTTGCAGCTTTCCTTTTGCAGCCTGCCTTGACCTTGATATTTTCACTGTGGACTATGCTACGCACTATTCGTTCATCTGTTTGGGGGTGGTATGCAATGGAGCTGGATATCTGGACATCCAGTAGCCTGAGCACTTCACACAAGAAGTGAGAGGTGATTTGTGGGCCTCAGTTGAAAACTATGTGGTCTAGGAGTTCATGGAGCTGGCCCACATTGTGCAGTAGGAATTGGGCAGTAATCTCAGCAGTGGTCAGCTGGTTGCAGGGGATGAAGTGGGCCATTTTTTGTCAGGCAGTCCACATCTGTGAAGACTATGGCGTGGCCATCAGATGGTGGGAGCTCCACATTAAAGTCTAGACTGATGGTGGAGCAAGGCCTAGCTGGAGTCTCCAGGGGTACTATGGTGCCAAGGGGTGCCAGGGATACTGTGGTGCCCTCCTTTAGCTCACCATAAAATATCTTCTGTGGCAGTTGCTCATCTGACATTCTGGTGACATGACCTGCCCATCTCATCTGTGATTTCATCAACAGAGTATGGATGCTTGGAATACCTACCCATATTAGATCTTCTCATAAACAAAGTAGGGAAATAGAACCTAGATGGAGCTATTATAAAATGGGTGCATAACTGTTTTGGGGTGTCTTGGTACGTGCACACCACTTGCAGGAGTCCACATATGCTTGGACCTTAGCCCACATGTGGGGCTACCAGAAAAAATCAGAACCAGATGTGAGGTCTTCCAGTGGCCAATGTGATCCACCAATGGAGCATCATGGCACAGCCGCAGCACCTCCTGTTGGAGACGCCTTGCGGGCACATATATGTGCTCATTGAAGTATGTTACCCCATCCCAAATAGAATGGTACATCTTAGCCCCCAATGGCAAGGGGCTGAGTCATTTGAGCAAGCAAGTCTTCCTTCAAGATCGATCAGATAAGGGAGAGCAGGTCTCACTGGATTGTGGCATTGGCAAAGTTACCAGGCTTGAGGAGGTAGCGGGGGCTCAAAAGTCCATTATTTGCTTTCCAGGTAGTATTTCCCCTTCTGCAACAGAGCACCAGCTTTTCCATTTCGCCTTCCCGGGCGGTAGGTAACAGTGAACTCAAACCAAGCAAAGAAAAAGGCCCTCCTTAGCTGCCTCTGGTTCAACGCTTGGGCCTTGTGGAGGTACATGAGGTTCTTATGATTGATGAATACCTGTATTGGATACCAAGCCCCCTCAAGGGTGACACCATTCTTCAAATGCAGTTTGTATAGTGAATATCTCCTTGTGCCATATTTCAGTTTAGCTCAGCGGGGCTAAGCTTCTCAGAATAGAATGCACAACTGGGGCCTGAGTTGCTGTGAGAGTACCACCCCTAGGGCCACATTGGATGCATCTGCTTCCAGTGTAAACAGATTAGTTGGATCAGGGTACACCAGGCTGTAGTGAAGGTGGCCTTTAGCTGGTCAAAAGTGAGCTGGGCTTCAGGTGACCAAATGAATCACATAGCTTTATGGAGAAAGGAAGTCGGGGTGGGGGGTTATTACTTGAGAGAAGTCAGTGATGAATCTTCTATAAAAATGTGAGAAACCTGGGAACCAGTTAAGTTCCCAGAGGGACTGGGGTTCTGTCTAGTTACGAATGGCTTCCACCTTCTGTTGATCCATCTGGATTTGCTCTGGGGAGATGATGTATCCCAAAAATTCCATGGCGGCCTGCTGGAAAGTTCACTTTTCTAGTTTGGCATACAACCCGTGCTTCCATAATGTCCCCAGGATGGAACAGATATGGTAGTAGTGCTGCTCCAGGTTCTCAGAAAATATCAATATACTGTCCAGGTAGATAATCATGTATTGATCCGGGATATCCCATAACAAGTAATTTATTAAATATTGCAGGGGCATTGGTGAAGCCCAAACGGCATCACCAAATATTACTGTCCATACTGGGTACAAAAAGCAGTCTTCCATTCGTCCCTAGGCCTTATGCATACTAAATTGTCTGCCCTCAAAGATCTAGTTTTGTGAAGATCCTCGCCATCCTCAGGCGTTCCAGCAATTCTGGAATGAGGAGCAAGGGGTATCAGTTACATATGGTCACTTGGTTCAATGCACAATAGTCTACTCAGAGTCGTAGTGACCTGTGTTTCTTCTTCAAAAAGAGGACGGATCCCCCTGCTGGAGAGGTAGGTCACCAAATCTAAGCAAGCCCTTGGCAAGGTTTTCCTGCATATACCCATGCAGTGCTCCCAGTTCTGGTTCTGACATGGAATATATCCATCTATAGGGCACCTTTGCCCTGGGCTGTAGGTCTATCAGGCAGTCATGGTCTCTTGTGGGGATAGCAAATCTGCATTCTTCTTCTTGAACACAGCCAGGTAGTTGTGATACTTGTTGGTGGCTGAGGTTCTGGCCTGGAGCCACTCCCGCCTGGTTAGCACTTGCCATCAGGGGCTCTGCTTCTCAGGGTCCTAGGCGCAGGTCAGTTAGGGGTTGGTTGCTTCGTTAGAGACACACATTCTGACAATATTCAGGAGATAACATGGATTGTTCTATTCCAACCATATATATATATATAGGTAGAGGTCAACAATGTAATCAAACAGTCTCTGTCTATGCTGTATTCTGTTAATTCAAAGATCAAAAGACCATTTTAGCATTTAAATTAACTGTAAACACGGGATATCCGCTGTGTTAATCTCTCTTTGAAATGCATAGCCAATCATCTGAGAATGGTTGAAAAACAGGCAGTTTCCCTCATGTTAATTCGTGTAGCTAAGTTTCGGTATAAAGGATCCTTGTGTTCTGATCCTGTCATCTCAGATCTGCTTGAGATTTCATGCAGGAGAAGCTTAAGCAACCACGACTGAGATCCCAGTTCTGACTAGATCATCCTGATATAAACGTTGGACTATAACCTATGGACTATTTCTGAAAGAACTCTTTGCATCTACAAAGTTCTCCATCTATGTTATGAATCTGAATCTCAAGACTGACTCATGTCTGTATGTATTCTGTTTTTTTTTCACCAATTCTCTCTCCCTTTTCTTTTAAAATAAATTTCAGTTTAGTTAATGAGAATTGTCTGTAACCATGTATTTGGGGTAAGACATGGAATATTCATTAACCTGGGAGGTAATGTGTCTGATCCTTTGGGATTGGTAGAACTTTTTCTTTTATATGATGAATAAGATTTTTATTAATCCTCATCATACCTGACTTGGGTGTCTAGGTGGAGGCCTGAGGCTGGGTTACTTTAAGGGAACTGTGTTGTTGACTTCTGTGTAACCAGTGAGGTATAACAGAAGCTGTATTGTGCTGGCTTGGTAAATCTAAGTATTGGAATATCCACCAGCTTTGGGGATTGCCTGCTCCATTCTTTGCAGTTCACCCTAATTGAGTGACCTCAGCCGGCTCCCCTGGGATTCCAGTCACAGTGGTGAAATAGAGACACCTGCTGGCTAACATTTGGTATTAAAATGACAGGGAAAACAAATCTAAAGACAAATACTCCAAAATATAAGTGTACAGATGTAGTGATATGCCTCTCTTCCCACCGCTATCCCAGTTAAAAGTAATTTATTAAGATACATTTTAATTAACCATCCTATTGATGAAAATAAAATAATGAGCAGGCTGGGGAAAATATTGCTGTGGATTATGTGAGAAATTATCCAGATAGAAAAGTGCATGATTTCTTTACTATCATTACTGATCTGTCAAGACCAGCTTTGTGTTGTGAAGGACTTCCCCCCCCTTGTATAGTTGGTAGGCAGAGTGGGAGGGTGGTAGGTGTGGTGTGAGATATGAGCAGCAATGCCATGCCAAAGGTTCACTGTTTCATTGCTGGACATTCACTCTCCTCCCAGCCCTGCACACTTTCTCCTCTCAAACCAGACACATACATTCTCCTCTCAGCCCAGACACATAAATAGATGTCTTTGGTGAGGGCCCATCCAAGGAGGCTCTTCCTTTTCCCCTTTGGGCTGAGCAGAATCCACATTCTCCAATGCTTGGGAAAGACCAAAAGAGAATTAGAAATAATAGAACCCATTGCCCTAGCTCCAACCCTAATGATAAAAATAGTAATTATAATACACAGTTACTAATACTAAGCAATAATGAATTAGAATAAGTATAATACAAAGATAATTATAAGTATAATACAATGATAAATAATAATAAATACTTATTTAATAATAACGATAATATAATTGAAATTTAAAGCTATTAATAATACAGTTTATAGATAAAGCTAGTGCAATATACATTGTAACTGCTCTATAAGGCTAATTATCATAATACTTTATAGGTTTTATCCTAATGGTAATACCCACAGTAATGAGTAGTAAATAACTCAACTAATGGAATAACATAAAATATAATAAATAACAAGATGTCTTTGGCTGCAGGTGACTCTTCCTATTTTGGTTGAGGTCTATTGCAGGGCTAGAAAAGAAACGCAGTGAGATACTGACCCATCAGCTCCTGAGACCCTTGGGCACTCAGCTCTTGCACATGCTGCAGCCTTGGGGCTTGTACATGGAAACAAAGAACTGGAGTGGGTGGGTGAAGTTCTGTGGCCTGCAATGTGCAAGAGTCAGACTAGATGATCATGACGGTTCCTTCTGGCTTTAAAGTCTAGGAGGCTATGAGAGTGTTACACAGGCCAGAGGATCTTTATCCCTAGTAAGGATCATTTTTCTAGTTATAGCAGCTAATGTAGGCACAGGCACTGGCTTCTTCCTGGCCCTGGGGATGCTCAACTCCCCACTCTGCCCTTTCTTCTCGGTTCCCCTGGCACTAGAGGCTGAGCGATCATGCCAGGGTGATTGAGGAAAGGCACCGGGGAGTCTGAGGATGCTGAAGGATGATGCCGGTAACACTGAGGACACCCAGGAAGGTGCTGGGGTCACTGAGGATGCCCAGAGAAGGTGCCAGGGAAACCAAGGACACCATGGGATTGCGCCAATAAGATGGACGATGCTATAGAATCATGCTGGGGAGACTGAGAACACCATGGGACCATGCTGGGGAGACTGAGGGATGGTGCCAGGGAGATCCAGGATATTGAGGGAAGGTGTCAGAGATCTAGGAGGCAGAGGGAAGACACCGGGAAGCATAGGTGTTGACTTTTATTTTTCCCTAGGGGTGCTCCACCCTGGCTTCGCTCTGAGGCCCTGCCCATGAACCTTTGAAATCAATTCTTCAGAAGATTACACCCCAAAGTAAAGTTCATCCAAGCTGTGAGGAAGGGGTCATGGAAGGAAAATTGTGAAGGAAATTTCATGCTGGCTTCTTCCATTGGTGGTGTTTGATAACATGCAAATTGATCTGTTTCCTGCAACCTCCTCCCCCTGCTGTCTTGATGGTCCTGTTTACCTTCTATGTAATTTGCACTGCCATTGTCTTATCATGTACGTTGGAGATGCCTTCCAGGTGACAGAACATTCCTTTGTTTAGGGTGGGGTAACTTTAGTTTTGCCTGACAGGCACACTTTGATAACATAATTTCCAATATGCTTGTAATTTTGATTTTTGTCCTCCATACATACACCACACAATAATATTAATGATCAGTATGATATTAACTTTCAGTTGATATCTTGCATGACACCTTTTAGATACAGGGTATGACATTAGTGAGTTGAATATACTGGTCAAGCCAGCTGATTCTCACAACAAGATACCAATGAGCCCCTTGTCCTCTTGCATTGGGATGCTGTTAGGATCACAGCTGTCCCATCATATCCATTGCAATCTCTAGTTTTGCAGAATGAAGGAAAACGAGTGGTTCCCTCCATTCTGGAAGCACTTTCAGCAATGAAGACATGGATCCATATGGTACTTTTGCTAGCTCCAAACCAGAGAGGGAAGTAGGCTCATTCCTTGCACTGAAGAACCCTTCTTCAACACCAAGAGAGTCTTTTATCCTTATGGCACTGACACAGGTGAAGAATTTTCCGCAGTCCATTTTCTTGTTCCAGATCCAGAGGCTGGTGTCACTGAGGCTCTGGAATTTTTATCTTGACTTCTGAAGAGGGCCTTTCAGCAGAGGATGGGATTTTGTGGCCCTGCATGGAGTTCCTCAGAATTGGAGAATTCCGCTGCTAAAGCATCTTTCAAAAGAAGGCCCTGTAAGTGGTTCTTCCTTTCTTTCTTGGCCTTTCATGGAAAAAGATCTACGAACAGGGCACTGGGAAGGAGAATGTTCTTCACCAAGGCAGCTGCTAAGGCCAGGAAGGCTGGTGCACAGGAGATGACATACCTAAACTACGACTTCTGGATGGTCATGTCCAACATATCAGATCCAACTGGGAACTACATGCAGAAGGCTCCAGTGATCCTGCAGCACCACAAGGCATCTGTCCAGACTGAGAATGTGCAGCGCTCACCCTAGAAAAACTACTGGTAAAATATCCCCAAAAACTCTTCTCCATTTCTATCCCCATCCCTGCTGCTCAGCCTGACATTCTGAAATCCTCAAAGCAGCCAAACACCAGCCCAGCCCCTCAAAGGAATCCATCCTCCTACTCCTCCTCCTGGTGCTGAGTGAACCAACTGAACTGAAAGATGCAGTTCCAGGTCCACAGCAATTCCAGTGCTGCCAGACTCAAAAGAGCAAAAGTCATGAGATTTGGCCCCCAAGTCATGAGATTTTTAAAAAAATCTAATCATGTTTTTAGTCTTTTGACTTTTAACTCCCCCCTACTCTTCTGCCAATGTGTGTGGGTATTTCAGGTTGAAAAGTCAATGTTTAATGCACACAATATGAACATCTCTCCCTGAGTGCTCTCCCTGATCTTTTTATTAGATCTCAAGCACTGTAGCAATATGTTCAGAGCCCCCCCAAACATTATAGTTACCCAAAGTCTGAGATGGTTTTAAATGATACACAGCCAGGCTTCTGGAGGCCCTCCTTCCATCCATCTGACAGGGAGTAAAGGTGTCAGCTCCTTGCCCAAAGAAAAGTTCCCTCAGATTGCTCCAAGGTGTTTACTTTTACTTAATCTTTTATGGCTAACACAAACTCATAACTCAGAGCAACCCCTAGGGAATTACCATAGTAACCTGTACTGGGTCACCAATTCTCCTAGCTTTAACCAATTACTCATTATCTCTTATCAACAATACATTCCTAGTATTTCTAGCCATAATAAACTTATATGTCAGGGACACCAAATTCAAGGTTGCTGTCCACTTACTCTATTCCATTCTTTTCGTCTGTTAACTCTCTTCCCCTCCTCGCATTCTGATTAGCAAAGCTGCAACTGCAGCAATTTGGCCTGGCCTATGAGAGTTGTCAAGGTTCCTTCCCCACTCTGAACTCTAGGGTACAGATGTGGGGACCCACATGAAAACCTCCTATTCTGCTGAGCCTTTGCCTTCTCCATCTCCAGTGCATGCTTCCTCTCTTTTTCCTTCTCCATCTCCATCTGTCTGAGTTCTACCCATCTTTCATGTTCCTTTTGTCTTTCCTCAGCCTCAAATCTGGCTAATTCCAGCTTCTGTTGAACAGTGCAGTCTGTCATCTTAACCTCACTGTTTTTAACTGACTTTACACCTGAGAGTTAGAAAGAAAACAAAACAAAACAAAAAAAAAACCTTGGCTTGTAAAATTTTGCTGTGCTGTCTGGATACCTATGTTCTCTGATAGTGATTGTCAGACTACAGAAAAATCCTTTAAAAAAAACCCTAACACCTTTGTCTCCAGGTAAATAGACAGAAAACCCCTCTAGTTGCTCTTAGGAAAAAAAAAAACTTCTTCAGGTCTGTGAAGACTTATGAATTTCCCTGCAGGAGGTTAACTACCCTACCTTTAGGTCGAGAAAACTCTAGCTCACAAAAGACAATTCCCTTTTGTCTCTGCTCTGGCCCCAAAGCAGAGAAAAAAAAACCTCTAACTGCTTTTAGCTTAAAAGCTGCTTTCCAGCAGCCCAAAGGAAAAAAAATATTTCCTTTTAAAATCTGTGCTTCTGGTTCAAAAAATCTCAAATTGATCTCAAAATGATTTCAAGTTAATCCCACCGCTCTGCCACCATGTCAAGGTTCCTTCCCCACTCTGAACTCTAGGGTACAGATGTGCAGACCTGCACGAAAACCTCCTAAGCTTATTTTTACCAGCTTAGATTAAAACTTCCCCAAGGTACAAACTATTTTCCTTTTTCCCTTGGACTTTATTGCTGCCACCACCAAGCGTCTAACAGATATATAACCAGGAAAGAGCCTACTTGGAAATGTCTTTCCCCCAAAAATCCTCCCCAAACCCTACACCCCCTTTCCTGGGGAAGGCTTGATAAAATTCCTCACCAATTTACATAGGTGAACACAGACCCAAACCCTTGGATCTTAAAAACAATGAAAAAAACAATCAGGTTCTTAAAAGAAGAATTTTAATAGAAGAAAAAGTAAAAGAATCAGCTCTGTAAAATCAGGATGGTAAATACCTTACAGGGCAATTAGATTAAAATCATAGAGAATCCCTCTAGGCAAAACCTTAAGTTAAAAAAGACACAAAAACAGGAATACCCATTCCATTCAGCACAGCTTATTTTCTTAGCCATTTAAACAAACAGAATCTAACGCATATTGAGCTAGATTACTTACTAAGTTCTAAGACTCCATTCCTGTTCTGTTCCCGGCAAAAGCATCACACAGACAGATAGAAAGAGACTTTGTTTCTCCCTCCCTCCAGCTTTTGAAAATATCTTGTCTCCTCATTGGTCATTTTGGTCAGGTGCCAGTGAGGTTATCCTAGCTTCTTAACCCTTTACAGGTGAAACGATTTTTCCTCTGGCCAGGAGGGATTTTAAAGGTGTTTACCCTTCCCTTTATATTTATGACAAGAGTCCTGACAATTATTTCTAGCTATGTGGTGTTCTGCTTTTATTTAATGGTGGCTAAATACCACCCAAATGTCTGTGGTTTAGTTTGGTCAAGTTCTGGGGTTACACTCATGGCTTGAATGCTAGCTGCAGTTGCAGCATCTGAGTAAATAGTTCTCTTAATAAAGAGTTAGTTTTACAAGCATGGAGTCCTTTCATGTTATTCCCCATCGTGCCGTACATGAAATTGGGTATGTTATGGTGCATAGCAGAGAGAGAATCTGAAGATCTAATATTTCCAATGTAAAAAATCAGCAGGAAAAGATGTTTTTTTAAAAAGTCAATAGCAGTTTTTATACATAG
Organism: Caretta caretta; assembly: GCF_965140235.1. Taxonomy (NCBI): domain Eukaryota; kingdom Metazoa; phylum Chordata; order Testudines; family Cheloniidae; genus Caretta; species Caretta caretta. The sequence continues at coordinate 215,369,235 of NC_134206.1, forward strand.
GAGAGGAACAGTAAAGCGGGGGTGGGGAGGGAAGAAATGTTAGCTGAAGTGCACATTTAATTTCTATATCTAAAAATAGAATAATTTAAATTATAAAATATTAACGTTAACTGATGTGCTAGGATGATGTGGGCTGTAGGTGTTTGTGGTGGTCTGGCCTTCCTTTCTGCCACCTACAGCTGGCTTGTTTAGAAGCACAAACCAGTTTATGTAATTCAAAGTGACAAACCAGACAAACTCTCAGGCCAGATCAGTACAGGATGTTTGTTATACTACAGCTTTACTAACAACCTACCCATAAGTTTTAAAAATAACCAAAGAACAGTAACAATAGTGATATGAGTATGTAGCTGTGAGTCCTTTGCTTTCTGTGTACTGCACCGTTTTATTAAGAACTGCTGAAACAGACATTTTGAGAGGTAGAGTTGCTACATACAGCTTGTTAGAACGCACACACTGTGCTCTTTAAGGGAGACTTTCTAGCTTCTCTCTCTTCTTTTTCTTTCTTCCTTGTAGGGTATCTGTTTGCTTTATATGTAGTAAAGATGTGGACGGGCTCTAAAACCATAAGGCAAGAGAAAGTGAAGCAGCAAGGAATAGGGATCCTGATAAAAGCCCAGAGAAGTCAATGGGAGTCTTTCCAATTCATTTACTTCAGTGGGCTTTGGATCAGGCCCTAAGAGAAGAAAGGAGAAAAGTGAAAGGCCAGATTTTCAAATGTGTTTAAGCCCTAAAGATGCAGATAGCACCTTATGGAATTTTCCGAAGTACCTAAACAGGTTAGACACCCAACCACCATTGAAATCAAGATACTGCAACAATGAAGGCCATGGGAGTTTTGTAATTTAGGCTCCAATTTAGTAAAGCACTTACCTGTTTAAACTTAACTTTAAACACAGTCTTAAATTTCATTGTAAGCAATGGAAAGATTCCCCTTGACTTCACTGTGCTATCTGGACAGAGATGAATTTAAGAATGTACGTAAGTGCTTTGCTGAATTGAGGGTCTAACTTTACCACCTGTTATCTGGATAATATTGATAACCCTGAAAGATATAGAGGAACTTGTCAGAGACATAAATGAGACTCTGGTAAGGGTTCTGAATTCTCTCTCTCCCACCTCTGACCCCCTAAACCGCTGTTCCAGTTGGAGCAAACAGTAGCAGGTGGTTAAAAAAATGGTAAGATCTTAGAAATTCCACAAAGGAGTTCAGACTAAAAACCTTAACTCCAAAATTAAATATCAAATCTCCCCTTAAATACTCCAGAGCACTAGGTCTTGTGGAGGACAGCTGTGTTAAGCAACTCTAGAGATTCTAGCCCACACCATTTAAAAAATATTTCAAAAACTAAAAAACCAACAAACAAACCAAAAAAAAAAAAAAACCAAACAAACAAACAACAAAATCCCTTAAGAATGTGAGAAACATTAGTATTGTAAATTCCATGGGTGAAATCCTGGCCCCACTGAAGTCAATGGAAATTCACTTCACTGGGACTTAGGATTCACCTCAAAGCTCTGAAACATCTTGATTCCTATGAAAATGTGTACACATGCAAAAAACCAGTAACTCCTTGTGGCCAGAGATTGTGAGTGAGAAATGTCAGGCAGACAGGTTTTGATCTGAGGAATTCAGAAGGGAGCTCCAAATATCATGCATACAGGACAGCTAATTAATTACAGGTTTAACTTTGTTTTTATAAAAGGCAACACAGCAGAAACCTTATATCTTAACATTTTGGCTTTGTGGGGTTCTTTGTTTGGGAGCTGTATACTCCTTTAATAACTTGCAAATGTGTGAAATTAAAAATTAAACAAGACTAGCTAGAATCTATGAAGCCACATACAAAAGATGTATGATAGCTTCCTTCCTTTGGAAAGACTGACCCTTCTGTAGAGCTATTGCAGCAAGTGTGGTGGTGGGGGAGGGAGATGTAGGGTAAATACATCCCTTAACACCACAAAACCAGCTTGCTTTCAAACTGTCCCTCTCAGTATTAGTTTGTATTTTTCCATAAAGGTCTTTAGCTTAGAAGCAGAAATATCAATGTACCTTTATTTTTCATGTAATGTGTATGCACAGCTATGTAACACTTCTTGGAATCAGATCTATGTTCAAACATCTGGATCTGAAAAGGTCTAGCCTGTGTGGCTATGGTTACAGTCGTCTTGGCTATAATCATCTTGGTGTAAATCATGTTGGGTCGGAGAGATAAATGCTTTAAGATTGAAGAGGAGAGACTCTCCTCAAAATATATTGCCTCAAAACAAAACAAGAAGCTTTGGGCCAAATCTGAGAACTGGGCCCTTTAGAGTGTTCCAAAACTTAACAGGCTACTTTTAAAGCTTACTTTTTGATTAACAGTGTTAGTTATAATCATTCTAATTTTGCCATGATCCAATGAGAAATATTTTTAGCAAACATATTTGTCACCCCAGGGATGCTCCAGAATAAAAGCATTTGTTTTAAAAAGTAATTGTTTCCATCCATCCCTCATTGTTGAGGAGAGAACCTTCATTATACCTGGTTCACTTTCTCAAGTCTTCAAAACCAGGAAGACTAGAAACATGGGACCGACTATAATGTTGCCCTGCACCTTGTGTGGGTCACTTACACCAGTGCAAAGTACACGCAGAACGCTAGTGTGACATTTCACTCCATATTCTTTATGAAAATATGCTTATGATATGAATAGGACATAACTGAGATGTACTTTATGCAATATGGATCTTGTAAGGTATTATTGGAAAGATTATGATTTACTGAATGTGATTATCCAATTTGTATGCCTGTATCATTTCTGTATCTGAAGTTAGGAATATTAATTATGTATCTGTATTTAAAATGTGTTACTTTGGGTGTCACCCCCCACCAGCGCTTCAGGTACAACAATGGAAAAGCCAGACAGGGCTAATGGGCCATTAGCAGAGACAATGGACTGTGAAAGAGCTTAGTCTTCCTGTGGATGCTGGAGAAGGCTTTTGATAGCATTCACAGGACCAGCCTATGGCGCATTCTGCAGGCATATGGAATCCCTTTCCATATAACCAACACCATTAAAAGCTTTATTTCAACTTTACATGCAGTGTTGATCACAGTGTGCTCAGTTTTGAAGTCAAAACAGGAGTACGACAGGGGTGTGTCATGTCTACAATCCTCTTCATCATTGCCATCGACTAGGTAATGCGGCATATTGCAGAAGACATGCCAAGAGGCATTAAATGGACACTCTTCGCATCTCTTGAAAACCTGGACTTTGCAGATGATCGCTCTCCTATCACATACCCAACACCATATACAAGAAAAAACAACTCAACTCAATACATTCAGCCAGCAAATTGAACTGAAAATCAACAGCAATAAGGCAGATATCATGACTTTTAATATTGCCTCACCATCACCAGTACAGATAGAGGATTATGTTCTCACTAATGTAGAAACATTCACATACTTGGGCAGCACCATAACCAGGATGGTGGAACAAGCCAGGACATCCAGAACAAAATCAATAAAGCCAGGAACACCTTCAGGAGCTTAAATACAGGCTGGAAATCATCAAAATACAACACCAAACCCAAACTCAAGATTTATCAGAGCTGCGTACTTTCAACACTACTTTATAGTGCAGAATGCTGGGGAATGAGAAAGTATGACATGTCCAAACTGTCTTCATTCCATACAACCTGCCTCAGAAAATTCCTCCTTATCTTTTGGCCCAGAACAATTTCAAACCAAGATCTACTGACACAGTGCAGCCAAGAGGATCTGAGCACCATCATTGCCAGGAGGCGTTGGAAATGGATCGGTCATGTGCTTCGGATAGAAACTGATTCCATCACCAGAGTAGCAATAAAATGGACACCTGAAGACAAGTGAAAATGAGGCCACCCAAAAACAACAGGGTGAAGAGCTGTGGAAGCCAAGCTGAAAAACCTGGGACACAGCTGGGGAACCATTGAAAGACCTGCCAGCAACAGACAGGAGTGGAGGAGCTTCGTCACTGCCCTAAACGCCAAAAACGTAATAGGAACATAGAATCATAGAATCATAGACTTTAAGGTCAGAAGGGACCATCATGATCATGTCTGACCTGCACAACACAGGCCACAGAATCTCACCCACCCACTCCTGTAATAAAACCCTAACCTATGTCTAAGCTATTGAAGTCCTCAAATCATGGTTTAAAGACTGCAAGGTGCAGAGGATCCTCCAGCAAGTGACCCGTGCCCCATGCTACAGAGGAAGGCAAAAAACCTCCAGGGCCTCTGCCAATCTGCCCTAGAGGAAAATTCCTTCCCGACCCCAGATATGGCCATCAGCTAAACCTGAGCATATGGGCAAGACTCACCAGCCAGACAACCAGGAAAGAATTCTCTGTAGTAACGCAGATCCCACCCCATCTAACATCCCATCACAGGCCATTGGGCATATTTACTGCTAATAGTCAAAGATCATTTAATTCCCAAAATTAGGCTATCCAATCATACCATCACCTCCATAAACTTATCAAGCTTAGTCTTGAAGATGATGATGATCAGCTCTTACAAATGGGTATTACTGGCTTGGACTAACCAACAGAGCAAAGGGATGGGAGTGGTATGTAAGCTATTTCAGCTGTGGCTGGCAGGTGTGGGGGATGTTGGCACATCTGGCTGATCAAACCTAGAGAAAAAATCAAATCTCCCGAAGCAGAGTTGAGGAAGTGGTACTTGCTGGTTAGTTTTGATTTGGGGTGAGGTAGGTTGTGTGTGTGAATGCATGTATATATAAAAGGGGGACAGACACTATCAGTGGCCCTGTTACTTAATTTAAATGCCAACTTCACAATGGAGTCAACTTTATTCCCATGTTTTCACCCTCTCCAGAATTCCATTGAAAAATGATGGCCAAAACTTGAACTGTGCTTACCTTAGCATGAAGCTAAGTTACTGTCGACTGTGTGTTTCTAAGGACTTGTCTACACTTGAAATGCTGCAGCAGTTCAGCAGCATATCTGCACTGCTGTAGGCCAAGTGGACACTGCACACTTACTGTGGTATAACTACGTAGCTCGGGGGGGTGAAAAATATAGTTATACTGACCTTAACCCCCCATGTAGACTGCACTATGGGGGTAGCTCTCTTGCTGACATAGCTATTGCCTCTCAGGGAGGCAGAGTTATTAAACCAATGAGAGAGCTCTCTCCTGTTGGCTTAGAGCATCTTTACACAGAAGCAAAGACTTCCCTGGGACTGACAACAGCATAATACCTCTATAGTTGCTACATTCAGCCTTGTAGCCTTTTTTGAACAGAGTCAGAATAATTCCCTTCTTCCAATCATCAGGAATGATACTGGTGTGTCAGATTGTCTGGAAAAGCCTATGCAGTCATGGTACAATAATACTCTAACCTGTCTTCAGCAACTTAGTCAAATTCATTCAGCCCTTTGCTTTCGACAAACGTCTCGCAGAATTGCCACCTCATTTTTTTTCTTAGTTCCAACTGCTGTAAACATCTCTTCACTGATCCATGGTTGATATTTGAAGGGCTGAGGCCACAGCACCAAGCTGGCAGCAGTCAGCACTGCGGGCAGAGGAAGTGAGACTTCAGTCTGTAATGTTTCAGTGGCCTTACACAGGTCAGAACAGAAAGCTATCTGATAGCTTGGATGTAATACGAGCTTGGATGTAATACGAGCTGCCTTCCCCACTCTGAACTCTAGGGTACAGATGTGGGGACCTGCATGAAAACCTCCTAAGCTTACTTTTACCAGCTTAGGTTAAAACTTCCCCAAGGTACAAATTAATTTACCCTTTGCCCTTGGAATTTCATCTGCCACCACCAAACTTTAACTGGGTTTACTGGGAAAACGTAGTTTGGACACGTCTTTCCCCCCAAAATCCTCCCAACCCTTGCACCCCACTTCCTGGAGAAGGTTTGGTAAAAATCCTCACCAATTTGCATAGGTGACCACAGACCCAAACCCTTGGATCTGAGAACAATGTAAAAGCATTCAGTTTTCTTGCAAGAAGACTTTTAATAGAAGTAAAGGAATCACCTCTGTAAAATCAGGATGGTAGATACCTTACAGGGTAATTAGATTCAAAACATAGAGAATCCCTCTAGACAAAATCTTAAATTACAAAAAAGACACACAGACAGGAATAGTCATTCTATTCAGCACAGTTCTTTTCTCAGCCATTTAAAGAAATCATAATCTAACACATACCTAGCTAGATTACTTACTAAAGTTCTAAGACTCCATTCCTGTTCTATCCCCGGCAAAAACAGCATACAGACAGACACAGACCCTTTGTTTCTCTCCCTCCTCCCAGCTTTTGAAAGTATCTTGTCTCCTCATTGGTCATTTTGGTAAGGTGCCAGCGAGGTTACCTTTAGCTTCTTAACCCTTTACAGGTGAGAGGATTTTTCCTCTGGCCAGGAGGGATTTTAAAGGGGTTTACCCTTTCCTTTATATTTATGACACGAGCTTTTGGTTGAATTGCACTAATTTTGGCCCATTCACTGTCTGCATTCAAAGGTGTAAAAGCAGTTTTGTCAGTAGAAGTTGATGGTCAGTGTCAAGTGGAGCACCTCTGTGAAGGCGTACATCAGTGACCATTGACCACCAATGATTGTTAATGAGGACATGATCAGTAACAGTCACAGTGAAACCATCTGGGCTGTACCAGGTCAGTTTGTGAAACCTTGGATGACAGAAGAGCAAGTCAATGGTCACCCTGTCATTGGCAGCTGCAAATTCCAGCAATCACTGTCTGTCCCTGTTCTTCTGCCCAATACCAAACTTCCTGAGAGTACTCACCCAGGTGTCATTATCTTTTCCTTCCTGAACATTAAAGTTACTCAGGATCATGATAACATCTCTCATGATGACATATCTTCTTGGAGTTTCATTGAGGAATAAATGCAGTTGCTGGTAAAAATCATCTCCAGCCACATCATTGGCCTTGTACCATATACTGTGATGGGGGTAAAATGTCCAGAGCTGGTAAGGAGTCAGATGCTGCTAAGTCACTCACTAATCACCTACCAACCTGCAGTGCCCATCGGTCATTGTGGGAAAGTACAATAGCCACCCCTTGCTGGAGAAACCTATTGGGGCAGCCTGACAACAAAAATGTATAGTGCTCAACATTCTTTTCCCTGGCCATCACACTTCAGATAAAATGCAGATATCAACATTCAGACTTTTCAACTGCTTGACAATGAAGATGGCTTTACCTGTTTCAGACAGTGTTTGAATGATCCTGGCACAAATTTTACATTTGCCCCGAACATATAGCATACCGGAATGGCACTTTTACAAGGTTTCATTGGTAATTTTTGCCTCAGTGGCAGAGAAACTCTTGGCTGTTTCATCTACAAGGACAATCAACTAGATCATCACAGGTGGTCAGCTTCAGTATAAACACCCTCACGATGTGAACATACCAATCCTTCTTGTTAGTGTTCTTTCAAAGTGCACTGAAGTCAGTGGAAGAGTTCTGTTGGCTTCAATGGGCTTTGGTCAGGTCTTTACTGCTTTCCTTGCCTTTTTCTTTCCTGCCTGCATTACTGCCCCCCTTCAGTTTCTGCACCCAGTAACATTCACCCTTACTCACCATCCTCTTCTCAGTTAGTCCCTCCCTCCAGTCTCCCTGCAAGAGTCTTTCTTCCATTTATAACATTTACACTTCAGCCTTCTTGCCCACATTCATGAGAGATTATGAGAAAAATGTCTTTGCTGGGTAGCTCTTTGCTGACATAATTTGGCATGAGCAGTCAGCAAACATCACTGTGGTTTTAGCAAACTTTAATGCTTTGGCCACAATGTGAATGTCACTGCAGGAAGTGGAGAAAACTTCTGTATCTGATCACACTCTTTCCTGTCACTGCCTGTGAAATGTGCCTGGTATTGCTTTTTAATACAAACCAATTTCAATTGTACAAAGACCGGGCTGTGACATTGGGTGATGTCAGGGGAGTGAAACTGGTATAAAACTGGAGTGATTGCAGTGGGGAATCAGGCCCAGAGACTTTAACAATCTGAATAAAAATCCCATCTATTTTCAACTGTCCTTCCATGCCTGCCCAAGTTCCCCTCCCAACTGACTGTGATGTCAGAATCCGATGAGTTCTCCCATCTCATAAACTATTTCAGTATTTTCCATTCACTTTGCACTCACTTTGTTTTGGGGGAAATGACTATGTATGGTGCCAGGCCATGGGGAATCAGGCCCATAGAGTCAGAAGTCAGTGTTCTATATTGGTGTGTTACTGCTCAGAAGCGTCTGGTCTCTCCAGCCCTTCAGGAGTCTTGTTTCAGCTCTGTCTTTAAATGGGGGCAGGGGAGGGGTTGTTGAATAGCATCCAAGACTCTAAGGTAGAGTCCACACCACCAGATAGGAATACCTACCGACACCCTCTCTCTCCTTTTCACTAGGATTTAGCCCCTTACCCCCTGCTTAGCAAGTGCAGTTCAATTGAGGGTAACCTCCTCAGTCAGGGCAGACTAAGCACAGTTCTGCTGCCCTTTGCTCAGACAATAAGGACAACAATATAATCATTTCCCCTGCATTCAAATTTAAAAATTTTATTAAGATTATGTTGAGAGAAAAAGAAAACGGTACAGAGTTGAAGCATAGAAGTTTCTGGTTATCAGGGAATAAGGTACAGATTATCAAGGGGTGCGAAATTCAGTTTAGGAGCTGGTGGCGTAAGGAATACATGATCTGCAATCTCCCCGATTGGGGGTAAAAGTTTAACCGGTCAAAATAAAGACATTGAGATATGGGGGTATGTTGTTCATATAATGGCTATGTTCAGGTGTAGAGTATAATGAGCGGATACGATGATAGAGATGGATCTACCCTCATTTGGTGGGATTTAATGTTCAGTGAGTTTATGGTTCCAGTTCATATGGTCCAGTGGAAAAAGCCTCTCAGTCCCTTTCCCATAGTGGATGCACGATGTCGTACCAGCTCACACCGCCTGGTACTGTCGGTGGCCGGTGATGTGTTTGATGTAGATGTCCCTGGACCATCGGATGGTGTCCGAGACCATGAGGTGCCGCATGAGCCGTGCGTAGCGTCGACCGATCCCACAGGTCCGCAGCACACACTCGTTGCAGGGGTCCCAAGCGCCCAAGGCTCCAACGATCAGGGCATCCATCTGCACCTCGTAGCCCTTCGCTCTCAGGGTTTCGGCCAGAGGGGCATATTTTTCCAGCTTACGAGCCCAGGCTTCTCGGAAGGCCGGGGTCCTGTTCTCGAAGGAGACCGTGATGTCGAGGAGAATGATCTTTTTCTGGGCCTCGTCGGTGACTACCACATCGGGTCACAACTGGCTGTCAGTACCGGGGATGGCGCCATTCACGGCGATCTCCCCCAGGTGTGGTGCGATGGCTTTCACTAGGCGGTTCTGGATGGCGTTGTGGCGCAGCTGCCAGGCTCTGGAGTGGGGCTTGCAGCTGCACAGGACGTGGGGCAGGGTCTCGTTGGAGTAGCCGCACTTCCTGCAACGCTTGTCTCGGTTCCCGTGGTGGACGGCTCCGTTGAGCAGGATGCAGTTGAGCCGGGCACGGTGGATGAACTGCCAGTCGGCGAAACGGGTGAAGCCGCCCCCGGCGAGGAAGTGGTTGCTGGCGTCCCACTTGCTGGTCAGTTCGAAGGCTTTACCCTGGTCCGGTTTACGCTTCAGGGTTTCCATGTACAGCGAGTGGATGGCTGCCTTCAGGGTCCTCTCCAGCATGCCCCTGGCACTTGGGGTGTCGATGGTGTTGCCCTCAGACCTGATCTGCGGCACCAGGACTCCCAGCTCCTGGCGCTCCTCGCACCACTCCCAGCGGCAGCCGATGCGCTTCCCCAGGCGACGCGTGGCTTTGCGAGCGCGGGATCACAGTGAAGCGATGTCGCGCCCGTCCCGTCCGAATTCGCCATCCAGGAAACCGCTCAGGAAGCTGGCGGTGTCTTGGCTGGAGGGGGCTCTGCCAACCTGCTTCTTTGTTGCGTCATGGAGGGCGTTTGCTGCGATGTTCCTTACCATGGTGTCGGAACACGTCAGCAGGCGGAAGGCGTGGGTGATCACGGCGATGTCACATAGGTCACCCATGCAGGGGACATTGGCACCACCATGCCTGTGGGCGATGTAGACCAGCTCGTTGCTGGCTCTCTGGGGAAGGAACAGCCACTTCTTCACCAGCTGCTGGACGATCTTGTCTGCCTTGTTGAGGGGCATCTTTGCCTGATTTGTAACCCAACACCAGCCAAAATGGATCACTTTAGCAACACAGCTCTGTCTGCTGGATAGCTAGGCAGAGTAGGTGTGTTCATATAAATACAAGTATCAGGGTGTAGCCGTGTTAGTCTGTAACCACAAAAACAACAAGGAGTCTGGTGGCACCTTAAAGACTAACAGATTTATTTGAGCATAAGCTTTCGTGGGTAAAAACCTCACTTCTTCAGATGCATGGAGTGTAAATACAGTCTGCTCCTGAAGTCTTTTCCCCTCCCCAGGTCATCATTAGCTGTCAGGGGAGAGCTCGTTCAGACCCTGTTACATATAAATCGGAACCCCTTGGTCCCTAAAAAGAGTGGGTGTTATGTGTTCTGGAGACCTGTTTCATGGGGAGGCGGCTGCCTCATGATCCCTACAGATTCAGAGCTACATTTTCCAAAGGCCTGAGCTTTTAATTCAAGTCTTGGGCCCTGAAGAAACAGGCATAAGGGGAAAGTACAAGCTGAGCATCATGACTACAAAGTGTGACTGGAGTGCAAGTCATCAGCTTTGGCCCAACATAGTGCCTGTGGGGAAGGGCAAGGAGGATGCCACACTGGCATTTCTAAGGGGTCCTCCTGGTTTCAATTGTTCTACTGTGCTTCAAACTGTACCTGTAACTACCTGACCAAGTGACCGCCCCGACTCCCCCACACCACCCTACCAGCTGCTGTGCAATTATTCATTTCACCAGCCGTGGTACATGAACCAGCCAGAGACAAAGAGCAGTCACTCAGAACCTGGTCATTGCTGCTGAACACAGCACCAGCAACATCTTCAGAGCTCACTCCTGAGCCAACCCAACCCCAGGCAGGAGGGGAAAGGGAACAGAAACAGGAAGAAAAGACTCACAAGACCCTCACAAAACACACAAGGCTCTGAGTTGCTACAGAGAATTCTTTCCCAGGTGTCTGGCTGGTGGGTCTCACCCACATGCTTAGGGTCTAACTGATCACCATATTTGGGGTCAGGAAGGAATTTTCCACCTGATCAGATTGGCAGAGACCTGGAGAAGGGGTTTCACCTTCCTCTGCACCATGTGGCATGGGTCATGTGCTGGTTTGAACTAGAGTAAATGGTAGATTTTCTGTAACTTGAGGTCTTTACATCATGATTTGATGACGTCAGTAACTCAGCCAGAGGTTATGGGCCTATTGCAGGAGTGGGTGCGTGGTGGCCTGTGATGTGCAGGAGGTCAGACTAGATGGTTATGATGGTCCCATCTAGCTTTAAAGTCTGAGACCCAGAAATGGAGCAGAGTCCAACTGAATACCCAGCAGGAGTCACAGGATATGGGGCCACTGGGATAAATCCAGCAAGAATATCCCTGCTTGGACTTTCCTGGAGCCATGTACAAGTATACACACACACACACACACACTTGACATACTGTTGGACAACAGCCATATCCATATGCAGGATGTGACAGGGAACATGTGGCATATGAACAAGGACATTGCTGGGATCAGTCTCCCACCTCTGCTGCTGCCATATGCATAGAGCAGTCCAGGAGGGCCTGTCCCAGGACATGGAATCAGTAGCATAGGTGTCCATACCACAAAGGTGCAGGTATAACCCTGAGAGTGTATGTTCCCAGTGCACAGGGCCCAATCCTTCCCCCACCCCCCAGTGGCCATAACTGCAGTTTGGGATTTCATATCCTATGGCACAGTTTTGGCCTCTCTTGGAGTCAGACTGGGGATGACTCAGGAAATTTCAACCCTCATGCAAATTTCATCCCTGCCTGGGGAGAACATCCATTCTGACTGGCTGCCTTCCCCACAGTTTAACTCAGGCTCTTGTTGTGCCTGACACACTTCCTGCTGTGACTCTAGGGGAAGGTCAGAGATATGCACAGTAGGAACAAGGCAACATATTTATGAAATCATCTTTTTGGCCCCAATTTAGCAAAGAACTCAAGCACATGTGAATTATCACATCCCTTTTCAGCAAAACTCTTCAGCACATCCTTCATTTTAAGCAGATACATAATCCTATGGAGATTCAATGAGACTATTCACATGCTTGCTAGTATGAACTCAGCCTGAAGAGGTGAATAGTGAATTAAACCAGCCATGACTGTGGCTGGTAGGAGGCACCTATGATCCTGAAGCGAGGCAGTAGTCACAAGGAAATGATCATAGCCAATCTGCTGTGTAGTTTCCCCTAGAAGTTCTCAAGAGACCTGCCCCTGCTCCCTTCCTGTATGTACTTGCCTGGCAGTAAAGCTCATACTCTAGGGACCTAGAGATGGAGGATAAGGCTGGTTGTGGTTACACAATCCCACAACTCAAAGAAAGGAAACAAAGCTCCTACACAGGTAGGATTAAGACACGTGTATGTTTGATATAAAATACAGATATGGAGCTTATTTCCTGTGCTGTCTCTCTCCTCTCTTATCTTTCTCTGCACAGAATCAGACTTTCCACTCTGGGTAGGAGATACAAGTGAGAGCAAGATTTGGCTCTATCTTAATAAAAGTTTGGTTTAGTGTTGCTAGATGCCGATGCATTAGAAGCCACAGGTGAGGCACTCCGCTGTCTGATTCTGATCTCACCAGCATAATCCAGGAGTAATTTCACTGAAGCCAGTTTAGATACACTGCTGCAAGTGAGATTACTGTCGGATGTCAAATCTCAAGCTGCTGAATATGAAATTCAAAGGGAAATATAGATCCTAGTGGAAATAGCTTTGTTTTTTTTAAATAGACTCCTAGGGGACAAGTTCAATTTCAAGTGTAAAGAAAATATTTCTGTGCAGCACCAGTATTATCTAAACTATTCTTGGTGTTTGCTTCTATACCTTGGATCTGTATAAAGTTGAGAGAGAAGACATAGGTCCAGATCCTCAAAGGTATTTAGGTGCCTAACTCCAACTAAAAGCAATGGGAGATAGGCACTTAAATACACTTGGAGATCTGGGCCATACAGCCTAATAAGAGCCTGAGTCTCAGCTGATATCAATCAAAGTAGCTTCAATGTCAGCTCCACTAACTTACACCAGCTGAAGATCTGGCATAGTGAATTAATCCTCACAACACTCCCGGAAAGCAGAAAATATTAAATGATTTGCCCAAGGTCATACATGAAGCCTGTGGCAGCAACATGAATAGAATTCCCATCTCCCAAACCCCTGTCCAACATCTTAGCTACAAGATCATCCTTCTTCTCCAGTCAGTTATCCCCTAACTTTTTTCTCAAAGTGGTATGTGATCTTGAACTTCCACCTTGCCAGTTCATCAGTGTAGGGAAGAAAAGTGCTAGTCTTCTCACGCTGCAAAACAACATAGTTTCTTACAAGACAGTACCATACTTCCAGTGGACCTGGGCAGAAAGGCACATAATTTAACATCTTCTTTGAAGGACGCCACCCCAACCCACAATCTGCTTGTTGCTTAACAAAAAATTTACTCTGTCTTCTCTGAACAGCAGCACCTCTGTACTGTATCAGGGTTCAAAAGGGACCTTTTAGCCTGGCTTGTAGACTCCTTTTTACCAATGGGCACCTCTCACCTCTATTCAGATCTAAACTACCCAGCTACTGACACTTATTGGAACAGAGCTAACGTACAGCAGCTTCTCTCTGCTGAAACCAAACTCTTTCATTTCTTATTGCCAGGTCCCTGCTCTCAGCAGCCAGGCTGGTGCATTGTTGCTCTAATTCTAGGGACTAAGGCACTGCTGCAAGGAGTTGCAATCGTCTTAGCTCTGCAAGGTGAGTGACACTGCCCAAATGGCACAGTCAATAAGTGTGAGTTCTGTACTGTATTGCCATTGGCATTTTGGGTTTGTGATGGGCAATTTCAGATGAGTGATTAATCTGATATCACTTTGATCTGAGGTTGAGAAGGGTGAAGGTCAACTCCAAAAGGTGTATTCGTTCTATGGACCTGATTCTCCTCTCCCATACCTTGCTGTAAATCAGGAATAAGTCCAGTGAAGTCAGTGGAGTTTCACAGGTATAGTGAGAAGAATCATATTGTCAATATCTAGTTTTTTCCCAGTGACCATACTCTGCATAATAAAATGGTGCGGAGCTAGCCTGTCCCCTCCAGGCCTCATCTACCAACATTTTATCTGTCTACTTATAAGAACATAGGACTGGATGGGACCTCCTGGGTCATCGAGTCCAGTCCCCTTGCTATCACAGGCAATGCATGCTCCCATTACAGTAGTATACAAGTGCCTCACTAACAATAATGAATGAATCCTCACCACCACCTGTCAGGTAAGGGAAGTATCATTACCCCTATTTTACAGACAGAGAATATAAACACCTCATCTAAAGTCACAATGGAAGGCTGAGGGAGAGCTGGGAACCTAGATCTCTTACGTCCTAGCCCAGTACCTTAGCTGCAAAACCATCTTTCCCCTCATTTTATGTAACCAAAGTCCCTATTAACCATCAATTTATCTCCTTTTTTGTGTGTAAGCCTTGAGGGAGTGTTGTGAAAAGGCTGTGAAGACAGAGGCGTCACTAAGGCATAACACAAACCACACTTCAGTGGAAGATACACATGGAGCTCACTCCTTGGTACTGAGCAGACTGAAAGAGAATCTGTGTGGAAATAAACAGGGTGAGGAGATAAAATATTTCTGCAAGAAGATGTTTGTTTGTCATATCTCTGGGTCCCATCATGCTCCAGTTGAAGTTAATAGCAAGACTCCCTTTGATTTCAGTGGGAGCAGGGGCAGGCAACATAGTAGAAGGCTGCTCACTATGCGGAAGGTATGCTTACACTGCCCCGGGAGCAGTGTAATCCTAATATTCAGCCTACGGCCACATCCACATTGTAAATTAAGGGAGAGCACAAAACTGATCAAATGCAGGTTTCTACTGGTGGTGAACCCAAACGAGCAGTAATTTCTATGAATCTGGCAAGGAAAAGTCCTTTAAGTGCATATATTACAGTGGTGTGCATTTATTTTTATTTTAAAAGGGTAAATGGTACCTACATTTCATGCAGTTCTCAAACACCTGGAAAAGCTGCCAGCCTACTGTGGGCCTTGGTGTTCCAGGGGCTGAACGCCTCTGGTCTTTCAAGTATGTAGCTTTATTGAGACAGACCAGTGAAAGGCAATACAATACTAAGAGGTTTTTTTGCAGGTAAAATCAGGCCCACAAAAATTGTGCCTGCATTTTTTTGTGCCCATAGTTAGCTGAGCACAAAAATCCAAACAAAAATGTAGTTGCAGCTCAGTTATTTATGCCTCTAAATTGTTGGATTTGCCACCATAGTTGTGAGTGCAAAAACTTAGGTGCATTTTTCTGGGCACTACAAAAAACGGAAAGCTGTCCTTTAATACCAAGGTATAAGGCAAGTTTCATTCAAGGATCTCAAAGGGTTTAATAAATATTACCTAAGCCTCACGACATCTCTACAAGACAGCATAAGTATTGTTATAATAATTTTACAGATGGGTAAACGAAGTCATAGATCGATAGGCTCAAATTTCAAGACTCTCCACTAATTTTGGGAGCCCAACTTGAGACATGGTCGACCTGAATTTCAGAGGTTATAAGTAGCCACAACTCCACCTGAAGTGAATGTGTGCTGTGGATACTCAGCACCTCTGAAAAGCAGCCCCTAAAAGCCTCAGGCTGGGCACCCGAAGTGTTGAAAATGAGGGCCTAGGTGACTTCCCCAAGGTTATAGCAAGTTACGAGCAGAGTTCAGATCAGCATCTAGTTATCCTGATACTCAGTTTCCTTTCTTAACTGCAGAACAGCAAAGCTTTGTATTGTTTGTGTGAAAAGCCTATAATATTGAGAATTTTCACAGGTATAAACTTTAAAAAATGTACTGATGTAAAGAATCGTAAAAGGACCAAAAATATACGAATGCCCTTGCAGGAGCAGAGTGTGAGCTCTGCCCCCCTGAGTGGCTGCTGCACAGCGGAAGGTGTTACTACTTCTCAGAGGAGAAGAAAATCTGGCAGGCCAGCAAGGATTATTGTGCAGCCAGGAAATCCAGCCTCCTGATTTTTGAAAGTGAGGCAGAAATGGTGAGTACTGAAGTATTGCCCTATTCTTCAAAGAGGAGCAAAACAGACACCACACTCCTGGATTTCAGCAAGAGACTTACATATTCAGGTTATCATCTCACCCACAGGGATTTTTCAGTACCCAGTATGAAGATGCTAGTTTTCGCTGGATTGGATTAAATTTCAAAGAAGGAGGATGGACGTGGCTTGATGACCCCAAATTACAAGGATACAGGTCAGTGTTGTTTTTCTTCTTGAAGTTAAATTAGTTCTAAAGCAATTGGTTTGCCCAGCCCTAGTGCACAATTTGCTGCTCCCATTGCGTCATTCCCTTTACCCTGATACCTCAGCCTAAGAAGGCTCTTGAGTGCTGAGGCAGGCTGAGCTTCATCTACGTTTGCTTGAAAAGTACCCAAATCCCACAGAGCTGCTACTCACTTTTCCCTGGTCACGTTGTGTATCTCAGGTAGAAAGATCACTACATGCCCTCTCTTAGCCTTTTGATACATCCTTTTCGGTCAGAATTAGCCTCTGATTCAAACTAAACCCTACTGATTTTTCCCACTCCACATTGCTGCCTCCCTCAGATTTCCCCTCACTCTCACACTCACTTTCCCATCCCCCCACTAATGCCTCCCCACACTTACACTTACCCCATTTACCGTCTGCCACTGACCAGCAGCCTTCTAACTCTTTTCTCATGACTGCAACACTCACTCACTCACTCACGGTATTGCCAACCCCAAATGTTCAAAAATCATGAGTTAGACTCACCAAATATCATGAGATTGGCTTTAAAATCATGAGATTATGTACAAATAATAGATGTGGTGTGATTTTTATTTGCCTTCTGCTTTTTGAGCCTGCAGGGTGCTCTGGAGTCACATTTTGAAGCTTTCTCCGGAGCCCTCTTTTACCATTACCCCTGCCGTTTTCTGCTTCTTTCCGGTACTCAACTTCACAGTTCACATACCCAGCTACAATCCCACTCTCCCACTGTCTCTATTCTCTTCTTCTCTGTAAAACGTTTCTCAGTAAAACATTAAATCTCTCTCTCACTTTTCCTCTTTTCTGTAAAATCTGTTCATGCTTTATTTGAAGGATGTGGTATAACTGTGTATGTATTGAGCTGCAGCTAACATAACAAAGTGGTGAGAAGGCATGACAAGATTATAGGAAACTGGGTTACAGCAGCACAGACAAACTTCTGGTGCTCTAGTAGGAGCAAGGGTTGGTTTGTGGGCAGAGATATCACCAGTGTGTGTGTGGCAGGAAAGCAGAAGAAGCCTTAATACTCATGGTGGGAAATGTTCCTGGTCTTGCTGGTCCTTGCTGAGAGCAAATGGAGACTTTCAAGGGGCACTGTTGTATCTTAAAAAGAAAAGGAGTACTTGTGGCACCTTAGAGACTAACCAATTTATTTGAGCATGAGCTTTCGTGAGCTACAGCTCACTTCATCGGATGCATACTGTGGAAACTGCAGAAGACATTATATACACAGAGACCATGAAACAATACCTCCTCCCACCCCACTCTCCTGCTGGTAATAGCTTATCTAAAGTGATCATCAAGTTGGGCCATTTCCAGCACAAATCCAGGTTTTCTCACCCCCCCCCACCCCCCTCCAAAAACCACACACACAAACTCACTCTCCTGCTGGTAATAGCTCATCCAAAGCGACCACTCTCCCTACAATGTGTATGATAATCAAGGTGGGCCATTTCCAGCACAAATACAGGTTTTCTTAAACTCTGTTTTGACTGACCTTTGCTAAAGGAATCCTAGGCACTTACCTTGCTCCAGGCAGCGTTTCTGTGATTTGCTCACTCTGGCTGAAACTTCCTTGTTTCCTCTGCAATTGGCAGCAGCTTCTTTCCATCCTGAAGGAATGAAAATATCAGTGTTTGGTCAAAATATAATTGGTTTTGATTTTTCATTGAAAACTCAAAATTTTGTGTGTGTGTGTTTAGGGTGGGATTCTGTCCAGCTTTAGTCAGTAGGCACCCATCAAGCCTCAGTTGCAACCCCTGTTGCTTACTATTTGCATTCCTGGTATCCATTTAGATATGGGGAGATGTGCTCTAACTGTACCAAAGCACTAAATCAAAACCTATCTCAAAAACTTACTGCTTCCTTCAACCAGCTTAAAAGTTAGATAGAGATGATCCAAAATCAGAACTCTGTACCCAAACACACCTGAGCTTTGACGGTTTGGAGAAAATGGAACCCAGATCTGAAAATTCCCGATTTTGGGTTTGGTCTTGTAAATCCAAAAGCATAATGGGGCATCCTCAACCCATTTCAGAAGTTATTAGCTCACCTTTGAGATTTTCCCCCCCAGTTTTACCATGAAAGACAGAAAAGGTGGAGGGGGCTGTGCTGCTTTCAAGAAGCAGGAGATTCATGCGGATAGCTGTCATTCATCATACAAGTGGATCTGTAAGAAAAAGGCAACTCTGCTGGATTTCTGAAACATTGCAGGAGGACTGGCTGCATACGCAAGCCTTGTCACACTATATGTTCAAATGGATTGCTTCCCAATAGAGGGCACTTGTGACATTCTGTACTCCAAAGCAACATCCTAGCACCCCATATTCACCATGGTGATATAATTATAAGTTTTGCACAAAGTATGCCTTGTAAGGTATCATTCTAAAAGTCTTGATGTGTTGAACATTTATATCCTGTTGGATTGTATGTGCTGTCATCTAGGAATTTAGAGAACTTTTCTTTCAGAAAGTGCTTGATGAGAGAAGAAAAGGAGTACTTGTGGCACCTTAGAGACTAACAAATTTATTTGAGCATAAGCTTTCGTGAGCTACAGCTCACTTCATTGGATGCAATTTGTTAGTCTCTAAGGTGCCACAAGTACGCCTTTTCTTTTTGTGAATACAGACTAACACGGCTGCTACTCTGAAACTTGATGAGAGAAGAAAGTACATGTAGAGGAAGGAATAAAGCCTGAATGTTGCACTGTCTTGGCTCTCTCTCTTTGTATGCTGGACTACTGAATGCTGAGTCATTAATGAACTGGTTCCTTTATGTCCACATACCACATGGCTAGTAACCATTGCAGTTGTGTGCCACCCTTGCCAGTGGCCTAGGCTGGCACATATCTGTAATCCACTTACCACAGCTTTATTCAGTGCAGATGGGACCCTAATTGTTCCTGTTTAACCCAGTTTGGCTGCTTCTTCTTCCTCCCAGTTCTCTGTGCAACAGAACATCCCAGAGTGCACTGTGCTCCAGCTACTCTCTTCCAGTGCTTCTCAAACTTTTTTTTTCACAGACCACTTGAAAATTTCTAAGGGTCTCAGTGGACCACTTAATGATCTTTCCAAATGTTGTTTGTACCGTTAGCTAACTATTGTAAAGCTCTTTGGATAAAAGCGCTATATAAAAAAAACCTTAATACTAATGAATGTTTTCTTGTTCTACAAATAAAAGCACACAACTCATATTTTAATATCAGTAGTTTTACCTTTCTAATGCAATGGATGTGCCCTCTCTCCCCCGCCGCGGCAGTCCCCAAGTTGTGGCTGGGAAGGAGGTGGGGGTCTCTCCCTCTCTCCCCCGCCGCAGCAGCCCCTGAGCTGGGGCTGGGAAGGAGTGTGGTCTCTCCCCCGCCACAGCAGCCACAGAGCTGAGGCTAGGAAAGGAGGACCATTTCTCCCCACCAGCCACAGCCATGGAGCTGGGGAAAGTCACCTCTTTCTCTGGCCATCGCAGCCCCGCACATCCCAAATTCCCCCCACCCCCTCTTCCCCTCCCACCTACCCACTATTCCCCACAAGGCCACCGCCTCACCTTACATGTGCATCTTCTCCAGGGTCCAGACACCTAATTAGTGCATCCACGCTGGCCCTTCACTCTCTCGTGTGCGGCTGCCCAGGCACACACCTTAGAGGGAACTATCCGCGGACCCGTGAATGCAGCTGGGGGATCACTGGTGGTCCGCAGACCACAGTTTGAGAACCTCTGCTCTATTATATACTGCCTCAGCAAATGACACTGACTGGATTTTCCCAAAATGCCCTCTTAAAAACATATGGCCTATTCCAATGCAAACATTGCCATTGACCTCACTGGTTATTGCATCAAGGCCCTTAATGTGGGAGCTTAGCAGGTATGGATATGCAACTACAACTGAGCCTGGGTTCGACCCTGTGTGGTGAGAGGGTACCAGAGCTCGGGCTCCCTCCCAAGCCCAGAAGTCTACACAGCAATGAAACTACCCCAGCCCTGCGAGTCTGAGTTGCCTGGCATGGGCCAGCTTTGCAGGTTTTTCTTTGCTGTGTAGACATACTCTGTCTGCTAGCTTTCTCTCACTGAAACACACCACACACACAGCTGCAACCGGTCAATATTTGCAGCTTATGTTTGCAATCAGGCCCTAGGGAAATCCCTTGGCTCACATGGATTTATCTTCCGCTCAGGTCTTGCCATGCTGGCCCTTGCCTTGGACAGTAGCTTTTTTGTTTCATCTATCTCTACACAAAGGCAGGTGGTTGTGCCTTTAT
This sequence comes from Caretta caretta, assembly GCF_965140235.1. Taxonomy (NCBI): domain Eukaryota; kingdom Metazoa; phylum Chordata; order Testudines; family Cheloniidae; genus Caretta; species Caretta caretta. The sequence goes on from NC_134206.1 coordinate 215,389,995, forward strand.
TTATATAGAGAGCATGCATCAGCTTTAGCCAGGTCTGTGGTCAATGGTAGCCATTAACACCTTCATTGAGCGTTGTCTCTGAAGACTAATTACAATTCATCTTTCACTGCTGATCAATTCACATAACTTTCACATAACTCTTTCACTGCTGATCAGTTCAGCAGAAATCTTCAGCAAATCGGCCTTTCCCACAATCTCAAACAAAGAGCAGAGGGGACTGCTGTAGTGATTGTATTAGCCATGATTCACAGTGAATTCCTCAGCTTCTTTTTCCAGTTAAATGCATTTCCCATTGACAGTATGAGTGGCTGGGGCTAATATCAGACTGTGGAGGTGATGCTATCCTCTTTCAGGAGATGGCACCACTGCCTTACACAGAATGCCAGTGCACCAAAAAGACTGTAGAGAGCGTATGTATGATAGGGCCACCTCTTGCATTGTTAGCGCTTAGACTCTTCTATAACAGACCTCCAGCAGAAGTGAGAGCAGCTTCCTGTTGCACACGCTGCAGTTGAAAATGTCCCTCCTTGTCTCTAAAGGTAGAGAGAAGAAACAGGACACTGAAGGGCTAAAGTGTGAACTTGTTATTAATGACTCTGCACCAGTCAGGCATAGTGTGAAGTTGTGAGACACATCTGTTGACTTCAGCTCTTCACCTTTCTAGTACACGTGCTAAATTTTTCTAAATGCTTTGCTGACAGTTAATCTAACTATACTTTTTACTTCTTGCTTAACATGTGGTAGCATGGCCACTTTATGCGGTGCAGGGACAAGGTCAACAAAGGGCAGAGGGTTTAATCTGTAAATGGAAAATGTCACATAACAAATACCAACCATTCACATTACCAGTTTAAATGATCACAGGAGGCTCAGTTAATAGGGCTGTCGATTAATCCCAGTTAACTCACGTGATTAACTCAAAAAAATGAATTGCAATTAAAAAAATTAATAGCAATTAATAGCAGTTTTGATCGCACTGTTAAACAATAGAATACCAATTAAAATTTATTAAATATTTTGGATGTCTTTCTACATTTTCAGATATATTGTATTCTGTGTTGGAATTGAAATCAAAATGTATATTATTTTTTATTATAAATATTTGTGCTGTAAAAATGATAAACAAATAAATAGTATTTTTCAATTCACCTCATCCAAGTAATGTAGTGCAATCTCTTTGTCGTGAAAATGCAACTTACAAATGTAGATTTTTTTTTACATAACTGCACTACAAAACAAAACAATGTAAAACTTCAGAGCCTACAAGTCCACTCAGTCCTACTTCTTGTTCAGCCAATCGCTAAGACAAACAAGTGTGTTTACATTTAGAGGAGATAATGCTGCCCTCTTCTTATTTACAATATCACCGGGAAGTGAGAATAGGCATTTGCATGGCACTTTTGTAGCTGACATTGCAAAGTATTTATGTGTCAGGTGTGCTAAACATTTGTATGCCCCTTCATGCTTCGGCCACCATTCCAGAGGACGTGCTTCCATGCTGATGATACTCATTAAAAAAATAATGTGTCAATTAAATTTGTGGCTGAACTCCTTGGGGGAGAATTGTATGTCCCCTGCTCTGTTTTACCTGCATTCGGCCATATATTTCATGTTATAGCAGTCTCAAATGACCCAGCACATGTTATTCATTTTAAGAACATTTTTACAGAATATTTGACAAAACACACAATGAAAAATGAAAGGGGAGGGGAGGTAGCTTCCTTTCACAGACACCCAGCCAGCCAGTTAGCTATAAAATCCCACTTAGTAGCTGTTCTCTACTTGCTTTACCTGCAAAGGGTTAAAAAGTCTCCCTGTATTGCATAGGTAAAAGGAAGGTAGTGGGCACCTGACCAAAAGAGCCAATGGGAGGGCTAGAACTTTTTAAAACTGAGAAAAAACTTCCCCTTTGTCTGTCTGTTGTTCTCAAGGAGAGGCAGACAGCGAGCAACTATGCTGTAAAAAGCTTGGGGTCAGGTATGAAAAATCATTGGTATCATACCTAGAAACTACTCATTTGAAATCCCAGATATGTCAGTAGATCAGGAAATGTCTAGCAAGACGCGATTAGGTTTATCTCTTTTTATTTCTTTATGGCTTGTGGACTCCTCTGTGCTAACCCCAGATGCTTCTGTTTTGCTTGTAACCTTGAAGCTGGACCTCAAGAAAGTTATTCTTGATGCTTAATCCTTGTCATTGCTTCTTTTTAAAATCTAGCAATAGCCTGAGTTTCCAGATGTATTTTCTTTCTTTTTGTTTTTAATAAAATTTACCTTTTTTAAGAACAGGATTGGATTTTTGTGTCTTAAGAGGTTTGTGCACATGTTGTTTAATTAGCTGGTGGCAACAGCTGATTTCCTTTGTTTTTCTTTCTCAGCTCTTCCCTGGAGGGGCGGGGGGGTGAAAGGGCTTGAGGGTACCCCACAGGAAGGAATTCCCAAGTGCGCCTTCCTGAGTTCTCGAAGAGGTTTTGCACTTGGGTGGTGGCAGCATCTACCCATCCAATGTCAGAGAAAAGCTGTAACCTTGGGAGTTTAATACAAGCCTGGAGTGGCCAGTATTAATTTTTAGAATCTTTGCAGGCCCCCACCTTCTGCACTATGGCTGGGGGTGTGGGCTCTGGGGTGGGGCTGGGAAGATGGGTTTGGAGTGTGGGAGGGGACTCCGGGCTGGGGCAGGAGGTTGGGATGTGGGAGGCGGTGCAGGGTCCCAGCGCTGCTTACCGCAGCTCAGAGGAAGTGGCTGCCAGGTCCCTGCAGCCTCTTGGCGCCGGTCCCCGTGGCTCCCATTGGTTCCAGTTCCCAGCCAATGGGAGCTGCAGAGCCAGCACTTGGGGCAGGAGCAGCACGCCAAACCTCCCAGTCCCTGGCTGCTGAAGCGCCTAGGGTCCACAGGATCCTGGTGGCCACTTCCGGGAGCCTCGCAGAGCTAGGGCTGGTAGAGAGCCTGCCTTAGCCCCGGGCCCCCGCTGCACCCCCAACCAGACTTTTAATGGCCCAGTCAGTGGGGCTGACTAGAGCTGCCAGGGTCCCTTTTCGACCAGGCGTTCTAGTCAAAAACCAAACACTTGGCAACCCTAGCCATAGCCCTCCCACTTTTCCCCATGGGCTTGACCTCCTGCCCTTCCTCTTCCACCTGAGGCCCTGCCTCCTAGCCAAGCCAGAAGCTGGATCCTGACTCAGGGAGCCCAGGCAGCTGTGGGGGGCATGGACCCTCCACCTGCCTGGCGTCAGGGGCCCGTGAGCAGCCTCCAGCCCATGTCCTCGCCCCCCGGGTCTCCCGCACAGGGTATATGGAGGGCCCGCGGCACCCTATAGCTTCTTGGGCAGCTCTTACCCCAACCCAGCTGTGACTCTTCGGCCCCCAAGGCCCCGCCCACAGGCCAGGCCTGGAGCAGGAGCTGGGTCAGGGTAAGAGCCGCCCAGACAGCTGTGGGGCACCCTGGACCCACTATCTACCCTGACTGGGGGTGGGGCCTCGGGGGGAAGAGAGGAGACTGGCAGGGCCTTGTGGCCCCCCACTTTTAGGAAGAATCTGTCACCCCTGCTAAGACTTCTTCATGGCAGTTTTGCCTGCAGTTCACCCTCATACCAGTATGACTCCTACCCTAAAGGCTTCTTCTTCATGTATTCATTTCTTCACTTCTCCAATACTCAATTTGCACCCCGTACAAGTGAAGGGGAACTTACAGGGCTGTATTCAGGTTGGTGCTGTTCACCCATCTCCTGTGCACTGTGATCCAAGAGTCTCACATATGGATATGATTAATTAGGAAATGCTTTAAAAAATGAAGTTTACAACAAGCTGAATTTCCTCCCTGGGAAGTGTACATTTTCTGTACCCATTCCGGAGGCAAGATCTTCTGTTCTCAAGGGAAATTCCCAACAATATCTCACAGAAAACCATGGTCCTGTGTTGAAGTCTGTTCTCACTTACACCTGTTATAGTCCAGTGTAACCCTAATCAGGCCCTGTGTTTTCTGGGTCAGATCTCTTCTTGCTTAATTCTGTTCCAGGGCACAGAGCACAGAGTTCATGTGCCGCATTCAGGCCTTGTGTAAACTGGTGAAACACCATTGACATCAGATGTAAATCTGGCCCCATGTCGCTAGCTGTTATCTCTGACAAAACGTGTGACAGCCAGTCAATTAGATAACATAACTTTCTAGCCCACCAACCATTATTGACTGAACAAAGCAGGAACTGAACATTCAAATGTCAGTCATCTGATTCATACCAGTACAGTATACTGCTATCTGATTGGTCAAAACACCAAAGGCCTGTTCACTATAAGGAAAACCAAACCAGATATCTAGGCGTAGTGCTGTGAAATGATGAAAGGTTCGACCTTCACCTTGTTGTAGGTATGCATCTCTCATAGGAATGACGGTCAAAATGTTCAAGTTTGGGTGCTTAAAGTTTGGCACTTAAATCCATGTTTAGGAACTGAAATAAAAAAGGACAGACTTTCAGAGCTGCTGAGCACCCTCAGCTCCCACTGAGCTCCCGCCCTCCGTGGTTGCAGAACATCTCTGAAATCCTGCCACTTGCTTAGGTGCCTAGGTATTTATGTAGGCGCAAAGCTTTAACCACACAAGTTTAATACATTTTTGCCTAGGTGTGTATCAAGGAAAACCAAGATGTGAGAAGCTACAAGAAACATCAGTTACAATGATGCAATGGATTCACACTTCTAACCATTCTTCAAGGGAAGGAAGGAATTAGGAAATCAGAAACGCAACAGGATTTAGAGACCAGAGTGATAAAGGCTAGAGACCACAGCTATAGTACCTACTGCTGTTCTGGCCCTGCTCACCACCCACAGCTCGGCCTAGGCATCTCCTCTGATCCAAGCAGACATGCTGCCACTGATGTTCAGACATCACAGCGATCCCCACAGCATAAATATTAGATAGACAGATACATAGAGAGGAGCAGGAACCTCACTCTTCCTGCCAAAATTCTGCTGGGGGGAAGTGAGCCAGTGCAGTGTCACCCCTCCTTTCTCTGACATCATGGAAGCCCTTCCATGGAAACTCCAGGTTTCTAGATCTAAACTTTCCAAGTGGGTTGGTTGGCCTAGCTGTGGCTGCAGAGACCATGGCAGCACAGCGTATAGCTCTTCTGAACACAAGATTCACATTAGAATTTCAGAGACCAAACCAAACTAAATAATCAATTCCATCCAAAAACCTACACATTAAGGTTGCTAAGTCAAGTATTCAGAAGTTACACTTAATTCTGTCATTTCCTCTCCCTTCAACCTTAATTTGCCCCCCTTTTGTCTATGCATTATGAGACAGTCTTTAATCACATGACTGTGTCCTGTCCTGTTGTGTACACAGGACCCCTGCCTCATTCAGTTAACAAATTGTCATATATATGCCTGTGACATTCCCCAGGGTGGCTCTCCAGCCTGGGATGCCTTTTCAGGGCTGGCTTTTGGGGTGGGCAGTCCGGGTGGCAGCCCAGGATGGCCTGCCAAAGAGGGCGCCGTGCGCAGGGTTTGCCATGCCTGAGTCCCACCTGACCTGTCGAGAGCCAGCTGGGCCGACGGAGGCAGCAGGCAGGCAGGCGAGCAGCAGTGTCTGGAGAGGAGGGAGGGACCCGAGCTGCAGGGGGGCAGTTGATGACCAGCCAGGTGATTCCTCCAGAGCGGGGATGCCCCTCCTCCCCCCTACTCCACTGCTGTGCGCAGCCGCCACTGCTCCTGTTCCCCCCCCCCACCCAGTTCCTCCCCCAGAGCTGCCCCTGGCCACCCTGGTCAGGACTGGGAGTGTCCTGTCTGCTGTGTGGGGGGACGACCGGAGAGAGGCTGATGTCAGGGTGTCCCGCTCCTCTCTGCCTGTGTACCTGGTCTCCGCTGAGCTGGGGTGGTTGGACGGGGGAAATTTGTCTGTGCTGCCGCCTCTCTGGGACCGAAGCTGCTGGTGTAGTGTAGTAAACTGCTCCACATAGGAATGTGCTACTGGTAGCAGTTACTGATACATATTAGATTGTAAGAAACAACTTTTGTAAAAATATGCTACTTCCCTCATAGGTCACATTTTCTAGACCTTATTTTTTTTTCCCTTTCTTCTCTGGACTCTCTCCAATTTGTCCACATCTTTCCTGAAATGTGGTGCCCAGAACTGGACACAATACACCAGTTGAGGCCTAATCAGCACAGAGTAGAGTGGACATCTGTTAGGATATAGATATTCAGGCCTGTCTGTAAAGGCCTGTACTCTAAGAATTTAGGTGTCTTCTTATCACTTAGTTAGTTCTAGAGGTATAAAAGAGAGAATCAAAATCACTGTCTGCTGGTGTAAAGGCCTTCTCTCACTGTGACAGTCTGAGGCCCTGTTCTTAGGCTCAGGCCTTTGGCTAAGCAGCAGAGGCAGCCATAAGCTGGGAAGCGACCGGTCACATCCTCACATTCCAAACTAGTCACATTGAAAGAAGGTGCTATTGGGCTGTTAGGAATACTGTCCTGTCCTGATATTGCCTATCGCCTCCAGAGAAAGGGAAGTGCCTAGAAGATGTAAAAGGAAACTTAGTTTGATAACATCCTGTCTGGCAAGAACTCACTTATCAATAGCTGGGATGTGAAATCCTCACTTCTGTATTGTTTTGTCATTATAGTTCCCACTTTGCCATTGTTTGTCTGTATAATCTCTGTCTGGTTCTGTGATTGTTTCTGTCTGCTGTATAATTAATTTTGCTGGGTGTAAACTAATTAAGGTGGTGGGATATAATTGGTTACATAATCATGTTACAATATGTTAGGATTGTTTAGTTAAATTTCAGGAAAATGATTGGTTAAAGTATAGCTAAGCAGAACTCAAGTTTTACTATATAGTCTGCAGTCAATCAGGAAGTGTGTGTGTGTGGGTAGGTGGGGAAATAGGAACAGGGATTGGGGGTGGGGAAATTGGAATCATGTTTTGCTAAGGGCAGGAATGGGAACAGGGACACAGGTGTAAGGCTCTGTGGTGCCAGAGATGGGAAGGGGGACACTAAGGAAGGAAACTGGAATCAAGCATGCTGGAAGTTCACCCCAATAAACATCGAATTGTTTGCACCTTTGGACTTCGGGTATTGTTGCTGTCTGTTCATGCGAGAAGGACCAGGGAAGTAAGTGGGTGAAGGAATAAGCCCCCTAACAACATCCCAGAGTAATCTGTTTTTTTGCAGTAGCGTTACACTGTTCACTCATATTCAGCTTGTGGTCCACTAGGACCCCCAGATCCCTTTCTGCAGAACTCTTTCCTAGGAAGTCATTTCCCATTTTGTATGCATGCAGCTTGTTATCATTCACAAACTTTACAGTTGTACTCTCTATGCCATTATCTCAATCACTGATTAAGATTTTGAATAATAACTTATCCAGAACTGATCCCTGGAGAACCCCACTGGTTATGCCCTTTCAGCCTGACTCAGCCCTTTCAGCCTGTGAATCACTGATAACTACTGTCGGAACTGTTTTCTGACTAGTTTTGTACCCATTTTATTTTAGCTCCATCTAGGTTGCATTTCCATAGTTTGTTTATGAGAAGGTCATGGGAGACAGTATCAAAAGCCTTACTAAAGGCAAGATAGACCATGTCAGTCACTGTTAAAGAAAACTATCGGTTTGGTTTTACATGTGAGCCTGCTTGAAATAGCTACATCAGATGTCCTTTTTTAGCAAAGCAGGACCTGTCACTGCTGCAGGTAGCCCGGTCCTACAGATAGCATTTTCACACACACACACAAGAAACTGCAATCTGTAGGGACATGCTACCTGTAACACTGCAACCTGATGAAGCTAATTCCTACAACTAGCAGTTTCTCACACCATAGGTTCATGAGACTGCTATCTGTAGCAACTAGCTACACCAGATGTCCTTTTTTAGCAAAGTAGGACCTGTCGCTGCTACATATGTTTCGGGATGGTACCAGGCCCTGGAATCTAATTGTAGAATCATATAATCATAGAATATCAGGGTTGGAATGGACCTCAGGAGGTCATCTAGTCCAACCCCCTGCTCAAAGCAGGAACAATCCCCAACTAAATCATCCCCGCCAGGGCTTTCTCAAGCCCGACCTTAAAAACCTCTAAGGAAGGAGATTCCACCACCTCCCTAGGTAACCCATTTCAGTGCTTCACCACCTCCTAGTGAAAAAGTTTTTCCTAATATCCAACCTAAACCTCTCCCACTGCAACTTGAGACCATTACTCCTCATTCTGTGATCTGCTACCACTGAGAACAGTCTGGATCCATCCTCTTTGCAACCCCCTTTCAGGTAGTTGAAAGCAGCTATCAAATCCCCCCTCATTCTTCTCTTCTGCAGACTAAACAAGCCCAGTTCCCTCAGCCTCTCCTCATAACTCATGTGTTCCAGCCCCCTAATCATTTTTGTTGCCCTCTGCTGGACTCTTTCCAGTTTTTCCACATCCTTCTTGTAGCGTGGGGCTCAAAACTGGACACAGTACTCCAGATGAGGCCTCACCAATGTCGAATAGAGTGGAATGATCACGTCCCTTGGTCTCCTGGCAATGCCCCTACTTATACAGCCCAAAATGCTGTTAGCCTTCTTGGCAACAAGGGTACACTGTTGACTCATATCCAGCTTCTCCTCCAGTGCAGAACTGCTGCCTAGCCATTCGGTCCCTAGTCTGTAGCTGTGCATGGGATTCTTCCGTCCTAAGTGCAGGACTCTGCACTTGTCCCTGTTGAATCTCATCAGATTTCTTTTGGCCCAATCCTCTAATTTGTCTAGGGCCCTCTGTATCTTGTCCCTACCCTCCAGCATATCTACCACTCCTCCCAGTTTAGTGTCATCTGCAGACTTGCTGAGGGTGCAATCCACGCCATCCTCCAGATCATTAATGAAGATATTGAACAAAACTGGCCCCAGGACCGACCCTTGGGGCACTCCACTTGATACCGGCTGCCAACTAGACATGGAGCCATTGATCACTTCCTGTTGATGATCTAGCCAGCTTTCTATCCACCTTATAGTCCATTCATCCAGCCCATACTTCTTTAACTTGCTGGTAAGAATACTGTGGGAGACCATATCAAAAGCTTTGCTAAAGTCAATGAATAACACATCCACTGCTTTCCCATCATCCACAGAGCCAGTTATCTCGTCATAGAAGGCAATTAGGTTAGTCAGGCATGATTTGCCCTTGGTGAATCCATGCTGACTGTTCCTGATCACTTTCCTCTCCTCTAAGTGCTTCAGAATGGATTACTTGAGGATCTGCTCCATGATTTTTCCAGGGACTGAGGTGAGGCTGACCAGCCTGTAGTTCCCCGGATCCTACTTCTTCCCTTTTTTGAAGACGGGCACTACTTTAGCCTTTTTCCAGTCATCCGGGACCTCCCCTGATCGCCATGAGTTTTCAAAGATAATGGCCAATGGCTCTGCAATCAAATCCGCCAACTCCTTTATCATCCTCAGATGCAGCGCATGCGGCCCCATGGACTTGTGCTTGTCCAGCTTTTCTAAATAGTCCTGAATCACTTCTTTCTCCACAGAGGGCTGGCCACCTCCTCCCCATGCTGTGCTGCCCAGTGCAGCAGTTTGGGAGCTGACCTTGTTCCTGAAGAGAGAGGCAAAAAAAGCATTGAGTACATTAGCTTTTTCCACATCCTCTGTCACTAGGTTGCCTCCCCCATTCAGTAAGGGCCCCACACTTTCCTTGACTTTCTTCTTGTTGCTAACATACCTAATGTATAAACATTAATCCTCACGGGGCATATCATTATACAAAAAAAAGTTTTGTCTGTGCCTGTAGTGGGGTGGCTTCCCCGCTCCGATAAGCAGGGGGTTAAATGCAGCCAAGCTAGGCTGATTGGGAGAAGCAGCCACAGCTGTGGTCATCTCAGTTAGGGCCCAGCTGGCCCTGGTAAGAAGGCTGTGGGCCAGAAACTGGAGAACTCTCACTGTAGCCCTGGAGTGGAAAGGGGAGCAAGGTACCTGAAGAGGAGCAGTGCTGGGGAAGGGCAAGGGGAGCTGGGGAGCTCCAGCCTGGTAAACCTCCAGGCTACAGGCCTTGATGAAGACCTATGAAAAGGTACTGGGGCTGCAGAGGAGCAGCCCAGGGATAGGCAAAGGCACCAGGTCCTAACCCCTTGCCAATGATGAGTAGCCATGACAGACTGCAGTCTGCCCCAGTAAGTGGGGGCTAGCTGATGACTGGCAGTAGCCACTGAGGCAAGGTGGGTTTAGAGGTTTGGGGGTAGACATAGTAACCATAGTGACTCTATGCTGACATAATTTGAGTTAACACACACTTAAAGTGTAGATATGGCCTAAGGTATATTAAATGTTTGGGAGAGGTAACAGGAACAGTGTGAGGTTAGACGAAGATTCATTCAGGTGTTTAGGCTCAAGGGATTGGAACTAGCCTTACTGCACCCTACAGGCTCAGGAACAAAAAGGCACATTAAAAAAAAAGATATCATTTATTTATTAAAATTTCTTGACTTGAGGGTGTATAACTCATGATTTTAGAATTCTTGTGGTTGTAAAGGTATCTTGGGTTGTAGATGTGTGTTCATTATATTTTTGAAAGGCAAAACTATGAATGGGTTGAACAAGGAATTAGATCAGTCCCTCAGGATAAGTACATTGGCGATTAGCCAAGATAACTAGGGATGCAGGCCCATGCTCTGCATGTCCCCAAACCGTCCTTTGACTGCCAGCTGCTGGGAGTGGACAATGGGATGGTTCATTGAGTCATTGCCTGGTCTGATCATCCCTTAGAAACACCTGGCATTGGCCACTGTCACAAGACAGGATATGAGATTAGGTGGACTATTGGTCTGACCTGTGATGGCAGTTCTAATTTTCTGCAAAAATTACAAGAGATTTTTTTCCAGGAAGAAAGAAGTTCTAGGAGATAGTATACTGCCTTTATTGAATATCTGAGAATCAAGTTGTACACAATGGCATGCGGAAAAACACTAAGGGCTATACTGAGAGGCAAAATAACTGTTGAAAAAATGCAATCCCCATTGGTGGATTGACTCAAAACAAAGTTTGACACTTGGCCAGAAATTCAGTCAGCTCTAAAATGAGAAGAAAAAATTAAATTTAAAAATTCAGGGAATCCCAGCAGCAGATAAGACAACTTGGGAAACTGCTAGGAGACTCCCTGCAATCAGATACAGTGATAAGGGATTCTTTGTTTCTGAGGGGATATATGTAAAATGTTTCACTGAATTAAGTCTCGGGGATTATCTACACTGGCAAGTTAAAGCGCTCTAACTTGCTGGCTCAGGGGTGTGAAAAATCACCCCCCACCCCACCCCCAGCGCAGCAAGTTTGAGCGCTTTACAGTGCTAGTGTGGACAGACTCAGCTCCCAGTGTTCGGAGCTAATCCCCTCATCGAGGTGGATTACCAGGAGCACTGGCACCAGGGGCAACGCTTTGAACTTTGTAGTGTAGACATAGCCTCAGTAGGTTAGATCAGACCAAGAGGAGCTGCATTTACTAGGCATGGGGATGCCTCTGCCTTTAAGAACCCAGCCCTGGGAAGCCGATGCTGAGAGGTGCTGTCTGTGAGAGGGGAAATAAAAAAAGCCCCTTTGCCCCCCCCCATTTTTGCAAACACTGGTGTCTCAGTCCCACTGGGGTAACTGCTACCCTCTGTGCCCCTGCCTGTGCCAGGTTTTGCCCTCTGACACCCTCCGCCAGCGCCTCACTCCTGGGCTTATCTCCTGCTCCTCCCCCCGCAGCCCTGATTTTGCCCTTTAGCCCCTCTCCTAATCCTCCCTCCAGCTGCTTGACCCCCCTGACCAGTAAATTTCCACCCCCTGTTCAGGCCCTGGCCACCCCCCTGCTCCGATTCGCCCCCTTTGCCCCTTTTTAACCCCGTCAAAAGCCAGCCGCAGAATCCTATGCCTAATAAGGGCAGAGTGAAGGGCAGTGGCTTCAGCAGATGAACTGAGCATGCTCAGTACAGGGTCACTAGCACATTACTAGGGAGAGCACTTTACTGCACTAGACCTGTAGCTGCTTGTGTCTGATCCTGAGTGCTTTCTTAAAGAGACAGCGCGCTCATACACTCACTCAGGCACACACACACTCCCCTCAACACACACACTCTGTCACACACTCACAGGTACGCTCTCTCACATACTCCCCCAACACACACACACTCTCTCACACACAGAGAGTCTCCCCAACACACACAACACAAACACTTCCTGCATCCAGGTCACTTTCCCCATCTGGGCTGAGCTGTGAGGCAAGAATCAGGAGCTGCTGCTCTCTGCCCTCCCCTTACATAGCCCAGGTGGGGAAAGTGACCTGGATGCAGGGAGCCATGATGTTGCTCCTCGCTCCCCTACCTCACAGCCCCCTAGAGGTGCGCGGGGCGAAGGAGCAGTCATCCGGTGGGGGAGTGAGCAGCAATGGCAGCTGCTTTGTGCATCCAGGTCCGTTTCCCCATGTGGGCGCATGAGGGGGTGCAGGGGTTAGGGGCAAAGGAGGCACAGTGCAGGGGTTAGGGGTGCAGGAGGGAGGTGTAGGGATTAGGGGTGAAGGGGATATAGGGATTAGGGGCAAAGGGGTTAGTGCAGGGGTTAGAGGTAAAGGGAGGGTGGGGAGTTTGGGGAGCCAATGGGGGCCAGGGGCAATGTGGGGCCAGGGGCACCAAAATGCAAATATGCCCAGGATGCCATTTGCCCTAAGGCTGACCCTGCCTTTTACACTGCTTTGCTAGTGAACAGCAAACTTCACCACAATCTCATCATTCATAGCCACCAGCAGGCAAAGTTAGTCCCAGCTGAGTACATGAATACTATGCTCACCATCCATGAATAGAAACAGGGCAATACCCACGAATTGCTCAGTCCCAGTCTTGACCCCAAGAAAAGTGTGTCCTGTACTGTTCAGTAGCCCACTGGTCTGTATAAGTTCATAATGAGTTCATCATTCCAACAAAGGATAATGAATATGCACCAGTCTTTTTGTCTCAAGTGGAGGCTTCCCAAACACTTCAACCACACACTCTGGTTTAGATAATAAACTTGTTTATTGTTTTAACTAGAAAAATATAGATTTTAAGTGACTAGAAGTGATAAGGCATATAAGTCAGAGTTGGATACAAAAGAAATAAAAAGATAAATGTACAAGCTAATTCCTAAACTTTACCAAGGCTAATAAGCAAAAAGTTTTCTCTCACCCAAAAACTTTTCACAGTCTGTACTGACTGGAAAACCTGCAAGCCGGGACCACTCCCCCCAGTTCAATTATGCCTTTCAAGTGATTTTGCTGTCAGCAATAGGGATGGGGGACGACAGGTGGTGAGGTGGTCACTGTCTCTCCTTTTTATACACTGGCCCTTTGTACTGGAAAAGTCTTTGCTGGGTCATGGGGTCAGGCAGTTCCATGGCATATGTGAGCTGCCAATTGTCCTTCAGGTGAATAGTAAATTTCTTGTTTGCAACTCCCCTGATGATGAATCCTGGCATGCCAGTGTGCCTTCCTCTTTGAGAAAATGGGTCTGAGTACCTAGAACTACAGCATACATCAGTAACAAGCATATAGCAAAATCTCATAATTTCACATGCAGTGAAGTTACACACATTTGAACAGGATAATAACATTCAGAAGATTGTGAGTTTTCAAATGATATCTCAGAAGGCATACTTCATACAAAACGAAAAGGAGTACTTGTGGCACCTTAGAGACTAACCAATTTATTTGAGCATGAGCTTTCGTGAGCCACAGCTCACTTCATCAGATGTGTACCGTGGAAACTGCAGCAGACTTTATATACACACAGAGAATATGAAACAATACCTCCTCCCACCCCACTGTCCTGCTGGTAATAGCTTATCTAAAGTGATCAACAGGTGGGCCATTTCCAGCACAAATCCAGGTTTTCTCACCCTCCACCCCCCCCCCCCTTAGATAAGCTATTACCAGCAGGACAGTGGGGTGGGAGGAGGTATTGTTTCATATTCTCTGTGTGTATATAAAGTCTGCTGCAGTTTCCACGGTACACATCTGATGAAGTGAGCTGTGGCTCACGAAAGCTCATGCTCAAATAAATTGGTTAGTCTCTAAGGTGCCACAAGTACTCCTTTTCTTTTTGCGAATACAGACTAACACGGCTGTTCCTCTGAAACCGCTCATACAAAACATATCCTAACCATATAAAAGTGGTGAACATGGGGCACAAGGTGTCACAATGTCATTTACCAGACATCATACAAATTTTGCCATAACTACAAAATCATAAATTCCCTGCTGAGGATTTCTATGGTGCTCTCACCATAGTATCTGAGTCCTTCACAAACATTTGACAAAATTTATCTTCACAACATTGCTGCTACAGGTGGGGATTTGAGACACAGAGCAATTAAGGTCAAAAGTGCCCATTAATTATGGGTGCCCAACTTGAGATCCCGAGACCCTGATTTTTCAGAATACATTCTATTATCATAGCACTTTATATATTCGAAGCACAGCTCCCACTGAGATCAGCTGCAGCTGAGAGCTAGGGTGACCATATTTCCCAAAGGGAAAACAGGACATCGTGCAGGGTTTCTCCAAGCCCCCAGCCCCGCCCCTGCACAGAGCTGGCCCAAGCCCCCGCGGCCGCCCACCACACGGAGCGGTGGCCCGACCCACTCACACAAGCCCCCAAGCTCCCCACCGTGCTGATCTGGCCTGAGCTGCTTGCACGAGTCGCCCCCCTTTGCCGGGGCAGAGCTGACCCGAAACCCCTGCCCTCCTCCTCGCGTGCGGAGCTGGCACGAGCCCCCCACCCTCCCACTGTGCAGAGCTGGCCCCAGTCGCTTGCATGAGCTACCCCCCTCACGCGGAGCTGGTCCGAGGTGCTCACACAAGCTGCCCCCCTCCCCAACACGGAGCTCGCGCAAGCAGCTCGCCTGAGCCCCCAGCTCCCTCACTGTGCAGAGCTAGCCTGAGCCGCTCACCCGAGACACCCCGCAACCCCAACAGAAGTGGCCTGAGCCACCCTCCTCTCCTGCGCAGGGCTGGCCTGAGCAGCTTGGTGTTGCTGCCCCCCGCAACATTCCTCCACATCCCACTAGGGGGTGCAACCCACTTTTTTTTTTTTTTTGGCAAAACTGGGTATTTGTCCCATTTGCTGTTGCCAACTGATCATCCAAATTTGGGATGGTCAGGACAGGATTAAAAAGGGAACTGTCCCAGCCAAAGCGGGACATATGGTCACCCTATTGAGAGTGCTCAGTGCTTCTGCAAGCCTGGCTCTGTGTCTCAAGTTGCACAGACAACCTTAATTTGCCCCCTTGAGTCTGTTTTATGTTGCAGCCTTTAATTAGATGATCACAGACTATTTTTTCCACAGGAACCCTGCCTCATTCAGTGCACAGGCTGGATGATGCTCACTGAATTGGCAGCTCTTCAATGTGTCTTTTTATCTTATTCATCCAATGTGTGGCCTCAGGACTTATTTACAGCACATCATCTTCCCTTCCTTGGGAGTTTTACCATTGACTCCAATGGGAACAGAGGCCAATGCACTTTTGAAAATCCTACCCAGAGACTTGAGGCCCCCAAGTTCATTTACCTCTCCATTAGAAAGGACAGTTTGTGATTAAAGGACTGCACAGGGACTCAGGAGATCTTGGTTCAAAGTCTGGCTCTGCCACTGACACACCAGCTGACCTTCAGCAAGTCAATCTCTCTGTGGGCTTCATCTGCAAAACGGGGGTAATAATATTCACCTACTGGACAGAATAGTTGTGAGTATAAATCAATTAATGCTTGTGAGGCTGTCAGATACCAGTGATGGGGACCTGTCACAGGCTAGCTGGCACTGTAAAGCAAGCCAGGCTCCGCCTGGCCTGTGTCCTACCAGCTAGCCCCTGCTGATGGTGATACAGCAACTGACTGATGACGAGTGACCCCAGTGGCAGGGAATCAGGAAGGATATTTAAATAGAGCTGGGCATTCAGTCCAGGGGGAGAGATTGTAGAGAGGGTAGGACCCTCCCATAGGCAGGTGAACCCAGAGGAAGCAGATCAGGCTTCCGTGGGGGAGGCTCTCAGGTAGGGTCAGTAAAAGCACGTCAGTGGCCCCTGAGGGGGATAGCGGACTCCGTAGTTCAGCAGGTGCCTGAGAACCAAAGGGAGGCTGTGTTAAGCACAGGCTGTGGGGAAGCAGCATAAGGGAGCTCAGAGGTAGGAAGTGGCCCAGGGAAACAGCAGCGTGTCTGAAGAAGCAGACTTGGCTGCTTAATACAGGGTCCCTGGGCTAAAACCCAGAGTAGAGGGTGGGCCTGGGTTCCCCTACCAGTCCCTAAGGAAAGGGAACACAAGCCCAACTGTATGAGCCAGTTAGGCTCTTGGGAGGGAGGCCCTCAGGGGGGGCCAGTAAGAACAATTCAGTGGTGCCTGAGAGGTACGGAAGAATTGTTATTTGGATGCTAAGCTTGGACTTTCAGTTGGAGCTTTTGTTATCCTGGAAGAGGACCGAACCTGGTGAGAAGCAGATGGCCTACCAGAGGTGCTGGAGACAAACCCTTGCAGCATTGCACCTGACATGGGGGGCTCTATGGGTGATGAGTACACTACCTTACAGGGCTATATAAGAACCTAGGAAATGGGAGGAGGAACGTGGCTGGTGATTTCGTAGATTTTTACTGATTGTGGTGGTGTACTGGCATTGGAGTAGTCTTAAATCTAAACACTGAACAGCAATCCACTTATATCCCCGCTGTGGCCCCACTGGGCTGCAGTGTCCCCTATGGTACCTGCTGAGTCCTGCTTCCCCTATTGAACCCCCTCTACAGCTTCACTCCTCCCTCCTGGCCACTGTGGAGCCTGCTTTCCTCCATGTCCTTTGAGCACTGCCTAGAGTGGACTGGTGCTACTCCCCCTACGCAGCCCTGCTCTCCCACATGGCCCTCAGAGCTTCTCATCAAGCTCTTCTCGTATTCCCACTGCTGACCATGCCCACCTTTGACCTTAGCACTTCAGTATTAAAAAAATAAATGTAGTAGGGCAGTGGGAAGCATGGGGAAGAGGGTGGCTCTTTAGATTGCAGAGTCTGGAAAAACACAGGACTCTGGGGGTGTGGGGGACTCAAACAGGGCTAATGTTTATCCATTTTCTCTGCCAAAGTTAGTAAATATATCAGTAAACAATATGGAGAATGCAACTTGCCTCTGAAGGGTAAATGTGTTTAAATTTGAAAATTAAATTCAAATATTAAGTGTGAACCAATGGGATCTAACGTTGGTTTGAATGCAATGCCCAATGCAACCTGAACTATGGAGTTCCCAGGGTACATCCATAAAAGTGTGTAACATGATCCAAGTGCCAGTCGCAGGGCAGGGTGTAGTCAGTGACACTGTAGAGCCACTCTTTAGACCAGTGGTTTTCAAACTTTTTTTCTAGCAACCTAGCTGAAGAAAATTGTTGATGCCCGTGACCCAGCGGAGCTGGGGGATGAGGGGTTTGGGGCGTGGGAGTGGCTCAGGGCTGGGGCAGAGGGTTAGGGTCCGGGGATGAGGGCTGCGGGGTGGGCCCGGGAATGAGGGGTTCAGGGTGTGGGAGGGGGTCAGGGCTGTGGGCTGGGGATGCAGGCTCTGGGCTGGGGCTGGGGTTGAGGGGGTTGGGGTGCAGGAGAGAGCTCTGAGTTTGAGGGGGGCTCACGGCTGGGGCAGGGGATTGGGGCATGAGGTTGGGGCACAGGCTTACCTCTGGCAGCTCCCGGTCAGCGGCGCAGCCAGGGTGCAGAGGCAGACTTCTCACCTGTTCTGGCAATGCGGACCGCACTATGCCCCGGATGCGACCAGCAGCAGGTCCGGCTCCTAGGCGGAGACACGCAAGCGTCCCTGCGCAACTCTCGCCCGCAGGTACCGCCCCCGCATTTCCCAGTTCCCCACCTAGGAGCCCCATGACCCCCCCACCTGGGAGCCGGAGCTCCTTCTGGCCGCTTCCGGGGTACAGCGCGGTGTCAGAACAAGTAGAGACTAGTCTGCCTTAGCCAGGCAGCACCACTGTTGGGACTTTTAACAGCCTGGTCAGTGCTCTGCCAGTACTGGGTCGCGACCCGCAGTTTGAAAACCACTGCTATAGACTACTCCAGTCTGATGCCTGGGTGAGATAAAACAAATTTAAGAGTCTGCTAATTTTGAAGAATCTATACTTACCCCGGAGCAAGACCTCAATGACAATGCAAGCTATGTAGTGCTGCATTCCTGAAAAGGCAAATAACTGCAGTAGCATGGGATTTGGGACCACTGTGGGTAGGCATATTCCCTAGTTTGGCAGGCAGAATGTATACTGTATGGGAAGACCACTGGCTTGTTGGCCAAATTCTGCTCTCAGAAATACTGGAATACATCTAGAACAATTCTACAGAAAAAAGAAAAGGAGTACTTGTGGCACCTTAGAGACTAACAAATTTATTTGAGCATAAGCTTTCATGAGCTTTCTACAGAAGTCACTCCAGCTTTTCTCTAGTGCAATGAAGAGGAGAATTTGGTCTGTGTTTACTCAACATCACAGAAGGGAATTGAGACACAACCTCACCAAAAATCAGCTTTTCCAGGACGATGAAGCACTTGGTGATAGTCTAAAGAGAGCTGGCTGGTCAAATGGACTAACTCTCCTTGTTCCTACTTGCTCAATTGCATTAAAGAAAGCTAAAAATAAATATTCAGGTGTAATCCTGAATGGGCATCTACTGGAAAACCCCAACCAGTGTGACCAAGCACATCTGGTGCGTGTGAGATCATGCTTTGTGAAGGACTCCATTTTGAGAACAAAATGGCAGTTCTGCTGCTGATGCACAATGTGGAACAGAACCATCTCATTGTCCCATTGTGGTCTATCTCTGTAGTGCCACTAGGAGTAAAGCAATTAAAACAAACATTGTACTGTTGTCTCTGATGCAAGAGATATCAACGTGAATACAAATAGGGACCTGATTCTCCTGTCACTCAAACAGGAGGGGGAAGACATTTCTGTACAGACTGTTAAATACATGTGAGTATTGGTTTGTTATCTATTTAACTCAAACTCTTCTAAAACAGTTGGGAGGGAAGATATCTTTGTTAAACATTCAACACCTCCCCCGCCCCTTCAACTGAGGGCTGAGCAATCACCCTCTCCAGTTTTCTGGTCTTCCTAGAAAAATAACTGCAGCTGCATTTCACCCTCTGTACGTCAGCAAGGGCACCCCACTCTGAGGCTTCGGGCTTCCCTGGCCATCACCTCTCTTGCGTGGAGACATACCCTAGTCAGCATGGAGTGAGATGTATCTCCAGGCTGCACTGCTCCCTGATTATACTGTGAATTTACCAGCAAAGTCAGCCAGCCTGAGCAGGCCTGCTTCGCCTTTCTCCTCAGAGACAGTTAACAGTGCTGTTGCCACAGTTATGAATTACCACACAGCACTTTCTATGCAAGCCTGTTTATTCTTGGGACATAAGCATTACAAAGAAAACGTATTAAAAACAATAAAAGAACCTACACACACACTAAAGCTCACCACAAACCCCCCAAACTATCACCAATATGGGATCTGGTAGGTGAGTCCTTCAAACCGCCAAAGGGGTCTCTTTTTTATAGTCACACGTTCATATCAGCCTCAGCTCAGAAGTAACACACTCATGAAAAGTTTAGTCCCTCCTTTAAACAGTTTGGAGATCTTTGAACTGGCGTTTGTGCGGGGGAAGGCAATCTGTTTCTGTCCTCACTGTTCAGTTTCAAAAGGATGGATTCAAAGTGGGTCACTGGTATTCCGCTCACCCCCAAGTATTTCCTAGGAAATCCACTTCACATGTAATGTCCCCCCTTTGACATTCCTAATATCTGCCCAAGATTGCATTAATCCTTTCTCCTCCTAAAGAAGTTCCACACAATCCCACAATAGTACACAAACATTTGCATTTTCAATACAATGGACCCCAAAACTGATAAACGTACTTCCATAAGGTTTGCCCAGGATATTGCAGAACACTGTCGTATCTGTTGCAGACAGCAAAAACAGAAGACATTTCTGATATTTCTAAGGTAAAAAAAAATCCTCTCAGGCGTTCTTTTCCTCCTAAAGGAATAACAAACTGGCACAAGCCCAATTTTCTCATTCATGGCTTCGGAAGCTAGTTTTTAACAGCTTCATTTGTTTTGAAAAGTATTTTTATGAGGGCACATAACACTTCAGTCTGATTAAGCATATTTTCAGTTGCAGTTGGTGTGTAACAGGGACACCTGCTGGCTATCTTGGACCATGACAAGGTAGCAAAAAATAAATCGAAAGACAAATGCTCCAAAAATTGAATGTGCAGCTTTAGTGCTATGTCTCTCTTCCCACCAACCTACGCAAATAAAACAAACTTATTAAAAAATATTGTAATTAACTATGATACTGATGGAAATAAAATAAGCAGGCTAGAAAAATTATTGCTGTGGATCTCATGAGAAATTATTCAAATAAAACAGTGCACAATTTCTTTGCAGTCACTATTGATGCTTTAGGAGAAGTTTTGTGTTGCAAGGGACTTTTCTCCCTCGTGTAACTGGTAGTTTACAACTAGAGTCTTTTGCCTCTTTTTTAGGATTACAACTGCTAAACTTATTTTTTTCCAGTGGAATCGCAGTAATTGATCAGCCAAATGACACAGCTTCCTCTAGCTTTGCACAAGTAACCCATAGATCAGATATACAAAAACCAATGTCCTTCAGTGGTAGACATGGGCCAGTCACAGCTGCCTGCCTCCTACCTAGATCACTTATGCAGCCTGCTGGAATCTAAGATGATGGAGAATGCTGCCAGGCAATTGCTCCGTGTATTGTTGTCCCTTCTGCTGAGTGGTGAGTGGTCTTTGGGACCTTACGGTGGATACCTCATTGGGAGTGGAACTGGTGACACTAAGGCCTGGTCTACACCAGGATATTAGGTCAGTATAACTACATCACTCAGGGTGAAAACAGAGCTAGGTTGATGGGAGAATTCTCCCATTGACCTATCTACTGCCTCTCAGGGAGGTGGAGTACCTATGCCAATGGGATACTCTCTTCCATTGGCATAGGTAGTGTCTTCACTGAAGCACTAGTGTGGCACAGCTGCAGTGGCTGCAGTGTTTTAGGTATAGACAAGCTCTCAGACTTACTGGATGTTTCCTCTTGGTCTATTTCCTCTTAGATTTTGTCTATATTATGAGCATTTGAACCAGTGTAACTACAATGATTTTAGTTACACCACGGCAAATTTTATTATAATAGACAATGTAGGGTTGCCAACTTTCTAATTCCAGAAAAACAAACACCTTTGCCCCGCCTCTGCCCCACCCCTTCCTGAGGGCCCCCCTGCTGACTAGATTCTCGCCCCCCCACCTCCATTGCTTGCTCTCCCCTACCTTCTCTCACGTTCTCTCATTTTCACTACAAGGCCCAAACAGGCATATTTATAGTTTTGACAGATGTACTATGCTAAGTTCAGGTTTTATTTGTTACAGGATGCTAGAGCTGGCAGCAAAGTAGTAAAAAGGGTCATTTTAAAAAAATTAAATCTCACAAAGGTTTTCAGGATTCTTTTCCTCCCCTCTTCCCATTTTTCGTAACCAGCTCCATCTTTTTTGTTCATTAAAGTTATTGTAATTTTATGTGTGGAATTAGGACCACACATTATCACAGCTGCAATGGGTCCACTAAAGGCCCACTCCTGAGCCCAAATACAAATCTATAGAGCACAACCACAGAAATGCACACCTGTTCAGATACCCATATAAATAAATCTGTAGAAACTGACTCCCACACCTACATGCAGATACACACATATATTCATGCGTACACATCTAACATGCACTAAGAGAGAGTCTGACCGCAACAAAGAATTTATAATATACTAGACAAAGGTGGGGAGAAATGTATGATACATTGGCTCTTCTGCAATTACTAGTCAACAACATTCACTTTTTGAGATATAATACATTTCTTTTAGAGTTCCCTTCTCTTTTAAAAACTTATTATGAAATGAATACACACATATTTTACGTCATCAATTTTTTTGTGCACAAGCCAGCAAAAGGAATAAAAATCAAAGAGTTAGGCTGCAAATTTTATTCACACAGGTATGCACACACATGCGGCAATACACACACCTCCCTACACAAAAACACACATCCAATAAGATGGATAGAAAGCTAGCTAGATTGTCAGGCTCAACGGGTAGTGATCAACAGCTCGATGTCTTGTTAGCAGCCCAGAACAAGTAGAGTGCCCCAGGGGTTGGTCCTGGGGCCGGTTTTGTTCAACATCTTCATTAATGATCTGGATGATGGGATTAATTGCACCCTCAGCAAGTTCGCAGATGACGCTAAAATGGAGGGAGAGGTAGATATAAGAGGGATAGGGTCCAGAGTGATATAGACAAATTGGAGGATTGGGCCAAAAGAAATCTGATGAGGTTCAACAAGGACAAGTGCAGAGTCCAGCACTTCGGAAGAAAGAATTCCATGCACCGCGACAGGCTGGGGACTGACTGGCTAAGCAGCATTTCTGAAGAAAAGGACCTGGGGTTTGCAGTGGACGAGAAGCTGGATATGAGTCAGCAGTGTGCCCTCGTTGCCATCGGCGCCAACTTTTCCCAGCGCCGGTGGGTGCTCAACACTCCCTGGCCCCACCCCGACTCCACCCAGCCCCAGCCCTGCCCCCATTCCAACCCCTTCCCCAAAGTGCCCGCCCCAACTCTGCCCCCTCCCTGCCCCTATTGGACTCCTTCGCCAAATCCCCACCCTGGCCCTGCTTCTTCCCCGAGTGTGCCATGTTCCCCCTCCTTCCCCCTCCCTCCCAGCGCTTGCCACCGCAAAACAGCTGTTTTGTGGCTGTCAAGGTTCCTCCCCCACTCTGAACTCTAGGGTTCAGATGTGGGGACCTGCATGAAAACCTCCTAAGCTTACTTTCACCAGCTTAGGTTAAAACTTCCCCAGGGTACAAATTAATTTTATCCTTTGTCCATTTGCCACCACTAAGCTCTAACTGGGTTTACTGGGAAACATAGTTTGGACACGTCTGTCCCCCCCAAATCCTCCCAACCCTTGCACCCCACTTTCTGGGGAAGGTTTGGTAAAAATCCTCACCAATTTGCATAGGTGACCACAGACCCAAGCCCTTGGATCTGAGACCAATGAAAAAGCATTCAGTTTTCTTACAAGAAGACTTTTAATAGAAGTAAAGGAATCTCCTCTGTAAAATCAGGATGGTAGATACCTTACAGGGTGTCATAAATATAAAGAGAAGGGTAAACCCCTTTGAAATCCCTCCTGGCCAGGGGAAAGCTCCTCTCACCTGTAAAGGGTTAAGAAGCTAAAGGTAACCTCGCTGGCACCTGACCAAAATGACCAATGAGGAGACAAGATACTTTAAAAAGCTGGGACGAGGGAGAGGAACAAAGGGTCTGTGTCTGTCTGTGTGCTGCTCTTGCCAGGGACAGAACAGGAATGGAGTCTTAGAACTTTTAGTAAGTAATCTAGCTAGGTATGTGTTAGATTATGATTTCTTTAAATGGCTGAGAAAAGAATTGTGCTGAATAGAATAACTATTTCTGTCTGTGTATCTTTTTTGTAACTTAAGGTTTGCCTAGAGGGGTTCTCTATGTTTTGGAATCTAATTACCCTGTAAGATATCTACCATCCTGATTTTACAGGGGGGATTTCTTTATTTCTATTTACTTCTATTTTTTATTAAAAGTCTTCTTGTAAAAACTGAATGCTTTTTCATTGTTCTCAGATCCAAGGGTTTGGGTCTGTGGTCACCTATGCAAATTGGTGAGGCTTTTTATCCAACATTTCCCAGGAGAGGGGGGGGTGCAAGTGTTGGGAGGATTGTTCATTGTTCTTAAGATCCAAGGGTCTGGGTCTGTAGTCACCTAGGCAAATTGGTGAGGCTTTTTACCAAACCTTGTCCAGGAAGTGGGGTGCAAGGTTTTGGGAAGTATTTTGGGGGGAAAGACGCGTCCAAACAGCTCTTCCCCAGTAACCAGTATTAGTTTGGTGGTGGTAGCGGCCATTCCAAGGATAACGGGTGTAATATTTTGTACCTTGGGGAAGTTTTGACCTAAGCTGGTAAAGATAAGCTTAGGAGGTTTTTCATGCAGGTCCCCACATCTGTACCCTAGAGTTCAGAGTGGGGGAGGAACCTTGACACAGGGTAATTAGATTCAAAACATAGAGAATCCCTCTACGCAAAACCTTAAGTTACAAAAAAGACACACAGACAGAAATAGTCATTCTATTCAGCACAGTTCTTTTCTCAGCCATTTAAAGAAACCATAATCTAACACATACCTAGCTAGATTACTTACTAAAAGTTCTAAGACTCCATTCCTGTTCTATCCCCAGCAAAAGCAGCATACAGACAGACACACACCCTTTGTTTCCTTCCCTCCTCCCAGCTTTTGAAAGTATCTTGTCTCCTGATTGGTCATTTTGGTCAGGTGCCAGCGAGGTTACCTTTAGCTTCTTAACCCTTTACAGGTGAGAGGATTTTTTCTCTGGCCAGGAGGGATTTTAAAGGTGTTTACCCTTCCCTTTATATTTATGACAGTGGCAGCAAGCTCTGGGAGCTAGGGGTAGAAGTGAAGCCACGGTGCACTCAGGGAAGAACGCAGAGTGGAGGCGAAGGTGAACTGGTTTGGGGGAGTGGGGTGCGGAGCTGCTGGTCAGTGCAGAGCACCCACCAATTTTTCCCCGTGGGTGCTCGAGCCCTGGAGCACCCACGGAGTCGGCACCTATACTCGTTGCCAAGAAGGCAAATGACATATTGGGCTATATTAGTAGGACCATTGCCAGCAGATCGAGGGAAGTGATTATTCCCCTCTATTCAACACTGGTGATGCCACACCTGGAGTATTGCATCCAGTTTTGGTCCCTCCACTAGAGAAGGGATGTGGACAAACTGGAGAGAGTCCAGCAGAGGACAATGAAAATGATTAGGGGGCTGGGGCACATGACTTATGAGGAGAGGCTGAGGGAACTGGGGTTATTTAGTCTGCAGAAGAGAAGAGTGAGGGGAGATTTGATATCAGCCTTCAACTACCTGAAAGGGGATTCCAAAGAGGATGGAGCTAGGCTGTTCTCAGTGGTGACAGATGACAGAACAAGAAGCAATGGTCTCAAATTGCAGTGGGGGAGATCTAGGTTGGATATTAGGAAACATTATTTCACTAGGAGGGTGGTGAAACACTGGAATGGGTTACCTAGGGAGGTGGTGGAATCTCCATCCTTAGAGGTTTTAAAGGCCCGGCTTGACAAAGCCTTGGCTGGGATGATTTAATTGGTGTTGTTCCTGCTTCGAGTAAGGGATTGGACTAGATGACCTCCTGAGGTCTCTTCCAACCCTAATCTTCTATGATTCTATGGGCATGGCTACACTTACAGATGTAAACCTGCGTTTGGAGAGAGCAGTAAGGAAAGCGCTGCAGTCTGTCCACACTGACAGGAACTAGAGCACTGGCGTGGCCACATTTGTAGCACTTGCAGTGGCATTGGGAGCAGTGCATTATAGGCAGCTATCCCACAGAGCACCTCTTCCCATTCTGGTGCTGTGGCTTGTGGGAAGGGGGCGGGGACTGCGGGGCATTCTGGGTCCTGTCCCAACACCCCCTGATGCATCGGTTAACGTCCCAGCAATTCCTGTGCTTCTGTCCACATCTGCACCATCTTTCAATGTTTTTTGTACTGTGTGCTCTGTCTTCCCTTTCGGTCTGTGGGAATAGAGCCCAAACTGCTGAGGAGTATGCTGACAAGTCTCGCCAGCACATCACATTTGGCAGTCAAGTTATTCCTTATCATCCAAAGTGACAGTGAGGGCTCTGATGATGATATCGACTCGAATAACGCATATGACACGAGTTTGCTTGTGGCATTCACAGACATGCTCACCACGTGGAATGCCGACTTTGGGCTTGGGAAACAAGCACTGAGTGGTGGGATCACATCGTCATGCAAGTCTGGGATGACGAGCAGTGGCTGCAGAACTTTCGAATGAGAAAAGCCACTTTCATGGGACTGTGTGAGGAGCTCGCCCCCACCCTGTGGCGCAAGGACACGAGCTTGAGAGCTGCCCTGCCGGTGGAGAAGCGGGTGGCTATTGCAATCTGGAAGCTGGAAACTCCAGACAGCTACCAATTGGTCGCTAACCAGTTTGGAGTGGGAAAGTCGACCGTTGGAATCGTGTTGATGCAAGTTTGCAGGGCCATTAATCGCATCCTGCTCAGAAGAACTGTGACTCTGGGTAACGTGCATGACATTTTGGATGGCTTTGCACAAATGGGTTTCCCTAACTGCAGAGGGGTGATAGATGGCACACATATTCCAATTCTGGCACCAGCCAACCTCACGTTAATAGGAAGTTAATAGTACGTTAATAGGAAGGGGTGTTTCTCTATGGTTCTCCAGGCACTTGTGGATCACCGTGGGCTTTTCATTGCAGGAAGCTGCAAGCTGGGACATTTTTCCCAGAACAGAAGATCACCATAGGGGAAGTCGAAATGTCCATTGTGATTCTTGGAGACCCTGCTTACTCTTTAATGTCGTGGCTCATGAAACCCTACATGAAACCCTACCCTACAGGGAGCCTTGACAGCAGCAAGGAGTGGTTCAACAACAGGCTGAGCCAGTGGAGAATGACTGTGGAGTGTGCTTTTGACCATTTAAAGGGCTGCTGGCAATCTGGAACCCAGCACAAACCCAGATTGTATGGGAAGTTGGAACTGGCTGATGACAGCAACCCCTCGGTTATATCCGTGTGCTGTACCCTCCATAACATTTGTGAAGGGAAGGGTGAATGATTCACTCAGGTATGGAACTCAGAGGTTCAACATCTGGAGGCTGAATTTGAACAGCCGGAGAGCAGGGCTATTAAAGGGGCCCAGCGCGGGGCTCCAAGGATTAGGGATGCCTTGAGGGAGCAATTTGAGGCTGTAAGCCACCAGTAATGTCTGGTGCCCTGCACGGGAGCGAAGTGCAGTGGTTCCAATGTTAGTAGCAGCTGGGACTGGACAACTTCCTCCCCACAAACATTGATGAGGTCCAGCACCTCGCCATTGCTCCAAACTGTGGATCCCCTGGTGCATGGAGGCATGGTCACCTAGAAAGATTCGCTGAGAGCACCCCACACCTGGCTGAGCAAACAGGAAGGGGATTTTTAAAATTTCCAGAGAATTTAAAGGGTGGGTCACCTGAGGGCAGGGCAGTAGAGTTCAAAGTGATGACTTCTGGAGGCCAATCAGAGCGCACTAACAGACCAGGGCATCCACACTGACACTGCGGTGCTCCAGCGGGAGTGCACAAAATGTTATTCCACTCGCCGAGGTGTAGTACTAGGAGTGCTCTAGCCGCAGAGTCAGAGTGCTCTACGTGCCTTGCCAGTGTGGACGGGTAGTGAGCTAGGGCAACCAGGGCTCTTTTAATGCACTGTAACTTGCAAGTGTAGCCAAGCCCTATTCTATGAATGCATGCATGCACACACTTGCCTACACAAAGACACTTTTTCATACACTTTTCCAGGGGCTGCCTAAATCACCCAGCCGGGAATGGAGGAGGGTGGGCTAGAGGGCAAAAGATGGGGATGCAGGGGGAAGCAGAAGGCTACGGGTGCATGAGGATTTGGGGTGCACAGGAGTGTATAGGGACATAATGGGCGTGCACAGTGTATGGAGGTGAATGGGATGCAGGGCTGTGGGGGGTGAGGGACATGGGGTGGCAGCTCTGGGAGGTGGAGAGGATGGGTGGGAGAGCGCTATAAGGGGTACAGGGCTGGGATGGGTAGATGTGCAGGGCAGGACAGGATGGGATGGGGAGGGCTGCAGTAAGAGGGATGGGGGTGCAGCCCCATTCCTAGCACTTGGAGATGGGGATACGCATACCTGGAACTCCTGGGTGCTGGCGATGGGGCAACAGACAGACCACGGTTCGCCACAGGGCACATGCCGCAGCTCAAGCCCAGCCGCACGAGGAGCACGAGGAGAAGAGGGCCGGGCAGCAGCAGGAGAGGAGTGCGCCACCCGACCCCTCAACAGCTGCCTGCTGAGCACTCGTGCGTCATGCTAGTTCCTCTCCTGCCCTGACCCAGCCAATGGAAGCTGCACCTGCAGGCAGGGAGTGGGGCAGCTCATGGACCCCCCCCTCCCCCGGCTGCTCCTAAGACTAGGAGCCAGACATGCCGGCTGCTTCCCAACCTGGGAGCCGTGCAGCAGCTAGTAGGGAGCCTGTCAGCCCCCCTGCATGGTGTGGCGGCACCGCCAACTGGACAGTCAACAGCCTGGTCAGTGGTGCTGACCAGGGCCACCGGAATCCCTTTTTGACCGGGTTCTAGTCCAAAACTGGACACCTGGTCACCCTAAGACAAGATCTTACTCTGTTTTATGCACAGTGATCCTGATACTCCTTCTATGCCAGTCAACTTCAAAAATCTAATTGTTACTAAAGCTGGTTGAAATATTTTGGGCAAAAAAAAGTATAAATAAATGGCATTTTTTTTTTAAATTATACTCTGATGGGCTTTTGTAACCTTTAGAGACCTTTAGAGAACAAAAGTTAGCCTGTTGCTTGTTCTTCAGCACAGCTTTTCATTATTTTCATTTGCAGGGTTTTGTTTTTCAGGTTTTGGTATGACTTTTTTTTGCAATTTTGATTGCGAGTAAAGTCACATGGTGGTATTTTTTTTTAAAAACTGAACAGTTTTGTTTTCAAATATTATGATTCTCAACAATGGGGAGAAAGTAAAACAATACTTCTATGGGAAAAAAATTTAAAATGAAAAATCGGTCAGTTTTGCAAATTATTCAAAGAAAAATATTTTCAAAATCTGTGCATAATTTTTTTAATTTTTCCAGTCACCTCTAGTTATTATTAACTTTACCATTCTCAGTACAGGATATTCTAGATACATATATTGCTCTCATATGGGCCATTCCCTGAAGTTCTTACTCAGGCAAAACTCCCAGGGAGTAACTGATTTGGCCCTTTTTGTCTGAATTATTACATTATCCTGTAATTTTTCCTTTGAAAAGTGGTTCTTACTTCCGAGATGATGGTTCTGATTTCAGTATATGCTATGTCTACACTAGGGGGCTCTGCTGATATATCAGCAAAGCATTTGTAATGTAGATGCCAACTAATCTCTTTTTCAGGAAGGTTTCAGAGGCAGGGCTGCAAAATAGTTTTTCATTAAGAGCTGAACGAATAATTGGTTGTTCCATTCGAAGGTCGGACCAAAATATCTGAGAAAAAAATGTTTCAGATCAAATGAAACATTTTGTTTGATTAAAAAGAATAGATTTTCATTTCATTTAGTTTGTGGCTGTTTTTTACCTTTTTTGTTTGTTTAAATAAATTTAGCCACATTTCTAAATGAAACGTTGTTTCCAGATCAAAAGTTGAAATGTTTCATTTCCAAATGAATCATTTTGACTTTTCAAAAAGATTTTTTCATTCTTTTTTTGGCCAAAATTATTCATGGAAATTACAAATTGTTCTGGTGCCTTGAAAAATGTATGTTTTGATAAGTTTATTTATTTAAAAAATATTCACCCTGTTCTAGTTTAAATACAGTGTAAAGGATATATGGGACTGATATGCCTTGAATGATTAATAACTAATGATTCCTTCTGGCCCTCAAAAATTAGAAAAGCCCACTTCTGTTTATCCCAAGATAAGATCCACCTATGAAGACAGCAAGAAAATGGTTCACATTTTGTCTAAGGACTCACATCAGCCAAGGTCAGGAATTCCCCTCCCCAACTATAGCAATTAAAATGGCTAAATGGAGGGTATTGTTAATCACCTAGGCAAGAATCTCTCATTATTTGCATATATATACACATCTTTCCCCCTCCCAATCTAGCAAAAAAATTCCAAGTTACCAAAAAAAGAGTTACACCCTACTTTCCTTTGCGAAGTAGTTCATTGCATGTTGAGTGGATCAAGAAGAGATGGGTAGGGAAGCTGCAAGTTTAAAAAAACAAGAAATGTGACCGTACGATTGATGGTCAAACTGGGTAGACTTACCCCAAGAAATCCAAGCCACCGGTTTTCACCCCAAATAATAAAGTATACATTGTTTCCTTGTAAATCAAATATACCATGAATAATCTGCATATTGCCCCAAATTAAAATCTTCACATTTGGTTGCCTTGTGAGCTAGATCTATATCCCTTCTATATGTGGAAAAGTGTCTTCTTCTGTTGAAAGTCCTAAGTAAAGTGAAATGCTTAGTATAATCAAAGAATGTACAGAGTATGTCCTCCAAATTTAGACAATAAGGATTTTATTGGTTTTCATTGTAAATAATTGTTGCACTCTAGAAGCAATAGGAATTGTCTGTCACAAGGAAGGAGAAATGTTGAAAGATATATACTGTGACTAGGGTATAACTTTGGGATATTAAGAGAAATGGATTAAAAGGGGAATCCCAATTGATAGTAGGGCTAAATAATTAAATATAATCCTTGAAATGAACCAAATTTAGACAAGAAAAAGATTAAGGAAGTTTGTTATATGCTGGATATGCTGAAGAAGACCCTGGTCCTCTTAGTCTTGCTGGCTCAGTTTGTGGTTGCTCCATTACAAGGCAATTCAACCCCATTATGAACATGGTCCCATTTGTTTTTTTAAAGTGATCTCTTTCTTACTCTTGCTGAAGATTCTCATTCTCTCATTACTGTTTCCTCAGAAACCTTGTACAGTAGACCCAGCCACTGGTGAAGATCAGTCAAGATTGCAGACAGAAGCTGTGGGTTTTACAACAGCTTTTGTTGTTCTTTATTAAAGTTATAAATTATATTTATATATATTTATATATGTATTACTATTATTATTCAGCATTTGCATTTAGCAGCCTAGTTGTGGATGGCACTAGACTGGATGGATTCAGAACTACACACCTATTTGTCAGAAGCCATGTACTGCTAATGGTGATTCTACTTCAGTTCTGCAGTTGGGGCCTGGATTTTTGGAGCAGGAAGATGTGTGTCCTAGCCTTGCTGCTGCTTTGAATTTCCGAGTGAGCAGGGAGTGCAGTATGGTGACAACCATGACAGTCTAGGGGACCATATATTTATTACAGTATTTTATTTTTATTATAATTTTCCCCTTCTTTCTGGTTAGTTATACAGCTATTTTTGTTTGTTAACAATTCTCTTGGCCCATCTTCTCCTCCTGCAGGGGAACATTTCCATTGCAACAGACAGCAGTGTAAACACAGGATCAAAGCAACATCATAATTTTCCAGGACTGATCTGAAGAGAAAATGGGCTGGGAGGGTGTAGTGTTACTAGACCCAGTATTGCATGCTGGGAGATGTAGTCTTTGTGTTTACAAAACTTAAGAAGCAGAAGTGTGTATATTGTCAGCAGGTACTGAGACAGGCAGGTCTAGGTCCACCCAACACTAAAGGCCTGCCCCCTCAACTGAGGGACAGGACCCAGGCCACAACTGAGTACTTGGGACAACAAATGGAAACAGGAACAAGAGTGAGGGTCAAAGGTTGAAAGTTAGTGAACCAGAAGGGGACATCAAGCAGAGAACCTTGGCAGTGCCCACCACTCCCCAAAGGCGTTTGAGGAGTCAGTGAACACCACCCAAAGGAACACTGCTCGGAGGTCTGATCGGACAAGAGACCAGAAATAGACCCCACAGTCGCAGAGCACCTCTGTCCAGCTTCCTCCTCTTGAAGTGATGGATGGCCATCTTGAACTGTGGCAGGAGGAGGTTGATAAGGAGGTCCCATGGCTTTGTGGGGCCAAGAATGGGATGTGCATGAGTAGGGTGTGGAGAAAAGTGAAACTGGAGCTTCAGTGAGAGATTCAGGAGGAGCTGGAAGGGGGGCTGCAACCTGATTCACTCTACATGAAGGTGTGCCCGCCAGGGTCTCCCTCACACCCCAAAAGGGGAGTTTGTAAACCACACCAGAACATTCTTGTATTTACTGCTTCATGGAGAACCTGCCAGCGAATATCCCCAGCAGGCCATCAGAAATGTGTGTATGTGCCACAGCTGGGATCTGGGGCCGCTGTTGCTGCAGCTGCTTCTGGTGTTGTTTGATTGTTGGATTTCACCTGTTCAGTTTTGGCCTCCAATACTCAACAGAGGGACGGAGGGAGAATGCTCTAAATAAGACTGAAGCATCTTTAGCAAGTAGCATCTTAGAGACTGATGTGCAAAGTGAATAGGATTTTATACAAATATTTCCTTCATTCCCATCTTCATCACTCCAGATAAATTGACCCCACAAGACTGGCATGGGATCTCAGTAGTAGTGCTGACCATGGAAATTGCATTAGTGGGAAGTTAAGTTATTTTTCTCATATTTTCTATTCTTTTCTTTCTCCAGGAGACTCCAATGTCCCTGAATCTGGGGAACTGAGAGGGGAAGCTAGTGGGGAATTAAGCAGGGAAGCAAGATGAGAACACAGTAGAGAAGTTAGCGGAGAAGAAAGAGAGCAAACTGTTGGGGCTTAGAGTGGGGAAGGAGGTGGGGACTGGAAGATGGAAGGAGGGGGGACTGGGTGTGGAAGCTAGTGGGAAAGCTAGCAGGGATCTAAGTATAGAAGCTAATGAGGAAACTATTGGGGAACAAAATATGGAAAAACATGGGGAAACAAATAGAGAAGGCAAGTGGAAAAGCAGAAGGGGAACAAAGTAGGGAAGCTAGTAAAGATCAAAGTGGGTAAAGAGGTGAAGCTAATGGGGATTGAATTAGACAAAAGTGAAGCTAGTGGGGATCAAAGTGGGCAAGTTAAACTGGATCAGACTGTGGAAGCTAGGGAAGAATATAGTTGGGAAACAAGTGAACCTAACCTGGGGCAAAAAGGGTAAGCACATGGTGAACAAAGCCCTGGAGCTAGTGGGGCACACACTGAGGAAGCCTGTGGAGAACAAAGAGGGGAACCAGCTGGTGAATTAAATCTGCATCTATCTCCCTTTTTTTCCTCCCAATCATTTCCCCTTAGCTCTTGAATTCACAGCCCCTGCTTTCTTGCACTGAGTTGGAATGACATGCAAAAAGCACGTTTTCCCTCTCTCTTGCATCTTCTCTTCACCCCTTATCCTTCTCTTTCACATGTTCTCTCACCAGATTCTTGCTCTCTCATATCTTGAGCAGCTCCCGGATTCAGCTCTTTGGATCACCGGGACAGGACAATGTGTCGATGTTAACAAGCCTAATGCTAGATAAATGTCCTCTTTAGTGCTCTCCTCACCCCTGAGACCCACTGACTAGGGCTCCCCCATGTTCTGGAGTTAGTTATTAGAGTAGAAAGATGTTTATTACAATGGGTTCCTAGGGGAATGACTCACTGGGTTTAAGACAGAGGAATCCACCTTCCCTGAGGAAAACTGCAAGAGTCTAAGTTTCCTTCCTTTATTTATTTATGATGCCCCCATTACCTCATTTTCCCTATAAAGTGTCACATCCCTGCTATTTACACTCCCTTTAATTACTTGGACTTGCAGTATATCTATCTGTTATATTTCTAGGGATCCTATTATCTTTTTATCTAAGGTTGAAGAATCCCAGATGAAATATCACCACAGGCTCCTGGTTACTTCATATTTCAGTGTCTGGGGATTTAGGGGAGAATGTCCCTGCCATGCTGGCATAGAGAGCCTTCCTGCGAGGCACAGAACTGACAGCCAGTGGCACACAGAGAAGACGCTGAATATAATGAATCCACAAGGCTTCTCTTTAAATGAGATCATCCTCTTTGTAACACAGGTTTTAGCTCTTAACTCACACTGTTGGCAGGGGGAGTTGTATTTGTAACTCAGAATTACACACGGGTATATTCTGAAATATTTGGAGCTGAATCCAGATTTGCATTTTGAAGCCCCTGTGTCCCAAAGCTTTGGAGTTATTTGAATACAGGGCTTTGGGTCAACAATACAGATCCATTGCTACTCTTTATAACTGAGTTGAACTCTCTTCTCTGATGCCAAGCACAGGGGTCCTCAACCGTTTTCTTTCGGAGGCCCCCCCAACATGCTATAAAAATTCAACAGCCCATCTGTGCTACAATCTGCATATAAATCCAGGGCCATCACTAGGAGATAGCAAGCAGGGCAATTGCCCGGGGCCCCACGCCACAGGCAGACCTGTGAAGCTAAGTTGCTCAGGCTTCATATTCAGCTCCAGGAGGTGGGGTTTTGGCTTTCTGACCTTGGACAAGTCTAATGCCGGTCCTGCTTGGCAGACCCCCTGAAACCTGCTCACGGCCCCCCAGTGGGCCCCAGACCCATAGTTGAGAACCACTGCCCTAGTCCATCCTTGCCTTTCCTTTTAGAATGTGAAGCACAAGTAAATCCAGGTGAAAGGAAATGACCTCTCTCCAAGACTTCAAATTCAGTGATGGAAAATTAACCTTATAGAAATGAGCACAAGTTCTCTCCCATCCCAGAACTGTTTGTAAAATGTCAGCAATAGCTGATGGTTGGATTCTATTATATTTCCAATAGTGTCATTTCCCTTTATAATGTATTAAACTTCAATGAACTGGATGGATCTGTTCAGAGACAATGTATATTAGTATTTATTATTTGTATTATCGGAGCACCTGGGATCTCTAGTCATGAACCAGGACCCCACTGTGGTAGGTGCAATAGAAACACAGAACAAAAAGTCAATGATAGCTGGGTCTTCACCTCTCATCTGAAAATAAACAGGTGATGCTATTCACTCTGTCACTGATGTTGCAATATTCTCAGTTCATAGGAGATTCAGATTCATTAGGGATTGAAATGCACCTCTCCCACCTAAAGCCAGAGTATTTCAACCAGCGTGGCAACAGCTGAGAAGAAGTGATTTTATTGCTCCACCATATTGGTCTAATAGGCTCATATCTTTCTCTCCTAAGGTCTTCTGGTAGCTCTTTTTTGACCCTGAACTTCCTCCTCCCACATCTCCGATGTCTGGAAAATTGCCTAGCACCAACTCTGTACTATTGTATAATGAGATTGCTGTTCCCCACAATTTATTTGGTTCATGTTTTCAGTTTATCCCTATTGCATTAATGGTCTTAGGTTACTGAGTGACCAAAAACCAGGGGAAACAAACTTGCTCTGAGCCATTGGAACCCTTTTTCCTGCACAGCCCAACTGGTGCAGGTGTCCACCCATATAGAGTAATTGTCAAGATTGGGGCCCTAGTCACAACGATTACTACACCAGCCAGTAATGGCCAGTGCAAAGGCAAGAAAGTCTTGAGGTGCTGTTGGGACTGTAATGCTGGTAGACCAGGTGCCAGCTCATGCCAAAGCTGTAGGCATCAGCTGAGCACTGACAAATTCATACCTGGAAATCAGACCAGCTCACCTGTATGTTAATATTGTTCCAGATAGGTGTTGCGCTTGTAAGAATATGTTTACATTCTATAAAATGCTTGTAAGTTGCTGAATGCATTAATGTTACTTGTAATGTCTGCAACACATGCTAGAAGGTAATATGTAAGTGTGACTTCCCCTGGTGTTATCTGGACTAGTGATCTGCTAGGTCACTCCAATCCTCGACTCTGGGAGCCAGCCTTACCCTGCTCTGCTGTGAGAACCCCCACTCCTGGGCTGTTCACATACAGCCTCTAGCATGTACACTGCTCCTTGGATTGTGCAACCAAATGACACTAGCCAATATCTCCGGTTCCAGACACAACCCTAGGAACCTCCGTCTTGCAGTGTCCAGTTATGCCCGCTGGACGCTGCAAGCTTATATGAGTTCATCAATTTAACAAAGAAATTGATATGCATCTGGCTTGTTATCCCAAGAGGAGTCTCTGACACGCTTCAAACCAAATGCACTGCTTCAGGTAGAATAAACAAACAAATTTATTAACTACAGAAGATAGATTTTAAATGATTATAAGTCAAAGCACAAGAAATCAGATTTGGTCAAATGAAATAAAAACGCATTCTAAGCTGATCATAACACTTCCAATGCCCTCATAAACTTAGATGCTTCTCACCACAGGCTGGCTGGTTGCCCTTCAGCCAGGCTCTCCCCTTTGATCAGTGCTTCAGTTGCTCGGTGGTGATGTCTGTAGATGGAGGTGGAAGAGAGAAGAAGAGCATGGCAAATGTCTCTCCCTTTTATCATGTTCTTTCTTCCCTCTTGGCTTCACCCCCTCTCCATCCCCCGCCCTTCAGAGTCAGGTGAGCATTACCTCACTGTAGTCCCAAACTGACAAAAGGAAGGTGGGTGACTCACTCTAGAGTCAAACAGATTCTTTGTTGCTGCCAAGGCCAGTGTCCTTTGTTCCTGTGAGGCTGGGCTGGGTTTGTCCCATACATGACCTGATGAGGTGTGAACTGCTCTTGGAGAGTTTTGCCTGGGTCTGTTTTAAGCCACGAGAACACATTTTCAGCCTCATAACCATATACATGAAATTACAACCTATAACATTACTGTAACAACAATTACTCTAACATCACTATAACAACAATGCTCAGTGCATCATGAGCCTTCCGAAGACACCCAACATGACAAACTTTGCATTGGATACCACACAATCATTTCATAAGGATGAGCATGGGGTGCAGGGTGTTCTCATGAGGTGCAGAACGTCACAGAAAGTTTTGCTTTAAAACAGTAAAAATGCCTGCTCTGAACTTGTGAAGTAGGCAGAAGGAGTGGTTCCCTCACCCATCAAGATGGACTATCAAAAGTGGGTGATTGTGAAACATCATGGTACAAAGACTGGACTAAGGGCCCTCACACCCATAAAGGTGCTGTGTGCAAGGAAGCTGGAATTCTGGGAAAGGGAATTAAAGATAGCTGACATGAAAGTTCTTCATCTCTTTGCTGTTTGGACTGTCACAGGGCTGGAGCGAGAAACAAAACCGAAGATCCCCAGGGTCAATCCAAAAGACAGTCAGAGCTGACAGGTTACTATAACTCTGTCACCTTTTGGAACCATAGACTAACTCGTCTGTGTTTATACTTTGCCTGCTTTATCGTGTAAATGACTCTCATTTCTTTTTCCTAGTTAATAAATCCTTAGTTAGTTGACTATAGGATTGGCTACAAGCATGGTCTTTGGTGTGAGATCTGAGGTGCATCTTGATCTGGGGTAAGTGACTGGTGTCTTGGGATTGGGAGAAATCTGAATATTTTATGATTTTTGGTATAAGTGACCATTTATCACTAAATCCAGCTTGCCTGGATGGCAAGAAAGACTGGAATGCCCAAGGGGACAGTCTGTGACTGCATGGTAAGACTGTTAATACTTCAGGAGTCCACTTTGTTACCTGGTTGGTGAAATCTAATCACAGAACATACCACCAATTTGGGGTCTCAGCCCTGCTTTTTGACAAACTGCCCTGAGGTTGGCATTCACAGTCATTAGCCATTCTAGACAGCATGATAGGGATTTTTTTAATTCTTGTTTCTGTCTGAAGGATACCAGGAAAGTGCTCTGTTGAATCTTAGAGAGAAAAGCATTTCAGTGCTATGAGCAAAGAAGTTTCTGACTCCTATCCTTCCAAACTAGTGGACATCAGCTGATGCTAAACGAGGCCAACAGGTTATCCCCATATAATTCCAGCCTTTAAATATTTCTTGAACAAGAAAAAAATACAAGTCATACAGCAGGCAATGGAACCCCTGGCTGTGATCAGTAAACCAGAGTACTTTGCATAAGGCTAAACCTTGCAGTCCTTTCTCAGACAAAATTCGTATTAGAATCAGTGGGAATTTTAACTTAGGAAATACCTCACAGTTTGACCCCTAGACACTGAAGAACGAACTATTAGGGTAGATCATTTTACCAATCATCTTATCTCCATTGCCAATCCCAGAACTGTAGACTGTCCATGGAAGAGAAGTGGGACTGTTTGATGTTCTCGGAACTTTTTTCCCCAGTCTTTTTCCTACACAAATTCTCAGTGAAGTCAACACAATTTCATGAAGCATTTCTATTCGACAGAATTGCATTTTCTGTTGCACCAAAGCTTTTCTGACCAGCTGTTAGGAACCAGGGCCTGCAGCAGAACTAGTGCACAGTCAGCCTCGTCAGTACAGCTGGCCTGCAGCAGCAGGCGACCTGATTGGCTGCAGTCCAGCTTGCTGGCTGCTCAGTGCTCAGACCCACCACTGTGCCTGCTCCTGTGTTACCTGGTTCCTGCAGCTACTACCTTGCACCCAACCTTGCCTGCTACCCTGCTTGCTCCAGTTCCTGCCCTCCAGCTTGACCCTTGGCTCTGGCTTCTAACTACTGACTACAGCTCTGACCCTAGTCCTTGGTTCCTTATGCCTGCTCCGACCACTAAGCTACACCATCCTCAACCCAGTCAGCTGACACCAGCTCTACTAAATTCCCATTGGCTTCAGTAGGAGGTGATAGGGCTTAGAACTTTGCAGAATCAGGCCCTAATAAATAAGGTAAGTTAAGCAGGATATGGGCCACAGTTTGTAAACAAGACAGCAAAAATAATAGTTGTACTGTGTGTGTACAGTATACAGAGACAAAACACTGATAAAATACGTTATCATTGGGAGACTGAAGAATAATTTTTAAGAGGGCTAAAAACTGAAATTGCATTTGAAAGAAAAACAGTAGCTTGTTTCCTTCCTTTGTAAATGCCTCTAGTCCTTCTCTTGACCCAAAGCAGTAAGATGGGTGAGGTAAGGAGTGGAAAGGATGTAATGCAGAATGCGTATCTTCTATGTAACCAGTTTGCTTTCAAATCTCAAGACACTTTGTCAAAATGGTGAGTGAAGTCACTTATGCAGATATACAGATACCACCAGAAGAAAGAGTGTGTTTTACTTCACGAACTTTGGAACCAGGTAAAAAAAGATGTCAACTTACTTTTTATATTTTTTTTGCATTTTAAATGACAATCTTAAAACTTTCAAATAATAAATAATTAAATAGTTTAAATAAAAATTTGGTAGGAAGAAGTATTAAATTCTGAAGAAAATCACTTAGAGCACTAGGACTAGAATGATATCTAACCTATCTACCTTTATTAATATGAGGACACTCTGAATTGTGAATTCTGGCAAAAGTAAACTATAGCCTCCTCATTCCCAGCACGTTAGTCCAATAGTGTATCTGAAACATGCTATTTTTGCAAATGGTTAAAAGTTAACAAAAAGCGACCAAAAGGAACTATTAGAAATCTGTGGTTACCTTCACTGTAAAGACAGCCCTAACTGGAAGCCCTTTACTTTTAGTTCTTTTACATTTTAAAGCAGTGAATTTCTGTAGTCACCATAAAATATTTTCAGGTCTGTCTACATTTAATTCTCCTTTTAAATTAAAGACACATTCATTCTTTGGCAGAGAGTGGCTGATGCTGATAAAACTTTCCTAAGAATAATAATCACAGTACTTTTAAAAATACAAAATATACATAACCATCTTTTGCAAAATTTATTAATTTTAATCTTTCCTTTTTCACCTAACAGTTATAGAGCTGACATGTTGAAAAGAGAAAACTAGCAGTCCAAACCAATGGACATGTTTATGATCATTCTAAAAATGTTTAACTGTATGATTTGTATATGATCTATTGATAAGACCTCAATATAAAGCTATTTCTTGAAAAACGGGTTTTTTTATGTAACGTGCATGAGATATAAATTAGAAGGTATAACTAGGAAATAGCTCATGTTTTTAATAAATTGTCATAATTCTCATCATATATATAGTGCTTTAGACAAAAATTAACTAATCTTAACTAAAAGTGTCTTCAGAATACAATATTAATTGCTTACAACAATGCCTCACATCTGTATTATATCAACAAAAGCATCAAGTAACCATGCATGTTTTTTACATTTATATCATAAAATAGTTTCTGCTGGTTATAGGACAACTGTGTGCGAGATATGTTGAAATAATAATATTTATCAAAGTAAAATATTTCCTTCTGAATGTGCTGTCAGAACAGTGTTTTCTCAATGAAAACAACTTCTACAAATCCCCACTGGGACACAGAGACTGAACAAGCTGACTGTACAAAATGTTTTTGTTCTTTAATCCATTGTGTATGGTTTGGTCTTGATACTGAAATTGGATCAGCACAGAAGGACCTTTGTGTCTCTGTGTAGCCCCACTAAAGTCAGTGGGGGTGCCAGGATCAGCTGGGCAGATGCAATGGTAGGATCAAAGAACGTAGTGTTGTAATATCTGAATGCACGAAACTCTGTTTTTATCTGAAACGCCTCTGTGTCCTGTCATGTCTGATAGAGTATTCTTCAATGAATAACCTAACTTGTCATATTATAATGGTAATATTAGTTTTAGAGTTTAATTGCTTTTAAGATTCTCTTTAATTTGAATGAACTGAACTCAGGAATTGTCATTCTGGATCAGATCAATAGTCCATCTAATCCAGTGTCCTGACTCTGCCCATTGCCAGCACCAGATATTTCAGATAAAAGTGCAAGAAACCAATCGTGGAATAACCAACCTCCAGGCAAAATTTGCTTCTAAATCCCAATAGTTAGCATTTGGCTTATGCTCTGAGACATGAGAGTTCATATTCCATCCAAAACTTTTTTTTTTTTAATATTTATTACTATAACTGTGGATGTTCTGCCAGCCATATAAATGTCTAATCCCTTTTTGAATTTTGCTAAAATCTCTTGTGGCAATTAATTCTACAGGCCACTAATGCATTGTATGAACAAGTATTTCCTTTTTATCTTTATTTTGAATTTGCATTGAATGGGCTCTAGCTTTTGTATTATGAGACTGGGTGAAAAGAAGTTCCTAATCTATGTGGTCATATGAAATTCTCCCCATCCCTCTAATCATTCTCATCACCTGTTTCTTAACTTTAAACATGAGTGTAGGTGCTTTGCTAAATTGGAACTCTGCTTCACAACCTGGTGGCACAACTGTGTTAATATTTTTGCCAGCATGAAAATTGACCCTTTATTCTGACTTCTTGTTTTCTGGGTGAGGATAACAGTACAAAATATAAATATTTGCAATAACATATGGATTTGATTAATATTGTTAGGAGTTGGGTGAAATCTTGTTATGGGTTGGGTTAAACCACATTGAGATGGATGGTTTCAGAGGAACAGCTGTGTTAGTCTGTATTCGCAAAAAGAAAAGGAGTACTTGTGGCACCTTAGAGACTAACCAATTTATTTGAGCATGAGCTTTCGTGAGCTACAGCTCACTTCATCAGATGAAGTGAGCTGTAGCTCACGAAAGCTCATGCTCAAATAAATTGGTTAGTCTCTAAGGTGCCACAAGTACTCCTTTTCTTATTGAGATGGATGAATGTGACCTCACCCTTTAATTTACATAACTGCAAGCATAAGACCCCAGCTAAGACAAAAGTGTATGTGAATCCACCCAGTAGCTTATGGATGAGAACTGTTTTGGTGGCAGGGGTGTGTGTTTGTGTGTGGGAAGAGAGTTCACACAGAAACTGAACAGACAAGAACAGAGACAGAGACAGAGGCAGAGGCAAGACAGCGAAGCAGGAGCCTAGAAGCATAGTGTGACTATGGAAGAAGCTAAAGCAGTGGTTTTCAAACTTTTTAGGCTGCATACCCCTTTCCAAATAATGTAATTACTAGATACCCCCACCTGAGATAGGGCCACAATATATCTTTGAAAACAGGGGGCTGTGGGGGAGGGGAGAAGGTCTGTAAGGAATAACATGATATGTTGTCCACCATTACAGGATTTTTCTCATGTGTCCCCTGAAAACAGCTCAGGGTATGCATACCCCATTTTGAAAACCACTGAGATAGAGGGAGACCTTTTGGGTCTGATTTTGGCTAGAGAGGCTTTAGGGATGTAAGCCTAGAAACTGCTCCTTTAGTTTTTGGTTCCTCCTGTATTTGGAGAAGCAGGACTTTGTACATTCCTTATAAATAAAGAAGATTGCACCAAAGAAAATACCAGACTCCTTCAATTTATACTTCCTATTGGAACATTCCCACAGTCCCAAACTTTAACTAGCCACTTGGGTCAAAAAGGGACAACAGTACTGAGTGTATTAAATCTTGTTAATTTACTAATGTCGTTGTTTAGGCATAACTTTCTGCATAGGCCTGAGAAATCACATAGGATTTCTGTGGCCGTTAATATAAACTGTTTTTCTTTCAGCAAAAGCTGGTGACAGTTACACCCCAATACATTTTAAGTTAAAAGTAAATACATTTATTAACATACCTGCTCGACAAAGGTCAAATGAGGAAGTTACTGTTGTATGCTGTGTATGT
The DNA here is from genome assembly GCF_965140235.1 of Caretta caretta. Lineage (NCBI taxonomy): Eukaryota > Metazoa > Chordata > Testudines > Cheloniidae > Caretta > Caretta caretta. The sequence goes on from NC_134206.1 coordinate 215,432,164, forward strand.
TTTAAATAGATCACTGATATAAAAAGACATAGACCGGCTTCTTGTGATTAAACAGCCAAATGTCTCTTTGGATGAAATAAGAAGAATGGGTAATAAAATGGACAAATCGATAGAGAATAAAGATATTAAAATGGGTGAAACCTGACATATAACTGAGAAGTTGAAAAGCCAAGTGACAGTCCTAAGACGGACGCTATTGATGCATGTCATAAGGCCTGGCTGTTTGCCCACAAGGCTGCTAACTGCTTGGGTAGTCATGCAGATCTGTTACATTGTTGAAAATGGAACACACTGCAGACCAACTCAAAAATGTAGCACCATTATTGATTTTAACTGAATAATAGAAGGGAAAAGTCAGAGATTTTAAAGGTAAAGAGTAAAGGTAAAGAGTTATAGAGGGATTACATTCTGCCATTTCATTAGCTGTCTCCTGATGGTAGTGTCCTCAACTAAGAAAAAATTATTATACTCAGTCCCTATAAACTATGCTAATGATTTAAAGTCAGCAAGGAATATGGAAAGACTGTAAAGTTCAGAGAGTGGACATTGGCCATGTCTGTAAGGAGACAAGAAGCCAACAGAGACTTTACCATGATAGCTGGCCAAAGACAGACTGATTGCGGGCAGAGGAGGGGAAAGGTGGAGGGGAGGGGGAGGGGGAAGGGAATCCCTCAAGGGACTTCTTACAAAAAACACATACAGAAAAACCAGATGCTTTTGGCAGGTGCTCATCCTGTCCTCAACTACTAAGTTATGAAAATAATATTTGGGGAAAGTCCATAACGTGTTTGCACGTAAAAGATGCATGGGCTCTCATGCTCTGAAAATGAGCCCAAAAGCAACAGATGCCCATAGATGTGGACATGGAGACAGTGAGACACAGACCCAAGAGTGTGGTTAAATGTTGAAGCTACAATTTTGTTAACTTAAACCATAACTTAACTGAAGTTAACAGCACTGCTCAGCTACCTGCCAGCTACCTGTGTTTTGAGAGTTGCTCACAGTGATTGGGATGTATCACACCAGAAGCTGTGGGGAGATCAATCATCTACCTATCACTTACATTCAGCTAGCCTGGATGCCTGCACGTCAGCCTTCTTCTCTCCTCACAGAAGGGTGGAGAACTGAGATGAGGGGAGCCTCAAGTTGGGCCAGACATAGAAATTTATTCCTCCTACATGCTGTGCCAATGCCTAGATCCAGTTCCTAAGTAGTGCACCAACTGGGGATATAAAAGATTCAAACTGACCATTGCTAACCTGCAATCCACACTGGAAACCCATCAAAAGTTGTGACAATTTAGCTCTCTCATCAAGGAATCTCCAAATCAGACCTCCTGAATGTAAAAAATAAAGTGAAAAATCCTACAAAGTGGTGCACCAATTCTCCTTTGGTGGGGAAATACCTTTCAGGCCTCATAGAAGATGATTGCCTGAGCCCCTGCTGTACCTGAGGATCGCACCTATGTAAAAAAATGGAGGAGGAGTGATGAAAAGAACCCCCTGAAAGGACCAGAAAAAGGGGGAGGGGCTAGAGGAAAACCTCAGCTTCTTGCTGCACCTCCCCCTGGGTAACGGGTAAAGATGATGCTTCAGTTATTCCCAGCTCTGTCAAAACCCCATCCCAGCGTTCAGGGTAAACAATTACAAAACATAAAACTACAAGAAAGACACATTCCTTTGTTTCTTTGGAGTGTGGAATAATGATGTCCAAGTCAAAGGAGAGTCTGGTTGGACAATCACAATTCCTCATCACAGATGAATGCTGCATCTTGAATGGTCAGGCCAGTTTTGCAAATATAGAAAAATTTCATTAGAAATGCCTTCAAAGACTTGATAAAACAAGCTGTAATCCTTCCTCTACAGCGGTGCTCATTATCAATTAACAAAAGCCATCTGCTATGCATATATTTCCCTTCTGTCTGTGGTAACTAGCAACATCTGGAGTATAATACCTAATTTATTTGTATAAATGTATAAAAGGAATAGTCATAGGAGGAGTATCTTTGTGCTGCTGTAGGGGACAGCATCTTGGTATGCTGATTGAACTGTTAACTTGTCGCAGGCTGTCAAGGTTCCTTTCCCACTCTGAACTCTAGGGTACAGAAGTGGGGACCTGCATGAAAGACCCCCTAAGCTTATTCTTACCAGCTTAGGTTAAAAACTTCCCCAAGGTACAAACTTTGCCTTGTTCTTGAACAGTATGCTGCCACCACCGAGCATTTTAAACAAAGAACAGGGAAAGAGACCACTTGGAGACGTCTTCCTCCAAAATATCACCCCCAAGCCCTTCCTGAGGAAGGCTTGACAAGAATCCTCACCAGTTGGTACAGGTGAACACAGACCCAAGCCCTTAGATCTTAAGAACAATGAAAAATCTATCAGGTTCTTAAAAGAAGAATTTTAATTAAAGTAAAAGAATCACCTCTGTAAAATCAGGATGGTAAATACCTTACAGAGAAATTAGATTCAGAACATAGAGAATCCCTCTTGGCAAAACCTTCAGTTACAAAAAGATACAAAAACAGGAATATACATTCCCTCCAGCACAGCTTATTTTATCAGCCATTAAACAAAAGAAAATCTAACGCCATTTTCTAGCTAGATTACGTACTAACTTAACAGCAGTTGGAAGGCTTGCATTTCTGATCTGTTCCCGGCAAAAGCATCACACAGACAGAGAGAACCTTTTGTTCCCTCCCCCTCCAGATTTGAAAGTATCTTGTCCCCTCATTGGTCATTTTGGATCAGGTGCCAGCAAGGTTACCTTAGCTTCTTAACCCTTTACAGGTGAAAGGGTTTTGCCTCTGGCCAGGAGGGATTTTATAGCACTGTATACTGAAAGGTGGCTACCCTTCCCTTTATATTTATGACACAAGCATACATGTGTTAGTGTATCTGTAGCTCGTATGGGGCACAACAACCATGCTTTGCTGACAATAAACTGGCCAAGCACCTTCACCACTGAACCAAGCCTGTGGTCTCTTTTGATGAATAGCATCAAGGTCAGATGAATCAGCCAGCTGCACTCTCTGCTCATGCAGCTAACACCAGAGCTCCCAGAACAGTCGCACTAGCAGCAGTAACAACTCTGCAGCACTAACAACCGGGAATATCAAGAGAAATTAGAAATAAGTTTAAACTATTACCTGCATAGAGTAGGTTAAATTTGTGAGATGAGAGTGTGATATTACTGTAGTATATTTAGGATGAAGATTCTGGCTATGACTCATATGACCTAGGAAGGCAATTTTGAATTAAATTGTCATTTTTCTGTAATTAATTGTCTAAATTTCCAAATAGTAATTTTAGAATTACTGCTGATTGTACTAGCATGAACCAATCCCACAATTCTTTGACTGATGTATATATTTATTGGTTTTTAACTGAACCTGTGTTTAACTTGACTGTCAATTTAAAAGATCTATATCAAAGGTCCATAATATCCTGTTACCACCAAAATCACTTACCAAGAGGGTATATACTTAGGATAAGTTACTAACAATATGATTATGCTTTGTGATAAATTTACTACTATGTGATTATATCTTGGTTTGTGGTGATTTTATCTTTACTTCTTGAGAAGTTTCAACAGTCTATGTTAAATTCATTCTTTCAACTTTGTAACACTATAGTATAGCCATCTTTGGTTTTTTTTTAATATAATTTCCCATTTAAAGTCTATTTTGATCAATAAAACGTATACATTCCAAAGAAATCTGAACTCTTGTACTTTAACTAAGCAAGACAACAGACAAAAGACTCATGAGAAATCTGGCATGTGTAACTGAGTCATTGAATTGAATTAACTAAGTTTACATAGCACATAATAATAACAATTAATACATTTGTATTATTTGTATTACTGTAGCGCCTAGGAGCCCCAGCCATGGACCAGGACCCCATTGTGCTAGGTGCTGTACAAACACAGAACAAAAAGACAGTCCCTGTCCCAAAGAGCTTACAACCTAAGTATAAAACAAGAAACAATGGCTGGATACAGACAGATGAGGGGCAGCAAGGAAACAATGAGACAATATTGTCTAAATACACCAAAAAGTCACAGGGTGTACCTCACATGTATGTCTACCCACAAACTTGCACTGGCTTAAGTGAAGGTATGTTTTTAGACCAATTTCACTAACCCAGTGCAAAACTCTCTATAAATACTTTTATTTCAATTTACTAGTGGTTTATGTTGATTCAATTTAAGCCAGTTCCTTCTCAATCTAAACAAAACAAAAATGTCACTCTGAAACTGGAATAGGAGTATCTCTAAAGGGTTTTTGGATACATTCTTAGTGTAACATTTCAAGACAACATTTATGTTTTATATCCCAGCATGACCTCCTTCACTTTATTTGATGCCTCAGCTTAGTACCTTTAATATGTATTTGCACTCCCAACCGTAATAAAAACACTTTGTATTATACACTCCCATACACACAAACACACGCACACACACACAATGCTGCACTAATTATTCTTTGCAGATTGTTTGACCTCTCCTGACTTTAGGAACCCTTGATTGTAAAAAAGGTTTGGGAGTCTCCAGGTACTTTTATAAAATCTGGGTTGCACTGGGAGTAACCACATATGACACTGTGCAATAGCCAGACAATTATAACTAAACCATTTTAGTGTATGTAGTTTGAGATTAAAGTAAACTGGTTTTAAATAGATTAGCTTTTATTTATTTGTTTTTATTTTCTCTCATAGCATCACTAAAAGGTAGAGTTATGATCGCTTGAGTGCCTTATCTATTCCTCTCCATACATTATCATGTTTAGATTTGTTTTAAGTTTAACCTTAACTCTGAATTTTCTGGGTTCATAATGCTTTCAATGGGATAGTTACAACATTCCTGTAATGTTTTTCCTAATAAACTATGGATATTTATTCTCAGCTTAACTCCGGATTAATATTTTCCCCCCTTTGGAAATTCAGACAGTTTCTGGATTTTATTAAATAAAGCAGTAATTCTTTCCATTTGTCTGAAAAATTGCATAGTGGAACAACAGCATGGATTACAATATCTTGATAATATCCTCTAGTACGGGTAGTGATGTTGTTCTGATCTATTAGGAAGGAGGCAGATGTGTCCTTTCAGGGAAGAATGAAACTTATTCTTGTTTTTTATTTTCTCACCAAAGGTTTGACTCTGCAAGGTGTTGGAGTAAATGGGAACTGCAGGAGTTCAGCACCCTGCAGGACTGGGCTTTGATAATTCAAAGGTCTACTGCTGACAACATTTTGTGTCTCCTTACAGGAGAGAGGACCACCTATGCTGAGGTGAAAGTGCACTGGAAATCTGACAGCACATCAGAGGCTATCCCTTCGGGTATTACAGTATCTTGGGAAATATGAAAGTCCATCTTTTTTTGTGTTTTATCATGTTTGCACACCATTAAAATATTCATATTACATGTAGTCTAGGAGTTATTTAATAGCTGCAGTACTGTGTCCCATTCTGGGCACCACACTTTAAGAAAGATGTGGACAAATTGGAGAGAGAGTCCAGAGGAGAGCAACGAAAATGATAAAAGGTTTCGAAAATCTGAACCATGAGGAAAGGTTCAAACTAAACTAGGTACGTTTAGTCTTGAGACAAGAAGACTGAGGGAGGATTTGAAAACAGTCTTCACATATGTTAAGGGCTGTAATAAAGAGGATGGTGATCAATTATTCTCCATGTCCACTGAAGGTAGGACAAGTAGTAATAGGTTTAATCTGCAGTAAGGGAGATATAGGTTAGATATTAGGAAAAATCTTGTAACTATGAGGGTAGTTAAGCTCTAGAATAGGCTTCCAAGGAAGGTTGTGAAATCTCCATCATTGGAGTTTTTAAGAACAGGTTGGACATACAGCTGTCAGGGGTGTTCTAGGTTTACTTTGGTCCTGCCTCAGCACGGGGGTGGACTTGAAGACTTCTCAAGATCCCTTCCAGCCCTACATTTCTATGGTTCTATGATCTGCTCAGATCCCATTTCTGTTGGTTAATGATCCAGATGAGCATTTTAGCTAGGTAAAACTGGCATACTGGGTCAGAAAGACTAGATGATCACCACAGTTCCTACTGGCCTTAAACTATGAATAAAACTTAATCCTTCAGATTTCCTGGAAAGGTTCTGATTTTTTTATGTGGTAAATGTCTTCTACACAAAGGGAGGAAAATAGTTTTAACTATTTTTTTTTTAACCAGGGTTATTTATTAGATTGGCATTCAAAATTCCTTGGGGAAGGGATATTGAACACTTTTTATTTGCCAGTTGCAGTATCTACAGGATCTGAAAATAATTGTAAAAGCAATGAATCAGACACAGGGATTGCTGTGCTCCTGCAAGGAAACAACAGTGGCCATATTGTAACGGCTTACATCAGCTATTAGTTGTTTTGGTGCCCGGTCCTGTGAAGTTCTGGGCACCTCAAGCTCCCATTGACTCCAATCAGAACTTGTAGGATCGGGTCTTTATTGAGGGAACCTTACATCAAAACTAGGGCTGGTCAAAAATTCTCTGCTGTGTTTTTGACAAACTGAAAGATTTTGAAGGAAGTGTCTAGTTTTTTGGATAATTTTTTTGAGGGGTGGGGGCACCACCCTATACCGGAAACCTGCGGACCGCTATACTTACCTACATGCTTCCAGCTTCCATTCAGGACACACCACACGATCCATTGTCTAAATCCAAGCTCTAAGATACAACCGCATTTGCTCCAACCCCTCAGACAGACACAAACACCTATAAGATCTCTATCAAGCATTCTTACAACTACAGTACCCACCTGCTGAAGTGAAAAAACAGATTGACAGAGCCAGAAGAGTACCCAGATGTCACCTACTACAGGACAGGCCCAACAAAGAAAATAACAGAATGCCACTAGCTGTCACCTTCAGCCCCCAACTAAAACTTCTCCAGCGCATCATCAAAGATCTACAACCTATCCTGAAAAATGATCCCTCACTCTCACAGAAGGAAGGAACCTTGACAGAAGCCTAACTCTCATTTGGTTTAAATGGGAGTCAGCTGTCTGACAGTAAGGTTCCCAATAATAAAGTAAAGTGTGTGTGTATATGCAGGATTGGAGTCTTAGAAATGTAATGGTAGAATACATAAAACTCACCAGTTTTGTAGCTACATCCATCACAACTATCACCACATTCTCTTTGTGTATCTGTACATAGATATATTTACATATATTCACATATATAGGATTACTGTTGAAAAAGTTGTATGTAGTTTATCATAAATATAATAACATACATATTGTCAGAAAGTGCAAATAAGACAAAGTCTAGAGAAATTTCACTCTATGACCAAACAATACATAAAAAACTCTAAGAAAAAACCATTTTGACTGGAATTTGCAAGAGTGCTCAGCACTGGCCTAACTCTATTTGCACTGAACTCAATGGGAATTTTACCAGTGACTTAAGTGGGAGCAGTTAGGCCAACATGAGCATATTTAAAAATCCCTCCCTTGCAGTTGAAGATTGTTTTTGTTATTTAGGGGGAAATAGAAAGTAAGCATAGCTATTCTAACAATTTTAAAATGCAAATAATTTTACAAATAAATTATGTTCAAATGGGGGGTTATAGATTTTTAAATATAATTGATATTTTTTTATCAAAGTCCTTCATTTATTGAGGATTTTCTAAAAGCTTTTAAAATGTCTTGGGCAGTTTACTCACAAGGTGAGATTTTAAAAACTTTCAAAATTTAGAAACATTTTAGAAAATTTCCTCTTGTGGAAATGATACATGATAAACAAAGAAGGCTAATAAAATTTTGATTAAATTTTTAGTAAATTCTAATTTTTTTTAATATTATGAGGGGAAATTATCTTAAAATATATTATAATTTTTTCCCATTTTTGAAACTAGCTCTGAAAGTAAATACAGTTTTTAAAAGTGAGCATGATTGTAGTGAAGATGTTCATTTTAAATCTTACTTATCTATGTTAATTTCATTTTTATTACTCTTATACTTCCTCTTCCTCAGTTTTCATTTGAGACACTGAAAGAAAAGTTATTAGAGAGTAACTAGAAGGTTAAACCAGAAAGCAAATTAATCCTTTGTGTTACTCCACTGAAGCCAGAGGAATTGTACCGGGGATGAATCTGAGCCATTTATTCACCCTGTAAATACTCTGTTTGTGCCTTTTAATTTTCAGCATTACTGATAATATAAAGCATGTTCTAAATAACACCAGTAAACACTTAATGAATAAACGGAAATCAACGGGAGCCTTTAAGATATTTTTAGAGGCAACGCTAACCACAGAAAAATGCTAAACGAGCGCACCCGATGTTTTTCCATTGTTAGGTTAATCTGAATTTCTTACCACAAATAAAAGACAGACCAAATGTCTCAGTATGTGTTTCTTGGTAAAAGCTTGGTGGACAGCCTGAAGGCAGAATAGGTCAGAATCTGCTCTCAGTTACAACTGTGTAAATATAGAAAAACTTGGTTGACTTCAGTGAAGTTCCTCCTAATTTTACACCAGTGTAATTGGGATTAGCCTCTGTCCTAACAAATCTTGTTGGTGACTTTGGTGTGTTGACATATTAGTAGGCTGTGTCCTTCTTAGCCCTGCTAAGTGTTTATTGCCTTTTCCATTGTAAACACCTAGCTGTTTCAGGTTTTCAATGTTTTGTTCTATTTCTCTCCAGGCTGAAATGCCTCATAAAGGATCTCAACCACTTCCCTCTCTTCATTTAAATCCCTTTAAAAAACCACAGGGGGGGCAGATGCCCAGCCTAACTCCATCATCCGATAGGGAATTTCACTCAGAGAAAACAGGATAAGTGTAGAGGAATGGGGATGGGAAGAAGAAATGAATGGGTGTTAAGACAAGCATTATGGATGGGAGCAGAAATGATGGAGGTGGAGATTAATGGATTAAACTTTTCCCCCCTACATTATAAATGTAAATACAATAGATGGTCTTGCTGGAAGAATAGATTAGAGAAACTGCCTTTTACCCCTGAAAGCTTGTGTTAAACTCCCGATTACATCAAAAATTAAGAGGAGTTTGGTGGTCCTCTTGTAAATCTTGGTACGGTCCCCCCAGAATAGCATAGGTTGGCATGAATTGCAGGTTTCTCCTCAAGAGATTACAGGACTGGAATAGCTGGAGGCTACAGGGCAGGATTATGGGGCATTGGCAGAGCAGTGAGGGGAGCCCAGGGCTGGACTAGCACGGGGGCTGCGGGCAGGACTGAGGGGCATTGGCAGGGATGTGTGGGGAGCCCAGCACTGGAATAGCAGCGGGGCTGCAGGGCAGGACTGAGGGGCATTGGCAGACCTATGCACAAGCACTAAGGAATGGCAATAAGCAGCTCTTTGTATCAAACCATTTCCTTGTCCTCTCCTTTGCTTCTCTCCCATTGTGTTGGAGATTCACTGTCAAGCCCTACCTGCTTTCCATCTCTTCATAAGGCTTAGGTTATTTACCACTTCTATAAAGTAGAACTACAAGCATTCAACGTTAGGAGTCAGGCCTCCATAATCCAGAGATTGGCTTAACAATTTGGAGACCTTAAAGATAGTACATTTGGGGTTCTTTTTATTTGCTGTATGGCTTTTCAGCCTTTGAGGTTCACATTTTCAGGCATTTTCTCCTCAGTCACAAAGGCTAAAAATTAGCACTGGTCAGACTATGGGTATGAGTTTTTTCCAGTGATGGAAAAGGTATTTCTCCGGGAGGCAAAACAGGCAACACAGTGCTAAATGTCAGCAGCTTCATTCCACTGCAAACCACCTCTTCCTTTTCTTATGGGCAGGTCCCACCTCTCAGTGCTCAGGCTGGTTGTATATTATTGCAGTCCTTGGGATTATTACACTGATTCTGCTAGTTACTGTGATCCTCTTAGCTCTGCACTGTGTAAAGATGTGATGGTAAGTGCTGCAGACCAATTGACACAGAGTAAGTCACTTTTATTCAAGAATTTGTTTTCATGAAAATATGATCAGACATCAGATCAGGATGTGGAAGGACCCCCTTCAGCTATATCCCCGTCACAATTCACTTGTCCAGCCACTTCACAGCTGCACTCAGATAATATCTAACTCTCCCAGGTGGTTTTGTGTATAATGGGCCATTTTATTCTTTACTAAGCAAGTTCTGACACCATCCATGTTTTGGTGGAATTACCAATCAGGCTAACCACCTTTTTATCTGCCCTTTTTATCTGAGGCCACTTTTTAGAAGTGGTAACTTAATTTTAGATTTTTCAAGTTGGATGGGAGATAACCCCACAAATACACCAAATACCTTAACCATCATACTGTTAGTGTAGCCAGTAGTTGCTTCCATAACTGCTGAGTCAAGGCCAGGACTAAGGGAAACCCTGTGTGCTGCCACCAGGCAACACAAGGTGTGTTAGTCTTGGACCTTGTGCGCCCAAGAGAACAAAAGGCTCTGTGCCAGGAGCTTCAAATAAAAAATCCTCATAGTAATGGCAGCAGGGCCCCAGTGGATATCAGGGTGCAATTTCAGAAAAGTATTGCAGCTGTCAATATCAGACATATGGAGGCATTTAGCCATTTGTGGAGATAAGAAAAAGGTCCTGTGGGGATTGGTGTCTGTCTGGACAGACAGCACATCGTGCTGGGGATGGGAGTGACAATGGAACACTTGGCTTTTGCAAAGAATGGAGTGTAGAAAGCAGCCCCACTACTGACAGGAGCTGAATAATTTCCCACAGGCCTGCAAAATGTGTTTCTTTCCATCTCATGATTGTTCTCCCAGGAAATTGTTAGAATGAAGACAAAACAGCAGCTCCTGTGGCAGTTGTTGTGTGGGTATGGGAATGGGGAAAGGTGGAGGAAACTGATACAAGCAAGAGGCCTAAAGAAGGCATGTTGTGGCAATGGCTCCCCATTCATATTCCTGATCACCAGTTCTTGGCCATGCTGAAATTTATGACAAAACCCAAAATCACACAACTCCTCTCCTACTCCCCATGAGAAGGCACTCACTCCAGTCCGGTTATACATTCAAAATAAAAGTCTGTAATTAACACCATTTGTCTCAATCTTTTCCAGATAACTCAACTCAGCAAGTCTCTCTTCAATGAAAGATCATCAAATGCTGGTTGAAAGTGCTCATAAATTACTCTTTCTTTGAAATGACTTTGATAAAAGATAGGCTTCCAGTTTGATCACTGTGACACTCTGTACCTTGGGGGAACACCCTACACCCCCATGTTCATCCTTATAATATGATTGTGTGGGATCCAATGCAAAGTTTGTCATGTTGGATATCTTCGTAAGGCTCATGATGCACTGAGCATTGTTGTTATAGTGATGTTATAGGTTGTAATTTCATGTATATAGTTATGAGGCTGAAAATGTGTCCTCATGACTTAAAACAAGCCCAGGCAAAACTCTCCAGGAGAAGAGGAGCAGTTCACACCTCATCAGGTCATGTATGGGACAAACCCAGCCCAGCCTCACAGGAACAAAGCACACTGGCCTAGGGAGCAACAAAGGATCTGTTGGACTCTAGAGTGAATCACCCCCCTTACCTTGGTCAGTTTGGGACTACAGTGAGGTAATGCTCACCTGACTCTGAAGGGGTAGGGTACAAAGCCAAGAGGGAAGAAAGAACAAGATAAAAGGGAGAGACATTTGCCATGCTCTCTCTCTTCCATCTCCATCTACAGACATCACCACCAAGCGACTGAAGCGCTGATCAAAGGGGAGAGCCTGGCTGAAGGGCAACCAGCCAGCCTGTAGTGAGAATCATAGAATCATGGAATATCAGGGTTGGAAGGGACCTCAGGAGGTCATCTAGTCCAACGCCCTGCTCAAAGCAGGACCAATACCCAACTAAATCATCCCAGCCGGGGCTTTGTCAAGCCTGACCTTAAAAACCTCTAAGGAATCAGATTCCACCACCTCCCTAGGTAACCCATTCCAGTGCTTCACCACCCTCCTAGTGAAAAAGTTTTTCCTAATATCCAAGTTTTGGATCTAAGCATCTAAGTCTGTAAGGGCATTGGAAGCATTAAGATCATCTTAGAATGAGTTTTGCTTTTATTTCATTTGACCAAATCTGACTTCTTGTGCTTTGACTTATAATCACTTAAAATCTATCTTTTGTAGATAATAAATTTGTTTGTTTATTCTACCTGAAGCAGTGCATGTGGTTTGAAATGTGTCAGAGACTCCCCTTGGGATAACAAGCATGGTGCATATCAATTTCTTTGTTAAATTGATGAACTCATATAAGCTTGCAGTGTCCAGCGGGCATAACTGAACACTGCAAGATGGAGGTTCCTAAGGTTGTGTCTGGGACCAGAGATATAGGCTAGTGTCATTCGGTTGCACAATCCAAGCAGTGGCTGGCCAAAAATGCTCACTCACATAGTTGGGAGCGGCTTACATGCTAGAGGCTGTGCATGAACAGCCCAGGGGTGGGGATTCTCACAGCAGAGAAGGGTAAGGCTGGCTCCCAGAGTCAAGGATTGGCGTGACCTAGCAGATCACTGGTCCAGATAACACCAGGGGACCGTCACAATCACACTGTAGTTGCGTCTCATCCATGTAGTTTCTTTGAAAACTGAACCATTTGAATTTATTGCTTATTTCCATAATGCCAGCAATTATCAAATGATCGGCTTTGTACATAGATATTGTCCTAAGATGCAAAATTCAAACCTGAAGTTAGAGCTTGTCTGCACAGAGAACTGTATTGATATACTATGGAACTTATGTTATTGTTTTCAATGCACTGTATTGATTTCTGATGAGCCTATTGTAAACAATAAAGAGTTTTATTAAAAAACAGCTCGAGCTTGTAGTGTTGGCAGCTGCCCTTAAGGGAAATAGTAGTGAAATTGGAAAAAATAGTATTGATAAGGCAAAGATATGAATTTTTTGTACTGAGCATAGCATGCTCACTACTTCATTTTGCACACCGCAGATACATGCACTCGGCCAGAATCATGCTTGGTATAACTTCACACAGCAACAGAGGAGAGAAACATTTTTTTTAAAATTAGGGGGAAATGTAGTTGTACAACCATAAGAATTGGCAGGAGGCCTTGCAGGCAGCTGAAGAACCTGAAATGACTAATGACAATATATATAATAAATTGACTAGATTTCAAATTGAGGTTGTCTCTTTAGTAATACCTGTCTTTAACTTATGGATCTCAAATAACCTTATACTAACAAATTAAATCTCCAATCTACACTAATTAGTCCCTTCATTAGAAGCAAGAGAAGGCCATGAAGCTATGGAGTCTAAAAAGATATGGGGTTTTATGTCATTTGTCCAGTAAAACAGCAGAAACCAAAAGTTATAATCTGTAGCAGAACTATGTACTGGAAAATCTCGTTGCTAGCTCCTGCCCTACCTGCCACATAAAATCCTAGCCCTTACAGTAAGTCATCGGTTCAGAAATGGGGAGCTCCAGAGTAAACTGCATATATGCAAATATGGAGATGAGAAACAATTTTCAAACCAATTAGAAATCATCACTGACTATAAGCCAGACAGACGCGTAAGCAGATAACCAGGTGTCAGGTTGCTGCACAAGGATCTTCAGTGGAGAGGTCAATCTTCTGAAGGTAACTATGAACAGAGAGCTGTGTGTGTGTGTCTGTGTATGTGTGTGTGTGTAGCTCACTAAAACTGAAGGGGGGATAATCTTTTGACTAAAATAAGGAATTGTGAATTAAAAAGATTTAAGGTGTCATCTTGGTTGGTCACTGCGAAATTGGCATACAGAGTTCCCATATCCTGTCTGCTGGCATGTGGCTTTGGCACACAGCCCATTACAATGTTTTAGACATCTTCAGCTGAGAAGTTTAATGTCTCCCTCATTCTCAGCAGAGGGAAGTTATTACTGCATATGTGGGACTATTAGCTGAGTCTGTGGTTTTCAGTTGTCAGTGTTTGGTTTCTACTTAGTGTTTCTTAGGTTCTGTCCAGAAATATCTGGCTGTTGATGGTTGCTGGCAGACAAAAATCAACGGATGACAGATGGGCAGGTGTTTAGCAGGTTCTTTTAGTTCCCTGCTCAGCTCTGGTTTCATTTTGGATGTTGTGGTCAGATCAGTTGATCAGGTCTTTAATTCATCAGTCTGGGGATTCTCAGGTACAGCTTGCTTCGCGGCCCATGGCTTCTTAGGCTCCAGATCAGGATAATGTAATCTCTGGCCCTTCAGCAGTGGGCAAACAAAATCTCTCTCTCTCACCCACACATGCACGCGTGCACACACACAAACATATAAAGCCTCTTTGACTCAGGGCATTTTCCTCTCTGATGAGATATATGACAATCTCTTTTTCTGAAGTGTTAAAACTAGGCTGTCCAGGCTTTCTTAATTATAAAACTTTAGAGAAGACTTGGAAGTCACCTTTCTGAAGAAGACTGAATAATAAGGGTTGAAATGCCAAGGAGGGGAGGAACTGTGTAAGTGACCAACAAGGGTATAAACAGAAGAAAACAGGAAAAAACTTCACAAAGGGAAAAATAGGTTGCCTGTTCAGAAACATTTGAGAAGGGGAAATGGCCATATGGCTAAATCACAGACCTTGGCATCAGGAGACTTGGGCTCTGTTCTTGGCTTTGCCATAGGCTTCCTAGCTGAATGTGGAAAGTCACTTCACTTCTGTTCTATGTCTCGGTTTTCCCATCTGTAAAATGCAAATAATAATGCTCACCTCGGTGTTAAGATTAATTCATGAATGTTTGTAAAATCTGCAGAACTTTGGAAGGAAGGTGCTTTAAAAATTCAAAGTATGGAGTCAAATCTTTTGAGACTGTGGAATTGTCTCCAAGGAGGAGAGAGATTCTCTGAAAAAAACTTTGTATATTAGAAATCAAAATAAATAGTTACTAAAATTAAATGGGCTGGTCAAAGCTGATGTTACAACTTTATCGGAACTTCTCTCTCTTTTGCTTCTCACCCATCTCCTTTTGTCTGGAATCCTCTGACTGCTTAGATTGTCCTGGCTTTTTCCTTGGTCTCAGTTCAATGACTCTGATTCCTGATGGTTCTATCTCAGGGTTTCTCTCTGCCCTTTTACCCACTCTCTTAGCCTTTCCTGATAAGTGCTGCCTCCCTTGATATATTATCCACATAGTATTAGCTCTGTGAGGGTTGAACAAGATAATTAAAAGAATGCAAACAGGATGGAGTGACCTTGTTCAGCAGGCACAGCATAGAACAGACATTTTAGTGACTTGAGAAAGGTAACTAGTAAAATGTTAGACAAGTATCTGAAATCTCTTAATATGGAAAATTTTAAACCCTTTCTTTTGGGAATTGTTCCTACAGGCTGCTTTACAGACAGGTTATCAGGGGACAGGGTAAAACTGTCTAATATAGGGAAGGGTTAATTCCGCAGAGATGGGAGTTTGTGATATTTCACACCTTGCCCTGGAATTCTGTCCATTAACAGAAAACTCAATATTCAAGATCCCTAGCAATCTTCAGCATTTCCTGGGGATGCAATTCCTGTGATAAACTGTAACAAAGTCTGCTTATTGGGAAAGAAACAGAACAGTGTTCCTGCTGATATGCCTGGCACCAGATCACAGAAGTTAGATGTGGGAAGTGCCTATTACTCCTGTCTTGATTGCAGGGGACTGGACGAGGTGACCTATTGCGGTCCCTTCCAGTCCTACACTTCTGTGATTCTATGATATTTGCATGTCTGGACATCTTCCCTACTTCATTCCTTTTGACCTTATAACTCATTATTTTCAAGGCCTTTCTTTACAACACATATATATTTCCTTAACCAAACTTAAGCTAACTCTAATTCTTTATTTATATTATCCTACATGTGTGTAACCTGAACCTCTTGTTCTCAGGTAGATTATGGAGAAGGCAGGCCTGGGGATTTGCTTTACATACACCCGTAGCTCCTTTCAGCTGGACACTGAAACCTTCATTTTTCTTCTTCACCTGTCACTCAGGCTTCACACAAGATACCAACTATGCTGAAGAAGATCTTGATCCTCCCAGCCCTGCTTGTTTTGCTTATGCCTCCTCTCATACAAGCACAAGGTAACCTGAACACATTATGAAAGTCCCTGAAGTCACACAGGGATGGATTTGATCCATACTCTTTCTTTCTCCAGCTTAAGGCTCTCACAATCCTCTCTTCTGTGCTTCTTACCCAGTAAATCCAGTTATTTCAATATTGTTATTATTTGTTGCCCCTCTGACAATGTGCTCATTGCTGTACAAGAATCAGAGAAAAAGGCACAGTTAGTCCCTGTTCCCCTAAACTGCCAGCCCCCGAAAAAAACAGCCTCAGGAGCAAGCCGGAGAGAAAAACTAAACTAAAATAAAAACCCTAACCTGAGATCCCTCAAACCCTAAGGGAGAACCATAACCCTAACCAGAACCAGAACCACCGCCTACATTTTGGTGTAAGACATTTTTTGTTTTGATTTCTTTTGGAATGAACTGTTGGTTTAAAATACTGGCATTTAAACCTCCTCTTTGGCAAGTCTCCAAACATGTCTAGGTCTGTTCTGTTTCCTGCACATTCTGGTTAATCTCAGTAACCTTCTCCTTGTGTTTGACCTGTACACACACTCAGATCCGTGTGATCAGGATGGGAAATGAGCCCTGAATGTGTGGGAATGTTTCTGAGCTGGACAAGTTCTTGTCAATTCTGATGAACTTCTCTTTTATTTTTACAGAGGATCTAAGTGGGGACAAATCTGGTGAGTGTATCCATCCTTTACTATATTTTGGTCCATTTGATTTACCTCCTAACCAATCAGCCTAATTATAATAAACCACCCCAGGCCCTGTAGCAGCTGGGGTGCAGGTTCAGGACAATCCCTATTTATCACACAGGAGCTTGGACCCTGCTGGACATCACTAATACTTACTCTTATGGCTCCCTAATATCCTTGCCTTTAGTTTTCCAAAGGGTTTCTCCTCATCCTAGTGAGAAAAAACTATCACTTCCCTCTGAATCCCAAGGATGGGCTGGGGTTGGAAGGGAGGCAAAAAATGGAAGCAAATGAGAGCATCATACACTATGTACATTTTGCAAAAAGAAAAGGAGTACTTGTGGCACCTTAGAGACTAACTAATTTATTTGAGCATGAGCTTTGCATCCGATGAAGTGAGCTGTAGCTCACGAAAGCTCATGCTCAAATAAATTGGTTAGTCTCTAAGGTGCCACAAGTACTCCTTTTCTTTTTGCAAAGACAGACTAACATGGCTGTTACTCTGAAACCTGTGTACATTTTGTTCCCCAATCCCATGGGACTAGAGCCCAAAGCATAAGGATAACATTACTGACAGAGAGTTGTTACCTAATTGTGATACATATTTATATATTATTCTCTTTTGTTTCTCCAAGAGGAATCTGGTGCCTTTGAATCTGGGCAAGCAAGTGGGGAGCTTAGCGGAGAAACAAGTGGTGAACCTAATGGACAAGTCAGTGGAGAGCTAGGCTGGGAGCCCAATGGGCAACCTATGGGTAAATTAATTCTGTTTCTTTCTGTTACTTTGTTACTGCTTTTACATTTCTCTACTTACCTGCCAAGAGAGACTGATAAGGTGAAAGAAGCCCCTAGTCCTCTCCTTACATCTGAATCCTCCACAATGCACTGAATTTTAGCCTCCTACTCACCCACAACCTAAGCAGCTCCCTGATTTGGCCCTCAGATAAGGACAGGCTGGGTCCAGTGCCATATGAATGCTCTCCTCAGCTGTATATGATCTATCCTGATATCTATGAATTAAAGGGACTCCCCACTGTAATGAGTGTTATCTGGGCCAACACCAGGGATTCAACCAGGGACCTCCACAGCTAAACACGAGTCATTACAGATTGAGCTAAAAAGACAGGCTCTCTAGCTCAGCACGCAAGCAGACTCACATTCTCTGTGGGTCAGGCTGAGAAAGAGGTTTAGTTCTTACTAAAATAATAATGATAATGCCTAGCTCTGATGGAGCACTTTTCATCAGTAGATCTCAAAGCACTGACTATGTAGAGTTTCCAGGATTAAGCCCTGATTTTTGTTCATTGTAGATCAATCCAGCCTCCCTGACGAAAGTAGCGGAAGTGGATCTGACCTCTGTAAGTGGATTCTGCTCTCTCTATTCTGTTGTGATTCCTCTTCTCCTCCAAAAAGATCACAGTCCTGCCATTTCTGCATGCACCATTTGACTCGTCTCTTCTGTCTTAATCAGAGGTGGCCTTGAAGGCTAAAGAATCCAGGATGAATTGTCACTGAGGTGTTCCCATCTCCGCCTGGCGTAAGAGGCCAGGGACTTAATTGCTGGAGGTGAGAGCAACTAGTGGTGGTTTTTTGTTTTGCCAAACCTTGTCACCCTGGGACGTGTTTTGCAAAACCAAGGTCTGTTTAGATTAAGGTTTAATTATATCTGAACCATTGGCATTCAGGATGGAATCTGGATACATGGTTCCAGTTTTGGTCTCTCCATATTAATCATTCATAAGGCAATGCAGGCTACCACAGCCCAGATGTTCTCCTTCTCTGAGGTCAATAGTTATGTGTCTGCTCAGCCTGGGATTTCTTGACACCAGGACATAAGGTCCAGATCACTGACTGCATCAGCTCATTACCTTTTTCCATCCTGCAGGTTGTTGTGGATTGGTAGCCCATTTTTATAAGGCCCTTGTAGCATCTGGGCAGTCCCCATAACATCCGTAACTTATAAAATCCCACTAAGAAAGATGCTAAATGGTGGGATTCCATATTGTACGTCTCTATCCAATCTAACTCTGTTTTGTATGGTGAAGGCTTGCTGGCTCCAGACCACAGAATTCAATTCTATTTTTACCCATGCATTATACCTTTTCTGTCCCTTTAGCATATGGAATAGACTGAGAGGGATGAAACTTCCCCCACTCCCCTTCACATCATCAGCTGCATTGAAGGAAAATCCAAGCCTCAAAATGAGAAGCACAACGCCACCCTTGAGAAATGAGTTTGTAGAGCATTAGCAAGAGTGCTGTTGAGTTTGTTAAATTTTTAATACTTGTGATTATTCTCTTAATAAAGTATTTAGGGTGCATTATATTCTGAAAAGTGACTATGTAAAAATGGTCACTTTTCATTCAGTAGCTCTGCTGTGTGCATGTATCAGACTCAGAGTGACTGACTTTAGTGACTAAAATATGTTTTTATGTGTGTTCATCCTGAAGAGCCAGCAGAGTTCAGAGAGAAGAAGCTGGAGTCTATGCCTTCTTCTGCATCATCCACAGAATTATTTACTGAAGTCTGGTTACACCTGTGCAAAGCCATTGATGGGAATGGGACTGCACAAGTTACTGAGGGCAAAATTTGGCCTGGAGTGCTTTTATTATTGGTGGTGACATACGGGAAAAAAAAGAACCCTGCTTGACTCTTAGAGCTCAGGCTGAGTTTGCAGAGTCAGCAGCCTGAAAAAACACCATTTTTATTTTTATTAATTTGATCTGAAGTCCCAGAAAGATTATATGCATGGAGCCCCACAATGCCATTTATATAGTCACTTTTCAAAGTATGACCATCCTCCAAGCTGTGATGAATTGGAAGGATCTATTGAGAGGTGATGTGCAATAATTAAACTGTGACCTCTGAGAATTCTCCAAGCAGGTGAACATTCTGCCGTTCTCTGAACTAATATCTATCCCTTGCTGATATAAAGATCACAGTAAATAAAAAATGACGAAATTAAAATGCTGATAGTGCGGCTCTCTATTGCAGCAGCAGATCACATCCTCTCCTTGCCTACGTAATGTTTTTTTTAAACTTTTTCACTTCATGATCTTACAGACTAGCAACAGTACTCCATATTACAATCTAACAATAAATAAAGCCCATAGTTGGGACACAAGTGATGTACATGTGATGCTAGTCAACCCTATTAATGATTGGTGAACAATTTTCTTGATCCACTTGCCTTGGGAGTCCATTCCTAAGCCTAATACATCTCACCATGAGGAAGCTTTTCCAGACGGCCAACCTAAAATTGCTTTTTATCCTTCTTTCATAAGACAATCTCTCCAGCCCATTACGTTCCAGTGCTGGGAACTTGTCCTGTCTTTCTTCCACATCCTGAGCTCCCAAAACCCTCTGCAACTGTGGGGTCACACAGTTCTCTGGCATCCCACCCACTGTCCATACTTCAGGTTTGGACTTCCTGCAGGGCTGAAGTCATCTGGCTGTCCTCTCTAACATATGGCCCCAGCCCTATCCTGTTTATAGGCTTGATCCATCAGCACTGGAGACCATGGAAGTTATATCATTGACTTCAATGAGACCTAGACCAGGCCTTAGTTTTAGGCATATATGTGTTCCTATGTAATACACGTTATACCAATATCACCATTGGAGTTGATCTAGAATCAATGCTAAAGATGTTTGTGGAATTTTGAGTCCACATTTCCTGCCTTTCCAATGGTTTTTATTTATATACTTCAATGAAAACAGGTCACTGGGTGAAATTTAATGGCCTGTGTTATACAGGAAGTCAGACTTGATCATCTAAGGCAGTGGTTCTCAAACTTGTTCCGCTGCTTGTGCAGGGAAAGCCCCTGGCGGGCCGGGACGGGCCGGTTTGTTTACCTGCCGCATCCGCAGGTTTGGCCAATCGTGGCTCCCAGTGGCCGCGGTTTGCTGCTCCAGGCCAATGGGAGCTGCTGGAAGCGGCGCGGGCCGAGGGACGTACTGGCCGCAGCTTCCAGCAGCTCCCATTGGCCTGGAGCAGCGAACTGCGGCCACTGGGAGCCACGATCGGCCGAACCTGCGGACACGGCAAGTAAACAAACCGGCCCGGCCCGCCAGGGGCTTTCCCTGCACAAGCAGCAGAACAAGTTTGGGAACCACTGGTCTAAGGACCCCTTCTGGCTTTAAATTCTATGAACCTACAGCTCCATGAATCTATTTTTAAAAATTAAACATGGTCCTGAAACATTTTAATGTCCTTTTTAATTGAACTCCTATCCATAAGTCTTAAACCAATCAGCCTAATAAAACATATCTCCATGATACATTCAACTGGGGAATTAGTTCTGGGCTCCCAATTCTTATGGACAAGCTGCTTCACAGCCCGGAACCTGTTCCCATTGGTAAACACTTATTGGCTTTAATGGTACAGGATCAGGCCCAGTGTTTCTCAAGTGGAGCTTAAATGGAAAGTCATAATTTCAAATAACAAAGCGCAGACACCAAGAAATTAAATGATACCATAAGAAATCATGGCCTAATACCCAGCACTCAGATTGTACATTTTGAAACATTCACACATCTGAAGAAGAATTCTCCATAAATCTTTCAATAATACCTAGCATTCAAGTTCTTTACCCTTTTCAAAATAATAAATTCAAATTAGTCCAATTTCAGTTTAAATTGTCTATTTCTTTTTCTCTTCTTCCACAAGGTTTGGTAATGGCAACTTTCCAGTAATACTGATTTAAATTAATTGAGATGTACTTACAGCTGTGGCTCATTTGGCTATGTGACTATTTGTTTTCTGTGTAATGTGTCTTTAAACCCCTAAGAACTCTGCTGTCTGCGGAGAGAGGCAGCAATTCTGTCTCTGGCTCGCTCTCTCTCTCTCTCTCTCTCTCTCACACACACACACAAACACACACACAGCTCTCTCAGGAAGGCTTTACTTTTGTTCTTTCATTTTTCATTTTCAAGTCATGGTGATGGACATGTTTCTGTTTGTATCTGTGGGGAAAAGCATTCATTTTAATGCTATCTTAACAAAATTGCATATCTATGAATATTAAAAACTCGGTGTCTCTTATAAAGGTACTGCATGATTGTTAGGGAACAAGAGGCAACCTCTTTCACTGCTCTGGTGAGCCTTTGCTGTAGGTCAGACAAACCCTGAATAATTGGTAGATTTCAGCTCCAAACTCAGAAGATCATAGAATTAGAAGGGAGAGCACGGGTCAGTCTAACCCCCAGATATCTGTCTCCACAGTCTCCCCTTTGAACTTTCTCTCCTTTGCCCCATTTCACCCTTCAGCAAATGCATTTGCCTCAGTAAATGACACTGGAAAAATGTCCAAAGGAAAACACAAGGGAAAGCCTTGTGCTGAGCACCACATGTGCACTGGGACTCAAGCATTGAAGCTATTAGCTGTCAGTAACATCCCTTTCTAAACTCCTCTCCCCATCACCTTGCCTGTTTTAATTTGTGGTAATTGGGGGGAAAGACGTTCAAACAGCAACACAGGAGGTGAACAAGTTTTGTGAAACTGCATGAACTGTGATGCAGGTGAGGCCCACGGAGTGGCACCAGCAGCTAACAGAAGTTCCTTTTAGTTCTTTCATTCTTAGAGATGGCACTTCTTTCTACCCCAGAAACATGACCAACCTTATGATTTGCAGGGCAAGAACTTGTGATTGGGGGAGAAATGGGGCGATGGGGTACTCTTCTCTCCAGACCTGCAGACAGACAGGGGATAAGAATAGGACAGGGTGAGGAATCCGTCCATAAGTTACAATAACCAAGTCTATACAAATAGAAGTAATAGTCTGTGAGGCTAAGAGAAGCAACCTCAATCTGCCTGATTTTTCTCGGTTTGTGGAGAAGGAAATACGTTCTGTTATTTACCCTCCTTTGGTTTCAGCCTCATAACGCTCCTGCTCGCTTCAAGAGCAAGGATGTAGCCCATGAAAAATGGGCTTTACCCCATGAGACAATGTGACACAATAAGAGAAGCACACGGCACCAGGCAGTGAGAAAATGGGAGAGGGCAAGTGGAGTGTAACACCGCCAGTCAGCAGGGGGACATGGCAACATGGGATAATATGGAGCCATTAGCAAAGAGACAGAGCAATACAAAGAGGGTGACCCCAGGTCACGAGCCAGGGAAGCTAGGCATTCAGCAGGCAGAGAGGGCAGCTGGAGTGTAAGTTCAGGAGAGTGATTACAGGGATGTAGGACATATCTACGCAGCAAAAGCTGTGCATGTGATAACCTACCTGAGCCTGCTTCAATCCAGCTCGTGCAGGTACCAATAGCTATTATTGCAGGCTTCAGCACAGTTAGTAGTATAAGCCTAGGACAGACCCTGGGTACATACTCAGCTCACTAGTCCACTCTGCAGCCTACACTGCACTGTCTTCACTGCTATTTGTACCTGCACTAGCTGGATTCAAGCTATTTCAGGTAGCCCAGCCATAGTCATGCTGGGCAGACATACATACGCTAGTTTAGTGAGAATCTACCCTGCGGTGCTGGCACAATTCTCCGTTCCCATCCCCTTTCACTGCAAGAGGAAAAAAATTTCCTCTCCTTTCTCTCAGTGTCTTCTCCCTGGGGCCATTAGCAGCTATGTAACAGAACCAGTCAGGCAAGATGAGGTCAACTTGTCAGTTTCTCATCACAGCTGGAAACACTGGTTTGCTCACTTTTTAATTCATGGTTCCAAGGTCCCACACTGACTGAAACAAATATTCCTCCCCAATGGCACAGGGTTACAATGCCACTCAATTGTTTTTTTGTGTGGGGTGAATCGGAGTGGGGCCCTGCTGGGGGGCAAGGACGCCATTTGCCCCACCCTTCAAGAAATATCTGAATTGGCACCACTGCCCCCTCATCCCCATACCTTCTCACCACTAGGCCTCCTTGAACACCCTGTTGCATCTGTAGGAAGCAGAGCCCTAGTGTTTAAGATCTGGGCTGTGCGAGTAAGAGAACTTTGGGCCAAATTCTGTACTCATTTATACTAAGGTAAATCTAGAATGACTCCACACCGATGCTTATGTTGGTGTAACTTATGTCGCTCAGGGGGGTAGAATAATCGTACCCTTGAGCGACATAAGTTACAGCAACATACTTGGTAGTGTAGACATAACCTCAGCATACAGCCACAAGAGGGCTTTTTCTATCACTGGCTATGTCTACACCACCACTTATGTCGGCAAAACTTATGTCGCTCAGGGGTGTGAATATTCCACCCCCCTGAGCAACATAAGCTACAGCACACGTGCTGTAATGATGCATCGGTAGGGGCAGAGCAGGACCACCACAGCGCTGTACGTGTAGACACGGCCACTGCAGAAGCCCCACCTCCCTGAGCGACAAGCAGCTGTAGCAGTGGAAGCCCTCATCCATCGATCTAGACGCGTCTGTGCCAGGATTTAGGTCAGCATAACTATGGTGCTCAGGGGTGTGGATTTTTCACACCCCTCAGCACTATATCAGTGGTGGCCTAAATGTTTAGTAGAACAGGCCTCAGTCTCAGAAAGGATTCAGGAGGCAGTTGAGACAGAACAGCCTCAGGGTAACTTTGACCATCGGTGACATCATGGGTCCGGCACAGTGGTTACTCCCCAGTGTCAGCTGTGTCCCCTTATGCAAAACTTCAAAGTGCCAGAATATTTCTCTCTCTGCTGAGCATCTGAGCTGTCTGGGAGTTTATTTAAGTATGGTTCGAGCTTCACTCATACAGACACTGCAGTCCTTGCTTCTCTTCCTGCCCTGACACCTTTCCCTACCAATCATGCCAAAGAAGGTGCTGATCCTCTCGCTCTGCTGGCTTCTGCTCCAACAGAAGGTAGCCCAATGCCATCACACCCTTAGATTAGGTGTCGTCTTGCAGGTGAGCTTATTCACCTTTTCACTTGAGCATAGTGGGTATAACAGTGATGTTACTTGTGGTGATGCTGATCTGACAGGCACATTTCCAGCTGCCCAGCATGAGATTTAACAGCAGTAGATTCACACAGTAATTCTGAAGATCTAGGTTCCAGTTCTCCCTTTGGATGGATTTATCCCAAATGAACATTGATGCATATCACCGAACCACCATAACCTCCAGTAGAAATGGCAATTCTCAAGGGAGAGTAAGAACTGGAAATAGAAAGAGATGGGGAAAATCAGGGCACAGGACATTCAAGCAAAGACAGGGGTCTGACATGCATAAAGTAGTCTCTAATCCAGCCTCCATGAATGCTCATGGGGGATGATATGGCCTTCATTCTTTGTTCCTAGGTGTATATGTTTACATTTAGCCATGTTAAAACACATATTGTTTGCTTCAGCCCAGCTTACCAAGTGATCCAGATCATTCCGTCTCAGTGACCTGTCCTCTTCATTATTTACTACTGCCCCAAGTTTTGTGTCATCTGCAGAATAAGGCCAATGACATACAGCTGTATTGTTCTGATTCCATACAATGGAGGGCGAAGGTGTATGGCTGTGTGCACGCACACACACATTATATCTATAATTTCTAGTTCTGAACAAATCTCTGCAGAGCCCATTTCTCTCCAAGCCTGTCTTGGTCAGATACAGAAAACAGATCAAGGAGGATTCCGATCAGGTTCCCTCTCCTTGCAAACCAATGGACACTGGTAGGATCACTATGAGCCCCTTCTTTGAAGCTGATGTCACTGTATCTTCTAAAATGATAGGTTTCTAATTGAAAGATAAGACTTGTACAGTGGAATTTGGTTTAAGTAAGGTCTCCATTTGTAGTGAAAATCTGGTTCAATTTTAAATTAGATTAGATTACACAGCAAACTACATAGGCTTCTACTGCTTCCTTCACTGTAATAGCTATGCACAATGTACATCAATGAGAAGGACCCAAACACTTTTCCGCTTCTGGTTTTAACCACTGGCGATTGTCATCCAGAAACAGATGTCTGGACTTTACTATAGCTCCATTATCGTGGAGAGGACATCTGTAGTTATTCATGCAAAGGCAGGGGTCTGGCATGCATAAAGTAGTCTCTAGTCCAACCTCCAGGAATGCTGCACAGTGCTCCAAGAGACCTGCTTCCCACAACTTGTGCAGTTCAACTCTCAGGAACAGGCAGGACAAGAAAACCTTTTCAGATTTAACTTAGTGACAGGTTAATGTTCACTGTACTGTATGTGATCAGCCCTGAAATCTAACTGGCTCCTTGTCATGGATTCATATCATGTGGGTCTGATTCTGCATCCATTGAAGCCAATGGCAAGACTCCCATTGATTACATGGGAAGCAGGATATTAGGTGGTTAGGTATAACAAATGTCTCAGCTGTGCATGTCTCTTGCATGAGATCCCAACTGTTTCTGATTAGGCCTCATCTATACATACCAATACTGCTGCGCAGCTGCCTTGAGTCTGGTGAAGACGCTCTATGCTGACAGGAGAGAGCTCTCCCGTCAGCTTAAAATTCCACCCCCGTGAGTGGCATAAGCTACACTGACATAGCGCTATGCACACTAGTGCTTACGTCAGTGTAACATAGGTCGCTCAGGGGGGTGGAATATTCACACCTTTGAGTGACATAAGTTATACTGACATAAGTGGTAGTGTAGACGTAGCCTTATTTATAGGTGCAACTGTAGGTGGGAAGATGAATCCCAGGGGTTTAAGTCTTCTGTATTGTTACAGAGAATTCCAATGATCCTGATTCTGAATAAATTAGTGGAAAGAGGCAATGAAGGTTGATTCTGTTTTTTCTCCATTCCCCATTTTCCCTTCATAAGAACATAAGAATGGCCATACTGGGTCAGACCAAAGGTCCATCCTGCCCAGTATCCTGTCTACAGCAGTGGCCAATGCCAGGTGACCCAGAGGGAGTGAACCTAACAGGTAATGATCAAGTGATCTCTCTCCTGCAATCCATCTCCACCCTCTGACAAACAGAGGCTAGGGACACCATTCCTTACCCATCCTGACTAATAGCCATTAATGGACTTAACCTCCATGAATTTATCTAGTTCTCTTTTAAACCCTGTTATAGTCCTAGCCCTCACAACCTCCTCAGGCAAGGAGTTCCACAGGTTGACTGTGCACTGTGTGAAGAAGAACTTCCTTTTATTTGTTTTAAACCTGCTGCCCATTAATTTCATTTGGTGGCCCCTAGTTCTTATATTATGGGAACAAGAAAATAATTTTTCCTTATTTACTTTCTCTACACCACTCATGATTTTATAGACCTCTATCATATCCCCCCTTAGTCGCCTCTTTTCCAAGCTGAAAAGTCCCAGTCTTTTTAATCTCTCCTCATATGGGAACTGTTCCAAACCCCTAATCATTTCCATTGCCCTTTTCTGAACCTTTTCTAATGCCACCTTCTGGTCCATTGATCCACCCCACCCGTATGCTCCTATTCCCCCCCATCCCAGTTCAATTGTCATGTATTATACTGTCTTCTTAATTCTGCTGAGACCACTAGGATCTTCCTATTCTGGGCTACCATGCAGTCGGGTTATTTGCATTGTTCACATTGGCACTGGGCCTGGCTCATAGGCACTCCTCACCTAACCCCCCCACCCCACTCCTTTCAATTCATCTCTGTGCTGATGCTGAGCCTGGCAAGACAACTGAAGGGGCAGCTTGCTTCCCTCATGTCCTAGGGCTACTGGGGGTTTTGGGTTGCCTCCTGGCACTGTTTAAAGCAGGCCTAACACTAAAGGCAGGAAGCATGGCCCAGTGGTTAGGGTGTTAGCTTGGGACTCGGCAGACCCAGGTTTGCCACAATCTTGCTGTGTGACTTTGGGCAAGTCACTGAGGCCCAGACCCACCCAAAGTTATTTAGGCTCCTAATGGCCAGTGAAATGAAAGTCTAAATGCCTTTGAGGGTCTGGGCCTCAGTTCCCCATCTGTAAAAAAACATAGTACTTCCCCACCTTGCAGGGGTGGTGTTGTGAGGATAAATACATTACAGATTATTAGCCAGACTGTAAAAGGCCCTCCTGTGGCCTGCCCCAGCACTCTACCTTGCAGGGGGATATGGGGGAGGACTGTCTAGGACTGGAATGAGGGAGTGGCAGTCCACGAGTGGGGGAGGTCCCTTATGTTGGGCTTATTTTCTGCTGATGTAAAGTGCCTACAAAGTAATCGTTAATTCCCATCTCAACTGTCAGCTCTTCAGGTGGCTCCTTTTCCCTCAGGCCCCTGCAGCTGTGATGTTATGCTCCGTGACAATGGTATCTGTTACCCTCCCAGGGCTATCAATTACTGCTGGAGCTCTTTGTTAGTTGTTAGTTGTTTGTGATTCATCCGTCTGCAGGTTTTCAGAAGGGTTGGGCAAATTGGTTTGAATAAAGAAAGATCCTCCCAGAAGACTGGCTTGGCTCAGAGCTTGGGAAGCAGGCAGTGCCTGCTATGTACTTCAGTTATAGCAACAGAAGAATAAGAAGGGAGGAACGCATCCGAGAGCAAATATTGCCACTGAGGGTATGCCTAAGGTACAGTGGCACAGCTAGACCGCAGCAGCAAAGATGCTTTCTACATAGCTCACGAAAGCTCATGCTCAAATAAATTGGTTAGTCTCTAAGGTGCCACAAGTACTCCTTTTCTTTTTGCGAATACAGACTAACACGGCTGTTCCTCTGAAACCACTTCCCTGAACGATGGTAGCTAAGCTGGCAGAAGAATTCTTCCCTTGGCCTAGCCACATCTACACCTGGGGTTAGGTTGCCCTTATTAAGGTGCTCAGTAAACTGCACCATCATGCTTTTAAACATCCAAATGCACATTCTACCACCATTCTGCACTTGCTCAGCCTATAGCTGAACAGCTCCTGACTACTGTCCAGGGTGCCTGTGTATGGCTTCATGAGCCATGACATTAAGGGGTAAGCTGGGTCCCCAAGGATAACTATAGGCATTTCAACATCCTCAATGGTTATTTTCTGGTCTGGAAAGTAAGTCCCTTGCTGCGACTGTTAAAACAGACCAGAGTTCCTGAAGATGCAAGCGTCATGTACCTTTCCTGGCCATCTCACATTGATGTTGGTGAAACGTCCCTTGTGATCCACCAGTGCTTGCAGCACCATTGAAAAGTACCCCTTTCGGTTTATGTACTGGCTGCCTTGGTGGTCCAGTCCCAAGATAGGGATATGCGTTCCGTCTATCACCCCACCACAGTTAGGGAATCCCATTGCAGCAAAGCCATCCACTATGACCTGCACATTTCCCAGAGTCACTACCCTTGATAGCAGAAGCTCAGTGATCGTGTTGGCTACTTGCATCACAGCAGCCCCCACAGTAGATTTGCCCACTCCAAATTGATTCCCAACTGACCGGTAGCTGTCTGGTGTTGCAAGCTTCCAGAGGGCTATTGCCACTTGCTTGTGAACTGTGAGGGCTGCTCTCATCTTGGTATTCTGGTGCTTCAGGGCAGGGGAAAGCAAGTCACAAAGTTCCATGAAAGTGCCCTTACGCATACGAAACTTTCGCAGCCATTGGGAATCGTTCCAGACCTGCAACACTATGCGGTCCCACCAGTCTGTGCATGTTTCCTGGGCCCAGAATCAGCATTTCACGGCATGAGCCACCAGGATATCCAAACTGCCGGGGCCCATACTTTGAGAGAAGTCTGTGTCCACGTCCTCATCACTCTCCTCACCATGCTGCCATTGCCTACTCGCCTGCTTTTGCAGGTTCTGGTTCTGCATATACTGCATGATAATGCGCATGGTGTTTAGAGCGGTCACAACTGCCGCTGTGATCTGACTGGGCTCCATGCTTGCCGTGGTATGGAGCGAGCAGGAGAGCAGAGTGGCAGCAGAAGCGGTGGGTGGATGACAATGCTGACAGCAATATGGTGCCCACATGGAAAAAGGCGCAAAATGATTGTTGGCCATTGCTTTCATGGAGGAAGGGAGGCTGGCAGCAGATAGTGCTGCTGTCTGGGAGAGCAGCCTGAGGTAGAATGGCCCCCTCAAGGATTGAACTCACAACCCTGGGTTTAGCAGGCCAATGCTCAAACCACTGAGCTATCCCTCTGCCAATATTCCAGGCAGCAACTGAATCTCCACTGGACAAAACTTAAAGAAGAGAATGACGAGTCACTCCCATTTATGTACAGGAGCTCCTGATAGACTTTACCGAGGTCTGCCAGGAGCACCCATGTCCAACCAGGCGCCCCTGACAGACCTTACTGAGATCCGCCAGGAGCACCCATGTCCGACCAGGTGCCCCTGACAGACATCACCGAGATCTGCCAGGAGCACCCATGTCTGCCCAGGTGCCCCGACCAACCTGACCAAGGCCGGCCAAGAGCACCTAGGAGACGACGAGGACTGCTACTAGTCGTACTGCACTATCTGCTGCCACAAGGCAATGAGTTGCTGCTATGTAGCAATGCAGTCCCGCATCTGCCAGCACCCAGGAGACATACGGTGACGGTGAGCTGAGCGGGCTCCATGCTTGCCGTGGTATGGAGTCTGCACGGGTAACCCATGAAAAAAGGCACAAAACAATTGTCTGCCGTTGCTTTCACGGAGAGAGGGAATGGGAGCCTGACGACATGTACCCAGAACCACCTGTGACAATGTTTTTTGCCCCATCAGGCACTAGGATTTCAACCCAGAATTCCAATGGGCGGCGGAGACTGTGGGATAGCTACCCACAGTGCAACGCTCTGGAAGTCGACGCTAGCCTCGGTACTGTGGACGCCCGCTGCCGACTTAATGGTCTTAATGGTTTTAAGTGGGGACACACACAATTGACTGTATAAAACCGCTTTCTAAAAATTCGACTTCTATAAATTCGACCTAATTTCATAGTGTAGACATATCCTAAGACAAAAGTGTTTTCTTAATATGTGTTAGCTTCTAATATGTTTTAATTAGCACATTTTTAATCACCACTTAGCAGGTTAGCTTATTAATTACAATGTGTCAATTAAAACATTTTCTAACACAACTAATTTTCCCAGTAGATCAAGCCTTACTTATGCGGGGGCTGGTGCCATGGTCCAAGGAATGAACAAATGGCATAAAGGCAGCTTTGCTGCTGAAACTCCTGCTCCCCACCCCACAGCTACCCTGCCCCTGGTACTATGGTGAGCACAACTGGACTGGACCAGAAATCTGGGCCCTAGAGTCCTGTACAGGTATACTCTGGGCACATTTTAAAACATGTGTAAATTCTGTGGAGGCAGGCTTGTCTTCATTTGCCCCAAAGACCAGCCCAGGAATACAGAAAGTATCTTCCCAGGACACCATACACACCACAGTGCAAAACACATTCAAATCCAACATATTTTTCTATTCCCAGCTTTGCCTCTGAATTGCTGGTTTTGTTATGAGTCTCATGATAATTATTACTTTCCTTAAAGCCCCAGCTCCTGGAGTCAAGTGGATATGTGATGATTTCAGCCTTCATTCTTAAAGAAAAAGTAAGTTTTCTTCTGGCTGTGGAGAAAGCATCAAAATGTGACTCCCATGCTCCCTACAGACTCAAAAAGCTGAAGGCAAATAAAAACACCACATCTATTATTTTTACATAATCTCATGATTTTAAAGCCAATCTCATGGTTTGCGATGTGTCTGACTCACGATTTTTGAACATTTGGGGTTGGCAATACTGCACCATGTCTCAGTTCAGCCCGTTTGCAGAACGGCTATCTTACAGTGACATCATAAAGGGTGTTGGGAAGCTTAATAAATGTTTGTAATGTTCTTACATCCTCTGAAGAAAGACGCTAGAGAGATGCAAAGTGTTATTATCAACAATAATTTCATGGAGTAAACAACTGATCCAAAAGCATTTCCTGTGTCTAAGTATCATCTGACAGAGCAGGGAGATGGTAGCTTCCTATCTGTGTTGAAATCCTGATTTGCCACCCTTTGAGTGATCTAAAGATGATTGCAACTGTAGAACCCAATCCTGCAATTCTTAACCATATGAGTAACTGCATTGACTTCAATAGGGCTACTCACATTAGTAAGGGCAGGCAGATCAGGCCACTAATTTGCTACTTAAGAAGATTCCCCAAGAGGAAGTGAGACTGGAGTGACAATGCAATGATGAATGAACCTTTTGTATTGTTCTAGGTAGAAAAACTATTGTTCTCAGTCCAGTATAGCTAAGGGCAAGAAGTAAAAATCTCACCCCCTATACATGCATAAAGCACTGAAACCAAATATGATGACAAAACTTCAAGTATATGCAAAAGTGCACTGGACATAGCATCCATGTGATCAGAGAACATCCAGGATGCCATAACAAAACACACAGCTGAGTAAAAGCAAAGTGAAAATGGAAATATTTTATGAGACCCCCGTCCCCAGTGTTTCTCTCTTTGTCTCCCTCCCCTGCAGCTACTGGTTGTTACTCCTTGGTTACTGTCACCTAGATTCGGAATTGGTTACTGTCCCCTTCTGAAACCAGGTAAATCCAGGACTGCGGGGATCTACCCTTGGTTAGTTTCAAACGTGGAGTTGGGCTTGGACTGGACAGATCATTTCATAGCAGTATCATACGTTGTTCTATATTGTGAACTTAAATGAGAATGGTCCTACTCGATGTTCTCCGTGTCAGTGCCTCTACATGCCATTTTTGTAACTCTCTCCAGTTAAAAAAATTCTAATAATGAAATGAGCACACCTGTAAAGTGGATCGTTATAACTATAAATCTTCAGGTAATTAAGCTTTTGTTTCTTCAAAATTATTCACTGTAGCATAGAATTTTTATAATACACAGGGGCAGCTTTTATTCATTACAGCCTGTTCTTCAACACTCTTACCTGATCAGATCAAAATGATTCCAGTGTTCACCACTCTCCTTGGGAGATTGGAGCACAGTGCAATAGATCCACGCTATTAGGAAATGTTTCCTGATTATCTAGACTTACATGTTCCCCTTTTTTCACATTCAACCCATTCATTCCTATTTATACCCCCTTTCTGGCATCCTAAATAGTTCCACATCCTCCTTCATGTTTAAACCAGTCGAATATTTTGTAAGTGGTTTGGACACAGTAAATATTGATTTATGCCCCTTTCCCTCCTATGCCCCTTTCCCTGTTTTGGTCTGACACTTGACCCCAAACAAACAGAACTTTTTAAAAGTTTGAAGGAGGGTTGTGGGACTTTTGTATCTGTGATTAACAAGTTCTGTGCTCCCGCTCTGCTTCCTGCAAAACAGATAAAAACTGCCCTGCAGTGTCTACACATTGGTTACCCACCAGATATGGGATGCATGGCTTATCCTGAGAACAGGCATACAAGAAATACAGGTTTTGTCAAAGTTAGAAACAATATTAGCAAGAATGGTAACCATAGTAAGATTCCCCATTGTAGACACAGCCTATGACTTTGCACAGGAACTTAGCAAACTACAGTAGATGATGCACAGGAAGGAATAGGCTTCAGGGCTCAGATCCTCAAAGGTATATGGACGCCTAATTCCCATGGAAATCAATGGGACTGAGGCACCTAAATACTTTTGGGGATTGGGGCCCAGCTCCCTACTTTGAGTTGTGACAGCTCTGCAGAGTGAACAGGAGCAATTAACTGGAAAATCTTATTCTTTTCACTAAAGTCAACTGTTCTGAGTCTAAGCCCTGGTCTACGCGACAAACTTATGTCGATATAACTAAGTCATTGACAGACGCAGTTATACTGACCTAACTCCCAGTGTAGACAGCGCTATGCCAATGTGGGGCTTCTCCCGTTGACCTGGCTACTGCCAGCGGTAGTACGAGGGGGAGAAGCTCTCCCACCGCCATAGCAGCATCTTCACTGAGCACGACAGCAGCACAGCTGTACCACTGCAGCACTGCAAGTGTAGATAAGCCCTGAACATGCCGAGGGAGCAGGTCTGCTGAGTAAGATGGGGCCGATTTTAAAGAGTAGAACTTCGCTTTAAGGACTTGTTCCCAGTGGAATCAAGAGGAGTTTTACTATTGAATTCAGTGAGTGCAGGTGCTGGGCCTAGAATTGTTTGGCCAAAATTTTCAGAAGTGTCATCTCACTTGAGGCACGTCATTTTGGGGTGCCCAAAAATGGAAGTATCGAAGATAAATGGTCACTTCTGAAAATACTGGCCTTAGTGTCAGACGTGCCTACAGCCCGGGGTATCCCAATTCCTGTCCTTAGTGGGCTTCAGTTCTGTTTTTTCCTGTGTGAGCTAAAGAATCCTCCATTTCAGAAAGTGACCCCGTTCCTTTTCCCAGAGGTGGAATGCAAATTCTAAAGGGGATAATAATGCAGGAGATGTAGGTGAGTCGCTCAGTGAGTGACCCTCCCCCAACTTACCTTGAATCTGCTTTGCATTTGCAAACCAGTGACTGAGGAGAAAAACAGGGATTTCCACTGCCTGCTGTGCACATCAAATGTGGGAATGTGGTTTCAGGAGCCACTCCTGCCACAGGCAAATTGAGTATGGTGCTTAACAGCACGGCTCCCTAGAACTCCCTTGAGGCATCCTTTGTTACCCTCCCCCATGCTACTGCCATCAAGCCGCAATTATCATACCCCACGGACCCCCACCCCCAACTTCCCTATCAGGTTCTTTCCTGATATTGGGAGGGGCGGGGCCCTGACCAACAGGAATGATGCTACCTGCCAAGGCCAGAGGTTTTAAGTAGAGACAGAACACCTCCTCAACTGCACACTGGCTGCAGTCTTTGGCTCTCATCCATTGCTGTGACTTTTACTTCCCACAAGTTGCTAACCATGCTGAAGAAGTTCCTGTTCACCTCGACCTTGTTAGCTTTGGTGCTGGCTTTCCCAAGAGAAATACCAGGTAACTCTTATGCTTTATAAACAGAGACGGGTAGAGAGATGGACACACAGAGGGAGAGACGGATAGAGATGCTCACCCAGTCAGATGTTTGGCTATTCAATAGGTGTCAGCCTGCCACCAAATCAGAAATGGACAGTGATATAGAATGCACTTGTATACACACACACACACACACCCAGAGGCGCACACACGACTCATGGGGAAAGACAGAGATCCAGAGAGAAGAGAGAGAGAGAGAGAGAGGAAGTGTTTGTGTAAATATATAAAGGGCATAAGGACACACACACACACACACAAAGACAGAGAGATGGGGGGAGAGGCATATGAAAAACAGACAAAAAGAGAAAGGATATGAAAAGAAAGTGAATGGGAGAAACAGGCATGGAGAGAATCAGAAAAAGGTATACAGTTTGTATATTGTTTCACAACTATTGTATTGCTCAGTGTAATAGGCCCCTTTTCATGGTAGCTTTTCTGCTGACTCCTAATTTGGTATGAACTGTGGACAAGTTATTTCTGCATATCTAGGGAATCTGTTAACCCCAACTTGGCCAAATGAAATGATATGTGACATTGACTGAGACTGTGATCACATAGGGAAAGATCCCCTTTTGTAATGCATACTCTGGAGGCTAAGAAATTTAGTAACAAAACCACTAATTTAAAGTGCCAGTCACTGGTACTTAACAACAATACCTGGCACTTTATGAACCTAGCTCTCAAAGCAATTTACAAAGGTAGGGAAGTAATTGTCCCTGTATACAGAGAGGTAAACTGAGGTTTAAAGGGGTTAAGGCATAGTCAATTTGTGATCAACTCAGGAATAGAATCCAAATGTTCTGACTGCTATTCTAGTGCCTCAGCTAATAGACCACATCAACTCTTATTTTAAGAGCCCCATTTGCCCCCTTTGCTGTTCCCTAGGAGGGACACAGTAGTTTAGCTATAACTAATTACAATTTTCCCCTCATTACCTTCATTTTTAAAATGATCCCTAAATTCTCTATCATCACAAACATTTTCAGAAAATACATGCTATTTAATCATAACAACTTACCTATGTTGACTCATGTGCATTATATTTCCTAAAAGTGAGATGGATTCTCTGGTGCTGAGAGTGTGTGTTTGCTGGGGGGGAATGAGGGGGTTGTCAATTGGTGTCACCCAAGGCTGAGTTCTGCCATGTTAGCAGAGAAATCAAGCTTGTTGGCCTGAGTCTCAAGCCCTGTTCATATGAGCTGCTCCTACAACTCTATTGTGGGGGCACAGTGAGAGCAAGGAGGGAAGCAGGGTAGCCTTCAAAGGGACATCAGGGATATCTGAAGAGATGAGGTGAGGCCCCATTGTCTAAAAATCCAACATACTTTTTTTCTTTTTGGAAGCTTTAACAAGTTTACAAATCCTAGCCATGTAGATATAAGAAGAAAGAAAGAAAGAAAGAAAGAAAGAAAGAAAGAAAGAAAGAAAGAAAGAAAGAAAGATCTGTTTTTTGGGGGGGGGGGGGGTTGGTTTTTGTTTTTGTTTGCAGGTGAATGGGCTTTGAGTATTGAATAAAAAGTAACCAAATATTTAAATATCTATCTGCCCTCTGTCTATTTTGCTGGATATGTAATTGCTGGATATGTAATTGGTGTGTTAATTTTTCCATAACCACATCCTCCCATACTTTTTTAAACCATTCCTTTATGGTTGGGTTATTTTTTTTTTTTCTAGAGAGAGGCTACCAAGAGCCAAGCAGCTACTAGAGGATGAAAAAATTCTTCATTTCTTCTTGTGTGACTGTTTCTGCTAGGAAGTCCTAGGAGGATTACTAAAGGACCGCTTGGCAATAATATCCAAGAATTTGTGCTATTTGGTTATGGCTTGCATCCCAATATTCTCTAATGATTACACACCCCACAAGCAATGCAGGCAGAGCCCTCAGGCAGTAGCACAGCCTCCCCTAGAGCTGCTCCCCCGCCCCACAAGAACACTGTTTCAATCTCCATTCCCCCAGCCACTGTCTCAAACCCAAATCACCTGTAAGCCAGCCAGTGGGGGAGGGGAAGCTCTTTGAATTATTCATCATCAGTAGCTGAGTCCTCTTTCTTTTTTAAACTGCAGAAAGAAAATGACTATTTCTCCCACGGTTGCAGGCAACCCACAGGATATCAGGGTGTAACTGCAGAAATATTCTGCAGATCTCAGCATCTCATGGACATTGGAGCATGTAGCCATTTGTGGGGATAAGGAAAAAGCCCTCAAGTGATCAATGACTCTCTGGACAGAGGACTTCTCAGACTGTGGGTCCTTCAGACACAATAGGGCACTGGAGTCTTTCAGAGCCAGGCCACTTGCTGTATGGATTAGAATTGACAGGAATTAATTCATTACCCCAAACTCATGAGAGATGTTTAATTATTATATATGGTTGTTGTCCCTAGATATGGTCACTTCTTACAGTGATGACACAACAGCAAGTCCTACTGGTGAGTCCGCCTTATAATACCTTAATAATCCATTATTAATACCTTATCCATTATTAATACCTAATCCATTATAAGGTATGGTTGCTCTAGAATGGGACAAGGAGAGTGCACAGACCCAGAACTCCTATGTACAAGTGACAGGCTCAGAGGAGTGTGTGAGGCCCAGCTCTGTGCTCACGTGCAAAGGGACAAAAGCACTAAAGGAAGAGCTAGCTATATCCTCTCTCAAGATGCAGGAATTGTGACTGGTAAGGGTGTTCTAGGAGGCATTATGGCTGCTCCTGCCCAGTGCTAGCATACTACCTCCAGCCTTCACTCTTGTAGCGCACCTCCTCTCATGCCTGCCACTCATGTGGCTCTAGTACTAGGAGCCTTAACTGAGCTCTTTTTAAATCTTGTGTAATTAACATGCTGAAAATGCATTTCTGCTCTGAAAAGTGGTTGTGTATAAATGGCACCTTGGGGCTCCATGGTCAATGTCTTAGTGACTCCAGATCAAATGGCCTCCATTTAC
This sequence comes from Caretta caretta, assembly GCF_965140235.1. Taxonomy (NCBI): domain Eukaryota; kingdom Metazoa; phylum Chordata; order Testudines; family Cheloniidae; genus Caretta; species Caretta caretta. Next base: position 215,469,594 of record NC_134206.1, read on the forward strand.
AGGTTAAAAAGTCCTTTTCTCTAACTGTCAAGCTGGGCTCTTATTTGATCATGCACCATCAACTGCTAATACAGGTTCTGCAGGCCAGTTATTGTCCTGAGTGACAACTAAGCCAATTTCTTTATCTTCAGTGGGCTTGCCCAGGTCCAACTGATTGAAACTTGATCATCGATTCTACTGATGATGCACACAAAGGAGTAGAATCCAGCTCCTTCTCTCTGAGAGAGGCTGGGATGATTTAGTGTGGGATTGGTCCTGCTTCGAGCAGGGGGTTGGTCTAGATGACCTCCTGAGGTCCCTTCCAACCCTGATATTCTATGATTCTATGACTCCTATTCACATTTCAAGGCTAACAGGAATAAAAGGAGCAAAACCTTCATAAATGATCTGGAGGATGGTGTGGATTGCACTCTCAGCAAATTTGCGGATGATACTAAACTGGGAGGAGTGGTAGATACGCTGGAGGGGAGAGATAGGATACAGAAGGACCTAGACAAATTGGAGGATTGGGCCAAAAGAAATCTGATGAGGTTCAATAAGGATAAGTGCAGGGTCCTGCACTTAGGACGGAAGAACCCAATGCACAGCTACAGACTAGGGACCGAATGGCTAGGCAGCAGTTCTGCGGAAAAGGACCTAGGGGTGACAGTGGACGAGAAGCTGGATATGAGTCAGCAGTGTGCCCTTGTTGCCAAGAAGGCCAATGGCATTTTGGGATGTATAAGTAGGGGCATAGCGAGCAGATCGAGGGACGTGATCGTTCCCCTCTATTCGACATTGGTGAGGCCTCATCTGGAGTACTGTGTCCAGTTTTGGGCCCCACACTTCAAGAAGGATGTGGATAAATTGGAGAGAGTCCAGCGAAGGGCAACAAAAATGATTAGGGGTCTGGAACACATGAGTTATGAGGAGAGGCTGAGGGAGCTGGGATTGTTTAGCCTGCAGAAAAGAAGAATGAGGGGGGATTTGATAGCTGCTTTCAACTACCTGAAAGGGGGTTCCAAAGAGGATGGCTCTAGACTGTTCTCAATGGTATCAGATGACAGAACGAGGAGTAATGGTCTCAAGCTGCAGTGGGGGAGGTTTAGATTGGATATTAGGAAAAACTTTTTCACTAAGAGGGTGGTGAAACACTGGAATACGTTACCTAGGGAGGTGGTAGAATCTCCTTCCTTAGAGGTTTTTAAGGTCAGGCTTGACAAAGCCCTGGCTGGGATGATTTAACTGGGAATTGGTCCTGCTTCGAGCAGGGGGTTGGACTAGATGACCTTCTGGGGTCCCTTCCAACCCTTATATTCTATGATTCTATGATTCTATGAAAACCACCTAGCTGTTAGTCACTAAAGTCAACAGGTAGAACTCAGAATAGAATCATAGAATCATAGAATATCAGGGTTGGAAGGGACCTCAGGAGGTCATCTAGTCCAACCCCCTGCTCAAGAGCAGGACTAATCCCCAACTAAATCATCCCAGCCAGAGCTCTGTCAAGCCTGACCTTAAAAACCTCTAAGGAAGGAGATTCTACCACCTCCCTAGGTAACGCATTCCAGTGGTTCACCACCCTCCTAGTGAAAAAGTTTTTCCTAATATCCAATCCTAAACCTCCCCCACTGCAACTTGAGACCATTACTCCTTGTCCTGTCCTCTTCTACCACTGAGAATAGTCTAGAACCATCCTCTTTGGAACCACCTCTCAGGTAGTTGAAAGCAGCTATCAAATCCCCCCTCATTCTTCTCTTCTGCAGACTAAACAATCCCAGTTCCCTCAGCCTCTCCTCATAACTCATGTGTTCCAGACCCCTAATCATTTTTGTTGCCCTTTGCTGGACTTTCTCCAATTTATCCACATCCTTCTTGTAGTGCGGGGCCCAAAACTGGACACAGTACTCCAGATGAGGCCTCACCAATGTCAAATAGAGGGGAACGATCACGTCCCTCGATCTGCTCGCTATGCCCCTACTTATACATCCCAAAATGCCATTGGCCTTCTTGGCAACAAGGGCACACTGTTGACTCATATCCAGCTTCTTGTCCACTGTCACCCCTAGGTCCTTTTCCACAGAACTGCTGCCTAGCCATTCGGTCCCTAATCTGTAGCGGTGCATTGGGTTCTTCTGTCCTAAGTGCAGGACCCTGCACTTATCCTTGTTGAACCTCATCAGATTTCTTTTGGCTCAATCCTCCAATTTGTCTAGGTCCCTCTGTATCCTATCCCTGCCCTCCAGCATATCTACCACTGCTCCTAGTTTAGTATCATCCGCAAATTTGCTGAGAGTGCAATCCACACCATCCTCCAGATCATTTATGAAGATATTGAACAAAACCGGCCCCAGGACCGACCCTTGGGGCACTCCATTTGATACCGGCTGCCAACTAGACATGGAGCCATTGATCACTACCCATTGAGCCCGACAATCTAGCCAACTTTCTACCCACCTTATAGTGCATTCATCCAGCCCATACTTCTTTAACTTGCTGACAAGAATACCGTGGGAGACCATGACAAAAGCTTTGCTAAAGTCAAGAAACAATACATCCACTGCTTTCCCTTCATCCACAGAACCAGTAATCTCATCATAGAAGGCAATTAGATTAGTCAGGCATGACCTTCCCTTGGTGAATCCATGCTGACTGTTCCTGATCACTTTCCTCTCATGTAAGTGCTTCAGGATTGATTCCTTGAGGACCTGCTCCATGATTTTTCCGGGGACTGAGGTGAGGCTGACTGGCCTGTAATTCCCAGGATCCTCCTTCTTCCCTTTTTTAAAGATTGGCACAACATTAGCCTTTTTCCAGTCATCCGGGACTTCCCCCGTTCGCCACGAGTTTTCAAAGATAATGGCCAATGGCTCTGCAATCACAGCCGTCAATTTCTTTAGCACTCTCGGATGCAACGCGTCCGGCCCCATGGACTTGTGCATGTCCAGCTTTTCTAAATAGTCCCTAACCACCTCTTTCTCCACAGAGGGCTGGCCACCTACTCCCCATGCTGTGATGCCCAGCGCAGTAGTCTGGGAGCTGACCTTGTTCATGAAGACAGAGGCAAAAAAAGCATTGAGTACATTAGCTTTTTCCACATCCTCTGTCACTAGGTTGCCTCCCCCATTCAGTAAGGGGCCCACACTTTCCTTGGCTTTCTTCTTGTTGCCAACATACCTGAAGAAACCCTTCTTGTTACTCTTAACATCTCTTGCTAGCTGCAGCTCCAGGTGTGATTTGGCCCTCCTGATTTCATTCCTATATGCCCGAGCAATATTTTTATGCTCTTCCCTGGTCATTTGTCCAATCTTCCACTTCTTGTAAGCTTCTTTTTTATGTTTAAGATCCACAAGGATTTCACCGTTAAGCCAAGCTGGTCGCCTGCCATATTTACTATTCTTTCGACAGATCGGGATGGTTTGTCCCTGTAACCTCAATAGGGATTCCTTGAAATACACAGAGGGAACAGACCTGCTGGGTAAACAGGAGCCATTTTTACACAGTCACATTTCAGAGTAAAACCACACTTTAAGCACATATTTTATATATAGCACTTTTCCTCCCAAAGTGCTTTAGACACTGGACAGAACAGCAGACAGCAATTGCAGCCAAATTCTCAAAAGTGGCCACTTGTCTTGGGAACCTCTATTTTCGGGTATCTCCTGCTGGGCTTCTAAGACCAATATCCAAAACCAGCAGCCACTTTGGAAAATGTTCACTTTAAAGTCCTCAAAGCACTGTATAAACATTAATGAATGAATCCTGGCAACTCTTCTGTGGGGAGGGTAAGTTGTGAAACACAGAAAGCCTGATTCTACAACCTTTGCTCATGAGCTCCCTCAGAGATCTCCTATCCAAATATTGCTCAGGCTTTTTTGAATTCTTTGTGATATTCAATGAGATCACAGCCCTAAGGTGACCTATAGTTTCAATAGTGTCTGAGAGTTTCCTCATCTCTTATGATTGGTGTCCCCAGATTTCACCACTTCCTACATAGTGGAAACAACATCACAGACAAATGGTGAGCATTGTTTTTCTTTGATTTATCCTCTAAATTGCTCAGATTGTTGTCCATCTTACTCCTGAGCCTTTCACAAACAACCATGAGGTGCAACACAATATCTTAAAAATTAGATATGGAAAAGATGTATTGTATTGGATCACATCTTCTCAGTCCCCAGCCTGGCTAATGCAGGATTGTTCCATACAATATATTATCCATGGCTAAGGCTATGTTTTAGTCACGGGTACTTTTAGTAAAAGTCATGGACAGGTCACGGGCAGTAAACAAAAATTCACGGCCCATGACATGTCTATGACTTGTACTATATATCCCTGACTAAATCTTGGGGGGAGGTTGCCTGGGGGCACCGCAGGTGCTGGGGGGTGAGGAGCAGCCCTGGACCCCCTGCTTGTGGTGAGGGGCGGGCAGCAGTGCACGGCCCGGGACCCCCACTGGTGCTGGTGGGGGGCGGGGCTGGCAGGCTCCCTACCTGGCTCAGCACCTCCCCAGAAGCGGTGACATCCCTCTCCCTCAGCTCTTAGGTGGAGGCATGGCCAGGCAGCTCTGCGCACTGCCTCCGCCCCAACCGCCAGTTCCCATTGGCCATTAACTGCATCCAATGGGAGCTGCAGGGGCGGTGCCTGCAGGTGGAGGCAGCATGCAGAGCTGCCTGGCCACACCTTCACCTAGGAGCTGAGAAAGAGGGATGTTGCCGTTTCCAGGGAGCCCCCCTGAGGTAAGTGCCCCCTCAGAGCCCTCACCCCCTCCCGTGCCCCAGCCCTGAGTCCCCTCTCACACCCAAACTCCTGCTCTTGAAGGGGGTGCGGTGGCCCGAGACTGCCCCAGGAGCAGCTCCAGCAGCTGGTCCATGGGCCACCCAAGATGCTCAGGCAGCCCCCAGGGCCAGCCGCACCGGCCGCTGCAGAAGTCATGGAAGTCCCAGAAAGTCATGGAATCCATGACTTCCATGACCTCCATGACAAACTCACAGCCTTTTCCATGGCTTTTTCTTGTCGAAGAGACTCAAGTAATGAAACTCCCACAGCTTGCCTTGGGGACACTGATCCACAGTCTAATAAAAACTCCCCGTTTCTAAATATTTTCAGAGATAGCATTTCCCCTTTTTTTCAATTTCATCCCTGCTAATACTCCATTAGGATATAAAACAGTTTGATTAAGGTGGTGTAATCAAAAGTAATCAAGTCATTTCCCTCAAATGCTTCTAACATTTTTCTATCTCTCTTGCTTTATCTCACCAGATTTCACCAGATTTTATACTGAAGAGGCAACAGCAGAAACAGTTGGTGAGTCTCCTTTTGAAAAACAAGATGATTTAGTTTCCTAGAGACCTCAGAAAGTCCTTGAGTCCAGTGAAAGTATCTTAAGGTCCCTAAACCACTCCACTATTAATGATATTCAGAACTACAAGTCCTGTACAAAGATGAACTAGTGAGTACTCCCAATCCCCCATGAGAAAAAGGACCATTTGAAATCTTCTTGCATTTCTGTGCTCCCAAACTCCATCCATTGAGAAAAAACAGGAAAAAAACAGATTAATTTCCCTCACTTGTTCCTCAAAATATTTTCCTTCTGCTGTTGGTTTCTGTAGACTTCACCACTTCTTACACTGAGGAGACAACGGCAGAGCCAAAAGGTGAGTCCATTCCTTTAATGAACCTTCAGAAGTTTGTCTAGCTCCAATGCCCAAACCATCTCTAACAGTTCAACACCAAGTATTAACTTGACATTTTTTAGTGATGGTGATTCCACCTCTTTCCCTGGAAACCACACCCACCGCTAGAGTTGCCAGCCGTCCGATTTTCAACCAGAACGCCCGGTCGAAAAGGGACCCTGGCAACTCCAGTTGGCACCGCTGACTGGGCTGTTAAAAGTCCAGTCTGCAGTGCAGCAGGGGCCCAGGGCTAAGGTGGGCTCTCTACCTGCCCTGGTTCGACGTGGCTCCCGGAAGTGGCCGCCAGATCCCTGCAAGCCCCTAGGCGCAGAGGTGGCCAGGAAGGCTCCACGCACTGCCCTGGCTAATGGGAGCTGCAGAGCTGGGACTCACGGTGGGGGCAGCGCATGGAGCCGCCCTGGCCACCCATGCACCTAGAGGCAACAGGGACCTGGCAGCCACAGTAAGTACCGCCAGGACCCACAACTCCCTCCCGCATCCCAACCCCCTACCCCAGCCCGGAGTCCCTTCTCACACTCAAAGTCCCTCCTGGAGCCCGCACCCAACACACCAGAGACCACACCCCCAGTCAGAACCCTCACTTTCCCCCATACACCAACCCCAGCCCAGAGCCCCCTCCTGCAACCCAAGCCCCTCATCCCCAGCCCCACCCCAGAGTCCACACCACAACCCGGTGCCCCATCCTGGTGAAAGTGAGTGAGGGTGGGGGAGAGCGAGTGACAGAAGGAGTAAGGATGGAGCGAGCGGGGGCAGGGACTTGGAGAAGGGTCGGAGCAGGGGGTGGGGCAGGATAGTTCGGTTTTGTGCGATTAAAAAGTTGTCAACCCTACACTGCACATTGAACTGGTGGCTAGCATATATAATTTTTCCTTTTGTTTTATCTCAGTGCACTCTACAGCTTAAAGTTCCACCAGAAATGTGGCTTTTTATAAATAACACCTTGTTACTCAATTTACTTGCTCCATGAGCATTTTGAGTCCCATCTATTAGAACAAGAGCAAATGTTACAAAACATTTTCGCCAGTATTAACTGTGAAAAAAATGGAATTTTGTTCAGCTGTGTTCACACTTCTAATGTATTTACTTTCCAAGGCTATGCTATAGGCATGTTCATGGAAACAGAAAATTTTAAGGACATATTAGAGAATATCTACAGAAAGCAAAATTTAAAACTCATAATTGCAAACATCTGCAAAATACATTGATTCTAAGAATTACACTTATCCAGTCAGAGAAGAGAAACAATGCCATGTGACCTCAGTGTCCAATGAAAGTTAACCAACACAGTTTACATTTCAAATATTAAATCTAGAGACTAATTTTCAGAATGATTAACAGTGAATTATTATTATTCATCTAATAATAAATATATTTAAGAAAATCCTAAACTGCTCATGGACAATTTATGAACAAAGAGGCTTAATTTGCTGAATAAATGAGTCACTGAGAAGTAGTCAGTCAGCTTGATTTTATTGACAGAAACAAGTGTTTGCTGTGGTTAATGCTGCAGCAGAAACTGCAGTCTTGGGAGAGAAGGCTGGAGTCCATTCTGTCTCGTGCATCGTCAGCAAATTTTCAGCTAAATTCAGATGTAGAACCTCTAATAATTGATATGATGCAGCAAGAACACATCTAGATTTCCAGATCCCAGTTTGCAGCATGAGTAGTTAGAAAAAATTAGACTTAAGCAACCAGAGCTAGACAGGAAATATTTTTCCCAATCCATGACAATTCTCACAATTTCAAAAATGTCCTGTTCCACTGTGGGATGGAATCAAGATTTTTTATATTTTTCACAAAAAACACTGGCAGACCACCAAACAGTCAAGTAATTATGGCATTCACCGGGGACATAGGACAACCAGCTTCTTCAATTTCCTGCTCTGCCTTAGCTGGACTTGAAATAAGTCCCCTGCATCCCAGGAGAGTGCCCTAACAACTAACAATTAGGCCCTAACAACTAGGATAGAGAGTCAGTTTCTCACTCTTTCTGGACTAATGAATACTCAGTTATTTACCTGTAGTGGAACACATGCTCTGTAGCCCAATGGTTAGGGCATTTGCCCATAAGTTAGGCAGTTTGGGTTCAAGTTCCCAGTTCCCCCTAAACATAACAAGAGCTTGAACCTGCCTTTCCAGTGTAACTTGCATGCTCGGTGAGTGCAATAATCAGCAGACTATTAGAGCGTGGGTACCTCTCTGACGAGGAATTTCACCCTGGACCTGAGAAACTTTCCCAGTGAGAGTTTTATTGAAGCCATCCCTTTTGTGGCCTTTGCTACACTTGTGAGTTACAGCGCAATAAAGGAGCCCCGGGCGCCATAGCTCACTCCCCGTCCACGCTGGCAAGGCATGTAGAGCGTTCTGACTCCACAGCTACAGCGCTGCTGGTACTCCACCTCGGCGAGTGGAATAACGTTTGTTGTGCCCCTGCTGGAGCGCCATGGCTCCAGTGTGGACAAGATGTTGCACTACTGCGCTCTGATCAGCCTCCGGCAACGTCCCATAATCCCCTTAAGTCAAGTGGCCACTCTTCTCATTGTTTTGAACTTGCTGTAGGAATGTGAATATGACATTTGAAAGCTCCGTTTGACAGCCGGCTGCTTATGTGCTCTGAGACTTAGTGTGAAATGCTGTGGGTGAGAGACAGAGGCAGGGGGAGGGAGCGGGAGGTCTGCTGCTGTCTGAACTTACAAGACAGCATGCTGACATGCTCTTAGCCTGCCAAAAACCCACTCTTTCACCCCCCACATACACACAACACATGCCCTGTCACACTCCACCCCACCCTCCCCATTTGAAAAGCACGTTGCAGTCACTTGCATGCTGGGATAGCTTCCCATAATGCACCACTCCCAATGCTGCTGCAAGTGCCACAAATGTGGCCACGCCAGTGCGCTGTCAGCTGTCAGTATGGACAGACGGCAGCGCTTTCCTTACTGTGCTCTACGAAAGCAGGTTTAACTCACAGTGCTTTCCTGTGAGGAAAGTTTCTTGCTTGATGAATCTGCATTTTCCACTGAAAATCTCTTACACACTGAAAATTCCCAACAAGTTCTCACAGTCAGAGGAAATATATGTGAGACTCACACAAGGTCATTTTCCAAGGTGTGATTTTCAGTCTAACCACACTTTAACCTTAGCAGGCAGAGAGATGAGAAGAGAATTTCTTGAAAGCAACTAATTGATCTTTTGTGTTGGCTTTCTCTAGATATAACCACATTTTACACTGAAGAGTCAACCTTAGAGGCTACAGGTGAGTCAATCTCAATCTGCAATGTCCCATGTCATTCCAAATCTAATCATGGAGAAATTCATTAAGACTCGTTATCTGTTCTTTGAATTTTCCAATATTTGGATGTTGTTTTATGCTGCTTTTCTAGAGGACCCTATAACCAGTCTGAGTGGAGCATACAAGACTGGAACTGGTAGGTTAATTTTGTTTTTCCTATTACTTTGCTATCATTATTTCTTTACTGTTCACAATGGAGGTGGCAGTGCTGCACGGGACCTTTTGTGGGAACTGATGCACACAACTCTACCGGTGCCTCTCAGTCCTGCCAGTATACCGCCTGTTATTTCCATTCTGAGACACCCACACAGCTCTACCAGTGTCCCTAAATCCTGCACAGCACCTCCCACTATTCCAGTTCTGGACTCCCCACACAGCTCTGCGTCTGCCTTCCAATTCTGCCCAGCAGTCCCCCTGCTATTCAAGCCTTGGGATCTTCAGAGGCCTCTGCCAATGTCCCTCAACTTGACCCACAGCTGCTCCTGTTACTCCTTGTAACTTACGACCTAGCTCTGCAGCTGTCCCCTTCTCCCTCTGGGTCCAGTTGCAAGCTCTTCTGGATGGCCATAGCAATCAGTATAAATGGATGATGAGGGCCACCGAACTATGAAAAATTCTACTGAAGAGAGTGGCATTAATCAACTCTCTTAGCTGATATGCATATGATGTGTTTCTTTTTCTCTAGCTGAACCTACCTCTTTTGTGACTGGAGAAGAGTTCAGTGAGTGTCCTTTGATTGCATGTATTTTTTTCATGTCTGATTTTGTCCTTGTGGTGAGCCATACAAGGCTTTTATAGCTTGACAGATGAACCATTTGTAGCCATCTGTGAGATGTGATTGATCGCCTCATGGTATTGTTTCTGCTCCTTAACTGAATGGCTAAAACATTTAAAAGAGAAGAATTCAGACTAACAAACAGCATTTTTAGACAAATTTGTGTTACATTCCTGAAGTGGCCAGGTTTTGTGAACATTTTAACAAATCCCCAGTAGACATCAGAATCCTTGTGAATATGCCACTATATATAGCAACAGAATGATGCCTGCCCATTTATTTACCAATTTCTTTTTTCTTTAGTTGAGCAGCTTTACTCTGGAAGAAACTTTGGGGAAGGTCTCAGCTGGGTATTTCCCAGTATTCGTATGTTCTCTAACTTAGTTACATTGATGTGTAGGATCACCTGCTGGGCAGAGGCACCTATATGTCTGGAGTAATTTTAGGGTAAATCAACTATCTCTCTTCTATATACCCTGTTGTTTCTTTTCTAGAGGAATCCAGCACCAGTGGGAGTGGAGATCTGTGGAGTGAGTACCGTAAGTCACTCCTGCATTTTTTTGTTACTTTGTTATCACAGATCCCTGTTTTTCTCTTTTTGCTATCAAAGACCCTTATTCCTATTAACTCCTGTTCTCCCTCCCTCCAAGAGTATTGCCATTGTAATTCAATCCTGCCCTGCAGCACCCCTTGCTATACCAATCCTGGGCTCCCCACACAGCTCTGCCACTGCCCTTTAGTCCAGCCCTACAGCATCCTCTGTCCCTGGAGCCTTCTTTCTTCTTCCACAGCTCTGATGAAAAATTACTAAATTCCACCTGAGACCATAAATCACAATGACTTGTTATTAAACTTATTCAAACCTTTTAAAAAACCTGAGTCTGGGATTGGCTTGCTTAGTGGCTCCCAGCATCAATACTTCTCAGATGGTCCCATCAGCTTCCGCAGAATTTGTTTCCATTAAAAAAAAATCTTCTAGCCTTTCTGGTTGCAAATAAAATCATTTTAACATGCACAGTGCTGTTTTCCTTAGGCTTTGGACAGCCACACACAAAGCTCTTAAAGGTGTGAATTTTACTGTTCACCTCTGAACCCTAATAATGGCAATTTAAACTCAGCATTTTAAACTTTCTCGTTCCTCATCTTTTAAACAAACATCCATTTACTCTGAGAAGGTAGGCAGAGTTTCAGATTATGGGCAGGACTTAAATAGAATACCCTTTTTTCCGCCCAGTCAGTGATGAGCTGCCAAAATCTTAACAACCAGTTCCCTCCTCACCCCACAAGGGGGTCGCTGTCCACCCCCACCCCCCGGGACTCCTACCCCATCCAACCGCCCGCGTTCCTTGACCCCCCCCCAGGACCCCTGCCCCATCCACCCCCCTCCCCTGTCCCCTGACTGCCCCCAGAACTGGGCAGGCGGGTCTCGTGGCCCACCGTAGTGGGTGCCCACCCCACCCCTAAGAGCCAGAGGGACCTGCCGGGGGGCGAGGTGGGGAGTCCCAACGGTGCTTACCTGGGGCAGCTCCCAGGAAGCAACTGGCAGGTCCCTCTGGCTCCTAGGGGCAGAGTAGCGTAGCTAAGGGGGAGCAGGGGGAGCGACTGCTCCCCCTACTGATCACATCAAAAGTGGAGCCTTAGGCGCCAAATCCGCAGTTGCTCCGTGGCTGGAGCACCCACGGGGAAAAATTGGTGGGTGCAGAGCACCCACCGGCAGCTCCCCACCCCGCACCCGGCCCCAGCTCACCTCACCTCCGCTCCACCTCTGTCCCTGAACGCGCCGCCCCGCTCTGCTTCCCACGAATCAGCTGTTCAGCAGGAAGCCGGGGAGGGCGGAGAAGCAGGTGGTGGCTTAACACTCAGGCCGAGGGTGGAGGAGGTGAGCTGGGGTGAGGAACAGTTCCCCTGCACAACCCTCCTCGGGGTTGCCTGCTGCAGAGCAGGTGGCCCTCCTTGAGCCCTCCCGCCCCAGCTCACCTCCGCCTCCGTGGGCCTGAGTGCGAAGCTGCCGCCTGCTTCTCAGCCCGCCCCAGCTTCCTGCACAAACAGCTGATTTGTGGGAAGCCTAGGGGGGCGGAGAAGCAGAGCGGGGCGGCGCGTTCAGGGAAGGAGGCGGAGTGGAGGTGAGCTGGGGCCAGGGGTGGGGTGGGGCGGGGAGCTGCCAGTGGGTGCTCTGCACCCACCAAATTTTCCCCTTGGAGTCGGCGCCTAAGGTGCCACTTTTGGCCGATTAAATTTAAAAGCCCTTTTAGAACCGGTTGTCCCTCGCAAAACAACCGGTTCTAAAAGGGCTTCTAAATTTAACAACTAGTTCTAGCGAACCGGTGGGAACCGGCTCCAGCTCACCACTGCCCCCAGCCCGCCCCTGGTCTGGCCGAAGTTTTTCCGCAAAGTGAAACCTGAAACATATGTGTGTTTTACATAGGATTGGGTTTTGTCTTCAAGGTTTTGCACAGCTCTTTTGATTTTCCCAGAAAGTTGTTGTTGTTTCTTCCATAGTTGAATCCAGCACCCTCACAAATGAAGCCTATTCAACTGGAACAGCCAGTGAGTTCCCTTTACATTCATTGTTTTATTTTTCCATATGTAATTGTCTTTATCGAAGTTGCTCATTCTACCTCTCATTCCCCTAAAAGAGCCACCTTATAGAATCCAACAGCACAAAGAGATCTGGAGAGGAGATTAAGATGGAAAATTTTAAAGGTGTCATACAAATGATGTTTTAAAAATTGGGTTTGTGAGCTTTTTCTTTATTTATGAGATATAAAGAGGGCAGAAAGGGTTGTTTGTCTTCCTTTTTTTTTTCTTGCTTTTTTTATCCTTAGCATTAATTCAAGTTTTGTCTCCTCTAGTTTGGCTAGAGGAATTCTTGGGGCTCTCAGGAGATGTGTATTGTTGGCTTTCCATAACATAATAGAAGGTGAAAGCTGGGAGACTGTTGTTCAGTCTTTAACAAAGACTTCCTTTCTCCTGAGTGTTCTACTTATTTGAGTTAAATAAACGTTAACCAAAGCAAAAATAATAAAAATCAAAGTTGTAAACAATCTGACTGAAAAAATCCTTCTCTCCGCTGCACTGCTTTCAGTCTCTTGACTCTTGTGTTGTGTTTTTACTAATTATCTAGTCATCATAGATTCTTCCAGTCTGGACTGGACCTGCATTTCTAATAAACACAAGGGGGGTGGAGGCTAATCTCCCTAAAAAACATACCACAGAGGCCCTTTTTTGTGTTTCAGTGAGAAGGAAAGAAAAGGCACCAGTTCAGTTTTTCCCTTTGTGGATTGCTATAACAAACTGGCAGTGTTTGCATGGAAAACCCTGTTAGCAGGTCCTGACATTTTGGGGAGAGAGTTCTGTGGGTTCTGCTAACTGGCATTCAGTCCTGCCCTTGCCAAGGTCTGCTAATGCCTCATAATCTTGCCTTGCATCCTCCTTGCTGCCCTAGTCATGGGCTTCCCAAACAGATCTGAAAAATGCCCCTGAATCCTGCCCTGCAGCCCTATGAGGTTTTATACAGAATTTTTCTTTAAAATAATGCAACCATACATTTCCCTATAATTTTGATGTTCTTTACACAGATGACTCCAGGACCATCTCCACTGAACTACATACGCTGGATGGAACATGTAAGAAGTCTCTTTTTCATTATTTTAATTTAGTTTGCAGTTGTCTCTGTCTAAATTACTCCCCATAACAGATGTCCTGGCACCATCTACCTTTATTCTTTGAAGATCAATAAACATCAGTTGAAATGTAAAAGACCACAAAGGTTTCCTGGCCCTGAGGGGGCATCAACTCAGAGTTTGCCCCAGTATTTTTATTCAAGATATACAGAGGGCACAAAATTTGGGATTTAGGAAAATATTGTAGAGATCACCTTTTTGTTCTGTGTTTGTACAGTGCCTAGCACAGTGGGATCCTGGTGCATGACTGGGGCTCCTAAGTGCTACAGTAATACATGTGATATGTCAAAATAATAATCATAAGTCAACAGAACCTATAAACTTATCACAAGATTCTGATTTAGATTCAGAAAAATGCAGCTCATTAACAGCATATCATAAAGCGAGATGTTGATAATATCTACAGGAGCCATATGAGTCACAAGCACAGGTTGCTACCAGTGCACCTCAACCTCACTTGATGCAATCCCTGCCATTTTAGTCCTGACTCTATCCTGCTGTTCCTGCAACTCTGCAAATGCACCATAGTTCTGACATGCAGGATGCCTAGTGTCCCAGTCCTGGGCTTTTCACACTGCTCTGTTGATGCCCCTCAGTTTTGTCCAGCACTTTGCACTGGATTGTCCTCAGAGAACCTCATTATAAATTGAAGAAAGGCCATAGCTAGTGAGAAAAGTGGCCCAATAAATTGTAAAGAGGTTCATTCTGAGGAACTGACCGTATGGATTTTCCTGATATTTAAATGTTCTTGTTTTCTGCAGCTGAACCCAGCACCAGTTTGAATGGAGAATCTGTGACTGAGGGAGCGCGTGAGTTTTGGTTTCTGGTCTCCTTTTTTCACCTCCATAACACAAGTTGCACTGCTCTGGTGTTGTCCAGATAAACAGTCCCTAGTCGGAGGTTATTTGGGATCCAATGTACTGAATTTGAGGTTCTCTGTACTTCTGAGGTTGATTTGGTTGGATGGAAAGAGAGGGCAGGGGTTGTGGCATCCTTGGATGGGTTAGAACAGAGGTGGGCAAAGTACAGCCCGTGGGTCACATCCGGCCTGCGGGACCATCCTACCTGGTGCTTGAGCTCCCAGCTCGGGAGGCTAGCCCTCGTCCCCTCCCCTGTTGTTCCCCCTCCCCCACTGCCTCAGTTCCCCACGCCACTAGCGCTCTGGGCAGCAGGGCTGCAAGCTTCTGCCGGGCAGCGCAGTGGCATGGCTGGCTCCAGCAGGGCTGCAAGCTCCTGCTGCTCTGAGTGGCATGGTAAGGGGGCAGGGAGTGGGGGGGTTGGATAAGGGGTAGGGAGTTCCAGGGGGCAGTCGGGGACAGGGAGCAAGGGGGGTTGGATAGGCCTGGGAGTCCCAGAGGGCCTGTCAGGGGGCAGGGGTGTGTTTAGAAGTCGGGGCAGTCAGGGGACAGGGAGCAGGGGGGGTTGGATAGGGGGTGGGATCCCGGGGGGGGCAGTTGGGGCGGGGGGTACCAGGAGTGGGCAGTCAGGGGACAAGGAGCAGGGGGGGTTGGATAGGTCAGGGGTTCTGAGGGTGGCAGTCATGGGGTGGGAAGTGGGAGGGGGCAGATAGGGGACGGGGGCCAGGGTGTTTCGGGAGGAACAGCCTTCCCTACCTGGCCCTCCATACAGTTTTTCAATCCTGATGTGGCCCTCGGTCCAAAAAGTTTGCCCACCCTGGGTTAGAATCTTCCTAGCTGCATCCTTGCATGGCTTCTTCTTATAAGCAGATGGGAAATCATAACTGCTGTAAGCTAAAAAGTCCTTTCTAGCCTTTTTTGGGGCATCCCTTTTTTCCATCCTCTACCCTTGGGTCACAGTAGTCTCCTCTCAGGCCTCTTCTCATTTCCACCCACTTCCCCAGGCACGACAGTGTCCTGTTCGGCTGATCCAGACCGTTGAATTTCTCACTACAGCCTTTGGTGAGGAGAATCCCAGAGAGGTGACTGTTTGGTTTTCTCGTTACAGAGGGATCCAGCAACCCCCAGGGTAATGTGGGAAGTGAAGATCAACCCTGTGAGTAAATCCTGCTCTTCCCCTTAGCCTCCAATGCTCTTTCCCATTTTACTAACAAAGTCTTCCCCCACCATTCCCTGAACAAATGATACCCGAATTCCTCTCTGTGCATGAACCCTACATTTTAGGATTCTGTGCTAACCAAAGGGACACATTGTCCCCTTTCCATGAGACATTAAGGCCAAAATTTTCAAAAGGAACCATAAAATTTTGGGTCCCAAATGGAGGCAATTAGATTAGTCAATATAGGAACCTCAGAATGGAGGCACGCAAAATCAGTCACATAAATGTAATCTATCTAGCCAGGTTTTTATAATAGTGCCCATCACCATAGTATCTACAAACCTTTTAGAGCATCCTATAATCAATAAATGGGACCATAACGGAGATGTGACTGAGAAATCCACAGCTCTGTGAATACATAGATTAATCTCTTTGTGACCCTAACGTTGATTCTTATTTCATACTGGGGGGATTCCTCAAAATTTCGTAATTCAGTAGAACTTTACTTCTTTCTTCTCTTTCTCTTTAGAATATGATGCACAAATAAATCGAGACTGAAGAGGCATAACTCACCTCCCAGTGACATCAGCTTTATCACAGAAACATTTGAGTCTTAGAACTACATAGCATTTAGGTTTAGTTTTGTAGGATATTGCTGTTAAATTCCTAGAGGTATTTTGCATTCTGTGGTACTTTGATTCCTATTTGTGTTTTATAATTTATTAACAGGGTGGAAAAAAGGCACCTCCTGAGTTTTAGTCCCATCCCCATTTTGTTCCCAGGAATATAAAGAAGATGAGACCTCCTGCAGGTCACAAACAGCTGTTCAACCCAAACTCCTCCAGACTTAGGGGCTCTGATTGCACCTTCACTCATAGCCATTCACAGCCTCACATAGGCCACCAGAATCCTCAGTGCTGATTCCAAAGATGTGAAAGGACAGTTATAGTTATAAGATTTTATACATAAACCGTTGCCTTTAATCCTTTAAAAAACTGGCTGGTCATCTGGTGGATGGAACCTGGGGACAGGCTAATAGCTAAGGCTTTTGGGTGGCCACTGGGAGGTACTGTGGGGAGGAAACATTTCTGGCCACTGATAGACAGGTTGTGTTAGGACTCTTGCAAGGAGGATAATGTCCTGACCTGCCTTTTTCCATGATTTACCAGGCCTGAATTCCTAGTATGATTTGCTTGCCCCTGCTGCTGGTTCCTGGCTGCTATCTCTGCAGAGAGGGAGCTACGTTGTATTAGGAGAACAGTACGGGAGTGAGCAGGAACTGGTAGGCATGTGGTTCAGAGTGGCTCCAGGAAGAGAGGCAGGACCAAAGGCTGTAGGTGGGAGCTCAGTCATCACAGAGTGAGGGGTGGGGATAAGATGGTGTGTGTTTTTTCGTTCCCTTTTGGGGTTGGCAAAAGAACAAAAGTGGATAGGGGAATGCTGTGAGGACATCATCTTCAGGGCCTTATGGGAGTAAGCAACTGGATTTAAAGGTGATAAGAACCTGTGTATTTCTGTCAAATGAGTGCCACTGTTGTCTGGTGATTAGAGTTGGGGGGTGAGGGGAGGGCTGCAAGTGTGGATTTCTGAGTTCTGCTGTCATTTCTGGGAGCCGAGATCTGCCACGGGCATGCTGTATGACCTTGGGCAAATCAATTTGGCCTTGTTTTCAGAGATACTGAGCTCCAAAAACTGCAGCTCAACTTGTGGGTAGGGTTGCCAGGTGTACGTTTTTTTACCGGAACGCCCAGTCGAAAAGGGACCCTGGCGACTCCGGTCAGCACCACTGTCTGGGCTGTTAAAAGTCCAGTCAGTGGCACAGAGGGGCTAAAGCAGGCTCCCTGCCTGTCTCTGCGCGGATCCTGGAAGCAGCTGGCATGTCGCTCCCACTCCTAGGCGCAGGGGCAGCCAGGGGGCTCCGAGCACCAGTTCCACAGCTCCTATTGGCCAGAAACCACAGCCAGTGGGAGCTGTGGGGGTAGCACCTGCGGACTGGGACAGTGTGCGGAGCTGCTTGGCTGCGCCTCTGCCTAGGAACCAGAGAGACATGCTGACCACTTCTGGGAGTCGCCTGAAGTAAGTGCTGCCTGTAGCCCACACCCCCTCCTGCGCCCCAACCCCATGCCCCAGCCCTGAGACCACTACCACACCCAAACTACCTCTTGGAGCCCGCTAACCCTCCCGTACCCCCTGCCCCAGCCCAGTGAAAAAGAGCAAGCAAGCGAGGGGGTGTGGGGGATAGAGCGAGCAACGGAGGGAGGGGGGATGGAGTGAGCAGGTGCGGGGTCTCGGGGGAAGGGGAGGGCAAGGGTGTTTGGTTTTCTGCAATCAGAAAGTTGGCCACTCTGTGAAATTCAGGCCCTTACCTGCTCTGATTCCTAGTCTATAAAATGGGGACAATAACATTTGCCAACCTCACTCTGAGCAACTTGGATGAAAGTTGTTAAGTATCATCATGAAGAGGGTGATCATCTGCAAAGACAGAAGAGGTGGCTGGAGCTGAACTGGTGATGGACTATATAGGTCAGTGTTGAAGGATAAGCTTGGCTGGACCCGCTAGATCTGTGTCAGAGGTGAAGTGCATTCGTTGTACAGCAATTATATCTGAAAATGCTCAGAGTTGCTATTTTTTCTTTCTATCACAGACGTAAGTTTTGTTTCCCCATGTCTGCAGTAAGCTCTGTTTAAATAATAAATATACCACAATGAAATTAATGAGTGTGTGACATGCACTGTTTACACTGCATATCTCTTCCATGTTCAGCTTTCTGCTGGATGCTAAGAATCATTTCCTAGAACAGATTCACCATCCTGCTAGTATTTTATGCCAGATTGGCCTTCCCCCTTATTTATAACCTTTTACTATAACTTTGTGTTAATAAATTGGCATCATACATAATTTTTAAACATATTAATTTAATAATTCCTTTCATTCACCCTAACCCTTCTGAATCTCCACAGCAGAACTGTAAACTCTGAGTGTTCTGTGGAAGACTGGTCTTTCCACAGCGTGAAGGGACATACCACAAATTAAAAAACAAAGCAAATGATAACTGTTCAGACAACTTCCAAATATTATGGCTGCATTGAAGAAAACTCAGCTATGTGCACTGCTGCCCTCTAATATTTGAAATAGGTCAGAACTACTCCTGTGTAGATTTTTTATTGTAACAAGAGCTGAATCTAAAGGCATAAGATGCAGTGGGTGGTGTATTTTCACCACTGCCCCCTACTGTCTGGGCATGTGTCAGTGCTGCCAGTGTGTATGTCCTTCCATTCTGCTAGCTGGCTGAGTAGGGCTGCTCTTTTAGGGATAGTATAAGCTACCTTGTGTGTCTCCTCTGCATCTTGGGTACTTGGAACAATCTCCTGAACACTTCTGTTTGAGCTATGTTTAACCCCTTTTGTGACTGCTAATTTGAAGAAAGAAATCATTGAACTGGAGATGATCTGAGTTATAACAGTTCTCAGAGTGAGGACTAGTTGGTCCAAGTCCCTGAGGAATAGGATTCAGAATTTTTCATCTATGGGCTGCTGATTCCAATCTGGCCCAAGATGGGAACGACCAGAAGTCATTCTTGCCTGATGTGAAATGAGGTAGTGGGTCTCGGGCTCTTGGGTGAACAGCTGTCTAAATTACAAAACCCACCACACAATCCACTGATTGCCTTCAGTCCCCTGAAAGGCTGAGTTACTGTGTGTGTGTTTGTTGTGTGTAGCAGGCACTGCCATGCCCATTCTGCATCCAATCTAGGGCTAAAGAGAGAACTTCGGCCTCCAGAGACTATGTGAAGTCACTCAAAACAACACATGGACACACAACTTGGAAAATGTTTTTTAAATGCTGGGTTTTTTTTAACTGTACACCTAGAGGAACATCTGATTCATCCTCCCCTCCCCCCCAAGAACCAAGACAATTAATGATGGAATCTTCAGGGTGTTTTCTTATGTTGTCAGCTGGGCTTTCGAATGAGAGGTTTCACACACTTTTGCCCACACCGTTCAATTGCACAGCACTTCAGGCTTCCTTTGCAGTCTGAATCTCCCCTACAGGGTGCCGCCAAGCAAGGATTCTGGTGACCCCAGCCCCTGCTTTCCTTCAAATCTGAGCCAGACTCACTGGATGAGTCATGATTTGGATGCCCACGTCGTGGGGATCCCCTGTGCCCACCAGGTCCCCGTGTATTACCTCCATGGACACTAGGGCACAATCCAAGCTTCACTGTCACAGCAGAAAAACCTGTAGTAAAAGTGATCACAAGGTAGATGACCATAATGGTCCCTTCTGGCCTTGGAATTTATGAAATGGAGAATGATACCAGTGCAGATAACCTGGAACAATCTGTTTCAATAATAACCTATTTCTACTTCATCCCAAATGATAACTATTACATTACTCTGTCTTCAGATTCACCATCTCCTCCAACCCCTTGCAACAAAGCTCCCTTACCCACTCTGAATAGCTGTTCCCTCCCTGCAAGAGACTTGACCTCCCTTCCAGGCCCTTACACTCCTACACTGCCCTCCCCCTGTAACAATAGCTGCTGGAGTTCATGGATGCTGACACATAGGTGAAGGGGCTGTACTCTTTTTAACCCTGACCCATGTCATGCTACTAGGGCTAGAAAATAGTTTGCTTTTTTACTAGCACTCCTATACCTCAGAACTTTATTACATGATGAAAATGATTTAATGTTTTTCTTACTGTAGTACCCTGAGGTCCCAAGTGAGATCAGGACCTCATTGTACTAGACAGTGTACAAACGCATAGCAAGACAGTCCTTGTCACAAACAGCTTGCAGTCAAGATACAGAGAAAGGGATGAAAGGTAAGAGCACAGCAATGACTGGCAAAAGTCTTGTTAGTTGCAAGAGGTTTGTATGTGGGGCCATACCGTTTGGTTTTCCTTTTCCCATCCCCTGTTTTTATTTTTACTATATACTGGGAATCAGGGGGAGGTAAGAGAGAAAGGCAGGAGGATCTTTGGAAAAAAATATGGAGCAAATGAAGCCACCTGAACCCCTCAGTCTTGAAGGAAGCCTGGCAGAAAACTGAAAGGGGAGGCAGCATTGCTTCCAAAGTTCTTGGAAGCAATTTGCACTGCCCAGTAATTGGAGGGAAGAAACCTCCACATGCTACACTGGGCAGTTGCAGGAGCCCTGGAGATCTCAATACACTGCAAGGGGTGTGCAATGTGGATTGCAAACAGCTAGCCACAGCCGTTCGGAAATATCTAGTATAATGTGGACTGTGCAAGGGTGTCATTGGGAAGGGCATGTTTTCTTTTCAAGAAACTAGCTGCCAATTAAGACCATTGGTCATTAAATAACAGGCCTGTGTAATAAAGCAAAGTCATGTAAATTTGAAGAGTTAACAAATGGGCTAATTAGAGATGTGATATAATGGATAATTTGTGATATAATGGATAATGAGAACAAAGTGAAGTTATTCAGAAAAATGGACATGACTTTGCAGTGAACAGTGGTTATTTACAGGACTAGAGAAAAATGTCCTCCCCAAATGAAAGTGTTGATGAGAAGTCGGAGAACTGAAGGCATCTAATTCATAATGCATAGCAAGGCATAATGTCAGGATACAAGGGCAAACAAAAGCAGTGAGGTGCATTAGATTATAGAATACATTCTCACCATGGAAAGTGGCAGAAGGCTCAACCGTTGAGTCATTTTCATGTGGGGATGGAAATACCTAGAGAACTTGCTCTGGAGAAGTCATTTCCAAGGTTTTCACTTAATCAGATATCTTCTCCTTGACCCAATTCCCCTCCCAATATATCAGTCCCCCAGGCAACCACAGGAGAGGCTGCATGGGCAACTGGTGGTCCCCTGGCCACTGTTTGAGAATCACCATTCTAGGGAGCAATCCTGCTCCTGCTGAAGTCAGTGGGAGTTTTGCCATTGACTTCAAAGGGTACAGGAGAAGGCCTCTAAGGTAGAGTGCTGCAGTAGCTGAAGCAAGGAGGAAAAGATGTGGTCTCTCCCCACATCTAATGCCTATGATACTAGGCTGTTCCTCATAAGCTCCAAAAGTAGTTTTTAGAGACAAGGGAAATAAAGCAAACAATGACAACAGTAAATTTAAAGTGAAAAGGACTCACTTGTCAGTGCTATGGTGACTTGCTCAGAGAAAAGGTTACCGGCACCTAAGGAAACCAAGCATGAGTAATAATAAGAAAACCCTGTGATAACATCTGGTTTCAGTGAACTCATTCTAGCTGGTTGTGACACTGAGGAATATTGGGCCATGGAATAGATGCCCATGGTGAGTTGTGGAAGGTTCCAGCATTTGAGACATTTTAGAGTGGACAAAGCTCTGTAGGCAACAATCCTACACCAGAAAGCTGGGTAGAAGGAAGGTGGACAAGATGGGACCTAATAGGGTAGGTATACTGGAAACAGTGAGGAATTTTTGAAAAATCACTGCAAGCCGCTCCTGAAACTTGAAACATTGGGTCACCAGCAATCCATGTGTAAAACTGAACCTCCATATGAGCACAAAATCCAGGTGCATGGATTCCCAGGGACCCTGGTTATAGGACTTTTCATTTGCTTCAAGTTCTATGATGTTAGGCTGTGCCTCAAAGGTGCAAGAAAATGGCTGTGGTGAAAAGGTAAATAAACTGCACAATGAAAGAGTACATTTTAAGGAGAAACTAAAGTTATAGGGGACTCACCAGTGGGAGTGGCTAAAATGTCATCAGGGATATCTATGCCCTTTTAGGGTTGAGCTCATGTGAGATCCCTCAAGCTCAACAGGGACAAGCCTGGTCAGTGTTTAGATGGCAGACCTCCAAGAAGAATCCATGGTTCTTCAGGAAGTGATGCTAATGATGCAATTAGAAGGTGAGTCAGTATTGAACAGAATAGATCATGCAATGATTTTTTCCCCTGACAAATTTTTAATTTTTTTTTTTTCATTCTTGTTGAATTTTTGCCAGGAACACTGCCCACCTCTGAAAATGGATTCCCTCATTCCCCCTCTCCCCGAGTTTGAAGAAAGGTGATATTTTTTTCCACACCAAAAACTCGATTTTTTTGAGAAGCCATTTTCCATCTAAAGAGAAAAAAAAATTAAGGGAATATTTTTCAAGCTATTTTTACTGTATGGAGTGCTGTGCTGCAGGGATTGCTGTGGGTGACTAAGCAGCGTGCACTCTTCCATTCCTCTACACACGACAGATGGTCATCATGTTCCTCGATGCACACCTGGTCTCTGACTTCCCCAGGTCGGCTGGGCTGGGAGTGCTGCAGTAACAGTGTGATCAGGTCTTGCTTTGGAGGAAGCTTATCATGTTGCTCTCAAGCAAACTCTAAAGCAGAGCAACTAAGGTTAAGGGACTAACTCCAAAGTACTCCAGCTTTCCAGCAAGGGAAGATTCTGGCGACGAGGTTGGGTAACGTGTGTGGGAGTTTTGCCAGTGGGGGCTCATGGGAGTGTTTTGGAAGCTGTGCATGTTGAGATGGGCCAGCAGTGTTTGAGCAGATGAGAAGCTTGTCCTAAGATGTGGAACGGTTTGGGAGCCAGCCAAGAGGTTCCACTTGGTGGCATCTTGCCAGAGTGGGTGATGGAAGTTTATTCCTTTCCTTCCAAATGCCTCACTACACCTGTAGTTGCTTTCTAGCTACCTCTCTTCAGCTCCAGAATCTGCTCAGTCTGAGGCGCTAAGGGCTTAGCTGCCTCAATGTGCAACACCAGGAGGTTAGCAGCATTGGGACCTAACACAAAGACATCTGAAACTGTTGCCAAGTGGAGGAAGAGGAGCACGGCGGCAGGAACAGGCAGGAGGTGAGGGGTAGAGAGAAGGTGGTCAGGCAGCTAGATGTTTATGTTGAAACTGGGACAAAACCTAGGATTGCCAGTTTTGGTTGGATGTATTCCTGGAGGTTTCATCACACGACATAATCTTTAATTTAAAATTAATCTTTAATTCCTGGAGACTCCAGGACAACCCTGGAGGACTGGCAACCCTAACAAAACCTGAGTTTCAGCATAATTTCTCATGACACCGACATTCTCTGAGCCATCTTGGTCCACTGGAATGTTGGTCACCCTGCTCTGGTGCAGTGCGGGGCGAGGAGTCCAGTGAGGAGGGAGAACAATAAAATCTTACAGGATAGTCAGTTGTTCCAGTCTTTAAAGCGGGCAAACTGACATCTTTTCAAATGTGTGGAACATCCACACTGGATAAGCACAGTAGTTGGCTGTTTCAGAGATGAACCTCAGCAGGGAAATAAATAATGACACTTAAAATTGCTATCACTATGCATCAGTCAAAACCCCAGAGAGGGCAGTAGAACTGTTCATGCCTCACTTGTGCTGTTGCTAGTTTCTCTGCAAGCTGAAGTAGACAGCACTTCCTTTGGTTCATAGTCAGAAGATTTCTTCTTAAATAGAAAGTTGAGCAAATACCATTGGGGGTGGGGGGAGTGGGGGTAAATTCTGTAGAAAACGCAGGGTCACCATAAATCCATGTGTAAAACTGAACCTAAAGTGGATGAGTGGAAAACCCAGGTGTATGAATTCTCAGGGCCCTTGGCTGTACAGCTCTTCCTTGGCTCCAAGTTCTATAATTTTAGGCTGTTCCTCATAGGTGCAAGAAAATGGCTGTTTATGGTGACAAGGTAAATAAATTGCACAATGAGAACAGTAAGTTTCAAGGAGACACACAAGTAATGGGGGACTCACCAGTGGGTGTTGCTAAAGTGTCATCAAGGATAGCAGATAGCTCTAGGGAATCAAGCAGAAGACATTAAATTAATGGCAGGTAGTTTTATATAATCTAAGACCTTTTAAGGTTGAGCTCAAGTAGGATCCCGCAAGCTCAGCAAGGAGAGTGTTTGTGTGGGAGACCTCCAAGAAGAATCCAGGGTTCTTCAGGAAGTGGTGCTAATGATTCATCTAGGGGTTCTTTTTCTTCTGTGTCAGTATTGATCATGGAATGATTTTTTTCCTGAGACATATTTAAATTATTATTTTTTCAAATTTGTTTGAATTTTTTTTTTTTTTTTTTAGTTTTTGCCAGGAACATATACCCCCCCCCCCCAAAAAAAACCCATGCTTTTTCCCCAGATTTTGAAGAAAACATTTTTTTAAATTTCCATTTTATTGAAAAATCATTTTCCATTAAAAAATGCCAGGGGAATATTTTGAAGCTGTTCTTGAGGGGAATCCTCCAATTGAGTGCTGTGCTGCAGGGAGTGCTGTGGGTGACTAAGCAGAGTGCACTTTTCCTGGTTAGCAGTTGCCAGGATCCGCAGCTCAAGGGTGATCCTTTTATATATGAAGCATAATCTGTGCTTTCAGGTTTCAGAGTAACAGCCGTGTTAGTCTGTATTCGCAAAAAGAAAAGGAGTACTTGTGGCACCTTAGAGACTCACCAATTTATTTGAGCATGAGCTTTCGTGAGCTACAGCTCACTTCATCGGATGCATGCATCCGATGAAGTGAGCTGTAGCTCACGAAAGCTCATGCTCAAATAAATTGGTGAGTCTCTAAGGTGCCACAAGTACTCCTTTTCTCTGTGCTTTCAGACACTTCAGTATGAAATGTTGTCTATTGAGATAAGCTAATAAAATGGAACTCACCACCTGGATCTGCCGTTGTTACCACAGCATCCAAAGACTGGAGATCTAGGCAAAAAGAGCATGAGAGCTGAGAAAAATAACCCTATGATAAATGCAGGAATGCGGTTTCACTGGACTATGTCAGACTAGCTGTGTGCAGTGTTGTTGTAGCCATGTTGGTCCCAGGATTTTAGAGAGACAATATTTTTTATTGGATCAACTTCTGTTGGAAAGAGAAAAGCTTTCGAGCTCCACTGAGCTCTTTTGAAGATATTACCTCGCCCACCTTGTCTCTCTATTTCAAACTAGTTTTAACAGTGATGTGCACAAGACAGTGGGAGAGTATCCTGAGTATCCCAGTATCTTTGCTGCCCTTTTCTCATTCCTCATTCTTTCCTGCCATCTTCTGGCCATTATAAAACATAGCCACTGTTTTCCTGCCTCTAACAGCGTGTGTGTGTGTGTGTGTATTCGGCTTCTTTAAAAGCTACAGATGTTTTCATAAACCTTTAACCCCCCCACCTCCCATACTATGTAATGTTTTCTCTCTTTTTGGTTTTGTTTTATTGGTACCTCTTAGAGCACTGACACATCACACTGAGTCACTAAAAATGAGATTTTCCATCCTCAGCCCTTCAGGTCTCTTGCAAATACTCCAGTGCTCTGTCAGATGCTGATCTTACCTCTCTCTGGGTATGTGCTCACAGCCACCCACCTGCTTTCTGATACACTCCACACTGGATACCTTCTGGACTGGTGCTTCCTACACAACCCACCTCCATAATCCCTGTTGAGAGTTCCCAATCCAAAAATCAAATTAGGGACAGGAGCAAGTTTCCAAGTTGCTTGGAAGCTCACGTCCAGAGATCAAATCAGGAGTAGCAGCTGGGACGTAGGTTGTGTGGGGAGGTTGGGAGGGCTTCCAATGTCAAACAAGAGTTTAAAGAGCTCCTCTCCACTCCGGCTCCTCAGTGCTGCAGTCCATCCCAGAGCCTTGGCCTAGAGACCCCAACCTGACCCTCTTCCCACACCCTTACAATGGCTAGTTCTCAAGTATCCCTGAATATAAAATAATGCAGAAGACAGAGAAAAGAATGCAGGGTAGGAAAAAAATCCAACCCATAAGGGCACAGGAGAAATATACGTTGGCTTTCTATGTATCATGACTCTACAGACAGAGGTTTCCTAAAAGATTTAAATAATTCTTCTTGGAATTTATTTCCTTTACTAGGATCTGCCTAGTCGTCTACCTTATCTCTGCCAATATTCAATATTTATTGCTTGAGAGGAAAGTAAATTTCCACCCACACCTTTGTGCAGTGCCATACATGTCATGGTAGGGTGTGGGCTGGGATTTCTTTCTGATTGCGGTATATGTGATCAGTAGATATTCAGAACCATGAGATCTGACTTCCCGTAACTTAAAATCACAAACCACACCAAGTCAGGCAAAGTCAGAAAAACTGAGCTGCTGTAGTGATTCAATAAAAGGGGCTCTTTCCCCCATTGGCCCCTAAGCCCCGGTGTGGTGCTAGGAGTTGCTGTGCTTAAGGGAGTGGTGTAAGTGACTGAAATAACAGCCCCCCAACCTGAAGCAAATACTCACCAGCAACCACACACCACACAACAGAACTACTAACTCAGGAACCTATCCTTGCAACAAAGCCCATTGCCAACTGTGCCCACATATCTATTCAGGGGACACCATCACAGGGCCTAATAACATCGGCCACACTATCAGAGGCTCGTTCACCTGCACATCCACCAATGTGATATATGCCATCATGTGCCAGCAATGCCCCTCTGCCATGTACATTGGTCAGACTGGACAGTCTCTACGTAAAAGAATAAATGGACACAAATCAGATGTCAAGAATTATAACATTCATAAACCAGTTGGAGAACACTTCAATCTCTCTGGTCACACGATTACAGACATGAAAGTTGTGATATTACAACAAAAAAACTTCAAATCCAGACTCCAGCGAGAAACTGTTGAATTGGAATTCATTTGCAAATTGGATACAATTAACTTAGGCTTGAATAGAGACTGGGAGTGGCTAAGTCATTATGCAAGGTAACCGATTTCCCCTTGTTTTTTCCTACCCCCCCCCCCCAGACATTCTTGTTAAACCCTGGATTTGTGCTGGAAATGGCCCACCTTGATTATCATACACATTGTAAGGAGAGTGATCACTTTAGATAAACTATTACCAGCAGGAGAGTGGGGTGGGAGGAGGTATTTTTTCATGCTTTGTGTGTATATAAAAACATCTTCTATATTTTCCACAGTATGCATCCGATGAAGTGAGCTGTAGCTCACGAAAGCTTATGCTCAAATAAATTGGTTAGTCTCTAAGGTGCCAGAAGTACTCCTTTTCTTTTTGCGAATACACACTAACACGGCTGTTACTCTGAAACCTGAAATAACAGGCTACTCCTCCCTCTGAACCAGTACTGAACCAATAGCAAAGTGACACCATAATGTTTTCAGATGAGATGTAAAACTCAGGACTTATCCCAATGTGGCCATATAGGATTCAACAGCAATGTCATTCAGACATGGCATTCTTCTTCATTTTCTCTCTTCCAGTCATTGCAGTGCTCCCCGGAAGGGGCTACATTTTATCAGAGGGTGACTTCCTCCCTTATCTGCCTAAATTAGGGATGTCAGGAAGCTTGAGTGAATTCATGTTTGTAAAGTGCTGTGACATCTAGGGTATAAGGGGCTATAGAAGTGTAGATTAGTACTTTGGAGCCATATCCTATTCACACAAGCAGTCCCATTGATTTCATCAAGGTTACTTGTGTGAGAAAGGTGAGCAGAACTGTTATTATTAGCATGTGTAATTATAAATGTCATCATGATAAAATTATCCACCTCAGCACTTATGAAGAACTGTGATAAATTATAAGATGTGGCAAGTGTGCTGCAAACCACGAACTTTGACCATTTCATAGTGTTTTTGAATCGTGCCTGCTATCTTTTATCTAACTATTTTCTGTTTGTGGTCTGTGTTCTGAATAAATCTTACAGTTGGCTTGTAACCCTCTATTACTTCCTGTCAGCACAGGATCAGGTTCTATAAGCCTTGAACATGTTGTCTGGGGAGTTTTAGAGGACACTGGTGTCTTAAAGGAATGCTTTGAAATTGGTGCTCAGAGGAACTTGCCCAATGTTATATGTCTGGTGCACAGCATGAGCTAATTTTAAAAGGAAGGGGATTTGCCCTTAGTGGTTGGGTTTGAGTCTACTCTCCTAGTGGTTTGACACTAATATAACTTCATTGACTTCAATGGAGCTACTCCTAATTTACTGGGGGTGGAAGTGAAAGATGAATCAGGGACATGGGACTAAGGTATTCTAAGCTGGCAGTGAGCAAGGTACAATTTATGGCACTGAGGAAGAACTTTTTCTGCTATAGTAGCTTGCAGGTCATCTTTCAGTATATTTCATTAGCTTAGGGCCTAATGCTATTTTCCCTAGTTATAGAACAGGTGTGTTTAGTTATAACTGCTGTTGTATAAGAACCTGGGGACTAGAATCCAGGTCTCCAGAGTCTGGAGTAGTTGATATGCCCACAGTGCTACCAGAAAGCACTCATAGTTAGGGTACCCATCTGGGAGGTTGAAGATCCAGGGTTCAGTCCCCCTGCTACAATCACTCTTAAGTATCTATACAGACTAACCACTGGGCTAAAGGCTAAAAGGTAGGCACCACCACCTCCTCTGGTCAGATTTTGAATGGGATTTGATGCAGTAGGCAGCCTCTGAGCATGCCTACTGGATTGGGCCCCCCAGGTGAGATAGATTCCTCTGCCTGGTTGAAGGATCACTCTGGGGCTTAGGCAGGAGACGGGTCCAGACACCCAGAGTGAAGCAGCAGTATGCATGCCTAGAGGCAAGAACTTAGGCACCTAGGGAACTTTTACAATTCAAAGTTCAGGCACCTACAGAATTTGGCGGCAGTTGAGCAGAGGTTTTATGGATCACAGCAGAGCCTAAACTGGGACTTAGGTGCCTAAGTCCAGGGTTTAATGGCCTAAGTACCTTTGTGGACCTGGGCCTTAGCCTCTCTGTGCCTCAGCATCCCTACAAAACGTGAGTAATAGCACTTTCCTTCCACACAGGGGTGTTGTGAGAAGAGATATATTAAAGACTGTGAGGTGTTCTGACATTATGCTAATGGAGGACAGAAAAGAACCTTAAAAAGAGAGAGAGAGAGAAACACTGAACTCGGACAAATGAGAGCCAGAGCCAGGGGTAGTTATGCTTGAGTATGAGGGGTCAGACACAGAAGGGGCTGAAGTCTCCCTTCCCGAACAGTGCCACAGAAGGGCTGATGAGTATCATTGACATCATGCAGAGAGCTGAATGATTAAGGGATGGTATGTCTACACTGCACACTGCTCATGGCAGCATGTGGAGTGCATACACTGCATGCCCCTCCCCCCAGCACGGGTATAAATAGCTGTGTAGACAGGGAGGCACTGCGTAGGAGAGTAAAGACACACTTTAGGGTATGTACCCTACATGACTCTCTGTTAATCCAGCTGTAGGCTCCCCATGCATCTCTGCTACTGCACCAGATTCTGGACCCTTCTAATAAACACTTTTGTCTCTCCTGACCAGAAAGCGAAGGCCACAGCAGATTATGCTAATTGTATTTTAGTTTTGTAATGTGAACAAATTCATATTCACTTGTGGTCTAAGCAGAATGTGTTGGGGAATAACTGTGTGTGGTCTGTGTATTATATGTGGAAAGGGATGTGTGTGTTTGTGGTCTGCGATGTGCGTATGTGGCTGTGGTGAGATTCCATAGTCTTCAGTTCAGGTATAACCGGTCTTTTTTTTATATACCACTAACAGTAGCACAAATTATATCTTGCAATCTCCTTTAAACGCACAGACCACTTGTTCCTTTGCCCTTTGACATTTCAGATAGGGCCAACAACTGGCTCAGATCCAATCTTCTTAAATATTAAAAGAACAAAGATAATAATAGTGTGACATTCGGTGTGATGGTGTGAATGTCACTACACAGTTTAGCACTTTACCGAGCAGAGAGCCCTTATCTTGATAAGCTCCTTCCAGATACACCCCCCAGTAAAATAATATCACCCATTGTACATTCAACTTGTATCCCATTAACCCTTAAGACACTGCCTGGGTTCCAGGAGGATTGATGATGATACATGGAAATTGGGAGTCTCTGGGGGACTGCATAGGGGGTTGGGTCCAGATCCTTCCAGCAGGTTTTGGCAGGTGAAGGGGGGCTGGACTGGGTGCTTGTTGGTGGGAGAGGGTTGTAGGAGGATTTCAGCAGCAGAGAGAGGAACTTGTTCAGATTATTCTTGTGGGAATTGCACAAGTGCTCAATAGCTGGGGGTGGGGGGAGAGTCAGGTGATTTTTTTGGAGGGAATTGTAAGTGGGCTGCAGTAGGTATAGGTTACCTGGGGTGAATTGTTATGGAGTAAAGAGTGGATTTAATATTAACAGCTGCTTCAGTGTGTAGACACGAACATTCATCTGCAGATGAGTTATACTCAGCAAATTAGGTACATAGGAGGGTATTGTTCTGCAGGGAGTGGCATGGGTGACACAGTAGGGGGTGGTATTCCCCCTGAGTCAGCACTGACCCCAATGCCCCAGTGTGGTGCTGGGGGTGCTGTGCTGTAGGGAGTGACATGGGTGATTCATGTAGAACTCTACAAAGATCAAGCAAAGGACGAGCACTAGGGCCTTGGCTCATTTCCGACTGCAGTAATTTCACTATATCTCCCAAGAAATAGTTTCCATAGGGAACTTATTCTTTATTTCCTCTCCTCTGGTTCTGCTGTATAGTGTCACAGACTCAGAATGGCTGCTGTGTTCCATCAAGTGGGATGTGTGGTTCAGACCTGGTTGAAGTAGTCCCTCTGTCATGTACATTGGTCAAACTGGACAGTCTCTACGTAAAAGAATAAATGGACACAAATCAGATGTCAAGAATTATAACATTCATAAACCAGTCGGAGAACACTTCAATCTCTCTGGTCACGCGATTACAGACATGAAAGTTGTGAAATACTCATTGTTGTAAAGCCACCCCCTTCGTTGATTTTAATTCCCTGTAAGCCAACCCTGTAAGCCATGTTGTCAGTCGCCCCTCCCTCCGTCACAGCAACGGCAGACAATCGTTCCGCGCCTTTTTTCTGTGTGGATGCCATGCCAAGGCAAGCATGGAGGCCGCTCAGCTCACTTTGGCAATTAGGAGCACATTAAACACCACACGCATTATCCAGCAGTATATGCAGCACCGGAACCTGGCAAAGCGATACCGAGTGAGGAGGCAACGTCAGCACGGTCATGTGAGTGATCAGGACATGGACACAGATTTCTCTCAAAGCATGGGACCTGCCAATGCATGCATCCTGGTGCTAATGGGGCAGGTTCATGCTGTGGAACGCTGATTCTGGGCTTGGGAAACAAGCACAGACTGGTGAGACCACATAGTGTTGCAGGTCTGGGACGATTCCCAGTGGCTGTGAAACTTTCGCATGCGTAAGGGCACTTTCATGGAACTTTGTGACTTGCTTTCCCCTGCCCTGAAGCGCATGAATACCAAGATGAGAGCAGCCCTCGCAGTTGAGAAGTGAGTGGCAATAGCCCTGTGGAAGCTTGCAATGCCAGACAGCTACCGGTCAGTTGGGAATCAATTTGGAGTGGGCAAATCTATTGTGGGAGCTGCTGTGATGCAAGTAGCCCACGCAATCAAAGATCTGCTGATATCAAGGGTAGTGACCCTGGGAAATGTGCAGGTCATAGTGGATGGCTTTGCTGCAATGGGATTCCCTAACTGTGGTGGGGCCATAGATGGAACCCATATCCCTATCTTGGCACCGGAGCACCAAGCCGGCGAGTACATAAGCTGCAAGGGGTACTTTTCAATAGTGCTGCAAGCTCTGGTGGATCACAAGGGACGTTTCACCAACATCAACGTGGGATGGCCGGGAAAGGTACATGATGCTCGCATCTTCAGGAACTCTGGTCTGTTTCAAAAGCTGCAGGAAGGGACTTTATTCCCAGACCAGAAAATAACTGTTGGGGATGTTGAAATGCCTATAGTTTTCCTTGGGGACCCAGCCTACCCCTTAATGCCATGGCTCATGAAGCCGTACACAGGCAGCCTGGACAGTAGTCAGGAGCTGTTCAACTACAGGCTGAGCAAGTGCAGAATGGTGGTAGAAAGTGCATTTGGACATTTAAAAGTGCGCTGGTGCAGTTTACTGACTCGCTTAGACCTCAGCGAAACCAATATTCCCACTGTTATTACTGCTTGCTGTGCGCTCCACAATATCTGTGAGAGTAAGGGGGAGACGTTTATGGCGGGGTGGGAGGTTGAGGCAAATCACCTGGCTGCTGGTTACAAGGGCGGTTAGAAGAGCACAGGAGGGCACGGTACGCATCAGAGAAGCTTTGAAAACCAGTTTCATGACTGGCCAGGCTACGGTGTGAAAGTTCTGTTTGTTTCTCCTTGATGAAACCCCCTGCCCCTTGGTTCACTGTACTTCCCTGTAAGCTAAGCACCCTCCCTTCCTCCCTTCGATCACCGCTTGCAGAGGCAATAAAGTCATTGTTGCTTCACATTCATGCATTCTTTATTCATTCATCACACAAATAGGGGGATGACTACCAAGGTAGCACAGGAGGGGTGGTGGAGGAGGGAAGGAAAATGCCACACAGCACTTTAAAAGTTTACAACTTTAAAATTTATTGAATGCCAGCCTTCTGTTTTTTGGGCAACCCACTGTGGTGGAGTGGCTGGTTGGCCGGAGGCCCCCCCACCGCGTTCTTGGGCGTCTGGGTGAGGAGGCTATGGAACTTGAGGAGGAGGGCGGTTGGTTACACAGGGGCTGTAGTCTCAGTCTGTGCTCCAACTGCCTTTGCTGCAGCTCAACCATACACTGGAGCATACTGGTTTGATCCTCCAGCAGCCTCAGCATTGAATCCTGCCTCCTCTCATTATGCTGCCGCCACATTTGAGCTTCAGCCCTGTCTTCAGCCCACCACTTACTCTCTTCAGCCCGCCACTTACTCTCTTCAGCCTGCCACCTCTCCTCCCGGTCATCTTGTACTTTCCTGCACTCTGACATTATTTGCCTCCATGCATTTGTCTGTGCTCTCAGTGTGGGAGGACAGCATGAGCTCAGAGAACATTTCATCACGAGTGCGTTTTTTTTTTCTTTCTAATCTTCACTAGCCTCTGGGAAGGAGAAGATCCTGTGATCCTTGAAACACATGCAGCTGGTGGAGGAAAAAAAAGTGATAGCGGTATTTAAAAAGACACATTTTATAAAACAGTGGCTACACTCTTTCAGGGTAAACCTTGCTGTTACCATTACATACATAGCACATGTGCTTTCGTTACAAGGTTGTATTTTGCCTCCCCTCACCGCATGGCTACCCTACCCCCTCAACCCTCCCCCCTCCCCGTGGCTAACAGCAGGGAACATTTCTGTTCAGCCACAGGCAAACAGCCCAGCAGGAACGGGCACCTCTGAGTGTCCCCTGAAGAAAAGCACCCTATTTCAACCAGGTGACTATGAATGATATCTCACTCTCCTGAGGATAACACAGAGAGATAAAGAACAGATGTTGTTTGAACGCCAGCAAACATACACTGCAATGCTTTGTTGTACAATGATTCCCGAGTACGTGTTACTGGCCTGGAGTGGTAAAGTGTCCTACCATGGAGGATGCAATAAGGCTGCCCTCCCCAGAAACCTTTTGCAAAGGCTTTGGGAGTACATCCAAGAGAACCGCGAATGCCGGGGCAAATTAATCCTTTCACATGCTTGCTTTTAAACCATGTATAGTATTTTAAAAGGTACACTCACCGGAGGTCCCTTCTCCACCTGACAGGTCCAGGAGGCAGCCTTGGGTGGGTTCAGGGGGTACTGGCTCCAGGTCCAGGGTGAGAAACAGTTCCTGGCTGTTGGGAAAACCGGTTTCTCCACTTGCTTGCTGTGAGCTATCTACAACCTCCTCCTCATCATCATCTTCTTTGTCCCCAAAACCTGCTTCTGTGCTGCGTCCATCTCCATTGAAGGAGTCAAACAACACGGCTGGGGTAGTGATGGCTGAACTCCCTAAAATGGCATGCAGCTCATCATAGAAGCGGCATGTTTGGGGCTCTGACCCGGAGCGGCCGTTTGCCTCTCTGGTTTTCTGGTAGGCTTGCCTCAGCTCCTTAAGTTTCACGCAGCACTGCTTCGGGTCCCTGTTATGGCCTCTGTCCTTCATGCCCTGGGAGATTTTGATAAATGTTTTGGCATTTTGAAAACTGGAACGTAGTTCTGATAGCACGGATTCCTCTCCCCATACAGTGATTAGATCCCGTACCTCCCGTTCAGTCAATGCTGGAGCTCTTTTGCGATTCTGGGACTCCATCATGGTCACCTCTGCTGATGAGCTCTGCATGGTCACCTGCAGCTTGCCACGCTGACCAAACAGGAAATGTGATTCAAAAGTTCGCGGTTCTTTTCCTGTCTACCTGGCCAGTGCATCTGAGTTGAGAGTGCTGTCCAGAGCGGTGACAATGGAGCACTCTGGGATAGCTACCGGAGGCCAATACCATTGAATTGTGTCTACAGTATCCCAAATTCGACCCGGCAAGGCCGATTTAAGCACTAATCCACTTGTCTGGGGTGGAGTAAGGAAATCGATTTTAAGAGCCCTTTAAGTCGAAAAAAAGGGCTTCATCATGTGGACGGGTGCAGGTTTACATCGATTTAACGCTGCTAAATTCGACCTAAAGTCCTAGTGTAGACCAGGGCTAAGGTACCACAAGTACTCCTCATTGTTTTTGCACAAGGTGAGTAACCCTCTCTTCTAAGCAGCAAAATGATGAAAGGAAATGTTGAATAGTGAATAAAAAATAGCTTCCTTTAATTATGTCTTTTTGGATGAATGATTATTAATGCCAAAACTAATAAAACTTTTAGCATTTGCACACATTTTCACAAAGGAACACTGGGCATTCCAATACTTGAATGTGTAGCATACCGACATGAACTCATCAAGTTTCTTTGTGAAAATATTTGCAAATTGTGTTTTGTGTTACTCAACCAGCTATACTCACAAGTCTCTGGTCCCCACAAACATAAAAACCCATGCAAATTTTTTCTCAGGTCTGTTACATGATTTCATACACTGAACTGTTGATTTTCATAACATTTCAGGGGACTGAAAATGATTAGCCACTAAGCAGGCAAAAACATGAAAAGCCACTTTCGTTTGAAAATTCAAACATGAATTCAGAAAAAACAGCAACACTAAAAGCCACCTGGTCTAATGGATAAGAAAAGGATTTGGAGCTGGGAAGTACTTAGAAATACCAAGAGGAGGCACTGTTAGTTAATGGGTCAGGCAGAGGTTGCAGATAGAGCTGGCTGGAAATCTTCCAACAGAACTTTTTTTGTCAGAAAATGCCAATTCATCAAAAGCAAAATGTTTTGTGGAAATGTGTCAATTTTGACTAAATTTAATTTCGGGGGGGGGGGCGAAGAGAGCGTTCTAATAGGATCAAAATAGAATATTTCGGTTTTTCATTTTGAAATAACTTTTCATTTCAAAATTTATTTTATTTTTAAAAAGTTGAAATCAAAACAAAACTTTTCAGCAGAATTTTTTTTTCAATGTCATTTTATGGGACATTTTGAAATATTTTGATTTTGTGTAGTTTTGGAATGGGAAAAAAAATCAAAATTGTGGAAATTACCATGAAACAGAAAATACAGTTCTCATCCAACTCTGCTTGCAGAGTGAAGGGACTAATAGATTTTAATCAGGAATGTAGATTGTAAACTCTAGCACCTAGCATAATGGAACCCTGATCCTGGCTGGAGCCCATCAATGATACAGCAATACAAATAATACAGAATAATCTGACACTGACTCAGGCAAATCTCTTAAAACCCCTGCTCACTTTTCTTAATGAAAAACGAAAACATTGATATTTACCTACAAAAGGATGTTTGTAGTGTCTTATATAAATATTAAGACCAATCAACTCTGCTCTTCCTAGTGCCAACCAAACACTTAGGCCCTAATCCAGAGCCCAGTGAAGTCAATGGAAGTTTTCCCAGTGACTTCATTTACCATTGGATCAGGCTCTTAATCTTCTGAATTACAAAATTCTCATTCTGTGCCATCAGCAGTGTTTTTTTCAATTTCACAATTTTTAATTTTTGACAAATATCAAGGAGGTTCTTGATATTTCACAAGCAGCTGGATATGTGAAATTATTTCACTGAGAAGGATTGTAGACTCCACAGTAGGCATATTTTGATGAAAAAAATGACATTCCTACAATTACTTTCATTTTGACAGGTTTCAGAGGAACAGCCCTGTTAGTCTGTATTCGCAAAAAGAAAAGGAGTACTTGTGGCACCTTAGAGACTAACCAATTTATTTGAGCATGAGCTTTCGTGAGCTACAGCTCACTTCATCAGATGTATACCGTGGAAACTGCAGTTTATATAAAGTCTGCTGCAGTTTCCACGGTATACATCTGATGAAGTGAGCTGTAGCTCACGAAAGCTCATGCTCAAATAAATTGGTTAGTCTCTAAGGTGCCACAAGTACTCCTTTTCTTTTTTCATTTTGACGTTTCCAAACCACTTTACAAACTCAGTGATTGTGAAAAGAAAAGGAGTACTTGTGGCACCTTAGAGATTAACCAATTTATTTGAGCATAAGCTTTCGTGAGCTACAGCTCACTTCATCGGATGCATACTGTGGAAAGTGTAGAAGATCTTTTTATACGCACAAAGCATGAAAAAATACCTCCCCCCACCCCACTCTCATAGAATCATAGAATATCAGGGTTGGAAGGGACCTCAGGAGGTCATCTAGTCCAACCCCCTGCTCAAAGCAGGACCAATCCCCAATTAAATCATCCCAGCCAGGGCTTTGTCTCTCCTGCTGGTAATAGCTTATCTAAAGTGATCACTCTCCTTACAATGTGTATGATAATCAAGGTGGGCCATTTCCAGCACAAATCCAGGGTTTAACAAGAACGTCTGGGGTGGAGGGGGGGGTAGGAAAAAACAAGGGGAAATCGGTTACCTTGCATAATGACTTAGCCACTCCCAGTCTCTATTCAAGCCTAAGTTAATTGTATCCAATTTGCAAATGAATTCCAATTCAACAGTTTCTCGCTGGAGTCTGGATTTGAAGTTCAGACCTGTCTGGATTTGAAGTTCAGACCTGTGCAGGCATGTCTGATAACTGTGTGTTATCAGACATGCCTGCACAGTGGCACCAGAACCTATGGCACACGAGAAACTACAGCAGTACTTCATACAAAGAACTGACACTGATTATTATTTATTTGAGGGTAGCACTGAAAGTCTCAGATCAGGATCAGGGCCCCACTGTACTTAGCGGTGTACAAACAGAGAGGTAGACATGGTCCCTACCCTGATGAGCTTAGATTATAAAAAGAACTGATTAACTGGATTTCTCTTCATGATCCTTAGTTTCCCCTCAAACTTGGCAGTAGTATGTGGGACCTGGAGAGCTACTTTATTAGCAGAAAACTATCTAGATTTTTATGTCACAGTATTCCTAACCCAAAGATTTCAAAAATCATAGGCCTCAAAAAGTCATGAGATTGGTTTAAAATAATGAGATTTTAAAAATTAAATAAATTTGGGGTTCTTTTTCACTTCAAAGATTCATAGTGTTAAAGGCCAGTAGGGACCACTGGATAATCTGTATGTCACAGACCCTTCAATTCCAGCAGTAATTCTCATATTCAGCCCAATAAAACTTGTGTTTGGCTAAAGCACATCTTCAAGAAAGGCATCCAATTTTTATCTGAAGATATCAAGAGATGCAGAATCCACCACTTCCCTTAGTAGTTTGTTCCAATAGTTAATCACCCTCACTGTACAAAATTTGTGCTTATTTCTGATTTGAATTTTTCTGGCTTCCAAACACTAGCTCTTATTATGCCTGTCTTTGCTAGATTAAAGAGCCCCCTAGTACCCAGTATTTTCTCCTCAGGAAGGTACTTATACACTGCAATTAAGTCATCTCTCAATCTTCTTTCTGATCAGCTAAACAAATTTCCTAAGGCATTTTCTTGAGCCTCAAATAATTTGTATTGCTCTTCTCTGCATCCTCTCCAATTCTGCAACATCATATTTTTTTAAATGTGGACACCAGAACTGTCCACATTACATATTCCAGTATCAGTCTCATCAATGCTATATATAGAGTTAAAATCATTACTCACTACTCCATTCTTGATCATACATCCAAGGACTGCATTAGCCCTTTTTGCCATAGCATGGCACTGGGAGCTCATGCTGAGTAGCTTCTCTGCTATGACCCCTAATTGGCCCAATTTTAGTTTGCCTTTGGCTTTAAGAAAAACATCAAATGTAGAGAGACTCACAATAAAATGGTGAGAGTTGGCCACACTGACACCAGCTCATCACCATGGTATTTGAAGGTCTGCTTGGCTCCTTTAGAAAGCAGGCTGTGTCTGTCCCCCAAATCTCTGCCTAAAGTGGGAGTGTCTCACGTTAGAGACCTAGCACTCAGTCCCCTCAAGCCTTCACTTCCCACCAGTTTGCTCTCCTCTGCTCCCTGCATAGCTGCCCCTGCAGAGTCTCCTTCATGTGGGGTGGACAACACAGCAATAGACTTTGATGTGAATTTGACCACCTTAGGTACCTTTCACTTACCTCCCTGTGTGGTAGGAACATGGCGGTGATGAGCTCTGAGGGCTGTGAAGTGAAAATAACTAAACCCAGTCCATTTCACAATGGAATCTGTTGTGGTGCTATAAACCTAGCACAAAACAGACTCTGTTGGAGCAGACTCTGTGAAAGGGAAAGCAACAGAAAA
Source organism: Caretta caretta (assembly GCF_965140235.1). Taxonomy (NCBI): domain Eukaryota; kingdom Metazoa; phylum Chordata; order Testudines; family Cheloniidae; genus Caretta; species Caretta caretta. Next base: position 215,508,519 of record NC_134206.1, read on the forward strand.
AGTAGAGAGGGAGGAGGTAAATGGGGGAGGGGAAGGGATAGCTGGGGGGGGCGTGTGCAATAGATCAGGAAGAAGGGGGCACATGTGAGTCAGCAGAAAGAAGAAGCTGCTAAGAATATGATCTTTTTTTTTTAAAAAAAAGAAAACAGAAGTATTTGCAGGCAGACAATAAACTAGAGCACTGCCAGCTAGCTCTACCTAATTAATACCCAGTGTTTGCTAGTAGGGAATGTCATGATTTGAGGCTGCTGTAGAAGGAGGAATTCCCTACTACTGTGGCATGAAACCTGCTGCTTGAGATGAACCAGTGGTAGGAAGTTCAGAGTGTGTACGGCTTTGGGTTTTCACCCTTAGAAATTCATTAGATGTTTCAGGTTTGTCCGAAACTCTGTTCTGTTTGAACCTGGCAAATTTTGATGGTTTCATATACAAAAGTGAGAGTTTTGCTCCTCCAGTCCCTTCCTCTTTTCCCCAGCTTCACCTGCCTTCCTACTTACCTTTTTATGTTTCCTTGTAGTAGGGCCAACAGTCTTTCTATGTACGTCTGTCATTGTCTTTGGAATGGGCCGACTAGCCTCCACCCAATGCTAGATTTTCAGGTGACTGCCCCACCTGTACTTTCCAAGAAGTTGGTAAACTCACCCCAAACACAGATACACCCACTATCTTCTAGAGGTAGTTACGTTTCAGCTCCTCTCCTCCATTCTGAAGCAGAGTGTCTGAGAAATGGATTTCCAGCCCCACTGTACTGCTTCGTTCTGACCTCTTTACTTTAGTGTTGAGATATGTACAAATGCACATGCTAATAGGTAATCCCTTCCTGAAAAGATGGAGGGATGAACTGTATCCACTACTTACTGTTAGAGAGGAACTAACTGAGAATGTGAAAATACAAGGGAGCTTGGAATCAGTGTCCACAGTGTTCTTTCATTTAGCACAGGAAGGAAAGCAGCAGTGCAAGGTATTAGATTCCTTGATAGCTAATTCTAGAGAATTAAGAAAACCACTGAGTAAACTGCAATGGGGAAGAAGCATCTGCCAGTGTAAAAGAAAGCTAGAAAGCATCTTAGACATTGGTCCAGATCATACACACGCCCAGAGAAGACCCCTTTTATGTGGCTCACTTCAGCCTGGATGGAACTGGGGGTCAGAAGCTTCCATGATGCTATCCCCTGGTCTCTGTGGAGGAATGGAGAAGGGAGGGAGGGTTGGGGAATGTTTATAATCCCATCCATCAACCTGCAGAATCCACTGAACAGTTAATATTCCTTGAGAAGATTTCTTCAAGGAGACTGGAGGAGTATTTGACAGTGTTGCTCCAATGGAGCTGCACTGCCAGTAAGGGGAAAGGAGGTACCTTCCCTAGAACTGTTTTAGTGGCACTTAAATGCATTTAATTAGAAAAGGAAAAATCAACAAAACAACAGAGACAGTTAAAGCTCACAAAGATGGGTGCCAAAAATAAAATGGTTTGAACCTCTTAAGGTTTGAATGAATGTTAACCAAATAATTGAAGACAAATTAAGTATGTATATTATTTGTAAGCCTTGTGGCCTGAAGCCCTAGAGAGCAGGGAGATCACTATTGACACCTATTGGTTAACTGGGTGAAAAGTGGCCCAGAGCTGCTTGCGAACACCAGGTTGACCAAGCCTCTGCAGAGAAGAGTGTTCTCCACTGCCATCTATTGGCAGGCAAGGGGAAATTACTGAATGGGCCAGGCCTTATTTGCATTTCTGTTATGTGGCAATTTGGTCAAAATTCAGTTAAGTTCTGGGTTTGAGGGTAATAAAACATTATTATCCCTGTCAGATAACGAAAGACAAGACAACCACACCAACTGTGCCTGGGGTGGAGGGGTCACCCTGACCAAAACCACAGACTGGTATGATTGGGTAGGAGAGCCTGGCCAAAGCTATAAATAAATCAAGAAAAAAAAATAATTGTTTTGTTACAATAGTGTATCCTAGATGGCAAGGATTCTGTTGGGGTCCTGAATACTGCTGATTCTTCTCTGAAGATTTTATAAAGGAGGGGTATAGAGATAGTTCTTTGCTAAAGCTAAAATAGAATCTAGTAGTATAACTGAAGAATTCCACTGAGAGCCCTTTTATGTAACAATCAATAACAGCTGTGATTACTACCATTGGATTAGGTAGTAGACTAGCATTTACCTTAGGGGCTGGAGATAGACCTATCCAAATTCTGGACTCCACAAACCTTGGACAACAAACAGTGAGTGAGGGGCGGAAAGTGGCTCTTGCAGGAATGTTTTACCTGTTGAATGCTTACAATCTGAATAGATACATACAGATATTGTTGATTAATTATTATTGGTTTTCCCAAGTTTATTCTATGCCCCTTTTCCCCCAGTGAAATGTTCTTTGTTTGTACAACATACTCAGTGCTTGTGCAGGGGAAATATTGTCTATCAAGTTTCAGAGGAACAGCCGTGTTAGTCTGTATTCGCAAAAAGAAAAGGAGTACTTGTAGTCTCTAAGGTGCCACAAGTACTCCTTTTCTTATTGTCTATCAAGGATGTTTGGGGAGGGGAATAGGGGTGGAGAAGATATTTAATTTTCCCAGGTTTAGGGGCCAGGGCTCAAGCCAGTGTTGTTCATTAAGTTTTCAGACAGAACTACTTGATAATTGAACCCAGTCCTTTTTGCTGTTGACAACAGCTGGCAGAAGAGTTTTAATGTCATGATAAACAAACATACAAACAACATACAGAAAAAGAACATTGTGGTTACAAAATCAGGCACTGAAAACTTAGGAAATACCAGACATAAGGTTGCCCCTGCCCTAAACCTTAATTTCTCCCCTCCCCCGTTTGTATGCATTATGATACAGTCTTTAGTTACATGCTCACATATTATTTTCTCCACAGGACTCCTACTTTATTCATTGAACGGGGGGGTTCAATTTTTTTTTTATCCTTAGTCAATGTGTGTGATCTCAGGACTTAATTACCACATAATATTCAAACCTTCCACAATGCAAAATTATTGATTTCCTCCTGGATGTTGCTATTGTGTTCTCACCATAGTGTCTGAGCGCTCCACAAACATTCATCAATTTAGCTTCACAACAGTCCTGTGAGAATAGCTGGTGTTGTTATCCCCATTTTACTGACCGTGAACTGCAGTTTCCACGGTATGCATCCGATGAAGTGAGCTGTAGCTCATGAAAGCTCATGCTCAGATAAATTGGTTAGTCTCTAAGGTGCCACAAGTCCTCCTTTTCTTTCTTCAAGAATAGCCAGTAACTCATTCACTCACCTGGGATGTAGGAGACCTGAGTTTAAGTCCCTCCTCAAATCAGGTAAAGCAAGAATTAAAATCTAGGTCTCTCACATCTCAAGTGAGTATCGTAACTACTGTGCTATTGGCTATAATGGGGTAGGAGTCTCTCTGTTTATTCATGAGAAGGGACTGACCTAGCTTAAGCACCTATCCCCAGGAGAGGGGTCCCAGCTGAGAATCCCAAGCAGAGATAGTAGTCTGCCTTATGCCTGTCAGTCAGCTGTCTAAGGCCCTGATTAGTGGGAATTAGGCACTGAAGGGCCTCTGTTGATCTGGGTCCTAAGCCCCATACTTTTCTTTTGCATTTCTTACTGGTTACATTAGGCAGCTCCACACTCAGCTTGCTGGCTTCTGAGAATCCCTTTCTTGAGAGTCTAACTCTCCCCATACATTGTATAGAAAGCCTGGGCACCTAAACTGAAGCTGAGAATTCTACTGGATAGTAGGGCACCTAGAAGTTAGACTGAAGTCCCTTTGTGAATCTAGCCCAGAGAGATTAAGGCTAACTTGTTAAGTGTCCACTAATTTTGGATGCCCAATTTGAGACACCTAGTCTCTGATTTTCCAGAGTACTTAGCACCTTATGTTCAAAGCACAGCTCACATTGACTTCAGGTTTAATTGTGAGCACTCAGCACTTTGCAAATCTCGCTCCAAGTGTCTCATGTTGGGCACTGAGAAAATGACAAATAGACAATTAGTGGCCAACTGTGAACATTTTGGTTTAAGCAACCATTATTGCCAACCTCAAAGCGATCAAAGATAATGAGTCAGAACTCCAGATTTTTAAATTTGGTTTTTGTTTTTATCTTTTGATTTTTGAACTCCACATGTCCATCCCTAGTGTGCGTGTGTGACAATAAGTGTTGCCCACTTTTCCAAATGTATAGGGTAAGATGATTTTGGCCACGGCTGAAAAATCTCTCACCCTCACAACTGGCCATCCCCTGCCTAGCAATTAATCCTGTCCCCCCAGTCGCACCTACCAGTTCTGTCCCCACCCCAGTCCTCCCCTCAGTCCAACCTCCCCAGCTCCCATCACTTCAGTCCTCCCCACAGTCCCTTTCAGCCCCCTACCCAGCCTCACCTCTGCTCCTCTTAAGGTTCTTCAATGCCCCCCCAGGCTGGTGGGGCAGCAGTTGTGTCCCCTCTCCCCCTTCCCAGGCTGCTGGGCTCTTTGCTAACTCCTCGTCCTCTCCTCCCTGCTCCCATGAGAATGGGGAGTGGAGGAAAGAGACTCTGCTGGCTTCTAGCAGGGCTGAACTTCATGAGGGGGCCGGAGCTCCTCACATCATCATGAGACAAGCCCCAGCCCTGTCTGAAAACCCATTACTTACAAAAAAACAAAAAAAAAAAACCAAAAACCCAACAACGCTGTGAGAGTTTGCAGTACTGAGTGACCTGCCCAGCATCACCCAGGAACTCTGTGGCCGAGGCAGAACCCAGGATGGCATTCTATTGTCTTAACCATGAGACCATCCTTTCTCTTCCTCCAAATCCCTGCCTCATTCACCTTCCAACTTCTCCAAGAAATGAGTACATACAACAGCTTCATTCATTATACAACTCTGATTAAATCCCAGATTACTGTCCATCCTCTGCACTGAATGAGGGAAGAGTCCTGTAGAAAAGAAGTATGGGATCATGTAACTGACTGTACACATGTACACATGTAAAATACACATGTACAAGGGGGCAGAATTAAGGTTGCATGGACAGCCTTAAGTCTAGCATTTCCTAACTTTCCAGCACTCGACTTTGCAACCTTCACGTTCCTTTTAAAATAAGGGTTTTTATGTAATTTCATGAAACAAACCAAAACACAGAACACAAAGCTGGGAAACGGAAATCAATCACCTGGAATGATATTAACTCCCAAATGGGGTAATCAGCAGTGTTTGCATGTTTAGCCACAACACAGAGCTCTGCTACTTGAGGTATCTGGTAGCAGTAGTAGACTGTGTATGTGGATCAATACATCTTGCCAGTGGGTTTCACAGCTATTTACTGACAGCAGAGGAATGTAAATGCTCAGCACTCCTTGGGTTCAATTCCAGGTTCCAGAGGGGAGCATGCTGTAGTGGTAATATATTATTATTAATAATTATTATTATTTTGTATTTCTGTAGCATATAGGAGCCCCAGTCATAGACCAGGACCCCACTGTGCTAGTCAATGTACAGACGCAGAAAAAGAAGATGGTCTATGCCTCCCAAGGACTTAAAATTTACTCTTTACCCCTGACCTCCACCCCCTTCCAAAACTGTCTCTGTTCCTTTCTCCTCCTACCCTCCCTACCTGCACCCCAGCTCCTGCCCACCTCCCACTCTGCCCCTATCTATCCGCTGGCTCCTGCCCTCTTCCCCTTATTTGTGCCTCCCTATAAACCTTCCAAACCCTTCCCCTCTCACTGCCTTTTACCCAACTCTCGCCTGTTCCTGTACCTTTCTCACTCTACTGCCTTCTGTTTCACACTGCTTCTCCCCATCCCCATTGTGGCTAATGCTCCCCCTGCATCCCCCATCCCCTCTGCTTTTCTTCACCCCTTGGCTCCTGCAACCCCCTCTCCCCATATTCCTTCCTGCCTCACCCCACTTCATTCTAAATCAGGCTGCTTCTTCCTCCTCCTCACTGCCTCAGCACCAGCAGGAGGAAACTTGAGAGCACAGGAGAGATTGTTTGGCCTGCCCTAAATTTTGTTGGTTGGTGCTACAGTGACCCAGAGCAGCCAAATCCAAGGAAAGTCCTGCTCAGAGCCCTGGACCGGTGCTCTGTAGGGATGGCACCTATACAGTCTAATCAGCAGGTAGGAACTGAGAGGGGCTGAAGCATGCTTAATACAGACAGAATCGTCAGAGAATTTAACAGCCAAACTCTAAAAAGTCTCTACTGAGCACCTACAAACTGATTTGTCAAAGGATCATAACTTGGCCAAATCCCCTTCCGTCCCCCTCCCCCACCAAAGGAACTTCCCTTGACCTTAGGATGACTTTCCCCTGCCAAATTTTCAAGTCCCTGCTCCAAAGCATGGAGGCACTAGAACTTCTAAAATAAATTCTTACAACCAATTCATTAATTTGAGGAAGATAACACATCTCACTCTTGGAAACAGCTCAACAATTTTTGCTGAAACTTTCCAAAAATATTCAGACACCCAGCATGTAAAATTTCAGCCTAAATGGTTAAAGCTCGGCAAAGTTATAAGCAACTGAATACAGGGTTCTATAATGGGAAATATCTGGCAACCTTAACTGCATCACCTATAATATCAGGGGAAAGCAACTGATGTACTACTGGCAATTTAGGTCTACCAATGAATATAGAGAGGCATGAAATTAATGACTTGGATATACCTAAGAGGACAAACTTATTTTTAAAAATTCATCTTCAACAAGAAGAATAAAGAAACAATTAGAAAATTGACTTCGAGGAAAACCTTATTAAAATAGTTATTCATTAAAAACTAGGAAGAAGACTGCTTGGAAATATAAAGATACAGACATCAGCCCCCACAAATATGTATCATAATTTATTAAGGGAGTTAGGAAATTAATTTTCTGTAGCGCAAGTAATTGTTTTTTGACAAGTCATGGAAGACTGGTGAAAAGGAAATGTACCAATCTTTAAGAAAGGGAAGAAGAATGATGCTGGCAATCACTTCCCTGATACTCTTATTTCCCCGATTAAAATAATTTGACTAATATTAAGAGGAAAAAATTTAGAGAAGAACGTAAAAGCAGGAGGGCTTATAACTGTAGATTTTCCTGGACAGATCTAAGTTGTTTTTTAGACAAAACTGCACAATTAATGGAAGGAAGGAAACCAGTAGCAACAGGTGTGGATTTTAATACAGAATTTGATTCAGTGTGTCCCAAAATCGTACACTCAAAATTAATACAAACTGGCTTGGATGTGAATACTCATATGGATTGAAAATTGCAAAGGGCTATAACATAATTATAAAATAATCTGCCAAGTACATTATCGAGTTGAGGGGAGTTGTAAGCTCTTTGGAGCAGAGATCATCTTTTTGTTATCAGTGTGGTCAAAGACTAGCACAATGGAGACTACTGTAAAAATCACCATCATCTTCATGATTTAGAAAAGGGCAAAAACAATATGCTAATGAAATTTGTAGATAGACTCCAGATGTGAGTTGGAATATTGATGTCTGAGTGGTCAGCAATAATGTAATATTTAATGATGCATTAACTCTGAAGCCTAATGAGAACATTTGCATATCAAAAGAGTTCACTGTTTCACTACTGATCATTTTAGTAGAAACAACTGCTACTTTGGTATTGTGGATTTAGTTTGTGATTGAGGAAAGGGCACTATTACAATTTTTTCCCTGCTCTGACACCTGTGAAGTCCAGAGCCTTCTTCAAGGTTCACAAAAAAATTCAATGCAAAATTTTGCAAAGTTCAAACCAGTACCAAAGTGCTCACTGGCAGAGAATGCCTCATCTTAGAACCGAGGCATGTTATCAGTACCTTGGTACTCTTCAGCAGGGAATGCTCTTAAAAGAAATTAACTGTTTGTTTGCCAGAGTTCTCAGTGAGTTGAGGTGTAGCTGGACATCAGATGGGAATAACAGGTGTATAGGCCAAGAAGAAGCACATTCCAAGTGGGTCAGGCCTTGAAGTGCAGAGAGCAGTGGAGGGCCTGAATAGCCCACATCTGGGATACGTTAGCGGCTTGATACCTGGGGACAGGTGGCAACAGGGTCAAAGTAGATGCAGGTTCACACTTCTACCTCCTGGGGAAGTAGAGACACAAGAAGGGGATAATGAAGGGAAGGGGAGACACGAGGACCTTGTCTTCACTACATGGTTTTGTCGAGAAAAGTCAGCTTTTGTCAACAAAACAGTGGACGTGTACATACTTCTCTCACCGATGTCACTCTCCTGCTAAGCCAACATAATAAAACCACCTTGACAAGAGGTATAGAGCTTTTTGCGACATAGTTAGACTGATGCAGTGTCAGTATAGATACCCCAATTGGTTATGTCGCCCTAATAGGCCTCCAGGAGGTATCCCACAGTGCTCATCATGATACCTCTGGTCAGCGGTTTAAACTCTGCTGCCCTGAAGCTACACAGGTATGCGCCCCTCCACCATTTAAAGGTCCAGGAATTTTTGAAATTCCTCTTCCTGTTTGCTTGGCCTGAGAAGTTCGCATCGCATCTTCCCAGTTGACCATGCTGGCTTTCTGCAGCTTTGCGCTCCTGAGTGGAGCACACCAAAGTTGTTGGATCTGCTGAGTATATGGGGAGAGGAGGCTATGCAGCTGCAGCTTCGCACCAGCCATAGAAATTTTGATACATGAGCAATGACTTTGGACGTAGTCAGCTGACACAAGGAGCATTGTGTGGACATGCTCCACAGATGTTATTAAAGCAACTTATGATCATCAACAAAACTTAAGTTGATTTAACTCTGTAGTGTAGACATGGCCTAAGTGGCAGAGCAGTAAGGAGGAAGTGGTGGGGAGTGAAGTGATATGAAGAGTAGGTAAAGGATGAGGATGGAATTGGTCAGCAAAGTGGGAGACAGAAGCATTGATGCAGGGGCAACAAGGACAACACTATAAGGATTTGGGGGATGGGGGCAGGAGAGACAGATGGAAAAGCTCAGCAAGGGGGAAAGGAGGGACATGAAGGATATGTCTACACTGCCCACGTTACAGTGCTGCTGCAGTAGCGCTGTGACGTGGTCAGTGTAGTCACTCTTTATCGCCAGGGGAGAGCTCTCCCGGCGATAAAAAATAACCACCTTGAATGAGGGGTGGTAGCTTTATCCCACTCCTGGTGATAAAACACTGTCTATACGGGTGCTTTTCAGGGCTAAAACTTTTGTCACTCAGGGGTGTGTTTTTTTCACACCCCTGAACTAATAAAGTTTTAGCGCTGAAAGTGGCAGTATATTCACAGCCAAAGACAGAAACAGTGACAGTAGGAAGCTGAGACATGAGATGGGGCAGCAAAGGGTTAAGAAGAGGCAAAGAGAAGGCAGGCAGTGAGGAGGGGCAATGAGAGGGGAAGCAACAGTGAGACAAAAAGAGATATAAGGGCAGGGAATGGGAAAGAGACACCTGACACAGGAGCAGCAAGGAGGAGGGGAAGGAGAGAAGGAAAAGTAGGCAGAACATAGAGGAGAAAAAGACCTATTTATTATTACATGACAAAAAACCCTCCTATCAACATTGCCCTGAGTGCTGTACAAACACACAGGGCTTTCCCTGAATAACTTAATACATTGGCCAAACCGGACAGTCTCTATGTAAAAGAATAAATGGACACAAATCAGATGTCAAGAATTATAACATTCAAAAACCAGTTAGAGAACACTTCAAACTCTCTGGTCACTTGATTACAGACCTAAAAGTCACAATTCTTCAGCAAAAAAACTTCAAAAACAGACTCCAATGAGAGACTGCTGAATTGGAATTAATTTGCGAACTGGACACCATTAAATTAGGCTTGAATAAAGACTGGGAGTGGATGGGTCATTACACAAAGTAAAACTATTTCCCCATGTTTATTTCCCCCCCTACTGTTCCTCACACGTTCTTGTCAACTGCTGGAAATGGCCCATCCTGATTATCACTACAAAAAGTTTCCACCCCCGCTCCCCGTTTCCTGCTGGTAATAGCTCACCTTAACTGATCACTCTTGTTACAGTGTATATGGTAACACCCATTGTTTCATGTTCTCTGTGTATATAAAATCGTCCTACTGTACTTTCCACTGCATGCATCTGATGAAGTGGGCTGTAGCTCACAAAAGCTTATGCTCAGATAAATTGGTTAGTCTCTAAGGTGCCACAAGTACTCCTGTTCTTTTTGCAGATACAGACTAACACGGCTGCTACTCTGAAATTAATCTAAACTATTTATTCTTATTTAGTGATTTCAGTCCATGCTACCACGAGCCTGTGAGAATGGTTAAAGGAGAGAACAGAAGTTGATTTTCTGAAGGACTGGGGCTCATGCAGTTCCTATTGTCCACATAGGGAGCAGCTGGGTTGACAGCATTTTTGAAAATCAGGCCACATAGTTAGGTGCATAAATGTGATCGCAGAAGTCTAACTTTATGCACCTATATTTTAAAAGCTTGGCTTTTGGGCACAGTCAGTTTCACTCTTTTCCCAGTGTAGTCAGTCAGTTTCCCCTGTTTGTGAAGGTTTTTTAAACAAACTTTTTTTTTTTTTTTTAAACATAGGAAAATACGGATGCAAATACCACAAAATTTGGCAGGACGACCCACGGGCATGGGTAGGACATCAAAGTCCTTTTCTCCCCCCCCCCTTTTTTTTTTTTAAACATTGATTAGATTTCAACTCGTCCTTGTTTTAAGATAGTGAAAGTTAATGTAAGTCACAGATGGTTTTTATGTTTTATCATATTCTTTTGGCAGAAAAAAAATGGGCCTGGATCTGGTCTCCCACTGGTGCAAATCAGGAAAGAAGCCACTGAAATCAGTGGATTTACACTCGTGTAAAACTAGGCCCAAGTTGCCCCTGTGGTGTCAGGCAGGCAGGAGCCGGGGGGGGGGGGGTCCCTTTACCCCCAGCGGATTGCAGCGGGTGTGTGGGGGGCGGGGCCAGTACACGAGCGCAGAACCGGGCCCCAGGTGGGGCAATAGCTCTTGTCCTCGTGGGCCCTCGGGCTGGGTCAGTTCCGCTGAGGCGCCTGGCAGGGGGAGGCGCGCGGCTCGCGCACTCCCTCCTCTGTAACTTTCCCGGCCCCGCGCGGAGCTGCCCCCACGGGAGGCGGGGCCCGGGCACTCCGGCGGCGCGGCCCCTTTAAATGCTAATGAGGCCGCCCCGGGCTCGGGGCTGGCCCTCGCTGACTGTATTAAAAACTTCGGCGGGGCCATTTTGGGGGCAGTAAGACCCAGCGCGGAGCCCGAGCGACCCAGCCCGAGCGCGAGACACCGACCCACCCGACGCGCCACGCGCCAGCACGCGGCCACCACCGACCGCCCCGGAGAGACGCAATGAGCGAGGCGGCGCAGACCAGCCCCGCGGCGGCCGCGGCAGCCCCCCCGCCTCCCACCGGCCCCCCCGCCGCCGCCACGGCCTCCCCGGCCCAGGACGCCAAGCCCAAGAGCCCCGCTAGCCCAAGCGCCCCGGCGGGCAGCGCCAGCGGAGACGCGGCCCCCGCCAGTGACAGCAGCAGCGCGGCCCCCGCCGCGGACACGGAAAAGAAAGTTCTGGGTGAGGCGAGGCCCGGCCCGGCCCGGGGGGCGCGCGCGCAGGGGAGCCCGGGGGCCACTGACAGCGACAGAGCGGCCCGGCCCGGTCCGGCCCCGCCCGAGCGCTCCCCCTGGGGTGGGCGCGACCCCCTCTACCCCCCAGGGCGCGACGCCCCCTCCACCCGGGGCGCGGGGGTCCCTGCCCGGCCGGCCGACCCGGGGCGAGACCCGCGGCTGGGAGCTGCCCCCCCCGGGGGTGGGGTGAGCTGAACTGGGCCGGGCCGGGCCGGGCCGGGCTGCCCTGCGCACGTGTAGCGGGCCGGGGATCCCGCCTGGCCCCCGCGGCTGCTGTGGTGTCCGGGGCTGGAGCGCGTGTCCTGCGCCCCGGCTGCGGCGGGTTCGCTGAGCGGACGGGTCAGCTGCGCTGCGCTGCGCTCCGCCCCTGGGACTCGCGGCCGCGACCTGCCCCGCTGCGCGGCCAGCCAGGCCCTGTCCTCTCCGCGGCGCGGCCGCGCTTCCCGGGCGGGGGCGCTCACGAGAGCGTCGGAGAAAGTCTCCGTGTAAACAGGGCGCGTCTGAGGCTGAGCTGCGCAGCGCGCGCGCCGGGCCCAGAGGCCAACGCTCCGCCAAGCTGTGGGAAGCGCAGTGCCCTTCCCGGGAGCCGGCTGCTGCGCCCGCGCTGCGCTGTGGGAAGCCTCATGCTGTCAGCAGGGACCGGAGTGAACGCCACGGGGGCGGCTCTACCTGTGTCTGAGATCTGGCGGGGGGGGGGCGGCGCTACAGTTGTTTGCTCTATTGTTGCAGCGTGTTGGTCTCAGGGTATTACAGAGGCAACGTGGGTGAGGTAATAGTTTTTTACTGAACCAACTTCTGGTGAGTGAGACAAGTTTTTGAGCTACCCAGACCTGAAAAAGAGCTCTCTGTCGCTTGAAAGCTTGTGTCTTTCACCAGCAGAGGGGTCCAGTAAAAGATATTACCTCAACACTTCAGCGTTTATAGTTGATATTAAACATCCGTTTGCTAATGGAGACAGACTCGTGTAAAGGAGGTTTCATGGTGGGAGGAAAAGATTCTGGTGTTGGGAGATCTGCTACTTCCTCTCACAAGTAGCTTCTGTTGCCCATCATTCCTTTCAGGAAGATAGTAAGTGGCCTGCCAGTCACAGTGGGCATCAGAAGTGACCCTGTGGAGATGCATGCTCCTGTTTCACTTGACTCACCATGATCTGACACACTTGGTCACGGACTCTTGTCTGTTGTTTGTCAATGAATTCCTTAAGGACTTCTGAATGTCCTAAGTGAAGGATGGTGATTCCCTAGCACCCTAGTGCTGAGAGAGGCCAGTACTGAGAGAGGACCAGGAGCATGGCCTGGTGGGTGGGCTTTTTGAGGATATTAAATGTGGTGGTAGCAGCGGGGAGAGAAATAAGGAGCAGGTGGAATTAAAGCCAGGTCATTCGGGGGGTCAGCTACTGATATTGGTCATCAGCTTCCTAAACTTTGTTTTTCAGTATTCTGTGTTTCCTTTCATAATACTATATTGCATCCATTTTGGGTAGATCAGCAATATAGTGTGGAGGTATGTCAACAGTGTTCTAGGGGTATTTTAGCCATGCTTGCAGTAATTGTGGGATAATTCATCAGCATTCTGGAGTACAGTTGCTCTAGTAGTATTGGGTTAAGGTTCTTTTGCAATATGCTGTCATGGGCAAAGATGCACTGAAACAAGAACTCCTAGATCCAAACCCCAAACTTTGTGCAAGTTTGGGTTCTGAACTGGATTTCATGGTTCAGGCACACCTAGGATACCTGACGGGTATATCAGCAGTTATGTGTTGCTATCTATTCCAATTTTTACTGGATAGAGTAGCTTGTAGGATGGCTTAAAAAGTACTAATGTATTTTAGGAACTACACTGTCACATGGTATGTTTGCACTAGGGAAGTAAAATGTTAACTGGTTAACTGATAAGCATCAGTCTTACCGGTAATGCATTCAGTTAATGTTTAAATGCCTAATGTGCACATTAAAAACATCGTAGCAATACCATTTCATAGTGTATGTGGAACTAAGTTCTCTATTGTTAGGAGTTGGGACCATTGCTATGGAACTGATGTCATATTTGCGGGGTGTGCTGCAGCACCCCCATGTTTTACATGGCAGCTAGCTGCCGGGACCCCGGGTAAAACATTGGGGTTCTGTAGCACCCCTGGTTCCTGCACCTATGTTGTGAACTTGTTAACGGTTAAATATTTAACCGAAGCAATTTTAATAGTTTAAATGTTTACTTTTTTTTAAAAAAGCTATTTACATCCCTAGTTTGCACCTTCTCCAAAAAGAAACAAATGAGGAAACCATTCTGTTGTGAAATTACTCTGGTTCTGTGATATTGCGTTATCAGAAAGGACAGGATTGCAGCCTATAAATCCCTTAAGTAGAGCAGTTTAAATGGAAGAAGGGAGAGATGTTTTCCCAGTCTCTGATGGGAGGACGATTAACACAATAAAGCTGGGGCTATGAGACTAACTAGTAGGGAAAGGCCTTTACACTCATAGGGACTGAGACACTTGAATACGCTTCCCAAGAGAAGCTTTCAAAGTCCTATGGTTACTTACATACAGGAGCAGATTAAAAAAAATGCCCTTGGGAATGAGGGTGGAAAGAGTCTTTCAAAATGCAAGGGGGAGAACATCATTGTGCATTCCCCCACTTCCCTTGCCCTCTGATTCATCAAGAGCAAGTCCGTGCATATCAGTAGCCATTAGTACACTATGAAGAAGTAGCCGATAAGGTGTAATATCTTTTTATTGGAGCTTCAAAATACAGTTATAATTAAACCTTTCCTGACTGGAAAGATAACTTGTGCCTTTACTACTTATTTTTTTTTCTAATAAGAATGATAAAATCTTAAATTTGGTCTCATGTCAAAACATTGCTGTTGTCTGCAAACCAGCCTTATTGCTAGGTGTTTGTGGTTTTTTTGACGCAGGGAATGTAAGGATGGTGGTTTGACTGTGTTGGTTGAAATGGTCTCTTGGGCAAGTCTTTTTATTTATTTTGTTAATCTCAAACTTCCATGTTAATGGCTCTGCAAATACATATGCTAAGTTTCTGATCAAAAAGGAACCACCCAGCCAACTGCCCCTGAAAGCATATTGTAACACATGGTGAGACCACCTGAATTTGATGGACAAATAGAAAAATTAGTTACCCACCAATTATTGTTGACTCTTGAAGAAAAAATTTTTTTTCTGAAGTTCCCTGGGATAACTGGTCAGATTTGTGAAATTATTGGTTTCAGTCTGAGAGCTTTCCATGGACCTGTTGAAATGAGAGGTCTAATTCAATTCCTATTGGGACAGGTGTGCATACCACAAAAATCACCTCCATGATTGGCACTTATTGATCCCCGTTTTGTCAGACTAACTGGAAAGACCAGGGTACTGAACTCTCATCCCTGGAAATGATATCTCCATGGTGGGGATGAGATACATTTGTATGAATAATGACAACTTCCTCCGTTACATTAGACAGATTTTAAAAAAGTATAAGTAGTCTAGACCATCATGCTTTAAGACTTAAGCCCATTACTGACTGCCTAGAGTTAGGTAGAGGTATTTCCTGGTGGCAGCTTATTCCATAATTGCTAAGGCACCACTTAACTTGTGATATTGCGGAAAATACGGATTCCACAATATTAGGCTTCCATTGCAATTTTGACAGCAGGAGCCCTGCCGTGTACGTGTCAACCCTGAGTGGCCGACACTGGAAAACTGCTGAAAAATAATAAATGGACTTAATAAATCATTTATTAATAATTAATTATTAGTAGTAATAACTGAAAATGTCCGTTATTTTTTCACAATTTTGCATGGCTTGTCCACTACTCAGCTGCAATTGTTTGACAGTCATCCCACAATTCATGTAGGGCCTTAATAATTGCCCATTTTGGGGTTTCTTGTGCCTTCCTCTGAAGCATGAAGTACTGGCTTTGGCCACAAGATGGGGTGGGGTGGAGGCCTGGATATTGATAGACCCCTGCTCTGAGCTAGTATGGTAATACCCGTGTTCCTATCATTCTAGTTAAGGGTTTTGGCCAATTCTCTGTCCAACTCCCTTTCTTTTCCTTGTTCTTTGAAGCAGGTATATTCAGTACAGATAAGATAAATATTAGAAATGAAATTTCAAAGTGAATTTTATCCTTTAAAAATTCTGAAATTCAAGAAAGTCTGTTACTATTTTAACATACATGTTTGTCTGTTTATTATATCTGGCAAACTTGTTTGGTTGGGGGAACATACCATGCTACAGGAGAGTGGATCTCAAACTTTTTTACTGGTGACCCCTTTCACACAGCAAGCCTCTGAGTGCGACCCTCCCCCAATAAATTAAACACACTTTTTAATATATTTAACACCAGTATAAACGCTGGAGGCAAGCGGGGTTTGGGGTGGAGGTTGACAGCTCGTGACCCCCCCCCATGTAATAACCTTGCAACCCCCTGCGGGGTCCTGACCCCCAGTTTGAGAACCCCTGCTATAGGACCTGGTGAAACTTGTTCCTCCAAGATAGTTTAATAGAGTCCATGTGAAGGAGTGTGGTTGGGGACTGTTAGCAGAATGTTTCAGATCAAGAGCTGTGGGATTTTAGGGCTCAAGATTGTGCTGAGTTCTCAGTAACTGTGGGAGTCGGTGATCATGGAAAAAACAGAGAGAAGGAGGAAAACATCAGAGACCAATAGATGAGACTCAGGCCATCTGTTTAGAGGTTCCCTGTTTCACTGATATAATCTTCCTTTTGATTTTCTAGAAAGAAAGGAAGAATTGGCCAAGGAGCGGATATGGTTATATCTGTATCCATAGAATGTAAGAGTTAGTATAAGAAAAAAGCTGTTTAGGGAAAACCAAGAGGATCTGTAACTAGAGATAAAGGGGTGAAAAAGAGCAAAGGGTGAGCATTTCCAGTGGGATATCAGAAAATATTTCCCTAACAGTAAGAACTATCAGCCTGTGGTATAATCTCCTTAGGGAAAGTGGTAAAAGCCCCCTGCTCTAGTGATGCCAGAAAAGACCTGTCAGGTCAGGTCCTGCCTGTTACCCACACTCCAGATGATCCAGCATGAGGTTAGGTTCTCTGTGCTATTTTGCTGAGTCTACTTCTAAATGTCCTGAGCAGGCACTCCTGCCATGTTTGCTTTTTGATAGCTGAATACTAGAGTTAAACACAACTAAGTGGTGCCCCAATGTGGCAGCTGGATTCTCTGTTTGTATGTCCTGCATCTTGCCACAGCTTATGCTCAAGCTAGGGATCGCACATGGGGATCAGTAGGCAGCAGCTGGATTGTAGAGGTGGGAAAGATGTGATCTAGTGGTGAGAGAATGGGGCTGGAAATCAGAAAATCTGGGTTCCATTCTTGTCTCTGCCACTGACGTGCTGTGTGACTTCAGGTCAGCGGTTCTCAGCCCATGGGCCGCATGCAGTCCACTTAGCACACAGCTGCAGCCCAGCTCAGCTGTGTTCTAAAGATACTGCCAGGTTCCTGGCTGCTCAGAGCAGAGGGGTCCAGGCTGCAAGTTCTGAGGGCTGGGGCAGCTGTCCGCCCCCGGTCCAGGGCAGTCGCGTTGTGGGGGTCCCGGGTCGGGCTCCGGGCTGTCGCTGCCCTGCCACCTGCGGGCTGTTGCTGCCTTGCAGTCCAGGTAACACATTGTGGACCACTGCTTTAGGTAAATTACTTACCCTCAGTCTCCATTCCACATCTGTGAAATGGGACTACTCATTTGTCTCCAACTGGGTAAAATAAACTGATAAAACTAAAAAAGTGCTATGTAAGTGTAAAGTATTATAAGGGAGACTTTCTTTGACTATAATAGGGCTGCGCTATGCATTGGCCTGTCCTAAATAACTCCGTATAGCATTTGCAGGTGTAAAGGAAGGGGAACACACATCTGTTGCGTTTGATGCAGGAAGCTACTAGATGTGTGTTACTAGAGGGTGACTGATATTAATTTACTTTAATTTTCAGCCACTAAAGTTCTTGGCACTGTCAAGTGGTTCAACGTCAGAAACGGATATGGCTTTATCAACAGGTATGTTTGTTGTTATTGATAAATTTGTGCAACACTGCAGTTCACATGCTTAATGGATCTATTAACTCTTGAGTCTTCAAAATCAGGCTAGAAATCTCACAGGAAGAGGGGTTTTCTGAGATTTCTGGTATTTCCTGTTTCTGGTTGGGTTCAGAATACCACAAGGTTGGCCTGTGATGCCGCATTTTAGCTCTGACTGCCTGATAACCATTAAGGTTCTGAGTTAAAATCAGATGATAGGTGGATGTGGGAGGAAGTTATTGAGCCTTTCCAAACGTGTGTGTTGTGGTAGGGAGGGGAACAGACTTGAGCTTTGGAGAAAGTTTTGGTAAGGGTGTTCTTATTTTCTGTCCAAACACGTTCACTCATCCCAATTCCAATCTCCCCTAACATTCCACAGTTCTGTGTTTTATAGTTATAGCTGGTCACAGATTTGAACGTGCAGAAGTTATGGGGTATTCCAAAGCTCAAGTCCAGATCCACGTCTGAATTTTGGAAGTGGTCCCTCTCTCTCTCTAATAGGTCAAACCAGAATTCTAGCTCGACTCTCCCACATTGAATTCTAAGAAACTGCATCTTGTACTCTCAGTACACCCTCAAAGGCATCTTATCACCCGCTCATGTGGGTTTCTAAATTGTTTCTAAGTGACTTCAAGCAAAAAATGGGAGAGCTAAAAGCTAGTGGTACATGTCTTGCTCATGAAAACACTGTGATAAACTTAGTTGACAAGCTACAGAAACTTGCTTATTAATATTATTTATTATTTAAAATAGTTTTCAAACTTTTTTTTTAAAATCCTCTGTCAGAAAATGGATATAGCAAAAGAATCCACACAAGCTTCAGTTCAGGGAGTTTGATAACTCAAGGAAATCAGAGAAGGGAGACACACAGTCTTTCACATCATAGAAACCATTTCCAATACAACACTGTATTGTGGCGGACTCGATGTCTGTGATGAATTAGAGAATGGGGATACCGAACCTTTCAGTGCAACCACAGCTCATTGAGGCTGGCTGCTCCTCGAAAAGGGCACTGATATTGGGGAGGTGGAGAGGGGATCTGATTCATGTTGAGGGAGCTCTATATCCCCTTCTAAAGCACATTTTCCAAGGTCGTGCAAGATCAGGAGGTTAATGAATGGCTTGGAGTTAAGGAAAATAATATCAAGCCTTCCATCTCTAGGTCGTTGGTTTTACTTCAGCCCCTCAGAGGTAGTGATTGTTTCCAATTATGTTCTCTCAGTGAAGTGAATTTTCTGGGTCTCAGTCCAGTGGGAGAAGTCTCCACACAAAAAAAACATTATCAAAATTTGCACACTTAGCTCTGGTCTACACTGGGGGGGGCAGGTGTCAACCTAAGATATGCCATTCGCATATCTTAGGTCGACTTACCTGGCCATGAGGACAGCGGTGAGTCGACCGCTGCTGTTCCCCTGTCGACTCCGCTTCCACCTCTTGCGAGCTGGAGTTCCGGAGTCTTCGGGGAGCATGTTCGGGGATTGATTTATCGCATCTAGACGAGACACAATAAATCGATCCCCAATAGATCGATCACAACCCACCGTTCCGGCAGGTAGTGAAGACCTGCCCTTATTCTGTTCCCCTACTTTCCCTGATCCACCCATTATCAGTCCCAGTAGGGAAGCCAAACTGTTGAATCGGCCATGGAGACTTCCCTTCCTTCCTGGGAACATAGATAATATACCCAATAGTGCTTCTAATTCAGTATCCTGACTCTGACAGTAGCCAATGCCACATGCTTCAGAGGAGGGTGCAAGAAACCATGTAATAGCCAATTTTGGAACAACCAGCTTACAGAGGAAGTTTTTAACCCCTGTTAGTGCTTGACTTTTATGCCTTGAAATAAAAAGGTTTATATTCTTATACAATTCTACCTTCCTAAGTCAGGAGGAGCATATTTGGGAGAAGGGCATGGGGGAGTCCCTCAGATTTCTTTACTGAAAACCTAGCACCTTTTCATAAGCCACAGAATTAACTTCAAGTACCTGTTGTAAATAGTAGAGTGGAACTGAAATTGTTTTGGAGTATTTAAGAGTTCCTAGCTTCTGCATCTGTGTGTGCGCACTGGATGTGAGTTTCTCAGATATGTCAGCCTGTATCACATGTAGAATCCTGTACTGGCTGGAGGATTGTCTAGACAACCTAGAAAGTGGGGTTTTTTTGTTTTTGGTTTCTTTATTTCATATGTAGCTCTCCCCCTCCCAATGAGTATTCCTAGTCCCTCCTCTCCTGGGCTGTGTTGGGTTTCAGTGTAAGGGGAGCTATGTTAACAGCTGTGCCCAGTCCTGTTGACAGTCTCACTTGACCTGTGGGATAATGTGCTGGGAGCTTGAGTTGCAGGTCCTGTGGTCATGGAGAGG
The DNA here is from genome assembly GCF_965140235.1 of Caretta caretta. Taxonomy (NCBI): domain Eukaryota; kingdom Metazoa; phylum Chordata; order Testudines; family Cheloniidae; genus Caretta; species Caretta caretta. The sequence continues at coordinate 215,528,487 of NC_134206.1, forward strand.
AGAGGGAGAGAATATAATAGTCTTGCTGCCTATGTCAGACTACACCTTGGATGTCTGCCCACAGATTACAGGGTGGTCCCTGGGGAAGGTGGACAATCCCCTCCTGTTGGGGAAATGATACAGAGCGAATTCACAGCCAGGTCTGGATGGAGAGGCAGAGTAGGTTTGTACTGCACATGGACTCCCAGGGGGTGTGTGCCCTATGGAGGCTTCAGGAGATGTATTTCCAGGTTCTGCTCCTCCTCAGAAGAGGTGCATGGACTGGTGAGCTGAACCCCAAGAACTATCTCCCGTAAAGCCGCAGGTCTAAATAATCAGATGTCCCATGATTACATCTCTCTCTTCACACTTTTTCCACAGAAATGACACAAAAGAAGATGTGTTTGTTCATCAGGTGAGTGAGAGGCAATGGACTGTCTTTTTGTACATTCTATGCATGGTAAAACTTGTTGCTATGTACTGTTCATATTCATCTCTCAGCCCTAGTTTCTCCTTACGAGTGCTAAAGGGGTCATTCTGAACTGATTCAGCCCCACATGTATCACTGACAAATTTCCTTCTCTTAGCCACTCTCATTATATGGAGTTAAAGGGGTTGTCCTACTCGGAACTCTCCCAGCTTCCTCTGTATGTAACCGTGACAGATTCCCCTCTGTCTTTCAGCTCCTTCTGTCTTCTCTTGCCCACTGTGGTTTAGGCAGGGGGCTTTTTTCTTTCCAGCAGGGTAACTGCTCAGTTGGTGTTGGGGAGGGAGTATCTGGCTCAAATGAAGTTAAATGAACCTTTTTTGCTGTTTTCTACCTCATCCTCCCACCCTCCTTTTCTGCACTAGACTCTCTCCTGTTCATACTCCAGGCTTCTTTTCCAGTCCTCTCAATCTTCTTTTCTCCTTTTCATTCTCAGCCCTATTCCTCCTCTTGCTCTACTATCAATCTCTCTTTCTGTCCCCTTTCTTGCCATTTTCTTGAAGGAAAAGGATCCAGTCTGGTCCTTAACCAGCCTGGACATTATCAGCTGTCACAATGTGAGATAGCTGCAACCAAGAATGACAGGCAAGAGGGAATGCACCAGTTGTGACTGGGCAGGGAGTGGTCAACAAGAAGCCTGCTAGTGCACATGGGGTTCCCTGAACCATCAGCAGGTCATGCTTTTAAAGTGTTTCCACATAACCTGGAACTTCTGTTCTGAGAATTGAGGATGGCTGCCATATCCTGAGGGTTAAATGCTCAGGAGCTATCTGTATTTACATCACACTCCTTACTGTAATATCTGAGAGATGCACATTTGACCAAGAGGTTGTTACCCACACAAAATTCTGTTACACACTTTAGGGGAACCCACCTTTACTCGGTTCCTAGGGCTCAAGCATAACCCTCATAATTCAGACACCCCTACCCTTTCCCTGTTCCTAGGGCTCAGGTATAACCTTACGCTCTAGGGCACCCACCCTTCCACCATTCCTAGGTCTCAGGAATGATCCTGTTAATTTAGGCACCCACCCGTACCCTTCCGTGGGCTCAGGGCATAACCTTACACTCTGCAAGTTTGCAGGGTCTTTTACCAGTGAAAGAGCCTTACTCAGTAATAGCCTACTTAACCTCTATTTATTAACAGTTCCCTCCAAAAAAGAATGCATACGCTAAGCATACAGTGCTCACTGCTTCCAGTCCCGATAAGGCAGATGAACTTTTCTTGATGGCCAGTCAGGATCAGGTCATCTGGGAGACTCCAGCTTCCTCACGGAGTGGTTGGCAAGGTGTTGAGGTCTGGCAGCTCTGATCTTGGGGTTGTGTCCTGGAGTTGGCTCCCAAGAACTTCCTTTTGGACCCCAGTTTATATAGTGAAACTTGAGTCCTGCTTAACCAATACCATAACCAGTCATTTTACTAAAATATTACAAAACAATTTTCTAACCAATCCTAGCATATTGTAAAACAATTCTTTAACCAAACATACCCCACCACCTTAATTAATTTACACCTGGCAAAATTAATTATGTAACAGACAGAAACAATCAACAGACAGAGACCCTGCAGATAAACAATAGAGAAATGGGGGACCATAAAGACAAAACAATAAAGTAGGGATTTCACAACCACAACTTGTCGATAAATGATTTCTTGCCAGACAGAATGTCATCAAGCAAAGTTTTCTTCAACCATCTTAAGATCGGTTTCTTTGTCTGGTGATGGTGGTTGCTATTAGGACAGGATCGCCTTCTTAACAGCCCGATATTACATTGTTTTAATGTAATTTAGATGGAATGTAAGGATGTGACTTTCTGCTTCTTGGCTAATGGCTGCTGCTCTTCTAATGTGGCTGCAGAGAAAGGCCTTAGGCCTTACAGGGTTACATGCATTCCCTGTTGGGAAGCTTGTCCTAAACGCCTAAAAACAACAAAATTTCAAATTCTCCCTGATGAGCTAGCATCTTGTATAGCGCCTGGAACTTTAAGCACCAAAAACACAGGCTTCTACCACTTAAAACTAAAGGAGTAACTCCATCAGCTGTAAGAGGTTATATCCTCTATGTGACCCAGCCACTAGAAGCAGATGAGACACACACACAGCGTGCATGTTAAACAATGGTTAGTGTGTATTGTATATAACATTACTGGTGCTAAGGATGCTCTGCTTAGTGGTGTGACTGTTCCTCAGGGTGATAGGAGTCAGAGTTCACCTCACAGTTTTAAGAGTTTGTGAACGTGTTAATGAGAGATGAGACACCAGGGGTGCTTGTGTGTAATTCATTACAATTTATATTGCATTAGGGTTTATAGCCTCATGTGCTAGTCATTGTACAATATCTCCCTGTCCCAAAGAGCTGACCGTCGTAAGTGCCAGGCAAAAGGCAGCAGGTGGATACAGCTAAAAGATGGGGGTCAGCACAAGGGAACAGTGAGATGATATTGGTCATGGTGAAAAAGGTGATAGCAGCAAGTGAGCTGCCTAATCATTGTCAAGTTTTAATAGGCATCATGGCAGTGAAGTATTTTTAAGGGGAAATTTAAAGAAGGACAATGAGGTGGCTCTACAGCTATTTACAATGGTGTGGGTGTAGGCACAGAGGTGCTTGTTGAAAAGTTTTTAAAATGGGCAATCAAGAATGGCATTGGTAGCATTCTTGCATAAAAGATGATGGTAGATGAGGGTTCTTAAATGTGAAGAATAATAGTTTGTTTTGATGTAGCAGAGTTTCTACCCACTCTCTTTGTCACCTCTTTGTTCCTGTTCTCAGAGAAGGGGAGATATTTGATTCCCATATGTAGATTAAAGAGCTATAGTGGGAAGATGGGGGAGAATTTTTGTCCTTCCACAGGTCAATATATGGTAAAGTGGATGGTTAAAATCCTCTAGGAGTGTGCCCTTTGAGCAAAAGTCAGGCCTGATGTAAGTGAGTGAAACTCCATTTATTTCAGATGTCTGTTTACTCTAGGATTAAATATGTCCCATTGTTTCAACATCCATAACTAGACCATTCTGGCTGGTCTGAGACTTGGTCCAGGATTTGATGTTCCCAAATTCATGCTTCCTTCCCTTTCTTCTGTTGTCCCACTACCCTGTCAGGAGCCCTAACCAAATGGCATTTGAAACTCTGAAGGACTGACCACCTTCAGGCAATACTAGGCAATTGGAGTTGGTATTGATTCAGTGGGAAGCGATATCCCCACTGCAGTAGTCTAGGTTTTCCTGGTAGGATTCCCAACCAAATACAAACTAAACCAATCCCTGCTGAATTTATGAGAGATGGGAGGGATCTTAGCATCCCCTTGGGATGGTACAGTGATTCAGTCAAGCAGATTGGGGCCTGCCTGAGTGAGAAGGAAAGGGAACAGTCAGGCAGGGAGTGGCAGTTACAAAGTCCTATCAATCACGTACACAAACATCCTGCTCTGAACTGCCTCTTTCCTCTGTGGGTAGTGACTGTTCCCTGCCACTGTGGACTCCTCCCCCAGCATTTGGGGAGTATGGAGGAGGGGCTGGATTACACATGTAATCTCTTTAGAATAAGGCTGACCTAGTTGAAGGGACACACCCACCCTCCACACGCACACAGTGGGAGGGGAGCAGGCAGATCTCATGATCAGGGTGAGGGTTAACACTCTTTATTTGCTGCTATTGGATGCTATTTATATATACACAGAGCATACAGATTAAAATGCTTCTCTCCTTAGAGCATATGTGGCTGCTTTGTATTAACAGTTTCTCTCTTGCCATGGCTCCAAATCATGTAGAATCTGGAGCTAGAAAGACCTATTTGACCTCATCTTGCTTATCTTTCCCTGCTTTCTTGGACACAGCCTGATCATTCTTTGCTGTGTTATCTAGGTCTCTTGTCTATTACCAGTTATAAATGACCCAAGTGATGTGCCTCTACCATTCTCATTGGGAGGCTATGGCTATTCCAAAATGAAATAAACGATGAAATATTTCTTGGAACTTTCCTCCTGAAATTTCAACTAATTTCTTCTAGTTGCAGCCCCTTTAGCACCCTTAAAGGTCTCTATCCCTCTTTGGCTGTACTGGGTCAGACCATTCTTATGTTCTTAAACACCAATCATACATCTAGCCCAGTATCCTGTCTTCAGACAGGCCAATGCCAGGTGCTTCTGAAGGAATGAACAGAATAGCAATCATTGAGTGATCCATCCCCTGTCATCCACTCCCAGTTCTGGCAATCAGAGTCTAGGGATACCCAGGGCATGAGGTTGCATCCCTGGCCATCTTGGTGAATAGCCATTGATGGACCTATCCTCCATGAATTAATCTAGTTTTTGAACACTGTTATAGTTTTTGGCCTTCACAACATCCCCTGGTAACACATTCCACATGTTGACTGTGCATTTTGTAAAGAACTATTTCCTTTTTGTTTGTTTTTTGTTTTTAAAACCTGCTGCCTCTTCATTTAATTGGGTGACTCCTAGTTCTTGTGTTATGAGAGGGGTAAATAACACTTCCCTATTCACTTCTTCCACACCATTCATGATTTTATAGACCTCTATCATATCCCCCTAGTCATCTATTTTCCAAGCTGAAAAGTCTCACTCCTTTTATTCTTTCCTCATATGGAAGCTGTTCCATAGCTCTAAACATTTTTTTGTTGCCCTGCTCCAATTCTAACATACGATGGGACAACCAGAACTGCATGCAGTATTCAAGGTGTGTGCACTGAAATGCAGTTGCTTCTTGGATGGAGCATGGCTATTTTTTAACATGTCATAGTAACATGATATGACTGTATCATCAGAGGATACATGAAGAAGACTTCTCCAAATAGGCTTCTCTTTGGAAAAGGAAATCCTGTTGTACAAGCTTTTAACTATTGAGTGCCCAGTGTGTCTTAATTTGTAATGCTCTCACCTCTGAGATGGAAGGGCTGAGTCAATCTTGGTTTCACACCTGTTGCTGATACTGCACAGCAGTAAGACAGGACAGTGCTGCTACTCATCTTTTGAGGAAGACTTCTTGCCTGTTTACATCAAATTTTAGAGCCTAGGGAAACCCTTGAACATAAGAACGGCCATACTGGGTCAGATCAAAGGTCCATCTAGCCCAGTATTCTGTCTTCTGACAGCGGCCAATGCCAGGTGCCCCAGAGGCAATGAATAGAACAAGTAATCATCAAGTGATCCAACCCCTGTCACCCATTCCCAGCTTCTGGCAAATAGAGGCTAGGGATGCCATCCCTGCCCATTCTGGCTAATAGCCATTGATGGACCTATCCTCCATGACAGTTTATCTAGTTCTGTTTTGAACTCTGTTATAGTCTTGGCCTTCACAACATCCTCTGGCAAGGAGTTCCACAGGTTGACTGTGCATTGTGTGAAAAAATACTTCCTTTTGTTTGTTTTAAACTTCTGCCTATTAATATAATTTGGTGGCCCCTAGTTCTTGTGTTATGAGGAGTAAATAACATGTCCTTATTTACTTTGTCCACACCAATCATGATTTTATAGACCTCTATCATATCCCTCTTTAGTCGTCTCTTTTCCAAGCTGAAAAGTCCAAGTCTTATTAATCTGTCCTCATATGGCAGCTGTTCCATACCTGTCATCATTTTTGTTGCCCTTTTTTGAACTTTTTCCAGTTCCAATGTATCTTTTTTTGAGATGGAGCAACCACGTCTACACGCAGTATTCAAGATGTGGGTGTACCATGGATTTATATAGAGGCAATATGATATTTTCTGTCTTATCTGTCCCTTTCTTAATGATTCCGAACATTCAGTTATCTTTTTTGACTGTTGCTGCACATTGAGTGGATGTTTTCAGAGAACTATCCACAATGACTCCAAGATCTTTCTTGAGTGGTAACAGCTAGTTTAGACCCCATAATTTTATATGTATAGTTGGGATTATGTTTTCCAGTGTGCATTACTTTGCATTTATCAACATTGAGTTTCATCTGCCTTTTTGTTGCCCAGTCACCCAGTTTTGAGAGATTCTTTTGTAGCTCTTTGCAGTCTGCCTGGGACTTAATTATCTTGAGCAGTTTTGTATCATCTGCAAATTTTGCCACCTCACTGTTTACCCCTTTTTCCAGATCATTTATGAATATGTTGAATAGGACTGATCCCAGTACAGACCTCTCAGGGACACCACTATTTACCTCTCTCCATTCTGAAAACTGACCATTTATTCCTACTCTTTCTTTCCTATCTTTTAACCAGTTACCAATCCACGTGAGGGAACCTTCCCTCTTATCCCATGACTGCTTACTTTGCTGAAGAGCCTCTGGTGAGGGACCCATCAAAGGCTTTCTGAGAATCTAAATACACCATATCCACTGGATCCCCCTTCTCCACATACTTGTTGACCCCCTCAAAGAATTCTAGTAGATTGGCGAAGCATGATTTCGCTTTACAAAAACCATGTTGACGCTTCCCCAACAAATTATTTCATCTATGTGTGTCATAATTTTGTTCTTTACTGTAGTTTCAACCAGTTTGCCCAGTACTGATGTCAGGCTTACTGGCTGTAATTGCTGGGGTCACCTCTGGAGCCCTTTTTAAAAATTGGTGTCACGTTAGCTATCCTCCAGTCATTTGGTACAGAAGCTGATTTAAACGATAGGTTACAGATTACAGTTAGTCCTGCAATTTCACATTTGAGTTCCTTCAGAACTCTTGAGTGAATACTATCTGGTCCTGGTGACTTATTGCTTGTTTGGCTTATCAATTTGTTCCAAAACCTTTTCTAATGACACCTCAATCTGGGACAGTTCCTCATTCTTTTTAGGTGACAAATCTGGCTCAGGTTTCGTAATCTCCCTCGCATCCTCAACCGTGCAGACTAGTGCAAAGAATTCATTTAGTTTCTCTGCAATGGCCTTATCATAAATCCTTGAGTGCTCTGTTAGCATCCCTTAAGGTTATTTCAGCAGAGGTCCTGAACTGTGAACTGTTCCTTCATGTACAATCTGTGTGTTTTACTTTGTTTCAATTTTGAATTCATTCAAAATTAGTTTTGTCTCTGTGTAGTATATCTCCCGAATCTGTCCATGTATAATATATTTCTATTATCACCTTTTTCTCTAAGTGAAATATTAAGAATTGCAATCTTTCTATCCATAAATCTCATAATACCACAAACTATCCAGTCTGTCCTCAGTCACCATAGCATCTGGGCACCTCACAGATTTGAATGAATTTATTCTTACTGTACCCCTGTGATATAGGTAAATCTGATATTAGATTCCTCATTTGACAAATGGGAGTAGGCTAGGAGAGACTGAACCAGATGAAATGATGTGGCCACAGTCACACAGAAGTCTGCATCGAAGGCAGGAACTGCACCCAAATCTCCAGAGTCTAAATCCAGTGCTGGTATCAAATTTTCCTGGTTTTGATCTAATCTGTGTCCAAGTTTGTTAATTGTGATACCTAGCTCTTATATATAGCACCTTTTTTCATGTTAAGATCTCAAAGTGCTTGACAACACTTCTAGGTATACTTAATCCTGCCTCAGCACCAGAAGAAGGCCTAGATGACCTCTTGAGGTCCCTTCCAACCCGACGTTTCTATGATAGTGCTTCAGTTAAAATCTTTGACATAAATTGCATTAACTTTAGTAGATGTAGGTGTAGCCCACTAATTGCTCAAGGAGCCTTTCAATGAATATGGGCTGAGCTTTGATAGTGGAACAGAGCCCAAAGCCAGAAGTTTTGCATAGTTTCAGATTTTGTTGCAAACATCTTGCACAGTTCTGCGTTCCCTTTGTTGAAACTTTGGGGGCACTACTGGATATGGGGGGTGGTGGTCTGGGTAGAGGGATGCACAGTTAATATTGTCATCCATCAAGAGATTTCAGTTTAATTCACATCTGCCCATCTCTCCTTTGCTGTCCACAGAGAAGAGAAATTCAAGATGCTGTCAAGGTCGTGTGGCTTTTTGGACCTCTGTCCTCTATGGTCTCTGAAAGGACGTCAGGTCTTGGGCCTCCTGCCCATTCTTGTGTCTGTGTGGAATTAGATCAGGACCTAAGTACGCTATCCCACGTATACAAAACACTTATCACCATGCAGGTCCAAGTGGGTTTCAGGAACTTGTCTCTTCCCTTTGAGGACTTGCGACCAATGATGGTGTCCAACGACCTTCTTAAGACAAAGGACCAGAGCATTAGAGTCAAAAATGGCATATGGGCATATTTAATCTAATCTAATGCTTCACCACAAGCAGTTAGGTGAACTTCCCTCCTGAGTTACAGGAACAGAACTAACTTGTATCTGTTAGCAAGTTCAGATCCTCCTGTGACTCTGAGCATCTCTCAATCTGATTCTTTCTCTGACTTACCATGTTTGAACTTTTTGGTGGGGGGGGCAGGGGTGGAGGATGCTGCTTCGGAAAAGGGGTGGAACCATTAATGCTACTTGGTCTGGCATTATTAATGACCTGTTAAGTGACTTTCAGAAAGGGCCTCCTCTTCTTGCCCTTGGTTCTACTACCCAGACAAACACCTAGGGTAAAATATTCCTTCCATTATATAATACAGAAACACCACTGTCATGACAGCATTAGAGCCTTTGTCACAGATACCATGGTACTCTGAACTATATGGGGAGAAATTGCCAATGTGGATGCCAGTGGGGTTGTGGGGATGGTCTGGAGCGTAAGAGGGTAAGTTAGGACTCGGGAGACCTTGGTTTGGCTCCTGCCGTGGTTCAATCCAGCAGACTTCCTGTGTGACTTTGGGCAAGTAACTTTATCTACTTAGTGCCTCTGTTCCATGTCTAAAAATGAGAATAATATCTCTCGCTGTACTCTGAGGTAGAGGTTATGCTCTGCTAAGGATTGTATGGTACTGAGATACTAAGTTGCTCAAGGTCATTTAAATCACTATATAGTGCCCTTTCTGAATAAAGCAGTGAGGCTGTACATGAATAGTCTGAGATTTGGCAGAGGCAAGGGATAGCAGCCACTCTGTCTCCTTGCTGCCAGCCACTAACTTGCTAACAGGGGAACTGCTCTGGGAGAATCTGATTTCTGTTGCATTCCACCTCTGACTTTTGATCAAGATGACTGTTTTGTCTCTTTAAAGACCGCAATTAAGAAGAACAACCCACGGAAATACCTGCGCAGTGTTGGTGATGGAGAGACTGTAGAATTTGACGTGGTCGAGGGAGAGAAGGTGAGAGAATCAGAGAGAGAGAGAGGCCTAAGTGGTCTTGAGTAGTCCATTTCCACCTTTCTCCCAATGGGGGTGGATGTAGGATCATTCCTTTGTATATGTCCTCTAGTGCTCTGTCCAGTCTAGTGATAAATTACTCTACTGATGGAGCTTCTGCTATTTCCCTTGGGAGACTATTGTTCTGTCTAATAAATCTTTGCAAAATATATCAGGATCTCCACTTTGAAATTGTTTCTCTTGAATGTCATCCCATTACTCTTGTGGGCTATAATTTTTTCTTAAATAGGAGGGCTGTGGGTCTGTACATGCACATTTTTGTTCCCGCTGAATAATTCTCTCTGTCCTTGGTATTGGTACCCTTCAAATACTTGTAGATTCATGTTCCCTGTTAATTGTCATTTAGCTAATCTGTAGATATTCAAGGGTTGTTTTGATTTGTGGTGTGTGTGTGGTTTATTTGGTTGGTTAGGGGTGTTGTTGTTTTTGTTCCTCATAATTCAATTCAATTTTTCTGGCCCTCTGATCATTTTGCTGATCTCTTCTGAACTCCCTATAGTTTGTGAATCTCTTTCTGGAAATGAAGTTGAGAATACCTGGCCTGCTTGTGCATTCTTGCCATATGCAGCTTGTGAGGAATGGAAAAATAAGCAGCGTCAAAGAAACCTGCTATTTGGAGGGAAGACAATCACCTCTTGCCTTAATTCTGGAAACAGGGAGGTGTTTTGATTCCCCATCTTGCTTCCTTTTTCTGGGTCTGTACACCTTCCACTTGGTTCTTGTTCTCTTGCATGTTTTTCATCACGTCCTTTCTCTCTGTTTCTGTCTCAGGGTGCAGAAGCAGCCAATGTCACTGGTCCAGATGGAGTCCCTGTGGAAGGCAGCCGTTATGCTGCAGACAGGCGCCGTTACCGACGTGGCTATTATGGCAGACGCCGTGGACCACCTCGTAATGTAAGTTGGGCTCATTTTTAGTTCCAGCACTCCCACTTCAAACCCAGATCCTGAGATTCCCTGCATGAGGAGTGGGGAATTCCAAGTTAAGCTCTGTCATGATGAACAAATCTAGCTGAACTTGGAGGCAAGTGGTATGTTCCTCCTGATGTACCCAGAGGGGAGAGGTTAACCGGCCACTGTCTTCTACCATTATTATGTGTCCACAGTGTTGGAGCTGACATAATACACTCAGCCACTTGAGCTTTTCTGAAGAGATCCCTCTCTGGTGTCTGTCTCTAGGAGGATGTGAAAAGTGGCTTTTGGTGGTGAAAATATTTTCCGCCTTAAAAATGTGCCTGTATTTCTTTGCACAGTGAAGTGTTCACTCTATTCTCTTCACTCACTCCTTTTTGGTTCTGTCTACGCTGGCCTAAAAAGTGATGGAATAAACAGTTGCTTTCCTTGCCCGTACAGGGACCATGTTAGGCCCCTATCTGTGCAAGGGCTTCAAGCAGTGCACCTTTCGCCCTGTGATTATGCCAAAGTCTGATGCCCATGTTTGGTGCCTCCTGTGCCTGGGTAAAACCCATTCAGTAAAGCATTGTGCAGAGTGCTATACTTTCATTCCGTGGACCACATGGGAGATTGAGATGAGCCTGCAGCCTCAAATCTAAGCCTACAGCCTGGTAACCTGACAGGTCTGCCAAAGGTATTCAGTTCAGCCTTTGTGCTGAGGTCCTCTGACACAGGGTCCAAGACACACACTTGGGAGCCCTGAGGCCAGAACAACCTTCTATCATGGGCCGAAGATCGGAATTTCCTTGGCTCTGTATTGGGTGTAAATCTGTCACAGGTGCCACTTTAGATTTACACCGTGGCAATATCTGCACCAATTGCTAAGATTTCAAACCTTAGCATTGACAGAGGAGGCAGCAACAACAAAGAGAGAGGAAGCCACATCCCTCTCCTTTATTCTCTTCAATCCATGAGGGCCTTGAAGACTCTTATGGCATTGCCGTCGCCTGTTCTCCATGCTTCTCAGGAGCTGTCATAACTAATTTGGATTCCTCATTGGTTCAGGTGGCAGTGTTGCCTTTTGATATCTGTGCGCCTGAGTTGGCGGGGGGGTCCACTGTCAAGGCAACTAGCCACCCCACAACTTGCTTTTTTTGCTGTTTGAATTCTGTGCCTGTACTGATTTCTCTTGTCTTAATCCAGAACTGCCTTGGGGGTAACTTTTAACCCCTTCAGAGATTAACTTGGAGGGTCTCCTGACTCAGCCTCAGGACCCTGGTCATCTACCCCCACCTCAGATCAAGGTATCATGGAAGGATATCTTGCAGGGCCATCTTCAACTTGTGTTGCCCTCTGTACAGGACTCCATGAAAGGCTTGCTGGAGGTTGAGGCCAATCTCTGCACTGGCACCAGTGACCCTTCCAAAACTATATCTTCTCTCTGCACCAATGCCCTCACAGGCACCTATTCCTCATCTGCCACTGACACAGCCTGTCTTTGCTGACACAGATACCAGTAAGAGACCCCTTAGATCTATCCACATCTGTGGAATAGTATGAGATTCCTTCAGAGGAAACGTTCAAGTTCCTTTTGTAGGCACATACGAATAGTGTCTCATCAGAAGAACAAATTCGTGCTTCATCTGTTTCCCTCCTTACGAACAGATACTGTTTCAGTAACTAGTGGGGAGAATGGCAAGTGTTCTCAAGCTGCAAAAAAGGTTATGGCACCAGAGATATCAATCCCCTGTTTATCAGATTCCAGATGCAGACCAGAGACAAGCTTGCTCTGCCTACAACTGTGCCTAAGGATATCTGGCTCTCTTTGCTCTCATTTCCAAGAGAGTAGACAGGGTTTATGTTAAACCACGTGAAGGACATCAGTTATAGTGTTGCTTGGCAAACTCCGTGCTGTTGCCTGCAGCACAGGAAAGAAGGGTCAGTAAGGTGTTCCACACTACCCTCTCTGACAGAGGGGATATTAACTGGATATTTTGGTAGATGTTCCTACTTACCTGTCTCACTAGGATTTTGGGTGGCCAACTGTAAGCCACATGTCCCATTACAGTTATGCCCTGTGGATACCACAAGACACATCCTGGAGTTTTTCCTGAGGAACAGAAGAAATGACCTAGGACACTGGTTGTTGAGGGTCATGTGCTTGCTAAAGTGCTCCCTAAAAGCAGCATATGATGCCTTGCACAGAAGTCAAGGATGGTTGGCCATAGGAGTGTACTCCTTTGAGGGCCTGGGCTTCTTTAATGACAAAACAGATGAAGCCTTAGAGAACATTAAGGCCTCTGCCTGCTCTTGGTGGCTAGCAGTCCTTTTCCTCAACTTGGAGGAGGTCTGCCCTTCCTACTTTCAAAGTCAGGTTCCCTCACAACACCAAAGCATACAGCCCCAAAGGTGATATGCTCCACCTCCTTCTAAACTTGCTACTTGCCTCAGCAGTATAGAATCAGGTTTCGTTGCCATTGGATAGAGTCAGCATTGGCCTCTATCCAAAAGTTTTGCGAGGTATAGTTGAGAGCTGTGCACCAATTTACATCTTGTCTCCCTATCCTTTGGATCCAGTCTTTCTTTCTACAGTATCTAGTATAGGATTTCTTCCAATTTCTGGGTACTGGACACAGTCAGTGACAAATACTCCATCCAGTTCTTCGTTGTGCCACCTTGTCACCTCCCTCTTCAGGGACCCGTATTCTGAGACAGTTCCGTCAGAAGCGGTGGATTCTCTTCTCAAGAAGAGCTACAGGGGAGTTTCCACAAAAACGCTGAAGGGAAAAGAATTTATTTTTTCTCTTTCCTGATCCCTGAGAAGAATGATGGCCTGAGACCCATTGTGGACCTCAGAAACCTCAACAGGTACATGTAACCATTCACATTCAGGATGTTCATGATGGGGGGCATTTATGGCTTCCTTAAAGAACACCTGCTTTCATGCAGCATCCAAATGCTTGCATCAAGTTCTGAGGTTCTGTGTGGAGACAAGGCATTAGAGTCCTTCCTTTATCACAGCCCTGTGAGTGTTCACCAAGTGCTTCATAGTGGTTGCTGCACACCTCAGACACTAAGCAATATTTGTTTACACGTCTGGTTGACAGGCTCCACAGGACCTCTCCTCAGCAGTTCAGTATGTATTCAGCCTCTTCCAGTTTTTGGGATAGTTTGATTAATTGGAAGAAACCCACTTTTCAACCTGCACAAAGTATCACCTTTTATCAGAGTGGTCCTGAATGCCAGTTGGGTTAGAAACTTTCAGGATGGTACCTATTGCTTCCCAACTCAGCATAGTTGCCCCGATGCCTTCGATCTTGACTAGGGTGTGTATTGCCAAGGCCATAAAAGACAAGACATATGGAACACGTGGGATTCCAGACAGTCTGATGTGCTCCATCCAGGTACATAAACAGGACAGTGTAGTGCTCCTAAATACTAGCAGAAACCATTCAGTCTCTCATTAAATCTAGCTGCTATATGGGAGGATTGGAGGTATATATATATATATATTTTAAAAATGGCTCAGTGATCTGTGAAACGATAGGTTCTATAAGCTGTACGTCTGTACCTGGTAACCTGGCTGAAACAATAACTAAAAATAATCTTACAGATGTTTTATTACAGGGTCTACTCACTACAATTCTTGCGAAGGAAAATAGATTTAGTGCAACACTATTAAAATTCTTTGGCCTTGTCAATGAAGTAGTGGACAAAGCAGAACCAGTTGAAATAATTAATTTAGACTTTCAAAATGTCTCTGACAAAGTCTCTTACCATAGGCTACTAAAGATGCTAAGTATCATGGGGTGAGAGGCAAAGTATTGTCATTTGATCAAAAACTGGCTAGGAGACAAGACAAAGTAGAATGGTCAACTTTCGTTATGGCAAAAGGTTGTGGGATGACTCAAGTTTCTGTACTGGGTCTAGTGTTTAACAACGAAAAGGGCAGTTAGGTAGCAAAATCGGCAGGTAACAGTTATTTAGGTTAGTCAGAACTAGAGAGGACTGTGAGGAAGTACATAGACTCGACCAAGCTAGGTAAATGGGCAACATGAAGACAAATGTTAATTTAACTATCCTACATAAGAAAAGGGCCTGGACATCATTGTAGACAACTCAGTGTAGACCTCTGCTCAGTGTGCAGCTGCAGTCAAAGGAGAACAAGATGCATAAGAAATGGCATATAATGCCATTACATGAATCAGTGATCTGTTTAATCTGGAATTGTAGTTGCCCTGGCCCTGGGACTAGCACCTCCTGCAGTTTCAATCAAGAGGGATAATGTTAAGGCTTGCAGCTGTGATGCAGTAGCATAGAATGCTGTCCTTGGAGAGAGACTGGCAATGAGAGAGCAGGGAGAGGGGAAGGAGTTGGAAGGTAGTTAAAGAAGGAGACGACAAAAAGAGGCGGTGCTGGGATAAAAGGGGGATTTGCCAGAGGAAGCTAACTGTCTGAAACACAGTGTGCAAGGAGCCTGGATGTGAGGGGCATACCTCCTTGTGAATGATGAGGTTGACCACTGGGACATTGACAGGGAATACAGTTTGGGCGCCTTGGGAATGAGTGTGGCTATCCAGGTAGAGGAGTGGACCTGTAGGAAAGAGATGTGGTCATTGGAGTGTCAAAGCAAAGGAGCGTCGCAAGCCAGAGAGAGGTGAAGGTGGTGGAATAACTGGGGTGAAGCTCAGGGAGAGGAGGTGCTGATTCTCTCTTGGGGTGACACAACATGGTGTTAACAAATTTCTTTTGTGATGGTAATTTACAGTTTATTTTCCTAAGCAAGTATTTGTTACTTTATATTAATGTTCTGTTATATATATCTTATTGTCCCTACCAAATTTCTGGGTGTTTCCTTTTTAAAGTTTAACATTTAAGATTATCTCCCTTGTATTAGCTTGCCTCTGTCTTTCTGCACAGTAGGAATAGCCTAGCTGAGAACTGGGTCACTTCAGAATTGTGCATGCAGTGTAGGTCACCTCACCTCTAAAATAATAATGCAAAAATACAGGGGCTCAGTGAAGAGCAATGAAAATGGATAAGCATGGAAAAGACTGTCATATGAAGAAAAATTAAAAGATTTGGATGGCTTACCTTAGAAAGAAGATGACTAAAAAAAGACATGATAAAAGTATATAAAATGGTGTGTGTGTGTGTAGGTTAGAGCTTCTGTTTTTCACTGTCTCATAACAGAAAAACAAGGGAATGTTGAAATTGAAATGTGGCAAATTCAAAACTAACAAGGAAATATATAATTGGACTTTGGAACTTGCTTTCAGGGGATGTTCTTGAGGCCAAAAACTTAGAAAGATTCAAAGAGGGATAGCACTATAGGGATAAGCCTATTCAGAGTTATAATAATTAATGCTCAAAGGAAGGTCTTGAAAGGGATAAACAGCTTCATGATTAAAGCCAATCTCTGACTATTAGGACAAGATCTTCATGGAGGCCTTCCCACCCCAGCTGCAGGGTTCTTAACCTTTTTTCTGAAATATCTCATACTGGCTAGTGTTAGAGACTGGATACTGGACTAGATGGACCTTGAGTCTGAAGTAACTGGTATATTCCTGCAAAGGTGGAGGAATTAGACTTGTCCGTCCGTCCCTGTCTCTCTCTCTCCCTCCCCCCCCCCCCCCCCACGCTTTATAATCTATAGTGGGGAGAAACCTGGAGGAATATTTTAAAATGTTTTTGTCTTTCCTGACCCCTGCACAATGTTGTTTGTGTTTTTTTGTTTTTTTTAATATTAGAAATTCAGGTATTTTCTACTCCCTCCTGGAAGACTTTATAGATGGCTAAAGAACTGGTAGGATTATGGCATCCAGGCTTCAGTCTCCTGTGGAACTGTGAGGGGAAAGGATTTTATTTTATTGTCTAAAAACACTAATACACTTATTTCTTAACTCTGCTAAATCATTTCCATGTACTCTTCACCTTTTCTGAAGTCAGTGGAGTTACAATGGCATAAACATGGTGTAACAGAGTGGAGAATCCAAGGTGTGAACGGCTTGTCAGGAGGAAAGAAAAACCTGAGAAAAAGATCTTAGTGAAAAAACACAAACACCCAATTCCTGTCAATTGCAGGCTATAAAGGCTACCACTCCTATTCACTGGTCCTTGTAGTAGTGCTCTAGCAAAAACCAGGGAAGACCTGACTTGATTGTCTTGATGTTTCAAAGCCCAAAAAAGAGATAAAATCCACTTTGGAGAAACACACACTTTCTTTGTACTTCCACAGAGAAGGAAAAAGGAGACTTTTTTGCATGTCACTTCTAGATTATGTAGAAGAGGTAGTAGTAAGTGTTTGTGGTAAGTTTTCTGCCATTGACTTCACTGATAGTAGGAACAAACATTTAAATGGTCAACTCTTGCGGGTGAGTGTGTAGGATACAGCTCATTCCCTACGGTATGTTTGTAAAGCTCCATATAAACAGTTGATGCCATGTATGTGACCATATGGTCAACTGTGTGCAAGCCACAGAAGTCGACAGACAACACAACATATGTAGGGAGACCTAGATTAAGATTCTGTGATAAAATTTTGTTTTATTTCTTTATCATTTAGTATCATGTACACCCTGATCAAGGCCCCAGCATGGTCAGCTTGACCTAAACTATAGCAAAATCCTGGATTCCATGTCTAAACTAGAAATTCTCTGGAAGCTGCATTTAAATGAAAAGGGGGAGGATTTTACTGAATTAAATTCAGATGAAAAGACCAATTAGTATAGTATTCCCTCAGTTATTTATTTGGGTATTCAATTCACAGGTTTTACACTGCCCTTAAATTTTCTTTCTTCTATATGCTGCAAGAGTTTTAAATTAAATTGCATTTTGGAAGCTGCCATGGGGAAGATGGAGGCTTTGGCAGATACGTAGGCTATTGTAGGACTTTTCTGCAGTGTCAAAGGCTCAGGAAATGGTTTGGGATTGTGGGCCATGTATATTGGCTGGAAGCTATTGCTAAAATGATCAGTTGAAAAATTGGTAGCACTAGTGATATTGTCATAATGGGATTTCAGTGGCAGCCGCAGGGACGTGCTAGGGACATTGGCTGGGAATGGTGAACCGCAGCCACTGTTGCAGACGGTCAACGTTAGCAGAATGTCTCGCAGGCCACAGGTTCCCCACCACTGGCTTAGAGCGTCTTCACCAGAAGCGCTACAGCATGCAACTGCATTGGTACAGCTGTGCTGATGCAAGTGTATACCTGCCCTAAGCCTGGTAAAGGGGATTTCCTGTAGTTCAAATGGTACAGGCCTATATTGTTCAAACTGAAGGACCAGGGTTCTAGTCTTGGCTTCTCAGAGATGTGGGGGAGTGTGACTTTTCTAGTAATCATCTGTCTACAGCACACACATCCATTACAGTGGGTACGGGAGGGGCCTGCTGATCTGGATTGGGCTTTGCAGTGCAAGGGAGTCTTGAGGAGAAATTTGGTAGGTATGCATGCTAGGATAAGGGAGTACAATGCAGGCCTGTGGCTAGCATGGAAGAAGGCGCAAAGATCAGAGTAGGCAAATACACAAAGGGAATGATGAAATGGTATTTGCTTCCAATCATGGCCCGTGGTACCTCCCTCTCCCTAAAATCAGTTCCTGCTCCTTGATGTTCACATTATGCCCCTCCCCACTGTTGAGTTGTTCCTTAGATAGGCTGCATGTCATCTTTTGCACCTTCCCTCTTAAATCAGACCTTCCAGCCCCTTCATCATTCTTGTTTTTGTTTTCTCCTCATTCCCTTCATTGTGACTGCATCTTCTGGCACTGCAGTGCCTGAAACTGGATGTTGCTGACCTGGTGCATTCGCACTGGAGTCACAGAAAGGGACTGTCTCCTCCCTGATAAGGTGCTCAAGTGTGTGCAGTCTAGAATTACATTGGTTTTGTGTAGGGGAGGCCTTGGTTTGACATCTGCTCCCTCCTCCTCCTCCTCCTGGTTCTCACTCTGTGTTTCTTTGCTTCGTCAGTACCCGGGTGAGGAGGAGGAGGAGGAGGGGAGCGGGAGCAGTGAAGGATTGGATCCTCTCATCACCGAAGGGCATATCCCAGGGTCACGGAACCAGCTGCGCCGCCCACAGTACCGGCAGCGCTTCTTCCCACCTTACCGCGCAGGACAGACCTTTGACCGTCGCTCACGGGTCTATTCCCATGCTGCTGATGGCACGCAGGTAAAACAGCGTCTGGAAACTATGATTACCTCCCTGCCCTGCTCCCTTCTCCCTTGCTGACCCATCTGCCTCTACATCTGTGAACTTGCTTCTCAGTGGAGTGATTCAGACACAGTTGTGACTGAACTTCCAGGTTGATTTTCTGCTGGTACACTTCCATCCTCATTAAACAACAATATAATTGTCCCTCAAAAAGGTATAATCCAGTTACATTATTCTGACATTCAAATGGTAATTGCAGGGTTTGGAGGACTGAGGCAGCAGGATTCAGCTTTCTCTGATGAAGAGGTGATTGAGAAACCCAGTAATCTCTATTGCAATGACCTGTGGAGTTCACTGGAGCCATGGGACACTTGTTGCCTCTCTATGCATTTGTAGTATTCATATTTCAGTAGTTCTCCAACTTTTCATTCTTTGTGGACAAGCCAGTAACTCTCCATCCTTCCCGCCATCCCCTTTGCTAATTCTGAAAGATGTCACCTGTTGTGGATCATCTGCTGTTCAACGGATCTCGCTTGGAGGAAACTATTGATCTAGAGCTGTCTGTCTTAACTCAGTCTGTGCCCAGGCATCATCCACCCCATGAAACATAAGAAAGTAAAGAAAGAAAGTAGGGGGGGAGTTCTGAAACTATGGGATTATTTTACTGTCACCTGTTTTGTAGCATGTTGCAAGCCTTCTGATTCCAAAAGGATAAGAGTAATAGTTCTATCTCAAACCACTCTAAATGTCCAAGTTGTCTTTCCCTCCTGGGTGTTCACACCTTTCAGATTGTATTTGATTACCTCTACCAGTACTATCCATTTAGCCAGCATTTGATGGAGATTCCTCTGGTTACTTTTTGTCTGTCAGTTTTTCCACCAACAAACGGCATTACCTGATGTGCTGTTTTCTTTCACATGCTCTCTCTCTGTTTGTTTTTTTTCTTTGTCTTGATTCCACTCCCTACTTTTCTCCACCCCTCCTCCACCCCAGCAGCTGCCCCTGTCAGGCTGCTAAAAATAGTTGGCATAGCTATATGCAGGCACAGCATGTGAAACTGCAAGTGTCTTTAGAGCAGCTCTGTGTCTCTAGGAAACTTTGGAGGCAGAAAAGCCCCAGGAAGGACCTGATATATATCATCTCTCCTCCCCCTCCCCCCCCCCCGTGATGAATAATACAAGAACACACAGTGCCCAGGATTGGGGCACTCACAAGCATGTGTCAGAAGCAGTTTTGGTAAGGTTTCTGCCTCTCTGGAGCAGTGAATAAGCATCCTAAGGTGGCTTTTCTACCATCTGTTTCCTTTGAGGAAGGGGAGGGGCATTGCTGGCTCGTGTACTTCCAGTTTTCTTCTTTGTCAGAGTAAGAGCCTTCTGACCATGTTGTTCTTCCTTCTTTGGTACATAGGAATTCCCATACAGACCACTGGTCCATCTGCCCTGATATCTTGCTCCTGACAGTTCTGCTTGTTGGTCCATATAGTCCAGTATAGTGCCTCGCATATTAAATATTCCTTCAATTCCAAAAAAGGAAAAAACCCTGTAATGCACTTGGCTAATTGTATAATGCTTTGAAAGCTTCTGTCCCCTGCAACTGATTATTTTGCACCTTGAAGTATGAGTTCTCAGTTCCTTTAATGGACAAAGTTATACGGTCTTCTTTTTAAAAAAAAACTTGCCATATTTGTTGACTGACGCCCTGCAGCAGTGAGTTCCACAGGTCAGCCAAATGCAGCATGAACATACATTACCTTTGATTTTGTTCTAAATTTACTGGTTGTTTAATTTTGCCATGTTCCCCTTTGTTCTCATATCATGTCCCATGATCAGAAGAGGCAGGACTAGCTGGCTTTCACTCCAACCGTCTGTAGTTTAGAAATCCTCCATCAGCTGCCAACGTGTCCATAATCCTTTTGTTTGGTCTTAGGGTGGTGATGGGGAAATCAAGGATGGGGTCCCAGAAGGAGCACAGCTTCATCAGCAAATCCATCGGAATCCCTCCTATCGCGCGCGCTATCGCAGGTATGTACCATACACTCTCCCCTATCCAAGCTACCACTGGATTGAAGCTGTCACAGTGCCTATATAGTACCTAAGAACATTTTGGTACAGAATCCCCAGAACTCAAAATACTTTACAAAGATTTGTGTGTAAAAAGCATTCTCGCCATTTTACAGAGGGGAAGCTGAAGGAGGGGTGATGGGATTTGCCTGCGGGTGTGAGAATGTGTGGAACTAGGGTATGTGATTCCTCTTCCCTAGTCTCTGGTGTCTCAACAATTGGCAACATTCTGAAATTTGTCACACATTATCTGTTTTCCTGTATGACTACGCTGCACCCAAAAAACCAACCAACAGCCCAACGCAGCAGCGAAACTCGGGCTGGTGCCCAGGTTCTGAGACCCTACCCCTGTGCTGGGTTTCAGAGCTGGGCTCCAGCTCAAACTGGAACAGCTACACTTGCTGTTTTGTTTTTTTTTAGCCCTGTAGTGTGAGCTCCACAAGCCAGAGTCAGTTGACCTGGGCTCTAAAATTTGCTGACTGGGTTTTTTGCAGTGTAGACAGACTATTTGAGTCTTACCCTTCAAGATCTAAAAGGACAGTTAGAGTCCTGATTTTAATCAGAGCATTGCAATTACTCTGTAGTATCCTGCTGTTCGGACACTTTCTGCAGGAACTGGGGGGGATTGGCTAGGTTTGAGGGAGGACCTCAAGATTAAGGACTTGTCTGCATGGGGGAAATAGCTTTTCCACAACGGTTTTCTAGTGTGTACACTTATTCCAAACTGAGTGCCTTCATGTGGTTTAGCTTAATCCACTTCCAAGTCTTAAATTAAGTCCACTTGGATTAAGCTAAACTGCACAAAGGCACTCTTACTGTGGAATAAGAGTCTGGAATAGCTATTGAGCTTTAAATTCACACTTCAGCTTATTCCACAGTGTCTTCTCTGTATAGGCAAGCCTCAGGGCTTGGCTGTACTTGCGAGTTAGAGCGCATTAAAGCAGCCCTGGGTGCCCTAGCTCACTACCCGTCCACACTGGCAAGGCACGTAGAGGGCACTCTGACTCCATGGCTAGAGCACTTCTGGTACTCCACCTCAGTAAGAAGGTTAACTCTTGTTGTGCCTTGGCTGAAACACCTGGGCGTCAGTGTGAACAAGATGTTTCATTCCTGCGCTCTGATCGGCCTCTGGAAACGTCCCATAATCCCCTTAAGTCAAGTAGCCACTCTTTTCATTGTTTTGAACTTGCTGTAGGAATGCGGATGTGCCCTTTGAAAGCTCCATTTCTGACAGCCGGCTGCTTATCTGCCCCGAGACAAAGCAACCATTACTGTGGAATGCTGTGTGTGAGAGAGAGGCGGGGGAGAGGTGGGGTCTGCTGCTGTCTGAAATTACAAGACAGCATGTTGACATGCTCTCAGCCCCCCAAAAACCCACTCTCTCTCCCCCTACATACACACAACACACTCCCTGTCACACTCCACCACCCTCCCCCATTTGAAAAGCACATTGCAGCCACTTGCATACTGGGATAGCTACCACAATGCACTGCTCTCTGTGGCCGCTGCAAGAGCTGCTAACGTGGCCACGTCAGTGCGCTTGTAGCTATCAGTGTGGACAGATTGCAGCACTTTCCCTACTGTGCTCTCCAGAGGCTGGTTTAACTCAAAGCGCTCTACATCTGCAAGTGTAGCCATGCCCTAAGTTTCTTGAATGCTCAAGATAACTGGCTGGGTAAAGGAGAGTATTGCAGAGTTATTCTTGCCACTCCTGTAAGAAAATGTGGTGACTTTAAAGGGGGGGGGGGAACTCATCAGACTGCTTTTGGGAGGGGTTAGAGAACTTCTCCCTTCCTCCCCAGAAAGCAAAATGACTGGTTAGATGACTGGGATAAAAATAACACAGTGACAGGTCAGGTGGATTTCACATGAGCGCTGGTGCCTTCCAACAGCAAGTTCATGGACTCTCTTTGGGTTACATGTTTTACATCCTCCACTGGCAATATAGGATTGTTCCCTTCACTCAGCAGGAAATTCTCCAGTCCTCGTGTTAAATGACTCACAATGGAGCTTCCACCACATCGGTTGTGGAGATCTCTGACCTCTTTTTGGTTTCATGAGTAGGACTGGTACACAGAACAGGTTTAGGTAAAATCAGGAGTTGCCTATTTTTCATCCGAGGCTTGAACCTGGAAATCACCAAACTTTTTTTGAGACTTGGCCCCACTTCTAATGAACTAAGCCCCTCCAATTTGAAAGGACCATTCAGATGCTTGTCCTGAATGTGTCTTATTCATCCCTCAAAGAGGGCATGAATGGTGAGTGTGAGATAAGGTACCCTGAACTGCATTCATCTGGAGTAAGGTCAGATCTTCTGCTCAGCTGTAATGACTCCACATTCTTCACACAGACTCTGCATAAATCACACTCATTCTGTTAGAACTGGGACTAGAATCATTATCCTTTAGTGCCAGAAACACAAGCCTTGTGCACCTTGACTAATAAGTCCCATATCCCCTCTGTGCGCTCCTCCTATGGGGATGACATCACTCACTTGTACATTTGAAGCCAGTGAATTACATACTGTTTTCTGTGTGAGATCAGTGGGCAGGATTTTGCCCTGCTCTAAATCCAAAGTGACTGTTGCTTTGCTGTTAAACCTCTATTTTTGGAAAGCTGTATTGGCCCCTAGCTCCTACGGTGAGGGTCAGGATGGCTTAAGCCACATAACTAATGGAAACTGGGTGGTGGGCAGTAAGTTTTTTGGTCACCGTTTTCAATTGTATTGGCTTGACACTCTCCAAAAGTGTTCTTGTAGGGTAGGAAAGGAAGCCTACAAAGGGTTGGGGTGGGTATCTTGGCCTTTGTAGCTGCAGGGAGATAGATTGGATGAATTCACGGGTCTGCACCATCTCTGATTCACAGCTGAACCCAGTTCAAGTTTGGACTGCTGGAGTTGAAAGGGAACTTGTTTGAGATGACTCTTATCACTTGGGGAGGTTCTACTGGTAGCAATTACTGATTTTTTTTTTTTTTTTTTTTTTAAATATCTATTTTCTCTGCATCTCCTCCTGTTCAGAGGACCCCCACGTCCACGCCCTGCACCAGTGGTTGGAGAGGCTGAAAACAAGGAGAACCAGCACGAGGCTAATGCTATGAGCCAGCAGCCATCCCGTCGTGGATACCGGCGCCCATACAATTATCGGCGACGACCCCGCCCGCCCAGTGCTCCATCCCAAGATGGCAATGAGGTGAGAGCATCCCTGGCAATGGGGAGAGGTATATTGAGTTCTGGGACTGGTGCTGCCAACATGCACACCTAAGACAGCTCTGTAGCTATTAGCTTCCCTCTCCTGCTGCCCGTGTCCCTAACCCTGTGCTGAAAAGCATGGGCAGGGGATGTCATAGGTAAGTGTTGAGGCTGCCAAAACTGGTGCTATATGTGAGGGTGGTTGTATTTGATATAATCACCTGTCCTACTAGAAACTTGCTCAAGAACCAACTCATTTCACACAGGATGGTAAACAGCCATCAGATGGGAATAACTGTTGGCCATTTCTGAACTGGATCCAGTGTCCTTGAGGTGATGGAACTCCATTGCCTTTCCCCATTCCCTCTGAGCCATCCATCTCTCTTCAAACAGGGTCTGTATTGGAATCAGTGCCCTGGAGGTGAAGGCTTCAAATCCCATTCCTTGATTGTTTTGAACCAGTCAGTCCCAATGACCTAGTTGCAGAGTCCAGCAAGAAGCTTAGCGATGAAAGGCACTGAGTCTCATTCCGCAAACCACATGAGACAGCTGATCTCCTCCTTCCGTGCTGGAGCTGAATTGGAAGTAGTGTGCTAAAGGCAAAACTCTACTATGGTCAATGTTTGAGGATTCATTTTTCTTGGGATTTCCAAGCCTCAATTATTGATACTAATACTGAATAGAGGAAGGGGCTGGAAATCATCACTTTGCCTATTCCATGCAACTATGTTCTTTCAGACCAAGGTGGCCGAAATACCTGCTGAGAACCCTGCTCCAGTGACCGAGCAGAGCAGTGCTGAATAATGTCCGGCTCCCAAGGCACCTTTACCATCCCTCAGGTAAGGAATATAGGAAAATCCAGAGTTTGAGCGAAATTTTCTCCTTCGCTCTATGGCATTGGTTACCAACTGGTCAATCCTAGAGGATCTTCCAGTTGATCGCGATTTCCGGCAGGGCTGCCGCTAAGACAGGCTCCCTGCCTACCCCAGCCACACGCCGCTCCTGGAAGCAGCCAGCACGGCCATGGAGGTGGCGTGGGGCCAGGGGTCTCCTTCTGCGCACTGCTCCTGCCTGAAAGCACTGCCCCGACAGTTCCCATTGGCCGGGCAGGGGGAGCTGTGGCCAATGGGAGCTGCGGGGGCAGAGCTTGCAGAGGGGGCAGCGCATGGGGCCATGTGCCACCCACCCCAGGGGCAGCAGGGTGCGCTGGCCCCTTCCGGGAGCAGCGTGGGGCTGGAACAGACAGGGAGCCTGCCTTAGCTGTAGCCACGCTGCACCGCCAACCAAGAGCCGCTGGAGGTAAGTGCTGCCTGGTGGGAGGCCACACCCCAGCCCTGACCCCCTTCCCAGAGCCCTCACCCCCTCCTGGACCCCAACCCCCTGCCCCAGGCTCAGCCCAGAGCCTCCGCCCATACCGCCTCCTGAACCCCAACCCCAGCCTGGTGAAAGTGAGTGAGGATGGGGGAGAGCGAGTGACAGAGTGTGCGGGGGATGGAGTGAGTGAGGCAGGGCTTTGGGGAAGGGGCAGGGCCTCGGGGGTGGGGCAGGGCAGATCCTGGGTTGCACTTAAATTCAAAAAGTGATCTTGGGTGTAAAAATGTTGGAGACCACTGCTCTATGGCCTAGTAATTAGCAGGCCACTACCATCTTAATTTCCCCTTTGCACATTGACAGGGCTGTCTCCATGACAGGCTCACAAAAGTCACCTGACAATATCCTCTCAGACACTGCAGCTGGAGGGAGTTGGGTTTATTTGATGGCAGCCATGGAGCCTTGGGCAGCCGGCCCCACAATTATATTCCATAGCACAGAAATGATTCTCAAATCTTCAGCAGTTCCCTTAGCTGTGTGTGCAGGGTCCACTGCCCCAGTCCCAGAGACATTTCTAGGTGGAGGTTTCCTTTTCTTGACACTTGAAGTCCAACCTGCTCATCCTTATTTTCCATTTTTTTTCCCTCCCTAAAAATTATTTTTCTCTGTTTTTTGGGGTCTGCCCCCATGCTCATATCCAACCCACACTTCATCTAGGACTTGGGTGTGGGCGGAAGACCAGACATTAGGAATAGGGGTGAGGAACATGGCTGCAAGAGAGACTTCATCCCAGAATAGAATGGATCAGGAGCAATCCTGAAGATTTTACTTGGGGCTCAGCCTTGGGGCCAGATGACATCCTGGCATAACTCCATTGATATCAAAGGAATTGCATCAGAGATGGATTAGGGCCCCTGATATTTAAAGGCCTGTGTACCATAATTGCATAACATGAGGACATGCTTTTTCTTCCCATCCATACAAGGAATATCAAACTGTTTTTATGATTGTATTGGGATACAACTGTGTTAATCACACTGTTCTAGGAAAGTCAGTTTTCCATCAGACAATTTTTAGATGATATGCATATAAGACTCAACAGTATCTTTGTAACTAGGTCATGAGACATGCAGCTGAGACAAACCTGGGTGAGCTGTGTCCATACATGAGCATTTTTCATGACACAGCCATGTGTCAATGGTGTTTGTGTCTGTACTAGCTACACTACCTCACTGTGTTTGTCAGTGCATTTTGGGAATATCTGGTACTGTCGCAGAGCACCTCAGCAGGGGGCAGAGTGCCTGGTGGACATGCACGTAGAGCAACACCAGCAACTTGGAATGCAGTGCACTGCAGGATGACCACGTCCTCAAAGTTCTTGGAGGACGGTGGACCAACTGGTTATACAAGCATTGTTGGGAAGTGGGGGTCCGTCTACATTGCAAAATAAGTGAAATTTAACTGGTTACAAGTAGACAATCATGTCCAGACAAGGTCACTGAGAAGGGAAGCACACTGTGACTGGTCACAGCTACTAGCCATGTTGTACAAGGATAAAAGCTGTTCTTAGAGCCAATAGTCTTACAGGTTTATTGTTTTATACCACATTCCTTGCTGTTGTAGCTACAAACTTGGTTAAAAGTTAGTGGAGACAAGGCCTAGGAGTTAATGGAGGGGGGATATTTGAAGAATTAAATAAAGAAATCACTTGTTCGATTTGACCTTTTCTACAGGTGTCCTAAAGTGTAATTACAAAAATAACACCAAAGAAAGATCCAAGCAATAAAATGAAAACAAGTGACGAAAACAATGAAGATTTGAAACATCGGAACTTAAGAGAAATAAAAAATATACCAGCAGCCGAGATCCAGGGAACGCCTGCAACAGATGCATAGAGAGAGAGAGAATGAGAGTCAGAGCGACCTCCCCAGCTTCCACGGCAACTGCGGGGATTTTTAAAATGTCACCATTTCGCTATTATATATATATATATATTTTCCCCTCCAGTTTTTCTTTTGGTACCAAACTAAGAAAAGAGAAGGTGGGGGGGAAAACCCCAACCAAAGAAATGAAATTTTAAGTCAAAAACTTTTTTACTGGACGCTGGTGCTAAAACCTCCCAGGTGTGATGAGGGATTTTTTTTTTTTGTTTTTTGTGCCAGTCCTGCTTAATTTCAGGACACGGGGAGGAGAAATTTCTGCTTTCCTTTGTAAGATCTATAAGAAAATGTGCAGTGTGGGTGACGTTCCTCACAAATAAAAGTGATTTAACTTCCAAAAAACAAAACAAATGAAAGGTAGAAGTGTCTCTTCCATGATTACTTTTAAAACAGCTGAACTACTATATTTTGATCTTTCAGCACTTGGATAACAAAATGATAGCTGCTGTTATGAATACACTTGATTTGTTTATAGTGCCCAAAAGCATGCTGGACACTGCAGAAAAATTCAGACATGCTTGTGTTGTGTCAACTTTGTGCCAACACAGCCAGTGTACGGTGGTCACAAAGCAGCTGTAATATCCCCTCTCTGAGACTACCCTCCTGCTTTTGCAACCAGTGTAACCAAACTGTGTGTCCCCTTCTCTGAGTGATTGCACATTCCACCATTGTGTGTACGTGCCCCACCTGCAGTTGTCGGAAATTTTTTTCCCTCAGTGGTATCCATCAGGGCAGTTCGAGTGCCCTCTTCTGCATGCCACTGTATGCTGGTATAAAGGGGTCCAGGCTTCCCAAAGCCGCCTCAGTTGCTTCTTACTGCCCGTGACAGTCATTGGAATTGCTTGACGTGCCTTAGTAAATGCTCTGTGTATTTTTCTTGAAAATTTATAATAGTTTTCTGGTTTTATAGTAGATAGGATTAGTTTCTTTTTTGGTCCCTGGTTTGGGATTTCCATTTTTCTGTGCCAAGGGATGCTTCAGTCACCAGACTTCAACCTTGTATCTCTTGTGTTAGGCCAATGCCTGTGTGTAACGCACACTCAAGCTGCTTAAAGTGTTTAGGGGAAGCTCATATTCTGGATCGTTACCTCAAGTCAGGGGAAAAGGCTGTTCTCACAATGGTCTTTCTGCACAGGTGTATCCAGATAGACCTATTTGCGACCAAAACCAACAGGAAAGGCCATCATTGTTGCTTCCTAGAAGGTCACAGTCCCAGCTCTCTGAGGCTTTCCTTCTACCCTGATCAGACAAACTCGGCTACACTTTTTCCCTGATCCCACTCCTACACAGAGTGTTAGTATAACCCGAGAGCATGGTCCCATCTGATCTTTACTAATAGCCCCAGCAGCACTAATTCTCCACTCTACTGCATCTGCCAGTGGAGGTTCCAATTTTGCTTCCATTGGACCTAGACTTAATCTCCTAAAATCACAGTCAGCTGCTCCATCTGAAACTGAAGGGGCTTCATTTAACAGCTTGGAAGCTCCATGGGTAAATCCTAAGGAGGAGTCTTGCTCAGAAAAAGTTTGCAGTGTCTTGTTAAATAGTAGAGAGCCCTCCACCAGGTCTACTTACATGTCAAAGTGGAAACATTTTTCCCTCTGGTCTCGTTAATCTGGAGTTTCACCAGTGCAGTCCTCAATCTTCCATAGCCTGGACTATTACACCTAAAACAGCAATGGTTGGCAGTTATTGCTTTCAAGATCCACTTGGCAGCTGTATCAGCTTTCCATCCTCATGGACAACTGTTTATGTATTTTTCTAACTATGAAAGTCAGATTTTTGAAGGGCCTGGAAAAGCTGTACCTTTAGCTAAGGCACGGGTGGGCAAACTATGGCCCGCGGTCCGGATCTAGCCCCTCAGGGCTTTGGATCCGGCCTGCGGGATTGCCCTCCGTTGGGCTGTGGGC
Source organism: Caretta caretta (assembly GCF_965140235.1). NCBI lineage: Eukaryota > Metazoa > Chordata > Testudines > Cheloniidae > Caretta > Caretta caretta. The sequence goes on from NC_134206.1 coordinate 215,557,621, forward strand.
CCCATGCCACTCCCAGAAGCAGCCAGCACCACATCCCTGCTGCCCCTGGGCGGGTGGGGCAGAGTGCTCTGTGCATTGCCCTTGCCTCCAGGCACCGCTCCCCGCAGCTCCCATTGGCTGGGAATGGGGAACCGCCGCTAATGGGAGCTTCACGGGAGGTACCTGGAGGCATGGCAAGGGCAGCATGCGGAGCCCCCTCCTGTACCCCAATCCCCTGCCGCATCCCTCCTGCACCCAAGCTCCCCGCCCTGAGCCCCCTCCCGCAGTCCACACCCCTGACCTAAGCCCCTTCCTGCACTCTGGACCCCTCCTGCACCCCAACCCCCTGCCCCAGCCCTGCATACAATTTCCCCACCCAGATGTGGCCCTTGGGCCGAAAAGTTTGCCCATCCCTGAGCTAAGGGAACCTGTCTCCCCTCCTCTCCCCCTGGGACTTGATCTTAGTTTAGTCAAGGTTCCTGGGGCCTCCATTTTGAACCTCTAGCAACATGTTCCTTGCTTTATCTATCACTAAAGGTGGCTTTCTTAGTAGCCATCACTTTGGCCAGGAGAGTTGCTGAGTTGCATGCTCTGACATCCACACCACCTTAAGGATAAAATATATTTGTGCTGTCATCTGAGATTCCATTCTAATGTATCTAATTTTCATATTAACCACTTGATTTACTGACCTACATTTTACCCAAAACCACATGCCAGTAGAGAGGCGCAAACTAACACAGCCTAGATGTTAGAAAAGCTTTGGCATTCTATGTAGACAGGACTAAACCGGTCCATTTGTCAATCCAACTATTTGTGGTAACTGCAAACCATGAGAGTGGAATGGACATGTGAAATACATCTTGAACAACACTGGCTACATAACATTAGTAACCATTTTTTACCACAGGAGCCCCTGGTTCAAGGGGCATGCTGTGAATGGGAGGGGGAAACCAGGATACCTGTTCCATCAGGCTTTGGCATTAAGGCCTAAATTTACAAGCTCGCTGTCACTTGGGAGAGGGTCTTACAACTGCAAAGGTCCCTGAAACAAGCCTCCATTCCAGAGTAGCAAGATAGGTTTGTTAGCCCCACAGGATCTCTTTATTTGAAATCAGTATAAGATTCCTGACTGTAATGGCTTGGGACAGAAAAGTTCTCATTCTCGTGTGGGTTGGTGGTTGAACTTTATTTAGCACCTCCACCCAGCATGTGCTGATCCTGCTGCTAATGTTCTCAAAAGAGCTGCCTGATCACTGTCTGCCTGCAGCCAAGCTCAGCCACATTCCCACCCAGTGCCCGTCCTGATTGCCTGACTCCTCTCTTGCAACTGCCATGACTCCACTCCTAGCAGCCAGGCTCCTCCAGAATGTTGAATACTCCTTGAACCACTCCATCCCTCTAACTGTACCACTTTACAGTTTCCTGGCTGTTTTAGCTGGCAAGTGCTCCACCTACTCCACCCTCTGTCCCCCTTTACATATTAGACTCATAGACTTTAAGGTCAGAAGGGACCATCATGATCGTCTAGTCTGACCTGCACAACACAGGCCACAGAATCTCACCCACCCACTCCTGTAATAAACCCCTAACCTATGTCTGAGCTATTGAAGTCCTCAAATCGTGGTTTAAAGACTGCAAGGTGCAGAGAATCCTCCAGCAAGTGCCCCATGCTACAGAGGAAGGCGAAAAACCTCCAGGGTCTCTGCCAATCTGCCCTGGAGGAAAATTCCTTCCCGACCACAGATATGGCGATCAGCTGAACCCTGAGCACGTGGGCAAGACTCACCAGCCAGACCCCTAGGAAAGAATTCTCTGTAGTAACTCAGATCCCACCCCATCTAACATCCCATCACAGGCCAGTGGGCATATTTACTGCTAATAAAGATCAATTAATTGCCAAAATTAGGCTATCCCATCATACCGTCCCCTCCACAAACTTATCAAGCTTAGTCTTGAAGCCAGGTATGTCTTTTGCCCCCACTGCTCCCCTTGGAAGGCTGTTCCAGAACTTCACTCTGATGGTTAGAAACCTTCGTCTAATTTCAAGTCTAAACTTTCTGATGGCCAGTTTATATCCATTTGTTCCTGTGTCCACATTGGTACTGAGCTTAAATAATTCCTCTCCCTCCCTGGTATTTATTCCTTTGATATATTTCTAGAGAGCAATCATATCTCCCCTCAGCCTTCTTTTGGTTAGGCAAATTATTAAACTGTTTGTCTGCTTCCACGTGCTTCCTTTTGCTAGCTGCAAATCTTACCATTTCCCTTCTATAGAATGCTGTAAATAGAGAAGGGGTTAAAGGGTTAAAGTCTTACCTATGCCATCTGCACATCTATGTGATTAAGCAGCACGGAGCATTGTGGGGGGTGGTTGTCTATGTCTCCTCTTCTGGTTTCCTTGCTGTTACTGGGGCCCTGTATTGTGCAGGCAGCTTAATAATTAAAAATCACATCAAGTTCTGTGGGGACCCACTTCTTTGGTTTACCCACCTCCCAGCACACATTTGCAGTACAGTAAGATGCAGGGTGTCAGATGGGAAAGCTGAGATCCAAGGCATCTTGTTTCCAGCTGCAGTGCAGGTAAGTTAATGGTATTCTATATTTTCTCTGCCCCACTTGCTCCTTCTGTCACTTCCTGTGTGTGTGAATGTGATGGAATCTAAATTGGAACTGAAAAGCCAGCTGCCCTCTGCTGATTGCAATGGAAATTCCCTGTTCACTTTTGGGATTTATTATTAAGTCTCATGTTGAAACACCCTAAAAAGGAAAACTGCAGGCTCAGTGCAGGGAAGAGCTGGAACTCTTGTTTCATCCTTCTGATGAATCTCCTTCCTTAGAAGTTTTTAAGGTCAGGCTTGACAAAGCCCTGGCTGGGATGATTTAGTTGGGGATTGGTCCTGCTTTGAGTAGGGGGTTGGACTAGATGACCTCCTGAGGTCCCTTCCAACCCTGATATTCTATGATAGTTTTCCCAGTTTACCGCAGTCCTGACCTGTAGCACTTAATGCTGTTCAATTATATTAGAATCCCTCGCTCTGTCAGTGCTCCCACATACTGACCTGCAGAGCCTCATGCCACTTACCTCTGGGGGAAAATGCACCTTAATCTTTGACCTGTATACATCATCATGGCACCACTGCCTGTGGGCTGCATTTTAGGGCTGTCGATTAATCACAGTTAACTCACGCGATTAACTCAAAAAAATCATGATTAAAATTAATCGCTATTAATTTCAGTTTTAATCGCACTGCTAAACAAGAGACTACCAATTGCAATTTATTAAATATTTTGGATGTTTTTCTGCATTTTCATACATATCTTGTATTTTGTGTTGTAATTGAAGTCAAAGTGTATATTTTGATTACAAATATTTGCACTGTAAAAATGATAGAAGAAATAGTATTTACCAATTCACCTTATACAAATACTGTAGTGCAATCTTTGTCCTGAAACTTGAACTTACAAATGTAGATTTTTTTTGTTACATACGTGCACTCAAAAACAAAACAATGTAAAACTTCAGAGCCTACAAGTCCACTCAATCCTATTTCTTCAGCCAATTGCTAAGACAAACAAGTTTGTTTACATTTGCAGGAGATAATGCTGCCCTCTTCTTATTTACAATATCACCAGAAAGTGAGAACAGGCATTTGCATGGCACTTTTGTAGCCAGCATTGCCAGGTATTTACGTGCCAGATATGCTAAACATTCGTAGGCCCCTTCATGCTTCGGCCACCATTCCAGAGGACGTGCTTCCATGCTGATGAGGCTCATTAAAAAAATAATGGGTTAATTAAAGTTGTGACTGAACTCCTTGTGGGAGAATTATACGTCCCCTGCTCTGTTTTACCCGCGTTCTGCCATAGATTTCATGTTATAGCAGTCTCGGATGATGACCCAGCACACACTGTTGTTCGTTTTAAGAACACTTTCACTGCAGATTTGACAAAACGCAAAGAAGGTACCAATGTGAGATTTGTAAGGACCGCTACAGCACTTGACCCGAGGTTTAAGAATCTGAAGTGCCTTCCCAAATCTGAGAGGGAGGAGGTGTGGAGCATGCTTTCAGAAGTCTTAAAAGAGCAACACTCTGCTGTGGATACTACAGAATCTAAACACCAAAAAAGAAAATCAACCTTCTGCTGGTGCCCGCTGACTGTGGGGGGAGGGAAGAGGGATTGTTCAGTGGTTTGAGCATTGGCCTGCTAAACCCAGGGTTGTGAGTTCAATCCTTGAGGGGGCCATTTAGCTATCTGGGGCAAAAATTGGGGATTGGTCCTGCTTTGAGCAGGAGATTGGACTAGATGACCTCCTGAGGTCCCTTCCAACCCTGATATTCTATGATTCAGATAATGAAAATGAACATGTGTCAGTCTGCACTGTTTGGGATGGTTTTCGAGCAGAACTCATCATCAACATGGACGCATATCCCCTGGAATGGTGGTTGACATATGTGCATCTGGCACAAAAATATCTTGCGATGCGGGCTACAACAGTGCAATGAGAATGCCTGTTTTCACTTTCAGGTGACATTGTAAATAAGAAGCAGGCAGCATTATCTCCTGCAAATGTAAACAAACTTGTTTGAGCGATTGGTTGAACAAGAAGTAGGACTGAGTGGATTTGCAAGCTCTAAAATTTTATTGTTTTATTTTTGAATGCAGTATTTTTGTACATAATTCTATATTTGCAAGTTCAGCTTTCATGATTAAGAGATTGCACTATAGTGCTTGTATTGGGGGAATTGAAAAATACTATTTCTTTTGTCTTTTTACAGTGCAGACACTTGTAATCAAAAATAAATATAAAGTGAGCATTTACACTTTGTATTCTGTGTTGCAATTGAAATCAATATATTTGAAAATGTAAAAAAGCATCCAAAAATATTTAAATACATGGTATTCTATTATTGATTAACAGTGCGATTAATTGTGATTAATTTTTTTAATTGTGCGATTAATCACAATTAATTTTTTAATTGCTTGACAGCCCCACTGCATTTACATGTCTGTTCGGTGTAGTGTTTCTCCTTGCACTTCTTGCATGCTAGGGCCAGAGTCTTGCATTAATTAAGATAAAAATATTCTTACTGATTTCTAAAATCTAATTTTAAGGACTGATCCTATGAGATGCTGAATGTCCTTAACTTCCATCAACCTCAATGGGAGTTTGTTCTGTGGCTCATATGGTCAGGTCCTTGGCCTATAACTTCTCCCAGGTCACATAGTGAGTCAGTGGCAAAACCAGGAATAGAATCCAGGTATTTGAACTTACGGTCCCCCCAGTCTAGGATATACCCTGTGACTGACTCAGTTGTAGGGGTGTCATTTTCCTGCTGTTTCAACAGACAGATTTATCCCAGTGGGCCATCTTGTTAGGACCCCTGCTGTGGAATGAGGCACAGACTGAGTTACTTGCCCGTGGTCTCACAGGCGGTCCACGGTCGAGCTAGGAAATGAATGTGGGTCTCCCATATCCCAGGCTAATGCCCCAAGCACTGGGCCATCCTAAGTGACTCATAAGACTTCGTGCTTTATCACCTTCTATCTAAGGATCAAAAATGCTTTAGAGCCACTAATGAACTAGGCCCTGATTCAGCAGTGCACTTAAGCATGTTCTGAAATTTTAAGCATTAGAGTCCTCTCCCTGAAGCCAATAGGATTACTCATATATTTGAAGTTATGCATATGCTTTGCTGGACTGGAACCATAGGGGAGTGGTGTCAACTTCACAACAGCCCCATGACGTGGGTACCACTTCCTCTGTTGCTTTGGGCAGGGGCAGATATATTTGGGCACCTAATGACTTTACCAGCAGAAATTTCAGGTACCCAGGAACTTCAGGTGCCTATAGAGTTAGGTAGCAGTCGAGTGTGGGGTACCTAGCTGAGGATCTCATGGGTACCTAGTGTTAACCTTAGGGGCCTAAATGGCACTTTGGCACCTCTGTCCCTTTGTAACAAGGTATTCTCTCCCCTTGCCCCTTATATAGAATACTTTGCAATAATTCTGTACATACCTCATGCCTAAATAGCCAGGATATCAGCCCTGTTCAGAGAGTCAAATGTATGCTTCATGCAGATGAAGGCAGGGCAATCAGAATGAAGATGTAATTGAGGTTTCAAATGCATTAATGAAATGCGCAAAACAAAATCTTTCATCAGAAAAAGGAGAGACTTTGAAAATTTTCTTAAAATTAATTCTGAATAAAGAACTCCCTCCAAGTCAGAAAAACTTGACAGGTCACTGGGGAAAGATTTCTGGGTCTCTCAAAAACATTCCAGTCAGTCAGAGGCTGAATAAGTAACAACACTTTTCTTCTATAGATTTCAAAAGTGTTTTATAAAGGTGGCTATATGAAATTATCTCTGTTTTACAGAGGTGGAAATTGAGGCACAAAGCCTCAGTTCCACACATGGATATAGGTGTTGCAACACCTAACTTTTAGGTGCCCAGAAAATCACTGGAACAACATAGCAATCCACAAAGCCTGAGTTAGGTGCCTTGGCTCCCTACGCAATGAATGGGGAGAGACAGGTGCATTACGCTGTAATTCACGAAGTTCAGCACCATAAGTGGGGAGCTGCCTAAGGTAGCCAATGGGAGAAGTTGATGAGATGGGTTTGTCTTAAGCCCCATGCCTCAGTTAGATATAAGGGCCAAAGGCCTTGTCTACACTAAAGAGTTTTGTCGACAAAAGGCAGCCTTTGTTGACCAAACAGTGGAGGTGTACACACTACAAAGCTGCTTTTGCCGACAAAATAAAACCACCTTGACAAGAGGCATGGAGCTTTTTGCAGCAAAGTTAGATTGATGCAGTGTCCGTGTAGACACCACGCTTGGGTTTATTGCTGTAAATGACCTCCAGGTACACAGGCATCCAGCCTGCCCCTTCTAAAGGCTCAGGAATTTTTAAAATTCCACTTCCTGTTTGCTTGGTGTGGAGAGCTCACATTGCATCTTCCCAGGTGACCATGGTGGCTCTACACAGCAAATGCTCTCCCGCTTGGACCACAGCTGAGTTGCTGGATCTGCTGAGTTATATGGGGAAAGTAGGCTGTCCAGTCCCAGCTGCGCTCCTGCCATAGGAACTTTGATACCTGTGGGCAGAGAACTACAAATGGAACATGAAGTGCCGAGCTCAGATAAAGTAGCTGAGGCAGGCATACCAGAAGGCAAGGGAAGCAGACGGTCACTCTGGTGCTGAACTGAAGACCTGCCACTTCTATATGGAGCTGGACATCATCCTGGGCAGTGACCCCCACTTCCACTATCAAGAGCCCTGTGGATACTTCAGCAGGGCTGGACGGGGCAGACAGTGGACCTGACCCCAAGGATGAAGTCATGGATGAGGAGGTCAAGTTGGAGGACTACGTGGAGCACACAGCAGAGTCATCCAGTGGCACAGTGAGTCAGGACCTCTTTTCCACTCCAGAGGGATCTCGTCCATCTTGGCGAGACAACAAACATGTCACAGCACTGAGTGCTCCTTTACTGCATTGCATCCTACAGAGCTCAAAAGGTCAGGACTAGCTACAAGCTCCATTTGGGTACATCTTGCCGGCATTGCGGCATTCCATCATAAGACTGATGATTGTTCAGTATTTACCTACATGATAACAAAAAGATTTCTCAAGGGCCTTCAAAACCTGTATCCTGAAGTCTGAGATCCCACCCCACCTTGGGTTCTCAGCATAGTCTTACGTTGCCTCATCAGCTCCCCACCTGAACCCTGGTGACCTGTTTCTACGTACAGCGACCCACGGAGACGCACTTTCTCGTAGCCACCACATCTGCTCGACGGGTAGGGGAAATAGAGGCCCTCCTGGTGTGTCCCCCCCCCCCACACACACAATCTTCTTCAAGGATAAGGTCACATTACAACCACACCCAAAATTCCTACCCAAAGTACTGTTTCATCTGAACCAGCCTGTTCACCTTTCAGCCTTCTTCCCCAAACCACAAGAAAACAAGTGAGCAGCCACATTTCACATCTTAGATGTTAGAAGGGCATTGATCTTCTATCTCAAAAAACTAAATCATTCAGCAAGTTGCCATGATTATTCCTGTCTACAGAAAGATCAAGAGGATCTGCCATATCCAAACAAAGGCTTTCAAAATGGATTTCTGAGTACCTTCATCTTTGCAACCAGCCGCATAATCTACAGCACCCACCACAAATTCAAACACATTCTACTCGATTGTTTTCCACTTTGATAGCCTTCCTGAACAATGTGCAATTACAGACATTTGTAAAGCAGTCACCGTGGGCATCAACGGACATATTCACACAACGTTACGCGATCATCCAGGACTCAGCATCAGATACTCTACTGGGACAGACTGTTCTATCCTCTTTAACAAATCCAACTCCGAAGCCCTAGGGCACTGCTCTACAGTCACCTAAAATGGAGCACCCACAGGGACACTACTCAAAGAAGAAGGAAATGTTACTCACCCTGTACAGTAACTGAGGTTCTTCCAGATGTGTGTCCCTATGGATGCTCCACAACCCGACCTCCTCCCCTCTACTTTGGAGTTCAAACATGTACTGTGTGGTAGAGAAGGAACTGAAGGTGGTCAGACCGCACAGTACGATATAGATGCTGCTCGCAGCACAAGACAGGGAGGAACACATAGCAGTGGGCACTGCTACTGAAGATCTCCGGTCCTAGATGCAGGGACACAAGCACATCTAAAGTGGAGCACCCATGGGAATGCACACCTCAAAGAATCTCCATTGCTGCACTGTGTAATAGGCTGACCAGATAGCAAGTGTGAAAAATCGGAACCCGGGGGTGGCCGGTAATAGGAGCCTATATAAGAAAAAGCCCCAAATATTGGGACAGTCTCTATAAAATCGGGACATCTGGTCACCCTACTGAGTAACCTTCTTTTCATTCCCCCTTGAGACTGTGATGCTTCTATGTACATGGCTATGGCTCATTATCCCCTGATGCAGCACGGGAGTTTCACACATGAACATGTGCTTAATTTTCATTTCTCCCAAAATCCAGCTATGAATCTGCTGGATTTTCAATGTAATTAATTTTTCATATCTTGTCTCATCTCTTGAAGCCTGCTTTTTCTCTAAAGGTTGCCTTTGTATCATGCAATGCACTTCACTGCATGGTATTAACTACTTTCCAGATAGAACCTCCTTGCCTGCCATTTTTACTTCTGGTGCCTGTTTTAATGTTTTCTAGGGTCTTACATGGCAGAAATTCTTCTTACCTTAACTGATTCCACAGCCAGGCTTCTTACTTGCAGAAGGTGCAGTCTAGTGCTTCTCAGCTGGAGGAATGTTCATTAGGATTTGGGGTCTTTTGATGTTGGTGAGGCAGGGGAGAGAAAACAAAGTTCCTGTAGGAGTTCAAGTACTGCTCAGACACAATCAAATGCAATTCACTCACACATACACATGACTGGGAGAACCACATGGTGACTTGCCTGCCTGGTGCAAAGGTAGTGGATCTCTTGAGACCTCTAGATAGGCTTATGGGTAGTGCTGGGGAGGAGCCGGTGGTCGTGGTACATGTAGGTACCAATGACATAGGGGAGGATAGGAGAGAGGTCCTGGAGGCCAAATTTAGGCTGCTAGGTAAGAGATTGAACTCCAGGACCTGCATGGTAGCATTCTCTGAAAGGTTTCCAGTTCTACGCGCAGGGCCAGTTAGACAGGCAGAACTGCAGGGTCTCAATGTGTGGATGAGTGATGGTCTAGGGAGGAGGGGTTTAAATTTATTAGGAACTGGGGACATTTTTTGGGAAAGGGGGAGCCGATACAGGAAGGATGGGCTCCACCTAAACCAAAATGGAACCAGATTGCTGGCACTTAAAATTACAAAGGTTATAGAGTAGTTTTTAAACTAAGGGCTGGGGGAAAACCGACAGGTGCAGAGGAGCATGTGGTTCAGACAGAGACATCCCTTAGAGGAGGATCTATTAATGGAGACTCTCTATGTCCTAGTGAGGAGGAGAGGATGAAAGATGATAAAATACGGGTAGGATATGTGAAAGAAAGCATAGAAACAAATGAAGTAAAAAACTTAAATGAACCAAACTGTACCATAGATTCTCTATGGATAGTAATTCCATGTTCTAATAAGAATATAGCCATAGAGATATATTACCCACCACCTCACCAGGATGGTGATAGTGACTGTAAAAGCTATAAAAGAAAAGAAAAGCTATAAAAATAAAAAACTCAATAATAATGGGGGATTTCAACTATCCCCATATTGACTGGGTACATGTCACCTCAGGACAGGATGCAGAAATAAAGTTTCTTGACGCCTTAAATGACTGCTTCTTGGAGCAGCTAGTCCTGGAACCCACCAGAGGAGAGGCAATTCCTGATTTAGTCTTAAGTGGAGCACAGGATCTGGTCCAAGAGATGAATATAGCTGGACCGCTTAGTAATAGTGACCATAATATAATTTAAAATTAACATCCTTGTGATGGGGAAAACACCACAGCAGCCCAACACTGTAGCATTTAATTTCAGAAAGGAGAATTACACAAAAATGAGGAAGTTATTTAAACAGAAATTAAAAGGTACAGCGCCAAAAGTGAAATCCCTGCAAGCTGCATGGAAACTTTCTAAAGACACCATAATAGAGGCTCAACTTCAATGTATACCCCAAATTAAAAAACATAGTAAGAGAACATAAAAAGTGCCACAGTGGCTAAACGACGAAGTAAAAGAAGCAGTGAGACACAAAAGGCATACTTTAAAAAGTGGAAGTTAAATCATATTGAGGAAAGTAGAAAGGAGCATAAACTCTGGCAAATGAAATGTAAAAATATAATTAGGAAGGCCAAAAAAGAATTTGAAGAACAACTAGACAAAAATTCAAAAAGTAATAGCAAAAACATCAGAAGCAGGAAGCCTGCTAAATAACCTGTGGGGCCACTGGACAATCAACATGCTACATGGGAGGGAGGGATAGCTCAGTGGTTTCAGCATTGGCCTGCTAAACCCAGGGTTGTGAGTTCAAACCTTGAGGGGGCCATTTGGGATCTGGGACAAAAATTGGGGATTGGTCCTGCTTTGAGCAGGGGGTTGGACTAGATGACCTCCTGACATCTCTTCCAACCCTGATATTCTATGGTTCTATGATTCTAAAGGAGTACTCAAGGATGATAAGGCCATTGTGGAGAAACTAAATGAATTCTTTGCATTGATCTTCACAACTGAGGATGTGAGGGAGATTCCCAAACCTGAGCCATTCTTTTTCAGGTGATAAACTTGAGGAACTGTCCCAGATTGAGGTGTTACTAGAAGAGTTTTTGGAACAAATTGATAAACTAAACAGTAATAAGTCACCAGGACCTGATAGTATTCACCCAAGAGTTCTGAAGGAACTCAAATGTGAAATTGCAGAACTACTAACTGTAGTTTGTAACCTATCATTTAAATCAGCCTCTGTACCAAATGACTGGAGGATAGCTAATGTGATGCCAATTTTTAAAAAGGGCTCCAGAAGTGATTCGGGCAATTACAGGCCAATGTACTTAGATTTTCAGAAAGCCTTTGACAAGGTCCCTCACCAAAGGCTCTTAAGGCAAAGTAAGCTATCATGGGATAAGAGGGAAGGTCCTCTCATGTGGATTGGTAACTGGTTAAAATATAGGAAAGAAAGGGTAGGAATAAATGGTCAGTTTTCAGAATGGAGAGAGGTATATAGTGGTGTCCCGAGAGGTCTGTACTGGGACCAGTCCCATTCAACATATTCATAAATGATCTGGAAAAAGGGGTAAACAGTGAGGTGGCAAAATTTGCAGATGATACAAAACTACTAAAGATAATTAAGTCCCAAGCAGACTGTGAAGAGCTACAAAAGGATCTCACAAAACTGGGTGACTGGGCAACAAAATGGCAATTGACATTCAATGTTGATGAATGCAAAGTAATGCACATTGGAAAACATAATCCCAACAATACATATAAAATGATAGGGTCTAAAAATAGCTGTTACCACTCAAAAAAGAGATCTTGGAGTCTTTGTGGATAGTTCTCTGAAAACATCCACTCAATGTGCAGCAGCAGTCAAAAAAAGCAAACAAAATGTTCATAATCATTAAGAAAGGGATAGATAATACTGCCTCTATGTAAATCCATGATACGCCCACATCTTGAAAACTGAGTGAAGATGTGGTTGCCCCATCTCAAAAAAGATATATTGGAATTGGAAAAGGTTCAGAAAAGGGCAACAAAAATGATTAGGAGTATGGAATGGCTTCCATATGATGAGAGATTAATAAGACTTGGACTTTTCAGCTTGGAAAAGAGACGACTAAGGGGGGATATGATTGGTTTATAAAATCATGACTGGTGTGGAGAAAGTAAATAAGGAAGTGCTATTTACTCCTTCTCATAACACAAGAACTAGGGGTCACCAAATGAAATTAATAGGCAGCAGGTTTAAAACAAACAAAAGAAAGTATTTTTTCACACAACGCACAGTCAACCTGTGGAACTTTTTGCCAGAGGATGTTGTGAAGACCAAGACCATAACAGGGTTCAAAAAAGAACTAGATAAATTCATAGAGGATAGGTACATCAATGGCAATTAGCCAGGATGGGCAGGGATGGTGTCCCTACCCTCTGTTTGCCAGAAGATGGAAATGGGCAACAGGGGATGGATCACTGGATGATTATCTGTTCTGTTTATTTCCTCTGGGGCACCTGGCATTGGCCGCTGTCGGAAGACAGAATACTGGGTTAGATGGACCTTTGATCTGACACAGTATGGCCGTTCTTATGTTCTCAAGGGTTTCCCTAGGCTCTAAAATTTGCTGTCTCTCGATGCAGCCAGTACTGCTCTCGCTCCCAGCACTGGTCCCAGCACTGCAGAGCTGTGGACTCAATGGCACCAGGGGTCGCCTGGCCACCCCAGTGGCAGAGCCCAGTACGATGGCCCTTTTGGACCCCTTGGGCCTACCATCAGGGTCAGGGCTCCAGGGTGGCATCAGTGGTGTCTGCACCCCATGCCTCCCCCTCAGCAATGCTGCTGGCTCGTCACAACCCCAGGGCTCCTGAGGACCTGAACGAGACAGGTACTCTGGGCTGTCACACTCAGGCGCAGCTCCCGAACCAGTGCCACCAATTATACTAGAGCCGTCTCCAGTCACGGTGGGGTCTGAGGTACCTGATCCAGCCTCCGGACAGCCAGAAGGGCAGGAAAACCCAGTCCCACGGGCCTCCTCCTCCTTCTCGCCAGATGAGGCGGTGGCAGGCACCCCGCACCACCCTTACGACAATGGACATCAGGACCTTCTTAGGAGGGTGGCTCTAAACCTAAATCTCCAGGCAGAGGTGGTCACGGAGGAGTCGGACCCGATGGTGGACATCCTTGCCCCGGAGGGTCCATCTAGGGTGGCCTTGCCCCTGATAAGAACGATCCAGAACACCACTAGGGTGCTCTGGAAGATTCTGGCCTCAATACCACTCACCGCTAAAGAGATGGAGAGATGCTATTTTGTGCCACAGAAAGGGTATGCGCAAAAAGAAAAGGAGTACTTGTGGCACCTTAGAGACTAACCAATTTATTTGAGCATGAGCTTTCGTGAGCTACAGCTCACTTCATCGGATGCATACCGTGGAAACTGCAGCAGACTTTATATACACACAGAGTTATACCTCCTCCCACCCCACTGTCCTGCTGGTAATAGCTTATCTAAAGTGATCATCAAGTTGGGCCATTTCCAGCACAAATCCAGGTTTTCTCACCCTCCACCCCCCCCCCACACACAAATTCACTCTCCTGCTGGTGATAGCCCATCCAAAGTGACAACTCTCTACACAATGTGCATGATAATCAAGTTGGGCCATTTCCTGCACAAATCCAGGTTCTCTCACCCCCTCACCCTCCTCCCAAAAACCACACACACAAACTCACTATCCTGCTGGTAATAGCTCATCCAAAGTGACCACTCTCCAAGTTTAAATCCAAGTTAAACCAGAACATCTGGGGGGGGGGGGGTGTAGGAAAAAACAAGGGGAAATAGGCTACCTTGCATAATGACTTAGCCACTCCCAGTCTCTATTTAAGCCTAAATTAATAGTATCCAATTTGCAAATGAATTCCAATTCAGCAGTTTCTTGCTGGAGTCTGGATTTGAAGTTTTTTTGTTTTAAGATAGCGACCTTCATGTCTGTGATTGCGTGACCAGAGAGATTGAAGTGTTCTCCGACTGGTTTATGAATGTTATAATTCTTGACATCTGATTTGTGTCCATTTATTCTTTTACGTAGAGACTGTCCAGTTTGACCAATGTAAATGGCAGAGGGGCATTGCTGGCACATGATGGCATATATCACATTGGTGGATGTGCAGGTGAACGAGCCTCTGATAGTGTGGCTGATGTTATTAGGCCCTGTGAAGGTGTCCCCTGAATAGATATGTGGGCACAGTTGGCAACGGGCTTTGTTGCCAGGGACTCTAGTGGTTGATGCAGCAAATCATAAGGAGTGACAGGGGCAGCCAGGTTCCGCCTCTAAGTCATGGGACGCTAAGTAGCTGGACCTTTTCGGCTGAAAGGTCTACTTGACCAGGAGGCTCCAGCTTCGAGTAGCCAACCAGCAAGCAGTACTCAGCCACTATACTTTCAATTCTGGGAGTTCATTGGCAAAATTCCAGGAGTCGCTCCCAGCTGACTCGCGCAAGGAGTTTAGCGTGCTCCTTGAGGAGGGCAGGGTGATCTCGAGAACCTCCTTTCAGGCCGTGTTAGATGCAGGGGACTCAGCGGCTCGGACTATGGCCACCGCTATTACAATGAGGCGTAGCGTGTGGCTGCAGGAGTTGGGGATACCACCTGAGGTCCAGAACACGATCCAGGACCTCCTCTTTGACTGTACAGGCCTGTTTGCCCAAAATATAGACTCTTGCCCACACAGCCTTGAGGACTCGCGGGTGACTTTGAAGTCTTTGGGGTCCCCTGCACCCCAAAGAAAGCTGTTTAAACCTCAGCCCCCCATCCCACTTCTACTCTGGGCCTCTGAGGCAAGACTCGTCCAGGAGACGGGGCAGAAATAATAGGAGGTGCCCTCCACAGTCCTCCTCAGGCCAAGGCCAGAGTTCTTCCAAATAGCCCCTGGGCCCGAAGCCAAACTTTTGAGGATGCGCCCGAGGACGGAGCATCAGTATCAACTCGAATCCTTACCCCCCCGTTTGTGAATTGAATCTCCCACTTCTATCGTGCTTGGTCCCAGAGCACGTCAGATCGCTGGGTCCTGAGCGTGGTAGGGGTGGGATAATCTATCCAATTCTGTTCCTTCCCTCCCACCTCCCTTCCCCATCTCTTTCTCACAGACAACTCCTTCTGCAGGACGCACAATCGCTCCTCGGTCTACGGGTAATAGAGGAGGTTCCTCAGGAGTTATGGGGCAAGGGTTTCTACTCACACTACTTCCTCATCCCCAAGGCTCCAGGCTATCCTGTGTCTCTGACTTGGGCCATCTTCCGCAGGCTGGGCCTCATATTGAATGTGCCCAAATCCACAGTAGCCCGGACATAGAGAATAGAATTCATAGGAGCTCTCTTGGACTCCATACAGGCCAGGGCATTCCTGTCTGAGCTGCGCTTCCAAGCACTCATGGACATTATCAAAAACCTTTGCCGATTCCCCACAACCACAGCCAGAAATTGCATGAAACTGTTGGGGCATATGGCAGCTTGCACATACGTGGTCCAGCACACCAGGTTACGCCTTCAGCTCCTCCAGACATGATTGGCGCAGGTGCACGGGCCAGGCAGGGACCCACTGGACACGCTAATGACCCTCCCCCTTTGCATTCTCGAGTCTCTCCACTGGTGGCTGCAGCCACAAATGGTCTGTGCAGGAGTACCCTTTGCGAAACCCCAACCTACGCTATCGCTAGTCATGGACGCCTCAGTGCTCAGTTGGGGAGTGCACCTGGGCAATATCAGAACCCAAGACCTATGGTCCCACGCAGAATTATCGCTGCATATCAACATAAGGGAGATGAAGATGGTTCATCTGGAATGCCAAGCGTTCCAGGCCCGCCTTCAGGGCGCATGTGTGTGGGTGCTGACAGACAACACTGCAGCAATGTTCTATATAAATAGACAGGGTGGTGCTCGCTCCTCTCCCCTGTCCCAGGAAGCTCTCGGACAGTGA
This sequence comes from Caretta caretta, assembly GCF_965140235.1. Classification (NCBI taxonomy): domain Eukaryota; kingdom Metazoa; phylum Chordata; order Testudines; family Cheloniidae; genus Caretta; species Caretta caretta. The sequence continues at coordinate 215,573,749 of NC_134206.1, forward strand.
AACTTTTGCATCGCCCATTCGATACACCTAGAGGCGTTGCACCTTCTGGGAGCGCAAAACGAGCTAGTCTATCACTTCAGCCACGCTTTTCATGGTCATGGGTTCTCCCCAGATAGACCTGTTTGCAACACAGAGCAACAGGAAGTGCCAGCGGTTCTGCTCTTTCCTGAACCACAGTTCAGGCTCCATCACAGATGCCTTTCATGGACCTTTCACCTTTCACCTGCTGTACGCATTCCTACCCTTCCCTCTCATACAGAAAGTCCTCTTCAAGACTCACCGGGACGGGGCTTCCTTGATCCTCATAGCACCAGCACTCGTTCACCATGCTGTTGAACCTCTCAGTAGACAGACCAGTAGCCCTTCCTGTGTGCCCGACCCTAATCACACAGGACCACAGCCATCTAAAACACCCCAACCTGGAGTCCCTCCACCTCATGGCGTGGAAATTCTATGGCTGAACCCTCTTGAGCTTCAGTGTTCAGACCCAGTTAGGGAGGTCCTGCTGGAAAGTAGGAAACCCTCCACTCATGCCACGTATCTGGCAAAGTGGAAGCGCTTTTCCATCTGGTCTCTGCAGAGGGGCACTGAACTGTAGCTAGCACCTGGACTACCTGTTATAACTCAAGCAGCAGGGGTTGGCAATATCATCTCTCAAGGTACACCTGGCTGCCATTTCGGCCTTCCACCCGGGAGCAGCGGGTAGGTCAGTCTTCATCAGTCCCATGGTGGGCCATTTCTCAAGGGCTTTGTCATAAATATAAAGGGAAGGGTAACTACTTTTCTGTATACAGTGCTATAAAATCCCTCCTGGCCAGAGGCAAAGTCCTTTAACCTGTAAAGGGTTCAGAAGCTCAGATAACCTGGCTGGCACCTGACCCAAAATGACCAAGGAGGGGACAAGATTCTTTCAAATCTGGAGGCGGGGGGGAAGGCTTTTATCTATCTGTGTGATACCTTTGCCGGGAACAGATCAAGGATGCAAGCCCTCCAACTCCTGTAAAGTTAGTAAGTAAGCTAGCTAGAAAATGTGTTAGGTTTTCTTTGTTTTGGCTTGTGAAATTCGCTGTGCTGGAGGAAATGTGTTTTCCTGTTTTTGTGTCTTTTTGTAACTTAAGGTTTTGCCTAGAGTGATTCTCTATGTTTTGAATCTGACTGCCTGTAAGATTATCTTCCATTCTGATTTTACAGAGTTGTTCTCTTATCTTTTTTTGTTCTTCTTATAAAGTTCTGTTTTTTAAGAATCTGATTGGTTTTTTTGGGGTCTTAAAAATCCAAGGCTGGTTTGTGCTCATCTTGTTTATTCTCAAGCCTCCCCAGAAAAGAGGGTGTAAGGGCTTGGGGGATATTTTGGAAATAGGAACTCCAAGTGGTCCTTTCCCTGTTCTTTGTCTAAATCACTTGGTGGTGGCAGCATACTGTTCAAGGACAAGATGAAATTTGTGCCTTGGGAAAGTTTTTAACTTAAGCTGGTAAAAATAAGCTTAAGGGGTCTTTCATGCAGGTCCCCACTTCTGTATCCTGGAGTTCAGAGTGGGGAGGGAACCCTGATAGGCTTGGACAGACTTTATCCCCAGGTACTATGGCCCATTCCTCAGTGGTGCCTCAACCTGGCTCTGTCCAAGCTTATGGGGCCCCCTTTTGAGCCCATGGTGACCTGCCTCTGTCCTACCTTTCCTGGAAGGTGGCTCCATGTCTAGTTGGCAGCCGGTATCAAGTGGAGTGCCCCAAGGGTCGGTCCTGGGGCTGGTTTTGTTCAATATCTTCATAAATGATCTGGAGGATGGTGTGGATTGCACCCTCAGCAAGTTTGCAGATGACACTAAACTGGAAGGAGTGGTACATATGCTGAAGGGTAGGGATAGGATACAGAGGGACCTAGACAAATTGGAGGATTGGGCCAAAAGAAATCTGATGAGGTTCAACAAGGACAAGTGCAGAGTCCTGCACTTAGGACGGAAGAATCCAATGCACCGCTACAGACTAGGGACCGAATGGCTAGGCAGCAGTTCTGCAGAAAAGGACCTAGGGGTTACAGTGGACGAGAAGTTGGATATGAGTCAACAGTGTGCCCTTGTTGCCAAGAAGACCAATGGCATTTTGGGATGTATAAGTGGGGGCATTGCCAGCAGATCGAGGGACGTGATCATTCCCCTCTATTCGACATTGGTGAGGCCTCATCTGGAGTACTGTGTCCAGTTTTGGGCCCCACACTACAAGAAGGATGTGGAAAAATTGGAAAGAGTCCATCGGAGGGCAACAAAAATGATTAGGGGACTGGAACACATGAGTTTTGAGGAGAGGCTGAGGGAACTGGGGATGTTTAGTCTACGGAAGAGAAGAATGAGGGGGGATTTGATAGCTGCTTCCAACTACCTGAAAGGAGGTTCCAAAGAGGATGGATCTAGACTGTTCTCAGTGGTAGCAGATGACAGAACAAGGAGTAATGGTCTCAAGTTGCAGTGGGGGAGATTTAGGTTGGATATTAGGAAAAACTTTTTCACTAGGAGGGTGGTGAAACACTGGAATGCGTTACCTAGGGAGGTGGTGGAATCTCCTTCCCTAGAAGTTTTTAAGGTCAGGCTTGACAAAGCCCTGGCTGGGATGATTTAGTCAGGGATCGGTCCTGCTTTGAGCAGGGGGTTGGACTAGATGATCTCCTGAGGTCCCTTCCAACCCTGATATTCTATGATTCTATTCTATGATTCTTTCTGGTGGCCATAACCTCGGCCAGAACGGTATTCGAGCTCAGAGCACTGACTTGCAAGCCCCCCTATATGGTCTTTTATAAAGACAAGGTGCAGCTATGCCCTCACTGTGCATTTCTGCCAAAGGTAGTCTCCCAGTTTCATGTGAACCAAGACATATTTTTACCTGTGTTGTTCCCTAAGCCACATGTCAGTAACAGAGAGCACATGTTCCATTCACTGGACACCAGGCATGCCCTAGCATTCTACAGTGAGCACACAAAGCCACTTTGTAAGTCACCAAAGCTCTTTATTGCAATAGCAGAAAGGATGAAGAGGCTCCTGATCTCATCCCAGCACATTTCATCGTGGATCATGTCCTGTATCAGGACGTGCTACGACCTGGCTAAAATTCCAGCCCCTCCGCTTATGGTGCACTCCATGAGTGCGCAGGCGTCATCTGCAGCATTCCTGGGGCAAGTCCCTATCCAGGGAATATGCAAAGCAGCAACGTGGTCCTCTATCCATACCTTCACATCACACTATGCCATTACTCAGCAGACAATGGACGATGCAGCCTTTGGCAGGGCAGTCCTGCATTCAGCAACCAGGTGAACTCTGACCCCTCCCCCAGGGAAACTGCTTGGAAGTCACCTATTGGAATGCACATGAGCAATCCCTCGAAGAAGAAAAAATGGTTACCTACCTCTCGTAACTGTTCTTCGAGATGTGTTGCTTATATCCATTCCAAATCCCACCCGCCTCCCCTCTGTCGGAGTAGTCCAGCAAGAAGAAACTGAGCAGACGGCGGGTCGGCAGGGACCTATATACACCGCCACTCCAGGGGTTTCCACAACCGACCCGATGGGTACTGCTAGGGGAAAAACCTTCCGATGATCGTGCATGCAGTGCGGGCACACCTATTGGAATGGACATGAGCAACACATCTCAAAGCACAACAGTTACGAGAGGTAGGTAACCAGTTCTTTTTAATTTCACATTCTTTAGGGCAAGCTGCTAACTCCCCTCAGATGCTTATACACAATCCAGAGTTAGCACTATTCAGCTATACACAGTTGAACCTCCACAGCAGAATGCTAAGGATCAGAAAGTATCTGAGATGAACAGTAAGGGAGGGCAGAGTTAATGATTTCTTGAGACACACTGGTACCAATGGCTGTGGCAGTAACCATCCTGCTGCTGGCTCAGCTTCAATGAAGGGAAAAAAATAGCAGGACAGTTTCTGGAATCTGACATAGCTAAGAGTTTGTAGTGGATGTGACATCTCGGAGGACTAGATTTAACTTCAGCAAGTAATAATCTTTGCCTAAGTTTCTCATCTATATTCAGTTCCAAAAGACTTCAACCCCTTTGGTTGAAGGACCCAATGTTTTCTGATTTCAAGAGGTCTGGCCCCTTGAATTCCCTAAGTGATGGACAACTCAAATATTTTGGCCTCCCTTATATCACTCCAAAGTTCATTGTCCCTGTTTCAAGAGCCAGGAAGGCTTCCTGATGTTCTTCCCTTCCTGTGGACTTCCCATCCCCCTGCTGATTTGTATGTAAATGGGGCTTCCATTATTTTGGTTCTACGTCGCTTAATTTACGTTAGAGACCAGTAGACAGCCTTCTCACTTGTCTGGGGGAAAACCTGTTTCTGCGTGTGTTTGGTCACAGACTTTAAAGCATAATATCAGTGAGTGTCCCTAATTCCTTGTATGGTGTGTGACAAAGTTCCTCCTCTACCTTGGTGGGTCCTGCGCTTATTGGTGGATTTTGCTCGCCTCAGAGATTCACGGCAGCCCTCAGTTTGGCCACTTTTATGGCTCAAATTTGCCATTCACTCAGATAATCTCATCACTGGCCAGCATGGGGAAAAAAGAGTAAGAACAATTCCCACAGTTTCTGCTGATCCACCCTGTGGGTCGGGGACCAGCTCAGAGACCTTCAGCTCTGGTGGAAGCTCCTGTGTTGGGTCAGGAGTTAGGAGGTTTGGGAGGGACCCGGGCCCGCCCTCTACCCCGGGTTCCAGCCCAGGGCCCTGTGGACTGCAGCTGTCTAGAGTGCCTTCTGGAACAGCTGCACGACAGCTACAATTCCCTGGGCTACTTCCCCTTGGCCTCCTCCCAACACCTTCTTTGTCCTCACCACAGGACTTTCCTCCTGATGTCTGTTAACGCTTGTACTCCTCAGTCCTCCAGCAGCACATCCTTTCACTCCCAGCTCCTTACGCGCACAGCTCACTAACTGGAGTGACAGACTTTTTAAACCAGGTATCCTGATTAGCCTTAATTAATTCTAGCAGCTTCCCAATTGGCTACAGGTGTCCTAATTAGCCTGCCTGCCTTAATTAGTTCTAGAAAGTTCCTGAGTGTTCTGGAATAGTCCCTGTTATCTTACCCAGGGAAAAGGGACCTGCTTAACCTGGAACTAATGTATTTACCTTCGACCACTCTCTTGTAGCCATCTGGCCTGACCCTGTCACAGGTGTTAATGCATAAATTTCACAATGATATTAAACACCAGTGTGTCACTGGCTTTCCTAAAAGACCTTCCTGAATACACAATAATATTGTATACAATCAGTTGATTCAGTCACTTCTGATTTGAGGTTCAGACCCCCTGTTTTTATAGACCAGTAGAGTTTGGCAATATATTCTCACATAAATTACAGTTTGTCCTGCTTGGAAGAGACATCATATGGTCTGGTAAAGACTTCATGCTGGTTCCTCCTCTTGTTAGCTTGATGGTTTTGTTTACCTTTTATGTAAATACACTTCCAATGTCTCTTGATTTACCTTGGAGACACATTCAATCAGGTGGAACTACATTGCAATCAACGACATGAGACCCAAGAAGACGATCACCTTCTGGTATTGACAGGCCCAATAAAATTAATAGGCAGCAGGTTCAAAACAAAGAAAATGAAGTATTTCTTCATACAACCCACAGTCATAGAATCATAGAATATCAGGGTTGGAAGGGACCTCAGGAGGTCATCTCGTCCTGCTCAAAGTAGGAACAATCCCCAACTAAATCATCCCAGCCAGGGCTTTCTCAAGCCTGACCTTAAAAACTTCAAAGGAAGGAGATTCCACCACCTCCCTAAGTAATGCATTCCAGTGCTTCACCATCCTCCTACTGAAAAAGTTTTTCCTAATATCCAACCTAAACCTCCCCCACTGCAACTTGAGACCATTACTCCTTGTTCTGTCATCTGCTACCACTGAGAACAGTTTAGATCCATCCTCTTTGGAACCCCCTTTCAGGTAGTTGAAAGCGGCTATCAAATCCCCCCTCATTCTTCTCTTCCGCAGAATAACCAATCCCAGTTTCCTCAGCCTCTCCTCATAAGTTATGTGTTCCAGTCCCCTAATCATTTTTGTTGCCCTCTGCTGGACTCTTTCCAATTTCTCCACATCCTTCTTGTAGTGTGGGGCCCAAAACTGGACATAGTACTCAACCTGTGAAACTCTTTTCCAGAGTATGTTATGAAGGGTTCAAAACAGAAAAAAAATGGTTACTAACCTTCTTGTAACTGTTGTTTTTTGAGATGTGTTGTTCATGTCTATTCCAATTAGGTGTGCATGTGCTCGTGTGCACGGCAGCTGGAAGGTTTTTTCCCAGAATTATCAGTTGAGTCAGCTCAGGAGCCCCCTGGAGTCGCACATTTATGGGGCTGGATATAATGCCCTGCCAACCTGCCACCACATCAGTTCCTTCTTGCTGGCTGCTCCAAGAGAGGGGTAGGAGGGTGGGCATTGGAATGGACATGAACAACACATCTTGAAGAACAACAGTTATGAGAAGGTAAGTAACTGTTTTTTCTTCTTCAAGTGCTTGTTCATGTAAATTCAAATTAGGTGGTTACAAAGCCCAGGATTTGGAGGCAGGGTCAGAGCTCAAATATTCGCTGACTGTAGCACCGCTCTACCAAAGGCTGCGTCATCTCTGGCCTGCTGGGTAATAGCGTAATGTGAGGTAAAGGTATGCATTGATGACCATGTCGCAGCTCTGCAGATTTCCTGCACAAGAAAATGGGCCAGGAACACCGCTCGTGGAGCGTGCTGTAAGTGGAGGGGCAGGTACCTTTGCCAGGTCATAGCATACTTGTATGCAAGACGAGATCCTTTGGGAGGAGTCTGGAAGCCTCTTAATTCTGTCTGCTACTGTGACAAACAGCTGAATGGATTTCTGGAACAGTTTCGTTCATTTGATGTAGAAACTAATGCCCAGTGAATGTCCGAGTGAAGTTTTTGCTCCCTGTTGCTTGAGTGTGTCTTAGGATAGAAAACTGGAAGAAAGATGTCCTGGTTAATGTGGAACTGGGAGACGACCTTTAGGAGGAATGCCGGATGAGGTCTGAGATGAACCTGGTCCTTATAGAACACCGTGTACTGAGGCTTAGAGGTTAGTGCCTTGAGCTCTGACACTCTCCTGGCCGATGTTATCACTACCAGGAACACCACCTTGTATGAGAGATACAGCAAGGAACATGTTGCCAGTGGTTCAAAGGATGTCCCCATCAGGCTGGAAAGGACCAGGTTAAGGTCCCAGGTTGGGACCGGCTGTCGTACGTGAGGGTAAAGTCTGTCAAGAGCCTTTAGGAAAAGACTCACCGTCGGGTTGGCAAAGACTGACCGACCCTGCAGCCTGGATGGAAGACAGAGATAGTGGCCAGGGGGAACTTTATTAATAACAAGTTTATTAACAACTTTATTAACAACAAGTTAAGCCCTTGCTGTCTGAGGTGGAGAAAGTAGTCCAATATGATAGGTATGTATGGTAGAGTTGGAGACAGAAGGTATTGTGAAGACCAAATTGAGAATCTCTTCCTTCTTGTCAGTTATGTAGCCCGAGTGGAAGGTTTCCTACTACCAAGGAGGACTTGCCTGACTGGGTCTGAACAGGCGCGCTCGATCGGATTCAGCCATGGACCTTCCACGTCATGAGGTGCAACGATTTGAGGTTCGGGTGCTGGAGATGGCTGGGATCCTGAGTTATCAAGTCCGGGAAGAGTGGCAGGATGACTGGGGTTTCCATGGACATTTTCACTAGGAGGGTGGTGAAACACTGGAATGCGTCACCTAGGGAGGTGGTGGAATCTCCTTCCTTAGATATTTTTAAGGTTAGGCTTGACAAGGCCCTGGCTGGGATGATTTAGTTGGGGATTGGTCCTGCTTTGAGCAGGGGGTTGGACTAGATGACCTCCTGAGGTCCCTTCCAACCCTGATATTCTATGATTCTATGATATACTTTGACTATGAAGCTTTTGATACTGTCTCCCACAGTGTTCTTGCCAGCAAGTTAAAGAAGTATGGATTGGATGAATGGACTATAAGGTGGATAGAAAGTTGGCTAGATGGTTGGGCTTAACAGGTAGTGATCAACGGCTCAATGTCTAGTTGGCAGCTGGGATCAAGCAGAGTGCCCCAGGGGTCGGTCCTGGGGCCAGTTTTGTTTAACATCTTCATTAATGATCTGTGATGGATTGCACCCTCAGCAAGTTTGTGGTTGACGCTAAGCTGGGGTGCAAGGTAGATATGCTGGAGGGTAGGGATAGAGTCCAGAGTGACCTTGACAAATTGGAGGATTGGGCCAAAAGAAATCTGATCAGGTTCAACAAGGACAAATGCAGAGTCCTGCACTTAGGAAGGAAGAATCCCATGCACTGCTACAGGCTGGGGACTGACTGGCTAAACGGCAGTTCTGTGGAAAAGGACCTGGGGATTACAGTGGATGAGAAGCTGGATATAAGTTAACAGTCCTTCCTTGTTGCCAAGAAGGCTAATATCATATTGGACTGCATTAGTAGGAGCATTGCCAGTAGATTGAGGGAAGTGATTATCCCCCTCTATTCGGCACTGGTGAGGCCACATCTGGAGTACTGCACCCAGTTTTGGGCCCCGCACTAGAGAAAGGATGTGAACAAATTGGAGACAGTCCAGCAGAGGTCAACAAAAAATATTATTGGGCTGGGGCACATGACTTACAAGGAGAGGCTGGGGGAACTGGGCTTATTTAGTCTGCAGAAGAGAAGAGTGAGGGGTGATTTGATAGCAGCCTTAAACTCCCTGAAGGGGGGATCCAAAGAGGATGGAGCTGTTCTCAGTGGTGGCAGATGACAGAACAAGAAGCAATGGTCTCAAGTTGCTGTGGTGGAAGTCTAGGTAGGATATAAGGAAACACTATTTCACTAGGAGGATGGTTAAGCACTGGAATGGGTTACCAAGGGAGGTGGTGGAAGCTCCATCCTCAGGGGTTTTTAAGGTCCAGCTTGACAAAGCCCTGGCTGGGATGATTTAGTTGGGGTTGGTCCTGCTTTGAGCAGGGGGTTGGACTAGATGACCTCCTGAGGTCTCTTCCAACCCTAATCTTGCATGATTCTATGATTCTTGGACTGTTCGGATTAGAACTGATAGTCAAGAGTTGAAAGGTATTTTTGCTGAATAGAACAGGTATCCTAAAAGTGGGACTTCATCTCCATACTGTTTAACTTCAGACACATTCTGTGCCTGTGACCTGAAGCTGGGTTAGAACCAATGCCCAACTATATAGGTGAAAAGTTCTATACTATCTGCCAACTATTTATCTATATGAAATGAGTGAGTGAGTCTTAGTTTGGTTCCAAGTATCTGTCCAGGAGTCCATGTAAAATAAATAAATGAATTGCCATCACAACTGACACAAATTGACCTGCTTGCTAGTCTTAGCAGAGAGGCTAAGGAATGAAATGGACAGTGAAGCTGGACTCCTTCTCCTTCCTATGGGTGGTCCCTCTAAGTCAGAATTTTGGAATATTGGTGGTAAGCACTGGAGAAAGCGGCACTGCATGCAGCCTTTGCAGCTGTATCTGTTCTGTAGAAGGGAACTTTCCCCTAATACTGTAATAGTAACCATCTTTTGATATTTGCACATAGGTTCAAACGCACTCCTAGTATAACTGTCACTTCAGTGGAGTTCACTAGGTGTTAACTCAGCCCATAAAGTCAAACTGCCCATTTTCATCTGCAACATTTTTGCATTTGGCTTCATCTCTTCAGCACAGAATACTTCAGTTTCAAGAGGTGTCAACCCAGTAACTTTGGTCAGTTTAAAATGCCAGTTTATGTACCAGAGAGACAAAGCTTGTCTCTCTCACCAACAGAAGTTGGTCCAATAAAAGATATTACCTCACCCACCTTATGTCTCTAATATTCTGGGACTGATATGGCTACACCTACACTGCACACAGTTTATGTACCAGTTTACAATCACAAGATGGTGCTGTTGCTTCACATCCTGACCACTGAAAAATTGCTGCATCCCATACCGGTAGGAAACTAGTGTATTTGAATGTGGGTTCTCTGGTTTCCGCTGCAACCCCACACTACCCAGCAAAGCAGAAAATCTACACAGGTGGTGAGATGCATGAAAGAAATAAAACCACACAGTCTCCACAACAAGCTAGTTGATTCTCTCCTTGTAAAAACAGACACCAAAATTCTTTTACTAGAAAGAGAAAATCTATCTTGCTATATCGGATTATGAGGAACATAGGATGTGCCATATGGACCACTCCAACTTTTCAGGATTGAAAACACCATGGGACTAGAATTCAACTACCCTGATATATTAAGTTCTATCATGCCAGTGGTCTGCCTAGTCCAGATGTGATAATATCTTCTGCAAAGTCATGGCTGAATCCATTGCATTATACCCTGCCTGAGCATAAATGATAATTCAACATCTGAAAATGGAAGTCAGTCCTCTTTCTTAATGTTGGTCCTCAAAGCCTGGCACTTGTCATGCTACTGTAAAGGGCTGATCAGTGCTCATTTCTTTCTTTCGTGTGCCTGCTCGGATTCAACCCTGGAGAAACCCCAGGTGGGGAGATCTGAATGGTATTGTTCCTTCCCCCAGCTAACTCAGTACAGCTCTGTTACCTGATACCAAGACAGAACCCTGGAGAAATCTGACCTCTTCAGAGTCTTGCTGGTAGAACAACTAGAAAGTTCTGAGCTGTTCTGGTACCTCTTGGTGATGGCTCACCACTGTCCTGCTCTCTGGTGTTAGGTGAGGAGGTACTGAAGATATCTTACAATGCTTGCTACCTGGGTGGGCACCCCGAGAGACTGTGCAGATGTGAAAATGGAAAGAGAGAGAGTTCTGTGCTGACAAGAGAGAAACTAACTTGTGGTGCTGGGAGGGACCCTGCAGATCCCCAGTCTCTAGTACCTGGACATGATCTTGGCACTGCTGCTCAAGGAAGAAAGTGGAGCTTTAAAAAGGATACATGTTCCCATTTCTCACACACTGTTCTCCAAAATCCTCAGAGTTGCGGTAGTAAAATCCCAGGAGTTCAGGACTGAAAAAATGCTACCAGACACCCCACTCCTTTTGTGATTGTATTCCCTAATTTCGCCATAGTAAGAGGACACGAAAATCTCTGTACCTTTCATTGTCTGACTCTTCTATCCTGGCAGGCAGCAGAACTCCACCTGGCAAGCTGGCATAATTATAATTCAGGTGAGTACCACATGTGACCCCACTGAATCTCACAGAGAAGCTTCTGATGAATTAAGGGCCAAACTTTCAAAAAAACTCAGAACCAAGCAGTTTCCATTGTTCTCAGTGGAACTGCTGGCACGGGTGCCATTTCAGATTTTTTTTTGAGTGGGCGCAACTTTAACTGTGATTCCAAGTGCTATTAGGCACTTAAAAACTCTAGTTTTTTTGTCAGATAACTTAGCAATTAGCTGACAGGAGCACTGTATCTAATTCCTATATAAAAGAAAGGAAAATAAATATTAGATCCACTCAGCTCTAATACTAACATGTTCTGACATCTTGTGGCAAGTCACTTAAGGGACACTGGTTAGGTTTAAAATTTTAATGTATATTCTTACTTTGTTACTAAGAGAGACTCTGTCAGGACTCCTGGGTTCTATCTCAGCTCTGGGAGGGGAGTGGGGTCTAGTGGGTTACAGCGGGGGGAGGGGAGGCTATATAAGAACAGAATGGCCATACTGAGTAAGACCAATGGTTCATCTAACCCAGTATCCTGTCTTCTGATAGTGGCCAATACCAGGTGTTTCAGAGGGAATGAACAGAACAGGCAATCATCAAGTGATTCATCCAGTCCTCCACTCCCAGCTTCTGGCAAACAAAGGCTAGGGACATGCAGGTGTTGAATCCCTGCCCACCCTGGATAATAGCCATTGATGGACCTATACTCCATGAACTTATCTAGTTCTTTTTTGAACCCTGTTATAGTTTTGGCCTTCACAATATCCCCTGGCAAAGAGTTCCACTGGTTGCCTGTCAAGTAATACTTTCTTTTGTTTGTTTAAAATCTGCTGCCTGTTCATTTCACTGGGTGACCCCAGGTGTTTGTGTTATGTGAAGGAGTAAATATTTCCTTATTCAATTTTTCCACACCACTCATGATTTTATAGCCCTCTATCATATTCTCCCTTAGTCATCTCTTTTCCAAGCTGAAAAGTCCCAGTCTTTTCAATCTCTCCTCAAACAGAAGTTATTACATACCCCAATCATTTCTGTTACCCTTCTCTGTGTACCTTTTCCAAATCCAATATATCTTTTTTGAGATAGGGTAACCAAATCTGCACACAGTATTCAGTATGTGGGTGTACCATGGATTTATATAGTGGCAATATGATATTTACTGTCTTATCTATCCCTTTCCTAAAGATTCCCAATGTTCTGTTAGCTTTTTCGATTGTCAATCCACATTGAGCAGATCATAGATTCATAGAATATCAGAGTTGGAAGGGACCACCGGAGGTCATCTAGTCCAACCCCCTGCCCAGAGCAGGACCAATCCCCAACTAAATCATCCCAAGCAGGGCTTTGTCAAGCATGACCTTAAAAACTTCTAAGGAAGGGGATTCCACCACCTCCCTAGGTAACGCATTCCAGTGTTTCACCACCCTCCTAGTGAAAAAGTTTTTCCTAATATCCAGGCTAAATCTCCCCCACTGCAACTTGAGACCATTACTCCTTGTTCTGTCATCTGCTATCACTAAAAATAGTCTAGATCCATCCTCTTTGGATCCACCTTTCAGGTAGTTAAAAGCAGCTATCAAATCCCCCCTCATTCGTCTCTTCTGCAGACTAAACAATCCCAGTTCCCTCAGCCTCTCCTCATAAATCATGTGTTCCAGACCCCTAATCATTTTTGTTGCCCTTCGCTGGACTCTCTCCAATTTTTCCACATCCTTCTTGTAGTGTGGGGCCCAAAACTGGACACAGTACTCCAGATGAGGCCTCACCAATGTCGAATAGAGGGGAATGATCACGTCCCTCGATCTGCTGGCAATGCCCCCACTTATACATCCCAAAATGCCATTGGCCTTCTTGGCAACAAGGGCACACTGTTGACTCATATCCAGCTTCTCGTCCACTGTCACCCCTAGGTCCTTCTCTGCAGAACTGCTGCCGAGCCATTCGGTCCCTAGTCTGCTGCTATGCATTGGATTCTTCTGTCCTAAGTGCAGGACTCTGCACTTGTCCTTGTTGAACCTCATCAGATTTCTTTTGGCCCAATCCTCCAATTTGTCTAGGTCCCTCTGTATCCTATCCCTACCCTTCAGCATATGTACCACTCCTCCCAGTTTAGTGTCATCCGCAAACTTGCTGAGGGTGCAATCCACACCAGATCATTAATCATTAAAAATCCAGATCATTAATGAAGATATTGAACAAAACCAGCCCCAGGACCGATCCTTGGGGCACTCCGCTAGATACCAGCTGCCAACTAGACATGGAGCCATTGATCACTATCCGTTGAGCCTGACAATCTCGCCAACTTTCTACCCATCTTGTAGTGCATCCATCCAGCCCCTACTTCTTTAACTTGCTGACAATAATACTGTGGGAGACCGTGTCAAAAGCTTTGCTAAAGTCAAGGAATAACACGTCCACTGCTTTCCCTTCATCCACAGTGCCAGTTATCTCATCATAGAAGGCAATTAGATTAGTCAGGCATGACTTGTGGTTGGTGAATCCATGCTGACTGTTCCTGATCACTTTCCTCTCCTCTAAGTGCTTCAGAATTGATTCCTTGAGGACCTGCTCCATGATTTTTCCAGGGACTGAGGGGTGAGGCTGACTGGCCTGTAGTTCCCAGGATCCTCCTCCTTCTCTTTTTTAAAGATTGGCACTACATTAGCCTTTTTCCAGTCTTCCGGGACTTCCCTGGATCGCCATGAGTTTTCAAAGATAATGGACAATGGCTCTGCAATCACATCCGCCAATTCCTTTAGCACTCTCGGATGCAATGCATCCGGCCCCATGGACTTGTGCACGTCCAGGTTTTCTAAATAGTCCGAACCACTTCTTTCTTCACAGTGGGCTGGCCACCTCCTCCCCACGCTGTGCTGCCCAGTGCAGTAGTCTGGGAGCTGACCTTGTTCGTGAAGATAGAGGCAAAAAAAGCATTGAGTACATTAGCTTTTTCCACATCCTCTGTCACTAGGTTGCCTCCCTCATTCAGTAAGGGGCCCACACTTTCCTTGGATTTCTTCTTGTTGCCAACATACCTGAAGAAACCCTTCTTGTTACTCTTAACATCTCTTGCTAGCTGCAACTCCAGGTGTGATTTAGCCTTCCTGATTTCACTCCTACATGCCCGAGCAATATTTTTATACTCATCCCTGGTCATTTGTCCAAAAGATCAGCAAGGATTTCACTGTTAAGCCAAGCTGGTCGCCTGGCATATTTACTATTCTTTCTACACATCGGGATGGTTTGTTCCTGTAACCCCAATAAGGATTCTTTAAAATATAGCCAGCTCTCCTGGACTCCTTTCTCCCTCATGTTATTCTCCCAGGGGATCCTGCCCGTCAGTTCCCGGAGGGAGTCAAAGTCTGCTTTTCTGAAGTCCAGGGTCCATATTCTGCTGCTTTCCTTTCTTCCCTTTGTCAGGATCCTGAACTCGACCATCTCATGGTCACTGCCTCCCAGGTTCCCACCCACTTTTGCTTCCTCTACTAATTCTTCCCGGTTTGTGAGCAGCAGGTCAAGAAGAACTCCGCCCCTCGTTGGTTCCTCCAGCACTTGCACCAGGAAATTGTCCCCTACATTTTCCAAAAACTTCCTGGATTGTCTGTGCACCGCTGTATTGCTCTCCCAGCAGATATCAGGATGATTGAAGTCGCCCATGAGAACCATGAGATGTTTTCAGAGAACTGTCCACAATGACTCCAAGATCTCTTTCTTGATGGGTAACACATAATATAGACCTCATTATTTTGTATGTATAGTTGGGATTATATTTTGCCACGTGCATTACTTTGCATTTAATCTACCTTGTGTTGCCCAGTCATCCAGTTTTGTAAGATCCTTTTGTAACTCTTTGCAGTTAGCTTTGGACTTAATTATCTTGGAAAATTTGCAAATGATACAAAATTACTCACCTCACTGTTTACCTCTTTTTTCAGATCATTTATGAATATGTTGAACAGTACTGGTCCCAGTAGAGACCCCTAGGGGATGCCACTATTTACCTCTGTCCATTCTCACCATTTATTTCTACCCTTTGTTTCCTATCTTTTAACTGCAGTGCCTGGCACAGCTTCCAGGATCATCCAACTATCCTTAATTTAATTTAAGGACAAGTCTTTTGTTACCTTAATCACCCTGCCTCTGTTTATAAACAAAGGCAGAAGCTGGGAGCAGCACAGAACTCATCACATATCACACTCAAGCTGTGTTGCAGTTGAGAGCTCCCTCTGGGGCTAGGGCATGTGTTGTGAGCAGACCTCAGGTACAAAACTTGTGGGGAGGGGAGGGCAGGGAGAGGGCTAGAGCCCTCCCACCCACCTGCCAAATGCTGCCCTGACTGCTGTGGCAAAATGATTTTGTGAAAACTGGCCACTTCATTTAGGTGCCTAAATGGAAACTGAGCTATTTTGAAAATCTGTACCCAATTGTGCATGCTGAACACTTACAAATCTGGTCATAAGGTCAGACAGGAAATAGAAGTGAAACAGATTCCAGGACATTGCTAAACTTGTAGCTAAGTTCAGAGGTTCTGAGGATTTTTTAACACTGAATTAAAACATAAGTGAACTTAATGCTGGTGAAAAATCCAGGCCAACAAGGGTAAAAACTAAAATGCTCTGTTTATACATAGGAGAAGTGTAGTAGTGCTAACTTGCTCCACTGCCCTGTCATTATGTTCCAACCTAGACCTGGAATGAAGACCACTTCAAGGGGTAGGAAGGCAGTTAATTTGTGTGGCCTCCTGGCCAATATTGACAACATGGGAGACAGTTAATACTAATGCTGTTAGTTTTGGTGATGTAAACACTAGCTCCCTAAGATCAACAGGTGGGTCCAAAGAAAAATTCATTCTGAATATTAAGGAAATATTTCTGATCTTGAGATGGTTTAGATAATAGTTTCTTCAATGGAAATGTGGGTAAGCCCCATCACCTTGTATATTTACAATAATACCAGACAAATTGATAGGAATGTATAATAGAAAAGAAGCTTGGCAGAGAGGCTGACTGATTTCTGACAGTCCTAGAGAATGAAATCCCCTATCAGCACAGCCTTTCACCAGTGCTAAAACATTTATTTACTTGTTGGCTGCTGGTCACTAGGTGGTGCTGTTGGCTCACATGTTGACTACAACTAAAAAAAGCATATTTTTTTTTAACCTGCTGTATTGCAGGATCTCATTGAGCTGGAAATCAGTGCCTTTGAATATGGCTTATTTGGTTTCCTCTGCTCCAGAGGACCTGCACCAGATTGTCAAGTGCAGACTGCACCACAGTCTGCACCTTACTGAACATTTTCCACTATGGTAAGAAAATTGAAATAATTCAACACAGTCTCCATCAAGCGCTATACAGTTCTCACTGTAATAACACATACAACTTCTTTACAACAGAGAGAGGATTAAAACGGCTTTCTTTCTGGGACAATTTTGAGAAACAATCCATAGAAAAGGTTAAAAAAGTCAAAGAAACACTATGAAATAAGTATGGATGTCTGAGCATAATAATGCAACTTTGCAACTATTAATCCAGCTATTCTGCAATCCCATATTGAACCATATTGGGTCAATCTGGAATTGCATCTGTTCTTTCAACTGGAGAAATCACTCTTTGTTTTTCTTCCTAAGGCCAGTTCCTAAAGCAAAACAACTGCTGTATTTCCATTGCAAAAGCATCTGCTTTTTAGAAGATGGCAAAGAGATCCCTAAATCTACAATTTATAAATCAGATTGGGATCCTCTAGGAAGATATCAAAAAAGGATCAGTTGTATATATGATAAATATAATATAATAATTATAATACTATGCCTAAAATCATAGAATAAGAATACATAAAAACAGAGACATTGTTACTTTTTGTTTCAACAATACATGTATTTGGCAGAACACATTTGTATATACAGTCACATCAATAATGCTTAATAAACTAGAAGATAATCCATTTGTAAGGCATCTGTAGATATTTCATGACTGAAAAAATGAGTCTGAAATGATTTCTTAACAGTCGCAATTTCATTAACAGATATGAGGACTGTTTATTCCTGTTTTTGTTCAGTGCCTTTAGTTTCCTTCAGCATCTCTTGCCAGTTCTTTTCCATCTCTTCTTTGCAGTTGAGGAATGCATCTTCCAGTCGCCTCATGGAGTTGGCCAAGTCTGGGTTGGTACGCATAACCACCATATCATATGCCATCCAGGTTGCCTGCACTGCAACAACGCAACCAACAGATATTAGAAATTCAGCAATGTTAGGACAGCAGGGAAATAATTGATATTCAGGGGAACAGTAGTGGGAATGAATGGTTACCAGTTCTAATCCTTGGCTGAATGTTCCTACAATGGAATAAATTGAACAGGTGGGAAGTGATTTTTTTCTGTTCACAGAAAAATCTGCAATTTTGGATTTTTTTCCATGACAAAATAGAGTGAAAACTAAACAAAAAATGAAATTTCTCATGAAATTAAATGAAATTTTCTTGAGTCAATCAAAACGTTTTGTTCCAACTTTGATTTTTTCATTTTACATTATATCAAATTTAAAACACTGAAATGAAATGTCATTTCAAAATGGAAAATCAAACCATTCTGTTCTGAAAAGGCTGAAATAGAATGTTTAAACCTTACCAAAATACTTTTTCACATTTTCTTTTTAAACAAAATTTCATTGAAATCGACAGTTTCTACATTTTGCTTTTGACGAATTGGTATTTTCTGACAGAAAAAGTTCAGTCAGAAAATTCTAACTAGCTCTAATAATAGCCAAAGAGCACACTCAGCTCAGTGCTCACAAGTAACCCTGCAGTAACAAATCAGTTTGCACAATACCATCTTTCCTAATCAATCCCACAATACCAAAACCAATGTGAACAGCTCCAAGTATCTAGGCAGTCTACACTAACAAACTACTGTTAAGTATCAGAGGGGTAGCCATGTTAGTCTGTATCCACAAAAACAACGAGGAGTCTGGTGGCACCTTAAAGGCTAACAAATTTATTTGGGCATAGGCTTTCGTGGGTAAAAAATCCACTTCTTCAGAGGCATGGAGTGAAAATTATAGATACAGGCATTATTATACTTATAATACAATACTTACAATAAAAATAATAATATACTTATTTATATTTAATATATAAATATATTATACTTATAATAATGCCTGCATCTGAAATTTTCACTCCATGCCTCTGAAGAAGTGAGTTTTTTACCTATGAAAGCTCATGCCCAAATAAATTTGTTAAACTACTGTTAGCAATCCTCTGATAATCAGTTAAACTTCACCATTAATACCACAGTAAATCGGTACAAACTGCTCATCATCTCACAAGCAGTCCTACAATGAGAAACAATTCACACCCACCAGTGCTCATGAGCATATCAATAAAACTTTATAGCTACTTTTATACGAACTGTCTCAAAATACTATGGAGTTAAAATGTTGGAACCAGTAGCAGCATTTCTACACTAATGTTCCTAATTTTGCTATTACTGGTGCTGCAGCAGTAAGAAAATTGAAGGAAACTTTTAGTGTAGACAAGGCCTCAGAATCTGGTGACGATATTCATGTTTACAAATCTGAAATTCACTTTCCACAAATATTCTTTAAAACCCACTTAAAATTTTATGATTCTGAAAACATCCCTTTCAATAAATTTATTCACTGGAATACCTGTAGAAAATGGGCACAAAGGGTGCAAACATATTATGAGCAAATTTGATATAAATGTAAACAAATATTTGCTGAAAGATTTTTTTATTTTTTACAGTATTTCTTCAGCTCTAGTAGTCAGTGGTGTTTGAGGACTGGGGGTGGGGAAATGTGTGATCTTGTCTTTTGTAGATATGAAGGTAAGAAGCAGTATTCTGTGCATACTGAAAAAATATCTATGATTTAGGGAAGCTCTGCAATAACTAACAAAATAGCATATGCAGTCCTGTGCTCAATAACAACCTTGTGATAACAAATCAGCATTTGCATAAGTGACTCTATTTACAAACCACATGTCCTTACAATAAAGAAACATGTACAGGCATACTGGTGGAGGAAATCCCCCCATATTTCACTTTCAAGTATCTTAGATGAGTTGAAAGAGTGACTTTCCGCTGAGACAAGCTCAGCTCTAAGTCTGGTCCCTGATTGGGCAGCACATCTGCTCATTGGTTATGGCCATTCTAGTGCATGATAAGTAATTTAACACTTAAACTACAAGCATTTTCCAGAACTGACAATGTTAAGCATAGGTGAGCACCTTATCTATGATGACTGGCTAAAATGCTTTAGCTTGCATTGTCTGAAGAGGAGAAGGCTACAGGGAAATCTAGAAGGGAAACATAAAAATGTGTGGAAAGATTTATCTAAACCCCTTCCCATTATGTATACAAAATTGAGATTAAATTCACCTATTATTTTCCCAGTTGGATAATCAATGTTTGTCATTCTCTGATCCTGGAGGTACCAGTTCTTACAACGTTTTTCCAAAGCAAATCTATGTTTATGTTCTAATTATGTTTTTAAACTCTGTAAATTCCTTTGTATTATTTTCTGTTCTCACTACCAACTCCTCCCACTTTAGTATAATCTGTGAATTTCATTTATGAGCTGAGCTATTAACGCCTTCCAGATTACTAATTATGTTAAATATGACCAGTCTGTTCCTGCAGACATTTATACCATGTTTGTCATCACTGTCTGTAGTAACTAAGGATTTCATGTACTGATGTTCTCCATCAGACACATCCCTTAGTTTAATACATTGTGGTCATTAGAACTCAATCTCATTAACAGATTAGTAGATCTCAATCTTTCTCCTCTTATATTTCTCCTATACAGAGACATTCTCCTCTACTCTTGCATGTTTACTATTATTATTTCTATGCACTGCTGTAATGTTTTCAGCCTCTAGCAGCAAATCTATATCCTCCCCAGAAGAAAGCTGCACCTGATAGTTTCTCCATTTCTTCCAGAAGTTTTTCTAAGTCCCTGTTCAAGTCCTCCAGCATTTTTACCATATTGTCATAGTTTCTTTCCCGAGGTTCAGATTTGGCCATCTACAAGAAAAGCAAGAGTGGGGCAAGTAGGGGGAGTAAGGAAATAAAACTTTTTCATACTAAGGGGAAAATAACATTTTAAATTGTAGCTCTAATAAGATCTGTAAAATTAAATATATTAATATCCTAGATTCACTTGCTAAATTAATTTAGAGCCTATATGATGCGGTGTGGCTCTTGTGTGTTGCCTAGCATTTTCAAATCAATAGACGTTTTGGACACAAAGATCAACAGCCTGCGGGCTCAAGTTCATGCTTTTTGTGAACTTTATAGGGCACTGTACTAAATCAGACCATTAGCAGGTCCCTTATAATCTTCTGCTGTCCTGGACTGGGTTCTTCATCCACCTGCTTTGGCAGTTGCCAATACCTGATGCTTCACTGAAAGATGTAAAATCTCCACCAATACACTAAAACCAAACTTGAGTGTCAAGTTAGGGACTTATATACCATATCTGGGCATCCATATAAATAGCCTGATTTTTAGAGATGCTGAGCCTCCACAATTCACTGACCTTAGCACAGAGATGGGCAAACTACGCCCTGCGGGTCACATCCGGCCAGCAGGCCTGTCCTGCCTGGCCCCTGAGCTCCCGGCCCGGGAGGCTAGCCCCTGGCCCCTCCCCTGCTGTCCCGCCTCCCCTGCAGCCACTCTGCTGTGTGGGCAGCGCTCTGTCCCGCCGCTCCTGCCAGGCAGCGCAGCTTGCACCCGTCCACCTCCCAGGTTTTCTAATAAGCCTGTCCTGCTGCTCTGAGCAACATGGTAAGGAGGCGGGGACCAGGGGTTAGATAAGGGGCAGGAGGTCCTGGGGGGCAGTCAGGGGACAGGGAGCGGTTGGATGGGGCAGAGGTGCGGGGGGGGGGGGGGGGGGGAGTCAGGAGACAGGGAGCAGGGGGTGTTGGACAGAGAGTGGGGTCCCGGGTGGGCAGT
The DNA here is from genome assembly GCF_965140235.1 of Caretta caretta. Taxonomy (NCBI): domain Eukaryota; kingdom Metazoa; phylum Chordata; order Testudines; family Cheloniidae; genus Caretta; species Caretta caretta. The sequence continues at coordinate 215,594,916 of NC_134206.1, forward strand.
TAGGGGCAGGGATCCTGGGAAGGGGCAGTCAGGGGACAAGGAGCAGGGTGGTTTGGATGGGTCAGGGGTTCTGAGTGGGGCAGTCAGGGGGTGGATGGGGGTGGGGCCAGGCTGTTTGGGGAGGCACAGCTTTCCCTTCCGGGCCCTCCATACCGTTTCGCAATCCTGATGTGGCCCTCAGGCCAAAAAGTTTGCCCACCTCGCCTTATCAGAAGCTGCAGAAGCTCAACACCTGAAAATCAGGTCACTTGTTTAGGTGCTGAAATACCTAACTTCAGGCAATCAGGTTTCAAAATGTTGGTACTAGCCAATTGTGACCCCAGTGACTTTTGTGAAAAGTTCCAGGGGCAGCAGGTGAGCCCAAAAACATTGAACTAATTATATGTAGCTCTGATGTTAAGAGTTGTGTGTTTTGTTGGTGTGTTTTTTTTCCCCCCGGTTATTTCTCAGTTACATTTGATGGGCATATTTTTCTAGCTTCTATTTTGAATAAATGTTGTCGGTAAGGAAGTCAATTTTCCCCATTAGATTTAAAAGCATTTTAAGGAAAAGGTAAGATCTCCAGCCTAAACCCAGACCCCCCTGAATGCTTAAAGCAGCCAGGCCACCCATGTGCAAATTTCAGGAGATTCTTTGTCTCAAAGCCCTGCTTGTAACAGAACACACCCTCTTGTTGTCCCACAACGCTGTTTGCATTTGTTCATCATCTTACACCACTTTTAAGACACAGGAAGCTGTAAAGCATTGGGCCCCAATCCTGCAAAGGGAGCCAGAGCCTGGTGTCTGACCACAGCGTCCCTGACACCCCCCCACACACGTGCAATGCAACAGGGGGCGGGGCCTTGAAAGTCAAATGAGCAACGGGGGACACAAGTCTTTCTTTCTTCACAGATGTACAGAGTCCATTCACGTCTCCTCAGAAACGGGACAATACCTTGGGCGTCGCCTTCAGCCCCCCCCCCCCCCCGCAGCAGCAGCTGCTCTGTAGCCCCACCCGCAGCTCTGTCCCAGGGCAGGGTCTCTGCGGAGCGGCCTGCTCTGTCCCCGCCCCTGCCACAACGGGGGGGTGGGGGGGAGAGGGGTCCCGCTAACCCCCTGCCCCAGGCTCCGCTTCCTAAACACCCGCCGCCCGTGTCCCGCCCCGCAGGCAGAGCTTCCCCCCCCATCACGCGCGGTCCCTATCACCCCCCCTCCCCGTGACAGCCCGGCTGGCTCCGCTACTCTGCCCCGGTACAGGGACCCCGGGACCTCCCCCGCCTGCGGCGAGCCGTTTTATAGCCCAATTTAAACGGCCGCGAGCGCCTCACCCTCCCTCTTTCCCGCCCAAACCAACTGTCTTCTTCCCCGCGCGCGCCCCAGAAAAGCAGCTTTGTGCCAACGCGCGCCCCCTCCTCCCCCAACTCCACGCGCCTCCTGCTGTGTCACGCGTCTGCGGCCTCGAACTGAGGAAAAAGAAACTAAAACAAGTGGGCGAGAGCGGGAAACCAAAAACGGGTGTTCCCGATTCATCGTCCTCTCGTCTCGCAAATCTGTCCCCTCAGATGCTCCGTTGCACAATAAAATGTACGTTTCACGCTTTAGGCGGAAGGAAAAACAGGATCGGGAGGGCAAATGCTGGGAAGCTGAGTTAATAACGAGGGCATTGAGGCGCATTAAATCGGGCTAGGGTTTGTGCTGGCTTGACACTCCTATGCCACATTAATTGAAACTAAAGGTTTATTTTTCTCTTTAATATCTAGTTAGCTGGCTCTGACAGGCAAGACCCCAGCCCCACACCCCAGCCCCTCCCCCGAAAAGAACCCCAAAGGGGAAGGTGGAAGCAGCCCCCCACCAAGCGGTGTAAACGCGCTTTTTACAGTGAGAGATCCAGGAGCTAGAAACTCGTTCCCTGGTCCGTCACGCCGCACTACCTCAGTCCCTTGGCCCATCTCACCTCAGCAGCAAACCATCCTTTCATCTGCTGCAGTGGATTACCTCCGGCCCCGTACGGGGTCATCAAGCCACCGGTGAATTTAGTGTAGCGTCTGACTTTGCTGTACCAGTCAACCCATTGGTCCGTTTGGTACTTCTTGCCATGCTGTATCTACCAAACCATTAATCCAGCTAATCTTGGGGCCTGACTCCTGCTATACCACATGATCTAACCTTTGGTCCATTTGGTTGTCTCTCACCCCCTACTTATCACTGGAAACAGTTGGGAAAAAGACCCGAAAATCGGGACTGTCCCTATAAAATCGGGACATCTGGTCACTCTCCTATACACAATATCCCAATGGTCAGATTCAAGATGTGGGGAGCTTGGGTTCAAATCCCTCCTCTGTCTGCTATGGAGCAAGAACTTCCTCTCCTGGTTGAGCATACTAACCACTGGAGTCTAGGGTATTCTGTGATAGGGAGTCTCTCAATCTCTCCAGCTGAAGCTGTTCCACTTTGTGTAACTAATTAAATATTCATTGGGCCATGTTTCTGAGTATGCCTACCAGATTGAGCCCCAAAGGCAAAACTCCTTGTTTTAAATCCCACCTGAGTTTAGGTGTGAATTAGGTACTGAGCAGCTTGTGAATGTCAAGACTTAGGTGGCTGTGTGCATGCCCAGTGGCAGAAATTTAGGCACCTATTTAGGGGAATTTACCAGTGGAGATTTAGGTGCCTATAGGGTTAGGTGGCACCAGCGGAGTGGTTTTGGGAATCATAGAATCATAGAATCATAGAATATCAGGGTTGGAAGGGACCCCTGAAGGTCATCTAGTCCAACCCCCTGCTCGAAGCAGGACCAATTCCCAGTTAAATCATCCCAGCCAGGGCTTTGTCAAGCCTGACCTTAAAAACCTCTAAGGAAGGAGATTCTACCACCTCCCTAGGTAACACATTCCAGTGTTTCACCACCCTCTTAGTGAAAAAGTTTTTCCTAATATCCAATCTAAACCTCCCCCACTGCAACTTGAGACCATTACTCCTCGTTCTGGCATCTGCTACCATTGAGAACAGTCTAAAGCCATCCTCTTTGGAACCCCCTTTCAGGTAGTTGAAAGCAGCTATCAAATCCCCCCTCATTCTTCTCTTCTGCAGGCTAAACAATCCCAGCTCCCTCAGCCTCTCCTCATAAGTCATGTGTTCTAGACCCCTAATCATTTTTGTTGCCCTTCGCTGGACTCTCTCCAATTTATCCACATCCTTCTTGTAGTGTGGGGTCCAAAACTGGACACAGTACTCCAGATGAGGCCTCACCAATGTCGAATATCAGTGATGCCTAAATGTTAGACATAGTTATCTAAGTCCTGCTTGTGAACCTATCCCATATTATCTTACCTAAAGCTTAGCCTTTCCTTGCAAGTTTAGGTAGTTTCCACTTGACCTAGGCACCCCAGCATTGGGGGTGGGTGAGATAGTGTGCACCCCCCCACAATTTCTGTCTCTGTCTCACATGGCTGTAATTGGGCCAGGGCGAGCAGGGCAGCCACGCAGGTTGCAAAGCTGGCGGGGGTCGAAAAATGGGGTGGCAAAGGATTGGGCCCAGTGGTGTCAGTCCCCCCCACCCCAGGATTGGGCCTAGTGACATCAGTCGGAGCAGAGGTTGCACAGTCTCATTCCCCCTCCCTCAGATCGGGCCCAGCAGCGTCGGATGGAGCCCAGGGACTCAGGGACCCCTCTCCCCACAGGATCGCGGGCCCAGTGACTCTGGCTGGAGCAGGGTCTCCCCGTAGCACTAGGACTATGGTGGTGGCAGCAGGCAGGCAGGGCACTGAGCTCCTGCCCGGGAAGGGGGAGAAGCCCGCAGGGAGGTGTTGACTGGTGGGACGGCACAGCATTCTGGGTCTGTGCCATCCACCCTGCCACTGTGAGAGGGAGAGTGACACTGCCTCCCATCTCCAGTGGGTATCCCCCGCTGCAGGTACCTCCTTCAGTACCTTGCAAATACATCCTCCCAGTACACTCACACCCTTCTAGCACCCCAAATATTCCCTCCAGTATCCCCCAACAACCCCCTCCCAGTACACACATACCCCTCCAGCACCCCCAGTATACAAACACACCCCAGCACCCCTCAAATACCTCCTCCAGCACCCTCCAACTGTAATCGCCCCCTCCAGTTCCCCCTCTCTCCAGCAGTGTCCTCCTCTATTTGGCAACTTGAATTGTGGTAATCCGAGGGGTCATCCATTCTCATGGCCTCGGTTTCTGAAGCTGGTGGGAGCGAGTCCATCCTGTCAGCAGCAGCTGCCTGCCTCCAGTGCCTGAACTGGGCACCAGACTCATGTGGCTGAGCTCAGAGGTAGGGCTGTGTGACTGCAAGCCCAGCTGCCACGGAGCTGGAGCTGAGGCTGGGGCAGGGTAGCCAGTGGGATCAAGGGGTGGTTCCACTCTGCACGCAGGGAGTGTGGGGAGAGTGACCTGGCTGTAATGGCAGGTCCCCGGGCAGCGAGCAGAGTGTGACCAGGCTGCTGAGAGGCAGGTGCCCAAGGGAGATGCGTCATGCAGGGAGCACCTCAGGGAGTATCTCAAGGCAGCCAGGCTCCATGGGCAGGGGCCAGTTCCATGGGGCATAGCTGGCCACTGCCAGGCTCCTTCAGGACAGAGGCAAGAGTGTGTGAAGGGTGCAGCTCATGTAGTGGCAGCATGGCTTGGGGAGTGGGGCAGGGAGGGCTGCCAGGCTGTCAGCCAGCATCCCTCTCCCACAGAGTGGAGAGCCAGGGGCCTGAGCAGGTTGGGTGGTTTCCACAAACTTCCAATCTGCCAGCTCATTGCAGGTAGTGATGGTTTTCAAACTGTGAGGTGCATCGCCCTCAGGATGTGCACCTCACAGTTTGAAAACCTCTCTGCTAACAGGAAGGAACAAATTGGGGGAAAGGGAGGTGTAACTCTGCTTGGCCTCGACACGTTGCCTCTAGGGGGTACAAAACATAAGATGGTTGAGTTCAGGATCCTGACAAAACGAAGAAATGAGAGTAGCAAAATACGGATTTCAGAAAAGCAGACTTAGACTCCATTAGGCAACTGATGGGCAGGATCCCCTGGGAGGCTAATATGAGGGGCAAAGAGTAAAGGAGAGCTGTCTCTATTTTAAAGAGGCCTTATGGAGGGTGCAGGAACATACCATCCCGATGTGCAGAAAGAATAGCAAATATGGCAGACAACCAGCTTGGCTTAACAGTGAAATTTTTGATGAGCTTAAACTCAAAAAGGAAGCTTACAAGAAGTGGAAATTTGGACAGATGACTAGGGAGGAGTATAAAAATATTGCTCGAGCATGCAGGGGTGTAATCAGGAAGGCCAAGCACAATTGGATTTGCAGCTAGCAAGGGAGGTGAAGGGTAACAAGAAGGGTTTCTACAGGTATAATAGGAACAAGAAGAAGGTCAGGGAAAGTTTGGGACCCTTACTGAATGGCGAAGGCAATCTAGTGACAGATGATGTGGAAAAAGCTGACATATTCAATGCTTTTTTTTGCCTCCATCTTCACGGACAAGGTCAGCTCCCACACTTCTGTACTGGGCAGCAAAGTATGGGGGGGAGGTGAACAGCCCTGAGTGGTGAAAGAACAGGTTAAAGACTATTTAGAAAAGCTGGACATGCACAAGTCCATGGGTTCGGATCTAATGCATCCAAGGGTGCTGAGGGAGTTGGTTGATGTGATTGGAAAAAGACAAATATAGTGCCCATATTTAAAAAAGGGAAGAAAGAGAACCCGGGACACTACAGACCGCTCAGCCTCACTTCAGTCCCTGGAAGAATCATGCAGCAGGTCCTCAAGGAATCAATATTGAAGCACTTGGAGGAGAGGAAGATGATCAGGAACAGTCAACATGGATTCACCCAGGGCAAGTCATGCCTCACCAACCTGATTTCCTTCCTTGATGAGATAACTGGCTCTGTGGATATGGGGAAAGTGGTGGATGTGATATACCTTGACTTTAGCAAAGTTTTTTATACAGTCTCCCACAGTGTTCTTGCCAGCAAGTTAAAGAAGTATGGATTGGATGAATGGACGATAAGGTGAATAGAAAGCTGGCTAGATGGTTGGGCTCAGGGGTAGTGATCAATGGCTCAATGTCTAGTTGGCAGCCGGTATCAAGCAGAGTGCCCCAGGGGTCAGTCCTGGGGCTGGTTTTGTTCAACATCTTTATTAATGATCTGGATGATGGGATGAATTGCATCCTCAGCAAGTTCACAGATGACACTAATCTGGGGGGGCGAGATAGATATGCTGGAGGGTAGGGATAGGGTCCAGAGTGACCTAGGCAAATAGGAGGATTGGGCCAAAAGAAATCTGATGAGGTTCAACAAGGACAAGTGCCGAGTCCTGCACTTAGGAAGGAAGAATCCCATGCACTTCTACAGGCTGGGGACTGACTGGCTAAACGGCAGTTCTGTGGAAAAGGACCTGGGGATTACAGTGGATGACAAGCTCGATATGAGTCAGCAATGTGCCCTTGTTGCCAAGAAGGCCAATGGCATATGAGTCTGTATTAGTAGGAGCGTTGCCAGCAGATCGAGGGAAGTGATTATTCCCCTCTATTCGGCACTTGTGAGGCCACATCTGGAGTAGTGCGTCCAGTTTTGGTCCCCACGCTACAGAAGGGATGTGGACAAATTGGAGAGAGTCCAGCGGAGGGCAACAAAAATGATTAGGGGGCTGGGGCACATGACTTATGAGGAGCGGATAAATGAACTGGGGTTATTTAGTCTGCAGAAGAGAAGAGTGAGGGGGGATTTGATAGCAGCCTTCAACTCCCTGAAGGGGGGATCCAAAGAGGATGGAGCTAGGCTGTTCTCAGTGGTGGCAGATGACAGAACAAGAAGCAATGGTCTCAAGTTGCTGTGGTGGAAGTCTAGGTAGGATATTAGGAAAAACTATTTCACTAGGGAGGGTGGTGAAGCACTGGAATGGGTTACCTAGGGAGATGGTGGAATCTCCATCCTCAGGGGTTTTTAAGGTCCAGCTTGACAAAGCCCTGGCTGGGATGATTTAGTTGGGGTTGGTCCTGCTTTGAGCAGGGAGTTGGACTAGATGACCTCCTGAGGTGTCTTCCAACCCTAATATTCTGTGATTCTATGATTCTATGAAATATGGTTGGTCGCCCGAGGGCTAAAATGCTTAGTTACAGTTCTGCTGTCTCAGTCTAACTCAGGGTATGCCTACACTATGAAATTAGGTCGATTTTATAGAAGTGGATTTTTAGAAATCGATTCTATACAGTCGATTGTGTATGTCCCCACTAAGCACATTAAGTTGGTGGAGTGTGTCCTCAATACCGTGGCTAGCATCGACTTATGGAGTGGTGCACTGTGGGTAGCTATCCCACAGTTCCCGCAGTTTCCGCTGCCCTTTGGAATTCTGGGTTAAGCTCCCAGTGCCTGATGGGACAAAAATATTGTCGCAGGTGGTTTTGGGTACATGTCATCAGTCGCCCCTCCCTCCGTGAAAGGAACGGCAGATAATCGTTTCATGCCTTTTTTCCTGGGTTACCCGTGCAGACTCCATACCATGGCAAGCATGGAGTCTGCTCAGCTCACCGCTGATGTTGTGGGCATTGTAAACACCTCGCACATTATCCTGAAGTATGTGCAGAACCGGGTTAAGAGACGCCAGCACAAGGACCACTGTGATGAGGACATGTACACAGACGTTCCTGAAAGCACGGGCTGTGGCAACTGGGACATCATAGTGGCAGTGGGGCTGGTTGATACAGTGGAACGCCGATTCTGGGCCCAGCAAACAACAGCTGGTGGGATAGCATAGTGTTGCAGGTATGGGATGACTCACAGTGGCTGCGAAACTTTCGCATGCGTAAGGCCACTTTCCTTGAACTTTGTGAGTTGCTTTGCCCCACCCTGAAGTGCAGGAATACCAAGATAAGAGCTCCGCTGACAGTTGAGAAACGACTGGCGATAGCCCTGTGGAAGTTTGCAATGCCTGACTGCTACCAGTCAGTCAGGAATCAATTTGGAGTGGGCAAGTCTACTGTGGGGACTGCTGTGATCCAAGTAGCCAATGCAATCACTGATGTTCTGCTATCAAGGGTAGTGACTCTGGGAAATGTGCAGGTCATAGTGGATGGCTTTGCTGCAATGGAATTCCCTAACTGTGGTGGGGAGATAGACAGAACACATATCTCTATCTTGGCACCGGAGCACCTTGCCAACCAATGCATAAACCGCAAGGGGTACTTCTCAATGGTGCCACAAGCACTGGTGGATCACAAGGGACGTTTCACTGACATCTGCGTGGGATGGCCGGGAAAGGTGCATGATGCTCGCATCTTTAGGAACTCTGGGCTGTTCGAAAAGCTGCAAGAAGGGACTTACTTCCCAGACCAGAAAATTACCATTGGGGATGTTGAAATGCCAATAGTTATCCTTGGGGACCCAGCCTATCCTTGCTTCCATGGCTCATGAAGCCATACACAGGCAGCCTGGACAGTAGTAAGGAGCAGTTCAACTATAGGCTGAGCACGTGCAGAATGGTAGTAGAATGTGCCTTTGGGCGTTTAAAAGCTCGCTGGCACTGTTGAGTGACTAGGTTAGACCGCAGCACAACCAACATTCCCATTGTTATTGCTGCTTGCTCTGTGCTCCCTAATATCTGTGAGAGTAAGGGGAAGACATTTATGGTGGGGTGGGAGGTTGAGGCAAATCGCCTGGCGGCTGATTTTGAGCAGCCAGACACCAGGGCGATTAGAAGAGCACAGCAAGGCGTGCTGTGCATCAGAGAGGCTTTGAAAAACAGTTTCATGACTGGCCAGGCTATGGTGTGACAGTTGTGTGTGTTTCTCCTTGCTGCAAAGCCGCCCCTTTGTTGATTTTAATTCCCTGTAAGCCAGCCACCCTCCCATCTTTGATCACAGCCTTGCAAAGGAAATAAAGTAACTATTGTTTTGAAACCATGCATTCTTTCTTTATTAATTAAAAAAAAAAGTGAGATATCCTACAAGGTAGCCCGGGTGGGGTGGGGTGCAGGAGGAGGGAAGGACAAGGCCACATTGCTTATTGTAGCCACACTACAAATCAAAACTGTTTGAATGACAGCCTTCTGTTGCTTGGGCCATCCCCTGGAGTGGAGTGGCTGGGTGCCCTGAGCCTCCCTCCCCTCCCACATTCTTGGTCATCTGGGTGAGGAGGATATGGAACTTGGGGAGGAGGGCAGGTGGTTATACAATGGATGCAGCGGGGGTCTGTGCTCTTGTTGGCTTTCCTGCAGCTCCAACAGACACTTCATCATGTCTGTTTGCTCCCCCATTAGCCTCAGCATAGCCTCCTGCCTCTGCTCTTCGCATTCACTTAACGCTTTCCTGGCCTCTGCCACTGAATGCCTCCATGCATTAAGCTGTTCCCTATCAGTGTGGGAGGACTGCATGAGCTCAGAAAACATGTCATCATGAGTGCGGTTTTTTTCACCTTCTAATCTGCGATAACCTCAGGGATGGAGATGATGGGGGAAGCATAGAAACATTTGTACCTGGGGGGATATAAAAAAGGAGAGTAAAATTTAAGATGATACATTTCTGAGAACAAAAGGGAGACTCTTTCACAGTGAATCAAGCAGACAGCATATGTGCTTTAGGTGCAAGGTCGCATTTTGCTTTTTATATTGACCGCCTGCTGGTATGGTGACACATCACAAACGGCTGGACAACAGAATTCGGTTTCCAGGCAGCCGTGGTAAGTCTTTTGGTACACGGAGTTGGCTTCCTATGCCTTCATGACATGTGGGAATGGTTTCAAACTGCAACGCCATCCTTTCCCATAGCAAGCAATGCCGGTTGAGTTTCACATTTAAAAGGAGGGGCTGCGGTTTTCGGGTGGATGTGCAGCACACACCTCCCCCAACCCCACCACATAGCTATTCTCCGGGATGATTCCTTTTAGCCAAGCGCAAACAACCCAGCATGAATGGGGTCCTTTTACTGTTCCCTTACAAAAATTCCCCTATTTCAACCAGGTGACCATGAATGATATCACTCTCCTGAGGCTGACACAGAAAGATAAAGACCAAATGTTGCTTGAATGCGACCAAAACCCAGGACCATTCACTGCCATGCTTTGTGCTGCAATGTTTCCAGACTTACTTGCTACCGGCTTGGCATGGTAAAGTGTCCTACCATGGAGGACAAAATAAGGCAGCCCTCCCCAGAAACCTTCTGCAAAGGCTTTCAGAGTACCTCCAGGAGAGCTTCATGGAGATGTCCCTGGAGGATTCCCGCTCCATCCCCAGACACGTTAACAGACTTTTCCAGTAGCTGTACTGGCTGCGAATGCATCCCAATTCTTCAGGGCAAATCAAACATTAAACACTATTGCTTTTAAACCCTGTACTGTAGTTACAAATGTGCACTCACCAGAGCTGCCTTCTCTAGCTTCAGATTCGGGGATCCCGCCTTGGGAGGGTACTGGCTCCAGGGTGATGTACAGGTCCTAGCTGCCAGGGAGAACGGATTCACCACTTGCCTGCTGTGCATTCTCATTCTCCTCCTCTTCCTCTTCCACAAAATCCTCCTCCCTGTTGCGTGAGACTCCCCCCTTGCAGGTGTCTACGGACAGTGGTGGGATAGTGGTAGGGTCCCCCCCTAGAATGCCATGCAGCTGATCATAGAAGTGGCATGTATGGGGTTCTGACCCAGAGCGACCATTTGCCGCCTTTGTCTTTTGGTAGGCTTGCCTGAGTTCCTTGACTTTCACGCAACACTGCTGTGTGTCCCTGTTGTAGCCTCTCTCCACCATGCCCTGTGCGATTTTGGCATATATATTAGCATTTCTTCTTTTTGATTGGAGTTCGGCCTGCACAGATTCTTCTCCCCATACAGCAATCAGATCCAGTGTCCCCCTTTCGGTCCATGCTGGAGCTCGTTTGTGATTCTGGGGGGACTGCATGATCACCTGTGCTGCTGAGCTCGCCACGCTGACTAAACAGGAAATGAAATTCAAAATTTCCTGGGGCTTTTCCTGTGTACTTGGCTAGTGCATCAGAGTTGAAAGTGCTGTCCAGTGCGGTCACATTGGAGCACTCTGGGATAGCTCCCAGAGGCCAATACTGTTGAATTGCATCTGCACTACCCCAAATTTGACCCTGCAAAGTCGATTTTAGCGCTACTCCCCTCGCTGGGGAGGAGTACAGAAGTCGATTTTAAGAGCCCTTTAGGTTGGCGGAACGGGGTGGGTTGTGTAGACGCAGTCATTTTAAAATCGACCTAACGCCTAAATTCGACCTAACACCGTAGTGCAGACCAGGGCTCAGTCAGTGTCTCCTCCTCACAGGCAGCCTTTTTATCCATATTACGCATCTCACCAAGGGAGTCAGAGAGACTCCCAGTAGCGGATTCACTGTGTTTTCTGTTAAACACCTGCAACTGAGTTAGAGTCATTGTCTGCCTTCCTAGTGAAGTGTATACCCTCCAGGATTGAGTAAACTCTTTGTTGCAATGTAGCAGACAGTAAAATAGTAACCTTATGCTGTGAGTAAGGATAAGATTATGTCACAGAGGTCACGGAAGTCACAGATTCTGTGACATTTTCCACTCCAGCCCTGGTGTGGTGGGCCAGAGCTGTCAGGCTGCGGGAGCTCTGGAGTTCCAGCCGGTGGCGAGTGGCCCACAGCTCTCAGCTGCTGCTGGTGGTGGTGGGGATCTGGAGCTCCAAGCCACTGGCCTTGGAACTCTCAGCCACTGTGGATGGCGGGGGCCCCACAGCTCTCAGCCATTGCAGGCAGCAGGTGGACTGGAGGTCCGAGCCACCGTGGGTGGCAGAGGAACCTGGAGCTCCCAGCCTAAACCATATCACCAGCAGAGACTGGAGTGTGGAGAGCTGAGGAGACTCACCTTCAGGGAGGAAAGTGAGACAGGAAGCAGGTGTAGTGGCACACTTGTCCAGTAGGGGGGCACTATGTGGCAGCAATGCCCCATGACTGGGTCCTTACAACTTTCTCTGCTGTGTTCACAAGAGCTTCCCCACTTACTCTCTGTCCATGCTACAAGTACTAACCATGTTTTTTTGTAACCAGGTCATGATCCTCTCCTCTAACTCAGAACAGTGTAGTTGTGTTCAGACAGTACCTTTGTCACAACATGTGTGCATAATTGCCCATATCAGGATGCCTGACCTTGCTTGTATCATTGCATTCTCAGAAATTCTAGGCAGCTCACTCACACTTCTTCAACAGGGTGCAGCGTGCCTGAAGGACATGTCCACAGGCCAGCATCAGCAGCACCTGGGGCAATGGACTGTTTGATTCACAGAAAGGAGCACTGGCTAAATATCAGCCATGGTTAGAGATTCCTTCCTTCCTTTCAAAACAACAGTGCACACTTCAGGAGGTGAGGGCAGCCTTGCCTGCCACCTCTCGGGCTTACCTCAAGCAGGTTCTATGGTCCCACCCACCCCACACCCCTGAGCTCCCCTGGCCACCCCACCCATATACCTTGAGCAGGCTGCAAGACCTGCAACCGGTTCACTTTCAAACGGCACCAAGGGCACATCTGTAGATGCTCATGGTCCATACTCTCCATTTCCTCACCCTTGTGTCCCACCCCAACACTGAGTGGCGGGACCTAATGCCACCTGTTGAGGGTCAGGAACCCCGGTGGGCCAGCCTATATTCCACCTTGGCCTCATGGCCTGTTGGGGATATCTGTTGGTGGCTCCTTCACGGAGCCGTGAGTATGGGCATATACCTTGGACACTTCACCCCGTTTCCGTTGCCTGTCCGTTTCGTGGCGTGAGGGAGATCCTGGTGCACGCCTATCTTGAGTGTGCCAGGTTGCACCCCCTCTTCCATCTCCTCCTGGACCTCCTACATTTTTGGCTGCACTCTCCCCCTCACCTTCTTATACATGCACACCCTCTCTGTGGCCCCACAAAGTCACAGGACCTCCTTGTCAACTTCCTCTTAGCGATCGCCAAAGTAGCCATCTATAACACCAGGGAGAGGATGTTGGCTGAGGGAGTTCTCTGCGACTGTGGGGCCTATTTCTGTTCTCTCTCGGCTCACATAACCGGGCAGAGTTCCTCTGGGTGGCATCCATTGGCTCCCTTGACACCTTTGAGGAGCAGCAAGTGCCATCCAGGGTTTTCTGATCAGTATCCCCTTCAGGTTCCCTACTTTTGACCCTTTGACCTTCATACCCATCCTTGTTATTTTTTCTGTTGCCCCCTATAATTATTTGAGTCCCAGGTTCAGTGGATCCTCCCCATAGGCTAGGGGAGGGTCCTTTAGCCGTGGGTGGGCTTGTGCCTGCCCACCTCCCGGAACCCAATATGAAAACAACAGTGCACCAGACTTTTACCCAATGACAACCATGTCTCAGTTTATCTGCAAGGGAAAAACACTGTTAGTTGCCATGGTTACTAACTTTTGTCAACATTGTATTTCAAAAATGAGAGATTGCTTTTTTAGCTCCCTGGCCCCACCCTTTCTCCTAACAACAATAATAATAATAAGCAGTACTCCCCTGTTTTTGACAGAGGCATTTCTTGCTACTTTTTGCAGCACTCAGCAACTTCCAATTTGTACAGAGATGAAAAATGGATGTCCCTTATACTAAGGGACTGTTAGCAACCCTATGTATTAATGGTGTGTCTAGGTACAAACTAAGTTTGGCACCAACTATATTCCTGACTGGCTAAAACTTGTTTAAAAGTTGTAGTATACGAGCATCCTTAAGACTTCTTTTCAGCTTAGGCTTTAGAATGCCTATCTATATATTACATTAAGAATATGATTCTGTCGTGGAAGTCATGGATTCTGTGACTATCCGGGACTCCGGGACTTCTCCCGGGGCAGTGTGGAGCAGCTGTTAGTCCCAAGGCTGCTGGAGCAGTGGCTCAAGGGCTGAAGCAGCGACTGGGATTGGGTCAGCCCCACCGTGGCTGGAGCAGTAGCTGTCAGCCCCTGCCGCAGGAGCAGTGGTGGGTCTGGAGCAGCAGCCAGCAGTCAGCCCTAGGGACGCAGGAACAATGACCCTCAAGCCACCAGAGCAGCTGGGGCCACCGGAGCAGTGGTTGTCAGGTAACTGGAAGAGTGGCCAGTGGTCAGCCCTGGGGTCACCCGAACAGCAGCCCGTGGTCAGCCCTGAGGCCGCTGGAAAAGCAGCTGGTTGCCAGCCCTGGGGCCACAAAAGCAGTGGTCCCTGAGGCCACTGGAACAACTGGCCGGTGGGCTGACGCCCAGAGCAGTTGGCCCAGGGCCCCAAAGCAGCAGTGGGGCTGGAGCAGCTGCCGACAGCACTCTGACTTAATCCCCACCCCATCCCCCCTAGGGTATTTTTAGTAAAAGTCAGGGACAGGTCACGGGCTTCCATGAATTTTTGTTTGTTGCCTGTGACCTGTCCCTGACTTTTAATAAAAATACCTGTGACAGAATCTTAACCTTAGCTATGAGGTTCAAACATTATTTATAAAAAATAATACAGAAAACTTCCATGCTATTACAAATATATTGAGGGCCTGATTTGGACACACTTTCCTTGCAGATTACCTTCATTTCTGAGTAGTCCCACTGAATACTGGGCAGTATCAGGTCCTAAAATATAAAACCCCAAACAACTTATTTTTATGAAGGCAATGTCTTGTTGGCACTTTGGAAAGGATTGAATAAGCCCAGGCAGGTTTTGATATTAGCAAAACTATATCTGCAATAGTGGATTGCTGATAAAATAATTAAGGGTGAGACCACTCCAGTCTTAGATTGCATGATTTATTGTCTATTGTATTAGGAATTGTATTGTATTAGCCATTAGGAACTGGGCTATCAAAACTGGCACTCTTGTTGGCAGTCTGATCAGAGAGGCCCAGGACTGAAATGACCACAGTGACTGAATTATCATCCTACCTCCATAAGCATATTGGTAGGGATGGTGTATGTCTGTGTAGTTTGCACTGTCACTGCTTGTGCTGTTGCTGTTCTGAGATCAAAATACAACTTGAGTTAGCAGGGCTGTCAATCCACTACCTTTCACCAGAGCTAAAAATATCTACTTAAACAAAAGTATTTAAACAATGTTGTGTTTTCTTTATGATGTGGAGAGAGAGAGAGAGAGAGAGGTTTTCTCCTAGCAGAAATGTTTGTTTTTCACAAGAGAAAATCTGAAAGTGACTGATTCCTGTCCCTTGAACCAAACAGGAAGAGGGGCAGGAGAGTGGAACAGGGAGGGGGCCATGTCCTGAGACCTGAACTCTGAACTCTGCAAATATCTCCTTCAACCAGTCTGACTGGAATAGCACAGGAAGTAGATTTAAAAGGGGAAATCAATAACAACAGAAGCAGCTGCTCAAAAGCAGGCTTAGAATATGAACCCCTTATCTCTCCCACCATTCTGCCTAGAGTCAGGAGGTAGGAGAAATGAGACTGGAAGAAGGGAAGCAGGTTGTCCATTAATAGAAACAGGAAACTTGAACATGTTCCCTAGGTTCTCCATGAGGAATGTAACCATAGGTGTCACCTCACAGACCTTGCACCCTGATTAAATAGAGAACAGACCCTTATGATTCATCTGCTCTTTCTACCATCTTTCAATAGGGAACAGGGTGTACAATGGAGTTCCTGCTGTTTTCACAGAAGAGACACCCCTCAGATTCAACTCATCTTCCCTTGCACCAATGTTAATAAGAAATAGTGCCTGGCACTGATTTGCACTGATGATGTTATATCAAAATTGGTAACTGGGGCAAATCTTCAATGCAGGTAAGGCCTCACTGGTTCCCAGTGGGCAAGAGTCATCACAAAAAAACACTTTCACTGACACTAATTTGCTCTTACTGCCAGTCTCATTAGAAAGACCAAGCAATGATGGACCAGAGAACCAACAACTCTCTTTCCTACTTCTGACAGGCAGGCTGTACTGTGAAGAGCTAAGGCACAATGGCCGAGGGAGGTTCAGGGAACACCACGACCATCTCTGCTGTTTCTCTTCTGTGGCCAAATGAACTACCTCATTCTCCAGCGTTGTCAAACCATCATCTTTTACCACCGCTAAAATCTACCCAAAAGAAATCATAAGCACAACACCAAGTGTTAGTAGGGAAAAGGTTTATTCTGCTCCAGGTGGTTGATTGTGATCATATCAGGATGCATCTCTCTCCAAAGCCACCTGCAGCATGTCATTGCCTGGGAAACGGACTCTGTGTCTCAACAGCAGGTGATATGTAATTTCCTGTTGTAATATAACCACCACCCACTTTTATTAAATAGCTGAGCAAATAATCCTGTATCCATTCGCATAACTTGATAGCAGTAACATGAAACTCGAATGGAAGGTTTTACAGTGGCAGCTGAGCTGACTTCTGGAACTGGAATAGCAGTGTGTGCTGCAGATCAGGATTGAGGTGCACTGACTGAGCTGGGTGTGCGACACAGGACTTGAATAGCAGGCGGAGCTGCTAGTCAGGAATCAGATATGAGATGCATTGGCAGAGCTTTGTGAAGAACTGAAATAGATGTATTGAGATGAAGAGTTGTGGTAGGTCAGGGTTGCGGGGCATTGACAGAGCTGTGTGTGAGCCCAGGACTGCAATAGCAGAGGGGCTACAGGGTAGAACTGAGGTGAAGTGACAGGTTTATATGTGAAGAAAGCTTGCACTGGCCTCTGTCTATGTGGCCAGCCTACCCAATGCTATCAGTCTTTGTCTCCCTCTCTGAGTCACTAATTCACCCACAAAGGGAGAAAAAAAAGTAGAATAAATATTTGGAAAAATCCCTGCATATTGTCCCTCAGGATCTGTTCTGCTTGAGAAAGGTTCCCTGGTGTCTGGAGCCTTTAGCTTTTGGGATTTTTTTTTTTTACAGGTTCTTTATTCTGTGCACCAATTCTTTCTGAAAAATATGACAGAAGTGTGTTACTTTGGGTGTTTTCTTGTTCCCCAGTTTCTCTTTTTCATTCTTTCTCTGTGCCTCTGTTGATTTGTGTTTGTGTCTGCCTTTCTTTCTCTTTCTTGATCACTATGTTCTGAGGTCCCCGCCCCAGGACTCTCTCTGGCCTTTGCTGTCAAAGCTGCAGGGGGTATTTGTATGTGGAAGAGCCAGGCAGACCCGTTTTACCAGTGTGGGTGTACCAGTCAGCCAGAGTGTTAGAAATACAATCACATGATCTCCCTGGGGAGACAGCTGAGAAGACTTTGAGGAGCAAAGAAGGGATGTTGGCCAGGTCCAGGGTACAAAAATCACCAGGAAGGAACTAGTCCTGGTGGGAAACACGCAACATAGCCGTCAGCACTGTTGTGAGATACCTAGGAAAGAAGCAACAGATTGGAGCTTCAGGAAAAGGCTACAGTGTCAGTAGAAGGGGGTTAACTCAGGTAGGCAAGAGAAAACACTGCTGAAAGATAATAGATGATGTATATTTAAATCTTTGAAAGAAATTTTACTTGTGTGTCACCTACTCTATGATGTGGCTCTTTAGCTATTCAGCTGTTTGTGCTGAGAATACCTGTCTTTGTAAATGCCAATAGTAACGGTGATGTTGGGGCAGTGGGGCTGGGAGAGAGGGAGGGAAGAAAGGAGCTGTGCAGGGGACATTCATCTCAGTTCTGTCTAAGTGAAATGACTTCTAGGGGACTTTTTGGGTGAAGAGGAAGATTTTTGCACAAAATTAAGGTCTGTCCATCAGAAACAAGGGAGTTGAGAACTCTAATGTAGAGAAATGCTGTACACATTGTATATAAGTTCTGTGTTACATATGTGTGATACATACCTATGGATCTGATTCTGATCTAATTTACATGAGCTTTACATCATATATGTCTGGTTCAGGGTGGAAAGCATGTCCATTTTATGATGAGCTGGACTGAATCCTCAGAACTCGCCCTTCAGTGCAGCTTGAGGAGCTGTGTAATAGAATGGAAGCAACTTGCAATGATAGGTGAGGGATGAAGAGGACAATACTTCTTGTTCCATGGACTATGGACTTGTCTACATTTAAAATGCTGCAGCGGTGCGGCTGCACCGATGTAGTTGCGCCGTTGTAGTGCTTCGGTGAAGACTCTACTTATGCCTACAGGAGGGCTTCTCCTGTCAGAGTAGGTAATCCACCTCCCCGAGAGGCAGTAGCTATGTTGATGGGAAAAGCCCTCCCATCAACTTAGTGCTGTCTACACCTGGAGTTAGGTTGGTATAGCCGCGTCTCTCAGTGGTGTGGATTTTATACCGTCATAAGTTGCTAGTGTAGATCAAGCCTGAGTGTACCAGAGGGACATTACCAGGTTTTCAGGATATCTCTGGGAAGTCCCAGGATCCAGACAGGGCGGTTGAAATGATAGCTGGGGTATTCTGAAGGAACAGGAGGAATCAGCAGACAAGGGGCCCTGTACACCAGGTATGTAGCTTTTGATTAAATATGTTCTGATGGAGGCCAGTTTGGCAGGCTTAAGGGCTGGGGGAAGAGTTATTATGAATGTTTCCTTTAGTGGAAAATAAGTTTTCCTAGTCATTAATTTCAGTCTGTTGCCCCTTTTTATCTGAATAGTTAGCCAGTATGTGGGGCCTTGCTGGGTTGTTTCTGTCAGCAACCATTTTGGATGCTACACGTCAGATGTATTTTTTGGTGCAATCCTGTTTATTTACAAAGTGTGTACACAAAGTCATGTTTTTCTGAACACTACAGAAACAAACAGCCGGCAGTTTCCTTCCTCAGAGTTTCCAAGCCTGCATGTCCAGCGTGTTCTGTGCCCAAGGAGCTCTGTCTCTCTGCTCCCTTTCAGGGCTATGCTCATGACTGCTTCTCTGGTTTTGTGGGCTTCCTAACTCTCAGACACTCAGATTCTTGCCAAAAAATCCTTTAGTACCTGTGTTTGCAACCAGCCCCAACAGAAACCCTCTTAGGCTCTGTCCACACTAGAGAGCTTACAGCAGCCCAGCTGTACTGATGCAACTTGCGCTGCTGTAAGATCTCTTGTGTAGCTGCTCTATGCTGAGGGGAGAGAGCTCTCTTGTCAACATAATTACACCACCCCCAACAAGTGGCGGTAGCTATGTTTGCGGGAGAAGCTCTCCCACCAACATAGCACTGTACATACTGGTGCTTATGTCTGTGTAACTTTTGTCCTCAGGAGGGTATTTTTCTCACACTGCTGAGCAACATAAGTTATACCAACATAAGTGGTGGTGTAGATATGGCCTAACTCCCCTTGAGTTGACTGTTGCTCTGGCCTTTCCATGTGGCGCAGTCCCTTGGATGGTGGCTTCTGTTGTTGTCATTGCATAAAAGGTGCTGAATGGTTCCTTCCATTTAGCCTGAGGAAAAAGTTCTTAGCACACCCATCAGCTTTAACCAGGTCTGTGTGACTGTCTAATAATTAAAGACCATCTGGATGGCATAACAAGTCCTTAGTATTTGAAAATTGTTCATAAAGTGAATGATCAAACCTGGCTGTGAAATTTAGGGGTCATGCATAATTCCTTGTACCATCACAGAACCTCCATCAGCTTCTTCATTCACAGACTTTTTTCTCCAGCATCATCTGTACAAATGTCTCTGGTGCAAGCCTAGCAGCATTTCCCCTCTTTCTCTCGAAAACGTCTATTTTTTCTTTTTCTTGGACCCTCAACACAGAGTTTTTCTGAGGTCTCTGTTCACCTACAAAATATAACCCTTAAAACATCTATTTACACTGACCTCCACAACTCCTCTTCCCTTCCAAACAATTGTTTTGCTCCTATTTTCACAATAAGCTACCACCACCAATTCATTTATTATGAGGAGTATTAGGTACGAATTCTAATTTTATATTCTTACCATTGCTAGTTCAATGAGAAAGTGCTTTGTAAGAATCATAGAATCATAGAAGATTAGGGTTGGAAGAGACCTCATGAGCTCAAAGCAGAACCAACCCCAACTAAATCATCCCAGCCAGGCCTTTGTCAAGCCGGGTGTTAAAAACCTCTAAGGATGGAGATTCCACCACTTCCCTAGGTAACCCATTCCAGTGCTTCACCACCCTCCGAGGAAAAAGTTTTCCTAATTCCAATCTAAACGTCCCCCCACTGCAACTTGAGACCATTGCTCCTTTCCTCATTGCTCTCCAGAAGGCACTGAAATTTGAAACTGAACTGAAGTGTCACTTTTCTTACTTGCATTCTGAGGGAAGAATGGGCTGTTGCTCTGGTAATTAACTATCATTTCTTACTTTTTAATACACTGTCTACTACTGGGCTATGGTTGTCCCAAAGGGAAAGTGGATGGGATTCACGGTAGTGGAATGGATAAGAAACCTCAGGTCTAGGAATATGAAAAACGGGGAAGACCTATTTGTGGATATGCACAGACACATGAATAGAGACTCAGACCAAATGTTTTGGGTTGAAGAGAAGAAAACAAGAGCCACCTCTGACAAACAGGACAGGCCCAAGCAGGAGGGCAAGGAACTGAAGCAAGACTACTTCTGAAAGGAGATGGAAATGAGAATGGAGGACAGACAGCTCCAAAGTGAAGTTTTCATTGTGTACAAAGAGGTTCAAGAAGAGATGTCAGAACAGCTGACCCAACAATTTACCAGCAACTGCACTAGTTGCCAGTGCAACACTTAATCACAGAGCAATATTATAAATGGGGACTGCCCCTTATTCTCCAGCTCCCTCACATCTGTACCTAGGGTATTACATCTCTTCATATAACAGAGACATGGTAGTCTGGAATCCCAGACTTGGTCTACATCACCAACTTATGTCAGCATAGCTATGTCATTCAGGAGTATGGTAAATACCCACCCCTAAGCGATGCAGTTATCCCAACTAAAATCCTGGCTTCTCCCATCAACATTGCTACCTCCCTTCCGGGAGGTGGAGTACCTACGCTGATGGGAAAAGCTCAGTGAGACACATTGTATGAACTGTAAAATATTATCTCTGTTACCTATGCTTGTGTAAATTTGCTATACGGGTTTGATATTGAATGCTTGTTTGCATTTAATAAAATAGATTATTGAAAAAAACCTTTCACTTGTTGGTTTTTATCTATCACTGTTTTCAGATATTGCCGAAATATCCTTTGCTGCCTTGCTGCATCCGACTCAAGAGCCTCAGAGCTACTTTTCATAAGTGTCAGCAGTCATCTTAAATATTCATGATAAATAGGCCCAATGGCCTGTGATGGGATGTTAGATGGGGTGGGATCTGAGTTACTACAGAGAATTCTTTCCTGGGTATCTGGCTGGTGAATCTTGCCCATATGCTCAGGGTTCAGCTGATTGCCATATTTGGGGTTGGGAAGGAATTTTCCTCAAGGACAGATTGGAAGAGGCCCTGGAGGTTTTTCGCCTTCCTCTGTAGCATGGGGCACGGGTCACTTGCTGGAAGATTCTCTGCTCCTTGAAGTCTTTAAACCATGATTTGAGGACTCCAATAAGCTCAGACATAGGTGAGAGGTTTATCGCAGGAGTCGGTGGGTGAGATTCTGTGGCCTGCATTGTGCAGGAGGTCAGACTAGATGATCATAATGGTCCCTTCTGACCTTAATATTTATGTATCTATGTATCTATCTACCTTTCTTACTGAGCAAGGAACAGGAGATATGAATTCATTCTAGTCTCTGCTTTTGAGGAAAGGGCTAGTAAGTAGCACTGGTACCCAGAGAATCAGGGAGTTTCCATGGAATTAAGAGTGGTTTTAAGAGCAATCACTCTCTGTTACATATTTGTAAATCTCTATATAGATTCACATTTGTATGTCTACACATACTGTCTAGAATAATATTGTAGTTCAAGAAATACCCCTGTATTGTTATTAGAGAGAATTTGTCTTTTATTTAATTTGTCTTTTGAAACATTTGAGAACATGGTGCTGGTGCAAGGTGGCAACCCTGGAGACTGAAGTGCTGTATTTATTCACAGAAGAGGTATGGAATAGGCAGTGGCAATGCAAGGTTCCTCATTGTGCCTCCACTAATGTGCCTTAACCCTGACCTTGGAGGGACCATTTTTAAGACAGAAGGTAGGTTAGTTTTAAGAGCGTGTTTCATGTTTGGTCTCTGCTGAGACAGTCAGCAGGAGGCCGATTAGTTTGTGTTGTAACCATGTATTTGAGATGTGAACACCTGAAATAAGAGGAACTGGACTGAGATCTACCAATGCATTTCATACAAACCACCCAAAAACTATCCGATGGTAACAGCTTTCAGTCAATACTGAACTGACCTGAGCTGGGTTCACTTTGCCTACCAAAAAGTGCGAGTGTCTTTAGCCTGGTAGCAAATGTGCTAAGCCAGCCAGTCCCCTCAGGGATTCATTTGCTTAAACTCTTTTTAAACACCATGTAAGTTGAACACTTCATGCCTCTGGATACAGTTTCATGATTGTTACACAATTAATTAGCAAAGAGTGTATTTAGAACGGAACTGGGAATTGGGAAATGTTAAATTCCATATAACCCTTCTTTGTTCCCAAGGCTCTAAAAGGGGGATAATAATACTTATCTACCACACAGGGGGCTTTGTGATCAATCAGTTAATATTCGTGCTATGCTTCAAAGCTGGGATCCTAGCACACAAGAATTGCTATACTGCAGATCAGAAGAGTGGCCCATGTAAAGTGCCAAGTCATTAGAATCAATTTGTGCTTTATATTGAAAATAACACTGAAAAATATTTCAGAAGATCATTATAATTTTGTTTTAAATGGAATGGCGTTCTGGATTTTGTCCCCATTTGGTTCAGTTTTGCTGGAGGGGCTGTTATGTGAATGGGCTTGTCTAAACTAGCCTTTGACTGAAAAAAATTCTTTCCATTGCTAACAGCAGTGCAGTTCCACCAAAAGGAGTAACAGTGAGAGTGCCAGTGCAAATAAGGTGCTGGTCGCTGCCATCTATTTTATCACCAGCTTGCGTAGACCTGCCCTGATCACGGATAGACATCTTCCTGTATTAATGCTCCCGCCACAGCGGTTGCTGATAGAGTGCACCCGTATAAACAACATTGGGATTTTTTTCAGAGAAAGGGATGATGTAGATACAGCCTTTGTGTCCAGATGTTTGTGTGAATTTGTTTGGTTCTGAGCACCTTTGTGACCACACAAGCACATCTGTGTGTAGATACAAGTCTGTGTGCACACACGTCTCTGGGTGTGCATATGTGTATAAGTGTGAATGTGCATTTTTTTGTGTGGATCTGCATGTGTGTCTGAATCGGGGACCACATGCATGTATTTATTTGTGTGAGTGCTTGTGTGTAACTGGGAATCCAAGTGCCCAAGATTGTACCTATTACTGACTGTGTCCATGTATTTGTCCATGACAGTGTGCGTGTATTATACCTGAGGTGGGTTTACTTAGTTTGCTTGCTTACAAGGTAGGGCTGAAAGGTTTGGGTTGATCTTATTGACTTTTCAGTAACAATCGTCCTTCTGGTTGACTCTGGTTTCAATGATTTGCTCACTTCGGACCCACTCCCTGAAAACAGGTGAATCTGCTGTTGCACTGAGCAGGAAGAGAATTAAAAAATGAAATACAGCTCCAGCTGGGAATTCCCAAACTGCTGCTTGTAGACTCATAGACTTGAGGCCAGAAGGGACCATCATGATCATCCAGCACATTGCAGGCCCTAGCTTTATCCCACTTTGTTTCTTCCCACCTTTTTTCCTATGCACATGTCAAACACCCACCTGTAATGGTATCCCAAAGTCAGCTCTGTTGAGTGTTTTCTGAACCACCAAAGGCTATAAACCTTATTTGTGTCTGTAAGGACACAGTGCAACACTAACAATTGTGTTGAAATGCAGCAGCCTTGCACAGTCAGCTCTAAATCATGCAAGAACTTGCAGGATCAAGGCCCTAGCAGCTGTGTAATGATCTGCATGAAATGTCTTAGTGGGTTCCCAGGGCCAGGCTTCTGGGCACGAGTTTTGTGAACAATGTCCCACTGGTCCAATACAAGTACCTTGAATGAATTTACTCACCTTTCTGTCAGCTGCTACCATTCACCACAGTAACTCTCTCAAACAATTTAGATATAATGGGCCAGATCCTTAGCTGGTGTAATTCAGTGCAGCTCCATTGGAACTATGCCAATTTGCACCAGTTGAGACTCTGGCCTCATGTGTGAGTGACTAGATCTAGCTGCAAAGGGAAGGGGTGGGCACACATTTTTGTCTCATTTGACTAAAATTGCATCAGTGACAGGGCTGTGATCAAGGTTTTCATGAATACTATCCCACAGCTGTGTTGTGGCCTACTCCAAGAGCACTGATCAAATTACTGGTCTCCATTTTCTAATTCACTACAGTCATTTTCTCTCTCTCCCTCCCTCCTTGTATCTTCAATCTGAAAGAAAGAAAGAAAGAAAGAAAGAAAGAAAGAAAGAAAGAAAGAAAGAAATGTAGGATGGCAACGGGAACCCTTCCAATGCACATATGCATTCTCCCAGGAGTATGCAGGATTGCATGGTCATGAGTTTCCCCTGAATATTGGTGCAAACAAATGCTTGCACAAATATTTGCAGTAAGCAAATAAGAATGGATGTGATGTGAATATGGTCAAATTGAACTTAAATTAGAATTGAGCAGAATAGGGTTGTCATGTTGGCCTAAAACCTAAGCATTTCTCATGACTATGCTAAAGAAGTGTCAAGAAAAATTCCCCAGGAAGCTTTGCACAGTCAGGTTAAGAGAGACAATAAAGAGTTATTAGCAAGCAGATTTTATATTGCTTATAGAACAGAAAATATATCTTAAGGTATAGCCTATTTTTTTTCCTGCTGTTTACATTTTTTATACTTTATGATTAGCTGTGCTTTGCAAAAAAACACCTTTGTGTTTAACTCTGATTATAACTGAAACACAAGAAAGGCGTATATGGAAAACATAGCATGTCTCACAGGTGCATAGGGAATATTAGTTATAAAGGTGACATTAATCTTTAATTGGTTAAAACTCTTGTTTTAAACCCACACTAAACTCTGCAGTTAAAAGGTTACACTGTTGTGATACTTTGTTATGCTGGAAATTTAGAGCAAATGTAATATATAAGCCATTGGCAACAAAATTGACCTTTGTCAATGATTGAATGGTACCAATCATGTCACTTGCCACAAATTGTAATGTGGGATAAATATCCTGTCTATAAAAGTCCATTGAAACTGCTGTAATGCATACCAGTGTGGGTAGGCAGGCCTGATATTTCAGAATTGGTAAATTAACCTTGTGCTGTTTGATCTTAGCTGTCTAGTCTTTGATTAGTATCAGAGGGGTAGCCGTGTTAGTCTCTATTCACAAAAACAACGAGGAGTCCAGTGGAACCTTACAGGCTGAATTGGCCTTGTCATCACTCTTTCTCCATTTGTAAGGTAACTCCCTTCTCTTCATGTGCCACTATATTTATGCCTGTATGTGTAATTTTCACTCCATGCATCTGAAGAAGTGGTTTTTACCCACAAAAGCTTATGCCCAAAAAAATCTGTTAGTCTTTAAGGTGCCACCAGACTCCTCATTGTTTTTGTAGTCTTTGATTAGTAAACCAAATTTGATCTTGATCAGTTGATGTCTCAATCAATAAATAATGAAAAGGACCCATTATTTACAATAGAAACATTTTTCACCCCACTCTATATGTAGGAATTACAGCTATGTTATCTTGCAAGGCTCATAACATCCTATGCCAAATGACACATATACCTGTATGTTTTATAGTTTTACCAATAAGCTGACACATACCTGGAAATGTTTACTAATATTGGCATTGGAGCTGATGCAAGTTTGTCACTGAGTAAGCATTATTGACATGGTAAATAGTCACCTGCCTGTATTTCACAAATATATATACTATCACCCTGTTACTGGAGTTCAGGTGAAATTTAAAGACAGATAGAATGTGAAATAAGTATAGTAGAAAAAAACAGAGTTGCACAGTAGAAAATGCCACTGTTGCACAGGTGATATTTTGAAGTTATAGGTATGCTGTCATATGTTATCTGATGGTTCACATATTTGTAAATGGATCTTTGAAAAGTGATGAACAGAATTATTGGTATGAAACTGTACCCCTGCATATTGTACAGAATTGCAGCTGTTATGGCCACACCTAGATACTACACAGCATTATGGACCAGACTCACCAGTACCTTCTGGCTGCTTTACGCATCTCAAGTAATGCAAAACTGATGTAAATCCATATTAATTGGATGGTTAAAGAAGGTTTACAGCTGCTTTGCCATGCCAGAGTAGCACAAAGCAACTGGTGTGTATTGGTGAATCTAGTCCTATGTATGCAAGGGTGCACAAATGGTAGTTATAGAGATTTCCACAGATAAAGGGTCACTATACATAATTATAGGTGTAAAGGTGCATATTTGCATGTTGCACGGAATGTCAGGTGTAATGAACGTTAGAGAGAATTACAGGTGTAATGAATCATATGTATGACGTTTCCTTACAGATCTGATTATGTCTGTAATATGGAATCAGTATTGGAGACCTTAGTGAGAAAGCTGCTATTTCTTAGTATATGTTCATGATGCAATAACATAGTGAAAGCACTCGGTCAGGAATGCCAGGTAGAATGGTGTGATGTGGTGTCTTATGCACATGTGCCTGATGTTTTATAGGCCTGGAAATAAAAGACTGAGTTATTCTTGCATCTGAAATGTGATTTACACAGATAATTTAAAATATAAGTAAACTAATGTCTTTTAACTTATGCCTTCCTGAGGAATGAGAGGTACCTGACTCTCCCGCATGGTACTGCAGAACAAACCTAGCCTCTGCTCCTGTACTGAGATGCCATCACCAGAAATTGATTCTGACTATGCCATATTAGACCATTAACACCTAAGTGCCTATAGCTCCCCAAGTCTCTGATTCACTTCCTCCCACTAATCTGAGGCTGGATTAGAACCAATGACAAAGAGGGTGAAGAGCATAGCTTCTCACCCACTTTCCCAGCAACCATCTTGTCCTGCCACTGTATTTATAGTAATGCTTCATATCTGTGCAGTGGAAATTCCAGAGATGAAGGACATGCTCACACCCAGCTGATCATGGCAGGGAACGTAAGGAGACTCAGACGCATGCTACTGGAATGCAACAACAGTGACAAGTTATGTGGTAAGATTCCAGGCAACTGTCTCCTTGCCTTTTACTTTTGTGTGTCCAGGTTTTATAAGCTGAGCAGCAGGACCTGCTCAGTCAACTGTGAGCCACCCTCACCTCCAGAGAGTGATTTGATTGGGCCTCCCCTGCAGTAAATCCCAATGCATGACCTCTTCTTCACACCTGCCCCCATCTGTTTTGCCTTTTCAGCTGAGTGTATTGGCTTTTTCACTAAGGGTGGAGAACAAAGAATATGTTTCCAGCACTGGTGTATATGGCTGGGTGGAAAGGATAGGGGAATGATGGATGAAGATTTCCTGTTAAACAGGAGAAGCGATGTAACACCCTGATCAAAGTTCAGACGGAGGTATACTAATTCCACCTGGGGGGGTCAAATTATTATCATCACAGAGCTCTGAGTCAGCCCAAATTAGTGTTGCACTCACACCAGTAGCACTAGAGCAGGGGTGGCCAACCTGTGGCTCCGGAGCCACATGTGGCTCTTCAGAAGTTAATATGCGGCTCCTTGTATAGGCACCACCTCCGGGGCTGGAGCTACAGGCGCCAACTTTCCAGTGGGCCGGGGGTGCTCACTGCTCAACCCCTGGCTCTGCTACAGGCCCTGCCCCCACTCCACCCCTTCCCGCCCCCTCCCCTGAGCCTGCCTTGACCTTGCTCCTCCCCCATCCCCAAGAGCCTCCTGCACACCACGAAACAGCTGATCTGGAGGTGCGGGGAAAGAGGGGGAGGCACTGATTGGCAGGGCTGCCGATGGCTGGGAGATGCTGGGATGGGGGAGCTGATGGGGGGCTGCTGACATATTACTGTGGCTCTTTGGCAATGTATATTGTTAAATTCTGGCTCCTTTTCAGACTCAGGTTGGCCACCCCTGCACTAGAGTATAAGAAATAAACAACACAAAAGCATTCTCACTGGGATGCCCTGCATCTGCAGGCTTGGCAGCCTTAACTGTTCTGGCAGATCACCAAGGGAAACCCAGATGCTGCAAGAAATGCTGTTTGTGACTCATTAGGAGAATCTCTTCTTTCTGAATCACTACTGAAATCAATGCCCCTGCAGGAGGTTAGGGGAAATCATATTTTGGTTGAGATATATAGATGAGGTCTTGACCACATATGGTCTTTAAAGATCGCATGGTATTTTTCAAGGGACCGACAGTGGTAGGTGCCAAGCCCCACCAGCCCCTATTAATTTCATGGGCAGTTGAAGGTACTTATCACTTTATATGAGAATCATAGAATCATAGAATATCAGGGTTGGAAGGGACCTCAGGAGGTCATCTAGTCCAACCCCCTGCTCAAAGCAGGACCAATCCCCAACTAAATCATCCCAGCCATGGCTTTGTCAAGCCTGACCTTAAAAACTTCTAAGGAAGGAGATTCTACCACCTCCCTAGGTAATGCATTCCAGTGTTTCACCACCCACCTAGTGAAAAAGTTTTTCCTGATATCCAACCTAAACCTCCCCCACTGGAACTTGAGACCATTATTCCTCGTTCTGTCATCTGCTACCACTGAGAACAGTCTAGATCCATCCTCTTTGGAACCCCCTTTCAGGTAGTTGAAAGCAGCTGTCAAATCCCCCCTCATTCTTCTCTTCCGCAGACTAAACAATCCCAGTTCCCTCAGCCTCTCCTCATAAGTCATGTGTTCTAGTCCCCTAATCATTTTTGTTGCCCTCTGCTGGACTCTTTCCAATTTTTCCACATCCTTCTTGTAGTGTGTGGACCAAAACTGGACACATGAGGCTCCAGATGAGGCCTCACCAATGTCGAATAGAGGGGAACGATTACGTCCTTCAATCTGCTGGCAATGCCCCTACTTATACATCCCAAAATGCCATTGGCCTTCTTGGCAACAAGGGCACACTGTTGACTCATATCCAGCTTCTTGTCCACTGTAACCCCTAGGTCCTTTTCTGCAGAACTGCTGCCGAGCCATTCAGTCCCTAGTCTGTAGCGGTGCATGGGGTTCTTCCGTCCTAAGTGCAGGACTCTGCACTTGTCCTTGTTGAACCTCATCAGATTTCTTTTGGCCCAATCCTCCAATTTGTCTAGGTCCCTCTGTATCCTATCCCTACCCTCCAGTGTATCTACCTCTCCTTGCAGTTTAGTGTCATCTGCAAATTTGCTGAGAGTGCAATCCACACCATCCTCCAGATCATTTATGAAGATATTGAACAAAACCAGTCCGAGGACCGACCCTTGGGGCACTCCACTTGATACCGGCTACCAACTAGACATGGAGCCATTGATCACTATCCGTTGAGCCCGACAATCTCGCCAACTTTCTATCCACCTTATAATCCATTCATCCAGCCCATAGTTCTTTAACTTGCTGGCAAGAATACTGTGGTAGACCATGTCAAAAGCTTTGCTAAAGTCAAGGAACAACATGTCCACCGCTTTCCCCTCATCCACAGAGCCAGTTATCTTGGCATAGAAGGCAATTAGATTAGTCAGGCATGACTTTCCCTTGGTGAATCCATGCTGACTGTTCCTGATCACTTTCCTCTCCTCTAAGTGCTTCAGAATTGATTCCTTGAGGACCTGCTCCATGATTTTTCCAGGGACTGAGGTGAGGCTGACTGGCCTGTAATTCCCAGGATCCTCCTTCTTTCCTTTTTTAAAGATTGGCACTACATTAGCCTTTTTCCAGTCATCCGGGACTTCCCCTGATCGCCATGAGTTTTCAAAGAGAATGGCCAATGGCTCTGCAGTCAAATCCGCTAACTCCTTTAGCACTCTCGTATGCAGTGCATCCGGCCCCATGGACTCGTGCTTGTCCAGCTTTTCTAAATAGTCCCTAACCACCTCTTTCTCCACAGAGGGCTGGCCACTTCCTCCCCATGCTGTGCTGCCCAGTGCAGTAGTCTGGGAGCTGACCTTGTTCGTGAAGACAGAGGCAAAAAAAGCATTGAGTACATTAGCTTTTTCCACATCCTCTGTCACTAGGTTGCCTCCCTCATTCACTAAGGGGCCCACACTTTCCTTGACTTTCTTCTTGTTGCTAACATACCTGCAGAAACCCTTCTTGTTCCTCTTAACATCTCTTGCTAGTTACACCTCCAGGTGTGATTTGGCCTTACTGATTTCACTCCTGCATGCCTGAGCAATATTTTTATACTCTTTCCTGGTCATTTGTCCAATCTTCCACTTCTTGTAAGCTGCTTTTTTGTGTTTAAGATCAGCAAGGATTTCACTGTTAAGCCAAGCTGGTTGCCTGCCATATTTACTATTCTTTCTACACAGCAGGATGGTTTGTCCCTGTAACCTCAATAAAGATTCTTTAAAATACAGCCAACTCTCCTGGACTCCTTTCCCCCTCATGTTATTCTCCCAGGGGATCTTGCCCATCAGTTCCCTGAGGGAGTCAAAGTCTGCTTTTCTGAAGTCCAGGGTCCGTATTCTGCTGCTCTCCTTTCTTCCCTGTGTCAGGATCCTGAACTTGACCATCTCATGGTCACTGCCTCGCAGGTTCCCATCCACTTTTGCTTCCCCTACTAATTCTTCCCAGTTTGTGAGCAGTAGGTTAAGACGAGCTCTGCCCCTAGTCGGTTCCTCCAGCACTTGCACCGGGAAATTGTCCCCTACACTTTCCAAAAACTTCTTGGATTGTCTGTGCACCACTGTATTGCTCTCCCAGCAGATATCAGGATGATTGAAGTCTCCCATGATAACCAGGGCCTGCAATCTAGTAACTTCCATGAGTTGCCAGAAGAAAGCCTCGTCCACCTCATCCCCCTGGTCCTGTGGTCTACAGCAGACTCCGACCACAACATCCCCTTGTTGCTCACACTTCTAAACTTAATCCAGAAACTCTCAGGTTTTTCTGCAGTTTCATGCTTGAGCTCTGAGCAGTCATACTGCTCCCTTACATATAATGCAACTCCCCCACCTTTTCTGCCCTGCCTGTCCTTCCTGAACTGTTTATATCCATCCATGACAGTACTCCAGTCATGTGAGTTATCCCACCAAGTCTCTGTTATTCCAATCACATCATAATTCCTTGACTGTGCCAGGACTTCCAGTTCTCCCTGCTTGTTTCCCAGGCTTCTTGCATTTGTGTATAGGCACTTGAGATAACTCGCTGATCGTCCCTCTTTTTCAGTATGAGGCAGGAGCCCTGCCCTCTCGCGTGCTCCTGCTTGTGCTTCCTCCCGGTATCCCACTTCCCCACTTACCTCAGGGCTTTGGTCTCCTTCCCCTGGTGAACCTAGTTTAAAGCACTCCTCACTAGGTTAGCCAGCCTGCTTGTGAAGATGCTCTTTCCTCTCTTCGTTAGGTGGAGCCCGTCTCTGCCTAGCACTCCTCCTTCTTTGAACACCATCCTATGGTCAAAGAATCCAAAGCCTTCTCTCTGACACCACATGCATAGCCATTCGTTGACTTCCACAATTCGACGGTCTCTGGGTATCCCAGAGTATTGTAACCCAAGAGAGTAAGGATGTTAACCCCAGCATTCTGGCCAAATTCCAAACCAGTTAATTTACGCTTCCGCTCTAATATTCCAGCCCCCCCCCCCCACCATGTTTTAATAGGAGAAGTCATTCACCTCAATTGCACTGTTCTACAGCATTGTTGACATAGAATGGCTGCCCAGGCTCCACCCCAGAGCTAGCTGCATTTCATTGGTGAGTGATCCCTAAATGCACTGGCTAACACTTTCATATACAAGTATGTGGCGGAGCAGTGGGTGTCATGCATTCACCCTATTGAGGAAGAAGATAATAAACTCTTCTGGGTTCGTCCACACATCTGCAAGACTTCCTGTGCCTGGAGGAGGAAGCTTAAGAAGGGAACACCAATCCAAGGGTTGGTAACTGGGGAAGATTATTGTGCCTCAGAGACAGCTGATTACAGGAATAGATTAGTGAAGGGGGAGGCAGTCATTGATCCTGGGATTGCCTGGACCAGGTACAGAGTGGATGTTTCCCAAAAAGCTGGAGGGGGCCGGGTTCTAGGGAAGGACTCTACCCCGATCATGACAATAAAATGCCTATAGATAAGCTGGGACCAAGATTTGCCCATGAGACTGAACGCCTTATATCTCCCTTTTCTTTATTTTGGTCTTCCCTGCCCCCGGAGAGGGGTAAAAGTGTGTGTGTGTGTGTGTTGTTATTTTTTGAGAGAGACTCTTGTCTACCCCAAGCAGGAGTAGGAATCTGTGAGTGTCAGAGGAAGGAAGCAACCCAAACCGTGGTCTGTGGGGGACGCCAGGAGATCCCATCCACCACAAGGCACCTAAAGAAGTGGCCTGATATTCAGAGGTGAAGAATTCCCATTGACTTCAGTGGGAGTCTTAATAGTCAGCCCCTCTGGAAATCAGGCTAGCAGTTGATGAGGTGCTTAGATACTACTGCAATGAGCACAGCATGGATAGATAGCTCCTTCATGTTGAAAATTACTAGAATGGACTATTATTATGGTGTTGTACAGGCTTTGTTCAGTGTGGGAGTGTTGTACACACGGTGATTTCACTGAGCAATAACGGTTACTCTTTGTTTCCCGTTTTCTCTTCCCATTGACAGTTGTGCGTGAGTACCAGACTGAAGTGATCATCATCCCTGTCTTCCTAGTGGGTGTCTTTGTCATCCTGTTAGGTGTGATCCTTTGGCTCCGCTATCGAAGCTGGAGGTCGAAGCAACAGCAACTGCCCAGATGCCAAGGTAACAAAGAGGGGAGAGCTGGGTTCAATGGAAAGTCTCTCATTCCCACCCCCAGGGCTGTCAGAGACAAGGAGAACTGAAGAGCCTGAGCTTGGAACTCAATGGCCTTGTCTACATTAGGAAAATTGGGACCTCTAGTTCACCACTAGTACAGCTCCACCAATGGTAGCCATGGTGGAGGTTGTAGCATAGAGGAGACTCAGGTCCATAGAGCATTGTGTCATCTCACCCTGCTGGGGGTACAGTTAGATGACGTAGTGGTAAAATCACTTGAAACCTGTCATGCAGGGGACATGGTTTCAAGCTTTAGCCTCAATTCCTTCAGGGCCAGTGTAGGCTGACCACAGTGCCATCTGGACGTTAATACTCTGCACTGCAGTAGATCCAGATTCAGTTTCCAGTCATGGTGTCCTATGGCTAGGAACACTATGAGGCTAAATTGGTTGGCATATTCTGTGTGGGTATCACAAATTTGATTCCCGGTTATAGTGGCCAATTCATAGAATCATAGATCATTGAATCATAGAATATAAGGGTTGGAAGGGACCCCAGAAGGTCATCTAGTCCAACCCCCTGCTCGAAGCAGGACCAATTCCCAGTTAAATCATCCCAACCAGGGCTTTGTCAAGCCTGACCTTAAAAACCTCCAAGGAAGGAGATTCTACCACCTCCCTAGGTAACGCATTCCAGTGTTTCACCACCCTCTTAGTGAAAAAGTTTTTCCTAATATCCAATCTAAACCTCCCCCACTGCAGCTTGAGACCATTACTCCTCGTTCTGTCATCTGCTACCATTGAGAACAGTCTAGAGCCATCCTCTTTGGAACCCCCTTTCAGGTAGTTGAAAGCAGCTATCAAATCCCCCCTCATTCTTCTCTTCTGCAGGCTAAACAATCCCAGCTCCCTCAGCCTCTCCTCATAACTCATGTGTTCCAGACCCCTAATCATTTTTGTTGCCCTTCACTGGACTCTCTCCAATTTATCCACATCCTTCTTGAAGTGTGGGGCCCAAAACTGGACACAGTACTCCAGATGAGGCCTCACCAATGTCGAATAGAGGGGAACGATCACGTCCCTCGATCTGCTCGCTATGCCCCTACTTATACATCCCAAAATGCCATTGGCCTTCTTGGCAACAAGGGCACACTGCTGACTCATATCCAGCTTCTCGTCCACTGTCACCCCTAGGTCCTTTTCCGCAGAACTGCTGCCTAGCCATTCGGTCCCTAGTCTGTAGCTGTGCATTGGGTTCTTCCGTCCTAAGTGCAGGACCCTGCACTTATCCTTATTGAACCTCATCAGATTTCTTTTGGCCCAATCCTCCAATTTGTCTAGGTCCTTCTGTATTCTATCCCTCCCCTCCAGCGTATCTACCACTCCTCCCAGTTTAGTATCATCCGCAAATTTGCTGAGAGTGCAATCCACACCATCCTCCAGATCATTTATGAAGATATTGAACAAAACCGGCCCCAGGACCGACCCTTGGGGCACTCCACTTGATACCGGCTGCCAACTAGACATGGAGCCATTGATCACTACCCGTTGAGCCCGACAATCTAGCCAGCTTTCTACCCACCTTATAGTGCATTCTTCCAGCCCATACTTCCTTAACTTGCTGACAAGAATACTGTGGGAGACCGTGTCAAAAGCTTTGCTAAAGTCAAGAAACAATACATCCACTGCTTTCCCTTCATCCACAGAACCAGTAATCTCATCATAAAAGGCGACTAGATTAGAATTCCCAGGAGTCCACTCAATTGTAGCTGGCAACGCTACAGAATTGGGGTTTGCAAAGTGGCTAAAGCAAGAAACCCAGATCTGAGCTTGTTTTATATCCATGCACAAAGAGCAGAACAAGTACCTCCAGTCTAAAGTGAATTGGTATTTTTTAATTGGTATATATTAAGGGAATTAAGAAAGAACGAAAGTAAAGTCTCTAAGGACACTGTATGTCTCTTCTCTGTAACAATCTACAGCAATTCTGAGAACAAAATGGCTGCTGTATCTACACACTGTCAGAGTTCTTAGACGTGTAAAGATGCAGTATCCAGAAAACAAGGGTTTAGAAGTTACATACACCATAGATTTCAGGTCTCAGTTTCTCCTGCCTCTCAGCCAAGTTGGGTGGGAGTCCTGGGGAAGCAGAGTCCTCTGTCTCCTTGTGGGCTGGCCTAGCTGAGATCAAATAACACTTCCCCAGCCATGATTCTGAAAATCAAAATAGAGCATGAGCCTAAGGGAACAGTTCATAGCCAGTGGCAAAATGTAAAGGAGGAAAATTCATCCCCCAAACACTTATATATCATTTGGCTTTTATTTTTGCAACAGCTGTTGCCCCATTGCCAGCAGAGGACAAGAACCAGAAGGAACACAGTGAGTCAGAGAACACCTACATCCAGCTGAGTGAGACAACTGTGGAGAGTCTACTGAGATCTGCAGCCTTGACTCTGAAGGAGCTGGAAATACCACGAGACAGACTCATACCAGGGTCCTCGAAGCTGATACACAATGGCAGTTTTGGGGGAATCTACAGAGCAGAATTGGAGACTGGGAACCCTGGGAAAACTAAGACAGTCATCCTGAAAGCCTTACAGGGTAACAGAGGTGGCAGGAGTGCTCCATTTTTATACACTTCTCTGTTTCCCACTTGTGTGAATCCACTAGAAATTCCCCATTCTCTAGCTCTGAGTCCGTTTTCTTTCTTAGCAGTTGCACAAGGGGCTTCCCCTTTCTCTGCTGTGAGCTACTGCTCCCTGCTTTCCTGTGTGCATCCTCCCAGTGATTCCTCTCTGTCTGTGTACCCTCTCAATCTCTCTCTATGGCCTTGACTTCACTACAGAATTTGATCATATTTGAATATGCCTGTAAAGGTGTGAGATGACAAGATGCTGACCATGAATTTGCATTCACTGTAGGCAAGCACAAGTAGTGTTAATCATTATGTCAGCTAGTCATGGTTAAACTTTGGTCTTAGCAGGGTTTAGTCACAAGCAGTATATATGCATGTTAAAGGAGGTTGTATTGCATGGTCTAATAATGCTTAGTCCTGCCATGAATGCAGGGGACTGGACTAGATGACCTCTTGAGGTCCCATCCAGTCCTATCATTCTTTGATTCTGTGTTGAGAATATTGAATATGATCTTTTCTCTTCTTTGCCTCCCTGTGGTGATGCTGTCTTTTTCTCTGGTACTTTCAGACACTGCTGGACCCAGTGAGGTGAAGGATTTCCTGGGAAGGATTAAGTTCCATCAGTCCCTTGGTCATCATGATAACATGGTTGAACTGATAGGATGTTGTGTAGTCCAGCTGCCCCTTTATATGATCCTGGAGGATGTGTCCCATGGGGACCTCCTGAATTTCTTGTGGACCTGCCGCAGGGTGAGTCTGAGGAAGTGAATGCCAGACCAATTATCATGTCTATCCTCCACCTCTGTCCATGTCTCTTACATACATCTATTTAAGAAGATATCTTTATCGTGTGTGGTTCTTTTAATCCATCCATCCTTAGGCTTCTCTAACCATCCATCCATTCACAATACAACTCTTGCTTTTTTATGTATGCATATTTCTACCTAGTCATTCACCTCCTGTCACACTTCCCCTTCCTTGCTGCTTACCCACAAGCTATCCCCACTATATCACTCACCTGCCCCACCAACCATCCATTCCTCCAACGTACCACCTACCCTTCAATTGTCTAACCGTTCACCTTTTTACCTCTTCCATGTTTGTGTTTGATGCAGTACCTGAGCATTATAAATGTTTATAAAGAATAACTATCTCAAGCAGGGCCAATAATGCCAATTTGCTATGGGGCACGTAAGGAGAATGATGCCTGTAGGAGGATGCAAGGGTTAGATGGATATGGTGCCATTTGCTGAAACCAGAATCTCATCAGAAAGAAGCAGAATTCCCCCTCTTTTTCTCTACTGTGGCATTTGTTTGATGTGCTTTCTGCTTCTCTTTCTCTAGGATGTAATGACCATGGATGGTATCCCGTATGACTTCACGGAGAGGCAGGTATATAAAGTCGGGCAGCAGGTTGCAGCTGCCTTGGTAAGTCTACATCTTGATTCATTTACCATGATAGGAGAGACAAAAAAAGAGACAGAAACCCACTCTAACGTCAGAGTCCAACCTGGGGGAACTCTATTCTTTCAAATTTAGAATCCACTAAAAATTATGTGTGCTAGATTTAAATAGGAAGCACAAATGGTTTTAGTTCCTCCTAGATTTGATAAGACACTGTTACTGCCTGTTTCTATTAATCCTTGAAACAGGCCAGGAATTACTTTCATTCAAGAATCTGTATTGTTTACCTGCTGTAGTAGCACAAACTGACATTTAAGTAGAAAAACTGTAGTTTAAAAATGGAAGTTCCCAAGAAACAGAAGAGATAAAAATGGAGGAAGGATGGTAGTATGATTAAGGCACTGGACAAAAACTCAA
Source organism: Caretta caretta (assembly GCF_965140235.1). NCBI lineage: Eukaryota > Metazoa > Chordata > Testudines > Cheloniidae > Caretta > Caretta caretta. The sequence goes on from NC_134206.1 coordinate 215,632,047, forward strand.
AACATCAATGTTCAATGGCCAGCTTTGTCACAAATTTAGGCAAGTCACTTAAGCTCTGTGTGTCTCAGTCACCTGTGTGTAAAATGGGGATAATAATACATTTCTATTTAGACTGTAAGCTCTTTGGGGCAGGGGTTTCTCTTACTATGTGTTTGTACAGTGCCTTGCACAATGGGGCCTGATCTTAGTTGCGGCCTTTAGGCACTACTGGAATACAAATATTTAACCCAGCTAGAAAAAGATTTGCGAATCTCACAAATACAATAATAATGCTGAACAGAATATTATTAGAGAAACCCAAAATGCCCTTCTGTTTCATGAATGAAAATGTTATAGCAAAGAAAGGGGGAAGCACACACAAGAGTAACAGGGAAAAGATAGGAGGCAATGGGTTTCCCCACTATTGGATTTTCCATTTCAGCAGGACTGGATTCCCCCACTGGATGGATTCACCCTCTCCCTTCTCACTAGTTAGAGCAGATGTTCCCTCTCAGTGGAAGAGGAAGGTCTCTCAATTAGTGATTTTCACTCTTTTAGGAATAGAATGTCCTCCTTGGCAGATTTTCATAGAATCATAGAATCATAGAATATCAGGGTTGGAAGGGACCCCAGAAGGTCATCTAGTCCAACCCCCTGCTCAAAGCAGGACCAATTCCCAGTTAAATCATCCCAGCCAGGGCTTTGTCAAGCCTGACCTTAAAAACCTCCAAGGAAGGAGATTCTACCACCTCCCTAGGTAACGCATTCCAGTGTTTCACCACCCTCTTAGTGAAAAAGTTTTTCCTAATATCCAATCTAAACCTCCCCCACTGCAACTTGAGACCATTACTCCTCGTTCTGTCATCTGCTACCATTGAGAACAGTCTAGAGCCATCCTCTTTGGAACCCCCTTTCAGGTAGTTGAAAGCAGCTATCAAATCCCCCCTCATTCTTCTCTTCTGCAGGCTAAACAATCCCAGTTCCCTCAGCCTCTCCTCATAACTCATGTGTTCCAGTCCCCTAATCATTTTTGTTGCCCTTCGCTGGACTCTCTCCAATTTATCCACATCCTTCTTGAAGTGTGGGGCCCAAAACTGGACACAGTACTCCAGATGAGGCCTCACCAATGTCGAATAGAGGGGAACGATCACGTCCCTCGATCTGCTCGCTATGCCCCTACTTATACATCCCAAAATGCCATTGGCCTTCTTGGCAACAAGGGCACACTGCTGACTCATATCCAGCTTCTCGTCCACTGTCACCCCTAGGTCCTTTTCCGCAGAACTGCTGCCTAGCCATTCGGTCCCTAGTCTGTAGCTGTGCATTGGGTTCTTCCGTCCTAAGTGCAGGACCCTGCACTTATCCTTATTGAACCTCATCAGATTTCTTTTGGCCCAATCCTCCAATTTGTCTAGGTCTTTCTGTATCCTATCCCTCCCCTCCAGCGTATCTACCACTCCTCCCAGTTTAGTATCATCCGCAAATTTGCTGAGAGTGCAATCCACACCATCCTCCAGATCATTTATGAAGATATTGAACAAAACCGGCCCCAGGACCGACCCTTGGGGTACTCCACTTGATACCGGCTGCCAATTAGATATGGAGCCATTGATCACTACCCGTTGAGCCCGACAATCTAGCCAGCTTTCTACCCACCTTGTAGTGCATTCATCCAGCCCATACTTCCTTAACTTGCTGACAAGAATACTGTGGGAGACCGTGTCAAAAGCTTTGCTAAAGTCAAGAAACAATACGTCCACTGCTTTCCCTTCATCCACAGAACCAGTAATCTCATCATAAACGGCGATTAGATTAGTCAGGCATGACCTTCCCTTGGTGAATCCATGCTGGCTGTTCCTGATCACTTTCCTCTCATGCAAGTGCTTCAGGATTGATTCTTTGAGGACCTGCTCCATGATTTTTCCAGGGACTGAAGTGAGGCTGACTGGCCTGTAGTTCCCAGGATCCTCCTTCTTCCCTTTTTTAAAGATTGGCACTACATTAGCCTTTTTCCAGTCATCCGGGACTTCCCCGGTTCGCCACGAGTTTTCAAAGATAATGGCCAATGGCTCTGCAATCACAATTTTCCCATCCAGTAGAAGTGGGTATCACCTGACTGGTGGATTTTCCCTTCAGTAGGAGCAAGGACCTTTATTGGTGGATTTTCCCACCCCCACCTCCCCTTGGTGGATTAGGTGTGGACCCTGCTGATGGAAATTCACTATAGGTGGCTGCTTTCAGTGGTGGTAGCTGAAGTGAGTTTCCTTAGGAATTGTGCATGAAAGGCCAAAGGGCTGAGGAAGCATGATAGATCTTTGTGTGGTATTGGAACTTCTTGGCCTAACCAATGAGAATATTCCTCTGATAAAAGCTCCTTGTGATATTATGTAGGTGTGCCAGGTACACTCACCACATGGCTGGCTGCCAGGGACCCAGGTCACTGTGGTGCATGCATCATTGGTGGGGGCAAAGGGCATAAATTAATTGATTTTTTCAGTCAGTTAAAGAGAAAAACAACTAACTCTTCCCCTTTTTCCAACTTGCTAGGAATTTCTCCAGCAGAAGAAACTTTTCCATGGGGATGTGGCAGCCAGAAATGTCCTGATTCAGTCTGACTTCACTGCCAAACTCTGTGGGCTGGGTCTGGCGTGTGAAACCCACACCTATGGCACCAGCTGTGTCAGACAGATTGTGCCACTCAAGTGGCAGGCACCAGAGCGGCTATTAATGAAACCTCCCAGCATCAAGGCAGACATGTATGGTTTGTTCTGGGGTGAAACTATATCTAGCTTTCAAACCTTATCTATCACTTTCAATTCCTCACACAACACTGTGTTCTGATCCACAGATCAAAACTCCACTGTAGGGCTCACCCTTGCTTCCAGCATGGAGCTCCACCTGGTGGCTTGCCCCTTCCTCCCTCTGCTCACCTCCCCAGCTCACCCTCATTGTTATCATATGTTTAAATTATTACCTTGCTTTTTTCAGTTGCTTTCAGGCTAGAGATTGGAATAAGACCTGCCAGTGAAACTGACACTGTGTTTTCTTACAGATGGTCCTTTGGAATCTTACTGTATGAGATGATCACATTAGGTAAGAAGAAAAAATAAAATCCTAGGGAAAGGCTGGAGTGTCAAGGGACAGCTCAGGCTAACAGTCTCAAACCTGAATGTGTACAGTTAGGTGTTTAAATAAACAGTTTGATTTTTTTCAAAGGTGTATATCATCCACTACTCCTTTTGGATTTCCTGTCAATGGGATTTACCTTAGTAAATCAGGATGCCCTTTTAGGAGCATAAATATGGATTTTGGTGCCTAACCTTAGGCACCCAAGGTTGAAAATTTTGACTTATGGGCCTGAATTACATTGGCAGTATGGCTACAGAAAAAAAGATAGGCTACATTCTACTGCTGCTGCATGCAACATCAGAATCAAGAGTGTGTGGGAAATGGCCATGGTGTCTTTTATGTCATGTGGTCACTTCTGTTTGCTAGGAACTGGACTGAGACCTCTACAACTCATTTCACAGAGACAACAGAACAGCCTTCAGATGAGAATATCTTTCTACGTTTACTCACCTAGTGTCAGATAACTTAAAAAAGAAAGGCTCTGCCCCCTATTCCACAATCTTCCTGAGCCATCTAGTCCTCCTAGTTATTCTGGAAACATTGCCCTAGAAATGAAAGGTTCCATGAAAGGTTCCATATCCCATTCTTTAAACTCTGTGCTATCTCATCACTCCAGATTCCATTTCTGATATTAAGCACATTTTTAGAGGGGCTTCTCCAGCAGTTATCTTCGTATTCCCCAAATAAGGATGCAACTTATGCTGTATCTAAAAATGTGCCTCTCTTCTTCTGGCCTTACAAACATGGGAAGAAGAGAGAGATAGGAAAGACCAACAAAGAATAAAAAATTTAAGTGATTAAAAGACTGCAGTTCCTGTATGTTGCCACAGTGTGTCACCCTTATTCCTCACCTTACTTTATGCTGCACATTTCCACACTGTGGTTTAGGGCTGTCACTTCTGAGCTGCAAAAAATTGGGACATCCGAACCATTTAATCTGGGACAGCGACGTTAAAGGAATCATCCTGGAAAAACCTGGACAATTGGCCACCCTAACCTAGTTACAGATGCTACTTTTGCTCTGTGCAATTACCCTGTCCAGCCACCAGGTGTTAACCTTTCATGATTCATCACTCAGCATTTCTTTGAGGGGAAAGGAAAGTTGGCATCACACCTTCACTGGTTTATTTGTGGTAGGAAAGAGGATAGGCCTCATGTAGGAGCTGGAACTTGGAAATCATTTTCTCTGATAATTTTAACTTTTGTTGTTCATTTTTCTCTTCCAGGGGCTCCACCGTTTCCTGAGGTGCCACCTTCTCATATCCTACAACACCTTCAGAGAAGGAAGGTCATGAAGAGGCCCTCCACCTGCCAGCCAGCTATGTAAGGGGCTTCCTCTTCTTCTAACCTGATCTGAGTGGTGGGGCTTATACTCTGCTCCCAGCTCAGAGCTGCATGGAGAAGCTCTTACAGCCACGGTTTGCAAATTTTTCCAGTCGCATCCCTCTTACCATTCATTGAATTTGTCTCCCCACCCCACCATTACTTGTAATCTGAAGTAATCCCCTACTTTTGTGCTGTTGCTGGTTATGGTGCTCTCTTTAGAGCTGGGTGCTGGAGAACGGCATCTGCTGGCCAGGGCATTCATTTTGTTTGTGGCATGGGAGGACTATTTTATTAATTCCACACCCATCTTGCAATACCCACTCTGTTCCCTGCTCCTGCTATTATGGCGGCAGGTCCAGCGGGACCCATGGGATACAAGTTTCTTTATGCTCCTCTCAGGGAACCTCCTGCACCCCCCTCCCCAGAGGGGTAATCCCCCAGTTTGCACACCACTGTCTTACAGTATTTACACCTACCCTCAAAGATCACACACTGTCCTTGCTACTACTTGCTAAGGGTTTTCTTCTTTTTTTCAGTCTCAGTCTATATCTGAGCACTTCACTACCAGAAAGATGTTGACAGACTAGTGAGGAATTCTGAGAATGATTAAGGGAGTGGAGGAAAGATTTGAATAGAGAGGTTAGGAACTATTAGGAAAGGGATATATAAGACAGAAAATATCATAATTCCACTATATAAATCCTTGGTATGACCACACCTTGAATTTTGTGTGCAGTTCTGATCACCTCTTCTCAGAAAAGATATATTAGAACTGGAAAAAATACAAAGAAAGGCAACAGAAATGCTTCAGGGTATAGAACAGCTTCCATATTAGAAGAGATTAAAAAGACTGGTACTGTTCATCTTGGAAAAGAGTTGACTAAGGGGGGGATATAATGGAGGTCTATAAAATCATGACTGGTGGGGAGAAAGTGAATAAGGAAGTGATATTTACCCCTTCACATAACACAAAAACCAGGGGTCACCCAATGAAAATAGGCAGCATGTTTAAAACAAACATAGTGAACTACTTCTTTACACAATGCACAGTCAAACTATGGAACTCATTGCCAGGGGATATCGTGAAGGCCAAAAGTATGGTTGGGTTAAAAAAAATAATTAGGTAAGTTCATGGAGGATAGGTCCATCAATGGCTATTATCCAAGATGGTCAGAGATGCAACTCCTAAAACTCTGACTGCTAGAAGCTGGGACTGAGCGACAGGAGGTGGATCACTTGACAGTTGCCTTGTTCTGTTCACTCCTTTCGAAGCACCTGGCATTGGCCACTGTCAGAAGACAGGATACTGAGCTAGAAGGACCATTGGCCTGATCCAGTTTTGCCATTCTTATGTTCTTATATCTGAGGGGGATAGAATGGACTAGAATATTTGTAGGATGTAAATAATAAGGGAGCTAAGTTATTTTCTCTGGTACTGGTAAAAAAGAGTATTGCAAATGCTAAACTGAATGAAAGTGAGTAAAGGGAAAGTTGAGGCTGGATATTGAGGAACATTAAATAACAGTGAGGGACTATGGAACAGATTTTTAAAAAAAAGATTTGTAGGTGCCTAACTCCCATAGATTTCAGTGGGAGTTAGGTGCCTAAACACCTTTAAAAATCACACGCTATGAGACTATAGGAAGGAAGGAAACAGAGGAGGCCAGTCACTTGGAACACTTAAAACTAGGACTCAAAAAAAGCCTGGAGAATAGACTAGGCAGCAATCATTTATTGGCTAAGGAGATATGGGAGGATGGACATGATGTGCTCTAACAGATCTCTTTAATCTCTTTGGGATGCTACTGTATGAAACTTTGACTGCCCAAAGGTCTCCTTCCTTCTCTTGAAGTTTATTCTTGCCACTTTGATCCCCCATCTGTCCTGCTGTGCTGTTGTTCCATCTGGGTCTACCCCAATTTGAACCTGGTTTTCTTGACTCTCAGAAATTAGAGGAAATGTCAAAGCAGTGATCAGGTCTTCCAAATGGTACAGGAGTCTCCTTGATAATAACTTGAATTCTCCCCTAAATGAATGAATAATCTTAGTGGGACAGTACCTCCTGTGCTGACATCAGTCCTGGACAAAAGAGCCCCTGGATATTCAACAAGGAGTCCTGGTAGCTCTCTCAATAATCAAGGAAGTGGTATGACTTAATGAACATTACCCCTCCTCCCCCATTCCATTCTCATAGGTGAATTCTAATACTAGCAAGTGTGCGATTTCAAAGGTCCCTTATGCTAGCTGTGTATGTAGATGAGATCAAGGTGTGGTCTCCAGAGTTTTCACTGAGGGGTGGGGATTCCTTTGTAGCATAAATTTGTCCTTGTGCCTCATTCCTGGCTTCGCACCACTCCTCTGTCTTACAGGTATGGTATCATGAAGTCCTGCTGGCGGTGGAGTGCTACAGACCGGCCGCCACCCAGAGAGCTGATCAAGCGCCTGCAAACAGCAGCCAAGAGCAGCAATGACCAAGTGGTGCTCCAGGTGCCTGAGCTGGTGGTGCCTGAACTATATGCTGATGTGGCTGGCGTTGATTTGAGGAGTCTCGACAGGGACTACACTGTGCTCTGAAGCATGCCTCTGTGTACTGGGAAGGAGTGGATCTCTGACTTTGCCCCTCTTTGGGGAAACAAGGGGCTGACCCCTCTGGAAATCAGAATGGAGTGTGTGTTGGGAAAGTTCCTCTAATTTTTTTTAATGCAGAATGTAGTTAGGAGGGTGGGAAATTCTGAAATAAACACTAGGATCCAGAAGGGACTCCCAACTCGGAATTGAGAAATATATCCTGCACCACTCAAATGCCTCTCTACATCATGATTGGCTGCACTGAAGGGGACCGACCAAACAGAAACAATCATTCTGAGTGGCCTCAAGGTGGTGCTCAGTTATGAAGTTGTACAGCTTTGAGTGAATGAAATCTGTGACAAGGAAGCATTCCAGTACCACCACAGGGAGAAGGGTGGGGGTGGTTAAAAGTCTTGTCACCCATGACACCCCCACTTTTGCTGCTTTTTCCAGTCATACATGTGAAGAGAAGGCTCTGACCTGCAGCAATAGCAACTATGTGGATGGGACTGAAAGTTGTTTTGTCCTGCGTTGAGCAGGAGGTTGGACTAGATGACCTCCTGAGGTCCCTTCCAAACCTGATATTCTATGATTCTATGAAAGCTGTCTACAAGGATTTACAAGAGGTGGACACCATGGGTGGCAAGGGATTGCTTTGGTTCCAAAGCATGTAAGTGGGAGGAAACTGGATGAAAAGGAATGAAGGGAAATTACAGGTGGATATCAAGAACCATTTCCTAACCGTGAGGATTTTTGGAAGTCATCCTACCCGCTCCCCCCACTCCCATTCCCCTCCAAGGAAGTGCTGGAAGTGCCATTGCTTGAACCTTTTAAAAGAGAATATGCTATAGGACACAATCTTGAACTGGCCCTAGAGATAAGAAAGTGGATGGATTAGGTGTTACCAAATAAGTCTTTTCCATCTCTAACTCCTCTATTGACTGAGGGCCCAATCAGATGAAGGGTAACATTACTTGTAAACATTCCACCCCATGTATGGACCTCTCAGGTGCTTTATGCCATAACCAACTGCAGAATAGTGGACCCTGTGTATTCTGATAGAATGAAATACCCTGAATGTTAAGGGATGCAGCAGAAATAGCTATATTAACGTAGGTTTCAGAGTAACAGCCATGTTAGTCTGTCTTTGCAAAAAGAAAAGGAGTACTTGTGGCACCTTAGAGACTAACCAATTTATTTGAGCATGAGCTTTCGTGAGCTACAGCCATAAGTACTCCTTTTCTTTATATTAACGTACCACTTGATGCAGGAATGTGTCTTATTTTGTGGTGAGTGGCAGGGGTGGCTAGTTGTATGGGCCCGTGGTGCCCAGGCTCCAGCAAATTCAGGGCCTGGGGTCCCAGCTCCACCAATGTTCTGGGCCAGGTCTCTCCCTCAGCCCTGCCTGCCACCCCGGCCCTGCCTGTCGCCCCTGCGTGCCTCCCCTGGAGTGTCCCTGCCTGCCCTGGGCAGTGGGCGGCTTTCCCCTGCAGCTCCACGCTGCACTTCCTCACCAGCCGCTGCCAGCTACAAGGGAGCAGCACTGGGGGCAGGCTAAGGCGGCTGCTGCACCTGCGGAGGGAGGAGGTGCATGGCAGCCCCCCCCCGGCAGGTGACTCTGAGTGGGGAGGGGCTTATCTTGGCTGGACCTCCTGAGCAATAGCCTGGGGGGGCTTGGGTGAGTGTCAGGCTGGGGGGAGGAGCCCCTCTCTCCCCCAGAGCTTGCTGCTGCCGACACCAAGAGGGCTGGGGGAGTCCTCCTCTCTGGCCCCCTACCCCGGCCCCAGGGCAGCCTTCCTGCTGCACCCCAAACTCCTCATCCCTGGCTCAGCCCCACACCCTGGTCCCACACCGAACCCCCCTCCCCCCCGCATCCTTCCTTCATCCCAACCCCCTGTCCCAGCCCAGAGCCCACACCCAGCACCCAAACTCCCTACCGGAGCCTGCACCCCTCCTCTACCCAAACTCTGTCCCAGAGCCTGCACCCCAAACCCCCTTCTGCACCCAAACTCCCTCCCAGAGTCTGCCCCCCCAACTCCTCCTGCACCCAACCCCCTGCCCCAGCCCACAGCCTGCACCCAGCACCCAAACTCCCTCCCAGAGCCTTGGGGAGGAGGGGGGGACTTGGACCCATTCTGGGCACTACCAAAAATTATACAAACCTGCCGTCCCTGGTAAGTGATGGCTGAGGCGTCAAAGGGTTGCTCAAGAGTAAAAGCTCCCATCCCACCATCTCAGAGAGAAATCCTCACTGAGATCACACTGTCAGGGAAGGCATCTGATGAGCCTTTGTTCTACCCAAGTGATGCAGAGCAATTTATTTTCTTGTACATTTATCCTTTCAGTCTCTAGCTCCTGGGGTAATTGCTTTAGTTTTTTGAGATGTTATTTTATCATTGTAAAATACATCTGGTTACTGTCATGACACAGCTAATATGAAAACAATATAGTGATTACATGGATAGGGTAAGAATAAAAGGTGATGGTAGAGTATTGTGAAAATTACATGGTGGTGATATCTAATCTGCTGTGTGAATAGCAGACATGGCTACTCTGTGACAAATGTGGCAATGCCTTATGTGCTGCGTGAATAAATTGATGACTACATCGCTATTTTGTCTTAATGTTGTGACAGCATAGGTACTCTGCGAATAACAATGAGCTGCTGGATTTGAAGTCAAGATTTAGTGGTGACAGAGGCTTTGGATATTATACTTTATATGGCACCCTTTGCTCAGGGCATGTACAAGTGCATGTCATTTTACTGTGAATTTCAGGCCTTGTCTATACTAGGGTTTTAGTCACTAGTATAGTTGCATTGGTGATCTATACTGGTTCAGTATGATTTACATTGGGGAAGCTTACTCCAGTTGAGGGGAAGCTGTCCCAGAGCAAACCTCACTGCACTGATGTCAGTTGTGTCTACACTAGTAATTTGCCACAGGGCAACTACACTAGTGACTAACATCCCAGTGGAGAGAAGGGCTAAGTCTATTTTTCACCTTGCCACCCTCATCTCAGAAGTGTCTGCATGGAACAGGGATAAATGTATTAGAATAATCATATGGATTATTTTGCATGCTTTATAGTCTATTTTATAATTAGTGACATATAAATCTTATCTGAAAATATCTGGGGCTTGTAAGATTTTTTTTTTAATAGGCATCCAAACTTTTACAAAGCTTGAGGCTGCTAGTCTTGAAGTCAGTGGCATTTTTTACCGTCAGACTCAGACCCTGAGCAAACAGACTTTTCACATGAGGTTTCCACAGTTTTCTGTTTTCAGTGGAGCTGGGTGTACCATAAAAACATCCTTTGCTGGGATTATGTTTCCTGTGGCATAGTAATCTGATGTGAGGCTTCTTCTGCCTTTCCTGATGAAGTTGTTCCAGTTTGGATAAATAATTAAAGAGTGAGTGGAGCAGGTGAACTGGGCCCTGCAGCCATTCTCTTCCTGTCCCATTGATTATTTAATGACAGGTTTCAGAGTAACAGCCGTGTTAGTCTGTATTCACAAAAAGAAAAGGAGTACTTGTGGCACCTTATAGACTAACCAATTTATTTGAGCATAAGCTTGTGAGCTGTAGCTCACGAAAGCTTATGCTCAAATAAATTGGATAGTCTCTAAGGTGGCACAAGTACTCCTTTTCTTATTGATTATTTAAGTATTTAGACACAGTAAAATAACTTTAAATACCAAGACAGTGACTCTAGTCCATGGCTTAGGACACTCAGCTGGGAGGGGGAGATCTAGGGTCCAGTCCCCCTGCTCCAGTCACTTTTTAGTTATTTATCCAGACTGGAACAACTTCAACAGGAGAGAGTGAGGAAGGCGACTATAAAATAGCTTTTAACCCCATGATTAGAGCATGTTGTCCTGAGTAGTGGGAGAGCCTGGTGTTAATTCTTTCTCCCTACCAAGTGAGGGAGAGAAATTGAACCTGGTTCTCCCACATCCCAGACAAGTACTCTAACCCCTGGTTAGAGGTAGGCACCACCATTTTCTACTCCATTTGTTTTGTGTGGAGTTAGGCACCTGACTAACTCATTCTCACAAGAAGTGGCTTAGGTGCCTACGCTGACTGCCTCCAGAACAGGGGTTCCTATGCGTGAATCGCTATCAGGGCTAAGCACCTCTGTGCAGTCTGGACTCAGGCTCCTATCTCCCTGAGTGGGGTGGGGCTTAAGACACATCCCTGCCTAGTGTCCTGGCTTCTCTGAATCCCATTCTGCTTGTCTCTCTCCATTCCTTGTATAAGGAGCCTAGACACCTAACTCAGTGTGCATGTATATCACAGTGTGTTCCTATGTCTTTCTAGGTGCCCAAAAGTGAGGTGTTGCAATGCTCAGCATCACAACATCTAAGGACCTTTTGTGAATCCAGGTCACAGTCCTTTGGTAGCTGGCTAGGGTCCATCAATACAGTTTGGGTCAATACTTTTATTTCTTAAGATGCAATGAAGTATTTTGCTTTCCCAAAGTGAGATCCTAAGGTGCTGAGTACCCTGATTTTACACTGAAGTGAACAAAGGAGGCCCAAAATGACTGTTAGCATTCTATCTTGAGGGCATTTTACCTCAAACAATATTTAAAGGGGAGAAAAATAACAGCATATCACGCCATAGCAGTGTCCAACCCTGGGTCTGTCACAGATATCATGTATATGAACTGGACTCTTATGTGCCTTCTTTGGCTGACACTACACAGGAAGTGGTAACTGGCTTGTATATGTGCTGTATTTCTCACCAAAACTCTGCGGGGGTGGACATATGTATCTTTACAAGAGAGAGTTTCAATTTGAATTGCCTGACCACCTTGGAATTCACTTTGCTAAAGCAAAAAGAAAAGGAGTACTCCTTTTCTTTTTGTGAATACAGACTAACACTGCTGCTACTCTGAAACCTTTGCTAAAGTACTGGTTTGTCTTTTGTATTAATTGAGGCGCTCACGGTGCCTGGAAACTCCAGATGCATGAGAGGCTTTGATCAGCTAAAAGTTTACATAATCTTGGAAAATTTACAAAAATATAGATGAAGATTCTTAGCACAGAATGGCAAATTTGATAAGTGTGTATGTGTGTACCCACACACATGCATGAGGAGATGTTAGGATTCTGTCATCAATTTAAATACAAGGCATTTATTTAACGGAGTGGCAGCAGTGCTATGACTTTTTTCCATTTTTGTAGAGCAGCTCATTTCAGATGCAAAATATTACAGACAGAGTCACTGTTTTCTCTCTTTCTGTCTCTTATACACGCTATAGTTCTGTGTCTGTTTGTTGTTTCCCTTAACGTGGTTTTCCAACTTTTCTCACTGTGGTGGCTGATTGCCAGAAAAAGAGCCAGATCCACTGCCAGTGTAAATGCCCACTAAAGAATTTCTGCCACCTTACCCTGTCATAACTGGTGACAGATGTTTGTGGGTGCGGAAAGTGTCTCCAATCCCATTTGCTGAGGGGTGGAGGGTTAGGAGGCAGAACACCACACGGCACGGTATTGCCGCCCTCACTTCTCTGCTGCTGCGGGCATTGGCGCTGCTGTTAGCGTTGGTGCTGCTGCTCTCTGGCGACCTAGCTGGGGAGGCAGCACAGAAGTTTGGGTGGCAATACTGTGACTCCCCCGACAGTAGCCTAGCAACCTCCCCCCCTTCACCCCACAACCTCCCAGTTTGAGCAACTCTGACTTAAAGACTTTACATGTTTATATTTTGCCATTTAAAAATACATATTCATGCTCTGTTCCAACACCATGACATTTAAGATTTCCATATCTGAAACCATGACATTCAAGTTTTTAAAACTTCTGTGACCATGAAATTTGCAAAAAATGGACTGTGACTTTGGTAGGGCTCTAATTATAAATATGGTTCCAAGAAGTGTTTAAGTCAATCTCTTTCTGCATTCACAAGAGGCCCTAGAGATGGCACTGGTGTGCAAATGGAATGTGACCCGTTAGGTCTAGTGGGCTTGCTGCTTCCCAGCCCATCTAATCTCATCTTGCAGTGAGGTCATAAAGCTGAGCTTTTGATGTCCTACTGTTTCCTACTATCTAGTAATGTTCCGACATCACTCCAAGCTCCAGCAGCAGGAAGAACCATGCTGGAAGGGAGAGAGACAGACTATATCAAACAGTCATTTAAAATAATGAGAGATAGGCCCAAACTGTAGAAGTAATACCCAGGTCAGAACTTCCCAAACTTTGCAGGGGTTCAGATCTGGTTCAGGTCACTGGTTTGAGCTCATGGCTCTAAAAATGATAAGAGGAAAGCAGGTAGGAATGACAAGCCAAAGAAACTTTAGGGTGCATCAATACTCTTCTTTTGCTTTAAAATCAGTTCTAGTGATGAAACTCCTCTTTAGTGTGCTCGTGTTTAGCTCCCTGTGATTCTGAACTGAGAAATTCTGCTCTCATTTGCAGAGGTGTAAATCAGGAGTAACTCCATTGACTTCAAAGGAGTTACTACCATTTTACCCCTGTGTAACTAAGAGCAGAATCTCTCCTTTATTCAGGCTTGTGGGAGAAGTTTGACCAGATAAGGAACATTCTCAAGGATGTAGTGTATCAAATGAGGCTGCTGCTCCACATTCCTAATCCCTCAATATTTGCCCCGATCATTAAAACCAGTTTTGTTTAATAAAATTGTACATAACAATATATGTTGTTTTGTAATATCCCAAGGGACCAGTCTCTTATCAATTCAAAAGTCCTGGGCTATACTTATCTTTGTTCCATTCTGCTTCATCTTCTTTTCTTGGTGTCTTAATCCAGTCAGGCACTAAATCTTCCTTTCTTCTCACGGATAGTATATCCCAATTGCCAACAATCTCCAGCAAGGACTTTTTCACCTTGAAAATAGGGACAAACCCCATTCCGATAAAATTTATAATTATTTTCTGGGATTTGAAACCTGGAATGCAAAGTCAGATTTCACATTTCATTTAAGGCAGATACCTTTAATCCTATTGCAAACATGAGTTAAAATGCCAAGAGATACTTACAGATGAGAGGATAAAGTGCTGCCATCCTCCCACACCCACTTCTTAATGGCTGTGTTATATGACAGTCCAAACCAGTAATTTTCATGGTAACGAAGATCTTGGCAAACATCAGAAAGTTTAAATAACTCCTGCATTATGAAATCCTGCACAAGAACAAGAGAACTAATGTAAGTACTAAGTTTCTCCTATTTGAATATTTCATTGGAAATGACAGGATAGTCTCATTAGAGTAATTAATGTTAGTGCTCTTGCACAGTGATATGTATCATCACTGGAGTTTCATGCAGTTAATGATTTCACAGGCCAAAGATGATCTCACTCAGGTTGGAAAAATTCTTGCCTTCAGGATATGCTAACCAGAAGGAAAATAAAGTCAGCTGAGTCCCTCTCTTTAGTGTCCTGGAATAAAATAGCTGGCTGTCTATCAGCCCCCCATTCCTTTTTTCTCTCCCATACCAGAAGCTTAGGTTTATAGTTGGTTCTCTCAAATAAAATTAAAGTGCTTTCAGAGGATATTAGGAGACAATAGGCTAGATTCTCAACTGGTGTAAATCAGCATAGCTATATGAGAGAGCAGAGAGCTTGTTTGTGTGCAAAAGTGTAATTAAGTAGCATAGCTTTCTGCTGCCAAACAGCCAAAAGCCTGTATCTCAAACCCCAGCCAGCCGGGCTAATATGGTGACATAGGTTTATAGTTGGTTCTCTCAAATAAAATTAAAGTGTTTTCAGAGGCTATTAGGAGATAATAGGCTAGATTCTCAACTGGTGTAAATCAGCATAGCTATATTACCCTCAATAGACTTAGCACCAGTTTATAACAACTGAGGATCAGACCCAGAACTTTTAACGTTTGAGAGGCTTAGGTTATAAATTGCCCAGAGCTGGAACTGTCTCTTTGTTATATGTTTATACAATCACTAGCACAACAGCACTGGGACCATGCTCGATTATTGAAATGCATATTTATTATTCAGTACGTCTGCCAAAATGACATCACAAACTTTATTGTTCATTGTCCATTGTCTCTCAGTAACTCGAGATGAAATTTTGACAAATTACAGGTAAAAATATACCTTTATCTAACTGCCATCCCTGTAAACTCAACCTGGAGCCTGAGGGTCAGATCTTCAGATGGTGTAATTTGGTGTAGCTCTATTGAAGCTAATGGGGCAACATTGATTTACTTTAGCTGAAGATCTGGGGTGACATTTTCAACAGCACCTAAATGACTTGGGAGCCAAAGTGCCATTTTGAAACATGTCCCAGGCACTTATGAGGCGAAGACCCAATGAGTTTCAATGAGGCTCAGGCTCCTAAGCACTTAACTTGTTTTTGAAAATGGGACTCTGACTTCCAAATCACATAGGTGCTTTCGAAAATTTCATCTCAAAGTATCACTTTTATCACTAAGCTAAGCAGCTCTGACTCTGACTGCACACACAAGGAACGAATCTGTGAAATAATAAATTGCCATGTTTATGAAGTCATTTTGGAGAGTAGATCTGCACTTTTAAGTTTTCAGATCAGTAACAAAATATAATTGTAGCCATTAGCAAATCACTTTTTGTCAACAGTCAGCATACATTGTTTTCTTTATTTTCAGCAGGAAATAACTGTAGTAACAATGTGGTAATTTTGTATTAATGGATGACAAAGTTTATTTTTTAATGGCTATCATTCCATATGAAAATTATATAATTTTAAAATGAAATAGTGAAACTCATCTCTTCCTTCCCTTATCTCCCAAGACCTAAGTTCATGCTGTTGTATTTGTCCTGAGTCTCAATCATGTTTTCACCATTATTAATTACTATCAAATTAGGGCTGTCAAACGATTAAAAAAATAATCGTGATTAATCATGATTAAAAAATAAATTGTGATTAATTGCGCAATTAATCACACTGTTAAACAATAATAGAATACCATTTATTTAAATATTTTTGGGTGTTTTCTACATTTTCAAATATATTGATTTCATTTACAACACAGAATACAAAGTGTACAGTGCTCACTTTATATTTATTTTTGATTACAAGTATTTGCACTGTAAAAAAACAAAAGAAATAGTATTTTTCAGTACACCTCATACAAGTACTGTAGTGCGATCTCTTTATCATGAAAGTGCAACTTACAAATATAGAATTATGTACAAAAAACTGCATTCAAAAATAACACAATGTAAAACTTTATATCTTACAAGTCCACTCAGTCCTACTTCTTGTTCAGGCAATCACTCAGCCCTGGTCTACACTAGGACTTTAGGTCGAATTTAGCAGCATTAAATCGATGTAAACCTGCACCCGTCCACACGATGAAGCCCTTTATTTCGACTTAAAGGGCTCTTAAAATCGATTTCCTTACTCCACCCCTGACAAGTGGATTAGCGCTTAAATCGGCCTTGCCGGCTCGAATTTGGGGTACTATGGACACAATTCGACGGTATTGGCATCCGGGAGCTATCCCAGAGTGCTCCATTGTGACCGCTCTGGACAGCACTCTCAACTCAGATGCACTGGCCAGGTAGACAGGAAAAGAACCGCGAACTTTTAAATCTCATTTCCTGTTTGGCCAACGTGGCAAGCTGCAGGTGACCATGCAGAGCTCATCAGCACAGGTGACCATGATGGAGTCCCAGAATCGCAAAAGAGCTCCAGCATGGACCGAACGGGAGGTACGGGATCTGATCGCTGTTTGGGGAGAGGAATCCGTGCTATCAGAACTCCGTTCCAGTTTTCGAAATGCCAAAACCTTTGTCAAAATCTCCCAGGGCATGAAGGACAGAGGGCATAACAGGGACCCGAAGCAGTGCCACGTGAAACTGAAGGAGCTGAGGCAAGCCTACCAGAAAACCAGAGAGGCGAACGGCCGCTCCGGGTCAGAGCCCCAAACATGCCGCTTCTATGATGAGCTGCATGCCATTTTAGGGGGTTCAGCCACCACTGCCCCAGCCGTGTTGTTTGACTCCTTCAATGGAGATGGAGGCAATATGGAAGCAGGTTTTGGGGACGAAGAAGATGATGATGATGATGAGGTTGTAGATAGCTCACAGCAAGCAAGCGGAGAAACCGGTTTTCCCGACAGCCAGGAACTGTTTCTCACCCTGGACCTGGAGCCAGTACCCCCCGAACCCACCCAAGGCTGCCTCCTGGACCCAGCAGGCGGAGAAGGGACCTCCGGTGAGTGTACCTTTTAAAATACTATACATGGTTTAAAAGCAAGCATGTGAAAGGGATTACTTTGCCCTGGCATTCGCGGTTCTCCTGGATGTACTCCCAAATCCTTTGCAAAAGGTTTCTGGGGAGGGCAGCCTTATTGCGTCCTTCATGGTAGGACACTTTACCACTCCAGGCCAGTAACACGTACTCGGGAATCATTGTACAACAAAGCATTGCAGTGTATGTTTGCTGGCGTTCAAACAACATCCGTTCTTTATCTCTCTGTGTTATCCTCAGGAGAGTGAGATATAATTCATGGTCACCTGGTTGAAATAGAGTGCTTTTCTTCAGGGGACACTCAGAGGAGCCCATTCCTGCTGGGCTGTTTGCCTGTGGCTGAACAGAAATGTTCCCCGCTGTTAGCCACAGGGAGGGGGGAAGGTTGAGGGGGTAGCCACGCGGTGGGGCGAGGCAAAATGCGACCTTGTAACGAAAGCACATGTGCTATGTATGAAATGTTAACAGCAAGGTTTACCCTGAAAGAGTGTAGCCACTGTTTTATAAAATGTGTCTTTTTAAATACCGCTGTCCCTTTTTTTTTCTCCACCAGCTGCATGTGTTTCAATGATCACAGGATCTTCTCCTTCCCAGAGGCTAGTGAAGCTTAGAAAGAAAAAAAAACGCACTCGCAATGAAATGTTCTCCGGGCTCCTGCTGTCCTCCCACACTGACAGAGCACAGACGAATGCGTGGAGGCAAATAATGTCAGAGTGCAGGAAAGCACAAAATGACCGGGAGGAGAGGTGGCGGGCTGAAGAGAGTAAGTGGCGGGCTGAAGACAGGGCTGAAGCTCAAATGTGGCGGCAGCGTAATGAGAGGAGGCAGGATTCAATGCTGAGGCTGCTGGAGGACCAAACCAGTATGCTCCAGTGTAAGGCTGAGTTGCAGCAAAGGCAGCTGGAGCACAGACTGCCACTGCAGCCCCTGAGTAACCAACCGCCCTCCTCCCCAAGTTCCATAGCCTCCACACCCAGACGCCCAAGAACGCGGTGGGGGGGCCTCCGGCCAACCAGCCACTCCACCACAGAGGATTGCCCCAAAAAAAGAAGGCTGTCATTCAATAAATTTTAAAGTTGTAAACTTTTAAAGTGCTGTGTGGCATTTTCCTTCCCTCCTCCACCACCCCTCCTGGGCTACCTTGGTAGTCATCCCCCTATTTGTGTGATGAAAGAATAAAGAATGCATGAATGTGACGCAACAATGACTTTATTGCCTCTGCAAGCGGTGATTGAAGGGAGGAGGAGAGGGTGGTTAGCTTACAGGGAAGTAGAGTGAACCAAGGGGCTGGGGGTTTCATCAAGGAGAAACAAACAGAACTTTCACACCGTAGCCTGGCCAGTCATGAAACTGGTTTTCAAAGCTTCTCTGATGCGTACCGCGCCCTCCTGTGCTCTTCTAACCGCCCTGGTGTCTGGCTGCGCGTAACCAGCAGCCAGGTGATTTGCCTCAACCTCCCACCCTGCCATAAACGTCTCCCCCTTACTCTCACAGATATTGTGGAGCACACAGCAAGCAGTAATAACAGTGGGAATATTGGTTTCACTGAGGTTTAAGCGAGTCAGTAAACTGCGCCAGTGCACCTTTAAACATCCAAATGTACATTCTACCACCATTCTGCACTTGCTCAGCCTGTAGTTGAACAGCTCCTGACTACTGTCCAGGCTGCCTGTGTACGGCTTCATGAGCCATGGCATTAAGGGGTAGGCTGGGTCCCCAAGGATACATACAGGCATTTCAACATCCCCAACAGTTATTTTCTGGTCTGGGAATAAAGTCCCTTCCTGCAGCTTTTGAAACAGACCAGAGTTCCTGAAGATGCGAGCATCATGCACCTTTCCCGGCCATCCCACGTTGATGTTGGTGAAACGTCCCTTGTGATCCACCAGAGCTTGCAGCACTATTGAAAAGTACCCCTTGCGGTTTATGTACTTGCCGGCTTGGTGCTCCGGTGCCAAGATAGGGATATGGGTTCCGTCTATATCCCCACCACAGTTAGGGAATCCCATTGCAGCAAAGCCATCCACTATGACCTGCACATTTCCCAGGGTCACTACCCTTGATATCAGCAGATCTTTGATTGCGTGGGCTACTTGCATCACAGCAGCCCCAACAGTAGATTTGCCCACTCCAAATTGATTCCCAACTGACTGGTAGCTGTCTGGCGTTGCAAGCTTCCACAGGGCTATCGCCACTCGCTTCTCAACTGTGAGGGCTGCTCTCATCTTGGTATTCATGCGCCTCAGGCCAGGGGAAAGCAAGTCACAAAGTTCCATGAAAGTGCCCTTACGCATGCAAAAGTTTCGCAGCCACTGGGAATCGTCCCAGACCTGCAACACTATGCGGTCCCACCAGTCTGTGCTTGTTTCTCGAGTCCAGAATTGGCGTTCCACAGCATGAACCTGCCCCATTAGCACCATGATGCATGCATTGGCAGGGCCCATGCTTTCAGAGAAATCTGTGTCCATGTCCTGATCACTCACGTGACTGCGCTGACGTCGCCTCCTCGCCCGGTATCGCTTTGCCAGGTTCTGGTGCTGCATATACTGCTGGATAATGCGTGTGGTGTTTAATGTGCTCTTAATTGCCAAAGTGAGCTGAGCGGCCTCCATGCTTGCCTTGGTATGGCATCCGCACAGAAAAAAGGCGCGGAATGATTGTCTGCCGTTGCTTTGATGGAGGGAGGGGCGACTGACAACACGGCTTACAGGGTTGGCTTCAGGAAGCTAAAATCAACAAAGGGGGTGGCTTTACATCAAGGAGTATTTCAGGCAGGACTTCACAGAGGGTTCCAATAAGAAATGGTGCACCTAAGTTATTGTTCTTATTGGAACAAGGAGGTTAGCCTGGCCTCTGATTGATACATGGCTAGATTTACCTCGCTGCACCTTCTCTGTGAGTGACTGCAGTGTGACCTAGAGGAATGAGTCCCCTAGACAGGGGAGGAAGCAAATGAATACAGAACAAATCTGGTCTATTTCTTGTTTTGATCCACTCCATCTATCTTTTACATCTTTGGCTGGCAGCAGACAGTGCAGAAGGACTGCATGCCATCCACATCTCATGGCTGCTCGGCAGAAGATGGTACAGTACGACTGCTAGCCATCCTCATCTCTTGCCTGCCCGGCAGAAGATGGTACAGTACGACTGCTAGCAATCCATATCGCCTGCCTGCTCACCATAAGACGGTTCAATAGGACTGACTGCAGGACTAAAGAGAATGACCTGGTCAAGTCACTCCAAATTTAGTCCCTGCGCCCATGTCTGCCCAGGCGCTCCCAGCCGACGTGGCCAGGAGCACCTCGGACATGACGATGACGGCTACCAGTCGTATTGTACCGTCTGCTGCCACAAGGCAAGGGGTTGCTGCTACTGTGTAGCAATGCCGTACCACGTCTGCCAGCACCCAGGAGACATAGGGTGACGGTTACCTGAGCCTCCATGCTTGCCGTGGTATGGCATCTGCACAGGTAACGCAGGAAAAAAGGCGCGAAACGATTGTCTGCCCTTGCTTTCACGGAGGGAGGGAGGGAACGGGGGCCTGACGATATGTACCCAGAACCACCCGCGACAATGTTTTAGCCCCATCAGGCATTGGGATCTCAACCCAGAATTCCAATGGGCAGCGGAGACTGCGGGAACTGTGGGATAGCTATCCACAGTGCAATGCTCCGGAAGTCGACTCTAGCCTCGGTACTGTGGAAGCACTCTGCCGAGTTAATGCACTTAATGCCCTTAGAGCATTTTCTGTGGGGACACACACACTCGAATATATAAAACTGATTTCTAAAAAAACAACTGCTATAAATTCGACCTTATTCCGTAGTGTAGACATTCCCTCAGACAAACAAATTTGTTTACATTTTCAGGAGATAATGCTGCCTGCTTCTTGTTTACAATGTTACCCGAAAGTGAGAACAGGCATTCGCATGGCACTTTTGTAGGCGGTGTCGCAAGATATTTATGTTCCAGATGCACTAAAGATTCATATGTCCATTCATACTTCAACCACCATTCCAGAGGATGTGTGTCCATGCTGATGATGGGTTCTACTTAATAACAATCCAAAGCAGTGTGGACCATCATTTTTACAGAGCAAATATTTGTAATAAGAAAAAATATAAACTGAGCACTGTACACTTCAGATTCTGTGTTGTAATTAAAATCAATATATTTGAAAATGTAGAAAAACATCCAAAATATTTAATAAATTTTACTGTTTAACAGTATGATTAAAATTGTGATTAATTTTTTGGGTTAATGGTGTGAGTTAACTGCGATTAATCGACAGCCCTACTATCAATTATTTTTATTGCTCCCAAAAGTGTGCTAAGCAGAAAGCCAGCATGCAGCCTTAATGCTTTTAAGTCCCACATAAGCCCTCACAATAGGTCTTAATTGGGACTCAGGTGGTGCATAGGACATGTCAATTTGACCCCCTACAGGACTCTAATGTTCTGAAACAGTGCTGAAAATAGTTCTGTCCCATCTGCTCTAGCAGTTACTTGTGTTTTAATGTCAGTTGAGGGGAAACCAGTGGGGTTATTCTCAGTATTGGGCCAATGAAGCAAGCACCACCAGCACTACAGCCTGTTAGGAAGATAATTGAACAGTGAAAAGCATTTCTAATAAATACTGCAGTTACATTGTGTTCTAAATAATGAATAGCTGCAGCTTTCCTTTACCCATATAACAGTGGGTTGTATAGTTTATTCTGCCCTAGGCCATTAAGACATTTTTATCTTGTTGATTTATGTCTACCACTATTAAAAAAGAAATATTTACCAGTTCTTCTTTGCTGTCTGTCTGAAGCAGCTTGGAAGTGAGTGAAGAACAATAATCTTTATTCTTTTGCCAAATTTTAAATTCATTAGAAAAGTGGTAGCAATCCTCTCCGTGCTGTAGCCATTTATCTGGACAAAGACAGCATTTGGAGCCTTCAAAACAAAACCAAGTTGAGGGTTACACCATATTTATCAGTCATTTGAGGGTGATGCAGTTTAATTTCAGAGTAATTTACCTAGCAAAATATCATTCTATGGCTGGAAACTTTTGCATTTTAAAACTCTTTAGTACCACTCACCCATCATTATTTCTTCGGTCTATTTGTAATAGGACTTATTGCCAAAAATGGCATTAGCTGTTGCATGATTAAGGGCCTTAACCTACTCCTACTGAAGTGTCAATGGCAAAATTATAATTGATTTCACCATGAGCAGAAGCAGGCTCCAAGTGTATAAACATAGTTTTGCATACAATTATGAAACTGCCTTGGGGTGACAGCAGATTCCCCAATATGGTTTAGTACTTCAGTAGCTTGCCAGCTGCTGGACAGCCTCTGAAAGGTTTAAGTTCTGTGCTTGGAGAAGCTCCAGCTGCTGGGTGAGGTTCTCCAGGTTTTCCCTCTGCTGGGTGAGGTTGTCATGCTCTCTGGTTTCCAGGCAGGACATCTGAGAGGCTTCAGATCAGAATAAGGGAACAATACATTGTTTTTATTGGGCCATGGAGGAAATGAAATAATCGACAGAACAATGATCACTCTAACAGCTGTAGTGTTTTATGTTATACATCATAGTCCTGCCCTCAGCCACTGCAGGCTGATACCAGTCAGCTCTGTGTTTTTGGGGAATCAGGGTGCAGTATCTAGCCTGTCTGACTAATGAAAGACACCCCCACCCTGCACCAGTCTCTGCTTGAACCAAAACCAATCAGAGAAAAGGCTTGCAGAGAGCAGTGAAGGTCATTGGGAGACACACCTAGACCCCTCCTGACAAGGATGACAAGATTAAGACATCTTCATTAGCATACAGAATGAAGAACAGAGACAACTTCCCTAGCCTCATCTGCATGAAAGATGGGACAGGGATTAGCATAAAGAATGAAGAACAGAGAACCACACTAAACTCTGGGACCAGAAAAGCAGGGAAGCACTGTATCATGGGAATCTCTGCTCCAGATGTTAATAAACCTATGCCTGCACACACCCAGGTCAGCAATTATCAGACCAATTCTAGTAATAAATCCTTGATTGGTATCCAAAATACTGAAGCAGCTTAGTTGCATTGTGAGCTCCCTGGAAGAAAACACCACGAGCTTGAAAGTGCCAAGAGTGATCAGCTCCTTTTGTCTAGCCTAAAGAAAACCCTTGAGTCATCAGTTTACCTATAAACAAATCTAGTGTTCTCCCTTGAACCATTGTATTTTCTCTACAAAAATCCCTACTCACCTTCCAGTCAGTGTTCTGATGCTTAGATCCAAACTATGAATCAGTTCCACTGGGACTCCATCTCCTGACTGATTGTGCTGGGGGCTCTGCCTGTCTCCAGCACTCAGGACCCTGAGCTACCACCATCATCTGGGAACCCCGACCAGTTCAAGCCTCCTGGAGTGGGTGAGATCCCCCTCTTTCTCTCTCTCTTTATTTTCCTTTCTCCCTTAGGTATTAACCTTTAATAATGTATGTTTTGTTGATTTAACCCTCCTTGTATAGTTATCACTATTATTCAATAAATAACTTTTATGGTTAAGCTGGTTGCTTCTCTCTCTCTCTCTGAACTTTACTCTTTTGGGTTTTTAGCTTCCCCCATTTACTCTGCAGCAGCACTTCTTTTACCTAAGATAAAGATCCCTGTAGCGCCCAAAATACTGTGGGGTTTGCTCATCAAGTGGGTTACTACTGGTACAATTGTGACGTGAAGGTGGGGATAGGGACATGTTAAACCTGTGGCACATAAGGGGCAGGGGGCAGCTGAAAGTGCTGCTTAACCCAGCCGATTGAGTACAGGGACATATAAGGATCAGCTTGAGAGTGCTGAATGACCTGGTCCACTCAGACTTGCTCTGTTAGTGTGTGTGTGTGTGTATGTGTGTGTGTGTGTGTTCATCTAGTCCTAGGGCTGGAGGAACCCAATCCTGGGGAGCCTAGTTCCTGCAGGATAGTTCCATTGGGAGGCAACTTGCAGAAGGAAGGAGTAGAGCTCCAT
Organism: Caretta caretta; assembly: GCF_965140235.1. Lineage (NCBI taxonomy): Eukaryota > Metazoa > Chordata > Testudines > Cheloniidae > Caretta > Caretta caretta. The sequence goes on from NC_134206.1 coordinate 215,656,244, forward strand.
ATGAACACACAAGTGACACAAGCAGTACATTAATAGAATTACAGAAACCCCTCCCCCCAGAAGAGTAACCCTAATAAATGAGCATACCCCAGAGTAACGGGCACATCTGGTAACAAGGCTGCTGCAATGTTTTTGGTCTAATTTTGCATCATAGTTGTCTTTAGGCAGGAACAATGGACCATATTCTGATCTCACTTAGACTAATGGGTGATGGGGTGTGTACCCCATGCTGGCACTGAAAGGGTTAAGGGTAGCTGGAGAGCTCAACTAAGGCATCTGGTGGCAACTACAGTATGTGTCAGGCCCAGTTAAGGATGAGTCCCAGCTGGGTCAGAGCTAAGTGGAAATATAAAGGAAGGGCTTCAGGACAGTAGGGAGGCAGGAAGCCCAGGGAGACCAGGCCTTGGGATCCTCTTCTAGGAAGGGAACTCTGGTAAAAGGCCAGGAGAGACACAGGGAAGCCACGGTGGTGGAGTGAAGTCCTGTAGTGAGCGATGATAAAAGGGCAGGAGCCAGCCTCCAAGAGAAGGCCCTGGGAGACATTGCTCCTTACAGGAGCTGGAAAGAAGTCGTTGAGCCTGAAAAGGGGCTGTGGAAAAGGACCTAGCGACAGGCTAAGGTAGGAACAGTCCTAGGAGGCAGTAAACCCTGATACAAGGGGTAAGGACTATTGAAAGCCTGGAGACAAGGGGTATAAGGAACACTGAGCCCACAATTAGGAGCCAAAGAACTGGCATAGCATCATTGGACTATTAATTGTGGGACTTTCCTACCCTGGAAGGGGTGGGACTGAATGCAACCTGGCTGGAAAGCCAAGTCATGAGAAGAATCAGACCATTGCAGGATTGGAGTGGTTGTTGGAAAGAGGCACTAGACAGGGGAGCGGGAACAATTTGTAGAGTGGGGGAGCTGAGAGCCAATGAATCATACTGTAAACCCTATATATAATGGAAACCACTTCAAGCCTGGGGGTGCAGCAGCACCCCCAGCATCCCTAGTTCCAGCATCTATGGCACTAGAAATGGAGATCCTGCTATGAGGGGGGATGCTGTCTGGTGAAATTAGGAGAAACTGCACTGAGGTAAAACTATTGTAAGTCAGATCAGAATCAGGCCTCATCTATTTACATTTGCTGGAAAGAAGCCATGTACACCTACGGTGCTGTGGTATGGTAAAAGAAAGTTTGATAATAAACATTACTCCAATGTGAGAGTCAGCTACTTATGAGAAGAAAATACTCCATTTCAAGATGTCCATCTCCTGCCTGGAGAACATCTTTGGACAAATTATGTGAGAAGAAAGGGGAACTGAAATTACTTGAGACTTGCTGACAACATTCACCTCTTTGCTGCAACCCACTGGACACACTGAAGGTCTATGACTCAGCATAATCAGTTAGCAACACGGAATTACGGTGAATAGGCTGAAGAACACTGTGTTTAATGTATGTCTGGAAAGGGAAGATATCCACCTGGCTTTGGTAAAGAATCAGACATCATGAAGGAATGTTTCTGCCTGAGTCAGTCATTCCCTGATGTTCTGCATCAGCAGATAGAGATGAAGAGACGAATCAAGCCTACAGAGAGCAAGTGAAAAACTGGAAGTTCCCTGAAAAGCCAGTTTCCTGTCTAATGGCTGTGCCAAATGAAGCAGAAACCTGCACAGCTTGCCAAGATAATGAAGAAGAAGTTAATGGCTGGGCAGTGTGTCACTGGGAAGCTAGTCTGGCTACTGTGTAAACGGGTGAGCTAGCAAATGTGCAAAGGAGCAAACAGATTTCGAAGAGTGATAAGCAGATAGAAGTCAAATGAGCTGACTATCTTAAAATGAGAGTAAAATGAAAGTACCATTAAATAGAAAAAGAGATTGATAAATGGCACTAGCCAAGGGCTGGTTAGATGAAACCCTTAACTTGTGACACAGTCATGTTTTCATGCATATTTAACCATATTTCATGCATCTTTAACCATATTTTTGGGGAGGATAGGTCCATCAACGGCTATTAGCCAAGGTGATCAGAGACAAAACCTTGTGCTCTGGGTGTCCCTAAACTACTGACTGCCAGAATCATGGACTGGACAACAGGGGTTGGATCACTTGATAATTGCCCTGTTCTGTTCATTTTCTCTGAAGCTGCTGGCATTGGCCATTGTCAGAAGATACGATATTGGGCTAGATGCACCATTTGTCTGACCTTGTATGGCTGTTCTTCTGTTCACATATGAATATCAATAAAGGGGAAAGATACTGGGTGCAAAAGGGAAGAACAAGGAACCACTTCTGATGAGTTTAACCAGAGGCCAAGGCAACAAAGAGCTGTCAAGGATTAGAGACCTGAGAGCAGATAAGAGGAGAAATAGGATTGTAGGGTCAAGATCAGAGCTGAAGGAAGAGAGGACAAACTGATAGCAAAGGAAGTCAGCAAAATCCTGGAATTTCCTCCAAAAGTACTCAGCTGAGCAGAGCAGATGTAATGGTGATGAATAAGAAGCCAAGGCTGGGACCTGTGCAGCTGACAAGAATGGTTTAGGGGATCAGCATGGTCAAGGGTGAAAATGGCAGGGACAGTAATAACCATGCAGCCATCAGAACTGGAGGCTGAGAGGGAATTGGAGGAGCTGAGCAGCTGCTGGATTGGAAGTTGTGGCATGCAAGATGGTTGAGAGATTTGGAAGAAGGGAGGAAAAGTTTATTTGCCTCTGCCTATTGCTCTACCTGTTGCTTATCTCTTCTGTTTTCTTGTTAAGTGGCCCTTCTATTCAAAATCCATTGGTACCGTTGTTAACAATTTACAATAATTATAAGAATTCAGGAGAGGTAAGAATCAGAGACCTGGAGTAACTGAGGGAGAGGAGGGAATGGAAGGGGAACAAGGATGCAGATAGAACAAAAGGAGGAGAAAGAGAAGGCAGTAGGGGAAGTGACAGAAGGGGAAGGGGACAGGGCAGAAGGGAGAATGGAATAGTCCAGAGTGCAGTATAGAAGGTGATAAAGAAGCAGAATGGAGAGGGAGGGGAATAGAGAGAACCATCAGTCTTCACCTATGTTGAGCCAGCAGGACCCCGCCCCAGGTTTCGGAGAGCTGGCTGTGGGTGACAGATAAGCACAGGAGACTAATGCCCTGATATGTATAGGGGAGAGGATAACTTACTTTGGAATTAGGGTTTTGTACGTTGTTAATGCTTGCATTTGGCATGGTTTATAGGCCAAATTCTCTGCTGGTATAACTCCACTGGAGACAATGGGCAGAATTTGGCCCTATATGTCTAAATGCATGTCCATTAGGAAATATGTGAGTTGATTTCTCCATGCTGTGGCTGTATGTTTATTAGTAGAACAATCACCTTTAGTATCTACCTGCTGATACTTACAGTTGGCATCAAAGACTCTCGCAGTTATCAGCAAAGCCAAACAGAGGATCTCAAGAATCACTGCAATGAGCCACCACTGTGGAGATGGTGATAGAGAATGTAAGAGGGAGAAAAATAACAGAAAGACAGGTGGAAGAACTCATGGGCAGGCTGAAAAGTAATTGCGCTGTTTGAGTCCAGGTAGGCAGCTCCTGGCTGGAAATTGGAAAGGTCAAGCCAACCAACCTACCCCTATGCCATTAGAACGTGCTGTGCAATGCACTCTTATCCCAGCTGGAGAGCACTGGCCAATGGGCCCCTTCAGTACATGAGCGTACTGGCCAACTTGCCTCTCCTTTCCTCCCATAACAGAATAATTTGCTGATGTGTGATTGTGACTCTCTGTACCTCGGGGGAACACCCAGCACCCCCATGTTCATCCTTGTAAAATGATTGTGTGGTATCCAATGCAAAGTTTGTCATATCAGGTGTCTTCGGAAGCTTCATGATGCACTGAGCATTGTTGTTACGGTAAGTTGTAATGTTATAGGTTATAATTTCATGTATGTAGTTATGAGGCTGAAAATGTATCCTCATGGCTTAAAATAAGCCCAGGCAAAAACTCTCCAACAGCAGAGAGGCAGTTCACACCTCATCAGGGCAGGTATGAGACAAACCCAGCCCAGCCTCACAGGAACAAAGGACAGTGCCTAGGCAGCAACAAAAGGATCTGTTGGACTCTCGAGTGAGTCACCCCCCCTTCCTTTGGTCAGTTTGGGACTGCGATGAGGTAATGCTCACCTGACTCTGAAGTGGGGTGGGCAAAGCCAAGAGGGAAGAAATAACATTATAAAAGGGAGAGAGATTTGCCATGCTCTCTCTCTCTCTTCCACCTACATCTACAGACACCATACCAAGCGACTGAAGCCCTGATCAAGGGGAGAGCCTGGCAAAGAGCAACCAGTCAGCCTCTGGTGAGAAGCATCTAAGTTTGTAAGGGCATTGAAAGTGTTAAGATCATCTTAGAATGCGTTTTGCTTTTATTTCATTTGACCAAATCTGTCTTGTTATGCTTTGACTTATAATCACTTAAAATTTATCATTGTAGTTAATAAATCTGTTTGTTTATTCTACCTGAAGCAGTTTGAAGCATGTCAGAGACTTCCCTTGGGATCACAAGCCGGGTACATATCAATTTCTTTGTTAAAGTGATGAACTCATATAAGCTTGCAGCGTCCAATGGGCATAACTGGACATTGCAAGATGGAGGTTCCTAGGGTTGTGTCTGGAACCGGAGATATTGGCTAGTTTCATTCGGTCGCACAATCCAAGGAGAAGCTTTCATGCCAGAGGCTGTGCGTGAACATCCCAGGAGTGGGGGTTCTCACAGTAGAGCAGGGTAAGGCTGGCTCCCAGAGTCAAGGTTTGGAGTGACCTAGCAGATCACCGGTCCGGATAACACAAGGGGAACGTCACAGTGATATATTGCAGTGATTTCCAAACTAGTTCAGTGGACTTTTTTTTGTAATTTGTGACAGTGAAATTTTGCAACTGCATAGAGAGTGAGCTGAATTACACATTAGTGCGGACAGAAGAAAGGTTTCAACCTGTTTATCCTCATTTTACTAAAATTCCTATTGAAAGGGGTAGAATACCCCATCACTTTCATTCTGTGACATACCCAGAAGGAAAAACAGCAGGAGGATTAGGTGTAAATGTTGAAACTCATTTCCTGAAACACAGAGGCAAGTAAGTGATGTTGGGTTATCTGTTTTAAAAATGAAAGGAGCATTTGACAACACTACAGTGATAAGCACATTATAAATGCGTAGACAATAGAAAAGATTCATAGTCCAAGGCCATTGTATTCATCTAGTCTGACCTCCTGTACAACACAGGCCATAAAACTTCCCCCAAAATAATTCCTAGAGCAGATCTTTTAGTAAAACTTCCAATCTTGAAATAAAAATTGCCCATGGTGGAGACCCCACCATGACCCTTGGTAAATTCCAATAGTTAATTATTCTCATTGTTAAAAATGTACTCCTTATTGCCAGTCTGAATTTGTCTAGTTTCAAATCACTGCCACTGAATCATGTAATACCTTTCTCTGATAGGTTGAAGAGCACATTATTAAATATTTGTTTCCTTATAGTTTATAAGTATAGACTTATAGTAATCAAGTCACCCCTTAATCTTCTCTTTGTAAAATTAAATAGATTGAGCTCTTTGAGTCTATCACTAGAAGGCATGCTTTCTAATCCTTTAATCATTCTGCTGGCTCTTTTCTGAACCCTCTTCAATTTTTCAACATCCTTCTTGAATTGTGGACACCAGAACTGGACACAGTATTCCAGCAGCGATCTCACCAGTGCCAAATGCAGAGTTAAAATAAGTTTTCTACTCCTAATCGAGTTTTCCCTGTTTATGCATTCAAGGATTGAATTAGCCCCTTTGTCCACAGTGATATTCAACTGATTAACCACCACAACCCCCAAATATTTTTCAGAGCCACTGCTTCCCAAATAGATGGCTAGACTTCTTATAAGATGATAATTAGATATGTAAGTGGTACCTGGAGATCTGAAGGCAGAAGCTGGAGTTTGTGAATAGAATTTTAAAGTGGTGTATCCATCCTCATTCTCCATAGCTAACCCTCTTTTTTGCTCCTCCCTGGCAGGTAGTTACCCTTGACAGCTAGGCACATTGGCTGTTCGGTTATAGAGGGAAGAAGTAATTTATAGAAGAAATATTAATGACCTTTGAAGGTTCTGGCTGAAACCACACAGGAAGTCTTAGACATATTCTGCTAATTTGATGTGCTGGCGCTACCCAAAATGTTCAGAGCGAAGGGGTTTTCATATCTTTAAGAAGTAGAGTGATTCTGACAGGGTTAAGGGATCTCAGATTTGACTTGTTTTTTCTCAATTCTGTTTCCAAAGTGCATTTAATTTATTTATATACAAAAATTAGTGATGGTCCCAATTCTGATGACAATAGGTGGGATGATGGAAGGCTGCCAGGGCAAGATATATTTAGGTCATTCTGTGAAGAATCTAAGAATCCTCTGTCACGAAGAACTTTCATAACTTAATGGAGGATCTGAACTGATTTGTCCAGCCTTGTAGAAAACTAGCAGCAGCTGCAAAACAGCTTCTCTCTTTCCCCCTCACACCCACCCCACCCTTGAGCACTGGGGCACCTTGGTGCTGCTTCCTATTCATTGCCTGTGACACACAATAGCTTGGTCTCCAGAGGGTTATAATAATTGGTCTGATTTTGGTTGCTGGCTTTAGTATGCAGGTGGATGGGTGGTGTTGGAGGTTTGGAGATGCAGGTGGAAACTATGGTTGAGTTTCGAAGGGGATTCAAGCAGATGGCAGAGGGAAGGTGCGTGGAAGCTGAAGGGAAAACTCAAGATTTGCTGATGCAAGCTGGACTGAAGAATTCTGAGGGGAGACTGCTGGGTGAGGAAAGTGGCCAGTGGAAGTATGTGACTACAAGAATCAGGCAGAGGAAAAGACCAGCCAGTGAAGGAGAAATAGAGCTCCGGAACAGGTTTGCTGAGTTGGAAAGTGAAGAAGTGTCACAGCAGGCAGCAATGGAACGTGAGAGGGGAAGAAAGGAAAAAAAAAAAAGCTTCTAGTCCTACAAAATGAGGGGAAGAGTCCATGGAGATAGCCAGAGTTTGGAGCCCCAGGGGAAAGAGGATGACATGCAGAAGATTGCAAGTGAGACTGGAACACAAGAAGACTTGCAGCCAGAAAGAACAGGAGGGCAAAGGCCATAGAATTGCACCAACACCAGGAAAAGGCAGGTTTAATTATTGGTGACTCCCTACTAAGAAGAACAGAAAGGCCTGTCACCACACGTGATCTGGAGAACAGAAGGGTGTGCTGTCTGCCAGGACCTAAGATATGGGATGTGGACCTGAGGCTGAACAGGATCCTAATGGGAGCTGGACAGAATCCACTGATTCTCCTTCATGTGGGAACAAATGATACAGCTAGATTCACACTGAAATGTATCAAGGGAGACTGTGCCAGGCTGGGGAAGAAGCTTAAAGAAATGGAGACTCAGGTGATCTTCAGTGGGATTCTACCTGTCCCTAGAGGAGCAGAGTGAAGGCAAGACAAGATTATGATGATCAACAGATGGCTCAGGGTGTGGTGCTATAAGGGTTTTTTTGGGATGTTTGACCACTGGGAGGCATTCATGGACAGAGGACTTTTCTCATGGGATGGACTCCACCTGAGTAGGGAGGAAAATGGACTTCTGGGATGGAGGTTGGTCCAACTGATTAAAAGAGCTTTAAATTAGGAACTCGGGGGAGATGGTTGGGAGATGCTCATGTAGTCTACGCCTGATTCTAATACTGACTGGGAGGAAAATCAAGAAGGAGATAATACAGCAATGGAGAAAGGAACAGCAGTGGGCAGAAGAATGGACATTAAGAGGAAATATAGTGCCAATACCCATGAAGCTAACAGTCAGGTAGGTGATACTCACAGTAGAATGACTGTACCTAATCGGGTGAGGAATCTGGGTGAAGCCAAGCAGAAACAACTAATAAGTTTGTATACCAATGCAGGGAGCTTGGGTAACTAATTGGAGGAACTAGAACTACTGGTGCAGGAAGTGAAACCAGATATGATAGGCATAACAGACCCATAGTGGAATAGTAGTCATGACTGGAGTACAGGTATTGAAGGGTATGTGCTGTTCAGGAAAGACAGAAATAAAGGCAAAGGTGGTGGAGTAGCACTGTCTGTTAATGATGAGGTAGACTGTAAAGAAACTAGAAGTGATGGAATGGATAAAACAGAGGCTGTTTGGGTCAAAATAACTTTGGGGAAGAAAGCTACAAGAGTGTCTCCTGGAATAATGCTTGGGGTATGCTACAGACCCCAAGGGCCTAATTGGGATATGAATAGAGACCTCTTTATTGTTTTTAATGAAATAAATACTACTGGGAATTGTGTGATTATGGGAGACTTTAACTTCCTAGATATATGTTGGATGACAAATGCTACTAATAATAGTAGGACCCAGATTTTCCTAGATGTGATAGCTGAACCTACAAGAGGTGATGCCATTTTAGATTTGGTTTTGGTGAGTAGTGAGGACCTCATAGAAGAACTAGTTGTAGAGGACAACTTTGGTTTGAATGATCATGAGCTAATTCAATTTAAACTAAATGGAAGGATAAACAAAAACAGAGCTGCAAACTTTTAAAAATTAAGGGAATTAGTTAGGGAAGTGGACTGGACTGAAGAACTCAAAGATCTGAATGTGCAGGAGGCTTGAAATTGCTTTAAATCAAACTTGCAGAAACTATCTGAAGCCTGCATCCCAAGCAAGGGGAAAAAATTAATAGGGAAGGGTTGCAGACCAAGCTGGAATGAGCAAGCATCTCAAACAGGTGACTAAGTGAAGCAGAAAGCCTACAAGGAATGGAAGATGGGATGGATCAGCAAGGAAAGCTACCTCTTGGAGATCAGAAAGTATAGGGATAAAGTGAGACTGCCAAAAGCCAAGCAGAGTTGGACCTTGAAAAGGAAATTAAAACCAATAGTAAAAGGTTCTGTAGCCATACAAATAAAAAGAAAACAAGGAAAGAAGAAGTGGGACCCCTAAGCACTGAGGATGGGGTGGAGATCAAAGGTAATCTAGGCATGGCCCAACACTTAAATATTTTGCCTCAGTTTTTAATAAGTGTATTGAGCAACATAGGGTTGGTGGCAGAGTGGCTAATGGGAACAAGGATATGGAAGTAGAAATTACCACATTTGAGATGGAAGTCAAACTCAAACATCTTAATGGGATTAAATCGGAAGGCCTGGATAATCTCTATCCAAGAATATTAAAGGAACTGGCACATGAAATTGCAAGCCCAATAACAAGGATTTTTAATGAATGTGTAAACTCGGGGTCTTACCCTATGCCTGGAGGATTGCTAATATAGTACCTAGTTTTCAGAAAGGGGAAAAAAGTGATCCAGGAAATTACAGGCCTGTTAGTTTGACCTCACTTGTATGCAAAGTCTTAGAACAAATTTTGAAAAAGAAAGTAGTTAGGGACATAGAAGTAAAGAGGAATTGGGATAAAATACAACATATTTTACAAAAGGTAGATCATGCCAAACCAACCTGACCTTTTTCTTTCAGAAGATAACTGATTTTTTTAGACAAAGGAAATACAGTAGAACTAATCTACCTGGATTTCAGGAAGGCATTTGATACAGTTCCACATGGGAAATTATTAGTTAAATTGAAGAAGATGGGGATTAATATGAGAATTGAAAGGTGGATAAGAAACTGGTTAAAGGGTAAAATACAATGGGTCATATTGAAAGGTGAACTGTCAGGCTGGAGGGAGGTTACTAGTGGAGTTCCTCAGGGATTGATCTTGAGACCAATCTTATTTAACATTTTTATTAATGACTTTGGCACAAAAAGTGGGAGTGTGCTAATAAAATTTGTGGCTAACACAAAGTAGGGAGGTATTGTCAGTACCGAGGAAGATGGGAATATCGTACAAGAAGATCTGAACTAGCTTGAAAATGGAGTTATAGAAGAGGGATGAAATTCAACATTGTAAAGTGCAAAGTCATGCACTTAAAGATTGTGACGGGGTGTATCAGCAGAAGAGACTCCAGAGATGGATAAAAGTGGAACACAAGAGGGATCCTAAGTGCAACACATGATGACATCGATGGGACTGGAATAAGGATAGGAAGTGACCCAGGGAGGGCACTTAGGGGTACTGGACCCTAGGCCCTGTACAAGGGCTACTGTTTCAAAGGGGCCTGGGTTGGAACCTGGTGGAGTAGAGTGGGCCTGGGTTTCCCTACACCCTTCTCACCCCAACACTTCCCTGAGCTACAGCTGCTAGGCAAAGCGGCTCAACAATGGGCAACACTTCCCTGAATTATAGCAAGGCAGACTTTGGATTCTCACCATTAGGCGTTACACCCTGAAATACCATCATTAGGTGACAATGCCAGTCTGGAGCATGTAGCCAACCCCCGACAGGGACTAGCAACAAGAATTTTTGCTATAAACTGGAGACTTATCAGTTGGAAGTTACAGAGGATGAGAAAGACCTGGGTATATTGGTGGTCACAGAATGATTATGAGCCATCAGTGCAATGCAGCCGTGAAAAAGGCTAATGCAGTCGTAGACTGCATCAGGTATGGTATTTCCAGTAGAGACAGGGAAGTGTTAGTACCATTATACAAAGCACTGGTGAGACCTCATCTGGAATCTGTGTGCAGTTCTGGTCTCCCATGTTTAAGAAGGATGAATTCAAACTGTATCAGGTGCAGAGAAGGGCTACTGGGATGTTCAGAGGAATGGAAAACCTACTTTATAAGAAGAGACTCAAGGAGGTTGGCTTGTTTAGCCTAACCAGACAAAGGCTGAGGGGAGATATGATTGGTCTGGATCAATACATCAAAGGGATAAATACATCCAGGGAGGGAGAGGAGTTATTTAAGTTAAGTGCCAATGTTGGGCACAAGAACAAATGGATATAAACTGGCCAACAACAAGTTTAGGATTAAGAAAAGGAGTACTTGTGGCACCTTAAAGACTAACCAATTTATTTGAGCATGAGCTTTCGTGAGCTACAGCTCACTTCATCGGATGCATACCGTGGAAACTGCAGCAGACTTTATATACACACAGAGAATATGAAACAATACCTCCTCCCACCCCACTGTCCTGCTGGTAATAGCTTATCTAAAGTGATCATCAAGTTGGGCCATTTCCAGCACAAATCCAGGTTCTCTCACCCCCTCACCCGCCTCCCAAAAACCACACACACAAACTCACTATCCTGCTGGTAATAGCTCATCCAAAGTGACCACTCTCCCTACAATGTGCATGATAATCAAGGTGGGCCATTTCCAGCACAAATCCAGGTTTTCTCACCCCCATACACACACAAACTCACTCTCAGGCAGGGCAGAAAAGATGGGGGAGTAGCACTGTATGTAAGGGAGCAGTATGACTGCTCAGAGCTCCGGTACGAAACTGTAGAAAAACCTGAGCGTCTCTGGATTAAGTTTAGAAGTGTGTGCAACAAGAGTGATGTAGTGGTGGGAGTCTGCTATAGACCACCGGACCAGGGGGATGAGGTAGATGAGGCTTTCTTCCAGCAACTCACGGAAGCTACTAGATCGCATGCCCTGATTCTCATGGGTGACTTTAATTTTCCTGATATCTGCTGGGAGAGCAATACAGCGGTGCATAGACAATCCAGGAAGTTTTTGGAAAGCGTAGGGGACAATTTCCTGGCGCAAGTGCTAGAGGAGCCAACTAGGGGGGGGCGCTTTTCTTGACCTGCTGCTCACAAACCGGGTAGAATTAGTGGGGGAAGCAAAAGTGGATGGGAATCTGGGAGGCAGTGACCATGAGTTGGTTGAGTTCAGGATCCTGACGCAGGGAAGAAAGGTAAGCAGCAGGATACGGACCCTGGACTTCAGGAAAGCAGACTTCGACTCCCTCAGGGAACGGATGGCCAGGATCCCCTGGGGGACTAACTTGAAGGGGAAAGGAGTCCAGGAGAGCTGGCTGTATTTCAAGGAATCCCTGTTGAGGTTACAGGGACAAACCATCCCAATGAGTCGAAAGAATAGTAAATATGGCAGGCGACCAGCTTGGCTTAGTAGTGAAATCCTAGCGGATCTTAAACATAAAAAAGAAGCTTACAAGAAGTGTAAGGTTGGACATATGACCAGGGAAGAGTATAAAAATATTGCTCGGGCGTGTAGGAATGAAATCAGGAGGGCCAAATCGCACCTGGAGCTGCAGCTAGCGAGAGATGTCAAGAGTAACAAGAAGAGTTTCTTCAGGTATGTTGGCAACAAGAAGAAAGCCAAGGAAAGTGTGGGCCCCTTACTGAATGAGGGAGGCAACCTAGTGACAGAGGATGTGGAAAAAGCTAATGTACTCAATGCTTTTTTTGCCTCTGTCTTCACTAACAAGGTCAGCTCCCAGACTGCTGCGCTGGGCATCACAAAATGGGGAAGAGATGGCCAGCCCTCTGTGGAGATAGAGGTGGTTAGGGACTATTTAGAAAATCTGGATGTGCACAAGTCCATGGGGCCGGACGAGTTGCATCCGAGAGTGCTGAAGGAATTGGCGGCTGTGATTGCAGAGCCATTGGCCATTATCTTTGAAAACTCGTGGCGAACGGGGGAAGTCCCGGATGACTGGAAAAAGGCTAATGTAGTGCCAATCTTTAAAAAAGGGAAGAAGGAGGATCCTGGGAATTACAGGCCAGTCAGCCTCACCTCAGTCCCTGGAAAAATCATGGAGCAGGTCCTCAAAGAATCAATCCTGAAGCACTTGCATGAGAGGAAAGTGATCAGGAACAGCCAGCATGGATTCACCAAGGGAAGGTCATGCCTGACTCATCTAATCACCTTTTATGATGAGATTACTGGTTCTGTGGATGAAGGGAAAGCAGTGGATGTATTGTTTCTTGACTTTAGCAAAGCTTTTGACACGGTCTCCCACAGTATTCTTGTCAGCAAGTTAAGGAAGTATGGGCTGGATGAATGCACTACAAGGTGGGTAGAAAGCTGGCTAGATTGTCGGGCTCAACGGGTAGTGATCAATGGCTCCATGTCTGGTTGGCAGCCGGTATCAAGTGGAGTACCCCAAGGGTCGGTCCTGGGGCCGGTTTTGTTCAATATCTTCATAAATGATCTGGAGGATGGTGTGGATTGCACTCTCAGCAAATTTGCGGATGATACTAAACTGAGAGGAGTGGTAGATACGCTGGAGGGGAGGGATAGGATACAGAAGGACCTAGACAAATTGGAGGATTGGGCCAAAAGAAATCTGATGAGGTTCAATAAGGATAAGTGCAGGGTCCTGCACTTAGGATGGAAGAACCCAATGCACAGCTACAGACTAGGGACCGAATGGCTAGGCAGCCGTTCTGCGGAAAAGGACCTAGGTGTGACAGTGGACGAGAAGCTGGATATGAGTCAGCAGTATGCCCTTGTTGCCAAGAAGGCCAATGGCATTTTGGGATGTATAAGTAGGGGCATAGCGAGCAGATCGAGGGACGTGATCGTTCCCCTCTATTTGACATTGGTGAGGCCTCATCTGGAGTACTGTGTCCAGTTTTGGGCCCCACACTACAAGAAGGATGTGGATAAATTGGAGAGAGTCCAGCGAAGGGCAACAAAAATGATTAGGGGTCTAGAACACATGACTTATGAGGAGAGGCTGAGGGAGCTGGGATTGTTTAGCCTGCAGAAGAGAAGAATGAGGGGGGATTTGATAGCTGCTTTCAACTACCTGAAAGGGGGTTCCAAAAAGGATGGCTCTAGACTGTTCTCAATGGTAGCAGATGACAGAACGAGGAGTAATGGTCTCAAGTTGCAGTGGGGGAGGTTTAGATTGGATATTAGGAAAAACTTTTTCACTAAGAGGGTGGTGAAACACTGGAATGCGTTACCTAGGGAGGTGGTAGAATCTCCTTCCTTAGAGGTTTTTAAGGTCAGGCTTGACAAAGCCCTGGCTGGGATGATTTAACTGGGAATTGGTCCTGCTTCGAGCAGGGGGTTGGACTAGATGACCTTCAGGGGTCCCTTCCAACCCTGATATTCTATGATTCTATGATTCCTGCTGGTAATAGCTTATCCAAACTGACCACTCTCCATGTTTAAATCCAAGTTAAACCAGAACATCTGGGGGGGGGGGTAGGAAAAAACAAGGGGAAATAGGCTACCTTGCATAATGACTTAGCCACTCCCAGTCTCTATTTAAGCCTAAATTAATAGTATCCAATTTGCAAATGAATTCCAATTCAGCAGTTTCTCGCTGGAGTCTGGATTTGAAGTTTTTTTGTTTTAAGATAGCGACCTTCATGTCTGTGATTGCGTGACCAGAGAGATTGAAGTGTTCTCCGACTGGTTTATGAATGTTATAATTCTTGACATCTGATTTGTGTCCATTTATTCTTTTACGTAGAGACTGTCCAGTTTGACCAATGTACATGGCAGAGGGGCATTGCTGGCACATGATGGCATATATCACATTGGTGGATGTGCAGGTGAACGAGCCTCTGATAGTGTGGCTGATGTTATTAGGCCCTGTGATGGTGTCCCCTGAATAGATATGTGGGCACAGTTGGCAACGGGCTTTGTTGCAAGGATAAGTTCCTGGGTTAGTGGTTCTGTTGTGTGGTATGTGGTTGTTGGTGAGTATTTGCTTCAGGTTGCGGGGCTGTCTGTAGGCAAGGACTGGCCTGTCTCCCAAGATTTGTGAGAGTGTTGGGTCATCCTTTAGGATAGGTTGTAGATCCTTAATAATGCGTTGGAGGGGTTTTAGTTGGGGGCTGAAGGTGACGGCTAGTGGCGTTCTGTTATTTTCTTTGTTAGGCCTGTCCTGTAGTAGGTAACTTCTGGGAACTCTTCTGGCTCTATCAATCTGTTTCTTTACTTCCGCAGGTGGGTATTGTAGTTGTAAGAAAGCTTGACAGAGATCTTGTAGGTGTTTGTCTCTGTCTGAGGGGTTGGAGCAAATGCGGTTGTATCGCAGAGCTTGGCTGTAGACGATGGATCGTGTGGTGTGGTCAGGGTGAAAGCTGGAGGCATGCAGGTAGGAATAGCGGTCAGTAGGTTTCCGGTATAGGGTGGTGTTTATGTGACCATTGTTTATTAGCACTGTAGTGTCCAGGAAGTGGATCTCTTGTGTGGACTGGTCCAGGCTGAGGTTGATGGTGGGATGGAAATTGTTGAAATCATGGTGGAATTCCTCAAGGGCTTCTTTTCCATGGGTCCAGATGATGAAGATGTCATCAATATAGCGCAAGTAGAGTAGGGGCTTTAGGGGACGAGAGCTGAGGAAGCATTGTTCTAAATCAGCCATAAAAATGTTGGCATACTGTGGGGCCATGCGGGTACCCATAGCAGTGCCGCTGATCTGAAGGTATACATTGTCCCGAAATGTGAAATAGTTATGGGTAAGGACAAAGTCACAAAGTTCAGCCACCAGGTTAGCCGTGACATTATCGGGGATAGTGTTCTTGACGGCTTGTAGTCCATCTTTGTGTGGAATGTTGGTGTAGAGGGCTTCTACATCCATAGTGGCCAGGATGGTGTTATCAGGAAGATCACCGATGGATTGAAGTTTCCTCAGGAAGTCAGTGGTGTCTCGAAGGTAGCTGGGAGTGCTGGTAGCGTAGGGCCTGAGGAGGGAGTCTACATAGCCAGACAATCCTGCTGTCAGGGTGCCAATGCCTGAGATGATGGGGCGCCCAGGATTTCCAGGTTTATGGATCTTGGGTAGTAGATAGAATATCCCAGGTCGGGGTTCCAGGGGTGTGTCTGTGCGGATTTGATCTTGTGCTTTTTCAGGAAGTTTCTTGAGCAAATGCTGTAGTTGCTTTTGGTAACTCTCAGTGGGATCATAGGGTAATGGCTTGTAGAAAGTCGTGTTGGAGAGCTGCCGAGCAGCCTCTTGTTCATATTCCGACCTATTCATGATGACAACAGCACCTCCTTTGTCAGCCTTTTTGATTATGATGTCAGAGTTGTTTCTGAGGCTGTGGATGGCGTTGCGATCCGCATGGCTGAGGTTATGGGGCAAGTGATGCTGCTTTTCCACAATTTCAGCCCGTGCACGTTGGCGGAAGCACTCTATGTAGAAGTCCAGTCTGCTGTTTCGACCTTCAGGAGGAGTCCACCTAGAATCCCTCTTTCTGTAGTGTTGGCAGGGAGACCTCTGTGGATTAGTATGTTGTTCAGAGGTATTTTGGAAATATTCCTTGAGTCGGAGACGTCGAAAATAGGATTCTAGGTCACCACAGAACTGTGAAGGTTTCTAACCATCAGAGGAGTGAAGTTCCAGAACAGCCTTCCAAGGGGACTAGTGGGGGCAAAAAAACCTAACTAGCTTTAAGACTGAGCTTGATAAGTTTATGGAGGGGATGGTATGATGAGACTGCCTGCAATGGCATGTAGCCGACCTGCGACTGCAAATATCCCCAACAGCTAGTGATGGGACACTAGATGGGGAGGGCTCTGAGTTACAACAGAGAATTCTTTCCCAGGAGTCTGGCTGCTGGGTCTTGCCCACGTGCTGCAGGTCTAAGTGACCACCATATCTGGAGTCAGGAAGGAATTTTCCACTGGGTCAGATTGGCAGAGACCCTCTGCAGCAGTTAGGCTTCTAGTTTAGGATTCTTTTTTGGCCTGCCTAATTATACATTTACACTTGGCTTGCCAGAGTTTATGTTCCTTTCCATTTTCCTCAGTAGGATTTGATTTCTAGTTTTTAAAGGATGCCTTTTTGTCTCTAACAGCTTGTTTTACTCTATTTAGCCATGGTGACATGTTTTTGGTCTTCTGTTTTTTTTTTCTTAAAAATAAATTGGGGATATACATTTAGTTTATGTCTCTATTCTAACAGAATCTGGTTCTGTGAAAGTTTCTCCAACCAGCTCCGAGTACAATGTATCTCCTTATTACCAGCTTGAGAGAAGACTGAATCCATTAAAATATATATGGATTATTTTGGCTGATGTTTATGTTACTGCTTATAGTTAGTGATATACAAATCTCATGAGAAAATGATTGGAGGCTTAGTTTGGATAAGCAGGCAAAAGTTGAACTTCTCATGTCTGCAAATCTTGTGAGAAAGCAGACTTCCAACATTAGATTTCCAGTGCTTTCTGCTTCTGGTTGGGCTGGAAACACCACAGGAACTATCTGTCTCTTGTATTATTTTGGCATTTCAGGGTAGGATCAAAAAACACAGAGGCTGCTGGTTCAAATGATAAATGCACTTAATTCAAATGCTGTTTTGCTCTTAGAAATGATAGCACAAATGTCATTGTGGAGTCCCATATTTATTGTGTCTGTGTGATTTCAGAGCAAATTTGCTCTATCTACAAGTAAAAATATGCCTTTTTTCTAACTACCAGTCCTGAAATTTAGCCTTGGGATCTGACAGTCAAGCTACATTAATGGACTGAAGTGAATGACAAAATTAAGTTAGAGATTAAAAAATAATCCAAATTTTTAATTAAAATATGAAATTTTTACAAAAACATCAACATTTTTCAATTTCAAAATGTTTCAGTCAGCTATGGAGCTGGTTGAAAAATAGGATACATTTTTCTTGAGAATGTCAAAAAATCTAACTTATTTTTTCATTGAAATTTGCAAGGACAGGGGGAAAAAAGAAAGTTGTGTATCTTGAAAATTTCATCCACCTCTATTTTTAATGATTGTGTTGTTTGAGGGTCTGATCCAAGACTCCCATTGTCTTCAATGGGGTTTGGATCAGGCCCTGAAAGAGTCATTGCAGAAGATGGAACATATCAAGACCTTCCAATTAAGAGTTTTATGTGATAGCAGTAATTTGCTATAGGAAGAAAACTGCACCTTAGTCTAGGAAAATACTAGAATGTTTCTGTGGGTAGATAAGGATTCAGCAGACATTTTCAAATGCATCTTTGAATGCAAAGTGTGAGGGATATAACAATATCCTGGACAAACCTTATTGAACTAAGTTTGTCTTTGTGGGTGAAGGATTGTATGTAATTCCATGGAGGAGTGGGACCACAGCTTCCGGGAACTAAGAACAGTGGGAGATGATTAAACAGATTTACTCAGCAACTCCAGAGAGATACCACCACCTGGATAGTCTAGCAAATACTGATACAAACTATTTCCGGGGACCAATCAACAAAGAAAGGACTTTTAAATAAATAGCCTCAGTTCAAACTGACTTAAAGCCTTCTTTCGCTCCATCAAGCAGACAGGGAATTTGGTTCAAGGGATGCCCCAATCCTGAGAGAAAGGCTAGAAGGACTTTGGCCTACTGAGGCCCCATAAGACTGGATGTGCTGGTTCTGAGCAAAAATTGTGATGACCTTGTGACCATAGGAGAAACCTCTGTGTAGTGTTTGAAGAACTGTTCACTGGCCAGAGCCCTTGTTGTAGTTGGTAAGCTTATTAGCAAGCATATAGGTTCTTTTATTGTTTTTAATGTTTTCTCTGTAATACTTTCACCTTAAGAATGTGTTTGCTTAGCAAGAGCTGTGTGGTAACTTAACTGTGGGCAATTACACTGTTTACTGTCTCTGAGGATAAAAGTAAAGCAGGCTGGCTTAGGCAGTCTGAATTTGCTGGGGAGGTCACAGTATATGCATAGAACTGTGCAATCCAGAAATATTCCAGTCAGGAGGGAGAAAGATGCACATCTCCATCCAAAAGAGGTGATGGCTGAGGAGCCAGGAGCTTAGAGTGGGTGCCCTTGCTGAACCATCGAGGAGGTATAAAGGTCCAGTTGCTCTGAACAGTGACACAAAGATCTTGAAGAAATTGCTATATATTTATGTACATCATGACTCTTTACTGTAGATTCTGCTATGTATACAGTAGTGAAGCATTCCACATCTACATAAGAATATACAATTTCTTCAATGAGTATTTGTAGCTATGCCCACTGTTGATTACTACAAACTTCTTATTAGTAGAAACATATTTATTAACTTACAAAGCTCAATTTTGTAGTACATTTTAAAATCTTTTTGCACTTCTCTAGCACAAAAGAGATTATGTGGCCCTAAGTTGTTATAACCAATCACTGAAGTTTTTCCTTAAATATAAAAATAAAAAGTAGTTCAAAGTTCATGTCAAGCTTATCTCTGTCTGTCTCCAGAGGAAGTTATGGAATCTTGCAGCTAGCTGGATTTAGTTTACTGGAGGAAAATAATTAATTTCATCCTCTTTCCCCCACCCACTCCAGACTGTCTTGTATATGCTCCTCCCCACACCGTGTCCCAGATAGCCCACTTTATGACAGCATTATAATAGAAAACTAGGACACTTTTTTAAACAACAAAAATATGGTCAGTTTAATCACGACTAATAAGACCGACCCACAAAATGGCAACTTCTATGCATATCTCTCGGTAACAAGAACCATCTATATACAACTAGTAATTTTCAGCTGGGAAGAAAATCTGTCAGAAAATGGAGATGATTTATTATGGACAAGATTTTTGATCAGTTTCTGCATGAGTGTGCAAGCAGGGAATGGCCATTGTAGTTCTTGCTCTTCCCCGCATAACAAGATGTGCTCCTTCCTCAAGCAGCTAGCTGCACTAATCACCTCAAAAGGGGTGGGGAGGAAACAGGTCCATGGTCAGCCAAGGAGGGGAGCACATGCCGCCCCTTGTTAAAGGGCAGCATAAAAGTTCCAGTTACCAAGAGCTCCATGAATTGTTGTGCCTCAGTGAGGCACTGAGGGCCACTGAAGAAGCCTCAGTGTCTTTCTCCAGTCTTTCTTATGCTGGTATAACAGGCTTCATCTAAGTGGCCCTCTGCTCACAAATATAGGGTTTTGATTGTGTACAAACATAGGAGTGGGCTTCTCCAATTCTGAAAGCTGCACAGTCACCGCTATTAAAATCTGGATGTTCTGCAAACCTGGAAATGAAACATACATGTACTGTTAACTGGCATGTACTGGCAAAGTCAGAAGTTGTTATTAATGCCCCTAACTAGACATGCCAGAGACTTACAGGTTAAGGGTTAGAGCTGTGCCATCCTCCCAAACCCAGGATTCATTGATCCCATTACGGAATAATCCGATCCAGTGATAAGAAAATGCTAGAGGCTTTATGAAATCCTGTATGGGAACAATCAAAAATTGTCTTAGTCTCACATCAGTATTTGGACTTTTAACTCTATCCGCTTAGCGCCTGCTCTTTCTGAGTAAGTAGGCCTCTTGGGGTGGGGAGGAGACGGGACTGACAGTGCCTGTTTATACTTAATGAGAGTCATTGCAGACCATTGTGAGGACCTGCTTTTCTAAGCACCAGCTGAACTGTAATTGCAGTGTTCCCAGACCTGCGCAACCCGGAAATTGAGATGCCAGAACATGGAGTCAAACCAGGTTCTTCCATGCAACACTACAGACATGAAATCAAATATTGTTCTCCTTGTCTCTGACTAATCTGCTGTTTGTAGCCTGAAAAGTCCCCACAATTGAATTCTACCTGTTTTTTTTTGCTGTGTATCTTCAAAAGTCTGGAGCCCCGAGAAGAACAATAATCTTGACTCTCTTGCCAAGTTTTCCATTCAGTAGAAAAGTGGTAACAGTTCTCCTCATGCTGTATCCAGTTTTCTGGGCAAAGGCTGCAGTTGTCTCCTTCAACAGGAAATACATTTTATAGATTGATTTTGTTAGTGCATTGCTCATGATCATGCCATTTGATAATGGTTTTAGACCACATCCAAGCCACCCTGAGACCTGCAAGATATTTGCCTGGGGAAGACTTTCATAAAAGTGATATTGGTAGAAAAAAAAATTGAACTGATCTGAGATCACTCAAGTCACCTGAAATTTGTCAGCAACACTTACCCCTTTGCTGAAACTTCTGGAGACTCTGGAATCTTTTCTTTGTTTTTCCTGAAAATACTTACGTTTGACACTCTGGAACCCCACAGCTCCCAACAATACTACACAGAGGATCCCCAGAATCACTGCAACATATCGCCACGGGGAAGATGGAGAAGCAAAATCTAACAGGAAGGAAAGGCAAACAATAAACAAAAAGACATTCAGGGAATCCAGTGTCACAGTGGAATTAACTGTATCTAGGCTCCACCAGGCTTAACTAACAGCCCTAAAATAACAGGCATTGACAGTATGCAATTATTTTTCTTTCACTGGAGATATCGAGCTGATCCTTTTTACCTTCTCCATTCACTACACTTCATTTGGGTGAATGAATTGTCAGTTATTCCCAGAGCCATGAGGGCCATAAAATCCCCCCCTCAGTTCCCCAGCAGGAGTGACTTTGCTGACATTTCTTACATTTCAATGATCATCTGAATAGGTAAAACAGATATTTTACACCAATATTTCTGGGGAGGGTGGTTATTCAGAAAGGACAGTTCATGTTTCACAGCTGTTTGGAACACACCACTGGAATTTGGACATGTCTTGAGACAAGGTCTGAAATTCTTCCATTATTTTTTGGTAAAATAGAAATCCCATTGAAATTATTGGAATATGCAGTAACCATGCAATTTCTCCTGTTATGCTGAGATTGTAGTGAAATGGATCAAAGGTGAACAAAAAAAATCCAGAGGAAGAGGGGGCCCAGCTGCTACAGTCCCATGTGAGATTTCTGCATGGTTAGGAAGATAGAAATATGCATAATTTTATTTAATACAGAACAGGAAAATCACATTTATTCCTCTATCACTGCCTTCCTATACATTTCAGTTATACCTACTTATATTAAATTTGCTTTGGAAAAATATTAAAGCTTTTATGAAATGCAAAGGCTTATACTAATTTAATGTTAATGGTTAAAGTTAGAAATTTAAATACATGGAGCTTTGACATTTTACACCACCTGAAGATCTGTCCCTCAAAATTTTGGAAACAAGGAAGTTAAGATTTACCTACTTATGTTGATTCATTGATGTTGCAACTATTTTTTAATAAGAAAAATCTATCTGCATGACTTGTAATCCAAATATTCAATGACCAAGTTCCTGAACTGTAGCTGAAGACCTCTCAGCACAGATGCTGTAAAGGTGATTTAAAAACTACTTTTACTTCTCTGGTCATGGGGCTGTCAGGGCACAGGCTGGTCCCCAACATAAATTAGAGCAGGCTGCCTCTAATTTTTGCCATTTGCCAACTACCAAAAGAAGCTGTTACAGCATTTAGGGATTGTTGTGTGTCAAGGTTCCTCCCCCACTCTGAACTCTAGGGTACAGATGTGGGGACCTGCATGAAAACCTTCTAAGCTTACTTTCACCAGCTTAGGTTAAAACTTCCCTAAGGTACAAATTAATTTTATCCTTTGACCCTGGATTTCCACTGCCACCACCAAACTTTAACTGGGTTTACTGGGAAATGTAGTTTGGACATGTCTTTCCCCCTAAAATCCTCCCAACCCTTGCACCCCACTTCCTGGGGAAGGTTTGGTAAAAATCCTCACCAATTTGCATAGGTGACCACAGACCCAAACCCTTGGATCTGAGAACAATGAAAAAGCATTCAGTTTTCTTACAAGAAGACTTTTAATAGAAGTAAAGGAATCACTTCTGTAAAATCAGGATGGTAGATACCTTACAGGGTAATTAGATTCAAAACATAGAGAATCCCTCTAGGCAAAACCTTAAGTTACAAAAAAGACACACAGACAGGAATAGTCATTCTATTCAGCACAGTTCTTTTCTTAGCCATTTAAAGAAATCATAATCTAATACATACCTAGCTAGATTACTTACTAAAAGTTCTAAGACTCCATTCCTGTTCTATCCCCGGCAAAAGCAGCATACAGACAGACATAGACACTTTGTTTCTCTCCCTCCTCCCAGCTTTTGAAAGTATCTTGTCTCCTCATTGGTCATTTTGGTCAGGTGCCAGCGAGCTTACCTGTAGCTTCTTAACCCTTTACAGGTGAGAGGATTTTTCCCCTGGCCAGGAGGGATTTTAAAGGGGTTTACTCTTCCCTTTATATTTATGACATTGTGTTATAGAGATGTCCCAGCTATGCCCACACCACTGAAGCCAGGATGTGGGTGGCATAGGAGTCACTAGAATTTCTGCACCACCATCTGAGAATCCAATTATGCAAGGGAATCTGCCAGGATCTGTATCTACTGGGTTTGAGGTTGTTTTGCACTTGTTTGGTGCAAAGTAACCCAAACTCACCACAGAGTTCTGTCTTAGACAGCATATGCAATGAGTGAACTTTTCCCTGCCGTAACTTTTCAGTAATTAAACTTTTAACATTAACATAATTTTTATATCTAATTTCCCTGATTGGGTGATGGGGAGGCAGAAGTAAAAAAGAGGGTAGAAAAGAGAGTGAAAAAAACAGTGATTGGGGAAAAAAGATGAAGATTCTAATTTCTCTCAAAATTTCACTGTATATTTCCAAAGTTACACAGATAAGAGTATGCAAAACTGTGGAACTCCTTATGTAAACTCCTGCAGTTTACTGTATCACATCTGAGCGCTTAATATCCCCAGAGTTACCAGGAAAGGCAGGCAAAAGATCCCAAGAGGCAGTGCCGCAATGAGCCTCCACTGTGGTGATGGAGAGGGAGAACCTAACAAAAGGAGAAGGGACCAAGACAGGCAAAGTGAACACTGTCTCTGAGTAGAACAGACTACTTCAGAAGAGAATTTAACATAATGGACAGTTATAGAATAGCCTGCCCATTGTGGAAGCTTCTTCCTGACCACAGACAGTTGGTGGTTGGACCTGTAACATGAGGGCTTTTACAGAGAAAAGAAAGAAAACAAGTTCATCCAGACCAGTAATAACTGACTGGTTGGATACTTAGCCGGGGGCAAATGAGAATGACTAGAGCAGACAGACACCTTTGTTAGCTTCAAAGTCTGTGACCTCTCCCTCTTATGCATGATTAGTTCCTGCACTTTGCATGCTGGGCTATGATCAGCTTTCAGTAACATGCTATTGGCAGGTACATCAGAGGAAAATACATTAAACTTCCTGAATACTGACATGTAATATCAAGAACACAAGAACATAAGAATGGCCATACTGGGTCAGGCCAAAGGTCCATCTAGCCCAGTATCCTGTCTTCCGACAGTGGCCAATGCCAGGTGCCCCAGAGGGAATGAACAGAACAGGGAATCATCAAGTGATCCATTCCTTGTTGCCCATTCCCAGCTTCTGGCAAACAGAGGCTAGGGACACAATCCCTGTCCATCCTGGCTAATAGCATTGATGGACCTATCCTCCATGAATTTATCTAGTTCTTTTTTGAACCCAGTTATAGTCTTGGCCTTCACAACATCCTCTGGCAAGGAGTTCCACAGGCTGTGTGTTGTGTGAAAAAATACTTCCTTTTGTTTATTTTAAACCTGCTGCCTATTAATTTCATTTGATGACCCCTAGTTCTTGGGTTATGAGAAGCAGAAAATAACACTTCCTTATTAATTTTCTCCACACCATTCATAATTTTATAGACCTCTGTCATATCCCCCTTAGTTGTCTTTTTTTCCAAGCTGAAAAGTCCCAGTCTCATTAATCTCTCCTCATATGACAGCCGTTCCATACCCCTAACCATTTTTGTTGCCCTTTTCTGAACCTTTTCCAATTCCAGTATATCTTTTTTGAGATGTGGTGACCACATCTGCATGCTGTATTCAAGATGTAGGCATACCATGGATTTATATAGAGGCAGTATGATATTTTCTGTCTTATTATCTATCCCTTTCTTAATGATTCCCAACATTCTGTTTGCTTTTTTGACTGCCACTGCACAATGAGTGGATGTTTTCAGAGAACTATCCACAATGACTCCAAGATCTCTTTCTTGAATGATAACAGCTAATGTAGACTCCATCATTTTATATGTATAGTTGGGATTATGTTTTCCAATGTGCATTACTTTGCATTTATCAACATTGAATTTCATCTGCCATTTTGTTGCCCACTCACCCAGTTTTGAGAGATCCTTTTGTAGCTCTTTGCAGTCTTATCCCATGAGTGATTACTTTGCTTAAGAGCCTTTGGTGAGGGACCTTGTCAAAGACTTTCTGAAAATCTAAATACACTATATCCACTGGATCCCCCTTGTCCACATGCTTGTTGACCCCCTCAAAGAATTCTAGTAGATTGGTGAGGCATGATTTCCCTTTACAAAAACCATGTTGACTCTTCCCAACAAATTATATTCATCATCATATTCACCTAGTGAGGAGGGCTTTAAACTAGGTTCACCGGGGGAAGGAGACCAAAGCCCTGAGGTAAGTGGGAAAGCGGGATACCGGGAGGAAGCACAGGCAGGAATGTCTGTGAGGGGAGGGCTCCTGCCTCATAGTGGGAATGAGGGGCGATCAACAGGTTATCTCAAGTGCTTATATACAAATGCACAAAGCCTTGGAAACAAGCAGGGAGAACTGGAGGTCCTGGTGATGTCAAGGAACTATGACGTGATCGGAATAACAGAGACTTGGTGGGATAACTTACATGACTGGAGTACTGTCATGGATGGTTATAAACTGTTCAGGAAGGACAGGCAGGGCAGAAAAGGTGGGGGAGTAGCACTGTATGTAAGGGAGCAGTATGACTGCTCAGAGCTCCGGTACGAAACTGCAGAAAAACCTGAGTGTCTCTGGATTAAGTTTAGAAGTGTGTGCAACAAGAGTGATGTAGTGGTGGGAGTCTGCTATAGACCACCGGACCAGGGGGATGAGGTAGATGAGGCTTTCTTCCGGCAGCTCACGGAAGCTACTAGATCGCATGCCCTGATTCTCATGGGTGACTTTAATTTTCCTGATATCTGCTGGGAGAGCAATACAGCGGTGCATAGACAATCCAGGAAGTTTTTGGAAAGCGTAGGGGACAATTTCCTGGCGCAAGTGCTAGAGGAGCCAACTAGGGGGGGCGCTTTTCTTGACCTGCTGCTCACAAACCGGGTAGAATTAGTGGGGGAAGTAAAAGTGGATGGGAATCTGGGAGGCAGTGACCATGAGTTGGTTGAGTTCAGGATCCTGACGCAGGGAAGAAAGGTAAGCAGCAGGATACGGACCCTGGACTTCAGGAAAGCAGACTTCGACTCCCTCAGGGAACAGATGGCCAGGATCCCCTGGGGGACTAACTTGAAGGGGAAAGGAGTCCAGGAGAGCTGGCTGTATTTCAAGGAATCCCTGTTGAGGTTACAGGGACAAACCATCCCAATGAGTCGAAAGAATAGTAAATATGGCAGGCGACCAGCTTGGCTTAATGGTGAAATCCTAGCGGATCTTAAACATAAAAAAGAAGCTTACAAGAAGTGTAAGGTTGGACATATGACCAGGGAAGAGTATAAAAATATTGCTCGGGCATGTAGGAATGATATCAGGAGGGCCAAATCGCACCTGGAGCTGCAGCTAGCCAGAGATGTCAAGAGTAACAAGAAGGGTTTCTTCAGGTATGTTGGCAACAAGAAGAAAGCCAAGGAAAGTGTGGGCCCCTTACTGAATGAGGGAGGCAACCTAGTGACAGAGGATGTGGAAAAAGCTAATGTACTCAATGCTTTTTTGCCTCTGTTTTCACTAACAAGGTCAGCTCCCAGACTGCTGCGCTGGGCATCACAAAATGGGGAAGAGATGGCCAGCCCTCTGTGGAGATAGAGGTGGTTAGGGACTATTTAGAAAATCTGGATGTGCACAAGTCCATGGGGCCGGACGAGTTGCATCCGAGAGTGCTGAAGGAATTGGCGGCTGTGATTGCAGAGCCATTGGCCATTATCTTTGAAAACTCGTGGCGAACGGGGGAAGTCCCGGATGACTGGAAAAAGGCTAATGTAGTGCCAATCTTTAAAAAAGGGAAGAAGGAGGATCCTGGGAACTACAGGCCAGTCAGCCTCACCTCAGTCCCTGGAAAAATCATGGAGCAGGTCCTCAAAGAATCAATACTGAAGCACTTGCATGAGAGGAAAGTGATCAGGAACAGTCAGCATGGATTCACCAAGGGAAGGTCATGCCTGACTAATCTAATCGCCTTTTATGATGAGATTACTGGTTCTGTGGATGAAGGGAAAGCAGTGGATGTATTGTTTCTTGACTTTAGCAAAGCTTTTGACACGGTCTCCCACAGTATTCTTGTCAGCAAGTTAAGGAAGTATGGGCTGGATGAATGCACTATAAGGTGGGTAGAAAGCTGGCTAGATTGTCGGGCTCAACGGGTAGTGATCAATGGCTCCATGTCTAGTTGGCAGCCGGTATCAAGTGGAGTGCCCCAAGGGTCGGTCCTGGGGCCGGTTTTGTTCAATATCTTCATAAATGATCTGGAGGATGGTGTGGATTGCACTCTCAGCAAATTTGCGGATGATACTAAACTGGGAGGAGTGGTAGATACGCTGGAGGGGAGGGATAGGATACAGAAGGACCTAGACAAATTGGAGGATTGGGCCAAAAGAAATCTGATGAGGTTCAATAAGGATAAGTGCAGTGTGCCCTTGTTGCCAAGAAGGCCAATGGCATTTTGGGATGTATAAGTAGGGGCATAGCGAGCAGATCGAGGGACGTGATCGTTCCCCTCTATTCGACATTGGTGAGGCCTCATCTGGAGTACTGTGTCCAGTTTTGGGCCCCACACTTCAAGAAGGATGTGGATAAATTGGAGAGAGTCCAGCGAAGGGCAACAAAAATGATTAGGGGTCTGGAACACATGACTTATGAGGAGAGGCTGAGGGAGCTGGGATTGTTTAGCCTGCAGAAGAGAAGAATGAGGGGGGATTTGATAGCTGCTTTCAACTACCTGAAAGGGGGTTCCAAAGAGGATGGCTCTAGACTGTTCTCAATGGTAGCAGATGACAGAACGAGGAGTAATGGTCTCAAGTTGCAGTGGGGGAGGTTTAGACTGGATATTAGGAAAAACTTTTTCACTAAGAGGGTGGTGAAACACTGGAATGCGTTACCTAGGGAGGTGGTAGAATCTCCTTCCTTAGAGGTTTTTAAGGTCAGGCTTGACAAAGCCCTGGCTGGGATGATTTAACTGGGAATTGGTCCTGCTTCGAGCAGGGGGTTGGACTAGATGACCTTCTGGGGTCCCTTCCAACCCTGATATTCTATGATTCTATGATCTATGTGTCTGACAATTCTATTCTTTATATTTTCAACCAGTTTGCCCAGTACTGAAGTCAGGCTTACTGGCCTGTAATTGCCGGGGTCACCTCTGGAGCCCTTTTTAAAGATTGGTGTCACATTAGCTATCCTCCAGTCATTTTGTACAGAAGCTTATTTAAATGATATGTTACAGACTACAGTTAGTAGTCCTGCAATTTCACATTTGAGTTCCTTCAGAACTCTTGGGTGAATGCCATCTGGTCCTGGTGACTTATCACTGTTTAGTTTTTCAATTTGTTCCAAAAACTCCTCTAATGACACCTCAATCTGGGACAGTTCCTCAGACTTGTCACCTAAAAAGAATTGCTCAGGTTTGGGAATCTCCCTCAAATCCTCAACCATGGAGACCGATGCAACAAATCTCATTTCTCCGCAATCACCTTATCATCCTTGACTGCTCCTTTAACATTTCGATTGTTCAGTGGCCCCACTGGTTGTTTCGCAGGCTTTCTGCTTCTGATGTACTTAAAATTTTTTTTGCAATAACTTTTTGAGTCTTTGGCTAGCTGTTCTTCAAATTCTTTTTTGGCCTCCCTAATTATATTTTTACGCTTCATCTGCAGAGTTTATGCTCCTTTCTATTTTCCTCACTAGGATTTAACTTCTACTTTTTAAAGGATGCCTTTTTGCCTCTCACTGCTTCTCTTACTTTGTTGTTTAGCCATGGTGGCTCTTTTTTGGTTCTTTTACTATTATTTTTTTAATTTGGGGTATACATTTAAGTTGAGCCTCTATTATGGTGTCTTTAAAAAGTTTCCATGCAGCTTGCAGGGATTTCACTTTTGGCACTGTACCTTTTAATTTCTGTTTAACTAACATCATTTTTGTGTAGTTCCCCTTTCTGAAATTAAATGCTACAACGTTGGGCCACAGTGGTGTTTACCCCACCACAGGGATGTTAAATTTAATTATATTATGGTCACTATTACCAAGCGGTCCAGCTATATTCACCTCTTGGACCAGATCCTATGCTCCATTTAGTACTAAATCAAGTACTGCCTCTCCTCTTGTGGGCTCCAGGACTAGTTGCTCCAAGAAGCAGTCATTTAAGGTTTCAAGAAACTTTATCTCTGCAACCTGTCCTGCAGTGATATATACCCAGGCAATATGGGGACAGTTGAAATCCCCCATTATTATTGAGTTTTTTATTGTAATTCTGGGGTTAAGTTAAGGAAAGTTATTGGACCAAGAGGTTTGACTCTTGACAGTAAAATAAAAGCATGTACAGAGTTAGCAGCTTGTTATGTACAGTACCTTTGGTCTTGGTCTTCTCAGCTCTTTGCCACATTTGCTGTTGAGTAGGAGTGTGAAATTTCAGTTCGGTGTAGGTTATTTCCTGCTCGCTCATTTCTGGTGGGCTAAAGGATATAATGTTTACACTCTGATTGAGTGGATGGAAGTGGCTGACAACAGATCTGTGGGCCTGATTCTCCCCTTTGTTACACTTGTTTCATGTTGGTGTAACTCCAGTGATACCTATGGACTTACACCAGAATAAAACTGGTGCAGTTACATGAAGAATCAGACTCTACTGATTTATCATCAGAGCAGACAAATAATATCAAGGCCTATTTCATATCACAATAGGTTGGTTGAGAGAAGCCAGGCAGAGAATTGGAGCAGGGAGCTCAGAGAGATGTATTTCTTATAATCTTTAAAATGTCTGACCTCTACTTAATGTTCCAAGAGAAAATAATTAGCTGAACTGAAATTAAAGCTGTCCATGCATTTCAATAACTTAAGCAAAACAAACAAACACAATTTACAAAATTGCAAATCAAAAGATGTAAATTTTACAAAAACATTAGAACATGAAGAAATTATACATGAAGACAAAACTTTGTTTTAAAAATGCTGAAAAATATATAAACGCAAAGTTAAGGTACCATATTCTGAAGAACTTTACATGTAGCTCTATTCTGACAAATTGCAGTGTAAAAATGACACTTTCTCCCTAAAGAGAGAATTTCACATGTACAGGCTGACTTTAGTAACTAAAGTAATTGTGTCTTCTTTTTACTCCTGAATCTCAGTGGGTTTTATGCCTGAATGTCACAAGCTTAAGTGCTTTCCTGAATCCCTTTTCGGAAGCTCTTTAATGACTTAGAAGCTTATGGCCCATTGAAAAATCATTTTCAATGTTTTGAACATGTTACCCAGGGACCCTAATTAATTTAAAGAATCATCGCATTATTAAAGGGAGAAAAGCTGAAAACATCTCACCTAACCCCATTCCTGGCTAAGAGTCTCCTTAAGAAACTGAAGTAATAAAATGATGAGCCTTGCATCATGCCTTGAAGACCAAAAACCTCATAGAATAGCAGAACAGCAGGGGAAGTTAGAATTTAAGATCTTCCACTGAAACCCCCTCCCCAGACTCTCAATGAGTCCATATCTAGGGCTATTAACATAAGCTTCTCCATTGTATATTGAATAGGGATAGCTAATTTGTCTCAGTTTCATTTTGTTGGATCCTGTCCATATTTCTACCCTCTAACTTCTGATCCAAATGCCTTCCAATTCAATATGAGATGGAAATTTTATTAACATTTTGCTTGCATTCTCTTTCAGATGATTTAATCAGACCTTGAATAGGCGAGGAACTATTGTTGATTCTCAGTGGCACTTCACTAGAAACCCACCCCAGATTAAATAAGCTGGTGTTTACCATTAGCCTTATTTTTATGGCCCCCCTCAGCAAATTCTCAGTCAATGGATTTATGATCATTTCTAAGTTAAATTGGAATGATTTTTTAAAAACAAGTTTTCTTCAGATTGTGTACTAAACACTTTACTTATAACTTGATATCCCAATTTTTGGTGGTAGATATGGTAGATCTTGTAGATATGGTGGATATGGCAAAAAAAAACCCACACAGTTAAACATGCAGAACTATTAGCTACATGGATTGACCAATATCATACATCCAAAACCCACATTTGTGCTGCTTAGATTAAGAGGGGGGGGGAAATACAAAAGTTAGAAATAAAGAGGAATCCTTTTAAATAAAAATAATGGTTGGGATTTTCAAGAGAGACCAAGAAATTTAGGAGCATAAGTCCCTGTAACAGGGTACAGCCCTTGAGCATGCCCTCTTCTGGTCCTGCATGGCTCTGCAGGTGGGCTACTCAGCTTTCTCTTGGTGCTTGCAATCATTTTCTCAGACTCAAGTAATCCAAGTAGATACCCCCTTTGTGGGGTCTCCTTTATTAACCTTTCCTACAGAATATAAAACTTCTTCTTTAGCCCCTTGAATCTAACCTTTCTTCTGGCCCTGGGTATTAATTCAGAGAAGTGTTCTCTCACCAAGTTCAGAAGACCCCAGCCCTTCTTCCTGAAGCATGGTGAAAATTCAAATCCTCACTCTCCTTAGGTGAGGATTCCACAGCTATCATCCTGGAGCTGGGTTCTGATACAGGCCAGCTGCAGTTCTACAAGACTACAAGAAGGATGTGAAAAAATTGGAAAACGTCCAGCGGAGGGCAACAAAAATGTTTAGGGCACTGGAACATACGATTTAGGAGAGGCTGAGGGAACTGGGATTGTTTAGTCTGCAGAAGAGAAGAATGAGGGGGGATCTGATAGCTGCTTTCAACTACCTGAAAGGGGGTTCCAAAGAGGGTGGATCTAGACTGTTCTCAGTGGTAGCTGATGACAGAACAAGGAGTAATGGTCTCAAGTTGCAGTGGGGGAGGTTTAGGTTGGATATTAGGAAAAACTTTTTCACTAGGAGGGTGGTGAAGCACTGGAATGTGTTACCTAGGGAGATGGTGGAATCTCCTTCGTTAGAAGTTTTTAAGGTCAGGCTTGAGAAAGCCCTGGCTGGGATGATTTAGTTGGGGATTGGTCCTGCTTTGAGCAGGGGGTTGGACTAGATGACCTCCTGAGGTCCCTTCCAACCCTGATATTCTATGATTCTATGATTCTTAGTCAGCTTCTCCCCAGCTAGCCCCTTTTTACTCAGTCCTTTCACGTGTTGGCTTGGAGAGGTCAGCGGGCAGCAGTCCTCCTCCTGCTAGAGTCTGCCTTTCATGAGGGAGCAGGCAGCATATATGCTGCCCTCCCTCCAAGGCTCATCCCAGTTGGCTGTGAGAGAGGGGAATTTTGCCCCACACTGCATTACAAAGCTTCTGCTCCTGGGCCCTTAAAGGAACAGAAGAACTATGGATTTCCCCAAACACTGTTTCCCCAGGAGTGCTTCCTTCTTCCCAGTATCTTCCTCTGACACTTCCTAGACCCTTCCAAACTCCTCAAACCTTGAAGAGCCATACCAAAAAAACAGGGGGTGGTTGACCTTTAGTCCCTACTGCCCTTAAAGGGGGCAGACCATCCCTGCTAGAGTCCCATTGACTTTCAATAAGAATTATGCTCATAAGTCACTTAGGGCCAGATTTTTAAAAGTTATTTAGGCTCCTAAATCCCACTGATTTCAATCTGGTTCTTAGGCACTTTTGAAAACATCACCCATCAACACACACTTCCTGAGTTAGTCTGAAGAGAAAAATCCTACAGCAGTTACATTCCCTAACAATGAAAGACCCCACAATCACTTGGAGATGATACCTGTGGAGGTGTTTTCGGATCAGCGAGCAGGAGTCCTGGAACAGAACTTTAGGAGGCGTACCCGTCTAGTCCTGTCTCAAAATCCTCAGTGGAGACAGAGAGCGGCAGAGGGTCAGCATGAACTGAGAGAGGAAAATTATTTGCTCTGCGATGTTCCGGCTTAAACCGCAAAGGAAGTTCTCGCTCTGCTAGTTCGACGGATGTTGCACCTATACAATGTGCTCAGAGAAATGGGTCTTTCATCTTTATCATTACTGAGTAGGCCTCAGGCATTAACTATAGAGCTTGGTTTGGACACTGACATACTTGAATTACTGCATTAAACAACTGTGACTAAGAAAAAAATGCTCAGCTTGTGTACAAGCACTTTTAAAAACCTGGTCTTACTCACCTTCCCTGCTTTACCTCCAGGATGGACTCTTTGCCACCCAGTTCTCCAAAGCAGGAGCTTCCTGTCTCGTTGCCTGGACTAGAGAGAGCTTGGGGGTCTCTCTGCTCCATTGCACTTGAAAGGTTCTTTTATTTTCATTGGTTTACTTTACCATCAGTGCCACCAGTATCATCACCAGAAAGAAGAGAGGATACAAAATGACTGGGTGCAATTAGCATTGGCATGAGCAATGTGTGCATGCACAACACTGGTAACTGTATCACAAGCACCAACACTGCGAGAGACATTGGATCTATCAGCTTCCACTTCAAAGGCCCTAGAAGCTCCTGTATGCATTTTTGACTAGACACTGCAATACTTGAGTCAAGAGAGGAAACAGTCACGATGCAAAGATTCTAATTTGGGTCAATTGGCAGATTCTGGGAAATGCTGATCATGTGTGACACTGTAATCAAAGCAGGACCTCAAATATATCACCATACAGCTCTAAAAATTGTGATGTGTGTTTGTGTTAAAATCATAGAATCATGGAATATCAGGGTTGGAAGGAATCTCAGGAGCTCATCTAGTCCAACCCTCTGCTCAAAGCAGGACCAATCCCCAACTAAATCATCTCAGCCAGGGCTTTGTCAAGCCTGACCTTAAAAACCTCCAAGGAAGGAGGTTCCACCACTTCCCTAGGTAACGCATTCCACTGCTTCACCACCCTCCTAATGAAAAAGTTTTTCCTAATATACAACCTAATATCCAACAAATTATGTTCTCTGGTGGACTCTTGGTGAGACATTATGTGGATGTGACTTTGGGAAAGGATGGTTTTTCGAGGGAAAAAATTACAATCTTATATCAGTCAATCTGGTTACTGGAGCTCATTAAACATTTTCTGACAAAAATGTGGTTTCATCAAAATGGTGATTTTTCCATGGGAAAACATTGATTTCCAACATTTCAACATTTTTTCTTTCAGTTTTCTGAAGCAATATTTCAAAATTATCATTTTGAATTGCAGTGTAATTGTAAGTGGAAGTGTCAGCTCTAAACACAAGGTTTTATTTCTAATTGACATTTTGTTTCCACAGTTTGGGGATGTCAGAATATTTCATTTTTATCCAAAATGTCAACAATTTTCATTTCAATATTTCCAAATCAAAATTTTTTGGAACTTTTCATTTTCTGAGAATTATCAAAATTTCAACTTTTTGTCCCAATTCAGGAAAAAAAAGTCAAAATATTGGAATATCCCAAGGGATGGAAAATACATTTTCCAGCCAGCTCTACTGGTAACACAAGGTGGGTGCTCAATTCATTGGAAGTTGCATCTGCAATCTCATAGATTGATCAAGATCCTTGCATTTGTAAGCCAAGTCTGAATGAGCTCTCCCCTGATATCTAGTGATGAGTTGCGGTTGGTGTTGGCCGGGGTGGGGGAGAGATTTCAGGAACAGACTGAAACCTGGTTTACCCTATAAACTTAGGTTGACAGAAACTGCCTTAGGTTGACCTAATAACATATGTATCTACACTGCCAAGTCCCTTCCTCCGACCTAACTCACCTGTAACGTTGCCTTAATTACTCTACCTCCATGAGAGGTGTAGCACTTGATTCGATGTTGATGGGTCAACAAAGAGTCAGTGTAGACGCAGTGTTGTGTAAGTTGTCTGAACTGGCATCTAGGTGTCCCACAATGCTCTGCTGTGACTGCTCTGGAGATCGTTTTAAACTCCACTGCACAGCAGCCAAGTACACAGGAAACAGCCCCTCCCCTGTTAAAGCCCTGGAAACTTTGAATTCCCATTTCCTCTTTGATCAGCGTGGAGAGCTTGCTAACCCAGGTGATCATGGTGACTCAACACCCAAAACGTGCTCCAGCCTGGAGTACACAGAAGGTGGTGGGACTTATTGGTCAGTGGGGAGATGAGTCTGTGTAAGC
The DNA here is from genome assembly GCF_965140235.1 of Caretta caretta. Taxonomy (NCBI): domain Eukaryota; kingdom Metazoa; phylum Chordata; order Testudines; family Cheloniidae; genus Caretta; species Caretta caretta. Next base: position 215,691,131 of record NC_134206.1, read on the forward strand.
ACAGCTCTGATCCAGCTGAAGAAATGTAGACATTTATAAAAAGATCATGCAGGGCATGGGGGACAAGGGCTACACCAGGGACACACAGCAGTTCCGTGTCAAAATGGAATAACTTTGACAGGCGGACCAGAAGACAAGGGAGGTGAACAGTCATTCTGGTTCTGCAGCACAGACATGCTGCTTCTACAATGAGCTGCATGAGATTCTCAGCGGCAACCTCACAACGACCCCCAGGAGCAGTGTGGATACCTCCCAGGAGTCTGAGTCCCGGGCCACCTCAGACAACAATGAGGAGGACATAATGGATGAGGAAGAGGAGAAGGAGGAGAATGGGTGACAAGTGAATAGTGGATCCATTCTCCCCAAGAGCCAGGAGCTATTTTTAACCTTGATCACAGGACAGTATGGTGGCCGAGTGTGATGCTGGGGAAGCAGGGCTGCCCTTAGGGAAAATGGTGCCCTGGGCAAACTTGTATTTTGGTCCCCGTGATTGCGACTTCTCCCCCATTGCTCCTGGCTCCCCTGGGCATGGTGCCCCCCCATTGCCCCTGGTCCCTGTGGGTGCCCCCACATTTCCCATGGCCCCCGAGAGCTCCCCAGGCTCCCCACCCCCTGGTTTGTCCCTAACCCCTGCACTGTGCCCCCTTCACCCCTAATCCCTGCACTGCACTGGCTTAACAATTATAGCTTTTAAATGGTCCCACTGACATTTTGAAGTTACCATGCTGAGGTGGGCGTCTGCATGTGTGAGACGCTGAGCTGCTGCTGTGCTTTCACTGGAGCAGTTTTATTTCATTGTGAAAGCCAACTTAACAGTCACTTGCACGACAGCAAATCTCATCTAACAGAAAAAAATGTAGGAATCCACTGATAATGCTCTAATTCAGCACAACTGCACCTATTCAATACCAGTTACAACTAAACATTTCCTGTTTGATGTCCTTTGAAAAGTCTGTATTTCCTGACTAAAGCAATACTTAAGGTTAATTAGTTTACTTAGTGGAAAATGAACACATTTTTTTGCTTTTGTTTTCTTCCCCCCATTAATTACACAATAAGCATGGGAAACTCAAACAGTGACAGCAGGGGACAGGAGACAGAATTTACATTCTAACCATGAAGAATTGATCAAAAATGTCCTACACGTTGATTTCATCTTCATTTTGTGTGAGGTCAGATCGTTTTGTTGGAAAACCCTGGATGCTGTCAATTATAATCACAATGGCTCTGATTCTGTTACACTTCTTGTATGGAATAACTCACTCCATGACTTGACTCAATTCAATCCACGGGACAAACTGTCGATGAAAAGACTGTGCTTTCATCATGGAGCTCGTATTGCGGGTTTAGTCATGGTTCGCTAACACAGTGCTGAACGTGGTTTGTTCTTCTCCATACAATTCCAGAAACTTCTAGTTGTTGAGTGTTACTTATGCATCTGCCTAGCAACAATGACCCAGACGCAACTCACTCCCCAATAGATCTCTTAAAGAGATATCTCCCGATTAGGCATGTGGGTTACAATAGCACAGCTTGCTAATTCAGCACACCTCAATGTTACTCATAAAGAAAGACCACAGGTACGGTTCATTGACAAAGGCACTCGGCCAGGTTTATTGTCCTCATGGCACAGTACCAGTGCCCTGCCTCCGTGGTTACAGGTACACTAACACACGAGTTCTCCATTGCAAGGAATGGCTCAGTCAGCAGCATGAATCTCTGCTGTCCCCTAGGCCACACAAAGGGTTATACTGAAGTACCCTGACATTTATAGACTACAACTTAGGTACCCCCTCATGTCTTTCATGATGTCTGCTTGTTACCTCCTCTTGTATCTTGCTCCAGGTGTCTTGGGCTAAATATCCCTAGTCATCACTTCAGTGAAACCATATTATTTTGTGTTAGGTCAGGAGGTACCTGGGCTAATCTTTTGGAGTGTGTTCACACACATACCCAATGTCTGTTGCTTCTTAGGAGCACCTGCATTTTGGCAACACTAGCAAGACCTTTGTCAAGGTCATGTAAAATTGTAAGCATCTGCTTTAATACATGCCCTGACTTTGGTTCATGGCATGACCTGATTTTGCTGATATGCTTCAGGCCTCAGATCTTTCCGCAGGCCTAGTGCTCCAGGCGCCTCTCTCTCTTTACTACAGTAGTGAAGACAAAGTCCACAAACAAGTCCTTGTCTCTGCACTGAAGAGGGATGAAGAGCATGTTATTGCTCTTACAAACCATGTCGTCCAACAATATGACAATCCCATTGTGACATACCAGGCTACAGTCTAGACTAATGAGCAGCTGCGTCACCCTTCCCCTGCAATCTTGGGTGCCTTACAATGTCTTGTTGAAGGAGTTCCACTTGTGCCTCTCACAAGCAGCCTTCCAGCATGCAAGCCACACCCTGAGTGTCTGTGTGTAACTGCAGCCTGCCAGCCACACTTGGGTTACATTCTGGCTCTCACCAGCCTTGGTTATACTGCAGGGTGACCCCCAACACACTCTCTGTCTTAAATTTACCACCAGAAATGTATGTCCTGTTCTGCCCAGCCCAATCATGAACAATACAAGTTACATTAAGTCAGTTATTTCTTTAATGAAATAATATACTGTGGTACAGCATGGCCACAGGGCAGCAGGAGAGTGTTTTTTGAAGCAGAAAAGAATTCTATTTGTGTAACACTTACAAGAAATCACCAAAAAGGATAAAGCAAAACTATGCAACAAAACAAAAGCAAACACAAGGTATAACACAGCAGCCTTCAGGAGGGAGAAGTGTTCAGGCAAGCCTGGGCCCAGAGCAGGGGAGCTTCCTCGACACACGTGGTCTTCCACCCTCCTGAGTTACCTGGTGGCCTAGAGCAGGGGGGCTTCCTCGACACTCATGGTCTTCCATCCCCTCGAGTTACCTAGTGCCACACCCAGTGTCACCGATTATCCCTCTCCTGAGCGTGCCCGACCAGATGGGCACGGCTGCGGGGTGGGCGGTTTGGGGGTGGGGGGGACGTACACCACCTGTGATAGGACCCCTCCTAGGTGACAGTGATGATGGTAACCACAGCGGCAACGGCTGGGGCTGGGGTCTCTCGCTCTTCCCCTCAATCAAAGGGTCAGACGGAGGGAACCGGACGGGGTCACCGAGCAGAGAACCTCGGACAGTGCCCACCGCTCCTCGAAGGCGTCAAGGGAGTCGGTGGACGCTGCCCGGAGGAATTCCGCCCGGATACGTGAATGTACTGAGGATTGGAAAACGGCCCTACAATCGCAGGACGCTTCATTAGCCAACCTCCCCTCTCTGGTTTTATAAATGGCTGTTTTAGCTAGGGCTAGGAGGAGGTTAACCAGGAGATCTCGCAATTTTGTGGGGCCACGGATGGGGAGTGTGTAGATAAAAAGGTGAGGGGAAAAGTGTAGCCAAAAGCGTAATAAAATATTTGTGAGGAGCCGGAAAAGGGGCTGCAGCCTGCCACTCTCTAAATATACGTGCGCCAGGGTTTCCCTCACGGTGCAAAAAGGGCAAGTATCCAGTATGGGGGTGAACCATGTCAAAAACACGCCCGTGCTTACAGCTCCGTGAAGGAGCCACCAACTAATGTCCCCAACGGGCCTCGGGACCAAGGTGGAATACAGGCTGGCCCACCGGGGTTGCTCACCCTCCAAAGGTGGCAGGAGGTCCTGCCACTTTGTATCGGGACGGGACACCAGGGTGTGGGCGTGAAGGGTGTGAAGCGTGAATGTGTATAGATATTTCCGTGGCGCGATTTGGAAGCTGACTGGCTGCAGTTCATGCAGCTGGCTCGCAGTGAAAGGGTGAGGGGTTTGTTGGGATCTACGGGGTAGGGGCCCAATTGAAAGGTCCGATGGGCCTGGGGTAGAGGGTGGGCGTGGTGCGCCCTCGTGCAGGGCTCGGTTGAGATAAGCCCGAGCAGCGGGCGTCAAGGCGGTCTTCACCTCCTGAAGTACGCACCGGGGGGTACGAGGACTGGAGAGCCCCATGCGCTGAGCGAGCGTCAGGGGATCCAGCCAGTCTCCCCGGTCGTAGTCCAGGAGGTCTCCGACTCTTGTGACTTCCACCAGGACCAAACTCTGGCGCACCGAGCGGCACTCTGCCACCTGCACACGGAGCTGGGGGTTGTGTAGCAGGGGCTCCACGAGGTGATCTGCTCCCACGGCCGCCTCGGACCTGGTCGTTGAAAACAGTTTCCAGGTCCAGAGGAGGTCCTGATAGAAGACTGGCAGCCCGGAGAGGTCTCGCGGAAAACCTCTCGGACAAAGATAAAAGAGCTGCCGGTCGTATCGGAGCCCTTGGAAGCAGTGCAGGAAGGTGTGCGCCAATATGCTCCACGTCGAACTACCTGCACTATAAAGGAGCCTCTGCAGGGCCTGGAGGCGGAAGACACGGACCTGAGTGTGCAGACACTTCAGGCCCTGCTGTCCTTCCTTCAGGGGTAGATGAAGAACCCCAACAGGGGCCCAGTGCATTCCTGACCAAAGGAACTCTAGAATCGATGTCCGGAGGTTGGTCAGGAAACCCAGGGCCGGGACCAGGGTGTTGAGCCGGTACCAGAGCGTGGACAGGACTAGTTGGTTAAGCACCAGTGCTCTCCCTGGAAAGGAGAGACATCGGAGTAGCCTCGTCCATTTCCGGAGCCGCTCTATCATCCCGCCTTCTAAATTTTGCCAGTTCTCCGGCAGAGAAGGGTGCGTGGCAGAAATGTAAACGCATAGGTAGAGCAGTGGACCCGCGCTCCACCGGATGGTCTGAAGCACGGGTGGGAGGGAGCTCACCTGCCGCCAGTCCCCCACCGCCAAGCCAGAGCTCTTGACCCAGTTGATTCGGGCGGAGGAGGCTGCTGAATAGATGGCCTGGCAAGCCTCCACCCGTGCCAAGTCCCCCGGGTCCTGGACCACGAGGAGCATGTCATCGGCGTACGCCGACAGGACCAGCCGCAGCTCCGGCTCCCGCAGCACCAACCCCGGCAACCTCCTGCGGAGGAAACAGAGGAAGGGCTCGATCGCCAGAGCGTACAGCTGGCCCGAGAGGGGGCACCCCTGCCGTACTCCTCGCCCAAAGCTGACCCGTCCGGTCAGGGTCCAGTTGAGCCTAACCAGACACTCCATGGAAGAGTACAGCACCTGGAGAAAACTCACAAACTGGGGTCCGAATCCAAACGCCTACAGAGTGCCCAGGAGGTACCCATGGTCCACTCTATCGAACGCCTTCTCCTGATCAAGAGACAGGAGGGTGAGCGACAGACTGTCTCTACGCCCGAGTTCCAAAAGATCTCGGACTAGAAATAGGTTGTCAAAAATGCTGCGACCCGGGACAGTATAGGTCTGGTCTGGGTGGATCACGTCCGCCATCACGGACCCTAGCCGCAGCGAGATTGCTTTCGCTACGATTTTGTAGTCCGTGCTAAGGAGTGAGACAGGACGCCAGTTTCGTAGATCGCGGAGGTCCCCCCTCTTCGGCAACAAGGAGAGCACTGCTCGCCTGCACGAAAGAGGGAGGACCCTGCCCTGAAAAGACTCAGCCCAGACAGTGGCTAGGTCTGGGCCAAGGATGTCCCAGAACGCACGGTAGAACTCCACGGTCAGCCCATCCATGCTCGGAGATTTATTGGTGGGCATGTGACAGAGGGCTTCCAAGAACTCGGCCAGGGTGAGAGGCAGCTCTAGTTGGTCTCGGATGCCCACGCTGACCATGGGGAGTTCCTCCCAGAGCACCCCGCAAGCGCCAGGATCGGTCGGATCCGGGGAGAAAAGGCTGGTGTAGAAGTCACAGGCCCTCCCACACATCTCCACCGGATCCGTGAGGGGGGCGCCGTCTTCTGCTAGAAGGCAGGTGACGTGTTTCTTGGCCCCCCTCGTTTTCTCCAGGGCATAGAAGAAACGGGAGCCGCGATCCATCTCCCGAAGGAGGCGGATGCGGGATCGAACAAAGGCACCTCGGGTCCGATGGTCCTTGAGGGCCTGGAGCTCCTCCCGCTTCTCCCGGCATGCTCCGAAGAGAAACGGGTCCTCGGGGCTGGCGGCCAGATGCCTCTCCTTCTCTAAGACCTCCCGTTCCAACTGCTCTATCGCTGCATTTCTCAGTCGGCTGGTGCCCCGGGTGTAGTCACGGCAGAAGAGCTTGGCGCGCACCTTCCCTAGATCCCACCATCGCCGTGCTGAGGGAAAGGCACGCCGCTGCTCTCGCCAGGCCAGCCAAAACTCCCGGAAGGACGTCATGAAGCCCTCGTCCTCCAGCAGGCTGTTGTTAAAGTGCTAATAGGCCGGCCCCGGCCTCTCTGCACAGAGGGAGGCTGTTATGGTGGCTAGATGACGGTCTGAAAATGGGGCCAGCTGAATGTTGGAGGAGTGGGCCTGTGATAGATGGAAACGGGATAAATAAATACAGTCCAACCAAGAGTGGTGTGACCGATGGGCCTCCACCTGGACAAAGGTGAATGTGGAAGTGTCATCTGGGTGGTGGTCACGCCAGACGTCTACTAGGGAGTGATGTTCGATTATTTCTCGGAGAATGTTTGCAGCGGCCGGGCTCAGCTCGGCCCCTGAGTGGTCCTGTTCCTCGAGGGTGGTGTTAAAGTCCCCTCCCAGGACTAAGCACTCGTGAGAATCTAGGGTGCTGAGGAAGTCGGACACCCGCTGATAGAATTGTGGCCGCTTCGGGCTCGTTGTTGGGGCATAGATGTTAACGAGATTGACCACGAGCCCCTCCATACGGACTCGGAGATGCAGCAGTCTGTATTTTTTTGCTTTTGTCCACCCTCCCCCCCCCCAATAATTACTGAATAAGCATGGGAAACTCAAACACTGACAGCAGGAGACTGGAGACATGATTAACATTCTAGCAATGAAGAATTGATCAAAAATGTCCTACACTTTGATTTCATCTTTATTTTGCGGGGAGGTCAGATCATCTTGTTGGAAAATCCTGGATGCTGTCAATTATTATCACAGTGGGTCTGATTCTGTTTTACTCCTAACACGTGTCTCACTCCATGACTTGTCTCAATTCAATCAATGGGAGAAACTTCAGATTAAAAGACTAAAAGGGACTATCATAATAATCTAGTCTGACCTCCTGCACATCGCAGACCACAGAACCTCACCCATCCACTCCTGTAATAGACCCCTAACCTCTGGCTGAGTTACTGAACTCCTCAAATCATGGTTTAAAGACTTCAAATTACAGAGAATCCCCTATTTACACTAGTTTAAACCTGCAAGTGACCCATGCCACATGCTTCAGAGGAAGACAAAAAACTGGCAGGGGAAAATTCCTTCCTGACCCCAGATATGGCAATCAGTCAAACCCAGAGCCTGGGTCAAGACCCACCAGGCAGACACCTGGGAAAGAATTCTCTGTAGTAACTCAGAGCCCTACCCATCTACTGTCCCGTCTCCGGCCTTTGGGGATTTTTGCTACTGGCGATCACCAGTAGCCCACATGCCATCGTAGGCAACCCCATCAGACCATCCCCTCCATTAACTTTTGAAGCTCAGTCATGATACCAGTTAGATTTTTTGCTCCCAGTGCTGCCCTTGGAAGGCTACTCCAGAACTTCACTCCTCTGATGGTTAGAAACCTTTGCCCAATTTTGAGCCTAAACTTGTTGATGGACAGTTTATAGCCATTTGTTCTTGTGTCCACATTGGCGCTTAACTTAAACAACTCCTCTTCCTCCCTGTTATTTATTCCTCTGATGTATTTATAGAAAGCAATCATATCTCCCCTCAGCTTTCCTTTGTTTAGGCTAAACAAGCTCAACCAATTTGGGCCTCCTCTCATAAGGTAGGTTTTCCATTCCTCAGATCGTCCTATTAGACCTTCTCTGCACCTGTTCCAGTTTGAATTCATTTTTCATAAACATTGGAGACCAGAATTGCACACAGTATTCCAGATGAGGTCTCACCAGTGCCTTGTATAAGGGTACTAACACTTCCCTGTCTCTACTGGAAATACTTCACCTGATGCATCCTAGCACTGCATTAGCTTTTTTCATGGCTGCGTCACATTGATGTGTCCTCGTCATCCTGTGACCTACCAGTACAGTCATCCTCCTCTGTCACTTCCAACTAAGTCCCCAGTTTATAGCAAAAATTCTTCTTGTTAGTCCCTAAGTGCATGACCTTGCACTTTGTACTATTAAAATTTCAGCCCATTTCTATTACTCCAATTTACAAGGTCATCCAGGTCATCTTGTATTATATTCCAGTCCTCCTCCATATTGACTATACTTCCCAACTTTGTGTCATCTGTAAATTTTATTTGCACACTCTCACTTTTTGTGAGATGGTCATTAATAAAAATATTAAATAAGATTGGTCCCAAGACCGATCCCGGAGGACTCCACTAGTAACCTCCCTGCAGCCTGACAGTTCACCTTTCACTATGACCCGTTCGTAGTTGCTCCTTTAACCAGTTCCTTATCCACCTTTGAGTTCTCATATTAATCCCCATCTACTCCAATTTAACTAATAATTGACCATGTGGAACTGTATCAAATGCAATGATTCTTTTCTATGGGAAGAGCAAACTAATCAAAGATGATGTAATCAAATAATTTTATGGGATACTTGGTGGAGATTAATTAAGTTAGAGACACACGCTAAAGGAAATGTTGTTAAACTATGACTACTTGGAAATTTGCATGAAGTATTAATGCACAAAAGAATTTAACTTGATTTAGGTTGGATATTAGATTTAGGTTGGAGATTTAGGTTGGATATTAGGAAAAACTTTTTCACTAGGAGGGTGGTGAAACACTGGAATGCGTTACCTAGGGAGGTGGTAGAATCTCCTTCCTTAGAAGTTTTTAAGGTCAGGCTTGACAAAGCCCTGGCTGGGATGATTTAATTGGGGATCGGTCCTGCTTTGAGCAGGGGGTTGGACTAGATGACCTCCTGAGCTCCCTTCCAACCCTGATATTCTATGATTCTATGATGACATTGGAACACAATAAACTCATCAATAAGGCCATATCTACACTAGAAATGGTTTGCCAGTATAGATATACCAGCAAACGGTGCTAGAGTAGATGCAGCTTATACTGGCAAAAAGGTGATTTTGATGGTATAGCTTATAATGGGTTCCTGAGCAAAATAAGTTGTATTGGCAACAACAGTCTTTTTTTACCAGTATAAGCTGTGTTTACACTAGGGTTTTAGTCAGTAGAATAATATTGCAAAAATCACACCCCAAGCTGACATTGCTAAACTGCCAAAAGTTTCTACTGTAGACCTGGCTTATGGAGAGAGAGAGAGAGATTCACTCATTCAAGAGACAAATAAGCTTTACTACAGAAAAGCCTTTAAGCTCCCCCATCTCCACAGCACTAACTGGCAATGTGCTACTTTGTTTATCTTCACCATCAACACTATCATTTCACAGACAATTTGAAAACCATACCCTATAGATGACTCAGATGTAGAAGAAACCACATGTTGAGATATAATAACAAGCCTGCATCTTCAACTATCTCCTATGACTAGACTAGATCATTTCCCACCTCCTGTTCTACTCAGATGGGTTTCTTAATCTTTGACGTCTTAATTTGCCCACTCTGACTAAAACGAGATTGTGGTTTCCCTTTCAGCAGATTGTTGTGGTTCACCTCTTGTAGAAGTCCTTATTTGTGAGGAGGACAATGCTGTGCAGATAGTTTCCCATGTCACAATTGTACCCTTTCATCTGAATGGCCCCAGTGGGTTTATTTAGATGTTGCTATTTAGTTTTGCAGAATCCCATCTTTCAGTTTTTAAACATCAGTTTCTATTATTATGGTTGCAGAGAAAACCTCAGAAATGAATGGCAGAGATGCCTAAGTGATTCCTGGAACAATAGCCCTGAAAGGGATGACCTGCCCCATTCCTCTAAGTGAGGTGTTAACTCAGAGGCCTATTGATGATAATTTAGATGCTAACTTTATTTAATTCCTCATGTAAGAAAGGAGAGGGAGGATCACAAATCAGCACAATCTGCTTTGAGAAACAGCTCATTTTGGTGCCCGACATGGCTGGCATTTCAGAGATAATACTTATTAAATTCCCCCTCGGACAAAAAGGAGCCATGCCAAAGAAGTCTAGGAGAGCCCATGGGCATATTCAGGCCCCACTGAGGAGGAGCCCAGTGGAGCTCAGAGCATGATCATATTTTGAAAAAAATCTGTGTAAGTGGTGCCTCACTTTGATGACTAACATGGTACAAAACTTATTCTGTGTGTTGATCTTGAGATAGTAGCACTACCCTTTCCCCCAATTTAACTCTTGCACAGATTAAAAATCAGTGTAAATTAGATATTATGTTTTTGCACATGGTCTGTTAGCCAGATTACAAAACCACATAAGAACACAAGAACATAAGAACGGCTATACTGGGTCAGACCAAAGGCCCATCTAACCCAGTATCCCATCTTCTGACATTGGCTAGTGCCAGGTGCCCCAGAGGGAATGAACAGAACAGGTAACCATCAAGTGATTCATTCCCTGTCTCCCATTTCCAGCTTCTGGCAAAGAGAGGCTAGGGACACCATCCCTGCCCATCCTGGCTAATTGCCATTGATGGACCCATCCTCCATGAATTTATCTAGTCCTTTTTGGGACCCTGTTATAGTCTTGACCTTCACAAAATCTTCTGGCAAGGAGTGCAACAGATTGACTGTGCGTTGTGTGAAAAAATACTTCCTTTTCTATGTTTTAAACCTGCTACCTATTAATTTCATTTGGTGACCCCGAGTTATTATGTTATGAGAAGGAGTAAATAACATGTCCTTATTTACTTTCTCCACATCAATCATGATTTTATAGACCTCTATCATATCCCGCCTTAGTCATCTTTTTTCCAAGCTGAAAAGTCCCAGTCTTATTAATCTCTCCTCATATAACAGCCATTCCACACTCCTAATAATTTGTGTAGCCCTTTTCTGAACCTTTTCCAATTCCAATATATATTTTTTGAGATGGGGCGACCACATCTGCATGCAGTATTCAAGATTTGGGCATACCATGGAGTTATATAGAGGCAATATGATGTTTTTGGTCTTATTATCTACCCCTTTCTTAATGATTCCCAATATTCTGTTTGCTTTTTTGACTGATGCTGCACATTGAGAGGACGTTTTCAGAGAACTATCCACAATGACTCCAAGATCTCTTTCTTGAGTGGTAACAGCCAATTTAGAACCCATAATTTTATATGTATAGTTGGGATTATGTTTTCCAATGTGCATTACTTTGCATTTATCAAGAATGAATTTCATCTGCCATGGTCACCCAGTTTTAAGAGATCCCTTTGTTGCTCTTCGCAGTCTGCCTGGGACTTAACTATCTTGAGCACTTTTTTATCATCTGCAAATTTTGCCACCTCACTGTTTACCCCTTTTCCCAGATCATTTATGAATATATTGAAAAGGACTGGGCCCAGTAGACCTCTATTTGCCTCTCTTCATTCTGAGAACTGACCATTTATTCCTACCCTTTGTTTCCAATCTTTTAACTAGTTACTAGTCCATGAGAGCACTTTCCCTCTTATTCCATGACAGTTTACTTTGCTTAAGAGCCTTTGGTGAAGGAACTTGTCAAAGGCTTTCTGAAAATCTAAGTATACTGTATCCACTAGATCCCCCTTGTCCACATGCCTGTTGACCCCCTCAAAGAATTCTAGTATATTGGTGAGGCATGATTTCCCTTTTCCTTAACTACCAAAATAATCTGAAAAATTAAAAGTATCTCTAAGCAGACCTATAGACCAAAAGACAACTTATAAAAATGTACACAATTTACAAGTTGCACAGTATGTGTGAATTTATTGTGAATTTTAGTTCTGCAGAACAAAACCCTCAACAAGCAATGTGAAACTGTGGAGAGTATCATCCAACTGCAGAAAACACTGGAAATCTGCCACCAGCAAAGAGATGATCTCCAAGCAAAGAACACAAACCCCACAAATATTGTGAACATGAAGGGTAGAAACTCAAGTTCACTATTCTCTTAGATCCCTTATTGTAACATATTTGTTTCATTAGATGTCTGTTCACCTTGTCATTATTAACAAAAGAGCTTTCTCAAGGTTCCTCTGTCCCTGTGCACACACTGTCCAAGGGCCTGATCTAATTGTTAATAGTAAGGAAAGCCACAAAAGAATCTTTGCGGGAAGTGTTGGGCATCCAGCAGGGGTTATACTCAATGATCCCAGGCACTCTAACACCAGGGTTTTGTAACATGGGCATATCAGTTTCCAATTTATGTCACCCTGTTCCTTTGGGAGTGACAGGATGTGAACCACAAATGACAAACTGACTCATGTCTCATTCATTTCACCTATGTGATATATGACGTTTCCTTCCTCCCTGGGTGCTCTCATTTCCTCTCTTGTTCATAGGGCCTACAAATAGTTACAATTTCTGTGACCATTGATAATAGCAATTCACTGACGAGACTGGGTCAGCATTTAAGTGGATCAGCATTAAGTCAGCACACTAGTGGGATATAGCATACACCTGTTCAAAATTTTCCCTAAACCCCTGATCAAGCTCTTCCATTCTAGGACTATGCTTGCAGACGCACATGCCAAGGACTGTGCTAGAAGGTGACAGATGAGAGAAATCCTGGTGTCTTTCTTTTTTTTTAAATTTTAAGTTGCAGGTTTAGGGCCAGTTTTCCCTTTTCATATTTCAGTGGAAAAATCTTTATCATTCCTGATAATTTGGGGATGTATCTCACTTGCACCTCCCCATATGTTGGACCTTTGAGCAGACAGTGACTCTGCAGTTCAGTCTCTTCTCTCTTACATTGGTTGCACGTATGTTCTTCTCTGGGGCAGACGGTGCCTGGCCTAGTTCCATTAATGGTGCTAGCCTCCTCTAAGTAAGGAGGGTGAGGCTATGCTGGACTAGGGATGCTACCTCTTGGATTCTCCATGTTTGTTTTCTAACTGTCCCAAATTCATAGCCAGCATCAGCTGAACCTGAGACACACAGACTCAGCAGCAGCATTAATTACTTTTAGTTTCAAATCACAAACTTGTGCCACTTGGAGACTGTATTCCAGTACAGAATGGTGGCGCATGAATATGCCAGTGCAGCCAATACGTTATGACCCCTCACATGAAACTGCATCACACAGAAATGTGATGGACCTATAATGTCTCTTTTTCAAGGAGATAAATGCAGACCTTGCCCAGAGAGCTGGATACAACATGGAGAGAAGTGTTACCATTTTTGCTAAGGAAATGAAAACATGGCACAAGAGTAAAGAATACTGCTCTTCTTGGGCAGAACAAGGAAGAGCTATAGGGAATTTACCCTGTTGCTTTGTTTCCTGTATATTCAAAACTATAGCGGCCATATAGCTCTGTGATGGGGAAGTAAATTATGGTTATAAAATGAATGGTCATATTGGCAGGATAATGTGACCCTCAAACTGCCCTGTATTATATTCCATGCTAAATTTCCTAAGAGGGCTGGACAAGGCTATGGCCACCACAGAAGGGAATGAATAAAAATTCTAAGACTACCTGAAGGGCTTAAAGGAAGTGTGATGACACTTGGTCTAACTCCAATAAGAAAGGAGTGGACAGATTTAATTATTTGCGCACAGGGATTGGGGGAGCGTGACAGGGTGACAACCCACTCCTGTTTTCTGCTGTCTACACAAACTCTGAGTCATTCAATTGTTAAACACCATTGTGCAGTTTATTTACATTTTCTCTCCCACCACCTTACTGATCCAGCCATCATATTATTTAGTTTCAGTTTCTCCTCAGTTCTCTGCCAAGAAGAGGAGAGGGCAGAGATCTCACTACCCAGAGATCCATTCTGGTTCTAGTTCTCCTTGCTAGCCTGCCTGCTGCCCCGCCCCCCTCTCCCAGTTTCCCTTTCCCCTTCTTCTTCCTCTTCCCCTTCCCATTCCCCTCTCCTCCTCTCCTGCACGTCCTTCCTGTGCCTTCTTATGCCCCCTGTGTTAATGGGTCAAATTTTCCCATTAGTTCCCCCCCAGCCAATTCAAATCTGCTAATTAGGCCCCATCAGGTCCATCCTGGGGGGCATTAATTTGTGTTTAAAGTATGTCTACACTATGGACCTTACAGTGCTTCAAAATGGTTTCCTTGAGGACCTGCTCCATGATTTTTCCAGGGACTGAGGTGAGGCTGACTGGTCTGTAGTTCCCCAGGTTCTCCTTCTTCCCTTTTTTAAAGGTGGGCACTATATTTGCCTTTTTTCAATCATCCGGGACCTCCCCTGTTCAGCACGAGTTTTCAGAGATAATGGCCAATGGCTCTGCAACCACATCACCCAATTCCCTCAGCACCCTCGGATGCATTAGATCTGGACCCATGGACTTGTGCATGTCCAGCTTTTCTAAATAGTCCTTAATCTGTTCTTTCACCCACTGAGGGCTGCTCACCTCTTCCCCATACTTTGCTGCCCAGGACAGCAGTGTGGGAGCTGACCTTGTCTGTGAAGACCGAGGCAAAAAAAGCATTGAGTACTTCAGCTTTTTCCACATCATCTGTCACTAGGTTGCTTCCCCCATTCATTAAGGGTCCCACACTTTCCCTGACCTTTTTCTTGTTGCTAACATACCTGTAGAAACCCTTCTTGTTATCCTTTACATCCCTTGCTAGCTGCAACTCCAGTTGTGTTTTGGCCTTCCTGATTACACCCCGGCATGCTCGAGCAATATTTTTATACTCCTCCCTAGTTATCTGTCTAAGTCCCCACTTTTTGTAAGCTTCCTTTTTGTGTTTAAGCTCACAGAAGATTTCTCTGTTAAACTAAGCTGGTCGCCTGCCATATTTGCTATTCTTTCTGCACATCGGGATGGTTTGTTCCTGCGCCCTCAATAAGGTTTCTTTTAAAAACAGCCAGCTCTCCTGGACTCCTTTCCCCCTCATATTAACCTCCCAGGGTATTCTGCCCATCAGTTCCCTGGAGGAGTCAAATTCTGCTTTTCTGAAGTCCAGGATCCATATTTTGCTACTCTCCTTTCTTCCTTTAGTGAGGATTCTGAATTCGACCATCTCATGGTCACTGCTCCCCAGGTTGTCACCCACTTCTACTTCCCCTACCAATTCTTCCCTGTTTATGAGCAGCAGGTCAATTGGAGAACAGCCCCTGTTTGGTTCCTCCAGTAGTTGCACCAAGAAGTCGTCCCCAACACTCTCCAAAAACTTCCTGGATTGTCTGTGCACTGCTGTATTGCTCTCCCAGCAGATTTCAGGGTGATTGAAGCCCCCCATTATGTTCCCATCATATTTTTGATTCCTATACATTCCTATAAATATCTTGCTTTCATGGATATATTGCTACATTTATAGAATCATAGAAATGTAGCATTGAAAGAGACCGCTAGAGGTCATCAAGTCCAGGCCCCAGGGCTGAGGCAGGACTAAGTAAACCTAGACCATCCATAAGAGGTGTTTTTCCAACCGGTTCTTAAAAACTTCCAGTGATAGGGATTCCACAAATTCCACTGGCAGCTTGTTCCAGAATTTAACTACTCTTAGGGAATGTTTGCACTACAAATTCAGGTTTATTTTATGTAAGTTGACACTGAGCCTCTGATTTAAGCAAGTCTCTCTTGCTTGTCCCCACTATGCTCATTGTATCCGCGGAGTGCATCTTCACTAGCAGGACTTGCATCGACGCATGGAGCGCTGCACTGTGGGTAGCTATCCCACAGTGCATGGAGCCGAGTGAAACATTGGGTTGGGCTTGCAATGCTTCATGGGACCAAAACATTTGTGCAGGTGGTTATAGGAACATGGCATTAGCATCCCATCATGCACTTACCTTCCTCCCTCCCTGAAATCAATGGCAAAGAAACCAAGCCCTTTTCACGCATTTTTTCCTAAGCCTGGGTTACCCGCACAGATGCCATAGCACATCAAGCATGGACCCCACTCAGCTGTACACTGTTGTTGTGAGCATTACAAACAACTCACGCCTTATCCTGCAGTATTTACTCAGCCAAAGCAGACGCCACTGTGCGGAAGAATGTGATGCCACGCAAGCAGCCCTGCTGTAAGCCATGGACCGGAGCAATTCGCAGTTGCTGGCAACAGTCAAGCATCACCTTGACACGGTGGAGCACCGCTTCTGGACCCAGGAAGCAAACACTGGCTGGTGGGACCGTGTAGTTAGGCAGCTATGGCATGATGAGCAGTGGCTGCAGAACTTTCGAACGTGTCAAACCACTTTCATGGAACTGTGTGAAGAGCTTTCCTCAGCCCTGAAGCGTAGCAATAGTAAAATGAGAGCTGATCTGACAGTCGAGAAACAAATGGAAATAGTTCTGTGAAAGCTTGCAACACCAGACTGCTACCAGTCAGTGGGGAATCAATTCGGAGTGGGTAAATCTACTGTGGAGTCTGTTGTGATCCAAGTTGCCAGGGCAATCGATGGACTTCTGCTAAGAAGAGTAGTGATTCTGGGAAACGTGCAGGACATAGTGGATAGTTTTGCCAGAGTGCGGTTCTCTAACTGTGGTGGGGCTATAGACGGAACACATATCCCTATCTTGGCATCAGACCATCTTGCCAAAGAGCACATAAATTGCAAGGGGCACTTCTCAATGGTGTTAAAAGCTCTGATGGATCACAGGAACCATTTCACCCACATCAATGTGGGATGATCGGGAAAGGTGAAGACATGCTCATCTTTAGGAACTCCAGTCTGTTCAGAAAGCTGCAAGTAGGGACTTTCTTTCCGGACTGCAAAATAACCATTGGGGATGTTGAAATGCCAGTCATTATCCTGGGAGACCCAGCCTACCCCTTGCTTCCATGGCTCATGAAGCCGTACAGAGGCAGCCTGGAGAGCAGTAAGGAGCGGTTCAACCATAGGCTGAGCAAGTGCAGAATGGTCGTGGAATGTGCCTTTGGATGTTTAAAAGGCTGCTGGCGTGTTTTGCTTACTAGGTTAGACCTCAGTGAAAGCAATATCCCCATTGTAGTTGCTGCATTCTGTGTGCTCCATAATATCTGTGAAACAAAGGGAGAAAAGTTTCCAGTGGGGTGGGGAGTTGAGGCAGATTTCCTGGCAGCCAATTCTGAGCAGCCAGACACCAGGGCAATAAGAACAGCACATCGAGAGGGTCTGTGTCTCCGTGAGACTTTGAAAACCAGTTTCAGCAATGAACCAGAGTAATGTGACACTTATCTGTGTTGTTCCTTACCAAACTGTCCCCTCCAGTACATTTTCTCCCCTGTAAATTCCACCCCCACCAACCAATGTGTGTTGAATGAATAAAGTGCCTTTTCTCCTCAATCCATTAGGTTTTATTATGCTCACAAACACATAGAGACAGCAAAGAAAAATAAGATAACCTGGGGCAAAAGGGCTGATAACACTCTGGGGGGAGAAACAAGGACAACTTGCATACAGAGGCACTGAAATAACAATCAAAGGTGTGGGAATGGGTGCCTTCTGGTCCTTGTACCCTCCCCTGGAGTTGAGTGCAAGGGATACCAACTCCCCCGCCCCCGGCCTCGTAGGACATTTTGGGGAGGAGGATGTAGAATGGGCGATGATGGCAGCAGGTTGAGCATAGGATGCAGAGGGACTCTAGCATCCAGCTGCCTTTCTTGAACCTGAGCTAGACGCCTCAACATATCTATTTGCTCCCTCATAATCCACACCATCTTGTCCTGTGTGTCACGCACATGTTCCCTGCATGCTCTCCTGTCCTCGCTGTCCTTGTGAAGGCTGTCGGACAGTGCAATCCTTCTTGCGCTGAGCTCTGTCTTGTCACTCTTGGAGGCACGCATTAACTTATTGAACATGTCCTCCCGAGTCTTCTTTTTCTGCCTTCTAATCTGGGAAAGTCTCTGTCCCAGTGTGGAGGATGCACCGACAGACGAGGTTTCAGCTGCAAAGAATACAAAGCATAAGGGTAGCATTGACAGTGCATACGTTGTTTCTGGTGCAAGGTTAATTCTTTTTATAAAAGCAATACCCCTCAGTGCACTTCCCTGCAAGCCACAATGGAATCACAACCGCTGGCTACTGCAAGAGTCGGTTTGCTGCTCCAGTCATGGTGTGTACGGCCACGAGGCATGGACGAGAGATCTTGTGCTGCTGCTTTTCTGAAGACATCCTTGGGATCAGTGGTTCTAACCTCAGAGAAGCCCCCTTTCCTTTAGCAACCTGGATAGTGCTTGAGGACAGGGAACAGTTTAAAGCCCTGCAAATAGCTTGATTGTTACAAAAGTGGCACCAGGTTGGGGGGGGGAGGGGAGACAAACAGGAAGCCCCCCATTTTTTAAATGCTGGTTGCAATTGGCAGTGATCCCTTCCAACCACAACCATGGCATGCTCAGGAAAGCGTGATCGTGTGACTCAGAATTCACCAAACAGGTGCAGATAACTTGTCGAATTGTTTGAGGTTTAAGGATTAGCATTTAAAAGTTCCCCCTTTTCCCCTAGGTGACCATATGCAATATCACTCTCCTGAGGATAACAGAGGCAGCAAGGGAGCAGATGATGCAAGCATCTGGGTACCGATCTGGTCCTTATGATGCAATACTGTGTGCGGCAATGATGCCAGAAGAGTTAATACTGGAGTGGTACGGGAAAGTGTACTGCCATAGTGGACAAAATAAGGCAGCCCTGCCCAGAAACCTTCTGCAAAGGATTGCAGAGTACCTCCATGAAAGCTTCCTAGAGAACTCCATCAATGAGTCCAGGGCCATCCCCATGCACATAAACAGTCTTTTTCAGAGAGCAGCTTCTGTGTAGCTACAGTGGCCACTGATAACCACTATACCTATTTTTTGTTCAGATTCAACCTTAAAAATAGTAGCATGTAACCCCTACAGTTGATTGGAAATGTGTACTCACCAGAGGTGCCTTCCCTGGCAGCACACTCTGCCGACAATTGGTCCTGTGTGGGGATGGGCTCCAGAGTTAAAAAATGTTATTGGCTGTCGGGGAGAATGGATCCTCTGCTGGCCTACCTCGCATTCTCCTCCTCTTCTTCCTCTTCCTCATCAATAATGTCCTCCTCATTGTTGCTCGAGGTCACCCGGGGCTCCTGGGAGGTATCCACAGATCATTTTGGGGTAGTGGTGGGGTCGTCGCCAAAAATCGCATGCAGCTCCTCATAGAAGTGGCATGTCTGTGGCTAGGAACCAGAGCGACTGTTCACTTCCCTTGTCTTCTAGTATGCTTGCTGTAGCTCCTTTATTTTCATGTGGCACTGCTGTGTGTCCCTGGTGTAGCCCTTCTCCCCCATGTCTCACATGAGTGTTGCTGGCACCCAGTGCCCAGAGACAAAACAACAGCAGGGGTTTGTTGCCTGGTATGCGTCACCCAATAAACACAACGGGGTGGAGAAACAGAAAAGTTTATTTGGAATTCCAAAGAAAGGTACAGGGAGAGAAATCTCAAATCCTGCACACCACAGCAGATCATTACACACACTTTTATATTCCTTAATGCTACTACACTAAACATCAGCCAATCAAAGCTTTGTGCAAATACTCTGCCTTCCTTATATGGGTTACAACAATGTTTATTTCCTACAACCTCTAACAAACATTCCTAGCAACTTAAACAACCAGCACATCCTGTCTGGCCTTGTAGCTGTCTCTCCTGTTATCTTTAACTTGGCGTCAGCAAACCTTACACTATGAGGCATTATCTACAACTGCAAGATTGTTTTAAGAGCAAAAGAGCTTACTCAAACCAGCCAGGCCTGAGTTCTACTAAGGGGGATTGACAAGAAGCCCTTAGGCCTTCAGCAGGGAGACTTCCTCGACCCTTATGGACTTCCATCCCCTCGACTTAACTAGTGGCCATGCCCTGGGGTCTCCAACAATTCCCTCCTTTGAGAATACTTATTTCTGTTGCTTGAGTCTTCTCATCTTTATTTACTTACTAGCGGGCTATGCAGAAAATTAAAATTTGTAAAGCTATGCAAAATAAGCATTTTTACACAGGACCACATACAATACAGTAAACATAACATGATTAATACAGGGAAAAAAAACTTAAATAATAGGCTAAAAAACCCACTTAGCCACGGGGAAAGGCCCCAACCAGAAAATAAAGAGCCTAGCCAATCCTCCCCAGTTTGCTGATGAATGCCTTTGCCAGCTGCTGTAGGCATTGTAAATCAGTTTCTACGGATGACCCTGCATCTGTTATATTAAAGCAACACATGCCTGCAAACTCCTGGCATAGGTGACCATGGCGTAGAAGCAAATAATTCACAGCCAGCCTGTTCTGTAGCATACCCTGACGTACTTCCCCTAACTCATGTGAGAGTTGGGCCAGGACGGTTGAGGTTAAATTAATGGCCTTTGCCACAGTGCAGGCAAGGTGCTCTACTGCGTGATAATTATGCACCACAAGCCCAGGAATACCAGCTAAGGAAATGGCCGGAGCTGCTGCCTCAGTCTCTGAGAATAAGGTTCTCTGAGAACGACCTTGCATTTACTGCACTCTGGGCCAGTGCCAGCCAGGTATTTACGGGTATAGTGCCTGAAACAGCAGTACCGGTTAGGCACACGGCCAAGAGGGGGAATGAAATATACCCTCCCATCTACTTTCCTGCCTTCCCGGTGGGCTGCCATTTGAATAATAATTTTAATCCAAGATCATCAGTGGAGGGGGCTGAATGCACAGTCCACCTTTCAGCCGGGGGGGGGGGGGTGTTGACACCACTTTCAGCCAGGTATAATGAATTCAATTTTTGTGTCCCTTGACCTTTGCTGCCGTGTGGGAGACCAACAGGACGGTATAAGGTCCCTTCCACTTTTCCTGTAGGGGTTCGTCTTTCCAGGTACGTACGAGCACTGAATCACCAGGCTGCAGGGAGTGGATGGGCGAGTCCAAGGGTAGAGGCTGGGAATCCTTAGTATACCTGTAAAGAGACAAAAGAACAGCAGACAGGGAACACATATACTGAGACAGAAACTCATTCCCCAATTCCCACTCTCCCCTTGACACAACCGGTGTACCATTCATAGGCCATGCCCTTCCAAACATAATTTCAAAGGGACTGAGCCCTAATCTACCCTTTGGGAGAGCACGGATGTGGAGCAGAACTAGGGGCAGGGCATCAGGCCACCGTAGGGAGGCCTCCTGGCATACTTTCGAGAGATGTCACTTAAGGGTCTGATTGGTCCGCTCCACTACCCCACTGGCTTGCTGTCTCCAGGGTGTATGGAGTTTCCAGGGAATCTGTAAGGCGTCTGAGATGCTTTGGACGATTTTTGACGTGAAGTGTGTTCCATTGTCAGATTCCATCCACTGGGGAAGTCCAAAGCGAGGAATGATCTCCTTAACAAACTTGAGAGCCACTCTCCTGGCAGTGCAATTGCGACATGGAAAGGCTTCCGGCCATCCGCTGAATCTATTCACTATGACAAGGACATACTTGAACCCTTGGGTCTGGGGAAACTCAGTAAAGTCTATTTGCCACACCCGTCCGGGGCCTGGAGTGGGTTCCAGGGCTGCTGGTGGCACTGGGTGTCCTGGTCAGGGGTTATTCTTTTGACAGACTAGGCATTCTGCCTGTACCTGGGCAGCCAGGGGTCTGAGTCTGGAGGTTATAAAGTACTTTCCCATTAGTTGGATAAGTGCCTCCCTGCCAGCATGAGTGGTTTGATGTAGTTTCTGTAATACTGGCAGCATTAGGCCCTTTGATAAGAGGACTTTCCCTTCCGGAGAATGAAGCCATCCCTCCTTTTCCTGGAGACCAAGTTTGTCAGCTAGCTGTTTCTCCTCCCCAGAATACTGAAGGGTCGGGAGCTCCCCCACTGATGGGATAAGGGCATGCATATAGGTATTCTCAGTCTGAGGGGACATCAGGGTGGCAGCATGCTTTGCCTCTCTATCCGCCCTGGCATTACCCCGGTCACATCTTGATCCTCCGTCTGATGGGCCTTACAGTGTACCACTGCCACTTCCAAGGGGAGTTACACTGCCTCTAGAAGCCAGAGAATTTGGGGCCCGTGTTTTACTGGGGAGCCTTGGGCTGTCAGCATTCCCCTTTGTTTCCATAGACCAGCATGGGAGCATATTTGGAATCAGTGAAAATATTGACCCGTTTTCCTTTGGACAGCTCGAGTGCACGGGTCAGGGCCACTAGCTCAGCCAACTTCCCAGCGGGCAAACTTTCAGCTTCCACGGTGTCATTGAGGGTCACAATAGCATAACCCGCCCTCCTTTGCCCATCTATCACCATGCTGCTACCATCAGTGTACCACTCATAATCTGCATTTGGGAGGGACACATCCTTCAAGTCCAGGCGGCCAGAATATTGGGCATCTATGATCTCCAAACAGTCATGTTCCTGTTTCTCAGTTTCTGGTAAGAAGGTGACAGGGTTAAGGGATGGACAAGGCTGCAGCGTGACCTCGGGGTTCTCTAAGAGCTTTGCTTGGTATCTTTGCCTGTGATGCCCATCACAGTGAGGAAATCTGCTACTGGCAACTGAAGGGGTTGATTTACAGCAGTTCGTGCCGCTCCAGAGTCCACTAAAAAATCTATTTCTTCATTTCCCACCCGTATTTTTACTCAGGGTTCCGGGGGTAGAATGATCTGTCTCCCCTGACACCCCTATTCCTATTCTTCTATCACCATCATAGAGGTACCCACCTTTCCTTCTTGTTTGGGCACTCCTGTGGTACTGCTGTGTGTCCCTGGTGTAGCCCTTCTCCCCCATGTCTCACATGAGTTTGGCATAGATGTTAGCCTTTCTTCTGCTGGATCGGAGCTCTGCCTGCACAGACGCTTCTCCCCACACAGCAATAAGATCAGGGTCCCCCTTTACTGGCAGCAGGGAACTGCAGGGATCCCCCTGCTGCCCACAGGGCCAGGAGCTGAGGGGGTTCCCCTGTCTCCCATGGGGGCTGGGGAGCTTCAGGGATCCTCCTGCCACCCACCAGCCGCTGGGAGCTGCAGGGTATCCCTCCCACTCATGGGACTGGGAGCTTGGGGCCCCACTGCCTCAGGCGGTGGGGGTACCCCACAGCCCCCTGCCACCGTGGAACACGGTGGGACCCTGCAGCTCCCAGCCACTGGGGTCTGAAATCATGGAGGTCTTTGGAAGTCATAGAATCCATGACTTCCACAGCCTCCATGGTAAAATCGTAGCCTTACTAATTATTAACTACGATAAATATAATGGTCTATATCACAGTCCCGACTAAAGCGGATGTCTCCTTGAGACACGGATAGCTCCTTGAATGTACAAATGTAACAAGCCAGACCACTGGCTGGAGCTGAGTCCCCCACTGGGCTGGCTTCAGGGTAGAGGGGTACGGAGGGAGGGGTCTTCTGGGGGAACATGGGTGGGGCTGTGGCCTTGGTCAGGGGAGGGTTAGCCTGCCCTGGCCTTTAATAACCACCACCCAGTTTCTGCTCTGGCAAGCTGAGGTGCTCAGCATCTCATGGGATTCAGTGATCCTGAAGCTAACTCATCACCATAAAGCTGTGATGGGTCTAGTGTTAATACGCTGTACACATTCAGGGGATCATTCTTTAAAAAATAGCCATTCACAATACAGAACAAAGGGTTTTTAATAAAGGTTGTTAAGCTTCACGATATCCTTCAAATATGTAAACACAGAACTGATGACTAAAGATTATGACCACATGGTGCTCTGGCAACTTGGGTCTAGGTCTCATAATACCCAAAGTACCATCAAAACTCACCCACCACAAAGCCAACAAAATAAGATTATATGCAGGGGTGGGAAGGGGTGTTAACTTCATATTTCTCAGGTGCCTCGCTGCTGCTGCTAAAGTTTGACAGGGCTAAGTGAAAGACTGAAAATTATATTTCTCATAATGAGGGCAAGTTTGAGAAACAAACAAAAATAACTGGAGGAATTATACATGCTTGTTGTTTTTTAAGGATTTGAAGCAAAATAATTAATGGTTTGCAAAAAGACCCAGAAAATTGCTAGAAAATATCCTGAAGTTAAGGAGGAATTTTATAATTTATATATTTTTGTTGAAATTTTCAGCAGAAAATTTGGACTTTTTGTTGAAAAACTGAAAACCAAAAAATGTGTTACCGAAAACTGCGATAAAATGCAAGGTTTTGGCCAAAACCCTCCATATTTTTGGTTTTAGGATGAAAATTAATATTGTTCAGCTTTTCTGGTTTTCCGACAAAGAAAACCCAAAAATTTTCAAAGAAAGCACACAGTTTTCACAAAAATGTTCATTTTATCAAAAACCAAATTTTCCATTGTAAAAGGTTCAATGGAAATATTTTGAGCAGCTCTATTAAACATATGAACATTATCAATAATAATAAAGCCCACACAGCAAATTATTTAGGTCAGGATCCATAAAGGAATTTAGGTGTTGCAATGCTGTATTTTCCAACATCTAACTTTTAGGCACCTGGAAAATTACTGGAACAACAATGTGATCTACAAATCCCGAGTTAGATGCTTAGGTTCCTTATGCAATGAATGGGGAGATATAGGTGCCTCAGAAATGCAATCCACAGAAGTCAGCATGCCAGGCAGAGAGCTACCTAAGCTCACCAATGGGAGATACTGTTGTAGCAACCAGGCAAGGTACTAACAAACTCCAACAAGACTTTATTTTTAAAGTGGAAACCTCTTTACCAAGCTGCTGCTGCACCCTCGGTAGCTCTCACTCAGCCTCCTCAACTCCCCCCCCCCTTCCTGTTTTCTGTCCTTTCAGACTCCCAACAGCCAGTGCTCCCAGTTCTAATAATTACAAGCAGCATCTAAACACCACAGATACCAAGGACAGGGGTGTGTCCTAAGCCCCACCCCTCTCACAGAGTTCAGCATCTAAGTCAGCATTTCTCAAATGCAGCCACCAGGGACTTTTCTTGTGGCCACAGACTCCTGGGCTGGGGGGTGAGTACAAGGTAGCGGCCCCGCCCCTTCCCTGTTGTTCCTGGATGAACTGCCTTGGTGTTGGCTGCTAGGGCTGCAAGCAGGGGTTGGGCCTTGCCCCTCTCTGGAGACAGATGGGGCACAATGCTGGAGAAGCAGGCAGCTGGTGAGTTCCCCACCTTCCCAGGGGCGGTGGGGCTCAGGCTTTGGGCTTCGCCCCTGGGGTGATAGATTCCAGCCGCAGGGCTACAGGCTCTGGGTGCCCAGGAGCTGGCTCCGGGCTCTGGCCGTGCAGCTTCAGGCTCCATCTCTCTCCCCCAGTCACGGGGCTTTAGGCTCTGGCCCCCCACTGTCTCCTCCAGCCCCCCCCAACCCCATCACTGCTGGCTCCTGCTGCCTACCCTGACCCCCCCATCCAGGTCTTAATTTGTCCCCAGGCTTGCCGGGGCTGAATAAGTCTGCTGTGAAAAGTGATATTTATATATTTGTTTACTGCTAGCTAGTAAGTCTGCTGTGAAAAGTTGTGAAAAGTGAAATTAACAAACATACAAGTATCACTTTTCACAGCAGACTTACTAGCTAGCAATAAATAAATTACTAATATTTGGCTGTGTATATGTGTATATTTATTTGTTTTTCCTAAAGCTAATGAAGTATTTTAAGAAAAAGTGTGAGAGTGGCCACCAGCAAGAGTTGGTGGCCTCACTCTGAGGCCACCAAAAAATTTGTCCTGAGAACCCTTGATCTAAGGCCAGACTATAGGCACGAGCCTACATAGCTCGGCTAGCGATTCACAAACTCAGGGAAGTTAGGCGCTCTTCCTCCTCCTAAGTCTTGTGTGGGGCCAGTTCTTTTCATCTGATGATCTCACAGACATTTCCAAATGTGAGTAATGTGGAAAAGTTCAGCTTTCTCCATAATTCTGAATGGAAATCACAGTCACTATCTTGCTGCTGGGAACACTCTGATTGGCTGGTGACTTTTCTAAAGGGTGTGTGTTTAATCAAGTGAAGATCCTGTTCCTTTTTCTGAATGGCTGAATCCCATCCATCTTTGCACAAACTCATTAACACTTCCTGTAATCGCAGCAGAGAATTTCCAAATATCCATAGATAGCGGGAATAGTAAGAAATTTTTGCAAGACAGCTCATTCAGAATGCCACAGGATGCAAACCTCGTGGCTTCTCTGTGCACCAGGTTTTGGCAAAAGAACATTCTTTTCACAAATCCAGCAATTTTCGTCACTGAAATTGTAATATTCAAGAAACAGAGTTGTCTATAGGAGACAGACTGCAACTGTAGGTGAGAGTTTATTCAAATCTCAACCCTGCACAGCCCTGACTGAAGCAAACTCTATCTACTGTCAGCCAGGACTGGAAAGATTCACATTACATCCATTCACATAGCAAAATCACCATGGTGTTAATATCATTATCATTATTTTATTTGTATTAATGTAGTGCCACAAAGCCCTAGTCATGACCTGGACCCCATTGTGCTAGGTGCTGTACAAACATAGAACAAAGGGCACCCCCCCCCAAGGGCCTTATAATCTAAGAAGGACCAGTGGAGTTAAAAACTGAAGAGAATTTCATGTTCATGGACATGAGGGAATAAAAATGCTGTTGAGAACCAAACATAATAACTCTAGAGAGAGCCAGGCATTCTGTGGACAAATGCTGTGCAAACGTCTGCCCCCATCCCCAGCTCTGCTAACCCACTTCAAACCCGACTAGCATCATCCCTTGCAGTTACATGAAATTCCCCTAGTCTCTCATACCCACACACACACCCAACTCTTGCCTACATCCCTCAGGCTAACTCCACTAAAGTCAATGGAGTTACACCAGCCTGCTGAACAGCTCTTTTAAAAATATTGGAAAAATATAGCTGATGCTAAAAGGGCAGCCTGGAAGCATAAAAATTCTATGTGTTCTGCTGGGAGTTTCCTGCACTTTAGGCTGAGTTCCACTGAATAACACTGGATTCCTGTAAGAAAAAAACTCTTTTGCTCCTGCAGGACAATTGGAATTTTAAGGCTATTGACCTGTAACATACAAGAAACAGAGCTGGCTGTAGAGATAAATTACTTGTATACCTGTGGTACAAAGCCTTGGAGAATATTTCCTTTTGGGCTCAGAGGTCTTCTTTCAGGCTGATAGGTTTCAGAGTAGCAGCCGTGTTAGTCTGTATTCGCAAAAAGAAAAGGAGGACTTGTGGCCCCTTAGAAATTAACAAATTTATTTGAGCATAAGCTTTCATGAGCTACAGCTCACTGATGAAGTGAGCTGTAGCTCACGAAAGATTATGCTCAAATAAATTTGTTAGTCTCTAAGGGGCCACAAGTACTCCTTTTCTTTTTTCAGGCTGATGTGATTTGGCAGAATTTCCTGAAGTTCTTGGGGGATTTTTTTCAGAATATCATTGCTATTCGCTGAGGTTTTTCAGAATTTTTTCATGTTGTTGAGTGAGGATTTCCAGAACTTCCTGCTGCTTCTGGTTCTCGTTATCCAGAATTTCTCACTGCTTCTGGTTACAATAATCCAGAAATTCCTGCTGCTTCACGGCCAAGTTATTCAGAATTTCCTACTGCTTCAGGCTGTTGTTTTCCTGTTGCCTACTGTCTAGATTAACTCTCTGGAAATCTTAATTTCATAATAGTATCATTATATACCTAAAAGAAAAGGAGGACTTGTGGCACCTTAGAGACTAACCAATTTATTTGCTCAAATAAATTGGTTAGTCTCTAAGGTGCATGCTCAAATAAATTGGTTAGTCTCTAAGGTGCCACAAGTCCTCCTTTTCTTTTTGCAAATACAGACTAACACGGCTGTTACTCTGAAACCTGTCATTATATACCTAAACTCCTAAAACTAAAATATAGTAGTGTAGCACTACTGTGTAGCACAAGAGCTGTGTGAATAATGAATTTTTCACTTCACTGATTAAACTGAAAAAACTATCTAAATAAATAAATTAGTTGCTGGTTGAACAAAATGCTTTGTTCCATTTTTGGGCATTTTCAACTGTCTTTCTTATTAAAAGCCAAGGGAATTTAGAAACATTATTTACAAAACTGGAGGAGAAGGAGCTGGTCACACCGCTCCTTGTATACTGTAGTGCAATATTCACTGGGTCAGAAAGAGAGGGAATGAAAATGACTCTGTAGCGTGGTGGTTGGGGCACTCACCTAGGAGGGAGGGGGAACTCCTGGGTTCCAGTCCCTGCTCCAACAGGAGAGAGTGAGAAGACATATCCTGTAGCCTAATAGTCAAGGCACACAACTGCAATATGGGACACCGAAGTCGGAATCCCTGCTCAGAGTCAGCCAGACTGGGGACTTCAGTTTGACTCTCCCATATCACACTAACCATGGGACCACAGGGTAAAAGGGGCGGGGCACCATTTGCTCCTCTGGTAACTTTGTGAGTTACGCTTAAGCCTAAATCCCCTTGTGACCCTAGCTCAAACTGTATATTTTGCCTCAAACTATTTGTCGGAAAAATTCCACCCAGTTCTACTTAGCATGCCAGTTATGGAGATGAAACTAATTTCATATTTTAAATACATCTGGTGATTGAAAAACAACAACCCCAAAACCAATTTTTTTTTGTAATTTTTAAAAAAGTAATCAGAATGGTTTCAAAGCCTGATTGACTGTGCATGAAAGCAAAGGTTTAAACAAGAATTTTTTCAGAGTTAAGCTAAACAGAGGTAGTGTCTGGTTTTGCAGTCTTGGCTGCTCACTTGAGCAGAGGATAGAGATGCAAACCTGAGAAATACAAATCTCTGGCAAGCAAAATACAAGCTCTGTCAGAAACACAGGTCACAATTATCAAACTTGTGTCAAAAGTTAGGCACCTAAACCCACTTTCAGGTACCTACATGAAAGTTGCTCAGTTTCTTGAGTAATTGAGTACCCTTAACTGCCGCTGAAGACAACGGGAATTGTGGGTGCTCACAGCACCTTTGTTAACGAATCTGTTTTTATTTATGTGAATTTGCATGTCTAACTTGGGGACCCACGTTTGAAAATTTGGGGCATTGTGCTTTTTCTCTTCTGGCTGAGAAGGACATTCCATGGCAATGTGGTTTGACCTGTTTTTCACGCACTAATCTGAATTGTAACCTTCACTAGATTGCAGTTCTGACCGTAGAATGGAAATGCTCAACCAAGTGATGCGAATAATTTTTGTGTCATGCATATATACTTTATAAATAAAAGGTTCAAAGCTGATTCGGCTATGTCTTCACTAAAGTTACATAAGCGATAAATTTGTCCAGAAATAATTACTTTTCAATATAAGTATTAGAATCAGAACACTGGATCTGGCCCCGTGGAACTTTAGGGAAAACAGAAACAGATCCAAATTTAGATCAATATTCATTTGCTCAGATCCATCTCTAATAATTAATTATTTCAATTGGACTTTTAGGGACAGATTGTGATCTGAACTACAGCTATGTAAATCCAGAGTAACTATGGATTTCAATGGAGTTACTCTGACTTACATCAGAGTAACTGAGATCAGACTCTGAATTTAGAATGAGATTTTCAAATGTCCTCTCAATGTTGACCTAACTCTCCTTCCACTAAGTAAATATAAAATCTCCTCTTTACTTCAATAGGAACAGAGTAGGACCAAAGCCTAGTGATTCTGAAAATCCCACCGCCAATCTCCGCTCATTTTCACTTCTACAACCTCAGAAACTTCCAAGTATGTGCTCATTGATAACACGGTAGAGTTTTGTCCTTGCTTTCTTCTCTGCTAATGCTTACACTTGAAACCCAAGAACCCTGATTCTCACAGCAACAGCAGACAGAGAATCCCTATGAACACTGCAGCACATCTCCATAAGGGAGCTAGAGCCAGAGAATCTAAGAGAGATGAAAGTGAAAATCAACATACATTTGGGCACAGAATTCTGGGCTCAGGTCAGAATTGATCAGATTTTCTTAGTACCAAGCAACAGGCACCGATTGACTGATTTATTGAAGATGTCTTTCTATAACACCAAATGTATGATGTGTCCAGGATAGAGCTGGAGAAATAATGGATTTTTCAGTTTGCTGGCAATTATGAAAAACTGAAGAAAAAAAATGGGTCAAACTGAAAACCAAATTTTTCTAAATTTTCAGCAAAGCAAAACTGAAAAAAAACTCATTTGGGGTCATAAGAAATGTTTTGTTTGGCCCCAAACAAAACATTTTGTTTCAATTTAGAGTATTTTTTAACTTTGTAAAATAAAAAAAATAAGGAAATTTTGAAACATAAAGTTGTTTTGAATCAAAAAATCAAAATATGTCATTTTGAAAATCTTGAAACAAAACATTTAGATTTTTTCAGATTTCCCCCCCAAATCGAACAAGCTGGTGAAATCCATGTGAAATCCTGTAAAATGTTAGGGTAACCCAATCTGCATTTTTTGCCATTTTTTGCCAATGGTCGAAAATTTTTGCCCAGTTGCAGTCTAAGTGGCTGCAGTGTTGGGACATTCTTTTATTGACCAGTGTGAGAGTGACACATCAACAAAAGTCACTACTAGGGTATGTCTACGCTACGGAATAAGGTCGAATTTAAAGAAGTCGTTTTTTTAGAAATCGGTTTTATATATTCGAGTGTGTGTGTCCTCACAGAAAATGCTCTAAGTGCATTAAGTGCATTAACTCGGCGGAGTGCTTCCACAGTACCGAGGCTAGAGTTGACTTCCGGAGTGTTTCACTGTGGGTAGCTATCCCACTGTTCCCGCAGTCTCCGCTGCCCATTGGAATTCTGGGTTGAGATCCCAATGCCTGATGGGGCTAAAACATTGTCGCGGGTGGTTCTGGGTACATATCGTCAGGCCCCCGTTCCCTCCCTCCCTCCGTGAAAGCAAGGGCAGACAATCGTTTCGCGCCTTTTTTCCTGAGTTACCTGTGCAGACGCCATACCATGGCAAGCATGGAGCCCGCTCAGGTAACCGTCACCCTATGACTCCTGGGTGCTGGCAGACGCGGTACGGCTTTGCTACACAGTAGCAGCAACCCATTGCCTTCTGGCAGCAGACGGTGCAGTATGACTGGTAGTCGTCCTCGTCATGTCCGAGGTGCTCCTGGCCACGTCGGCTGGGAGCGCCTGGGCAGACATGGGCGCAGGGACTAAATTTGGAGTGACTTGACGAGGTCATTCTCTTTAGTCCTGCAGTCAGTCCTATTGAACCGTCTTATGGTGAGCAGGCAGGCGATACGGATTGCTAGCAGTCATACTGTACCATCTTCTGCCAGGCAGGCAAGAGATGAGGATTGCTAGCAGTCGTATTGTACCATCTTCTGCCAGGCAGGCAAGAGATGAGGATGGCTAGCAGTCGTACTGTACCATCTTCTGCCGAGCAGCCATGAGATGTGGATGGCATGCAGTCCTTCTGCACCATCTGCTGCCAGCCAAAGATGTAAAAGATAGATGGAGTGGATCAAAACAAGAAATAGACCAGATTTGTTCTGTATTCATTTGCTTCCCCCCCTCCCCTGTCTAGGGGACTCATTCCTCTAGGTCACACTGCAGTCACTCACAGAGAAGGTGCAGCGAGGTAAATCTAGCCATGTATCAATCAGAGGCCAGGCTAACCTCCTTGTTCCAATAAGAACAATAACTTAGGTGCACCATTTCTTATTGGAACCCTCCGTGAAGTCCTGCCTGAAATACTCCTTGATGTAAAGACACCCCCTTTGTTGATTTTAGCTCTCTGAAGCCAACCCTGTAAGCCGTGTCATCAGTCGCCCCTCCCTCCGTCAGAGCAACGGCAGACAATCGTTCCATGCCTTTTTTCTGTGCGGACGCCATACCAAGGCAAGCATGGAGGCCGCTCAGCTCACTTTGGCAATTAGGAGCACATTAAACACCACACGCATTATCCAGCAGTATATGCAGCACCGGAGCCTGGCAAAGCGATACCTGGCGAGGAGGCGACGTCAGCGCAGTCACGTGAGTGATCAGGACATGGACACAGATTTCTCTGAAAGCATGGGCCCTGCCAATGCATGCATCATGGTGCTAATGGGGCAGGTTCATGCTGTGGAACGCCGATTCTGGGCTCGGGAAACAAGCACAGACTGGTGGGACCGCATAGTGTTGCAGGTCTGGGACGATTCCCAGTGGCTGCGAAACTTTCGCATGCATAAGGGCACTTTCATGGAACTTTGTGACTTGCTTTCCCTTGCCCTGAAGCGCATGAATACCAAGATGAGAGCAGCCCGCACAGTTGAGAAGCGAGTGGCGATAGCCCTGTGGAAGCTTGCAACGCCAGACAGCTACCGGTCAGTTGGGAATCAATTTGGAGTGGGCAAATCTACTGTGGGGGCTGCTGTGATGCAAGTAGCCCACGCAATCAAAGATCTGCTGATATCAAGGGTAGTGACCCTGGGAAATGTGCAGGTCATAGTGGATGGCTTTGCTGCAATGGAATTCCCTAACTGTGGTGGGGCCATAGACGGAACCCATATCCCTATCTTGGCACCGGAGCACCAAGCCGCCGAGTACATAAACCGCAAGGGGTACTTTTCAATAGTGCTGCAAGCTCTGGTGGATCACAAGGGACGTTTCACCAACATCAATGTGGGATGGCCGGGAAAGGTACATGACGCTCGCATCTTCAGGAACTCTGGTCTGTTTCAAAAGCTGCAGGAAGGGACTTTATTCCCAGACCAGAAAATAACCGTTGGGGATGTTGAAATGCCTATATGTATCCTTGGGGACCCAGCCTACCCCTTAATGCCATGGCTCATGAAGCCGTACACAGGCAGCCTGGACAGTAGTCAGGAGCTGTTCAACTACAGGCTGAGCAAGTGCAGAATGGCGGTAGAATGTGCATTTGGACGTTTAAAGGCGCGCTGGCGCAGTTTACTGACTCGCTTAGACCTCAGCGAAACCAATATTCCCACTGTTATTACTGCTTGCTGTGTGCTCCACAATATTTGTGAGAGTAAGGGGCAGACGTTTATGGCAGGGTGGGAGGTTGAGGCAAATCGCCTGGCTGCTGGTTACGCGCAGCCAGACACCAGGGCGGTTAGAAGAGCACAGGAGGGCGCGGTACGCATCAGAGAAGCTTTGAAAACCAGTTTCATGACTGGCCAGGCTACGGTGTGAAAGTTCTATTTGTTTCTCCTTGATGAAACCCCCAGCCCCTTGGTTCACTCTACTTCCCTGTAAGCTAACCACCCTCTCCTCCTCCCTTCAATCACCGCTTGCAGAGGCAATAAAGTCATTGTTGCGTCACATTCATGCATTCTTTATTCTTTCATCACACAAATAGGGGGATGACTACCAAAGTAGCCCAGGAGGGGTGGTGGAGGAGGGAAGGAAAATGCCACACAGCACTTTAAGCACAGCACTTTAAAAGTTTACAACTTTAAAATTTATTGAATGACAGCCTTCTTTTTTTTGGGCAATCCTCTGTGGTGGGGTGGCTGGTTGGCCGGTGGCCCCCCCACCGCGTTCTTGGGCGTCTGGGTGTGGAGGCTATGGAACTTGGGGAGGAGGGCGGTTGGTTACTCAGGGGCTGCAGTGGCAGTCTGTGCTCCAGCTGCCTTTGCTGCAGCTCAACCATACACTGGAGCTTACTGGTTTGGTCCTCCAGCAGCCTCAGCATTGAATCCTGCCTCCTCTCGTCACGCTGCCGCCACATTTGAGCTTCAGCCCTCTCTTCAGCCCGCCACTTACTCTCTTCAGCCCACCACTTACTCTCTTCAGCCCGCCACCTCTCCTCCCGGTCATTTTGTGCTTTCCTGCACTCTGACATTATTTGCCTCCACGCATTCGTCTGTGCTCTGTCAGTGTGGGAGGACAGCATGAGCTCGGAGAACATTTCATCGCGAGTGCGTTTTTTTTTCTTTCTAAGCTTCACTAGCCTCTGGGAAGGAGAAGATCCTGTGATCATTGAAACACATGCAGCTGGTGGAGGAAAAAAAAGGGACAGCGGTATTTAAAAAGACACATTTTATAAAACTGTGGCTACACTCTTTCAGGGTAATCCTTGCTGTTAACATTACATACATAGCACATGTGCTTTCGTTACAAGGTCGCATTTTGCCTCCCCCCACCGCGTGGCTACCCCCTCAACCCTCCCCCCTCCCTGTGGCTAACAGCGGGGAACATTTCTGTTTAGCCACAGGCAAACAGCCCAGCAGGAATGGGCTCCTCTGAGTGTCCCCTGAAGAAAAGCACTCTATTTCAACCAGGTGACCATGAATTATATCTCACTCTCCTGAGGATAACACAGAGAGATAAAGAACGGATGTTGTTTGAATGCCAGCAAACATACACTGTAATGCTTTGTTGTACAATGATTCCCGAGTACGTGTTACTGGCCTGGAGTGGTAAAGTGTCCTACCATTAAGGACACAATAAGGCTGCCCTCCCCAGAAACCTTTTGCAAAGGCTTTAGGAGTACATCTAGGAGAACCGCGAATGCCAGGGCAAAGTAATCCTTTCACATGCTTGCTTTTAAACCATGTATAGTATTTTAAAAGGTACACTCACCAGAGGTCCCTTCTCCGCCTGCTGGGTCCAGGAGGCAGCCTTGGGTGGGGTCAGGGGGTACTGGCTCCAGGTCCAGGGTGAGAAACAGTTCCTGGCTGTCGGGAAAACCGGTTTCTCCGCTTGCTTGCTGTGAGCTAGCTACAACCTCATCATTATCATCATCTTCTTCATCCCCAAAACCTGCTTCCATACTGCCTCCATCTCCATTGAAGGAGTCAAACAACACGGCTGGGGTAGTGATGGCTGAACCCCCTAAAATGGCATGCAGCTCATCATAGAAGCGGCATGTTTGGGGCTCTGACCTGGAGCGGCCGTTCGCCTCTCTGGTTTTCTGGTAGGCTTGCCTCAGCTCCTTCAGTTTCACGTGGCACTGCTTCGGGTCCCTGTTATGCCCTCTGTCCTTCATGCCCTGGGAGATTTTGACAAAGGTTTTGGCATTTCGAAAACTGGAACGGAGTTCTGATAGCATGGATTCCTCTCCCCAAACAGCGATCAGATCCCGTACCTCCCATTCGGTCCATGCTGGAGCTCTTTTGCAATTCTGGGACTCCATCATGGTCACCTGTGCTGATGAGCTCTGCATGGTCACCTGAAGCTTGCCACGCTGGCCAAACAGGAAATGAGATTTAAAAGTTCGCGGTTCTTTTCCTGTCTACCTGGCCAGTGCATCTGAGTTGAGAGTGCTGTCCAGAGCGGTCACAATGGAGCACTCTGGGATAGCTCCCGGAGGCCAATACCATCGAATTGTGTCCACAGTACCCCAAATTCGAGCCGGCAACGTCGATTTAAGCGCTAATCCACTTGTCAGGGGTGGAGTAAGGAAATCGATTTTAAGAGCCCTTTAAGTCGAAATAAAGGGCTTCATTGTGTGGACGGGTGCAGGTTTACATCGATTTAACGCTGCTAAATTCGACCTAAAGTCCTAGTGTAGACCAGTGCCTAGACTTCTGAAAAACAATATTTTTTTTTTACTGGAAACCAACTTTTTTTTACTGAAAATTATTGCCAAAAACGGAAACATTTTCATTTTTCGTTTCAGTTTTCAGTGACAAAACTACACACTTTGCGTGAAGTTTTAGAAAAAAAACCCTTTCCCCTAAATTTCCAATGAAAAATTACTAGTTTTCTTTGATCGTCTCCAGTGGTGGCAGCATCTCATGCTGAAGATAATCTGTCATAAAATATTTATGGCTGTAAAGATTAAACAAACATCTTGGTTTTCATCCAGATACTTGTTGGCAGCCAGTGCAGAGTATGGAGCTCTGGTGTTACGTACTCTCGGTCCAATGCAACATTTATTAAGCAGACATGTATTCTGCATGGGCTTCAGTTTCTGAATGGTCTTTGCCACATACTCATTGTTCAGCCTTGGCAAAGTAGCTTCACTTCTGTGCCTCAGATTTCCGACCTGTAAAAGAAGGCAATAATACTGAGTTCATATCTGTGCTGTGAGAGGAGGGTGGTTGGTTACACAGGGGTTGCAGTGACAGTCTGTGCCTTTCCTGCATCTCAACCATACGCCAGAGCATATCAGTTTGATCCTTCAGTAGCCTCAGCATTGCATCCTGCCTCTTTTCATCATGCTGCCGCCACCTTTCCTCTTGATCCCGCCACCTTTCCTGTTGCTTCAGCCATCTATCCTCTTGTGCGTCCCTCCTGTCCTTGTGTTCATTTTGTGCTTTCCTGGACTCTGCCATTGTCTGCCTCCAGGCATTCTGCTGGGCTCTTTCAGTTTGGGTGGACTGCAAGAGCTCAGAGAACATTTCATTGCGAGTGCGTTTTTTTCGCCTTCTTATCTGCGCTAGCCTCTGGGATGGAGATGCTAGTTGCAGCGTTGAAACATTTGCAGCTGCAGGAGAAAAAAAGGGGAGATTAAAATTCAAAAAGACACACTGG
The DNA here is from genome assembly GCF_965140235.1 of Caretta caretta. NCBI lineage: Eukaryota > Metazoa > Chordata > Testudines > Cheloniidae > Caretta > Caretta caretta. The sequence goes on from NC_134206.1 coordinate 215,727,380, forward strand.
CCATTTAAAAGGAGGGGCTGATGTTTTCGGGTTAACGTGCAGCACAAACCCAACTAACCCCCCCCACACCCAATTCTCTGGGATGATCGCTTCACGCCTCCCCCCATAGCGTGGCTAACAGTGGGGATGATTTCTTTTCAACCACAGGCAAACAGCCCAGCAGGAATGGCCCCCTCTAATGTCCCCTTCATAAAATTCCCCTATTTCAACCAGATGACCATGAATGATATCACTCTCCTGAGGATAACACAGAGAGATAAAGAACAGATGTTGCTTGAATGCCAGCAAACTCCAGGACCACACGCTGCCATGCTTTCTTATGCAATGATTCCAGACTACGTGCTATTGGCCTGCCGTGGTAAAGTGTCCTACCATGGAGGACGCAATAAGGCTGCCCTCCCCAGAAACCTTTTGCAAAGGCTTTGGGAGTACCTCCAGAACAGCTTCATTGAGATGTCCCTGGAGGATTTCTGCTCCATCCCCAGACAGACTTACAGAAAAGTTAACAGACTTTTCCAATAGCTGCACTGGCCGCGAATGCATCCCAAGTCTTCAGGGCAAATTAATCATTAAACATACTTGCTTTAAAACCTTATATTATATTTACAAAGGTACACTCACCAGAGATGCCTTCTCCGCCTTCAATGATGATTTAGTTGGTGTTGGTCCTGCTTTGAGCAGGGGGTTGGACTAGATGACCTCCTGAGGTCTCTTCCAACCCTAATCTTTTATGTTTCTATGACTGGAGGTGGAGCTGTCAGCCCACGCAGTAGGAGCTGGAGCCCACCCGGTGTTTGGGCTTTAGTCCCCCTCCTCCAGTTATTTTTAGTAAAAGTCACAGGCAGGTCATGGGCTTCCATGATTTTTTGTTTACTGACTGTGACTATGCAAAATATATGCAAAATTGTTTCACAACTACTTCTTATCTTGTGAGTTGGTTCAGAAAAATGTTGTCAGAGCAATTGTTCAGCTAATTCAATATCTTGTCTTTGGCAGTGACCAGGGACAGATTCTTCAGATATAGGTACAAGAAGCCCCTTACCAGAAAAGTCTGCCTATAGGGAAAATTACTTCCTAACCCCTGTCAGGTAATGCAGGCTTATGCCCTGAAGCATGATGATTTATACCCCTTCCAAAATATATTTCCAGTTATTTTCATTAGCCATATATAGGTCTAATCCTCTTTTGACTCCTCCATTAAGGATGGATTTGGCCTGTTGGGTCTGATTGAATGCAGATTTAGTTGTTTTAAAGGTGCCTGGACATGACTGAAATGTTCACTTTGAAGATTTCATTTCTTAGTATCTTAGTATCTTTAAAATAGTCCAGTTAAATGTTGAAGTTCACACCTCAAGGTAGCTGAGCTGTGGTTACTGTTTTTTACAGCAGATGGTTTTCTGCAAGACACAGGGTAGAGATTAGCACCTTCCGTTTCATTGTTAATGCTACTTGCAACGGAAACAGCTACAAACTTCAAGGTTCAAGCTGCCATTTTCAGGGTTCTTTTCCAGTAAACAAATGTTTAGATTTTTTGTAAAACAGAAAAAAATTGTGAGAAGAGCCTAAAATTTCATGTTCCATTGCTTTTGTGTCTGCTACTTTTCTTGCAGCTATGACTATGAAGTGTGTATTGTGTAATGAGCTAGCCAGCTATCATATGACACCTTCTCTGGAGGACTGAGCCAAATCACTGACATGGGTTGAAATACTACTCACTTGCACCAGTATAAGTGAGGGCAGAATTTGGCCCACTGTTTTTCCCCACAGAAACAGTCTCCAAATCTCCAAGATAAAGACTTCCTCTGGGCCTCCCCATGTGCTCTATGTCTGATTTGAGTTTAGCTTGTGAGCACCTTAGGGTAAGGTTTGTTTCTATGTCTGTGTCTTGTACAGGGCTCTGACCCTGTCAGCACTTATTAAATCATCATCATCATCTGTCACTGCCCCTTTTCCAGATGTGAACAGCTGTTTTGCATTTTCTTGCATATTCTCAGAGCTGAGAGATATAGCAGAGACCACAATCCATACCGCTAGAGACCCAAAAATGTCATCGATGGAAGGCTTCATCCAAAGTTCTTCTTGTGTCTTTCCCATTCTAAGGGCTGTATACAGAGAAGGCTGGATTCCTGACTTGATGCAATGTCACTAATAGGCAAAATATCTCAGAATCTACCAAGCTAAAGGTTGCCTCCATCTTCTCACTTTCCATGCTTGACTGCCAAATAGGAAGCTGCTTGTGGGGTGGAAGATGCTGAAACCAAGAGTTCTGATGTTGATGGTGGTGAGTCCTGTTTGGGCCCCAAACCAAAGACCACTGAAATCAGTGGGAATCTTTCTGTTGACATCTATGGCTTTGGAGACTGAACATGAAAGGTCCCATCCAAGAGCTAAAGCAAGGAGGGTATGTGCTTGGACTTCAGTTGAGTATTTGTTCTGAAAGTTACTGAGCTTCAGAATTTAAGTAACACCAAGTGGCTTTTGAAGTTAAAACAACAGGTGTTGTCAGTGCTGGTTCAGTCATCTGAAGAGGAAAGTCACTTTGTTCTCAGTGCTTTTGGACGAGGGCCTCTCTAATCAGCAACATGAGCGCTTCCTGTGCGGTTTCAGCTGGAACATTGCAGAACAAATAATTATCCCTCTCTTGGCTGGTGCTGCCCACTTATAACAGGACACTCGAACGGTGAGATCAAATTGCCCATCTCTCTCTCTGTGGCCAAAGATAAGGCAAGTACAAGATTTAAAGCCCGACCTGTAAACCTTCCAACACAAACAAAGGTAATACCAGCTTTCCTCCAGGGGCTTTCCTTTTCACTAAGGTAATTGCTATAGATTACCTCTCTTACCTGTCCTGTAATTCAGGAGATGAATAGCAGTGGCTATAATGAAAGATGTGTGTGTGTGTGTGTATATATATATATGTGTGTGTGTACATTATATTATTTTTTTCCTTGGATAAAGTTTAATACAAACTGCATTGGGAAGTCTTGCAATTGTAGTCTAGTATTTATTTAATGTCTGAGGTGACATTTTCCCCCTCTTACAGACTGAGGCTAAACAGTATCAAACAACATGGGACAAAGCACGTGGAAATATGATCAAGTATTGTGAGGTGATGAAGTCAATGGGAGTTGAAAGTGCTCAGCATGTTGCAGAATTGGACTCTGTGGCTAGGATACTGCAATGTATGATGAATGGGTGGGCTGCAGCACCCTGGCACAACCCAGATGATTTTAATGGAGCTCCATGCAATCACAGCAGTCCTTCCGTGCATTGTACATTATAGGATCAGGCCCTATAGCTACAGGTATTAGACCTGGTCCCCAAAAGGGAGACAAATAATTTTGTGGAAAGTTTTGTTTTTGTTTTGCAAAATTTTGAATGTAATTGAAACTTCTTTATACGTGATTGAAAAATGGGAGAGGGGGACATATGAAAAATAAAAAAACCCTCTTTTATTTTAATTTTGAAAATTTTTAAATTGTCAAAATTTGAAATGTTTAGACAAGCTCTAGTTAATCGCTACTTATTATTTATATAAAACCATGAATGTGCAGGAAAGATTCCAGAGAGAAAAAGAGAATTCCCTGCCCTGTAGCCCACATAGTCTAATTAGAGAGAAGGGAAAGAGGGAAGGGTTCAAATGGCATGTTTCTTTTCCTGCATTCCTTTCTTCTGTAATATTGGTTTCTTTCTAAGATTTCTCTGTTTCTCTCTTTGTTTTCATTGGGTTTGTAAGCTTTGACTTTTTGTCTGGCTTTGCTCTCTCTTCGCCCTTGCCTACTTTCTTTTTAACTAATTGCTTTTTTGCCCTTATGGTTTCTTTCTTTCTTTCTTTCTTTCTTTCTTTCTTTCTTTCTTTCTTTCTTTCTTTCTTTCTTTCTATTAATTTAATTTCAATCCTACCTCTCCTACCATAGAGACAATCTTATACTGGTCAAAGGAATGGACTAGGGGTAACATTTTTCCAAAGGCAATTATACAAATAGATAGGCATCTAACAGGATTTTGAAAAGCACCTAGGCACCTAACTCCCATGAGAATTACGTACCTGGGTGCTTTTCAAAATCTAATTAGGTGCCTATCTACTTGTTTAGGTGCCTACATACCTTTTGAAAATCTGGTCATAAGTTACTTCAGGAGTCTAAGTTCAATACTCAATGTCACTTAGGCATTTAGGAGCCTAACTTTCATTGACTTTCAATGACAAAGACACTTTTGAAAATATTACCCTAAATGAATTACAGCTAGATTGTGGTGTCTTTTACACCTCAAATGTCTATCAGTCTATGATTCACTGAACTCTAGCATGGCCATTAAATATGCTTTAAATCAAATTCTAAAAGATTACAGAACTATGAATACTAGTGACTGGATTCTGGGAGGTGCTGAATGACCCTTAATCTACTCTGAAATCCCTATGAAGTCAGCAGGCGATGAAGGTTATCTGCAATTCACAACACTGGCTACTAACGCTACAATTCTATGCAATTTATATGCAACGGACAACTGGGGATGCAGATTTTTGTTTCATACCCTCCAGCTGGTGCCTCTTAGGGACCAACTACAAAGGATCTCTGTAAATAATTATTCTGAATGAGCATTGTTTAATGACATATAGAAAAGGGAGATGGAAAGACATAGCATTAGGATGTCTTATCTGTCACCCTTCAGTGAAGAACCATTCTCTGCAGTCTACCTTACAAGGCTTTGTCCAGTCCAGTTTTAAATTACTCAGGTTTTAACTGACTAAAGCCACATTATACAACATGGGATCTTGTAGGAAACCTTGAGGCCCCCAATGTTAACCTTTTTCTGTGATGAAAAGTGACCATTTACTTCTACTCTGCTTTCTGCCTTGCACCCAGTTTTTGATCCATGACCTACACTGTGCCTCTCACCCCATGCCGCCTTAGCCTCTTGTACAGGACCTTCTCAAAGGCCTTTTTAAAGTCTAAATAAGTTATGCCAGCTGGTTTTCATTTATCTACTACCTTACTGACATGTTTAAAGAATTCTAAAAGATTCATGAGACATGATTTTCCTTTGCAGAATCTGTGCTGGTTAGATCCTATCAGATCATGATCTTCCAGGTGTTTTGTTATTGTTTTAAATATCTTTACAACCAATTTACCAGGTACAGATATAAGGCTTGCTGATCTATATTTTCCCGGATCTCCCCGAAAGCCTTTTTCAAATACAGGTACAACATTTGCTACCCTCAAATTCTCTGTTTTTAATGAGAGATGGCATATTTTTCTTAGCAGCTATTCAGCTAACTCCTACTTGGGCTCTTTCAGAACTCTGAGATGTACCATCTGGGCCTGGTGACTTACTAATTTATAAATAATTACATGGCTCCAGCACCTCTTCTTCCCACAGTTCAATCTCTGTTGCCAGAAAATGGCAGATCAGGGTAGGAATCTCCCCAACATCCTCTGTGGTGAAAACTGATGCAAAGAAATCATTTCTCATTCTTAATCGCTCCCTATAACTGCTCATTATTCATCAGACCGACAGATTATTTTATAGGCTTCCTGCTTCTGCTAGACTTAAAGAATCTCTTGTTTGTTTTTACACCTTTAGCTATTTGCTTTCCCAAATGCATTTTGATTCTTCTAATTCTCTTCTTACTTATTGCCTGATGTAATTTATGATCCTCTTTATTGCCTTCAGTAGAGCCAGATTTCCAAATTTTGAAGTAGCTCTCTTTGGCTTGAATTGCCTGTAGAATCCTACCATGTAGCCATATTAGCTTATTCCTTGCCTTTCTGGTTCTTTTTTCATTTAATGGTATGTGTATTCTCTGAGACTCTGTTATTGTTTAAATAGCATCTATGCCATCTCTAGTGATTTTACTTCCGTTCTTTTCTCAATGATGATAGGCCCCTTAGTGATTGTTAAACCACACACAACTTCCATTGACTTCCCTGGGAGCTAGGGTATTTCTGCAGTTCTTACATCAAACCCTTAATCTTTCCTCATCCGTCAGTTCTTCCACTCCTTAACCATACCATAATGATGGAAACTTAAATACTGTAGATAGATCAGATATGATTTGATTAAATGATGGATGTCTTTTGTTGAATTTTATCTGAATTTCCTTTAATTAGTGGATATTTTCATGGATTCTCAAATTTACACAAAGTATTTTATGGAGAAGACACAGTGTGTTCTAGAGTGTTAGAAGGCTGTCTTCTGATTATACAGTACCATGACTGTACTTGTCATCTCCCTGTAACTGTTTCTTCCTGGCTTCTTCTGACACCAGTCAAGCTATAAGTAGTTTCTCTAACATTCCACGAAGATGTGCAAGGATTTGTAGAGCAAAATATGGGGATTAAAACATGTAGTTTGCCTTTTCCAATAAAAATAAAAAAGTGTTTTAGTTGCTTGCTCTTCAACATCCTTTGAGTAAGATATGGAGGTAACCAAAGTATATTCAGTTTCACACAAGAATTTTGTTAAGGTGAAGTTAAAGTTGCAGGGACATGGTATGAAGATAGCCTTCCAAGAACATTAGAATTAAACTAACCTCAAATAAAACAAACATCATACACAGGAACCCCAGGAAATGCAGAAGCTTGAAAGTGGATCCAGTGATTTTCAGAAGGTTTCTTGGGTGTTCTTCTGTGCTACAGATCTCAGATATCACTAGGACCACAGGAATGGGGAGTGCTGTTTTGATTTCGCTCCTCACCAGTTCCTCCTGATTTCTTCAGATTCCCTTCCCATGTTCACATTCCCTCCCACACGCAAGGAGCAAGTCTTCCTTCCTATAGGTATCAGAGATCCAGTGCTGAAGTGATGAGTGGAAGGGGAGAATGGGCCAGAACAAGAAGCTTATGTGTAGAATTCCCCCACAGAGTTCTGCAAAAGAGGAGAAAACCCCCAAAATAGATCAGTTTGGAAAGTGGGATTTTTTCCGTGGAAAGTTTTGACTATTAATCGAAAAACTTAACATTTCTAGTTTTTGTCTGAAAATGTTTAATTGTACTAGTGGTTTTGTGTTTTGTCAGTTTTTTGCCCAAATTTTCTGTGCATGGATGAAAATTTTGAGGATTGGATTTTGAATTTTCTTCCTTAAAAAAAAAAAAAAAAGGAAAGCAGATCCTTTCCTCAAATGTTTATGTTCAGTCAAAACCCCAATTTTCCATTGCAAAAAAGTTATGATGGAAAATTTTCAGCTAGCTCTATTAGGAAGCTTCAGGGAATTTAGCATTTCTCTTTGTGTGACTTCCAGTGGAAAATTTCTTTTCCCTCATTGACAAAGGTCCTCAGTAATCAGGTTTCATTGTGAGCTTTCCCTTTGCAAAGAATCATAGAATATCAAGGTTGGAAGGGACTTCAGGAGGTCATCTAATCCAACCCCCTGCTCAAAGCAGGACCAATCCCCAATTTTTACCCTGATCCCTAAATGGCCCACTCGAGGATTGAACTCACAACACTGGGTTTAGCAGGCCAGTACTCAAACCACTGAGCTATCCCTCCCACCTATAGAGGGGCTAACAACTGTTTTTTTTTTAAAATGAGCAGCAATCACCAGCAGTCATTGGATCTCTAGGGGAGTCTAGTAAATTAAATTGTATTTATTTATTTATTTTAATTACATGGCAAAAAGAAAAGATCTACAAGAATATCTGAACTGTAATGAAAAGCAATATTTTTAGGTTAGAAATCTGACAAACAAGTCGTTCCAAATTAATTCAAATTTTGCAGAAAATTTTTACCTTGGACCAAGTTGTCTCCTATCAATTTTAAGTCAAAGTTGCCTTTTTGGTGATTTATGTGGAGCCCCAAAATTGACCTTCTAATGGAAACTAAATTGCATCTGTAACTAGGTAGGGCATGCATCATTCTATAATATTTTACATTTTTTCATAAATACAGGCCATTGTGCCATAGTTACCAGTATCAGAAGGAGATAACGTGCTCTATTCTTTACATGTTCTTATGCAACCCTCATCACCATATATCTCAGTACCTTTCAGTGGTGCACTAAGGGAGGTGACTAACATCTGTCACATACAGTTTGTTCTTTCGTCTCCCCTGCCCTGGGGGAAATTGTGTGAAAAGTGAAGTTGGGGGGGGGTTGTTTTCCTTTAAAATAAATTATATGTACTCTATGTTATATGTTTATGCTATCAAAGGCAAAGTCTGAGAAGTACGCCTTGCACTCTGAGCAGAAGGTGGTGATATTTGAGGTGGTTCTTAGTTCCTGTGGAAGCTTGCTCCATGATCCAGAACTGGCCCCAAAAAAGCTCTGTCTCCTGTATAGACGAGTTTTGTCCTTGTGGTAGAAAGTTCCATTGTGCCAAAGAAGCAGCATTGTTGGTCACATGGCCTGATTCTGGAGCTTTAGGAAATCTCTTTGGTATTGTGGGGCCAGGCATTGAGCACCATGAAGATTGGGACTGAGATCTTTAATTTGACCTGGCATTCTATAGGGAGCCAGTACAGTGAGTGGAGGACTGATGTGAGGTGCTTAGAATCATAGAATCATAGAATATCAGGGTTGTAAGGGACCTCAGGAGATCATCTAGTCCAACCCCCTGCTCAAAAGCAGGACCAATCCCCAATTAAATCATCCCAGCCAGGGCTTTGTCAAGCCTGACCTTAAAAACTTCTAAGGAAGGAGATTCCACCACCTCCCTAGGCAACGCATTCCAGTGTTTCACCACCCTCCCAGTGAAAAAGTTTTTCCTAATATCCAACTTAAACCTCCCCCACTGCAACTTGAGACCATTACTCCTTGTCCTGTCATCTTCTATCACTGAGAACAATCTAGAGCCATCCTCTTTGGAACCTCCTTTCAGGTAGTTGAAAGCAGCTATCAAATCCCCCCTCATTCTTCTCTTCTGCAGGCTAAACAATCCCAGCTCCCTCGGCCTCTCCTCATAAGTCATGTGTTCCAGACCCCTAATCATTTTTGTTGCCCTTCGCTGGACTCTCTCCAATTTATCCACATCCTTCTTGAAGTGTGGGGCCCAAAACTGGACACAGTACTCCAGATGAGGCCTCACCAATGTCGAATAGAGGGGAACGATCACGTCCCTCGATCTGCTCGCTATGCCCCTACTTATACATCCCAAAATGCCATTGGCCTTCTTGGCAACAAGGGCACACTGCTGACTCAAATCCAGCTTCTCGTCCACTGTCACCCCTAGGTCCTTTTCCGCAGAACTGCTGCCTAGCTATTCGGTCCCTAGTCTGTAGCGGTGCATTGGGTTCTTCCGTCCTAAGTGCAGGACCCTGCACTTATCCTTATTGAACCTCATCAGATTTCTTTTGGCTCAATCCTCCAATTTGTCTAGGTCCCTCTGTATCCTATCCCTGCCCTCCAGCGTATCTACCACTCCTCCTAGTTTAGTATCATCCGCAAATTTGCTAAGAGTGCAATCCACACCATCCTCCAGATCATTTATGAAGATATTGAACAAAACCGGCCCCAGGACTGACCCCTGGGGCACTCCACTTGACACCGGCTGCCAACTAGACATGGAGCCATTGATCACTACCCGTTGAGCCCGACAATCTAGCCAACTTTCTATCCAACTTATAGTGCATTCATCCAGCCCGTACTTCCTTAACTTGCTGACAAGAATACTGTGCTTGCGGCAGCCTGTGTTGTTGAGGAGACATTCTGCATCATTCTCTAGTACTTGGAGTGTCCTGAAGTGATGGCTTCATGCTCAGCTACAGAGCATTGCTAGCCCAGCCAGGAGGTGACAAAAGTGTGTATATGTGAGGCCAAATCATCACCCACTGGGATGAGATGGAGTGGCCTAGCTAGCCATAAATGGTAGAATATGTTTCTTGTGGGAGTTAGGTGTCCGAGAGCAACGCAGGAGTACTCGTACTGAGCCACTGAGCAGACTGTCCTGTTACATTTCCCCTGTTTATGTTGATGCTCTTACTGGCTTTAAAAGCTCATTTCACTGAGGTACAAATCCTAATGTTCATCTCAGTTCACTAACCCCATCTCTGGAATTTCTATCCCATAACCCACCAGAAATGAGTGAGCAGTCAGTGACCTATGTGGACCTCAGATTTCATACACCTGCAGAGCAGAAGAGAAAACAAAGACCAAAGCACACCAGGGTCACAGGTACTGTATATTTATAATCTCCTGAATCTATGTCTAACATTATGCTTTTATCCCTACTCAAATCTCCCTCTTGAACTTTATCCCACAAACCCTAACATTATATATCAAGAATCTGTGTTAGAGTTTTTTTCTCAAATGTCAGTAGAACTATGTTGTTAGTTTTGTGCCAGTCTTTGTGATATGAAGGAGCCCCCAGAAATGCATAGTCTTCTAGGTATGGGAAGGAGATGGCTTTGTGCCTACAAAGCCCTGGAACACAATTATTTGATTGTGAAGTAATAAACCCTTCTGTCACCGGATGGTACTGGCCATTTATGAGGGAAGAGGCTAGTTCACTTGTGACTGGTCAGCTGACCCCAGTTGATCTATAAGAGAAGGCACCTGGGTGGATTGGTCTGTGAGCAAATATTTTTCATTTTGAGTTCCCTGTTCAGGTTTCCCAGAACTTCGGTGGCCTGCAGGCTCACCATGGAATCTTTCTGCCAGTCAGCAAAGCTTTGGAGCCATCACTCATGAGAAAGGTCTCTTGGACCTGAGGATAAGCACTGACACAGTTCCAGGCTTAACTACATCTTTGACCCCCCTCCAGCTCTTCCTTGAGGGCACCCACTGAAGATTTCGGCTTCCCAGCTGTCACATCTCTTGAAGCAGAGACCCACATCTCGCCTTCTGGGGGTTTAGGCTTGCAGTTCTCTGCACGTCATTGCAATTTCTCAGCAGGTCTGATTGGGGACCAGCTCCTGCAGTTAACTCTTTTCCAAGGGCCATTACAGTGTATTCCAGTTACCAACCAACCTTCAGAAAGCAAACTGTATTTATTCTTAGGGAAAAAGCATTAAAGAGAAAACATATTTTAAAACAATACAAGAACCTATATGCATGCTAAAAGCTTACCTAAGGTCACCCCCAGCTCCAACACAGGGCTGTGGTAGGGTGAGTCTTTCAAACTCTTGGTCCCGAGTTCATGTCAGTTTTTATGATCAGAAGCCAGACACCCAAATGGATAGTTCAACGGTTACTTTGTACAGCTCACGTCTTTGATCTGCAGTTTCTGAGAACAGGTAATTCCCAGTCAATGGCCCTCTCCTCAGGGTGTAGTTTTAAAAGGTCAGGTTTTTTTGAAGATAGCAGAAAATAATAAGAAACAAGTGTTGTACTCACTACCTTACAATGTGCTTTCTGTCCATCCCCATACTCTAACTGGTTACCGCCTTTGGGCCAAATGCATATGTCCTTACTAAATTTTACTCAGTCTTACTAGGCCATCACTGCAGAGAAAAAAAACATCAAGGCCAGATTCTGATTCCTTTCCTTATTCATAGTCACAGAATAAGATACAACTCAACATGAGTCACAATTGAAGAATCTGACTCTCAGAGAATTCACCCCTTGTTCTATTTATGACTCATCTGAGAACAGGCTTCAATTTTTAAAAAGTGGGTTTCTATATGAAATTATTCAGTGAGAAGTTTATGTTCCAACCTTTGAGTAGGCTGTCAACTATTTGCAGTGGCCACTGCTTCAAGAATTCACTGTTCATACTTCACTATTGGATCAATGTGATCGGTCACCTAAGTCACATGCTATTGTTTCTGCTTCCTAATTGGATGACTGATAAAGGTCAAACTGGAAATCTGACACAAATTTTGAACAATGTGTGTAATTAACCAGTTGAATAGATTACCAAGGAATGTGATAATTCTCCACCATTTGGAGTCTTTAAATGAAGATTTACTCTCTTTCTAAAAGATATGTCCCAATTCAACCACAAGTTATTGGTCTTGAAAACAGGAATTACAGGGTGAGGTTCTATGGCCTGTGTTACATTATGCAGGAACTCAGACCTGATGCTCATAATGGTGTCTTCTAGCCTTAACATCTGTGAAGTTAATGTCCCACCTACTGTGGTGACAATTTCTTAGAGCTGTCTTTCCATCCAGAAACCAGTGAGCAGGAAATAACCTACTCTGATCTGAAGTTTCATGCTCCTTCAAAGCAGTAGAGGCAACAAAGACCTACAAGTGCAGAGAGCAAAGGTATTATGCACTATGCGCTTCTGGTTCCTTACTTTCTTTTATTAGAGTGTTCATAGTCAAACATCCTCCTCCTGGTGTAGTCACTGCCCATGGCCTCATGTCTAAGGAACAATAAAATTAGAATTTTGTCTACTGTGGCCGGAAATGGCATGTTAATGGGAGCTCGCTTAGGACCACACTGGGCCAATGTCTGGGCAGAAATTGGGATGTGACAGATCTGGACTTCACCAGGAGTGACTGTTTTCTCCACGTCTTCTCAATTCACACAAGATTTTATTGAGCACATATTCAATAGCTATTATGATTGGATTGGTTTAGCTCCAGAGAGGTGGGTTCTGACTTTGGTAGACTGGTGTGGCTGAGAGCTCTGATCTGATCCCAGAGATCTAGCCATGTTTGCTTTCATTTTCTCTCTTTTTTCTGTTAGAGTCTCCTTCTCCATCTTCACCATGGCTCATTACAGTGATTCTGGGGCTCCTCTGCCTGGCTTTGCTAGTAACTGCAGGGGTTTTGGGTGCCATGGGTAAGTATTTGCCAAGAAGGCAACAAAACGTGATCTGAACCATTATAACGTTGAGAAGAGATCTTCCAATAAGCATTTGAGTGATATGTGTAAATGCATAAGTGAGCCACTGTCATAGTTCGCATTACTTTGTGAAAAACAACTGGTATTCAGAACCTGTAGCCTGCTGAGCTGTGATTTGAATTTTACCAGTGAAGCGTGAGAAGTTGAGATGCCTTTAAGGGTGCGTCTACACAACAGTTTGGAACAAGCAGGAGCCTTTCAGCCCAGGTCAACAAACTGTGGCTAGCAGGGCTTGCACTAGTGCTCTACAAATACCCGTATAGACAGCACTTCGAAGTTGCGTCTCTTGCTGCAGCTCCAGCTCTGAAGCCTAGGGAGCGGGGTGGTCCTAAGAGTCTTTCTGAGTTAAGACTGAAGTTGATTTGAAACTCTGACTACTGTTTAAATGTGGTTGGAAATGGCATCATGACTAGGACTGGGGGAATTTTTTTTCCCAATGAATATTTTATTTGCCCAAAAATGCATTTTCCCATGCACTGAAACTATTCATGTATTCGGATCGAATTTGTTGAATATTTTTGGGCAAAAACAATTATTTTTTTTAAAAAAGTGAAATGGTTTATATCAATGGTTTGAGAATGAAAGTATGAAAAATACTTGAACACAAAATTAAACGGAGAATGGAAAAAAATATTGTGGATTGAAAAATATCCCAAAAATGAAGTGAAACACAACCCCCCAGTTTTTTGTTTTGTTTCAGTTTTTTCATTTTATTTTGGCTGCTTTTAGATCTGAAATTAATTTTGTTGGGGTTTTTTTTGGCGAGAAAAACTGAAAAAAATAAGTTTTGGTTCGAAAGTAATCAATTTTTGTTCCAGATATTTCAGCTCCAAACCAAAGAAATTATGATTCATTCAGCTCTAATTGTGATACAGAACTGCGTGGCTCCATATTTTCTGTCCTGATTTTTCAATTTTGCTTAGTTTGTCAGTCCAAAAAAAAAAGGGGCCTTCATTCTGTTCTCACTTACATCAGTGTAAATTATGAGAATAGCTAGCCAGGAAATTTAAACAAAAATGACATTTTGACAAAAACCTCTTTGGTACATATTCTGTTAGTCAGATTTTAAACCCATGGAGATTGTTTTGTAAAAGGCAAAGCAGTGTTACAGCAATTCCTTAATTCCTTTAACATCAGAATAGAACTGAAATTCCATATTTTGTAACCCACTAATGAGCATGGGTTACATGTCCCCCTGTGTGCTAATCCACAGAGGATATGACTTGTTACAGCCCATGACTACTGACCTTTCTGTCTTTGGATATGTCTATGCTATGGACACTGTACCAGCATAGCTAAATTACCATAGCTTAGCTGGCATAACCCCAAAGCGTATACGTGACCTATTCCGATGGAAGGAGTTTTTCCATTGGAATAGAAACACCCATCCCCACCCTGAAATGATGGTAGCTACGTAGCATTCTTCCATTTACATAGCTGTATCTGTGCAGGGGGGTAAGTTGGCGTAACTATATCATTTAGTAGAATGTTTTTTTCACACTCCTGACTACCGTAGCTACGTTGACCTATCCCTCCAGGGTAGACAAAGTCTTTAACTCAAGCTGTAGGAGTTCATGCTTTTAGCTCAGAAGGTCTCCAGTTCAATCCCCAGTGTGTAAGCCATGATGACAACTGTCACAATTGCTGTTAGCATCCTTATAATGCAAAAGGCAAATGATTTATATAAGTGTATTTCATTTTGTTTTAACTGATTTCTTGGGATGTGGATTTAAGTTCTCCAGGCTTCCCATCAAGTGAGAAGACAGAATGAGGAACTTATCCAGAAACAGGATATTCTGAAAAACTTGACTCAATTGCAGGAAATTCTGAAAAACTGCATGCAGCAAAGAGACGATCTCCAAGCCAATAACACAGAACTCTCAAATGTTCTGAATAAGAAAGGTATCGATCAGAGCTCACTCTTCTGTTATATCCTTTATGGTAATATTGTTGCTTAATCAGAATTCAGCTCTCCTTGTTCTTATTAACAAAAAAGGGTACTTCTGTCCCTGTGCACACAGTGTACAAGGGCCTCATCTAAGTATTAATTACATGGAAAGCAACAAACAAATCTGAGCAAAAATATGGTGTCCTTAATAGTGGACATAATCAATGATCCCTGGCTCACTAGCTTCAAAGTAGAGAAACCTGGGCAGCTCCTTCCCAACTTACATCTCTCAATGGTACAAGGGAAAGACACTGATAAACAAAGGGATTTTGACAAATGCAACAGACAAATAGGCTGCTGCACAGAGAGATCCTCCTGCACTTCCCTCCCACAGCACCGACTCTGCGCTAGCTTGGTTATCAGGTTTTCATTCTAGTCAACATCATCATCATTGCCATCGTGAGGATTGCTTCCTCTCTCCACTAGTGCTCTCATTACCTTTCTTGTTCATTGTGATCTGAATGGAGCTGGCTGGGAAAAGGTTTCCTGTCCCATGAGCACTTTTGAGAATTCAAAATTTTCCCATTTCATGTTGGGATAAAACTGAGACCTTTCAAAGTTTTCCGTGAAAAAACAGAGAAGCTCCAGAGTAGGCGATAGCCTGGTGTTGAGGGATGAGGGAGAACCAGGGTTAAGTCCCTTTTCTGCCTGAATCAGAAAAGGGCCTTGACCCAAGTATCCCGTATCCCAGGTTATTTTGGGGGCACCAACATCAGCTTCATCCTAGCTGGCAAGACAAACACTACATTCCCCGTGAGAAATATACACACTAGCGAATACATGGTGACATTCAGTATCAAACTGCGTTGCACCCATCAATGCAGAACTATAACGGGTCTATATTGCTCTCTTTTTCCAGTAGATAAATGCAGCTCTTGCCCTGAGGGCTGGATACAGCATAGAGGGAAGTGTTACCATTTTACTAATGAAAGGAGCTCCTGGCAGAAGAGTAAAAAATACTGCTTGTCTCATGGGTCTAGACTGCTGAGGATAGAGAACAAGGAAGAACTGGTAGGGAATTTACCCTTTGCCTTATTTTCCTATATTTTCCAAACTACACCTGCCCAATATCTATCTGGTGGGGAAGTGGGATATGGGTATTAAATGAAAAATAACACTGGCAGGGTAAATGACTTTCTAAACTGTTTGTGTTCTATTCAGAACTGTGTCCCCAAGGGAGACTGGGCAGGTTTTGGGCACCAGAGAAAGAGTGAATGCAAATTTTATCACTGACTTCAAGAGTGATTAAAGAGATTAGTGCTCTACATAATATGAGGAAGGGACAGAGTCCATTCCTAGGGTCTGAGTCTCCTCTCACTCCATCGTGAATCATGACTTCCTCCATTGAAGTCAATGAAATGAAACCTATCTGAAAATAAAATCAAGCTTTGTCTCTCTTTAACAGAGGCTGGATATGCTGTTGGGTTAGTATTTCTGCTGCTTGGGAAGAGAACTCCTCATGTCTCATTAGTGATACCCCTGGCTGATGAGACAATTGTGTTGATTTGTTCTCCAGGGTATCCTATCAGTTCTTCTCAGCCAGGACGGTAGCTGTGATGCTTCCCGTGAGGGACAGGTGCAAAAAGATCCATAAAATCTATGGCTGACTTTTCTGGAAAAAATGGAGTGTGATTGGCCAATGTATGGGCATTACAACACACTGGTCCCGACTGGGACACATTAACCTCATTCTCATCCCTGGTATCCATACGCCTACCATGTAAATGCTTTAGTCTTGTTCCCAAACAGGATTTCATAAACAGATGGGCGTGTTTTCACTGGATTGGACTATTACGGAAGGGAGCTGCTACAAGCTGGATGTGGGAGGATGGCACAGCTCATTCCACTGACCTGTAAGTCTCTGGCAGATCTAGAAGTTGTTCACTTGTGTTTTACATCCTTGTGCATTTCTTACAGAATTTGCAGTCTGGCATTGCTACTGAACTTGTAGAATTATTGTGTATTTTTTACTCTTACAAATTCTCACAGGAAGGAGTGGTGCTGTTTGACTTTTTTAAATCTAAATGAATAAATATAATAAAACAATTGTACAACATTAGCAGTGGTAGCTGTAACTGTCAGAACTACATATTAATATAGACATTCACAAATATTCTAAATGGGATATTTCAAAGTTGAAACATTGATAAGGGTGATGCCACCATTACACTTAATGAGGAAAGGAAGAGACTACCCTCCTACCCCTGAACATTAAATTATACAACAACTGCAGTAAATTTAAAACAAGAGGCCACCTCAGCTAAATTAACAATCTCGAGCCAAAAACATTCCAAATCACAAAGAAATGCTTTTCATAGCTCAGCTTGCAGGACATGTTATTCTGAGAAGTGAAATTAATAGGTAAGGCAAGTTAACCCCAATATTTAGGCAGCCAAATGCAATGACACTGTTTGTGATTTTACAAAAATGGCATGGCTGAGTGTTAAATGTAGCTTTCCACCCCAGGTTCCAAGTAAAGAAGCAAGAGCCTGGAGAGTCCTGTGTACTTCTGAATGCAGGAGAAGCCACCTCCTATAACTGTACACAACAATATCGCTGTATTTGTGAGAAGAGAGCTGCTTAGCTGAAGCCTGCTGAACAACACAGGAGGATCACAGCATCCATGAGACACATACCCTGGGATGTTCCAAAGACAAAGAGAAATCACAACCCCTTCAATTTGCTGTGTTATCCTTCAGACTGAGGGGCTGCAGTTTCAGGTGATAAAACAAACAGCAGACTGTCAAGAAGCAGGGCAGACACCCCAAACTGGAATCTTCTCCAGCCAACCAGACCACTCCCACCATACTGAATGACTGTCATTCCCATCTGGGTTGATAAGAGTTGATTTCAGAGGCCATTCATGTAAATATTAATAAATACTTTGTAAAAAATATAGTGTTTGTGCACGGGGTGTTTTATGGAAAAATACAATTTGCCCCAAAAAGCTTATAGTGTAAAATCAAACAAAATACAATAAATGAGGCTCATACAGAGACAAAAGAGGAATGGGAGAGGAAGACAAGCATTCATAATAGTGAGACTCACCATCTTGGTGCCTGGGGATTGAGCTGGGGATGTCTAGAGTTAAAAGCCTGAGTCAGAGAAATAACTCCCTAGCTGGCAGCTGTTACACACTCACATGCTCTGTGGGTGGGGCACACAGGGGTACCTGTCACTCACACTCAGCAGTGGGTTACATACTTTCCCTGAATGGAGAAAGCTGGTTCAGGCTCACAGCAGTTTGAATCCCAGATCAGCTTCTATTTTATAGCAACTGCAATCTTGGCTATGACCACGGATTGAACTGGGGGCCTCCAAAGCTAACATCATGAGTCTCTACAGCTTGAGATAAACAAATGAAGTGCTTAAATTTGGCACTGTCACTCCCCCCTGCCTGGAGTAGCTCACGACCATGAGTGTCAAGCTTAGGGCAGGTTTCAGAGTGGTAGCCGTATTAGTCTGTATCAGCAAAAACAACGAGGAGTCCTCATGGCACCTTAGAGACTAACAAATTTATTTGGGCATAAGCTTTTGTGGGCTAAAACCCACTTCATCAGATGCATGGAGTGCAAAACACAGAAAGCAGTATAAATATTACAGCACATGAAAAGATGGGAGTTGCCTTACCAAGTGGGGGGTCAGTGCTAATGAGGCTAATTCAATTAAGGTGGACGTTGCCCATTTCCAATAGTTGACAGTTGTCCAGTCTAAATGTTTTTGAAGCCATTCTCTGGAATGTTCACAGTCTCCTTCAACAACCTATTTGTTCAGAATTTTTTAACAAGAATTGAAATGGCAATAAGAGATGAAGGGCTGGATTTCTAGCTGGTGTAACTTAATTGAGCTACTGAAGTCAACAAAACTTCACCAAACCATACCAGCTGAAGATCTAGGGGGGAGGGATAGCTCAGTGGTTTGAGCATTGGCCTGCTAAATCCAGGGTTGTGAGTTCAAACCTTGAGGGGGCCATTTAGGGATGTGGGGCAAAAATTGGGGATTTGTCCTGCTTTGAGCAGGGGGTTGGACTAGATGACCTCCTGAGGTCCCTTCCAATCCTGATATTCTATGATCTTGCCAAAGTTGGTCTTAGTTGCACAGGGCCAAGTTAGCCCCTACCAGACACAGGATCAGGGAGAATAAGGCTTAGAGCTGGTATTTAGTGAAAGTACCTGGACTTGTTTTGTAGAAGCTGTGGTTTAATGTTTGTAATATTTAAATGATCTCAGCAAAGTGCTGAATTTCCCATGTTGAGGTGGGCATCTGCATCTGTGAGAAGCTGAGCTGCTGTTGTGGTTTCACAGGAGCAATTTTTCTGTTTGGCAGGTTAAAGAACTTAATACATTGATTACCTTCTTGTTGGAATTATTAATAATATTTGAAATTAATATGGGAGACCACCAGATAATAATTTCACCTTAAATTCCTATATTAACTCTAAAGGCCAAATATTATTGTATACAATTGTTCTAAACATGCCTAACAGCCTAAAAATAAGTCATCACTGCACCCAATACAGTATCAAAGCATTCATAAACATCTGATCAGTATTCTTACAACTAGGCCAGACCTAAGGAACTCAGTGTCATCCTGGCATGAGTCAGCATGCTCAGGTTTGGTCTGACAAGGTACCATCAGATTCATGGCTCTCTTTATACCCTTCAGCTAACTTGCTACCCTTAACAAAAAACATGTCTGAAGCAGCTTATTCTAACTACTTTCCTTCCTCCAAAGTCTTCCTTTCCTCTCTTCTCCCCATTCCTTGCTTACTAGTGGAACCCCTGGTCTTAACTTTATTTTCACGGCCTTCTTTTATTTGCTGCTTAGGGCCTTTTCCCTACTAGCCACAAACTGTAAAGCAAATACATTATTTTCTTAACCAAATGTAAGCTACCTTTAATTCTTTTAATTTCATAACTATCTTTACGCTTGTGAAAAGTCTTTGCAACATGAATACTTACAATCCAGCTTATTGAAGACCTAGTGGCTTAATGGCAAATCCTCCTAATGATGAAAACTCTGCACATCAATTCATTTGGCATTAATTCAATATCAGTTACAATTAAACATTTCCTTGTTTAATGACATTTGAAAAGTTTGAAGTTCCTGGAAAATGTAGGACTTATTATCAGTTTATGAACATAGAAAACACTGGAGAAGAGTTTGGGGGTATTTTCCTTTCCATTCAACAGCTAAAAGTGAAACGGTGACATCAAGAGACTTGAAAAAGATGTATATTCTAGCAGTAAGGAATAAATCAAAAAGTTCCTTCACGATGGGGACTTCTTCATTTTGAGGAAGGGCAGATCATTTGTTGGAAAATCCTGGATCCTATCACTCACAATTATAAAGGGCCTGATTCCATCCCACTTTTGTTAGATGGCACCTCACTCCATGACTTGCTTCAATTCAACCCATGGGACAAACTGCAGAGTAAGAAACTACTCATTGATCATGAAGGTGGCAGACTCAGACCTGTAGTGCTTTGTATCATACAGGTGTACTACAAACAATGAGCCAATTCTCTAACAGGAGAAATCCAGGAGAGCTGATTTCTCAGCCTCTCTGAATCAGGCCACTTCTTTAGATGCCTAGCTGTGGCTAAGCATGTTTGCAATGTTTGGACTTAGACTCTGCACAGACCAGAAATGATTAGGGAAATACCTTACGAAAGTGCCCCTTATATACCTGTATGTGGACCAAGACCTGGGCTCCAGGTACAGAAGGGCAGGCAGGTACTGAATTGAGCAAAAGTCTGATTTGGGGGACTGCTTTGTTGCAGTTCAGCGCAACTGCATCTTTATCCCCTTTCTCCGGTCCAGCAAGGGCACCAACTCTAAGGTTTCCAGCCATCTAGCTATCACCTTCCTTAGGTGGAGACCCACTTCTCTCTCTCAATCCTGACGAGGATATTTCCAGGCTGAATAGTTCCCTGCTCCATTGTGTTATTCCCAGTCTGCCTAAACACACCTTGCTTGCTTTTCTCTTTTGATACTGATAACAGTGGAATTGTCACAGTTATAAGATTCCACAACCAGCACGTCCTATGAAAACATATTTTATTCTAAAGGTAAAAGCACTACAGAGAAAAACCTCTTAAAAACAATAAAAGAACCTACACTCCTCCGTAAGCTTTGATCTTGTGGTTACTGTACTGTACTGTGTGGTAGTGTAAATCAAGGGCATAATTTTGATTTCATTCAACAGATTTAGCACCCTAATAAAGATTTTATGGGAATGGGGAAAGAATCCCAGTAAAGCTGTGCACTAATTTATGGAATGTGAGGATTAGTGAGGGGAGACCATGCAATAACCATATGCTTGTGATTAATGCATTTTAGTGTCTTTGCTCCCAGAGTAGATTGAACTAACTGTAAAAGCCATATTAAAGTTTTTCCTTTTTTTGAAAGGGGAAAAAAAAGACACCACCACATGGCTGGGTTAAAGTTGTTTGGGTGCACTAAGTGTGCAATATGTTTGTATTACCCTAAAGCATTGATCTGTTCTCTGAATCTCAACGCAATCTGCATGTAGTATTTTTTGGGGATTTTTTTTCTTTGTCCTCCTTTTTTCTTTTCAGCTGTTTGTTTGTTTGTCTAAATTAAAAATTTCAAAGAAGCTTTTAATATATGATGTTTCTAATGATCTGAATATATGATGTATCAAATCTATTTTTTTGTAATTTAACGTTTGGGGCCAGATCCACTATTTAGTAAGCGTGCCTGGACTCCATGTGAGTGTCTAATTTTAACTGCTCTGGCTTAACAATTATAGCTTTTAAATGGTCCCACTGACATTTTGAAGTTACCATGCTGAGGTGGGCGTCTGCATGTGTGAGACGCTGAGCTGCTGCTGTGCTTTCACTGGAGCAGTTTTATTTCATTGTGAAAGCCAACTTAACAGTCACTTGCACGACAGCAAATCTCATCTAACAGAAAAAAATGTAGGAATCCACTGATAATGCTCTAATTCAGCACAACTGCACCTATTCAATACCAGTTACAACTAAACATTTCCTGTTTGATGTCCTTTGAAAAGTCTGTATTTCCTGACTAAAGCAATACTTAAGGTTAATTAGTTTACTTAGTGGAAAATGAACACATTTTTTTGCTTTTGTTTTCTTCCCCCCATTAATTACACAATAAGCATGGGAAACTCAAACAGTGACAGCAGGGGACAGGAGACAGAATTTACATTCTAACCATGAAGAATTGATCAAAAATGTCCTACACGTTGATTTCATCTTCATTTTGTGTGAGGTCAGATCGTTTTGTTGGAAAACCCTGGATGCTGTCAATTATAATCACAATGGCTCTGATTCTGTTACACTTCTTGTATGGAATAACTCACTCCATGACTTGACTCAATTCAATCCACGGGACAAACTGTCGATGAAAAGACTGTGCTTTCATCATGGAGCTCGTATTGCGGGTTTAGTCATGGTTCGCTAACACAGTGCTGAACGTGGTTTGTTCTTCTCCATACAATTCCAGAAACTTCTAGTTGTTGAGTGTTACTTATGCATCTGCCTAGCAACAATGACCCAGACGCAACTCACTCCCCAATAGATCTCTTAAAGAGATATCTCCCGATTAGGCATGTGGGTTACAATAGCACAGCTTGCTAATTCAGCACACCTCAATGTTACTCATAAAGAAAGACCACAGGTACGGTTCATTGACAAAGGCACTCGGCCAGGTTTATTGTCCTCATGGCACAGTACCAGTGCCCTGCCTCCGTGGTTACAGGTACACTAACACACGAGTTCTCCATTGCAAGGAATGGCTCAGTCAGCAGCATGAATCTCTGCTGTCCCCTAGGCCACACAAAGGGTTATACTGAAGTACCCTGACATTTATAGACTACAACTTAGGTACCCCCTCATGTCTTTCATGATGTCTGCTTGTTACCTCCTCTTGTATCTTGCTCCAGGTGTCTTGGGCTAAATATCCCTAGTCATCACTTCAGTGAAACCATATTATTTTGTGTTAGGTCAGGAGGTACCTGGGCTAATCTTTTGGAGTGTGTTCACACACATACCCAATGTCTGTTGCTTCTTAGGAGCACCTGCATTTTGGCAACACTAGCAAGACCTTTGTCAAGGTCATGTAAAATTGTAAGCATCTGCTTTAATACATGCCCTGACTTTGGTTCATGGCATGACCTGATTTTGCTGATATGCTTCAGGCCTCAGATCTTTCCGCAGGCCTAGTGCTCCAGGCGCCTCTCTCTCTTTACTACAGTAGTGAAGACAAAGTCCACAAACAAGTCCTTGTCTCTGCACTGAAGAGGGATGAAGAGCATGTTATTGCTCTTACAAACCATGTCGTCCAACAATATGACAATCCCATTGTGACATACCAGGCTACAGTCTAGACTAATGAGCAGCTGCGTCACCCTTCCCCTGCAATCTTGGGTGCCTTACAATGTCTTGTTGAAGGAGTTCCACTTGTGCCTCTCACAAGCAGCCTTCCAGCATGCAAGCCACACCCTGAGTGTCTGTGTGTAACTGCAGCCTGCCAGCCACACTTGGGTTACATTCTGGCTCTCACCAGCCTTGGTTATACTGCAGGGTGACCCCCAACACACTCTCTGTCTTAAATTTACCACCAGAAATGTATGTCCTGTTCTGCCCAGCCCAATCATGAACAATACAAGTTACATTAAGTCAGTTATTTCTTTAATGAAATAATATACTGTGGTACAGCATGGCCACAGGGCAGCAGGAGAGTGTTTTTTGAAGCAGAAAAGAATTCTATTTGTGTAACACTTACAAGAAATCACCAAAAAGGATAAAGCAAAACTATGCAACAAAACAAAAGCAAACACAAGGTATAACACAGCAGCCTTCAGGAGGGAGAAGTGTTCAGGCAAGCCTGGGCCCAGAGCAGGGGAGCTTCCTCGACACACGTGGTCTTCCACCCTCCTGAGTTACCTGGTGGCCTAGAGCGGGGGGGCTTCCTCGACACTCATGGTCTTCCATCCCCTCGAGTTACCTAGTGCCACGCCCAGTGTCACCGATTAACCCTCTCCTGAGAGTGCCCGACCAGATGGGCACGGCTGCGGGGTGGGCGGTTTGGGGGTGGGGGGAACGTACACCACCTGTGATAGGACCCCTCCTAGGTGACAGTGATGATGGTAACCACAGCAGCAACGGCTGGGGCTGGGGTCTCTCGCTCTTCCCCTCAATCAAAGGGTCAGACGGAGGGAACCGGACGGGGTCACTGAGCAGAGAACCTCGGACAGTGCCCACCGCTCCTCGAAGGCGTCAAGGGAGTCGGTGGATGCCGCCCAGAGGAACTCCGCCCGGATACGTGAATGTACTGAGGATCGGAAAACGGCCCTACAATCGCAGGACGCTTCATTAGCCAACCTCCCCTCTCTGGTTTTATAAATGGCTGTTTTAGCTAGGGCTAGGAGGAGGTTAACCAGGAGATCTCGCAATTTTGTGGGGCCACGGATGGGGAGTGTGTAGATAAAAAGGTGAGGGGAAAAGTGTAGCCAAAAGCGTAATAAAATATTTGTGAGGAGCCGGAGAAGCGGCTGCAGCCTGGCACACTCTAAATATACGTGCGCCAGGGTTTCCCTCATGGTGCAAAAAGGGCAAGTATCCAGGATGGGGGTGAACCATGTCAAAAACACGCCCGTGCTCACAGCTCCGTGAAGGAGCCGCCAACTAATGTCCCCAACGGGCCTCGGGACCAAGGTGGAATACAGGCTGGCCCACCGGGGTTGCTCACCCTCCAAAGGTGGCAGGAGGTCCTGCCACTTTGTATCGGGACAGGACACCAGGGTGTGGGCGTGAAGGGTGTGAAGCGTGAGTGTGTATAGATATTTCCGTGGCGCGATTTGGAAGCTGACTGGCTGCAGTTCATGCAGCCGGCTCGCAGTAAAAGGGTGAGGGGTTTGTTGGGATCTACGGGGTAGGGGCCCAATTGAAAGGTCCGATGGGCCTGGGGTAGAGGGTGGGCGTGGTACGCCCTCGCGCAGGGCTCGGTTGAGATAAGCCCGAGCACCGGGTGTCAAGGTGGTCTTCACCTCCTGAAGTACACGCCGGGGGGTACGAGGACTGGAGAGCCCATGCGCTGAGCGAGCGTCAGGGGATCCAGCCAGTCTCCCCGGTCGTAGTCCAGGAGGTCTCCGACTCTGGTGACTTCCACCAGGACCAAACTCTGGCGCACCGAACGGGACTCTGCCACCTGCACACGGAGCTGGGGGTTGTATAGCAGGGGCTCCACGAGGTGATCTGCTCCCACGGTGGCCGCCACGGACCTGGTAATTGAAAACAGTTTCCAGGTCCAGAGGAGGTCCTGGTAGAAGACCAGCAGCCCGGAGAGGTCTCGCGGAAAACCTCTCGGACAAAGATAAAAGAGCTGCCGGTTGTATTGGAGCCCTTGGAAGCGGCGCAGGAAGGCGTGCGCCAATATGCTCCACGTCGAACTACCTGCACTATAAAGGAGCCTCTGCAGGGCCTGGAGGCGGAAGACACGGACCTGAGTGTGCAGACACTTCAGGCCCTGCCGTCCTTCCTTCAGGGGTAGATGAAGAACCCCAACAGGGGCCCAGTGCATTCCTCACCAAAGGAACTCTAGAATCGATGTCCGGAGGTTGGTCAGGAAACCCGGGGCCGGGACCAGGGTGTTGAGCCGGTACCAGAGCGTGGACAGGACTAGTTGGTTAAGCACCAGTGCTCTCCCTCGGAAGGAGAGACATCGGAGTAGCCTCGTCCATTTCCGGAGCCGCTCTATCATCCCGCCTTCTAAATTTTGCCAGTTCTCCGGCAGAGAAGGGTGCGTGGCAGAAAGGTAAATGCCTAGGTAGAGCAGTGGACCCGCGCTCCGCCGGATGGTCTGAAGCGCGGGTGGGAGGGAGCTCACCAGCCGCCAGTCCCCCACCGCCAAGCCAGAGCTCTTGACCCAGTTGACTCGGGTGGAGGAGGCTGCTGAATAGATGGCCTGGCAAGCCTCCACCCGTGCCAAGTCCCCCGGGTCCTGGACCATGAGGAGCACGTCATCAGCATACGCCGACAGGACCAGTCGCAGCTCTGGCTCCTGCGGCACCAACCCCGTCAACCTCCTGCGGAGGAGACAGAGGAAGGGCTCGATCACCAGAGCGTACAGCTGGCTCGAGAGGGGGCACCCCTGCCGTACTCCTCGCCCGAAGCTGACCCATTCGGTCAGGGTCCAGTTGAGCCTAACCAGACACTCCATGGAAGAGTACAGCACCTGGAGAAAACTCACAAACTGAGGTCCGAATCCAAACGCCTACAGAGTGCCCAGGAGGTACCCATGGTCCACTCTATCGAACGCCTTCTCCTGATCAAGAGACAGGAGGGTGAGCGACAGACCGTCTCTACGCCCGAGTTCCAAAAGATCTCGGACTAGAAATAGGTTGTCAAAAATGCTGCGACCCGGGACAGTATAGGTCTGGTCTGGGTGGATCACGTCCGCCATCACGGACCCTAGCCGCAGCGAGATTGCTTTCGCTACGATTTTGTAGTCCATGCTAAGGAGTGAGACAGGACGCCAGTTTCGTAAATCGCAGAGGTCCCCCCTCTTCGGCAACAAGGAGAGCACTGCTCGCCTGCACGAAAGAGGGAGGACCCCGCCCTGCAAAGACTCAGCCCAGACAGTGGCTAGGTCTGGGCCAAGGATGTCCCAGAACGCACGGTAGAACTCCATGGTCAGCCCATCCATGCTCGGAGATTTATTGGTGGGCATGTGACGGAGGGCTTCCGAGAACTCAGCCAGGGTGAGAGGCAGCTCTAGTTGGTCTTGGTCGCCCACGCTGACCGTGGGGAGTTCCTCCCAGAGCACCCCGCAAGCGCCAGGATCAGTCGGATCCGGGGAGAAAAGGCTGGTGTAGAAGTCACGGGCCCTCCCACACATCTCCACCGGATCCGTGAGGGGGGCACCGTCTTCTGCTAGAAGGCAAGTGACGTGTTTCTTGGCCCCCCTCATTTTCTCCAGGGCATAGAAGAAATGGGAGCCGCGATCCAGCGGATGCGGGATCGAACAAAGGCACCTCGGGTCCGATGGTCCTCGCGGGCCTGGAGCTCCTCCTGCTTCTCCCGGCACGCTCCGTAGAGAAATGGGTCCTCGGGGCTGGCGCCAGATGCCTCTCCTTCTCTAAGACCTCCCGTTCCAACTGCTCTATCGCTGCATTTCTCAGTCGGCTGGTGCCCCGGGTGTAGTCACGGCAGAAGAGCTTGGCGCGCACCTTCCCTAGATCTCACCGTCGCCGCGCTGAGGGAAAGGCACGCCGCTGCTCTCGCCAGGCCAGCCAAAACTCCCGGAAGGACGTCATGAAACTCTCATCCTCCAACAGGCTGTTGTTAAAGTGCTAATAGGCTGGCCCCGGCCTCTCTGCACGGAGGGAGGCTGTTATGGTGGCTAGATGACGGTCGGAAAATGGGGCTGGCTGAATGTTGGAGGAGTAGGCCTGTGATAGATGGAAACGGGATAAATAAATACGGTCCAACCAAGAGTGGTGTGACCGATGGGCCTCCACCCGGACAAAGGTGAACGTGGAAGTGTCATTTGGGTGGTGGTCACGCCAGACGTCTACTAGGGAGTGATGTTCGATTATTTCTCGGAGAATGTTTGCAGCGGCCGGGCTCAGCTCGGCCCCTGAGTGGTCCTGTTCCTCGAGGGTGGTGTTAAAGTCCCCTCCCAGGACTAAGCACTCATGAGAATCTAGGGTGCTGAGGAAGTCGGACACCCGCTGATAGAATTGCGGCCGCTTCGGGCTTGTTGTTGAGGCATAGATGTTAACGAGATTGACCACGAGCCCCTCCATACGGACTCGGAGATGCAGCAGGTGGCCCAGCCTGGCCTCAGTGACCCCTAGCACCTCGGGCCGTAGGTTGGGGGAGAACAGGGTCGCCACTCCAGCTTGTCGAATCATGAAGTGGCTGAAGTAGACCCCATTCCTCAACTCCAGCCGCCAGCTGACCTCGGCGGTCAGATCTGTATGAGTCTCCTGCAGGAAAACCACAGAGTACCCCCTTCCCAAAAGTAAGAGAGCACCTGGGACCTGCGGAGAGCCATCCTACAGCCCCTGGTGTTCAAAGTTGCAATAATGATAGGTGTCATGCGGAGGGCTGGGGGGGTGGGGGTTCCTTATTGGCGGGGGTGTTCGCAGCCCCCAGCGGGTCGCGCAACAATCCGTGACCCATCCCATAAGTGAGTAAATCGTCAAGCAAGCTGCGGGCCCTCCCGTAGGCCGCAGCACCGTGCCTTCCTTTCCCTTTACCCTCCTTTATAAGGGCCCTTGTGGCCTGGAGGATTTGATCAAAGTCCCCCCATAGCTGGAGAGCTAGCTGTACCCTGTTGCGGGAGCCACGGATGTCTTCTAAAAACTCTCGCAACGCTTTTCGCAGCTCATGGGGGGGTGGGGTTGCGATTTCCAGGTTATTCCCTGTTGGGGCTCTTGGTGCAGCCTCATGGTTCACTGAGGCAGGCAGGCAGGGTGCAGACCACCGACGGAGAGTCTGACAGGCTAAAGTTATTAGGTCCGTCTCAAGCCTTGGGGTAGAAGAGGATAGTGGAGGGAAAATTGCAGCTCCTAATGGGTCGCATCAGGAAAATGCAAAGGCTGCTCCTTGGGGGGAATCCGCAAAAAACAGGAAAGAAATAACCGCAGAGGCGGCAATAGCATTGCAGGAGGAGGTGGATTGGGCAGGGACAGGGACAGGGGCGGGGGCGGGGGCAGAGGCAAGGCTCTGGACTTCGGGAGGCAAGCAGCTGAGAGGTGGTGCCTCCCGAACAGATTCAAGGGTTAAGGGGGTGGGGAGGGGGCTCCCAGTGATACTGGGCGCAGGCTCTGTGGTGGATTTGGCAGCCATGGCATCAGGTGGTGGACCACCTTCTGCAGGGTGCTCACCCAGGAAGGCGGTTAGGGGGAGGGAGCATGGGGAAAGGGGGACTGGGGTAAGGTTGCCCAGATCGAGGCCAGCCAGCAGTCCAGGGTCAAACCAGGGTCAAACCTAGGGCCTCAATCTCCTCATACATGGAGGAGAGGTCGTCTTCTGCCACCCTGGGGGTCTCCCCTTTGGCGCCCGCTACGACGGTCACTTAGGGGTTCGCGGGGGGTTTGGGTGATATTCGGGCAGAAGGGGCTTCCTCAGGGGCCTCGGAGGGGAGGGTCTCCCGTGGAGGGGAGATTCTACCTTCCAGTGCTATTTTGTCTTCCCCTCCTGACACCAGTGGATGGATCTCACTCGTGGGCACAGCGGAAGGCTCAGTGTCAGTGCCTCCCTTCCTGGTCTTCCGGGGGGCCTCCGCATCAGATGGGTGCAGCGGACCTCGAGCCTTCCGCTTGCCTCGCTTTCCCTGGACTAGGGTCCAGCCCTCCATCGTCTGGGGGCTGGTTAGCAGGGGTCGTGTCGGGGGGCAGAGGCAATGGTTCAGGGGCTCGGGGGGGTAATGGTGAGGCAGCATGAGGGGGGGGCGGTTCTCCTTGGGCGGGCCCTCTCCTATGCCCGGTAATATCCTTGCTGCACCCTCCTCCATAGGCTCTGCTGGATTGTTAACAGCAAGGGCGGGGCTCCCTTGCTCGTTTGGGCGTCGTAGGGGAGGTGTCTCTTGGGCCCGGGCAGGAGCAGCGGTGGATCGAGCAGGAAGCGAGGTGATTTCAGATGTCGGGTGGCCAGGGGTGTCGGCAACGACGGAGTTGATGTCCTGCTGGGTCTCGGGGGTCTCGGGGGTCTTGGGTACCCCTCCCCGCCGGGCCAAGGGGCAGTCTCTTCGGACATGCCCCGCTGATCGGCAGAGGTAGCACCGGGCCTCTCCTGTGGAATAGTAGACCCTATAGCGGGCTTCCTGGTAGGGGACTAGGAAGGATCCCTCGAGCGCCTCTCCGTCACACGCCGGCGGCGGTAGAAGCTGCACTTGCCGGCGGAACGAAAGGACGTGACGGAGGGTGGGGTCCTTGCAGCCCAACGGGAGAGGGCTGATGACAGAAACGGGTTTCCCCAGGGTGGAGAGAGCAGGTAACAGGGCGGCACTGGGTAGAAAAGGAGGGACGGAGGTCAGGACTAGGCAGACGCCCAGGTCTTCCAGTGGCTCCAGGGGGACAAACACCCCCCCCACCGCCAGGCCCTTCTCCACCGCCTCCTGGGCGGCAGCCTCTGATGCTAAGAAAAAGACGACCTTCTCTTACATTTTGGAGGCTGCCACAATAGCCGTGGGTCCTACCACCTTTGCCAACGCCTGCACGTATGTCTCCACGTCGGGCGAGGCGGGCACCAGGAGGCAACGGATGCCATGCTTCCTGGTCATGGTGGGAAAGGGGCTCCGGCCGCTATTGATGGTAGCGGAGGCAGTGGGTGGGTGAGATGATGAGGCGGCAGGCGGGGGGAGGGTGCCACCGCCCGGGCATACTCCCTGGGGGCTGGGGGAGACGCTCACAGAGCTCGCAGAGCTGGTGGAGGGAACAGTGGGGAGGGACGCCATGGTCGATGATGAAGCCACAGTGGTGGGGACAGCCCCTGCCATGGAGGGCTTGGTGGTTGTGGCAGGGCCCTTCCCCTTCTTCTCACCCTGGCCTTTCCGGCTAACCGGGGGGGGGGCTTTCCTAGAATCTGGGGGGGGCGGTGGGCATAGCAGTGGCAATAATCGCCCCGGTGCCTCTGGCTGCCGATGCCCCAGGGGGGCGATGGCAGGTATTTTGGCAGCAGTAGTGCGGGGGGAGGCTTGGGGGTTGGGCAGGGGGGTAGGTGGGGGAGGGGCAACTGAAGTTATTAGAGGGGCCTCACCCCTCTCATTCCCCGCCATCGTGAGCAGGGAGAGACGGGGAGACACCAGGAGGAGGGGGAAACAGATTAACCACTTCTCTCTGTTGGGCTGCAGGCGGTGGGGGGGGGAGGCAAATGGGTCGGACTGGACAGGGGAGGGAAACAGGAGTTGGGGTCAGGTAATAGGGACAAACTGTGGGGTGGGCAGTTCAGGAGGAGAGGGGGGACGTGGACCCACGCGCGTTTGTCCAAAGAGTCTTGTTTGGTCGGTTGTTGTGTCTGGTCTTGATGATGGAATTCAGGGCAAGCAGTTGAGTCTAGAGGCAGATGGCAAGTTGCCAGCAGGGACGGATGGCGGGGGGGGGGCCGTGACAGTTGTAGTAGTGTTGGGGGGGGCACCGATGGCTCAGGGGGCAGCTCCGTGCCACACCCCCTGTGCCTCTACAAACGCAGTTAAGACACAGTCAAACTCCCCACACACGAGAGTACAGTTCAAAAGTTACTCAGTCTTACAGCCCCCTCCACAATGATTTGTAGCTCCCCTGGGTGATGTCTCTGTCAGCTGTCTTCTCTCCTGGTCTTTGTGGAGCATTCCAAAAATGCCAAGCAGATAAGAAGACGATTAATTGCAGGTCCACAAATGAACAGCAAAATGGTTGGGTCTGGGGGCGTCCACTCCCCTCCTCCGGGAAGCGGGTCGGCAGTCCTCCCCCCCTCCTCCGGGGGTTGCAGCTGAAGCAGTAGCAGCATCTGAGGGCAGGCGTGCGGGGGCTGGCAGGCAAGCTGGCAGCCGACCAGCACTCGAACGGCAGCAAAGATAAACAGCAAAAAAAAAAAAAAAAAAAAAAACGAAGAAAAAGCGTCTGGCCCGGTCGTGGCAGGGGGGAACTGAAGCAGGGGCAAGAAGCACGGAAAGCCCAGGCCAGAGGGCAGCAGGAGAGTGCTAGAAGGGAGGCTTCTTCCCTGTAAAGGGAAGAAAGTTTGCTATAGATTAATTAAAACACCTGAAGCCAATTAAAGCACCTGAAGCCAGTCACCTGAGAACCCTCCCTCCCCCCCACTTCAATCAGACAAGGGAAGGAGTTGAAGCAGAGTGGATTGGTGTTGGAGCAGAGACCAGTTTGGAGGGAAGCAGAGGAGAGTTTGCAGAAGTGCTGTGGTGGGCTAAGAAGACCAAGACCCTAGGTAAAAGGACACCTGGTTTGTGCAGAGGGGGTGGGGAGGAAGCCCCACAAGCTGAAGGGCAGGAGAGGGAAGTAGCCCAGGGGAAGGACCACTAGTTCAAGCTGTTTACCGCTATCCCTAGGGCCCATGGGCTGGGCCCGGGGCCCTCCCTCTCCACTCCCCTCCTTTAGGACACTAGTGGGGCAGTTAATACCCCAGTTCAGGGGCGAGAAACGGTGACCTGAACCCTCCCCAAGAAGAGAAAGCACGAGACCCATCAAAGTGGTGCCAGCATTTTGCCACAATACACACAACTTGTCATCCCAAATTGAGTTTCCAAGACATTTCAATTTAAACACACTGGATTAGATAAAACAATTAAATGAATTTATTAACTATAAAGAGAGATTTTAAGTGAGTACAAGTAATGAGGCATAAAAAGCCAGAAAGTGTTACAAGAAAAAATAAAGATAAAACATTATTGGTACCTAACTTAGCAAAATATGTCAAATTCAAACAAAGTTTTCTCACCACATGCTTTCAGCAGTCTTACCTATCACACTTCTGTGGTCAGGACCCCTCCCTCAGTCCAAGAGTGGGCAGAGAGAAAGGGGTACCTTGAGGTGTTTGTTCCTCCTTTTTATAGTTTCAGTCCCCCTCTTGAAAACATTTCCTGCTGGGTAGTAGAATACAAAGAGTCTATGTTGAAGGATGTCCCCTGTTGCTTTTTTCTCACCTGTTTGAGCTTCCTTTGTTTCCCTTCATTCTTCATGATTCTGTTTACTGCTTAAATGCAACTTAAGCAGGGCACACATTCCTTTGTCTGAGACAGACCTGCTTGCCAACCTCAGTTTGCAACATGTATTAATAGCACCATAAAGTGGAATCTTTTAATTTCACATGCAGGCTGCCACACACATGTTATCAGGATGATACAGATCAACAAATTATGATATTAAAATGATAGAATTATGATTAAATTAAAATGATACTTTACAAGGCATACTTCTGTACAAAATTTTTTACAATAGTGTGTAGGATATGAATACAGGTTGTCGCAGGGTCACTCGCCACACTGGCGCTTCCTGCTGGCCATTTTGGGAATTAGCTCTGGTCAGCAGGTGTGCCCTCTAGTGGTGCTGGCTCTCCCATCCTTGTCTCCGCCTTCAGATCCACTGTAGTTCCAGTCTCACTGCCTCTGCTTTGTGGCACAGCCGTCCGACCGTGTCACAATCTGGGTTCCCCCCTTCTTCAGGGACTCCTTCCGCAACCATCTAGCTGCTCCTTGCAGTGGCTTGGCAGTCCATAGCCTGTCTGCTTCTTCAGTGGTGAGTGTGGGTGGGTGGGGGGGGTAGACCCAGGTCCACCCACTACTCTGCTACTCAACAGCTTCCTGCTGGTCCTCCTTTCTTTCTCCACCAGTCTGTCACAACTCCCTGGGCCACTTCCATGCAGCCCCAGCATCTTCGGCTCCTGCCTCTTGTTCCTTCACAGGGGTACATTCTGTCACAAACATTTGACCTTGAGTCACATCCAGAGTTGCTTATGAACATTGGAAGATGGGAGGGATGAGCAAGGAAAGCTACCTAGTAAGCTTCAGAAAGCGTAGGAATAAATTGATAACTGCCAAAAGCCAAGCAGTGCTGGACGTTGCAAAGTGAATTAAAACCAATAGTAAAATGTTCCATTGCCATATCATAGAATATCAGGGTTGGAATGGACCTCATCTAGTCTAACCCCCTGCTTAAAGCAGGACCAATCCCCAATTTTTGCCCCAGATTTCTAAATGGCCCCCTCAAGGATTGAGCTCACAACCCTGGGTTTAGCAGGCCAATGCTCAAACCACTGCTCAAACCACTGAGCTATCCCTCCCCCCCTAAAGAAAACAAGGAAAGAAGAAATGGGATCGCTAAGCACTGAGGATGCGGTGGAGATTGAAAATAGTCTAGGCATGGCCCAACACCTAAATAAATACTTTGCCTTCCTTTTTAATAAGGCTAACGAAGAGATTAGGGATAGTGGCAGCGTGGCTAATGGGAATGAGGATATGGAAGTAGAAATTACCACATCTAGGTGGAAGTCAAACTCACACAGCATAATGGGACTAAATAGGGGGACCTGGATAATCTCCATCCAAGAATATTAAAGGAACTAGCACATGAAATTGCAAGCCCAGTAGCAAAGATTTTTAATGAATCTGTGAACTCGGGGCTTGTACCCTATGACTGGAGAACAGCTAATATAGTTCCTATTTTTCAGAAAGGGAAAAAAGTGATATGCAAAACTATAGGCCTGTTAGTTTGACCTCAATTGTATGCAAGGTCTTGGAACAAATTTTGAAAGAGAAAGTAATTAAAGACATAGAGGTTAATGGTAATTGAGATCAAATACAACATATTTTTCTAAAAAGTAGATCTTTGAAGATCAGCCTGATCTTCTTTGGTGACTGATTTTTAGACAAAGGAAATGCAGTAGATCTAATCTACCAGAATTTCAATAAGTCATTTGATACCGTTCCACATGGGAAATTATTAGTTAAATTGGACAAAATGGGGATTAATAGGAGAATTGAAAGATGGATAGGGAACTGGTTAAATGGGAGACTACAATGGATCATGCTGAATGTTGAATGGTCGGACTGGAGGGAGGTTACTAGTAGAGTTCCTCTGGGATTGGTCTTGGGACCAATCTTAATTAACATTTTTATTAGTGACCTTTTCACAAAAAGTGTGAGTGTGCAAATAAAATTTGTGGGTGACACAAAGTAAGGAGGTATTTCCAGTACAGAAGAGGATTGGAATATCATACAAGAGGATCTGGATGACTTTGTAAACTGAAGTGAAAGAAATGTGGCAAAATTTAATAGTGCAAAGTGCAAGCTCATGTATTTAGGGACTAACAACAAGATTTTTTGCTAAAAGCCAGGGACTTATCAGTTGGAAGTGACAGTGGAGGAGAAAATCCTGTGTGTATTGGTGGGTCACAGGATGGCTATGAGCCACCAATGAGCATTGGCCATGAAAAGCGCTAATGAAGTCCTAAAATGCATCAGGTGAGGTATTTCCTGTTAAAACAGGGAAATGATAGTACCATCGTATGTGGTACTGGTGAGACCTCATCTGGAATGCTGTGTGCAATTCTGCTCACCCATGTTTAAGAAAGAAGAGTTTGAATTGAAACAGGTACACAGAAGGGCTAATAGGACAATGCAAGGAATGGAAAATGTACCTTATGAGAGGAGACTCAAAGAGTTTGGCTTTGGGGAGGTGTGATTGCTCTCCATAAATACATCAGAGGGATAAATATCAGAGAGGGAGAGGAATTATCTAAGTTCAGTGCCAATGTGGACACAAGAACAAATGGATATAAACTGTCCATCAACAAGTTTAGGCTTTAAATTAGGCAAAGATTTCTACCCATCAGAGAAGTGAAGTTCTGGAACAGCCTTCCAAGGGCAGCAGTGGGGGCAAAAAGCCTAACTGGCTTCAAGACTGATCTTGATAATTTTATGGAGGGGATGGTATGATGACCCTGCCTACAATAGGAGCAAAGAGTCCTGTGGTGCCTTATAAACTAACAGACATATTGGAGCATAAGCTTTCATGGGTGAATGCCCACTTCGTGGCATGTAGCTGATCTGCAGCTGCTAGAAGTATATATCTCCGACGGCCAGTGATGTGACACTAGATGGGGAGGGCTCTGAGTTACTTCAAAGAATTCTTTCCCAGGTGTATGGCTGGTGGGTCTTTCCCACACGCTCAGGGTCTGACTGCTCTCCATATTTGGGGTTGGGAAGGAATTTCCCCCCTCGGGTCAGATAGGCAGAGACCGTGGGGGCTTTCTTCTTTTGCACCATGGGACATGGTTTAAACTTGCAGCTTTAAACTAGTGTATATGGTGGATTCTCTATAACTTGAAGTCTTTAAACCATGATTTGAGAACTTCAGTAACTCAGTCAGAGGTTAGGGGTCTATTACAGGAGTGGATGGGTGAGGTTCTGTGGCCTCGATGTGCAGGAGATCAGATTAGATTATCATGATAGCTCCTTCTGCCCTTAAAGTCTAAGAGAAATACTACATATTTTAAGTGTATGCAACAGGTTGCCTTTTCTCTTAGAATAAGTTTTCCTGAATAATTATAATGTAGGACTATCAGAGAGTCAGCCTCTTCATTTCCTTGAGGGGTAAAATTACACACTTTCACCTTTGATCAGCAGGCCTGTTCTAAGGGTTCATATTGTT
Organism: Caretta caretta; assembly: GCF_965140235.1. NCBI lineage: Eukaryota > Metazoa > Chordata > Testudines > Cheloniidae > Caretta > Caretta caretta. Next base: position 215,763,196 of record NC_134206.1, read on the forward strand.
TTCTACAACAGTTGCCATAAATCTCTCTTAGCCAATCGTCTAGGGCAGTGGTGGACAACCTGCAGCCTGGGGGCTGCATTCAGCCCATTGGGGTGATCTGCTGGCAGGCCACAAGACAGTTTGTTTACATTGACTGTCCGCAGGCATGGCCGCCCGCAGCTCCTTATTACAAGTAATAAGTTTCTAGTGCAGTTTTCTTTTAGGCAAAACTTTAAAAAGCAAGCTAACATTACTTTTTTAGAAAGCTGGTGTATTTATATAAAAAACTTGTGTTATGTACAGAGTTTGTCTTTTTATTCAGTTGCTTAAACAGATTCATTTTTTAAACAGGTTAGTGGTCAAAAGCTATGCCTCTTGGGACATTATGGCTGGTTCAGGAAAATGAAATTCTATGACGTGTCTAAGGAATAGCTTCTGATTGGCTCAGCCAAGTGTCATGACTTGTGCAAGGCTGACTGTCCTGGAATTACTGGCATTTGACTTGTGGCAGCTGTAGGAGGAAGGTGCTTTTTTCTTTTCTCTGCTGCTTGGTCAATGACACAGGCCTTCTTCCTTTCCTATTGTTTCAAAACTTTCTCTGTAGCCTTTCTCACTTTATTTTCTCTCCCTGTCTGTAACAGGCTGAAAGTCTTTTGCTTTTCTTGGCTGTTCTACAGCCTCTCTCATTTTGTGTCTTGTTTAATCACCACCCCTCCCCCCAGTGTTCTCTAAAAACATATGTTGTATTACTAATATTTAATGCCTTTATTTAAAAAAAAACAATTATAGCTCTCTAAAAATGTTTGCCATTTAGACTTTATTTTGAAATAACCTAAATGCATAAAAATTCTTTTTTTTTTTAAAAAAAGGATGTTCTGTTACTAACATTTAATGCCTTTATTTCAAAAGACATACATTGTTTCTCTAAAAAGGTGTGTCATTCAGACTTTATTCAAAAATAAACTAAATGCATTAAATATTTTTTCTCTAAAATGCCAATTAACATATTTACATCTTCACTCGTTATTCCTCATCTTACTAAACTTTATTGAAAAGGGCTTAACTGTGTAAAAGCCTATTTTTTTCTGAAAAAAAAATCTTTTTTCTTCTAACCTTAAAACTTTTTAAATGGCTCTCAACGTGAAAAAAACACACACAAGCAGTCCTAATGCTCCCCATAAAAAAAAAAAAATCAAAATGGCTGCCACACCAATAATGTTCATGTCCAAAAATGATACCAGAGAGTGGTACATAAAGCAAAAAGGAGGGTGTACAAACATGTCATAATTTATATGGGGATGTCATTTGAAATAATTATGTGTGAGTCCTAATGGGCCAGCCAATCCATAAGGAAGGGTCAAACCAGCTGGTATATAGGATGCTAATAAAAGCAGCCACTCCAGTCTGCTTAATGGTGCTACCTTGTTGGGGATGCTCCCTGCTTTTTGGCAGTTCTGACTGACTACTCCTGCTCCAGCTTGCTGCTGCCTCTGCTTCAGTCCATGCCTATTCCTGTTATGGTTCCTGTTCCAGCCTGTGCCCTAAAACCACGAGGTAGATACTTAACTTCTTCAAAAACGGTAACATTAATAGGTTAAAGAGAATCAACGAGCAAATCAAATCATATAATACCATAGTAACACACAAAGACACACTACTGCTGATGTCTCATGTGTGGCAAAATGAGTTTCAGAGCAAGATTTGAAAACATAAAAACAAAACACAATTTCCCAAGTAGCAGCTGTGTTAGCCTGTATCCGCTAGGAGGAAAATGAAGGACTTGTTGCACCTTAGAGACTAACCAATTTATTTGAGCATAAGCATATGCATCCAATGAAGTGAGCTGTAGCTCACAAAAGCTTACGCTCAAATAAATTGGTTAGTCTCTAAGGTGCCACAAATCCTCCTTTTGTTTTTTCCCAAGTAGATCTTTCTTCACATTATTTAGGAAGGCAAATGTTTATGAACAACGTTTTCAAACAGGACTGGGAGCCAAGAATTGTGCCCACGTCCAGTCTCTTTGAATGGTTCTGCACCTGTTCACCAGAGGGGAAGGCTGAGGCAGAATGGCTTGTGGACCAACACAGTTGTTTCTCCAAACAGGGGTCACAGGAGCCGTTAACAGCTGGTTTCCCAGAACTCCTGCAGACCTAGCACTGTCTTCCCGGTTGGCCAGGTGTGTGTGTTCAGATGCAGAGCTCCTGCTGTAGGAGCATCTGGGTGGCCAATGAAGAAGTAGCAGGAGGAGGCAGTGGTGGATGAGGGGCTCAGGAGCAGGTAGGCACTGGACTCTGTCAAAAACCAGTCCAATTTGCCAGTCCATGAAGGTATGTTCTCATTCTTGATGCAATCTTTCATGCTCTAGGAACTGCTCCAGAATTCTCTCCTCTTGCTGCAGAGAGTGCTGTTAAACTGCTCCTGGTTTTTCTGCTGCACACCCGCAAGCAAGTCCCCATGGCCCTTCTATGCCTTCCTCTGCCCTCTCTCGGGTTCTGGTCCTGCCCTCTGGCTGGGAAGCTTTCAGTTTCAGAAGCTAATGTATCTGCAAAATCAATGAGCATGAAAACATTATATGTTTGGCCTTGGGAAAAACTTGAGCCCACCCCCAATAACATAACCGCTGTAGAAGGCCAGAATGTTGATACTTTTAAACACTCAAGAAATTTAACTCTCTCTACACTGGGTGCCGTGGTTCTCAGAAAGCTGCTACACCCCATAAGGAAAGACCAGCTAAATATAAGGTCTGACTAGAAAATCATAATGGTCCCTTCTGACCTTAAAGTCTATAAATCTATAATGAAAAGGAGTACTTGTGGCACCTTAGAGACTAACCAATTTATTTGAGCATAAGCTTTCGTGAGCTACAGCTCACTTCATCGGATGCATACTGTGGAAAGTGTAGCCTTCTACACTTTCCACAGTATGCATCCGATGAAGTGAGCTGTAGCTCACGAAAGCTTATGCTCAAATAAATTGGTTAGTCTGATCTTCTACATTTTCCACAGTATGCATCAGATGAAGTGAGCTGTAGCTCACGAAAGCTTATGCTCAAATAAATTGGTTAGTCTCTAAGGTGCCACAAGTACTCCTTTTCTTTTTGCGAATACAGACTAACACGGCTGTTACTCTGAAACAAGTCTATAATGGTGATAGAAAAATTAGTAGTGGTTTTAATCATTTAAAAAGTTCATCATATCTCAAGAGGTTGGAGGATAGTGTGGAGATTTCTTCCAAGGAATATGTTACCAGTTTCAATTTTCTTCTTTGAGACTGGACATCCATTAGAGGATGGTATTTCAAGAACCTCAGTGGAAAAAGGAAGTGGCTTTTCAGTCTTCATTCTGTGCCAGGGAAATGTTTCTGAGAATGGGAACCCCACTACATATCACTGAATGGAGGGATCTGGTTTTGCAGACCCCAGGAATCTAAAAGACCAGCTGTTCATGCTGTATGAAAAATTTGCTGGAATATGCTTCCAGGATTGGGAGAAGAATGGAATGGAAATCAATACAATTCTGAGCTAGGATGGAGAGATTTCATGCAAAAGGAAATAGGCATCATGAACCCAGTCCCTGCCTGACCCTGAAAGACCTGCCTTTGTGCCCCTCTATTGGCTGCGAAATGGACAGGGAAGGGGAGACATATGGCAACTTCAATATCTTTCCTGGGATGCATGCACATTGTTTCAAATAATTTCTTCAGATAACTTTAATGGAATGCTGCATTGTTCTCTCTTTCCACACAAAACTGGAGCTGCTACCCACCCACTTCTCCTGATCCACTCACCCTTGGCAGCCTTCTTCTCTGCCAGGAGACAAAGGTTAAAGCAGGGAGAGTCACCCCAACCTCTTTAACTCTCCTGGGACCCAGGAGAACATTACAAACATTTTCTTCGAACAAATTCTAAGGAATGCTGCCCTGTTTTCTCTTCCCCTCTGAGACCAAAGCTGCCCTTTCCCTTACCTTGCTTTGCATAGTCCCTGCAGCCTGCCTCTCAGCTGGGAGAGAAAGCGTGAAGCTGTTACAAATGCTCCAACTTCCATAACTTCCCTGGGACACAGCAAAGCAGTACAGATATTTCCCTCAGACAACTTTAAAGGTGTGATGAGCTGTGTTTTCTTCCCCCAACGGGGCGACACCAACCCCCAGGAAGAAGCTCTGGGATGCTCACTGCCGCAGAATGCTCACTGTCTTATAGGCAACTGAGGAAAGGGCAGACACAAGACTACACTGGTATTTTGAAACACCACTTAGGACCGAGTGTAGACTCGATTTAATACATTTAAAACAGACTTTTGGTCAGATTTGGGTGGGAGAGTGTTGGTACCTCCAAACCCCATCTGCTCTGGACCCCAAATAGCTAATTCAGTTATAAAGGGGTTAAATGCATCTGCATTAGTGGAGTTTCAAATGGAGTTAGCTGGCAATTTTTTAAAAAACATCTTTTTTCTTGATTAAGACAAGGTCACTGATGGGGAGCCAATCCCACAAAACCCAGTGAGGTAATCCAAGATCCCCAAACAATCAGTTCCCCTTCCCTGCAGCAACAGGGCCCAGATCTGCTCTGGTGGTTGCTGGAGGGGGACAGGTGGCTTTTTCCCTGGTTCTGATGGTTGCTGCTCTTACCTCTTCTGGAGGCTGTCTGCAGATTTATGTAGAAGTCACTGCATGAGTTATACTTGGCTCACATTTCCATCCTTTTCTTTGCAACCATAAGAATTAGGAAAATTCATATTTTCATGAATACTTAGACTCTGATCCCAGCACACAACTCTGGGAGCTGTGGTCCTGGGCATATGCATATTACCTCTGTGTCTTAATCTGGCCTTCTCATGAGTGTTTCTCTGAGGGGGAGCCAAGCCTGAAAAGTCAAGCAAAGCCCACAGGATAATATATGAACATCTATGCAATGTGCTGTGAATTTGTGTCATATTTTCATATCTCAAATGAGGAAAATTTGGTTTGTGGGTGAAACCTGGAAGAGTATCACTAATTTTGTTTTTTAATTTGACCGCTGGTCAAAATGATGCTTTAACCCATAAAGGTGAAAATCCTTTTGCTCTGAACACTTTGTGAGGGGGCAGCTCACTTCAAACCAGTTATGTGCGAACTTCCTGTGCAGTTGTAGCCGGAACACCACAGCAAATAATTTTTTCCTGCCTTGTTTTATGTTGACTCTCTACTAACACGATAGACATACTCTCTCTCATATTTTTATGCCATACGAAGGTATCAACACGTCTATTCCAGGACTCCAGCCAAGGATCTTTGACATCCACACAGGTATCATCACCAAACGTCTTAGTAGCTTTTGATATTAGACTAGATAATTGAAGTAGGTTGGTTTTTAACTCTAAGTCTTCTCTTTTCTCTTATAAATTTAGTACAAGTGGTTATAAACATTACTGTTGCATTAATCAGCATTAATATTAGCATTAGTATGGGCTATCCCTGCAGTATGTGAATTTGCATTTGTGCTCCTTTTGCCTTCTGTAATGTATTTGGTTGTTTTACCATTAAACACCAAGGGTAAACATTTTCAAAAATGGCTAAATAATGTAGGCACTTTTGAAAACTTTACATTGAAGCTATAAGATCTTTTCCAACCCAGGAAGCCAGTATATGGGGCTTTAGAGTTTAGAAAAGCACTGTTTACAAACATTCAAAAAATCCTATTTGAAAAAAAATAAATTGAAGCTGGTTGGGAAATGATTCTAGTTCTACTGATTGAAAAATGGGTGAGGGTCCAAAACTGAAGTGCGATGACTAATGTTAGTGTATTAAATCAGGAGTAGGTATGATTTGGGTTGCTGTAGATAAGATTATACTGAACTAGATGATATTCTGAACCCTATAGAAGTCAGAGAAAAAAATACAGAAAGACCTGGAGAGGTTAGAAATAAGGGCAGGAAAAGGGCAAGGTACTATTTTTATGCAACATAATCACACTCATGTTGCTTCTCTTAGCAGTTTCTTGAGAGAACTCTGGTGGTCTCTGACCCAGGAGTTTTTGGTATAGGGTGCTCACATTAAATTGCTCTTATTATTTTGGTGGAGCCTAGGTTTGTTGACCTTCAGGGCATTGTGCAAGACTCATCTTTTCATTGTTGCATTTTCTGAGGATGGAATATGACACATTGCTTGCCCAGAGCTGGAGCTGGGATGCTGATTTTGAGTTTTGCTCTCTATCATAGAATTGAGTGTGTTAGAAATTATGTAGTGAGGGTCTGGCTATGGACGATACCAACAATAGATAGCATATTTTAATTTTTGTTGGTAATAGGTTTGTAGATACAATTGATTGGAACTTACTAAGCAATTCTATTCCAATTGGTGATACACAAGTAGAAATAGATCAGTTCCCTCTGTCTGAGCTATATTGGCTCTATGAGACTAAAAGGAATTTTTTAAAAAAATCTAACTTAGTTTTGACACTAAGCTAAGTCAGCAACTATGATCTGAATATGCACAGAGCACATACCCGCTGGGTAAGAGGGTATTAATTTTACATAGTTATTTTTTTCAGAGTAGCATCTCACTTTAAGTTTTTCTGGAGTCTGTGTTCCCATATGTCACACATGCAGCTCTAGAAGAGTACTGTGTGCTGGACACTCCCCAGGCTGCTGTGTGGAGTCCCAAACCACTGGACGCATGAGCTCTGAAGCTATCAATAGAGTGCAGAAGTGTTTCCCCTGCTGGCTTCTCTGGCACATCTCATGGGTGTAGGCTGTCTGTTATCACTTCATGGAAATGCAGCCACATGGCCCAATTAACATAGGCCCCTAGGACCAGTGCTAACCCGTCTTCTCCCTCTCCCCCGACTCTCCTGTAGCTTAAACACACCCTCTCGCAGAACTCCAGTCTTGTGGGAATTCTAGATTTACTGTTTTAACTGCCGTGATAGTGAAGGAAACAGACACATTGGCTTCATAAGAGTTTTTAAACACCATTACTCTTTACTTAGATAGCAAGAGACATACACAGATCTAGGCAAAACAATCATTTTGTCTATACTTCTCCCTGCCTCAGGTTCCTCACCACTTGGGAGAGCAATTTGGGCTTGGGCAGAACCCTCTGGGGCGTCCAGGATCTTTGTCTCCTGCAGACGGTTTCTCTCCGGAATCATGGATTCTTGTTCCCTCACTCTCTCTCTCTCGCTCTCTGTTCCAGGCCACTGGACAGCTCTTTTTGTTTGACCTTGGCTCGTGCTGCAGGTAAACAGGACACCTTGCTACAATAGCAGGCCCCTCTCTTGCTCTCTCCTGTCCAAAGCTTACTGTTCCTTCTCTGCTGTATGAGTCCCTCAAGTTTATATGTCTCACAACCAACACCTGATTCTTTTGTTCTGCTGCTGGGGATATCCCACTCTCCAATCCCAAACCCCTGCAAAGAAGTTTGAGCAAACTGGCTTTTCCCAGTCTTCAGCTATCCTATTTTTCTGTCTGGACCAGGTCTGTTCACTGCTTAATAGCTCTTAATAACTGTCTCTTTCAAAGACTGACTTGTAGGCTCCATTTCCCTGTGTCACTACCCATGGGAATTTCTGTCCAATGTGGAGGTAAAAAGAGGAGGCACCACATTCAAAATTGTATTTGCTGCTTGATAAACATACATACAGAGACCTCAAAATCTCAGATAAAAGATGTCCACTGACAGGTTCCCAGACTGTCAAACCATACTTTTCAAGTGGGATTTTAAAAGACACCTAGGAAAATTCACTTCAATTCACTTTGAATTTCAGTGGAAGCTGGATGCTTAACTCCATGAGGCCCCTTTGAAAATTTTGCCCTTCAAATATATTTTTTAAAGATTAAGTCAAAACCTGACTTTCTAATGTTTGTTTTTATAAACCTTCAATGTTAACAAATTGATTTTTTGTCTTTTGTTTTGTTTTTAATTTCATTGTTTAAATTACTAACATGTATTGACAGCTCCGGTTTGGGAAATTTTATTCTCTGGAAATATAAATAGAGGTCAGATATTAGAACAGCTTAGTAAAGTTTTGAAAACTGAGCCCCCTTTCAACTATATTTCCACACTGTATTAGAAAAAGTGATAAGAAATTCACACTGGACTGATTGCTCTAGTATATGATTTCTTTTCATCACAAGAACCTTGATTGGCTTTTCTAAAAGACAGCTCATTTGTGGCATAAAATAGGTACTGGAGCACTTTGTTTGCTCTGAGGGCAGTTTCATAGATAGGTTATGTCAGTTATTCATCATGTCCCATCTCAATACACTTGAGTCTAAACTCTCTGTTCTATAACCCACTAGAAATGAGTGAGCAGGATGTGACCTACTCAGAGCTGAAATTTCATAGTCCTAATGAACATCAAAGCAGACAGAGAGCTGAGAAGGATAAGAATGCAGGTACTGTGCTTTAAAAGCTTCTAATTCTATATATGCTGGTGTTTTACTGTAAAGAATCAAACCTCTTCCTCCAATAACTAACTTTCTTCTAGTGTGTTTGTTAGAGGGCTGTCCCTTCACCCCCTCCCCTGGTTCTTGTCACGCAGAGAGCAAGCAGCAACAGACCAGAAGTCCAAAGCGCAGACAATGCAATGTTTGCTGGGGTTAGTTTCCAAGCAAGCATATTCCGAAGCCCTTCACACCAGTCAGGCTTATCTCTATACGCCGATAGAGTCTGTTCCCCAGTGTCCCCCTTCCCAGCTCTGACACCGCAGAGCCTTGCCTGTGTCCCTGTTCCCGTTCCCCCACCCTTAGCAATCATGATTCCAATTTCCCTTCCCCCCACTTCCTGTTTGACCCCAGTTTATATAGTAATATTCTAGCTATACCTTAACCAATCATTTTACTGAAATTGAACTAACCAATCCTAACATATTGTAACATAATTCTCTAACCAATTCTATCCCACTATCCTAATTAACTTACACCTAGCAAAATTAATTATACAGCAGACAGAAACAATTAGAGAACCAGACAGATTAACAATAGAAAAGTGGGGGCCATAAATATAAAACAAGACAGAAATGAGGGTTTCACATCCGATGAAGTGAGCTGTAGCTCACGAAAGCTTATGCTCAAATAAATTGGTTAGTCTCTAAGGTGCCACAAGTACTCCTTTTCTTTTAACCATTGATAAGTGATTTCTTGCCAGACAGGATGCTATCAAACTACGTTTTCCTTAACCATCTTAAGATCTGTTTCTTTATCTGGTGGTGATGGGCACTATCAGGACAGGATTGTCTTCCTAACAGCCCAATACCACCTTATTTCAATTGACTGGTTTGGAATGTGAGGATGTGACAATACACTTCCCAGCTTATAGCTGCCCCTGCGGCTTAGCCAAAGGCCTTAGCCTAAGAACAAGGCCTCAGACTATCCTAGTGAGAGAAGGCCCATATGCAGGCGAACTGTGATTTTGATTCTTTGTTTTATACCTCTATAACTAGCTAAGTGATAAAAATACACCTAAGTTCTTAAAGTATAGGCCTTTACTGGCAGGTTTGAATATGTCCTGTTACTGGAAGCTGATAACAAATCTGGGCCCAAATTGTCTATAGCAGATGGAGAGAACTTAACTATTGTTGATCAAAAGTGTTTCATCAAAAAGTTTTTCAACAAAAATGGCTTTTTGACTAAATCATTTAGATTTTTTGGTTTTGGTTGAAATGTTTCATTTTTTTTAATTTAAAGCGTTGAAAAGAAAAAAATTGTTTCACTTCAAAAATGTTGTTTAAGTTAAAGGTTTTGGGTTTTATGTTTTGTTTTGGTTATTAAACCCACTTTATCTCTCAAGGAGAGGGGAGATAAAAGGTGACAGAAAATAGGGCAACCCTTTCCCCACCCCCCACAAAGCAAAATGCTTACACTTTTTTTTCAGTTGGAAACTAACTGAAAATTGTTAATTTTTTTTTTTCAATTTTTGTCATGAAAACAATAAAAATAATGAAACATTTTGAATGATGTGAAAAATGTTCATGAACTTCTATCTTTCAGTAAGTGCTAGTCACAAATCTGCCACCAACAAAGGTGTCTATTTGCTACAATCACTTTCATTAGCTATACAGCTAATGAATGGAAACTATTACTGGGGTTTTTTTTGGGGGGGTGGTTGGATACAGCCTTCAAGTTGCAGAGCATAAGTCAATCATCAACTACGTGAGGTTAAGAAGAAACCTTTTCCACAGGGATGTTTTTGCATATTGTCCTTTATATGGGATTTATACCTTTCTCTGAAATATTAGGTACTAGTAGGGTGACCAGATAGCAAGTGTGAAAAATCGGGACGGGGGTGGGGGATAATAGGTGCCTATGTAAGAAAAAGCTCCAAAAATCAGTACTGTCCCTATAAAATCGGGACATCTGGTCACCCAGGTTCTAGCCACTGTTGGAGACAGGATGGTAGACTAGAAGGACAATTGTTCTGATCCAGCATGGCAGTCCCTGTGTTCTTATTTTAGTCCTGGTTGGCTGGATTCTGTCCATGTGTCACTGATACTGCCTAAACAAATTTCAATCTGACACCAGATTCTAAGGATAGGGGGCTCACTTTATTTGATTTTCTCCCTTCTCCTTTCTGTTAGATTCTTCCTCTCTGTCTCCACACCTGCAGCTCATTTTAGTGATTCTTGGAATCTTCTGCCTGGTTCTGTTGGTAACAATAGGTGTCCTGGGTGCTAAGGGTAAGTACTTGCAGAGAAGACACTAAGTAGGCCAGATCCTCAGCTGGTGTAAATCAGCATAGCTCCATTGTTTTAACACATTTATCTGTATATTCTCAGATAATGCATTCTGTACTCAAAGAGTAAGTGCTGTAAGATTAGAGAGATACACTGTATTGTTCATTCAAAAACTGTTCTTTACCAAAGTATGGAGTCCTCAGTTCTACCCTCAGTAGTCAATTATGGCTTGGTACCTCTCTTCCCAATTTATACCCATTTGATTCATAGACTGATAGATTGTAAGGTCAGAAGGGACCATCGTGATCATCTAGTCTGACCTCCTGCACATTGCAGGCCACAGAAACTCACCCACTCCTGAAGTAGACCCCTAACCTCTGGCTGAGTTACTAAAGTCCTCAAATTATGGTTTAAAGACTTTAAGTTACAAAGAAGCCACCATTTACACTAGTTTAAACCTGCAGGTGATCCATGCCCCATGCTGCAGAGGAAGACAAAAAACCAGCAGGGTCTCAGCCAGTCTGACCCAGGGGAAAAGTCTTTCCTGACCCCAAATATGACAATCCGTCAAACCTTGAGCATGTGGGCAAGACCCACCAGGAAGATACCTGAGAAAGAATTCTCTATAGTAAATCAGAGTCCTCTCCATTAACTGTCACATCTCCAGCCACTGGGGATTTTTGCTACTGGCGGTCACCAATAGCTTACATGCCATCATAGGCAACCCCATCATACCATCCCCTGAATTAACTTAATTTAACTTAAATAACTCCTCTCCCTCCCTGGTATTTAGCCCTCTGATGTATTTATAGAGAGCAAACATATCTCCCCTCAGCTTTCTTTTGGTTAGGCTAAACAAGCCAAGCTCTTTGAGTCTCCTCTCATAAAGTAGTTTTTCCATTCCTTGGATTGTCTCACTAGCCCTTCTCTGCACCTGTTCCAGTTTGAATTCATTTTTCATAAACATGGAAGACCAGAATTGCACACATTATTCCAGATGAGGTCTCACCAGTGACTTGTATAATGGTACTAACACTTCCCTGTCTCTACTGGAAATACCTCACCTGATGCATCCTAGCACTGCATTAGCTTTTCTCATGGCTGCATCACATTGATGGCTCCTAGTCATCCTGTGACCAAACAATATAGCCATCATCCTTTGTCGCTTCCAACTGATAAGTCCCCAGTTTATAGCAAAAATTCTTCTTGTTAGTCCCTAAGTGCATGACCTTGCACTTTATACTATTAAAATTTCAGCCCATTTCTATTACTCCAATGTACAAGGTCATCCAGGTCTTCTTGTATTATATTCCAGTCCTCCTCCATATTGGCTATACTTCCCAACTTTGTGTCATCTGTAAATTTTATTAGCACACTCTCACTTTTTGTGAGAAGGTCATTAATAAAGATGTTAAATAAGATTGGTCCCAAGACCGATCCCGGAGGACTCCACTAGTAACCTCCCTGCAGCCTGACAGTTCACCTTTCACTATGACCCGTTCGTAGTTGCTCCTTTAACCAGTTCCTTATCCACCTTTGAGTTCTCATATTAATCCCCATCTACTCCAATTTAACTAATAATTGACCATGTGGAACTGTATCAAATGCAATGATTCTTTTCTATGGGAAGAGCAAACTAATCAAAGATGATGTAATCAAATAATTTTATGGGACACTTGGTGGAGATTAAGTTAGAGACACACTCTAAAGGAAATGTTGTTAAACTATGACTACTTGGAAATTTGCATGAAGTATTAATGCACAAAAGAATTTAACATGATGACATTGGAAAAAGATAAACTCATCAGCAAGACCATATCTACACTAGAAATGGTTTGCCAGTATAGATATACGAGCAACCTGTGCTAGAGTAGATGCAGCTTATACTGGCAAAATGGTGATTTTGATGGTATAGTTTGATGGTATAGGTCCCTGAGCAAAATTAGTTGTTTTGGCAAAAACACTTTTTTACCAGTATAAGCTTTGTTTACACTAGGGTTTTAGTCAGTAAAATAATATTACAAAAATCACACCCCAAGCTGACATTGCTAAACTGCCAAAAGTTTCTACTGCAGACCTAACCTATGGAGAGAGAGATTCACAAATTCAAGAGACAAATAAACTTTACTACAGAAATACCTTCAAGCTCCCCCCTCTCCACAGCACTAACTGGCAATGTGCTACTTTGTTTATCTTCACCATCAACACTATCATTTCACAGACAATTTGAAAACCATACCCTACAGATGACTCAGATGTAAGAAACCACATGTTCAGATATAATAACAAACTTGCATCTTCAACTATCTCCTATGCTTAGACTAGATCATTTCCCATCTCCTGTTCTGCTCAGATGCGTTCCCTAATCCTTGATGTCTTCATTTGCCCACTCTTACTAAAACGAGATTGTGGTTTCCTTTCAGCAGATTGTTGTGCTTCCCCTCTTGTAGAAGTGCTTATTTGTGAGGAGGACAATGCTGTGCAGATAGTTTCCCATGTCACTATTGTGCCCTCTCATCTGAATGGCCCCTAATGATTTTTTTTTAGATGATGCTATTTAGTTTTGCAGAATCCCAGCTTTCATTTGTAAAAAGTGAGTCTATTATTACGGTTGCAAAGAAAACCTCAAAAATGAATGGCAGAGCTGCCTAAGTGATTCCTGGAACAATAGCCCTGAAAGGGATGAGCTGCCCCGTTCCTCTCAGTGAGGTGTTAACTCAGATGCCCACTGATAATAATTTAAATGCTAACATTAACTATTTAATTCCTCATGTAAGAAATGAGAGGGAGGATCACAAATCAGCACAATCTGCTTTGAGAAACAGCTCATTTTGGTGCTCAACATGACTGGCATTTCGGAGATAATACCTTTAAAATCCCCACTCGGACAAAAAGGAGCCATGCCAAAGAATCCTAGGACAGCCCATGGGCATATTCAGGCTCCACTGAGGAGGAGCCCAGTGGACCTCAGAGCATGATCATATTTTGAAAACAATCTGTGTAAGTTGTGCCTGATTTTGATGACTAACATGGAACAAAACTTATTCTGTGTGTTGAGCTTGGGATAGTAGCACTACCCTTTCCCCCAATTTAACAGAGATTAAAAATCAGTGTGGATTATATATTACGTTTCTGCACATGGTCTGTTAACCAGATTACAAAACCACAGTCTTTTTCTTTTACTATTCAAATAGTGCTGTACTAACTTGCGAGCTCCTTAAATACCAAAATAAATCTGAAGAAGATAAATATTTCCCTTAGAGAACCTGTAGAGCAAAAGACAATTGATTTAATAAAGGCTACTGCAGTTTCAGTTTTATGTGGCACACTTTTTGTTACTTTATTGTTAATTTAAGTTCTCCAGAATGAAAACCTCAACAAACAACATGAATTATTGGAAAACCTCACCCGACTGCAGAATACTCTGGAAATCTGCCACCAGCAAAAAGATGATCTCCAAGCAAAGAACACAAACCTCACAAATATGGTGAACATTAAAGGTATCAGTTGAAGCTCACTATTCTGTTATAGCCCTCAGAGTAACATTTTTGTTTCATTAGAATCTTCATTCCCCTTGTCCTTATTAACATAAGAGCTTTCTCAGGGTTCTTCTCTCCCTGTGCACACATTGCCCCAGGGCCTGAGCTAATAGTAAATAGAAAGGAAAGCCACAAAAGAATCTTTGCGGGAATTGTTGGGCACCCAGCATGGGTCATACTCAATGATCGTTGGCTCACTAGTGTCAGGGTTTTGAGACATGGGCGTATCCATTCCCAATAGGCATCACCTGATTCCTTCCTGTACCTTTGGGAATTACAGGAAATCACCCAATAATGACAAACTAATCATAGATGAACTGGTCATATAATTGTATGGGACACCTGGTGGAGAATAATGAAGTCATGCACCCTCTTAGGGAAAGGCTGTTAAACTATGGCCACTGGGGAAGTTGCAACAGGAATCCGTGAACAGCAGACCCAAAAATGATGGCACTGAAACAAAATAAACTCACATATAAACAGAAGAATATGGCAACAGACAAATAGGCCCAGATATACTGAGCACCTTGCATCCTCCTCAGCCAATTCCTATGATTAGACTAAAGCATTTTCTACTTCCTCTCTCCTCCAGCAGACCCCTTTTCCCCATCCACCATGCCTTCCCGAATTTCCCACTCACACTAAAAAGGCTGCTGTGGTTTCATTGTTGCAGAAGCACTTTGCTGTGAGGAGCACAAAGCTGTGTTATGACTTGCAGTGTTGCTTTATGTTTATGTGCTTGTTTGTTTGGTGTTTCTTGCTGCCTTTCCCAGATGTATTTCATTTTCTGCATCTCCTCTGTTCACGACCCACAAACCACTGTACAAAAAATCATGTTCAGGATCTGTGTGGAGTAGAGGGCCAGGAGACAGAGGATTATGGAGAGCACAGATTATTGTCCTTGTCTAGATTGGATTTTTTGGTTATGTGGTGTTCATTGATTGTCAATCAACATATTTTAGTGAACACATCCAAAAACTGTAGTCTAGACAAGATCACTGAGAGTTTTACTTGGGTCAGTAAGCAGCCAATGATCAGTATCTGACTTTAAACACCAAGTCATTAGTAGCTGAGTTCACTAAGCTCCACAACAACCCATTGCAATCTTAGCATGTCACTGAAGATGTTCCAGGTACATGGAGCAGTACTAGATGTGTTTTTTGCTCCAGGTGAACCAGCAACAGAAAAATGGCTATTTGATCTCATCTTCTTCTATGCTTTCATTAAGCATAATTGTGTTTATCTGCCTGTTTCATCCACATTCCACTTGGCTGAGTCCTTAAATTCAGTTTACTTTGCTCCCTTTTCCCATAGAGAGTTTCCTCCCCTAGAGATGAAGCACATATTGTTAAGATGGGACATTTTCATGTTATAAGTGGTTGGATTCCTTGCCAAATAACCCTAATTTCCCACCCTCATTGAACCCTGTTCCCACAACTCTTGTCACTTATTTGTGGCCATTGACTCCATGCTGAAATCTTCCCCACTCTCACTATTCCTCCTTCCCAGTGCAGAACCTTGAGGACTTCTTCAAAGAGAAGATCAACTCCTCCTTTTCTTCTGTCCTCTTCTCCCTCCCCTGTACTCTGAAAATGTGTACTCCTTCCACCAATCCTTCCTTTTTTTCATCAATTAATTCCTTCCTTCTTTTGTCTAGTGTTATTGTTAAATGTTTTCACTTTTCATCTTTTCTTCTGAACCTTTTCCTTAGTGGATTTCAAAGTTGCCCTCAAGATTATTCTTCTCAGTGTCCTTCCTTCCTTCCTTCCTTCCTAGAATCATAGAATATCAGGGTTGGAAGGGACCTCAGGAGGTCATCTAGTCCAACCCCCTGCTCAAAGCAGGACCAATCCCCAACTAAATCATCCCAGACAGGGCTTTGTCAAGCCTGACCTTAAAAATATCTAAGGAAGGAGATTCCACCACCTCCCTAAGTAACGCATTCCAGTGTTTCACCACCCTCCTAGTGAAAAAGTTTTTCCTAATATCCAACCTAAACTTCCCCCACTGCAACTTGAGACCATTACTCCTTGTTCTGTCATCTGCTACCACTGAGAACAGTCTAGATCTATCCTCTTTGGAACCCCCTTTCAGGTACTTGAAAGCAGCTATCAAATCCCCCCTCATTCTTCTCTTCCACAGACTAAACATCCCCAGTTCCCTCAGCCTCTCCTCATAAATCATGTGTTCCAGTCCCCTAATCATTTTTGTTGCCCTCCGCTGAACTCTTTCCAATTTTTCTACATCCTTCTTGTAGTGTGGGGCCCAAAACTGGACACAGTACTCCAGATGAGGCCTCACCAATGTCAAATAGAGGGGAATGATCACGTCCCTCGATCTGCTGGCAATGCCCCTACATATACATCCCAAAATGCCATTGGCCTTCTTGGCAGCAAGGACACACTGTTGACTCATATCCAGCTTCTCGTCCACTGTAACCCCTAGGTCCTTTTCTGCAGAACTGCTGCCGAGCCATTTGGTCCCTAGCCTGTAGCCGTGCATGGGATTCTTCCGTCCTAAGTGCAGGACTCTGCACTCGTTTTTGTTGAACCTCATCAGATTTATTTTGGCCCAATCCTCTAATTTGTCTAGCTCCCTCTGTATCCTGTCCCTACCCTCAATGTATCTACCTCTCCTCCCAGTTTAGTGTCATCTGCAAACTTGCTGAGGGTGCAATCCACGCCATCCTCCAGATCATTTATGAAGATACTGAACAAAACCAGGCCGAGGACTGACCCTTGGGGCACTCCACTTGATACCGGCTGCCAACTAGACAAGGAGCCATTGATCACTACCCGTTGAGCCCGACAATCTAGCCAGCTTTCTATCTACCTTATAGTCCATTCATCCAGACCATACTTCTTTAACTTGCTGGCAAGAATGCTGTGGGAGACCGTGTCAAAAGCTTTGCTAAAGTGAAGGAACAACATGTCCACTGCTTTCCCCTCATCCACAGAGCCAGTTATCTCATCATAGAAGGCAATTAGATTAGTCAAGCATGACTTGCCCTTGGTGAATCCATGCTGACTGTTCCTGATCACTTTCCTCTCCTCTAAGTGCTTCAGAATTGATTCCTTGAGAACCTGCTCCATGATTTTTCCAGAGACTGAGGTGAGGCTGACTGGCCTGTAGTTCCCAGGATCCTCCTTCTTCCCTTTTTTAAAGATGGGCACTACATTAGCCTTTTTCCAGTCATCCGGGACTTTCCCCGATCGCCCTGAGTTTTCAAAGATAATGGCCAATGGCTCTGCAATCACATCCGCCAACTCCTTTAGCACTCTCGAATGCGTGCATCCGGCCCCATGGACTTGTGCTCATCCAGATTTTCTAAATAGTCCCGAACCACTTCTTTCTCCACAGAGGGCTTCTTCCTCCCCATGCTGTGCTTCCTTCTTTCATTCCTGCCTTTGGGACTGTCTATAAATTATATAATGCATTAGGTAGGTGAGTCTTCATTTGTGCATGTTTTTCCAGTGTTACAAAGTGTTACAAGGGAGTGGGTGGGTCTTGAAAATTACCAAAAGATGTCATGTAATTTATGGACAACTCCCTCCTTCCTTCCAGTGATTTCTCCATCTCTTTTGATAAGGCATCAGATTTTTCAGGTTCTCTCATCCAGTGCAACATGGGCTTGTTTGGATTTCATGGTAGCAATGTTGTGTGCTGTGCCTCCGAGTTACAGCAAGATTTTAATGGATTTTATCTCTATTTAGGTTTTTTTTTTGGAGCACATCCATGTGTAAGTGGGGGAATAGTCCCGCTATTGTGGGGAACTTTCCTGGCTTCTGCACTACCCTGGTGAAGAGGGCTAGCGAAAGGATCTGAGTTCTCGCTCCCACTTCCTTTACCCAGTGGCCTCCCTGCCCTTGAGGACTCCCCTTCCACTCTCCTATCTGGCAGAGTTCTCGTAACCCCAACAAGGCTGGGCCCAGGATTCCAGAAGGGTCGACCCCCAACCCTGCTGCGATCACCTAGGATAGGGGCTAGGGTGTCCCCACTCCAGGGTGTACTCTCTGCACTGGGCACTTCTCTGACCCACTGACCATTACATACAATTTAAAGCAAATGCAAGTTATTTAATCAACAATTAATTTTTAAAAAGAATAAGGGAAAATGGGAAAGGTTAAAGGAAACACATCAACCCGCTCTGTGGCAGGGAACATCACAAACAGTGTCTCTGGAATGTCAGGGCAGTTCACAGTCTGTTCCTTGTAAGTCTCAGGCCCTGGCTGTGCTGTAGGGATGCTATGGTTGGACACTTGCTCTGGTGGTGGCCACACGCTTTCAGGTTCTAAGTGGTAGGACCCTTCTTCCCAGTGTCGCCCCCGCCCTGTCGGGGTTATAATCCAAGCCTGGCCTACAGAGACTCTTGGCTGAGGCATCTCCCTGTGCTGGGCCCGCTGCCCAGGGTCCCCCTCGCTCTCCCCAGCTGCTCACCGCACCCAGCTCCGGACTGCTCCAGCCCCAGCTCCACCACTCTGTCTCTGCACCGCTGCTGCTGCTCTGCGTCCAGCTCCCTGGGCTGCTTCTTTGGCCCCTCTGGCTCTGGTTGCTGCAGCTCTGCTCCCAGGGCAAGTCTGCTCTCTCTGGGCTGTGCCTCTGGCTTTGGGGCTGCAGCTCTGCTCCCACAACAGGGTCTACTCTCTCTGGGCTGCTTTTCTGGTCCCTCTGGATCTGGCACAGCTCTGCTCCCCAGTTTAGCTTGGGCCCCTGCTTTCTCCTTAGCTCGGCCCCACTCGGTCTGACCCAGGCAAGTCCAGCTCACATGGAGGATGGGACCTCCCTGGCCTCCTGAGTCCCTGATTAGCCTGCTCGCCCTGTCATTCAGGTTGACCTGGAGCACTGGCCTCTCCCCATTGTTCCTGGGGACTGTCAGTCTCAGGGTCCTGATTCCCCATCGACCCTTCCCCCGTTTTAGTACTGGGAGCTAGCAACTAAAACACCCCCACTGAATGTTAGTAAGGGGCTAACAGTCCCCTTACACATGTGCACTCCTGTTACTTCATTCTACCTAAATCTCTAGCTGTTTTCCTTGCTACTTAGCTTGGATATTGACAGCACCTGTATATCTAGTTTTGATTTCATTGGAGTGATGATGACACAAAACTGGAGTAACAGAGTGGTGAATCAACCCTTAAGAACTGACAGTCTTTCAGGCTCTTGAAATATTCACTGCCTCCATCCCAGAGATTAGAAATCAAACTAAATTGTCAATTGTTTTTGCATATGTTCCATTTTAAAACCACTCAGTGCTCTTTTTAATATCCAAGTAGCATTTACTATTTTGCTAACTCCTTAAGTACCAAAAAACCCTGAAAAATTAAACATATCTCTAAGCAGACCTATAGAACAAAAGGCAACTTATAAAAACTTACAAAATTTACACGTGGTACAGTAAGTGTGAATTTATTCTGAATTTTAGTTCTGCAGAACAAAACCCTCAACAAGCAATGTGAAATTGTGGACAATATCACCCAGCTGCAGAAAACACTGGAAATCTGCCACCAACAAAGAGATGATCTCCAAGCAAAGAACACAAACCTCACAGATATTGTGAACATGAAAGGTAGTGTGACTCATGTTCACTTTTCTGTTATAGCCCATAGAGTAACATTTTTGTTTTATTAGATTCCTGTTCACCTTGTCATTATTAACAACAGAGCTTTCTCAGGGTTCCTATCTCCCTGTGCACACACTGCCCAAGGGCCTGACCCAATTGTTGTTAACACTGAAAGCCACAAAAGGATCTTTGCGGGAAGTGTTGGGCATCCAGCAGGGGTTATACGCAATGATCCCAGGCACTCTAACTTCAGGGTTTTGTAACATGGGCATTTCCATTTCCAATTTACGTCACTCAATTCCTCTTGTTCCTTTGGGAGTGACAGGATGTGACCCACAAATAACAAACTGACTCATGTCTCATTCATGTCACCTATGTCATATATGATGTTTCCTTCCTCCCTGTGTGCTCTCATTTCCTCTCTTGTTCATGGGGCCCACAAATAATTGCAATTTCTGTGATCATTGATAACAGCAATTCACTGACGAGACTGGGTCAGCAT
The DNA here is from genome assembly GCF_965140235.1 of Caretta caretta. Classification (NCBI taxonomy): domain Eukaryota; kingdom Metazoa; phylum Chordata; order Testudines; family Cheloniidae; genus Caretta; species Caretta caretta. The sequence continues at coordinate 215,783,424 of NC_134206.1, forward strand.
TTAAGTGGATCAGCATTAAGTCAGCACACTAGCAGGATGTAGCATACATCTGTTCAAATTTTTCCCTAAACCCCTGATCAAGCTCTTCCATTCTAGGACTATGCTTGCAGACACACATGCCAAGGACTGTGCTAGAAGGTGACAGATGAGAGAAATCCTGGTGTCTTTCTTTAAAAAATAATAAAATAAATAAGTTGCAGGCTTATGCCCAGTTTTTCCTTTTCACTTTTTAATGGAAAAATCTTTATCATTCCTGATAATTTGGGGATGTATCTCACTTGCACCTCCCCATATGTTGGACCTTTGAGCAGACAGTGACTCTGCAGTTCAGCCTCTTCTCTGTTACATTGGTTGCACGTATGTTCTTCTCTGGGGCAGATGACGCCTGGCCTAGTTCCATTAATGGTGCTAGCCTCCTCTAAGTAAGGAGAGTGAGGCTATGCTGGACTAGGGATGCTACCTCTTGGATTTTCCATGTTTGTTTTCTAATAGTCCCAAATTCATGGCCAGCATCAGCTGAACCTGATGGTCTGTGATGGGATGTTAGATGGGGTGGGATCTGAGTTACTACAGAAAATTCTTTTCTGGGTATCTGGCTGGTGAGTCTTGCCCATATGCTCAGGGTTTAGCTGATCGCCATATTTGGGGTTGGGAAGGAATTTTCCTCCAGGGCAGATTGGAAGAGGCCCTGGAGGTTTTTTGCCTTCCTCTGTAGGCAAGGGGCACGGGTCACTTGCTGGAGGATTCTCTGCTTCTTGAAGTCTTTAAACCACAATTTGAGGACTTCAGTAGCTTAGACATACGTGAGAGGTTTTTCACAGTTGTGGGTGGGTGAGATTCTGTGGCCTGCATTGTGCAGGAGGTCGGATTAGAAGATCATAATGGTCCCTTCTCACCTTAATATCTATGAATCTATGAAAACCTGAGACACACAGACTCAGCAGCAGAATTAATTACTTTTAGTTTCAAATCACAGACTTGTGCCACTTGAAGACTCTATTCCAGTTTAGAATGGTGGTGCATAAACATACCAGCACAGCCAATACGTTATGACCCCTCACAGGAAACTGCATCACACAGAAATGTGATGGACCTATAATGTCTCTTTTTCAAGGACATAAATGCAGACCTTGCCCAGAGAGCTGGATACAGCATGGAGAGAAGTGTTACCATTTTTCTAAGGAAATGAAAACATGGCACAAGAGTAAAGAATACTGTTCTTCTTGGGGATCCCTACTGCTTAAAATAGAGAACAAGGCAGAGCTGGTAGGGAATTTTCCCTGTTGTTTTGTTTCCTGTATATTCTAAACTATACCTGCATATATCCCTGTGATGGGGAAGTAGAATATGAATGGTCATGCCGTCAGGATAATGTGACTCTCTAAACTGTCCTGTGTTGTATTCCATGCTAAATTTCCTAAGAGAGCTTGACCAGACTATGGGAATGAATGAATAAATATTCTAAAACTACCTGAAGGGCTTAAACGAAGTGAGACGACAGCAGGTCTAGGGTTTAATGCTCAGTACAGCTACGTGGGTGGGGGTGTGGCAAGAGACCAAAATGCATTTCTAGTATCTCACTAACAGGGCCCAAGATTTCTCTTGGGCTGGTGCTCTCTGCCCATTGAGAAAAGAGTGTTTCTTCTCCTTCCACAAAAAGAAAAGGAGTACTTGTGGCACCTTAGAGACTAACCAATTTATTTGACCATGAGCTTTCGTGAGCTACAGCTCACTTCATCGGATGCATACTGTGGAAACTGCAGAAGACATTATATACACAGAGACCATGAAACAATACCTCCTCCCACCCCACTCTCCTGCTGGTAATAGCTTATCTAAAGTGATCATCAAGTTGGGCCATTTCCAGCACAAATCCAGGTTTTCTCACCCTCTGCCCCCCCCCCCAACTCACTCTCCTGCTGGTAATAGCCCATCCAAAGTGACCACTCTCTTTAAAAATGTGTATGATAATCAAGGTGGGCCATTTCCAGCACAAATCCAGGTTTTCTCACCCCCCACCCCCCACAAAAACCACACAATACAAAATACAAAAACCACACACACAAACTACAAAAACACAAAATACAAAACCACACACAACACAAAATACAAAAACCACACACACAAACTCACTCTCCTGCTGGTAATACCTTCGAGACACCACTGACTTCCTGAGGAAACTACAATCCATCGGTGATCTTCCTGATAACACCATCTTGGCCACTATGGATGTAGAAGCCCTCTACACCAACATTCCACACAAAGATGGATTACAAGCCGTCAAGAACATTATCCCTGATAATGTCACGGCTAACCTGGTGGCTGAACTTTGTGACTTTGTCCTTACCCATAACTATTTTACATTTGGGGACAATCTATACCTTCAGATCAGCGGCACTGCTATGGGTACCCGCATGGCCCCACAGTATGCCAATATTTTTATGGCTGACTTAGAACAACGCTTCCTCAGCTCTCGTCCCCTAACGCCCCTACTCTACTTGCGCTATATTGCGCTTCATCATCTGGACCCACGGAAAAGAAGCCCTTGAGGAATTCCACCATGATTTCAACAATTTCCATCCCACCATCAACCTCAGCCTGGTCCAGTCCACACAAGAGATCCACTTCCTGGACACTACAGTGCTAATAAACAATGGTCACATAAACACCACCCTATACCGGAAACCTACTGACCGCTATTCCTACCTACATGCCTCCAGCTTTCACCCTGACCACACCACACGATCCATCGTCTACAGCCAAGCTCTGCGATACAACCGCATAAGCTCCAACCCCTCAGACAGAGACAAACACCTACAAGATCTCTATCAAGCATTCTTACAACTACAATACCCACCTGCGGAAGTGAAGAAACAGATTGATAGAGCCAGAAGAGTTCCCAGAAGTCACCTACTACAGGACAGGCCTAACAAAGAAAATAACAGAACGCCACTAGCCGTCACCTTCAGCCCCCAACTAAAACCCCTCCAACGCATTATTAAGGATCTACAACCTATCCTGAAGGATGACCCAACACTCTCACAAATCTTAGGAGACAGGCCAGTCCTTGCCTACAGACAGCCCCCCAACCTGAAGCAAATACTCACCAACAACCACATACCACACAACAGAACCACTAACCCAGGAACCTATCCTTGCAACAAAGCCCGTTGCCAACTGTGCCCACATATCTATTCAGGGGACACCATCAAAGGGCCTAATAACATCAGCCACACTATCAGAGGCTCGTTCACCTGCACATCCACCAATGTGATATATGCCATCATGTGCCAGCAATGCCCCTCTGCCATGTACATTGGTCAAACTGGACAGTCTCTACGTAAAAGAATAAATGGATACAAATCAGATGTCAAGAATTATAACATTCATAAACCAGTCGGAGAACACTTCAATCTCTCTGGTCACGCAATCACAGACATGAAGGTCGCTATCTTACAACAAAAAAACTTCAAATCCAGACTCCAGCGAGAAACTGCTGAATTGGAATTCATTTGCAAATTGGATACTATTAATTTAGGCTTAAATAGAGACTGGGAGTGGCTAAGTCATTATGCAAGGTAGCCTATTTTCCCTTGTTTTTTTCTACCCTTCCCCCCCCCCCCCCCCCCCCCGACGTTCTGGTTAAACTTGGATTTATGTTGGAAATGGCCCACCTTGATTATCATGCACATTGTAAGGAGAGTGGTCAGTTTGGATGAGCTATTACCAGCAGGAGAGTGAGTTTGTGTGTGTATGGGGGTGGGAGGGTGAGAAAACCTGGATTTGTGCTGGAAATGGCCCACCTTGATTATCATGCACATTGTAGGGAGAGTTGTCGCTTTGGATAAGCTATTACCAGCAGGAGAGTGAGATTTTGTGTGTGTTTTTTTTGAAAAAAAGGGGGTGGGGGGGTGAGAAAACCTGTATTTGTGCTGGAAATGGCCCAACTTGATGATCACTTTAGATAAGCTATTACCAGCAGGAGAGTGGGGTGGGAGGAGGTATTGTTTCATGGTCTCTGTGTGTATATATAATGTCTTCTGCAGTTTCCACAGTATGCATCCGATGAAGTGAGCTGTAGCTCACGAAAGCTCATGCTCAAATAAATTGGTTAGTCTCTAAGGTGCCACAGGTACTCCTTTTCTTTTTGCGAATACAGACTAACACGGCTGTTACTCTGAAACCTCTCCTTCCACAGTAATTCCCCTGGATAATTAATGACATCGTAGTAGCAGTTTCCCTAGAGAGTCCCCATCAGTTTTCCGCAGCCAGAAGGAAAGTAGGCAGGATGCTGAACCTGAGGAGGAGGAAGTAATTACATTTCAGAAATATTTTCTGTAAAATGTACTCAAAGGTCTTCTGGGGAAAAAGGAGAATGTGTTTGACCAACATCCGGGGACCTCAGCATTCTGGCTGTGACCATGACTCACTAGCTTCCCTCCCATCCCTTATATCCACACACTCATACCGTGATTTGAGCTGATTTGCTTTTGTTTCCACACAGGATTTCATAAAGTCTCAGGCCTCATTTCACTGGATTGGATTATCCCGTATGGCAATCGGTCATGGCTGGGTGTGGCAGGATGGCACAGCCCACTCCACTGTCCTGTAAGTCTCAGGCACACCTAGAAATAGTTCAGTTATTTTTATATCCTAGTGTATTTCTTACAAAATTTTTACTATGTCAATGGGAAGGGGAATAAAGATTATTCAATACCCTAAAGTAGGTGCCACAGCCCTGACACACCTGGGCTGATGTTGCCTGTAGAAAGAGGCATTGAGTCAGACAGTGTGGGGAAAGGGCTGGTTAAATCCCTCCAAGGGGTTTCAGAGTCCAAGCCATCAGGTGCAGCTGAGTCTAGGTAGGCTCAGAAAGATCATATATATGGGCCGAGCTCCCTCTTGGAAGTAGAGAGTGGGGTTTGCTAATTGGAAGCAGGACGGGGGTCTCTGGACACATTTGACTTGTCCTACATATGTTGTTTTGTTTTGATTACAGAGCTGAGTTTTTCTTGTTGAGAGGATTTTTTTGTTTTGTTATTTTGTGGATAAAAACACAAAGATTCAGACTGAGCTATCTAGATCCATGGTTTCACGGCACAGACTTTTTGAAGGACAGAGTTATCACTGATTGAATTTCCATCAGAGTTGTTTATTGAGTTTCTATAAGTGCTATTAATGAATGCTCCAAAATGAGCAGGGTTTAAAGGGTCAAAGTAACAAAGTCACATGACGCATACACAAATACATTACAAGAATATTATTAGAGTTGCAAATTCAAGCACTCAAAAGTTAGGCAATAACAGACTTAAGGTTGCGTGTGCAAACTTAATTCAGCTCCCTTGTGCATAGTATTATGCAGAGGTAGTCAATTATTTTTTGTTAAGGTTCAAATTTCTTGGTCAAGGTATAGTCAAGTCCAGACTCCAGAGAAATATTTTTGACACCGCAGTGACAATAATGATAATTATAAGTAAATAATAAGATTTTGCAGTCTATTCAAAAGCATCTGGCGGTCCGGTTTTGGCCCATGGTCTGCCTATTGACTATGCCTGTGATACAGTCTTTAATTACATGATCACATACTATTGTATTTCTATAGAATGGCTGCTTCAGTCAGTGCACAGAATGGATGTGCAATATTTTGTTTTATACTCATAGTTCAATCCATGGCCCTAGGCTTTATTTACTGCATTCAGTGCCAGATAAGAAAGGAAGAATGAAGGCGTTCATCACTATAGTATCCAAGTGTTTCACAAACATAAATTAATTTATCTTCACAACACTGCTGTGAGGTGAGTGGGAGGCATGATGCTCGTGTTACAGATGGGGAGCTGAGGCACAGACATCAAGGTCGAAGTAGAACTGGTTGGATAATTTATCGCCAGAAAATGATTCTGAAGAAAAAAAGCTGTTTTTATAAGTGCCCTAGGTGGGTCAGACTGCTAGACATACTTGTCTGAAATAAGTTACATATAACAGATAAGGCTAAAAGCTCTGTCTCAGAGGAAAGTCTTTTTAGCCAGCACCAAGTGACTGATTATGACCCCCTGATTTACATTAGTGAGCAGTTACCCACATTAGTATTAATCCAATTAATATCTGCAGGATTACTGCTGTGAGTGACTACTCACCTATGTGTGTAAGGGGATCAAAATCTGGCCCTGAACAAGGGAAGTAGCCCACAGTGATACAAGACATGTGAGTAGCAGGGGGGCTGCAGGGGATTGGTCCTGCTTTGAGCAGGAGGTTGGACTAGATGACCTCCTGAGGTCCCTTCCAACCCCGATATTTTATGATTCTATGACTGAGGGGGCATTGGCAGAGCTGTGAGGGGAGCCCAGGACTGGGAAAGGCAGGGGGGCTGCCAGGCAGGATTGGGGTTCATTGCCAGAGTTGTGTGGAATAAATGAAACTTGCTCAAAACCAGCCTGCAGTCTGTCTAGCCCTAGTCAACTCTTTAGTCCCCCAATTTTCCTAAGTCCCAAATTAATTCACATTTTTAATCAATTCTGCTTGTCCTGGGTCCTGAATCATACCAAAGCTATTTCTTTCTTTGTATATATCTGGCATCTACCCCCAGGTTTTAGGCACATCGATTTTATAAATTTGTTTGTGATTTCACCAAGTCTTGTGTGTCTGACAGTAAAATGTTTCTTTTAAAAGTTTTCCAGTAAAGATACAAGAGCCTGGAGAAAAATGTGCACTTTTCAAAGCTGGGGAAGCCTTCTCCCAAAACTGTACAGGCCAATATCGCTATATTTGTGAAAAGAGGGCTACTCAGAAAAAGAAAACTGAACTGGCATAAAGAAGATTACAGTATCCATGGCAATCATAATTGATGACATTCCAAAGGGAAAGATAATTCACCCCTTGAGTTTGCAGAGTTGCCATTTTCAATGAGGAGCAGCAACTTCTGATGATAAACAATGTCCCTTTCAGAAATTTTCACAGCCAACCAAAACACTCCTACCGTGCATGCTGATTTATCAAACATGGCTGGGAATGGCAGAGTTTATTTTAAAGGATCAGTTAGTTCATCATGAAGATCAGAAACTGGATTTATTTTTATTTTATTGCATCCCATACACCCTGTGTCATAAAGTTCTGCATTTGTAATTCCATGTTTTGTTTTGTTTTTTTGCCTCATGATAAATGGTTGTTTTACTTCACACTGAGTTTGCAAGATCAACAACCAACCAGGGAAGAGAGTAGACGGGAAAAGTCTTGATTTTAGCCAAGTGTGAGCTGCACGTAGATTCCCTCTTACATTCACAAAAATTACAGTGGTTTAACTGAAATTGGTTTATAATCACTTTAATTAAGCTTGGGGCACGATTCACAAGGGACCTAAAGAGGGCAGTTAAGCACCTAAGTCTAACATTTATGCAACACCAGCATTCACTACCCCCCCATCCCCAACGCTTAGCTGCTGCCTAATACCGTAGGTGCCGAGGCTTTTCGGCACCTAAGTCTCCACCATTAAGGCCTCCAAGGCACCTAAGTTTCTGCAGGGGGGCATGTGCAAAGCCTAATCATTGGGCTATTGGGTATTCTGGTTTCTCTCAATCTCTCCTAATGGACTTGTTCCACTTTCTATTAAACATTCATTGGCCAAGAAAAAGAATGACTTCATAGCCCAGTGAGTAGGACACTCATATGGGAGACTCAGGTTCAAATCCTTGTTCTGAATCAGGCAGAGTGAGGATTTGAACGAAGGTCTCCTAAGTGAGAGCTTTAACTATTAGTTATAAGGGGGGTACTACCTAGCAAGCAGAGCTGGAACCAGAATGGATCTCTGGGTAATGAGAACTCTCCCACCAGCATAATTAAACCACCCCCAATGAGCAGCGGTAGCTATGTCAGTGGGAGAGTGACTCCCGCTAATACAGCGCTGTCCACACTCATGCTTTTGTTGGTGAAACTTATGTCGGTCAGGGGTGTGTGTTCTTCACACCCCTGACCAGCAAAAGTTTTGCTGACAAAAGTGCCAGTGTAGACAAAGCCTTAGTCACCAGAATGCTGGCCCAGCTTTTGGCTCCCACCATTCTATCACAGTCTATTAAACTACATTCAGTAAAGGCATGGTTGTGCAGGTGGTGTTGGAGAGCGGGTTTTGGATTCTTTGGCCATGGGATGTAGTTGCAGGAAGAAGGATTGCTAGGCAGAGATGGGATCCACCTAACAAAGAGAGGGAAGAGCATCTTCACAGGCAGGCTTGCTAACCAATGAGGAGGGCTTTAAACTAGGTTTGCCGGGGGATGGAGACCTAAGCCCTGAGGTAAGTGGGGAAGTGGGATACCGGGAGGAAACACAAGGAGGAGGGTGCAACATGGGAGGTCTCCTGATTCATACTGAGAAAGTAGGGCAATCAGCTAGTTATCTTAGGTGCCTGTACATGAATGCAGGAAGCCTGAGAAACAAGCATGAAGAACTGGAAGTCCTGGCACAGTCAAGGAACTATGATGTGATTGGAATAACAGAGACTTGCTGGGGTAACTCACATGACTGGAGCACTGTCATGGATGGGTATAAACTGTTCAGGAAGGACAGGAGGTGGAGAAAAGGCTGGAGGAGTTGCACTGTATGTAAGAGAGCAGTATGATTGCTCAGAGTTCCAGTATGAAACTGGAGAAAAGCCTGTTGAGAGTATTTGGGTTACGTTAAGAGGCAAGAGCAACAAGGGTGATTTCATGGAGGTCATCCACCGTAGACCACCAGGCCAGAAGGATGAGGTTGATGAGACTTTCTTTGGACAATTAACAGAAGTTTCCAGATCATATGCCCTGGTTCTCATGGGGGACTTCAATCTCCCTGACATCTGCTGAGAGAGCAATACAGCAGTGTACAGACAACTGAGGACATTTTTGGAGAGTGTTGGGGACAACTTCCTGGTGCAAGTGCTGGAGGAACCAACTAGGGGCCATGGTCCGCTTGACCTGCTGCTCACAAAAAGGGAAGAATTGGTAGGGGAAGTAGAAGTGGGTGGCACTTATTATAATTCTGCCAAAGTAACCTAATTTCCTTATTTGACAGAGTTACTCGTCCAGAAGGGAAGCAATAGGCATGATATATCTTGATATTAATAACACTTTTGATATAGTCCCACATAACATTCTCATAAGCAAACTAGGAAAATGTGATCTAGATAAAATTACTATGAAAGGGGTGTGACATACCGGCGTACAATCCAGACCAGTCGGGGGCTCTGTCACCCTTTTCCTGCAATCTTGGGTGCCTTACAATACCTTGCTGCAGTAGCTCACACCTGGGACTTATTATTGGAGGTACCTGGATTGCATCTCAGTGTTTGGTTTGAACTTGCTGTTGTTCAGTAACTAACATCTAAACTGTCTCAGTTAAGCTTTGCAGATAACACCTTGAGCTGGGGTACTGCATCTGCTAGAAGCTGATCTACTGTTGTTGTTTTGCAGTATAGCAGGTTAAGCAAGTTAACAAATATATTATGTTATGAAAACTCTTTGTAACACTCCTAGTTACAGTGAAGCCCATTTAATAGCTGCTTGTTAAATGGAAAATCTCCTCTAATAAAAAAAGAAATTCTGTGAACCAATTCATTTGGCTCTACTTCAGCATAATTGTGCCTATTTAATATGAATTATAATTAAGCATACTTTTTTTAATGTCAGTTGAAAAGCTTTTATGTCCTGCACCAAGCAACACTTAAAATCAGTCACTGACCATATGGGAAGCTGCACAATATTTTCTTCTCTCAGTTAATTACACTGTCATTATATGTTCCCAGGCTCCTTGTATGCTTTGTGTATGTACTAATGATGTGAAACTGTAGTAATGACAGCAGGAAGTTGCAACAATGATTTCATATTCTAGCAGTGAACAACTGAATTTTCTATATGTCTGTACAATGACTAGTACCCTGGGTCCAACCTCATTGACCTGCTTCAATATAAATGTTAAACTACATATACAAACAACTTCTTATACTGTGGAATAGTCTCTTCTGAGAAAAATGATGAAAACCCTACAGTCTGAAATATTTATGAATACGATTGGTCAATGTTAACATAATTACATATGAAAACTAAGTTAAAAGAATGTCACTGTGGTTGCAAAGTCAAGCATCCAGAGGTTAGAAAGTCCCCTATTTATAGGTGCCTTTGATTATGTCATTAAAGACTGCATCATAATGAAACACAAGGGGGCTGAATTAAGGTTGCACAGGCAATCATAATTTGGCATTTTCTAATTTGTGAGTGCTTCAATTTGCAATAGAAACATTCTTTTAGCAAAAAGAACAGGAGGACTTGTGGCACCTTAGACACTAACCAATTTATTTGAGCATAAGCTGTAGCTCACGAAAGCTTATGCTCAAATAATTGGTTAGTCTCTAAGGTGCCAAAAGTCCTCCTTTTCTTTTTGCGAATACAGACTAACACGGCTGTTACTCTGAAACCATTCTTTTAGCAGTTTTTAAAAATGTAATTTCTTTTTTTAAAATGGAAAAAAAAAGTTATATTATGTATAATTACCACATCATGAGCAACACCTCAATCCTAAACTTTCAGCACGGCAGTACAAGTTGCTATCACATGAACTACAGGACTGACTACATTAGTTCGTAGCAGGACAAGGCTGTTACTCCAGAGGTGGGGGTGGTAGACTGCTGGGTCTGTAGAAAGAGTCTACAAAGGCAAGCACTCAAGGTAATGCCAGAATTAAGGTTGCTCGTACAATGAATGGACCTGTGTTTTTCCCTGTAGAAGGACTGACTTGTAGTACCTCATCATAAAGCAACTTTTTAATGGAAAATCACCTGAGATAGCAGAAAGTGTTAATCCATGAATACATTATCTTCCCATTGTATTTTTGATTCCTATAAATTACTATAAATATCTTTCTTTCATGGATATATTGCTACATTTATAAAATCATAGAAATGTAGCTTTGAAGAGACCTCTAGATGCTATCAAGTCCAGGCCCCTGCATGGAGGTAGGACTAAGTAAACCTAGAGCATCCATGAGAGGTGTTCGTCCAACCTGTTCTTAAAAACTTCCAATGATGGGGATTCCACAACCTCCCTTGGCAGCCTATTCCAGAATTTAACTACTCTTATAGTTAGAAAGTTTTTCCTAATATGTAACCTAAATCTCCCTTGCTGCTGATTAAGTCCATTAGTTCTTGTCCTACCTTTAGTGGACATGGAGAACAATTGATCACCATTCTCTTTGTAACAGCCCTTAACATATTTGAAGACTGTGATCAGTCCCCTTCTCAGTCTTCTTTTCTCATGACTAAACATGGTCAGTTTTTTTAAACTTTTCTTCATAGGTAAGTTTATCTAAACCTCTTAGAATTTTTGTTGCTTTTGTCTGAATTCTCACCAATTTGTGCACATCTTTCCTAAAGTGGGGTACCCAGAACTGGACTCTGCACTCCAGCGGAGGCTTCAACAGTGCTAAGTGGAGTAGAACAATTATCTCTTGTATCTTACAAATGATTCTCCTGTTAATAAACCCCACACTGATATTAGCCTTTTTTGAAACTGTATCACATTGTTGACTCATATTCAATTTGTGATCCAGTATAACGACAGGTCCTTTTCAGCAGTATTATCACCTAGCCAGTTACTCCTCATTTTGTAGTTGTGCATTTGATTTTTCATTCCTAAGTGAATTACTTTGCACTTGTCTTTATCGAACTTCATCTTGTTGATTTCAGACCAATTCTCCAATTTGTCAAGGTCATTTTGAATTCTAATCCTGTCCTTCAAAGTGCTTGTAACCCCTCCCAGGGTGGTGTTATCCACAAATGTTATAAGCATACTCTTCACTCCATGATCCAAGTAGTTAATGAAAATATTGAACAGTAACAGACCCAGGAATGACCCCTGTGAGACCTCTACTAGATAGGTCTTCCCAATTTAACAGCAAACCATTGACAACTAATTTTTGAGTACAGTCTCAATCAGTTGTGGACTTATTATGACAGACTACGCCCCTGTATTCACATCCTGCACACAATTGTAATAATTTTTGTACAAGGTATACCTTGTGAGGTATCATTTGAAAACTCATAACTTGGTCAGTGTTGTCATGGTGAAATATATGTAGTAACACTGTATGTGAAGTTATAAGATTTCCCTGTATGTTGTTATTAGCACATGTTCCAAACCCCACAGCCTCGCCAGGCAGAATATGGCAAACAGGTCTGTCCTAAACAAAGGGATGTATGCTTCTCGTACTTTGCATTTAAACAGTAAACAACATCATAAAGCAGAAAAGAGAAAGGGGGGAACAAAAGAAAGCTCTCACAGGTGAAAAAAACCATGCTCTCCAAACTGGTCTTTGATGAGAAGATTGAACATGGAAAAATGTCACAGGCAGCAAACGCTGACTCCATCTTAGTCTGAAAACAATTTGGTTACATGTGGCTACTCTTTCCTGTTACATGAGACTCTCTGACTATTCTCATAAAAAGGGGTCAATAGCAGCCAGCAATGGAAAGATGACTATCTATTGAGGACTATGTGGCTTATACCACATAAGAAGCCTCAGACTCACATTTCTAATGAAAATCCCTGCACCTGACCAGAGATCTCAGAGACTGGAAACTTTTAGAAGTTAAAGACAAGTTGGCTAAGAAAAGCAAAATTCTAATGTTTTTCTTTCAGATCAACTTATGTTTTTAAAGTTAATTAAATATTGAACTTGTATGTGCGTGTGCAAGTGAGAGTGTGAGTATGTGTTTGTGATTACATGTAGACACAAGAAATCTTGAAGAGTAAAAAAGGTACCTTCAAGATGCCTTGTCGTTCTGGTCACACCCTTTCAAAAAAGAAATATTAGAATTGGAAAAGGTACAAAGAAGGACAACAAAAATGGTTAAGTGTAAACAACAGCTTTCATAAGAGGAGAGATTAAAAAGACTGGGAGTTTTCAGCTTGGAAAAGAGATGACTAAAGGGGAATATAATAGAGATTTCTAAAATCATGACTGGTGTGGAGAAAGTGAATAAGGAAGTGTTATTTACTCCTTCACATAACACAAGAACCAGGGGTCACCCTATGAAATGAATAGGTAGCAGGTTTAAAACAAACATAAGGAAGTAGTTCTTCAGAAAACACACAGTCAGCCTGTGGAACTTGTTGCTGGAGAAGGTATAAGGGGTCCTGGAGGATAGCTCCGACAATGGCTATTAGCCAAGGTGGCAGAGATGCAACCCCATACTTGTCCCCAGCCTCTGCATGCCAGAAGCTGGAAGTGGGTGGCAGGGGATGGATCACTCAATAATTGCCTGTTCTGTTAATTCTCTTTGAAGCACCTGGCATTGGCTGCTGTTGGAAGACAAGATATTGATGTAGATGGGCCATTGGTCTGACCCAGTGTGGCCGTTCTTATGTTAATATCTTTTATTCTTTATGTTCTTATCAAAATCTCTTCATTTCTAGGGCCTCTCTGTAGTGTTTTATCTACTTCCTTCGATGGTGAGATTTCATATAGAAATACACAGCAAACAAGCACACTAGAAAGCCCCATCTGAAGGGACATGCCCTTACAGTGGTATGGAGGAAACTAACCAGCTCTTTGGGGCCTGTTCCACGCAAACAAGATACACCTGCAAAGCTTGTTCAGCCTGGAGGAGGAGGAGCTTACAAGGGGGAATTTACCACAGGAAGGGGTGATGAATAGGAAGAATGCTGCTCCACCCTGGGCTGCTGGTAACAGAGGTAGTCCAGCAGACGAGGAGACAGTTGCAAGACACACTGCTCCTGTAGCCACCCTGACTGACAGTGAGGCAGTACGCTCCAAGAAGAGGGATAGACGGTAAACCCCTGGAAGAGGCATTTTGGGAGCCTAAGCCCTTAGATCTGAATACAGGGAATATAGGGTAGAAGACAGGGTAAACAATGGGGTAGTGGAACCTGGGGTGGTCCAGGGTGCCTCACCCTGCTAGAGTAATTTATATTTTCTTCCATGGTTCAGAGTTTTCAAGGTGTTACTGATGTTGCTAACCTGTTTACCTCACCTTGCAGGAAGCTGGCTGTGGTTAAATATCAACAGCTCAGAGTAACAGCTCAGTTATTCATGCACAGCATCTCATGACTTCAGGCTGCTTTAACTTGCACCAGGCTGTTTCCACACTAGGGAACTGAACTGTCTGCTATTGAATGGGTAGGCTAGGATTGGTTTAAGTGCATCCACTCTAGCCATACTGATTCATCCATACACAATAACATTGTGGTAAACTCTTTCAAATACAAAGGTTTCTTGGTACCTTGCCATATTCCCAACACAACTCCCAAAAGATATGGATTTTTGGAGATTTTTGAAATGTCACCACTGAGGACTGGTTGAACCATCCAGGTCACACAAACTTTCTTCAGACTAAAATGGGTCAAGAGAAAAACACAGCATTAAACATTGCAGAAAGCAAGTCTACTTCAACTGGTATTTGTCATGCATTTGAAGTGCTTTTGTGAGTGGACACAAGATAATGATACTAGGGGGACCATAGGGTTCCTACCGTGGTACATTTCTCCAGTGTAGACAAGAGTGAGATGACCGGGTCATGAGCAGTAGAACCATCTAAGTCCTTCAGAACTGATTCCTTAAGGACCTGCTCCATGATTTTTCCAGAGACTGAGGTGAGGCTGACTAGCCTGTAGTTCCTTGGATCCTCCTTCTTCCCTTTTTTAAAGATGGGCACTACATTAGCCTTTTCCAACTCATCCAGGACCTCCCCCAATCACCATGAGTTTTCAAAGAGAATGGCGAATGGCTCTGTGATTACATCCGCCAACTCATTTAGCACCCTCGGATGCAGTGCAGCCAGTCCCATGGACTTGTGCTCATCCAACTTTTCTAAATAGTCCTGAACGACTTCTTTCTCCACAGAGGGCTGGTCACCTCCTCCCCATACTGTGCTGCCCAGTGCAGTAGTCTGGGAGCTGATTTTGTTTGTGAAGACAGAGGCAAAAAAAGCATTGAGTACATTAACTTTTTCCACATCCTCTGTCACTAGGTTGCCTACCCCCAAGCAAGGGGCCCACACTTTCTCCGACCTTCTTCTTGTTGCTAACATACCTGTAGAAACCCTTCTTGTTACTCTTAACATCCCTTGCTAGCTGAAACTCTAATTGTGATTTGGCCTTCCTGATTTCACTCCTGCATGCCTGAGCAATATTTTTATACTATTTCCTGGTCATTTGTCCAATCTTCCACTTCTTGCAAGCTTCTTTTTTGTGTTTAAGATCAGCAAGGATTTCACTGTTAAGCCAAGCTGGTCACCTGCCATATTTACTATTCTTTCTACACATCGGGATTGTTTGTTGCTGCAACCTCAATAAGGATTCTTTAAAATACAGCCAGCTCTCCTGGACTCCTTTCCCCCTCATGTTATTCTCCAAGGGGATCCTGCCCATAAGTTCCCCGGGGGAGTCAAAATCTGCTTTTCTGAAGTCCAGGGTCAGTATTCTGCTGCTCTCCTTTCTTCTTTGTGTCAGGATCCTGAACTCGACCATCCCATGGTCACTGCCTCCCAGGTTCCCATCCACTTTTGCTTCCCCTGCTAATTCTTCCTGGTTTGTGAGCAGCAGGTCAAGAAGAGCTCTGTCCCTAGTTGGTTCCTCCAGGACTTGCACAAGGAAATTGTCCCCTATACTTTCCAAAACCTTATTGGATTGTCTGTGCACTACTGTATTGCTCTCCCAGCAGAAGTTGGGGTGATCGAAGTCCCCCATGAGAACCAGGGCCTGTGATCTAGTAACTTCTGTTAGTTGCCTGAAGAAAGCCTCGTCCACCTCTTCCCCATGGTCTGGTGGTCTATAGCAGACTCCCACTACGACATCACCCTTGTTGCTCACACTTCTAAACTTAATCCAGAGACTCTCAGGTTTTTCTGCAGTTTCATACTGGAGCTCTGAGCAATCATACTGCTCTCTTACATACAGTGCAACTCCCCCACCTTTTCTGCCCTGCCTGTCCTTCCTGAACAGTTTATATCCATCCATGACAGTACTCCAGTCATGTGAGTTATCCCACCAAGTCTCTGTTATTCCGTCCACTGCTTTCCCCTCATCCACAGAGCCAGTTATCTCATCATAGAAGGTAATTAGGTTAGTCAGGCATGACTTGCCCTTGGTGAATCCATGCTGACTGTTCCTGATCACTTTCCTCTCCTCTAAGTGCTTCAGAATTGAAAAAATCATGGAGCAGGTCCTCAAGGAATCAATTCTGAAGCACCTCCCTAGGTAACCCATTCCAGTGCTACACCACGCTCCTAGTGAAATAATTTTTCCTAATATCCAACCTAAACCTCCCCCACTGCAACTTGAGACCATTACTCCTCGTTCTGTCATCTGCTACCACTGAGAACAGTCTAGATCCATCCTCTTTGGAACCCCCTTTCAGGTAGTTGAAAGCAGCTATCAAATCCCCCCTCATTCGTCTCTCCTGCAGACTAAATAATCCCAGTTCCCTCAGCCTCTCCTCATAAATCATGTGCTCCAGCCACCTTATCATTTTTGTTGCCCTCTGCTGGACTCTTTCCAATTTATCCACATCCTTCTTCTAGTGTGGGGCCCAAAACTGCGCACAGTACTCTAGATGAGGCCTCACCAATGCCAAATAGAGGGGAATGATCACATCCCTCAATCTGCTGGTAATGCTCCTACTTATACAGCCCAAAATGCTGTTAGTCTTCTTGGCAACAAGGGCGCACTGTTGACTCATATCCAGCTTCTCGTCCACTGTAACCCCTAGGTCCTTTTCTGCAGCACTGCTGCATAGCCACTTGGTCTCTAGTCTGTAGCAGTGTATGGGATTCTTCCATCTTAATTGCAGGACTCTGCACTTGTCCTTGTTGAACCTCATCAGATTTATTTTGGCCCAATCTTCTAATTTGTCTAGGTCCCTCTGTATCCTATCCCTTCCAGCATATCTACCACTCCTCCCAGTTTAGTGTCATCTGCAAACTTGCTGAGGGTGCAATCCACACCCTCATCGAGATCATTAATGAAGATATTGAACAAAACCGGCCCCAGGACCGACCCTTGGGGCACTCCACTTGACACCGGCTGCCAGCTAGACATGGAGCCATTGATCACTACCCGTTGAGCCCGACAATCTAGCCAGCTTTCTACCCACCTTATAGTCCATTCATCCAGCCCATTATTCTTTAACTTGCTGGCAAAAATACTGTGGGAGACCGTGTCAAAAGCTTTGCTAAAGTCAAGGAATAACACGTCCACTGCTTTCCCCTCATCCACAGAGCCAGTTATCTCATCATAGAAGGCAATTAGATTAGTCAGGCATGACTTGTGGTTGGTGAATCCATGCTGACTGTTCCTGATCACTTTCCTCTCCTCTCAGTGCTTCAGAATTGATTCCTTGAGGACCTGCTCCATGATTTTTCCAGGGTCTGAGGTGAGGCTGACCGGCCTGTAGTTCCCCAGATCCTCCTTCTTCCCTTTTTAAAAGATGGGCACTACAGTAGCCTTTTCCTAGTCATCTGGGACCTCCCCCGGTTGCCATGAGTTTTCAAAGATAATGGCCAATGGCTCTTCAATCACATCTGCCAACTCCTTTAGCATCCTCAGATGCAGTGCATTGAGCCCCATGGACTTGTGCTCATCCAGCTTTTCTAAATAGTCCCAAACCACTTCTTTCTCCACAGAGGGCTGGTCACCTCCTCCCCATATTGTGCTGCCCAGTGCAGTGGTCTGGGAGCTGACCTTGTTCATGAAGAGAGATGCAAAAAAAGCACTGAGTACATTAGCTTTTCCCACATCCTCTGTCACAAGGTTGCCTACCCCATTCAGTAAGGAGCCCCCACTTTCCCTGACCATCTTCTTGTTGCTAACATACCTGTAGAAGCCCTTCTTGTTACTCTTAACATCGCTTGCTAGCTGCAACTCCAAGTGTGATTTGGCCTTCTTGATTTCATTCCTGCATGGCTGAGCAATATTTTTATACTCCTCCCTGGTCATTTGTCCAAGCTTCTACTTTTTGTAAGCTTCTTTTTTGTGTTCAAGATCAACAAGGATTTCACTGTTAAGCCAAGCTGGTCACCTGCCATATTTACTATTCTTTCTACACATCGGGATGGTTTGTTGCTGCAACCTCAATAAGGATTCTTTAAAATACAGCCAGCTCTCCTGGACTCCTTTCCCCCTCATGTTATTCTCCAAGGGGATCCTGCCCATCAGTTCCCTGAGGGAATCAAAGTCTGCTTTTCTGAAGTCCAGGGTCCATATTCTGCTGCTCTCCTTTCTTCCCCGTGTCAGGATCCTGAACTCGACCATCTCATGGTCACTGCCTCCCAGGTTCCCATTCACTTTTGCTTCCCCTACTAATTCTTCCCTGTTTGTGAGCAGAGGTCAGGAAGAGCTCTGCCCCTAGTTGGTTTCTCCAGGACTTGCACCAGGAAATTGCCCCCTACACTTTCCAAAAACTTCCTGGATTGTCTGTGCACCACTTTATTGCTCTCCCAGCAGATATTAGGGTGATTGAACTCCCCCATGAGAACCAGGGCCTGTGATCTAGTAACTTCTGTTAGTTGCCTGAAGAAAGCCTCATCCACCTCATCCCTCTTGTCCAGTGGTCTATAGCAGACTCCCACCATGACATCACCCTTGTTGCTCACACTTCTAAACTTAATTCAGTGACTCCCAGGTTTTTCTGCAGTTTCATACGGGAAATCTAAGCTCTCTTTCGTACAATTTAACTCTTGTATTTTTTGTTTATTTTGTATAATGTATATATTTGCAATCAATTATTTAGTGTTGATGCTGTAGCATATGGTTCTGCATTTTTAATTGTGTGTGGTTTTCATCATGATATGCTAGGTCTAACGAGATCATCACTAACAAGCGAAGGCAGAAGGTGGGATACATCTTGATATTACTAAAGTACAAAGTTTTGCGTGTCTGAGTTACTGGTGATTCAAGATTGTCAGATTACAGGCTCAATTGGAATTTTTCAATCAATCAAAGATTAGCACAGCACTATACAGAATACAGAAAGAATAGATACACTACTATCCTTTGTTGTAAGATCAAGAGTTGGGTCTGGGTCTTTTAATTGAAGCTGGTGGAATGCACAGTTTCATTCCTAATTAAGTTCCCACCTCAGTGTAATTATACAGGGTTTTTAAACAAAGAAACCTCTCTTGCCAAAAGAAACATGTTTGGATGTCATTTCTTATACATGCTCGACTTACCTGATATATATGTGAAGGCATGATTATTTACCTCTCAGAGGACTAATAATTCTTCAAGATTAACAGTTAAGATTTTTAATATTGGCGAGGATCTTGTATGCTGCATAGGAAGCAGCCATGTTTCCACAGTCATTTTTCATAGTTCAACTGTACTTTAGTTGTCTGGAGAATCTTCTCTCTGCAGTTGAAATTGTTTGTTTGTTATTTTAAATCTTTCCCTAAAGTTACAAATTATTAATGCCTAATTATAATTTTACTTCTAATTTAGCTAAGGCTCAGACTGGCTTTTTTAGTTCAACCTATTATGCCATAAAACAGGTCACGATACCCTTCACTTGTTATGATAAATACATATCTCAGTCATGTCAGTTATTTATTGGTCCTTATCATCCACCTTGTGCCACGAAGGCAGAATATAAACTGTCTATCTTTGCACACCAGCATGGAGCAAGCAGAAGTTGACTCAGAAATTGAATTTCCTGTTCCTTCTAAGCAGCAGGGGAGATGAAGAGCTAAAAGTTCTGAGAGAAAAGGTACTGTAGAATACAAACTGCTGACTGAGCACATCCAATTGTTTTTTTACTGTCCAGTGCCAAACCTCTACTTCCACTAACTTTCCACTGCCACTGATGTCATATCTGGCGAATCAGAGTGCGCTTATTTTTTCTCGAGTGTGTTTGCCATGTCATGTAACTGGAAGCTGATAACAAGCCTGGGTACCTCCTGAAGACAGTGATCATGCAGGGCGCAGGCATCACCAAACTGGCAACAAATGAGAATGGCTCTCTGGTCCAATCTCTCACTGGCTGCTAGAAGTTATTGCAAAAACAGTCATTGGCTACTCTGATGCTGCTAGGCTTTTTCCACATCCAGCATTATGCTGCAGGGCATAAGCCTTCAGGACAAGAAATATCTTCCACTATTGGCATGGTACTGCATTATTGTCCATTAGGGCATTTCTTGACCCTTCCTCTGAAGCTTCTGTCACTGCCTCCTCTTGGATGCCTGATTCAAGATTAGGTGGACCTTGGTCTCATCTTCTATGGCAATTGCTATATTCCTGTTTTCAGTTCTGGTTGTGTGGGTTTGGGTTTTGGGAGCCTGGACCTATCAAGATTAATCCCAGTGTGACTCAGTTCCCTGGATGAGGGCTCATTATGACTGACTGTGTCTCTTGTCCTTCTATTAGAGTCTTCATCTACTCCACTGTGGTGCATTGCAGTGATTCTTGGCATCCTCTGCCTGGCTTCGCTGGTGACTGCAAGGGTCTTGGGTTCCCAGAGTAAGTATTTACAGAGAAGACACTAAGACTCAGTATAATGGTTTGAAGTAATTACCTATATACAAATCCCCCACCAAAAACATAAAAGCCTTGTATAGTATATGTATATAGCCTTGTATAGTATAGCCTTATATAGTGAATGTTTGTGGTATTCCAAACATACTAAAAGCTTGTGGTCCTGCAAAAAGGAGTCATATTTCACTGGTGTTTTGTAGAGTTAGAAAACAGAGGAAGGTCACAAATTGTCCCAGAATGCAGGTGACATGGCAAGCAGAGCCCAGCTGCTGATCTTTCAGTGATTCTATGCCTGATGAAGGTATTGCACAAGGAGAGTTCCTCTATGCATCTGGACAAGATCCACTGAGTTCAGAGCACTTACTTTCACCTATACCAAAATTGCACTGCTCTTTAGGATCCAACACCTTGCAAGGCAGCACCCCACCTTGTTCATAATTAGTTCAAATCCAGTGAAATCACAGTTTTTGTATTAATTTTGCCCCCCTATGCACTCCTGGACCGTAGGTGAGCATATGTATGATTATTGCCCTGTCAATTTCTTTGGGCCAAGCCTTGCACCATTGAAGACAATAGGAGCTTTGTTCTTCACTTGAATGATAGAAAGGATGAACTGACTCTCTTATTTCTCCTTATCAGCCATCACCCGCTGATGGAAGAATTCAGAGGAAAAAAACATGAATTGAAATTGAAAGTGTTTTCTCTCCCTTGTGCAGTTAATTCAGTTTTTCTCTGCATCTTTACAGCATCAAAAGTTTTAGTCACAAAATTTTTTTTATTTTAAAATGTTTATTGTTACAAGTACTTTTTACTTATTAAAGTGCCAGAATTTGCAGGGCCAACTGGAGTTGACAGGCCTCTGGCATAACAACTCCAATTGGACACATCACGCAAGAGCCGGAAGGGTTACAGGGCCTCCAGAACCAATATGAAGCACAAACTTTCTCATGGAACCCTGCAGAATAATGAATTTGGGGTCTAAACCACTGACTTCAGCCTCATGGGCCAATGCATATCCCCTGATGTAAGAATTCCTCTGAAACTCCAGGGGCTGAAACTCTCATCGAATTTCCTATCCACAATGTAGGGTCTTCCTAGTCTTCCTTACAAAGATTCCAGGGGTTTTTACTTACCACTTTCTTCCTAAGAATCAGATTTTTTTGGATCTAACTTGGAAAATGGGATTTTTCTGTTTATGGTCACTGAAAACATTACCAATGTTCAACCCAGATGTTGGAAATCAGGATGTTTTCAATTCGATATTCTGTGACTCTTTAGAGAGTCAAGATTTTCAACCCCACAGGTTTTAATGGGGTTTTTTAAGTTCACAATGTTAATTTTTAAGATTATTTTTAAAAAGAAAAAGTATCTGACATGTTACATATAACATAACATACTGTTCTTACAATATAACAGACATTCTCCCCGATGGCATAACTGAGGGTAGAACTTGGTCCTTTGTGTTCCTATAAGGCACAATATATTGATCTGTAAAACTGTGCTGCAATTTACTTTTAAGGGGTACATCATATTGTTATATTACTTTGGCTTTCAGTTTTTCAGATCTCCCAAATACCCTGTAGACAGCAGGAAAACCTGAACCAGTTTCAGGAAATTATCCCAGGTAAGAACGGAAACCTGCCAAAGGTTTTGAACAGGAAAGATTGCCTTCAAAAGGGCAACATTTTTTCTTGTATGTGCTGTAACTTTGGACTGAAATCATTTCAAATTAAATCCCCAACATTGTTGCTAGACTGATGAATAGCAGATTATAACATTTTGCATTAACTAGATTCCAATTCTTTTTATTCTTATTTACCAACCATTTGCACTCACTGCAAAAGTCAGAAGTGAGTCTTGAAGAAACGTAAAGGAGGCGAAGTTGGTTTAACTCACATGTTGAAAGGCAACCGGAAAGGAGTATAGCAAGAAAAATAATTAACATGAGAGAACAATAATAATAATAGAATCATAGAAATGTAGAGCTGGAAGGGACTTTGAGAGGTCATTTAGTCCAGCCACCTGCACTGAGGCTGGATCAAATAAACTTAGACCATCCCCCCTGAAAAGCATTTGTCCAACCTGCTCTTAAGAACCTCCAAAGAGAGGGATTCCACAACCTCCCTTGGAAGCATATTCCAGAGCTATCCTTAGAGTTTTTCCTAATGTCTAACCTAAATCTCCCTTAGTGCAGACTAAATTGATGAGTCCTTGCCCTATCTTCAGTGAACATGGAAATCGGTTGATCACAAACCTTTTTATAACAGCCCTTAGCATACCTCAAGACTGTTATCAGGTCCCAACTCAGTTTTCCTTTCTCTAGGTTTAACATGCCCAGTCTTTTCAATTTTTTCCAAACCTTTGATCATTTTTCTTGCTCTCCTCTGGACTCTCTTCAATATGTCCACATCCTTTTTAAAAGTGTGACCCCCCGAAATGGACTCAAGACTCCAGCTGATGGCTCACCAGTGCCTAGTAAATCAGCACAGTTACTTCCTGTGTCCTACATACAACACTCCTGTTAATACGTCCAAGAATGATATTACTCTTTTTCGCAACTGCGTCACACTGTTGACTCTGATTCAATCTGTGATCCACTATAACCCCCCAGATCCTTTTCAGCAGTACTACTTCCCGGTCAGTTATTCTCCATTTTGCATTAGCACATTTGATTATTTGATTTTTTTTCTTCTTAAGTGCAGTACTTTGCACTTGTCGTTATTGAATTTCATCTTCCTGATTTCGGTCTAGGTCTCCAATTTGTTAAGGTCAATTTGAATTCTAATCCTGTCCTCCAGTCTGCTTGCAAACCTTCCCAGGTTGCAGTCATCTACAAATTTAGTCATCTACAAATCTACTCTCCACTCCATTATCTAATTCACTAATGAAAATATTGAATAATGCTAGACCCAGGCCAGTGAACCATTGATAACTCCTGCGTGAGTACTGTCTTGCAGCCAGTTTTGCAGCCACCTATATTAATTTCATATAAACCACATTACTCTAGTTTGCTTATGAGATTGTCTTGTGAGACTGTGTCAAAAGCCTTACTAAAACAAGATATAGAAAATCTATAGCATCCTTCCTATCCACTGGGCCAGTAACATTTGCAACCAGTTCCTCCTTGTTAGTCAGAATCAAATCTAAAATGGCTGCTTCCACCTTCTGAAATAAAAAGTTGTCCCTGATACATTCCAAGGACAGTCTGTGTTTTGCCATATTACTTTTCCAGTGGATGCCGAGTAGTTAAGGTTTCTAATTACCACCTGCTTATTTGTTTTGGATATTTCTGTTATTTGTTCTGGAAATGCCTTCTCCACTCCTCTTCCTTACCTGGTGGTCTATAGTAGACCCCTACTGTGCGATGCTTGTGTTTTTTCTCCTTTTATCTTCACCCAGAGAATTTCAATTTATCTACCTCTCACCTTCTTCTGGACCTCAAAACAAGTGTATATACTCTTGATGTATAATGAGACACCTTTTTCCTTTTTTTTCCTGCCTGTCTTTCCTGAACAAGATGTTACCCTCTATACCAATATTCCAGTCATGAGATTTATCCCACCAAGTCTCTGTGATGCCAATTTAGGTATAATACTAATACATACTAATATTTCCCGTTCTCATTAGTTATTCCCCATACTCCTTACATTTATAGACTCACAGACTTTGAGGTCAGAAGAGACCTTCATGATCATCTAGTCTGACCTCCTGCACGTTGCAGGCCACAGAACCTCGCCCATCCATTCATGTACATTTGTGTACAGATATCTAAAATGTTGATCCAATCCCCCCATTTTTATACCTTTTATTGCTCCTGTGATGATTCTGTTGTAACATTCCATCCCTCCCCTTCCAAATATTTAGCCTTATGTTAAGGTCACTCTTTTTTATACCTACCTGTGGCCTTTTGTCACCTGCCCCCTTTGAACCTAGTTTGAAGTCCTCCTCATTTTGTTGGCTAGTCCCAATACAAAGATGCTTGTCCCCTTCTTGGTCAGGTGGACCCCATCTCTTCCCAGGAGACATTCTTTGTGGAACAGCATCCCATAGTTGAGGAAGTCGAAGCCTTCTGATTGAGTTTCACAGCCATTCATTTATCTCCAGGATGTATGCATCCCTGCTTGTCCCCTTACCCTCAACAGGGAGGATGGACAAGAACACAACCTGCACCCCTCACTCCTTCACCCTTTCTCCCAGAGCCCTGTAGTCACTGCAGATCTGCTCAGGGTCATACCTGTCAGTATCATTAGTGCCCATGTGGATGAAGCAGCATGGGGAAGTTGTCAGAAAGATGGATGAGCCTTGGCAACCTTTCTGTAACATCTTGGACACGAGCTCCAGGAAGGCAGAACATTTCCCAGGACATCATGTCAGATCAGCAGATGGATGCCTCTGTTCCCATGAGAAGTGAGTTCCTGGTCACCACCATCCAATGCCTCCTCCTTTTGCATGTGTTGGCCATGAGTTTCTCAGCCTTGAGGGCAGGTGTTTTTTCTTCCTAAGCCATTGGGGTCTGCTCTTCACCTCCTGCTGCCAGTACCTCATATTGGTTCTTGACCATGATGGATGAGGGACCTGGCTGGGGGGGCTGAGCACTGTCTACTGCCTGAAGTGGCCAGCAGCAAGTCTTCTCCTCGCAGACCAGCTGTTTTTTCTTCCTCATCTGTTGCCACTGTAGTCATCTGTTAAGAAGCTGTAAGATAAACTAATCAACCTCCCACTTTAATGTGTTCCATCTCTGGTGTTTCTCAGCATGTAGGTTTCACCATCTTAGATTTCCTAACACCTGCACATCAGTAACTGAGTGATAAATGCAGTCTAACTCTGTGTGAAGAAGCCCCACGTGCATATCATCACTGAATTTTATCCATTGTGCAAGAATCTTGCTCAATCATTACTGACAAAGAAACAGCCAATCAATTACAATAGCAGATGCACTTGATGTATAGAATCCAAAAAATCCCCCTGGGGGAAAAACAAACAAATATGATTTGTGTATAAAAGGAAAGTGATATAGATACAATAACCATTAGTCTATTTGCTATGGCACAAGAATCCTCATGCCAATTTCAACATGCCAGCAACCATGTCAGTGCTTGTCAGATAATTTGTGAAGCACTTGACTGAAAATCAGATTACAACAGAAAATCTATTATTACAATTTTAACTTAATACTTCTAATAAAGGAACATCTAGAGGCCCCAATCAGGTATGGGCCTTCATTATATTAGATGGTGTACAAGCACACCATAAGATACAGTTCCTACATGAGAGAGATGACAAACTTAATACAGACAAAACACAATAAGTGGATGAAACAGTCAAGCAGAGGGAATTGGGGAGGGAAGACAAGGGTAACAGCGATAGAGGGAATATAAATTTTATTTTCTTTTTAAGGATGGAAGTTTGCTCTTTGCCCAGCAAATTGGTTTCCCCATGGAGAGAAATGTTACCACTTTCCTACTGAATACAAACCATGGCTGGAGAGTCAAAAGGCCTGCTCTTCTCATGGCTCCAGACTTCTTCAGATAGAAAGCAAACAAGAGCTGGTAGAGTATCTTCCTCCTTTGGAGAGTGGCATAGTCAGAACTGCCAATAAAGATTTGCTTGTGAAAAGAAGATTACAGAATATTAGATTAGGCTTCATTTGGCATTTTAAGATTTTTTTTCTTGAAGGCTTATTACCTTGCTCCTCCTCTTCTCTCCCCAGCATTAGAGCCATATCTGAACCCTAAATTCAATTAAAATGCCCCTGTTGAAGGCAAAACCCCAATGTCCCCTGTACTTCTCTTATGCAAGGTACAGTTATTCCTGTGGTAAAAAAAAAAAAACCATAAGTCGCTCCGGGTGATCGAGGGGAGGTATTGTCCTCCAGACAAGAGAGTCAATAGAGATTAATCCACAAAGAATTCTTTCACAATTTCTAGAAAATCTATAGCAAACATTCTTGGAGATGACGAGGAATGTGATCAGTCCGGCCAGTAGAGTTGCTCAACCATGAGGCTGCCTCAGCATATAGGGACCTGTTAACCACATCACTCTACCTGATATCCATACACTAATGAAATGAGCAGATATCTGATATGCATACAACCATGAAATGGGCAGGGAAAGGAATGTAATTGCATGAAATGTCTTCGTCCTTCTACAGAATTTCATAAACCCCCTGGCAACTTCTCACTGGATAGGATTATTACGTGACAAGACCGACAGACCCTGGATGTGGGGGAATGGCACAGCTATCTCCACTGACCAGTAAGTTCCAGACACAGCTAGAAACTTCTCATTTCCAAGAAGTGCATTCACAGTGTTATAAGGGAGAAAAACCCAGAATGAAATAGTAAGGAGCAACATGTCATCACTGAAATATATTTTTAGAATGCTTTGAAGGCCCAAGTCAGCAGAAGATGTTGCCAGAGAAGTTGAGAAGTATTGCCCAAACTCCATAGGTGATGAAACACCAACAGTGAAAGGGAAGGGGGTGCTGCAGATAAAGAATAAAGTGCATTGGAACTCCTGAGCGGAGTAGGACCAAAAAAAAAAAAAAGATGTAGAGAAGAGGTTGTGTGTCATGTCTAAGGTGCACCGGCAGTTAAGTGAAAAGTTTGCACAGTATGTCATGCACTACTCCTGACTCTATTCAATGCAGTTATTCATTGCATTCATAAATGCCAAATTTAATAATTGATGTTAATAATGTTCCCTCTGCTTCTCCACAATTGTTTCATTATTATTAAAATTATTTGTTGATGCCATCTACCACAGTGTTCAGATTAGACATTTTTGCCCTTGAAAAAATAAGGTAGTGATATAGATATAACTAGAATGGCTGGAAATAACATTTTTCTGTCATAGGTTTGCAGTAAAGAAAGGATACGTTGATGGTGACTGTGCAGTCGTCAGAGGCAGAGAACTCTTCTCTGATGACTGCAAAGATACAAAGCGCTACATTTGTGAGCTGCCAGTTCATGTGCCAGAGTCTGATGTATCCGGACAAGATAGATCATGAAAATCATAAAATCTGGGCATCCCAAACCCAGTGAAAAATATCCCGCAATAAATACTAACCCTGTCATCTTTTCCTCTTCAAAGGCTGTGTTTAAATTGTAAAGTTATAATATGCTTTGCTGAGATCGTATGTTGTTCATGAGTCTGTGTCAAAGGGAGCTGGGATTGGCCTCTCATAACAAAAATAAGTCTGATAAATTGCTCGTCTTTTGGATACCCACAGCCAATCAGAGCCCTCCCAACAGGCAAAGCTGCACTCTTTTTTCTTTTTCCAGTTCAGTGATAATTTATTGTAAAATGGTAATTAGTCCATTATCTGATTAAAATAGTTTTTTTTTTCAATAAATTTTTGAACATTGAAAAAAATCTGATTTAGTTACCACCTTGTATGATTTCTTTTTACTTTATTGTATTTCATTCAATCACAGAAAAAAAAGCCATGATGAATAAATTCAGATATGAAGATAACATTGGTCAGATTAAAAATTCCGTTTGGAGAAAATAGCTTGAAGGTGTTCTTTAAAAGTATGTGGAATGGACTGAAATGGATATCCAGTGGAATCAATATCCATGTCCTTGGGGCCAAAACAGCAAAGGCAAAACCAACTGTCCCACCCACTTCCCCCCCCCCCAGCTTCTCAAAGGAGTAAGCAAATCTACAAGTACATCATGAACAAGATGATAGCAACAGTGAAACCCTGCTGTGAGCTGTTATAGTCACAGGGTAGAAGTTCTCATTGACATCACTGGATAATTAAAGATGATGTTACACAGAGTGCACAATTGGAAGATGTGATCCCACCTTTGTATTCCCTGGACTGGGCATGGTCAAAAGTGATTCTCTATCACTTCACCCCCTCAACTCCAGTACACTGTGCTTGGGGACAAGCTGTCCTTGTGCCTCATGACACAGTCAGTTTCCTTTTGTCCCCATTAGAGAAATGTACCATGCCAAGAACACTATGGTCTTCCTAGCTCACTAGATACACACCTCATGTCCACTTACCAAAGTGAACCCAATGATTTACATTTATGTCAGACGCTGTTGGTAATAGGCTTCCTTCCAACAGAGATAAATACTGTGTGGTCCCAACCAGTTCAGTCTGAATCATTTTAGAATGACTGTGGACAGGACTGGCTGAAATAGATCAAGGATCCCTCACAATAATTACAAATGTACAACAGTGGCCTTTCAAAATCTCCAGAACCCACTATTTCTCAGTCTTGTGCTGGGAATGATGGGATACGTACCCACAGGGCACTGCAACTTACAGAATTTAGGAGAGCGGGGTTATTCTGGATCACAGACTGAATATGAGGAAACAATGTGATGCAGCTGAAAAAAACGCTGGTGTAGGTGTACTTTGTCCTGCCGTGATATAGGGGGATGACTTCCTGAGGTCACCTCCAGCACTACGTTTCTGTGATTCTATTATTCTGTGATTTAGCCTTGGCCCAGGGAAGCTGTGCTGTGTAGGATCCAAGGAGCTGACTGTGAATTCTTGTCTTACCTCATCTGCTGACTGGTTTTATTAATAAACCTGTGCACTTCAGAGCTTTTATTATTCTGCAAGGACTCCCACTCAACCTCAGAAGAAAAACAAATATCATTCCCTCAAGAGGGTGGTAGACCTGGTATTAAAATATCTGGAGGATTGGAATATAAAGCTATAGAGAATATATTTGAGTGTTAGGGTTTGCTTCATAACACACAGATGCCCAAGAGAGATTCTTGAACTGTCCTAAAATGACAGGCAATCATCACCAACAATTTCAGATTAAGAAGAGTAAATAGAGAACCAAACCCTGTAGAACCCCATTGGAACCATTCTTGTTAAGGGAAATTATTCCCCATTGACAATTACTTTTTGAGAAATATCAGTTAGCCTTGTCTTCATCCCACTGTTATGGGGTAGTAAATCAAAAACCTTAAAAAAGCCTCACCCAGATCCTCAAAGAGAGTTAGGCATCTAAATATCTTCGAGGCTCTTGGCCTAAGTGCCTAAATCTCTTAGGTGCTTTTGAAAATTTTACCTACAGTGTTTAAATATATAATCATCTATGATTTATTATGCATGTCTATAACCTCACTAAGACAAAAAGCATAAAGACAACAAAGAATAAGGACAACCTGCCTACCAGCAAGAATTCCATCTTTCTAGTGGTGAAAACACAGTTTCTCTGACAAAAGTATCTGGAAAGGCCCATAGGCCTAAGCTGAGCTTTCAGGATCCACTGTGAGGAATTTGTTCGATACTCTAATTCCAGCACCCTGTGCTTGGGACAAAGATCTCCTTGCTCTACAAGATGGTCCTGCTGCTCATGATCCATTCACCTTACCTTGTCTATATTGGGGAAAAGTACCATGGTAGGAACCCTGTGCTTCCCCACTATGTTTACTACCTTGTGTCCACTCACAAAAGCACTGCAAAGGCATGACAAATACCTTTTGGAGGAGACTTGCTTTCAGCAGTGAGTTGTTACCTTAACCCATTTTAGTTTGAATTGCGTTAGTGTCAGTGTGACCTGGAATGATTCAACCAGTCCCCAATGGTGGCATTTCAAAAGTCTCCAAAAATCCACTTCTTCTGGGTTTTGTTGGGTGAGGTGCCAAGAAACCACTGTAATTGAAAAGGTTTATAACAGAGCTATTGTGGATGCAGGGCAAATCTGAAATGGTTCTTAACATGAATTAGCATGTCTAGAGAGGATGCACTTCAACCAGCCTAGCCTAGTCATTCAGTAACAAACAGTTCAGTTCTCTAGTCTGGAAACAGCCTGGTGCAAGTTAAAACAGCCTGAAGTTTCTGAGATGTTGTATATGCATAACTGAGCTGTTACTCTCAGTTGTTGATGTTTGACCACAGCCGGTTTCCTGCAAGGTGAGGTAAACAGGTTACCAGTGTCATTTGTTCTGTGAAAGTGCTGCACTATGGAAAAAGATATGAACTACGTTAGTGGGGTTCCTGGTGAGTTTGTTTGCTGTGTGTTTCTCTATGAAGGCTGAGAATCTAAGGAAGTAGAGAAAAAACTGCACAAAGGCCCAAGAAATTGAGGGATTTTTATCTTTTTTTTACTTTTCTAGCATCTGTATACGTTCACACAAATTAACTTTGCAAACATAAGTTAATCTGGAAGAAAAACATTAGAATTTTACTCTTCTTAGCTGACTTGTCTTTAACTCTAAATGTTTCCATGCTCTGAGTTCTCTGGTCAGGGGCAGGGTTTCTCACTAACAATGTGAGCCTGATGCTTCCTGTGTGGTATAAGCTGGTGCCTTCAGTAGACATTCATATTTCCTGTGTTGGCTGCTATTGACCCTTTAATATGAGGATAGCCAGAGAGACTCACATAACAGGAAAGGGTACCAAAGTGTAACCAAATTGTTTGCAACCTGAAACGGAGCTATCATTTGCTGCCTGTTGTTGCTAGTGCTGTGGAATGTTGTTACGACTGCCAGTGTTGCTCTTTTTGGAGCTCTGATGTCAGCTGCACTGGCGGACACTGCAGCATGTTAATTCATCAGACTTTGATGTTATTCATAAGAAAGACCACAGGCTCAGTTCGGTGGCAAAGGCACTTGGCCAGGTTCATTGTTGACAAAAAATTATGATTGATTCTGTTTGATGATTACCTGTTCTGTTCATTCCCTCTGGGGCACCTGGCATTGGCCACGGTCGGAAGACAGGATACTGGGCTAGATGGACCTTTGGTCTGACCCAGTGTGGCCGTTCTTATGTTCTTAACCTGGTACTAGCACCCCATAGGAGCTACAGGTACACTAACACATGTACGCCCATGTCAAGGTTCCTCCCCCACTCTGAACTCTAGGGTACAGATGTGGGGACCTGCATGAAAAACCTCCTAAGCTTATCTTTACCAGCTTAGGTCAAAACTTCCCCAAGGTACAAAATATTACACCCGTTATCCTTGGAATGGCCGCTACCACCACCAAACTAATACTGGTTACTGGGGAAGAGCTGTTTGGACGCGTCCTTCCCCCCAAAATATTTCCCAAAACCTTGCACCCCACTTCCTGGACAAGGTTTGGTAAAAAGCCTCACCAATTTGCCTAGGTGACTACAGACCCAGACCCTTGGATCTTAAGGGCAATGAACAATCCTCCCAACACTTGCACCCCCCCTTTCCTGGGAAATGTTGGATAAAAAGCCTCACCAATTTGCATAGGTGACCACAGACCCAAACCCTTGGATCTGAGAACAATGAAAAAGCATTCAGTTTTTACAAGAAGACTTTTAATAAAAAATAGAAGTAAATAGAAATAAAGAAATCCCCCCTGTAAAATCAGGATGGTAGATATCTTACAGGGTAATTAGATTCAAAAACATAGAGAACCCCTCTAGGCAAAACCTTAAGTTACAAAAAAGATACACAGACAGAAATAGTTATTCTATTCAGCACAATGCTTTTCTCAGCCATTTAAAGAAATCATAATCTAACACATACCTAGCTAGATTACTTACTAAAAGTTCTAAGACTCCATTCCTGTTCTGTCCCTGGCAAGAAGCAGCATACAGACAGGCCCAGACCCTTTGTTCCTCTCCCTCCTCCCAGCTTTTGAAAGTATCTTGTCTCCTCATTGGTCATTTTGGTCAGGTGCCAGCGAGGTTACCTTTAGCTTCTTAACCCTTTACAGGTGAGAGGAGCTTTCCCCTGGCCAGGAGGGATTTCAAAGGGGTTTACCCTTCCCTTTATATTTATGACAGCCCATGACAAGGTACCTGCTCAGTCAGCGCACCAGGAGGCTGTCCCCTTGGCCGGACAAAGATGCCCTTCCTATGTCTTACATTCCAGACATGGTTAGCCACCACCCCTACACCTGACAGTTTGAACAAAACATCCTCATTCATTATCCTGTCATTCCCTCCATGTCTTACGAGAGATGTGTGTGCCAGACCATCTCCTACCATTTCTTAGGAATGTGTTTAGGCAATTACTTGAGAACTGTGGGTGTTCTTGTACCATCCTCTCCATTCAGGATTGTGCTTGGTTGGTGTTAGCTACTACCTGGTGCACCGCTATTTTGCCAAGGCCAGGCCTTGTATTTCTAGCTCTCAAACCCACAGCAGTACCTATGCAGTGCCACATCCCTCCTGCATGGTAAAAGCCAGTGGGGAGACCCTAGCTCTAATTCTGAGGAAAGTACTCAGTGTGAAAGGAGAGAATGCTGTCCACACTTAAGTGTGTGGAGGTTTTTCCATTGCTTAAAACAGCCTGGTATGAAAGAGGCACACACACTGTTGTGGTGGGGGCATCCCAGGTTCACTAAGTGGGTCCCAAATCCCAAGCCACATGCCACATGCCTAAGAGAACCCTACTTGCCTCACACAAGGCCCAACTCCAGTTTCCTTCCTCAGCCTTTGATGAAGCAGGAATTAATCCCAGAAACAAATGCTGCATTCAGATAAAACCAACACTTGTATCTGGGCAGAGACAAAACCTGGATTACAACAAAGGGGCCATTCAGGAGCCCTCATAGGGAGGTGGGGGGCACACCTACCTCCATCCAAAGCAATGGTCCAGCATGCTGAATCCCTAATGCCCAAATGTAGAGAGGGATGCTCTGTAACCCAATTAAGAGTGAAGCTAGGCAGGGAACCTTTTCCTGTCTTGTGAGAATTTTCAATATTTCCCACCCCAATCAGGATGAAAAGTCAAAATCTCTATTATTATGCAAACCAAAAACCTGAAAAAACATCAGGTCAAAGGAAATCTTTCATTTAGACATTTTAAGATGTTTATTTTTTATTTTTATTACAATTAACTTAAACTTAAAAACAAAAAGTCATTTTGAACCCAAAAGAGTTTTGAACCCAAAAGAGTTATTATTGAAAGGGACCTTGATGGGTCATCTAGTCCAGTCCCTTGCACTGAATCAGGACTAAGTATTATCTAGACCATCCCTGGCAGGTGTTTGTCTGACCTGTTCTTAAAAATTTCCAAAGACAAAGATTCCACAACCTCCCTAGGTAACTTGTTCCAGTGCTTAACTACCCTTACAGTTAAGAAGATTTTCCTAATGTCTAACCTAAATCTGTGTTGCAACTTAAGCCCATTGTTTCTTGTGCTATCCTCAGTCGTTAAGGAGAACAATTTATCACCCTTCTATTTATAAAACCTTTTATGTACTTGAAGACTTATGATACCTTCTCTTCTGAAGACTAAACAAAACCAGTTTTTTTCAATCTTTCCTCATAGGTCATGTTTTCTAGATATTTAATCATTTTTGTTGCCCTGTATAAGGAAGGGCGCATGTCTCTCCCCTTCTGAAAGGGCGGGAGGCCACGCCTCCATGCTGTTTCTCAGGCAGGGTGCCGCTCACATCTAGTGAACCCACCTGGTGATTAATCCAAGTAGCAGTTAGCCCCTCTGCCCAATGTCTCAATCAGGGCAGTAAGCAGTTAGCAGGCCTGGCCAACAA
Organism: Caretta caretta; assembly: GCF_965140235.1. Lineage (NCBI taxonomy): Eukaryota > Metazoa > Chordata > Testudines > Cheloniidae > Caretta > Caretta caretta. The sequence continues at coordinate 215,817,372 of NC_134206.1, forward strand.
TCAGCCTAGGGCTTAATTAGTCTTTCCGCCCCAATCCCTCAATCAGGGCAATTCACAGTTTATAGCTCAGGCTGAGTCCATGCAATACAGCCAGCAGTTCAGGGTGAGGAATTAGCTCCCAACTGGAAGCGACAGCAAATGCGCCTGGCACCCTAGCTCCGGCAGGAGCCTGACCAATTCAGGCCTCTTGGCCTATTAGTGGGGAGGTGGCCACCCTTCACAGGTGGGGTGCCCGGCGTAGGGGGACACAGGCCCTCCCGCTCCACTGCATCCCAGCCCAGGGCCCTATTAGTTCGCCACTAGGTCAGGGGGATCCACCCAGAACATGCTGGCCAGTTCACAAAAACTCTGCAGCTGAACCCTATTCGGCATCCCTGGGCTCTTTCCTACCCTCCCCAGCCTGGGGCATCTGGGTTCCAGGGTAAACAGCCAATGGCAGCCCTGGCAGTTCGTCAACATTGCTGGTCTCTGGCAATTCAAGTAACTCTTCTGGTCCTCTGGTCGGGCAGCCATCTCCTTCAGCTCCGGGCTCTGGCAGCAAGGAAGAGATGTCCTGCTCCTCTGGCAGCTTTCCCGCTACTGAGCTAGGAAACTGGCCTTTTATAGTCCAACTTCCTGCCCTGTCCTTCTGCCTCTGGCGAGGCAGCCGCAGGGGGCATGGTTCTGCCCACCAGGGGGTGATTTTGAGTCTTTCCCCTTCTAACAGGGCGAGAGGCCGTGCCTCCTCGCTACACCCTCCTCTGGACTTTCTCCAAATTGTTCACATCTTTCCAGAAGTGTGGTGCCCAGAAATGGACACAATATTCCAGTTGAGGCCTTATCAGTGCTGAGTAGAGTGAAGAATTACTTTGTCTGTCTTGCTTTCAGTACTCCAGCTAATACATCCCAGATTGACATTGGGTTTTTTTGCAACAGTATTACATTGACTCATATTTAGTCTGTGATCCACTATAACCCTTAGATCCTTTTCTTCAATACTTCTTCCTAGGCAGTCATTTTCCATTTTTGCATTTGTGCAACTGGTTATTTCTTCCTAAGTTAAGTACTTTACTTTTGTCCTTATTGAATTTCATCCTGTTTATTTCAGACCATTTCTCCAGTCAACATCATTTTGAATTCTAATCCTCTTCTCCAAAGCACTTGCAACCTCTCTCAACTTAGAATCATAGAATCATAGACTATCAGGGTTAGAAGGGACCTCAGGAGGTCATCTCGTCCAACCCCCTGCTCAAAGCAGGACCAATCCCCAACTAAATCATCCCAGCCAGGGCTTTGTCAAGTGAAGAGTGAGGGGGGATTTGATAGCAGCCTACAACTACCTGAAGGGGGGTTCTAAAGAGGATGGAGCTTGGCTGTTCTCAGTGGTGGCAGATGATAGAACAAGGAGCAAGGGTTTCAAGTTGCAGTAGGGAAGGTCTAGGCTGGATATTAGAAAACACTATTTCACTAGGAGGGTGGTGAAGCACTGGAATGGGTTGCCTAGGGAGGTGGTGGAATCTCCATCCTTAGAGGTTTTTGAGGCCTGGCTTGACAAAGCCCTGGCTGGGATGATTTAGTTGGTGTTGGTCCTGCTTTGAGTAGGGGGTTGTTCTATCTAACCTCCTGAGGTCTCTTCCAACCCGGATATTCTATGATTCTATTATTCTATGCTGAAGAAAACCAGCCCCAGGACTGACCCCTGGGGCACTCCGCTTGATACCGGCTGCAAACTAGACATCGAGCCGTTGATCACTCCCCATTGAGACCAACAATTTAGCCAGCTTTCTATCCACCTTATAGTCCATTCATCCAATCCATACTTTTTAACTTGCTGGCAAGAATACTGTGGGATATATCACATCCACTTTTTTCCCCATATCCACAGAGCCAGTTATCTCATTGTAGAAGGCAACCAGGTTGGTCAGGCATGACTTGCCCTTGGTGAATCCATGTTGACTGTTCCTGATCACCATCCTCTCCTCCAAGTGCTTCAAAACGGTTTCCTTGAGGACCTTCTCCATGATTCTTCCAGGGACTGAGGTGAGGCTGACCAGTCTGTAGTTCCCTAGGTTCTCCTTCTTTCCTTTTTTAAAGATGGGCACTGTATTTGCCTTTTTCCAATTGTCCAGGACCTCCCCTGATCACCACAAGTTTTCAAAGATAATGGCCAATGGCTCTGCAATCACATCACCCAATTCCCTCAGCACCCTCGGATGCATTAGATCTGGACTCATGGACTTGTGCATGTCCAGCTTTTATAAATAGTTGTTAACCTGTTCTTTCACCCCTGAGGGCTGCTCACCTCTTCCCCATACTGTGTTGCCCAGGACAGCAGTGTGGGAGCTGATCTTGTCTGTGAAGACTGAGGCAAAAAAAGCATTGAGTACTTCAGCTTTTTCCACATCATCTGTCACTAGGTTGCCTCCCCCATTCATTAAGGATCCCACCCTTTACCTGACCTTTTTCTTGTTGCTAACATACCTGTAGAAACCCTTCTTGTTACCCTTCACATCACTTGCTAGCTGCAACTCCAGCTGTGTTTTGGTCTTCCTGATTACACCTCTGCATGCTCAAGCAATGTTTTTATACTCCTCCTTAATCATCTGTCCAAGTTTCCATTTCTTGTAGGCTTCCTTTTTGTTTTTAAGCTCACAGAAGATTTCACTGTTCAACCAAACTCGTCTCCTGCCATATTTGCTATTCTTTCTGCACATTGGGATGGATTGTTCCTGTGCCCTCAATAAGGCCTCTTTAAAATACAGCCAGCTCTCCTGGACTCCTTTCCCCCTCATATTAGCTTCCCAGGGGATCCTGCCCATAAGTTCCCTAAGGTAGTCAAAGTCTGCTTTGCTGAAGTCCAGGGTCCATATTTTGCTACTCTCCCTTCTTCCTTTTCATAAACATCAAAGTATTGAATGAAAGATTTGTATTTGGTCAGGTATTGCAGGGATTCAGGCACCTTTTTAAAGTGGATCCATCTGAAAAGTTGTTTTCCATTTTTCAATATTTTACTGATTTTAGAGATCATATTTCTAAATGGAAGATTTTTTAAGTGTGAACACTGTACTTAATGTCTGCACTAATGATCTGGAAGAGAGTGTAAGCAATGTGTTAATAAAAATTTAAAATGATTCTAAATTGTTCTGAATCCTAGAAAAGTCAGGGAAACAATTCAAAAGAACAGAGAGATGTTAGCAATGCGTATGAACAATAACCAAATGAAATCTATCATATGCATCACCTTATACAACAACTACAGCTCAGATCAGCTGCATTCAGTAGGCTAATGGTACCTAGAGATAATCTCTTGGGCACTCTAGGCATGCCAATTTCTGTAAAGGGTCCTCAGCTCTAAGTTGTTTCCCTTTTAATTCTGCTAGAGCCTGAGTTTACTGACCATAGGAGCATGGTGCAGAACTTGTTTTATCACTCTTGTGTTAGCTTGAGAGGAGTCTTCTGCAAGAATGGGCTTCAGAGAGTGTTTCTGAATCATTTCTATCAAACTATTGTGAGGAATAAAACTGCTTGAAAATGGGAGAAACCTTGCTAAAATTTTCATAATAAATTTGTCATGTTTTGGTTCACACAAAAATATGAAAATTAGAAGATTTTCAACTACATCTATAAATAAATATATAAATAAATTGCACTAATTTTACAAGTACATTTTCTTGAAAAAAATTGTCCCTGTTTTTCATAGAAAACTTGCAAAATTTGACATTTTTTTTACTGGCTCCAGAAATTATTTACTTAAGGGAGAAACAGTCTATTGGTAACTCGAGCTGCAAGTAGGATATTTTTATTATTTTTATTTTCATAGAGTTTGCAGTGTTATCAGTTAGAACTTAATAAACAATTCTTTGATGTTGCTCAAGAAGAAAGAAAAATACAAATCATTCCCTGTGATGGGGTGTGCCAGGACCTTTGTGGCACCCTGGTGGTAGCCTCATGATCCTACCGCACCCTGCCCCAGGAAAGGAGCAGCAAAGGTGGGTCCTCCAGACCTGCCTTGAGACGCTACATAGAAGTAGCCAATCAGAGCCCAGCAGGCTCAGATAAAAGGAACTGCAGGGCCCAAGGTCACTCCTCAGGGTAAGCAGGGAGGAAAGGGAGCATCTACTACAAGCATCTACTACATGCTTGTGGCTTCCACCACGGGCCGTCTGCTGCTTGCTTGTGCGTTAAAAATTGGGATGGGGGTAGAGGGTAATAGGTGCCTATATAAGAAAAAGCCCCCAAAATCGGGACTGTCCCTACAAAATCAGGACATCTGGTGACCCTACTCTCAATGGGGGACAGAACAAAGCAGCTCTGCCAAGGAACCTCTGGCAGAGGCTTGCAGAGTACCCGCAGGAAAGTTTCCTAAAGATCTCTCTGGTGGATTCCTGTGAAATCTCGGTGTGTATCAACACCCTGCTCCACTGTACTGCCTAGCTGCATGGGGATATGCCCAACACACAGAAACACAGCCAGCTTTGTACATTTCTCTGCCCTCAACCCACCTCTGCACTTCAGAAAGCAAAAACCGCTTACCGGGGTCTCCTCTCCTACTTCTTGCTTGCTGGAAAGTGACTGCCGAGGCTGGCTAGATACCTCCGGAGCGGAGGACATCTCCTGACTGCATGCAGTACCGGATGACCCCGCCGTGGGCTCCACATTGTCTTCTGCCTCCATCTCTTCATCAATGACTTCCTCTTCTGGGTTAGGTGCAGTTTCCATCAGCTCCAGCCCCACTGAAGTATCCATGGTGCTCTTGGCCATGGAGGTGGGGCCACCGAGGTCAGCATTCAATGCCTTATACAAATGGCAGGTCTGGGGTGCAGCATCGGAGTGACAGTTTGTCTCCCACACTTTCTGGTACGTGTGCCTCAGCTCCTTCACCTTTGCTCTGCACTGCATCATGTCCCGATCATAGCCCTTTTCCCACAAGCTGTGTGCAATCTGGCCATAGGTATTGAAATTCCTATGGCTGGAGCACAGCTGGGACTGCAGAGCCTCCTCTCCCCAAATACTGAGCAGCTCCACAGTGCTTCAAGCGGGAAAGCAGTTACTGCGTGGAGCCGCCATGCGTGGGCAGTGGGTCACATAGGCAGGGGGAGGCGTTGCCTCCCCATCAACCAGGCATGACCCTGCCCCCTTCCGTGACGCTCCCTACATGCAGCTATGGCTCCAGTCCTCCCAGCTCCAAGTCCAGCCGCCCAGTGTTCTGGGGCTGGGGCTGCGCACTGCCTGCCTTCCTGTGCTCTGGAGCTGGGGGGACTGGGGCTGTTTGCCACCCACCTTCCTGCACTCTGGAGTTGGGGGGGCTGGGGCCACGTGCAGCCGACTTCCTGAACTCCGGAGCTGGGGGCTGGGGCTCCACACCACTTGCCATCCCATGCTCCGGGGATGGAGCCGTGCACCGCCCGCCTTCCCGTCCCTCCTTTGGTGCTGGGAGGCTAGCCGTGGGACTGGGCCAGTGGCCATGGTGGATGGGGGCAGCTCTGGGCTCCGGTGTGGTGGGGGCTTGGCTCTAGCATGGCTTTGGGCAGAAGGGGCAGGGCTGGGGGTAGCCTCCCTCAGCCAGAAGTTCACGTGGCCCCCATGCTGCCATGGTCATCTGGAAGGATGCAATGTGAGTTCTCACACCGAGCAAACAGGAAGCGGGATTTCAAAAATTCCCAGGGCTTCAAAGGGGGAGGGGCAGAAGGTGTTTACCTGGCTGCAGAGCAGTGGAATTGAAACTGCTGACCAGAGCGGTCAAGATGGGCATTGTGGGATGCCTTCTGGAGGTCAATTAAAGTGATAAAATCAAGTGTGGTGTCTACCCTGGCTCTTGGCGACAAAACTTTTGCATAAAAACCCTTACAACTCTTTTTGAGATGGTTTTATTATGCTGCTGAAACTGAGTTCCATCGCCGAAAGTGGCTTTGCAGTGTGTAGACCTCCACTGTTTTGTCGCCAAAAGCTGCCTTTTGCAAAAAAAACTTGGCAGTGTAGACAACCCCAACACTCAACTCTCCTTTGTCCCAGAATCCCTTACTCACAAAAGAAAATCCTCTCTTCTCACAATCCTCTGTTTCAAACTGTGTCCATCCTGCACACTCAGTGAGGTTGGAGACATGCAGAATAAATCGTAGATGATTATATATTTAAACACTGTAGATAAATTTTCAAAAACAACCAAGTGACTTAGGCATGCAGGCCAAGAGAGTCAAAGGTATGTGGACCAGGCTCTTTTCAGGTGTTTGTCTTACTACCCGATAACATTGGGATAGAAAACTAGCACTATATAAAGAAAAGGAGTACTTGTGGCACCTTCGAGACTAACCAATTTATTTGAGCATGAGCTTTCGTGAGCTACAGCTCACTTCATCAGATGCATACCGTGGAAACTGCAGCAGACTTTATATATACACAGAGAATATGAAACAATACCTCCTCCCACCCCACTGTCCTGCTGGTAATAGCTTATCTAAAGTGATCATCAGGTGGGCCATTTCCAGCACAAATCCAGGTTTTCTCACCCTCCACCACCCCACACAAATTCACTCTCCTGCTGGTGCTAGCCCATCCAAAGTGACAACTCTTTACATAATCAAGTCGGGCTATTTCCTGCATAGATCCAGGTTTTCTCACATTCCCCCCACCCCATAAACACACAAACTCACTCTCCTGCTGGTAATAGCTCATCTAAACTGACCACTCTCCAAGTTTAAATCCAAGTTAAACCAGAACATCTGGGGGGGGGGGGGGGTAGGAAAAAACAAGAGGAAACAGGCTACCTTGCATAATGACTTAGCCATTCCCAGTCTCTATTTAAGCCTAAATTAATAGTATCCAATTTGCAAATGAATTCCAATTCAGCAGTTTCTCGCTGGAGTCTGGATTTGAAGTTTTTTTGTTTTAAGATAGCGACCTTCATGTCTGTGATTGCGTGACCAGAGAGATTGAAGTGTTCTCCGACTGGTTTATGAATGTTATAATTCTTGACATCTGATTTGTGTCCATTTATTCTTTTACGTAGAGACTGGCCAGTTTGACCAATGTACATGGCAGAGGGGCATTGCTGGCACATGATGGCATATATCACATTGGTGGATGTGCAGGTGAACGAGCCTCTGATAGTGTGGCTGATGTTATTAGGCCCTGTGATGGTGTCCCCTGAATAGATATGTGGGCACAGTTGGCAACGGGCTTTGTTGCAAGGATAAGTTCCTGGGTTAGTGGTTCTGTTGTGTGGTATGTGGTTGTTGGTGAGTATTTGCTTCAGGTTGCGGGGCTGTCTGTAGGCAAGGACTGGCCTGTCTCCCAAGACTTGTGAGAGTGTTGGGTCATCCTCTAAAGAGGATCCCCTAAAGAGGGGCTTTACACTACTTGCGCTATATTGATGACATCTTCATCATCTGGACCCATGGAAAAGAAGCCCTTGAGGAATTCCACCATGATTTCAACAATTTCCATCCCACCACCAACCTCAGCCTGGTCCAGTCCACACAAGAGATCCACTTCCTGGACACTACAGTGCTAATAAACAATGGCCACATAAACACCACCCTATACCGGAAACCTACTGACCGCTATTCCTACCTGCATGCCTCCAGCTTTCACCCTGACCACACCACACGATCCATCGTCTACAGCCAAGCTCTGCGATACAACCGCATTTGCTCCAACCCCTCAGACAGAGACAAACACCTACAAGATCTCTGTCAAGCTTTCTTACAACTACAATACCCACCTGCAGAAGTAAAGAAACAGATTGATAGAGCCAGAAGAGTTCCCAGAAGTTACCTACTACAGGACAGGCCTAACAAAGAAAATAACAGAACGCCACTAGCCGTCACCTTCAGCCCCCAACTAAAACCCCTCCAACGCATTATTAAGGATCTACAACCTATCCTAAAGGATGACCCAACACTCTCACAAGTCTTGGGAGACAGGCCAGTCCTTGCCTACAGACAGCCCCGCAACCTGAAGCAAATACTCACCAACAACCACATACCACACAACAGAACCACTAACCCAGGAACTTATCCTTGCAACAAAGCCCGTTGCCAACTGTGCCTACATATCTATTCAGGGGACACCATCACAGGGCCTAATAACATCAGCCACACTATCAGAGGCTCGTTCACCTGCACATCCACCAATGTGATATATGCCATCATGTGCCAGCAATGCCCCTCTGCCATGTACATTGGTCAAACTGGACAGTCTCTACGTAAAAGAATAAATGGACACAAATCAGATGTCAAGAATTATAACATTCATAAACCAGTCGGAGAACACTTCAATCTCTCTGGTCACGCAATCACAGACATGAAGGTCGCTATCTTAAAACAAAAAAACTTCAAATCCAGACTCCAGCGAGAAACTGCTGAATTGGAATTCATTTGCAAATTGGATACTATTAATTTAGGCTTAAATAGAGACTGGGAGTGGCTAAGTCATTATGCAAGGTAGCCTGTTTCTTCTTGTTTTTTCCTACCCCCCCCCCCAGATGTTCTGGTTTAACTTGGATTTAAACTTGGAGAGTGGTCAGTTTAGATGAGCTATTACCAGCAGGAGAGTGAGTTTGTGTGTGTATGGGGGTGGGGGGGATGTGAGAAAACCTGGATTTATGCAGGAAATAGCCCGACTTGATTATGTAAAGAGTTGTCACTTTGGATGGGCTAGCACCAGCAGGAGAGTGAATTTGTGTGGGGTGGTGGAGGGTGAGAAAACCTGGATTTGTGCTGGAAATGGCCCACCTGATGATCACTTTAGATAAGCTATTACCAGCAGGACAGTGGGGTGGGAGGAGGTATTGTTTCATATTCTCTGTGTATATATAAAGTCTGCTGCAGTTTCCACGGTATGCATCTGATGAAGTGAGCTGTAGCTCACGAAAGCTCATGCTCAAATAAATTGGTTAGTCTCTAAGGTGCCACAAGTACTCCTTTTCTTTTTGCGAATACAGACTAACACGGCTGTTACTCTGAAACCTAGCACTATATAGTGCCAATGAAACACATGATAAATGGATTAAGACCAGCTAACTGACATTTCTAAAAAAGTAGCTGTCAATGGGGAATCATCCCTGAACAGAGATGGTTCTACTGGCTCCACAGGGTTTGGGTCTTTTTGCTTTGAGTTTCTACTGCTTTTGCACCTTGAGTACCTTCCACCTTAGTTAGCAATTTCATGCCCTTCCAACTAGTCTCCAACCAAGACTAGCCCCCCTACATCTGTGATGCAGCCATCCACTGATACAATCCCATCCTCCTCTGGAATGTGACCCAGTTGTGCAGCCAACAGTTCACTTCCAGTATTTTCTGCTTGCTGCCTTCTCACATTCACTGGACCAGTAGGGTCTCTGAGATCACTTGGATTTTCCTCTTCTTCAGTTCCATTCTAAGATCCCTTAAAATCTTCTATAATCTGTGTAGTCCCATATGACGCCTCTGCCACAGTTCAAGGCAACAGGACCTGTATTTCTCCCTCAGTGGTCCAACAAGGGCACCTGCTCTCAGGCTTGCAGCCCCTCAGCCGTTGCTTTTTTTGGTGGAGACCTATGTGTCAGTCCCTTCTTACCAGGGTATTTCCAGGCTGCACAGTTTCCTGGCTTTACTGTGTTATTCCCCAGAAGAGACACGCAGCCCAAGAACACCTGCTTGCTTTCTCTTCAGAGATTGATAACAGTGATTATTAACAGGTATAAGTACCACACATTTCTTTCTATGCAAGCCTATTTTATTCTTAAGGTAAAAGCATTAGAAAGAGAACATGAAAAAGAATAAAAGAATCTACACACATGCTAATAAGCTCACCAGAATTCATCCCAACCATAACATGGATTCTAGCAGTTGAAGAATCTCTCTTGGGCTTCCATGTGTCATGAAGTAAGCTTTAACCCTCATGTATATTCCCTGTAACTTTATATTCCATTCCTCCAGATATTCTAATCCCAGGTCTGCCATCCTCTTCAGGGAATGATATTTGTTTGAGTGGGAGTCCTTGAAGAACAGTAAAAGTTCTGAAGTGAACGGCCTTTATTAATAACACCAGTCAGCAGACGAGGTAAGACAAGAATTGAGGGTCAGCTCCTGGAATCCTATGCAGCACACCTTCCTTGAGCCAAGGCTAACTCACAGAATAATAGAATCACAGAAATATAGTCAAGAATATTGTCAAGAAGTCATCCACACTATACTGAGGCAGGACCATCTTTGACAGCTGTTTATCTTACCATTATTTAAAATTGAGGCCTTAGCTTAAGAACAGGGCCTCAGACTGTCACAGTGAGAGAAGGCCCTTACACAGGTAGAGAGTGATTTTTATTCTTTCTTTTATAGTTATAGAGCTATATAACTAGCTAAATGATAAACATATACCGAATTTCTTCAAGTACAGGCCTTTACGGACAGGCCTGAATATGTATATCCTAACAATTGGGGGCAACTTGTTGTTTCAGAAAGTGGAGAAAGTAACCAGGAAGATAGAGTAAAATCTAAACTGTCTGACTAACTGGGAGGAATTAGTTGTGAATCTGAAGGTGGAAAATAACTTGTGTGAAAGGAATCATGAAATGATAGATTTCAGGATTCTAAGGAACGGAATAAGGACAATGGATTTTTAAAAAGTCAACTTTAACAAATTCAGAGAACTGGTAGGTAAGACCCCATGGGAAGAAAATCTAAGGGAAAAGGGAGTCTAGGAAAGCTGGCAGTTTCTCAAAGAGACAATATTAAAAGCACAAGAGCAAATTATCATGATGTGAAGGTGTCACCAGTCCTTGCTGTGGTCTTTCATGAATCTCTGTTGCCCCCTGACTTTCTTTGGTTAGCCCCGGGCCTCTAACTAGGATGAATGGTCTGTTTCAGTCCCTTTGGGATGCATTTCTGGAGGCAGCCTGCTGCAGGGGTGTTACTCCTTTGCTATCCCAGGCCTTTCTGCCTCCCTTCCTTCTCTGAGCTCTCTCCTTTTATAGCAGGCCCTGTTTTCCCTATTGTTTGCAGCTGTGGGTCTGTGCCTCCATGACTGGCAGTTGTGGCAGCTGCATGGGGGTGTGATCAGGCTGCTTCCCCTTAGGAAGGAGAGGCTCCCCTCCCCCTTCTGCCTGTTCTCTGTATGGGTTTTGTAGACCCCGTTACAGAAGGAAAGATAGGAAGAAGCAAATATGGCCCCATCAAGAGCTCTTTAACAAACTGAATATAAAAAAGAAATTGTACAAAAAATAGAACATGGAGAAACCGTGAAGGATGAGTACAAAACAATGGCACAAGCATGTAGGAACAAAAACAGAGAGGTCAAGGCACAAAATGAATTATACCTAGCAAAGGACATAAAAGTTAATAAAAAGTGTTTCTGTAAATACATTAGGTGCAAGAGAAAGATGAAGGAAAGTGTAGGTCCTCGACTTAGCACAAAGGACATCTAATAGCAGACGATATCAAGAAGGCTGAGGTGTTTAATGCCTATTTTGCCTCTGTCTTCACTAAATAGATAATTTGTACCAAATACTTAAACACAATTAATATTAACAGCAAGGGGAAACAAACACAAGCCAAAACAGGGAAAGAACAGGATAAATAATAGATAAGTTAGATGTATTCCCGTGAGCAGGGCCTGAGGAAATTCATCTTAGAGTACTTAAGGAACTAGCTGAAGCAATCTTGGAACCATTAGGAAATATCTTTCAGAACTCCAGGGGGAGTCCAGAGGACTGGAGACAGGCAAACATAGTACTGATCTTTAAAAAGGGGAACAAATATGAGCCAACACTGTGATGGAGTTAGAAAAAAGTCTAATATTTTTGGGTGTATTAACAGGAGTGTTGTATGTAAGACACCAGAAGTAACCATCCCTCTGTATTCAGCACTGGTGAGGCCTAAGCTCCAGGGCTGAGTCCATTTCTGGGTGGCACATTTAGGAAAGAAGTGGACATATTGGAGGGAGTCCGGAGGAAAGCACCAAAAATGATCACCTGACCTATGAGGAATGGTTGAAAGGACTGGGCATGCTTAGTCTAGAGAAGGGGTTGGCAACCTTTGGCATGCGGCCCATCAGGGTAATCTGGTGGTGGGCCACGAGACATTCTGTTTATGTTGACCGTCTGCAAGCATGCCCTCGCGCAGCTCCCAGTGGCTCCGGTTCGCCGTTCCTGGCCAATGGGAGCTGCAGGAAGCAGCAGGCCACAGGGATGTGCTGGCTACCACGTCCCACATCTCCCATTGGCCGGGAACAGTGAACCACAGTCACTAAGAGCTGCAGGGGGCCGTGCCTGTGGACGGTCAATGTAAGCAAAATGTCTTGCGGCCTGCCAGCGGGTTACCCTGATGGGCCGCGTGCTGAAGGTTGCCAACCCCTGATCTAGAGAAAAGAAGACTGAGGGGCAACCAGATAACAGTCTTCAGATATGTTAAGGGCTGTTATAAAGAGGCTTGTGATCGACTGCTCTCCATGTTCACAGAAGATAGGGCAAGAAGTAATCAATTTAATCTGCAGCAAGGGAGATTTGGGTTAGATATTAGGAAAAACTTTCTGACTGTCAGGATAGTTAAGCACTGCAACAGGCTTCCATTCTTACCATGGGTAATTTCCTGGTGCTGAGTGAGGTTATCATGCTGTCTACATAGTACAAGGGAGATCTGAAAAACTTAAAGCCAAAATAATATAACAATATGATATACCCCTAAAAAGTAAATTGCAATGCAGTTTTACAAATCAATATATTATGCCTTTTAGGGACATAAAAGGCCAAGTTCTACCCGCAGTTATGCCATTGGGCAGAATGTCTATTATAGTATTAGAATAACATGTTATGTTATATGTAACATGTCAAATATTTTTTCTTGTTAAAAGTCATCTTAAAATTAACATTTTGAACTTAATACGCCCCCCCCCCCCAACACTGAAAATCTTGACTCTCTAAAGAGTCACAAAATATAGCAATTGAAAACATCCTTATTTCCAACATCTGGGTTGAACACAGGTAATGTTTGCACTGACCACAAAGCAGAAAAATCCCATTTTCCAAGTTAGACTCCAAAGCAGAAAAATCAGATACTTAGGAAGAAAGTGCAAAGATCTGGAATCTTCACAAGGAAGACAAGAAACACCTTACACTATGGACAGGACATTTGATGAGAGTATCAGCCCAGAGGAATGCTCACATCAGGGGATGTGTTTGGGCCCATGAGGCTGGAGCCAGTGATTTAGACCCCAAATTCATGATTCTGTAGGGGTCCACCAAAAAGTCTGTGTTTCATATTTGTTCGGGAGTCCCCTACACCCCTTCTGGCTCTTAGGTGATGTGGCCAGTTGGGGTTGTTATGCCAGAAGCTTGTCAGCTGCAGTTGACCCTGGAGACTCTGCAAAGGGTTGTTTCCAGAGCATGGAGGACAAGCCAGTGGAAGAGCTGTTTTCACCATGGGTTTGGGTGTGTGTGTGTGTGTGGGGGGGTGAGAATGTAAAAGAATTAATCTGGTGTCCATGCCCTGCCCCATAAAGACATAATTAGGTATCTAAATAAGTGGCCTGATTTTCAGAGGAGCTAATCATATGCACTTCTTCACTGATTTACAGCCCATGAGATTTACTCTCCTGCACTCAAGGAATATGCCAGCACAGAGCCTGTCTCTCAATATCTACTTTGCTCAGACTGACAGTTGGCAGCCAAGACCCCCACTGCTATGAGCAAAGCCAAACAGAAGATCCCTAAAATCCCTGTTTCAGGGTTCCCTCCTGACTCTGAACTCTAGGATACAGATGTGGGGACCTGTATGAAAGACCCTCTATGCTTATTTCTACCAGCTTAGGTTAAAACTTCCCCAAGGCACAAATTCTTTGCCCTTGGAGGGTACACTGCCACCACCAAGTGATTTATACAAACTCAGGGAAAGGACCACTTGGAGTTCCCACTCCCCCCTAATATCCCCAAAGCCCCATCACCCCTTTTCCTGGGGAGGCTTGAGAATAAACAAGATGAGCACAGACCAACCTTGGGGTTTTTTAGGACACACACAAAAAAACCCCAATCAGATTCTAAAAGAAACAGAACTTTATTAGAAAGAAAAAAGGTAAAAGAATCACCTCTGTAAAATTAGAATGGAATATAATCTTACAGGGCAATCAGATTAAAAAACACAGAGGATTTCCTCCTGGGCCAGACTTTAAAGTTACAAAAAGAAAACCAGGAATACACCTTTCTCTCAGCACAGAGAAAATCACAAGCCAAAACAAAAATAAGTTAACACAATCTGATTCTAGTGGAGTTGGATTGCTTGCTTCCTTGATCTGTGTCCAGCAAGCACAAAGAACAGACAGACTAAAAACTTCCCTCCCCCCCACCCCGAATTTGAAAGTATCTTGTCCCCTTATTGGTCCTTTTGGTCAGGTGCCAGCCAGGTTACCTGAGCTTCTTAACCCTTTACAGGTAAAAGGATTTTGTGCCTCTGGCCAGAAGGGATTTTATAGTACTATATATAGGAAGGTTGTTACCCTTCCCTTTATGTTTATGGCACCCTGCTATGAGCCCCCATGCAGGAGCTGGAGCAGAAGAATCTGAGAGACAGAGAGGGGAGAAGTACAGAATTGCAGAGGGAAAGGCTTTTAAACCCCAAACTAGGCATATGCCATTTGTGTTCTCTGTGTTAATGAAATGCAGCTCAATCACACACAAGTATTCATTTACCTCCCCCTACCCTCACACATATTTGGCCATGTCAGAAGAGATCATCAGTGCTCTTGAACTATGGAATGAAAACTCTTGCCTTGTTCAAAGTTATATAGGTCAGGATTCCTGGATAGCAAGATCTAGCCTTAACAAAGCCCTAGTAAGGAGGCAGACTGTTTTATGTGGGACCTGATGGCAAAAGAACTGTGTTCTGGGGTCCTAGCAGAACACCGTTAAGGTATATTCCTTCCACCTTAGCACTTACATGGAACTTTTCAACTGTAGCATGTTCAAAAGGTGGGAAAGTATTATCCCCATTTTACAGATGGGGAAATTGAAACAGAGAGAGGTGAAGTGCTTTTCCCAGGCTTACCAAGGGAGTGATTAAAACCCAACACTCCTGTCTCTTTGAAGCCCTGCGCAATGGACCAAACTGCTTCTATGCAGCTGTTTATAAAAGAGGGGAAGCATTAAATTCATTCACTGCAAGCATTGCGTACACTCATAAAGGTGGGGTAAGGGAAAGGAGGCGCAGAACAAAGAGTTCTAGGAAGAATAAAAAGGGCTCCCCCTTCCCTCTTGGGAGTTCCACCTTCAAGGGCACCTTAAAACAACATTAAGGGCTCAGCTGTGCCTTTTAGGAACTGCCTTGTGTTGGGACAGTGTGGAGCCTTCCCAGCAGGAGGTCAGGGTGGGGATTGTGTCTCTTGGGGAACAGTCCCGCCCCGAACTCTCAAGTGTGCAAGGGGAGAGCACTCACTGCACCATCTTATAGGATGGCGGAGCTGCTCTCTTGTGTTACCTAGTGGGGGAGGCAGTGATGGTGTTAGTCCATTGTTGGCTGTAAGCAGGAATATTTTGTGCCCCCTAATATTAAAACAGGAAAGTTTTTATAACAAAAAGTGAATGGGGGCTCTATGGAGCTGCTGGGGGCCCTAAACAGTTGCTTAGTTTGCTTATGTCAAGTGCTGAGTCAGGGGGGAGGTGGCTAGATAAGGCCATAGTTGTATTCCCCCTCCATCCACTTTGGGGTGGCCAATGCTCCTTTCCCCTCAAACATTCATACAGGGGCTGAGAACAGTCTGGCCCAATTCCCTGTATTACATGGATACATAGCACTGCTCTGAATTTATTTCTAAGTAATTAATTTTATATCTTAATATAAAGAATGTAAAAAGAAGCCAGGTGGATAATGCTTGTGGCATCCTAGCCATTTTATGCCTTGATTTGGGGTATTTAAGACATGATTCTTTATGTGGAGTTTGGCTTTTAATGTTCTCATACAGTTCAAGGAAGGTGTTAGACTATGGACAGTTAAACACCAGTAAATATGGAGTCAGCAGCATGTAGCACATGGTACCTTTGCCGTGGGGTTTCATAGTCCTTGGTCTCCTCTTCTGCTCAGAAGCATTATGGCATTTCAGTTCTATGTAGGTCACCACCTCCTAATTATTTCTTGTGGGTTATAGCATAGAAATAGTGAATTTCATTTATTGCACTGACAAGGTGGACAGCTCTAATTACAATCTATAGAACTATAAAACTATCAATGTAGTATGTGGGGCATGGCAGGACATTTGTATTAAAAGGTTTTGTCCCACAGTCCAATGGTCTGCAGTAGCCTGTCAGTGTACTGGGATCAACCAACATCTGTGAATTCAGTACATGCATCTTATCACCTTTCTTCCAATATCTGACCCAAAAGTGTTGTTACACTTAAAGTTGTTCAAATGACTTATATAACCTTTTGCACATACTATATAATCAGAATATTACAGTTAAAAAAGCTAAGCATTGAAAGCTATGGAAATATCCAGTTAAGACAACATACCTGCTTGTTTACCCTTGACTCATGCAATCTGCTAATGACACTCTTGAAATGTAAAATTTCACTTTATATACTTCAAAACAAATTAAACGTGATTCACAACACATATTTGTAAACTCATTAAACTTATCCAGTGCTATTTCCTTGATTTAGAGCTTGTTTCTGTTCCCATTAAAGTCAATAGCTGTACTCCAGTTGACTTAGTGGAAACAAGCCACTAGGTATTACATACTTCTAGATAGAGACCATTTTTTTCGGTTTTTTAAAGAGCATTTTTAAATGTCATCTTCTTAAAAACTGATTGTTCAACCTCTTGGGTGCTCAGTGGAAATCCTCTGCAGCTCAGGAAAGCCTCTGCTGGACAGAAATAATTTTAAGATTCTGGGATGGTAAATAATTGTGGACAATTAAGTCATGACTTTATGATGTTGACTGTCACAATCAGGCAAAAGGGGTTCAGAAATTACCATCCTTATATATTCACATACTGGAACATTTGTAACAAAGTTACTGCAATGACTGGGTGAGTGCTGGCGTTTGGTCCAGGAAGCAGTTCTGAGAGGAGAATGCAAATGATTCTGCAGCAGCACAAGACTAGACGCTCTCTTTGGGTTGTACCCCATGGTGGTAATCAAGTCAGGGTGTGGACAGTCCCACAGCTATTGTATTGTGTTGGGAAAAGGGAAACTTAATCATGAAATGAATGAACATCTGAGGCTTAAATTGCCAGTGGAGTTTGAGGGGAGAAGACTAATAGATTACTATGTGCATTTATATTTTAGCTTTGGCAAAAAGTGAATGAAATTAGGTGCTTGAGGGCAGTAAGAGAGTGGTCCCTCCATTTAGGAATCCCAGGAGAGAAGGTGGGTCAGAGCTCTTGGTTACCTCACTTACCTTCAGATATTTTTAAGAAAAGAGAACTTCATCCTAAAGGAATTGGGGAGGAGGAGGACTTTAGTTGTGGCTGCATTCCCCTTGTGGGCCAGTGGGCTCGCCTAGTGGACTACATGGCACTGTGCTGAAAGCAGAGGGCATTCTCCACAGTTCACTGGATTGGGATAGTGATGCTCCCTTCTCCTTGGGTTGTGCAGTGAGGACTCACCAGACCTGGGAATGTGAAGTGTGAGTGTCAGGAGGAGCTGGTGCCTGAATGGGGAGTTGCTGGGGCTCCCAGTCTTCCCTTCAATCAGAGGAGTGTAGCAGGGTTGGCCTCCCAAACAACCCCTGGAGGCCAGGGGTAGCTCTGTGGTATCCCGTTTTAGTTTCCTCAATAACTCAAAAAGAGGCTTTCACAAGTCCAACAACCCCTTCCTGGGGTCTGGTTTTATTAACATAAAATTCCAAATAAACCCAAAAAGTCTACCACCCAACCTTAAGATGGACACAACCCCTCTTCCCTGAAATACTCTCTCTTCCTCTGAGCTGCTGAAGAAGATTCATGGCCTGGCTTGCCTTCTTCCAGAAAGGAAAACAAAACTTCCAGCTGAGCCTTACTACCAAGCCCCAACTCCCTTCCACAGGGATCACTGCAGGAGCCTTCGCAGTCCCCCTTTGACTATCCAGAGGCTGGGTTTAGTCACATGAGTTAAATAATTCTTTCCACCTGGTGAGGCAAATTGGCTGTGACCTATCTTCATTTAGAAGCAGCAACCGCACTACCCGATGGGGTGAAAAGAATTGTTCCAGACAGGAGCTCCTTAACCACTTCCTCCTCTCTAAAAGGAGATCTGTCCCAATGCTGGCACCCCTCCTCTCCAGAGGGAGAGGTAATGAAGGGGTTTATATTATATGTTCCCTATTCCCTGAAGGGGAAATCCAATCTTAGCTAGATCCTTTTGAGCCAGCAGGTCCCTTTCTGTGGTATGTTTATACAGCGTTTAGCATTCATATAATGTATCCCCATTTTGAAGATGAAGCACAGAATTAAATCATTTTCTTAAGGCCATGAGAAAGTGGCAGAGCAGGAAATGGAACCCTTTCCATTGCTCTAACCACTTGACACGTTTGCTCTCATTAATCTAAAAGATTCCTCAGCCACTTGAACTGACCACCCTGACTGGCTGGTTAATGTTCCAAATGAGTGATATTTATCCCCATAAACTGTTCCCCACTTTGAATGGCCAAGTCCTGTTTCCTTCCATAACAAACTCATTAACAGTTTTTCTGTGACCAAAGTAAAGAAGGAAGAAATAAAGGTAAATTATACTAATAGTAAACATCGGGCAAGATCCTCAGCTGTTGTAAATTAGTGTCTCAATCAAAATTTAGGGACATTGATTATTCCAAGATTTCTCTTTCTGCAGAGGACTTGCTAGAGTATGATTCCATCTTTTCTAGGTGGTTAAACAGATTCCAACTAAGCACTTTTTTCTTACAAACACAACGATTATGATGTATGCAACCATAGGACTGGGCTTTACCATCTTCCAAAACCACACAGTCCCCTTCATAGTACTTTTCACTGACTTGAAACCTGAAAGACACAGTTTACACTTAGTTGTGCAAATCACTTGGTGATGAAGTAAGAATCAGAGTGTTAACGTTGGGATCATTTGGAGCTGGGAGCTGTTTAGCCATGTGAGGTTGAGGTTGATGTTTATGAAAGTGAGGGACTAATAGCATGGCGAGCATCAGCTATAGAATATGCTGTGTTGGGAAAGTTACCCCCCCACAGCTCTGCCTTTGAAAATCAGTTCTAAACTGTGGACCCTCTTGCACTCCAGCCCAGGGTACTCCTTGTGCATACATTGCTAAGCCATGTCAAATGGTGTAGTCATTTTCTGGTGTTAATACATTGGGACTTGGATGAGTGATCACCAAACTCACTGTTCCTTGTGCAAGGTTAGAAATTTCTGATCTTGGGCAGCAGAATTTCCTCTCTTTATTCGCCCCTCCATCCCCACCCCCACCCCTCACATCTATGTACCAAATAGGGTAAGAAACAGAGAGAGAGATGAACTTTGTAAATGTGCTAGAGACTTACAAGTCAGTGGGAAGTGCTGCACCATCCTCCCACACCCAGGTCCCATTGACTGCATTACGGGATAATCCAATCCACATGCGACATGACAATGATACTATGAAATCCTATATGGGAACAAATACTAATTATTTCACTTCAATTCCATCCTATGCCATTTCCTGTGTTAAAATGTCTAACCAACCAAACACTCCTATTTTTTCCTCAAGAAATTTTCCAATAGATTTATTAGAAATCATGTTCCCCCCCACCATTTTAAGACACACCTACTTGCTGAAGAACATAAAAAAGGCCATACTGGGTCAGACCAAAGGTCCATCTAGCCCACTATCCTCTCTTCCGACAGTGGCCACAGCCAAGTGCCCCAGAGGGAATAAACAGGACAGGTATTCATTAAATGATTCATCCCCTGTCACCCATTCCCAGCTTCTGGCAAACAGAGGCTAGGGATACCATCCTTGCCCACCCTGGCTAATAGCCATTGATGGACCTATCCTCCATGAATTTATCTAGTTCTTTTTTGAACCCTGTTATAGTCTTGGCCTTCACAAATGTCTTCTGGCAAGGAGAGGAGATCCACAGGTCGACTGTGCATTGTGTGAAAAAATACATCCTTTTGTTTATTTTCAACCTGCTGCCTATTTTTTTCATTTGGTGACTCCTAGTTCTTGTGTTATGAGTAAATAACACTTCCTTATTTACTTTCTCACACCAGTCATGATTTTATAGACCTCTATCATATCCCCCCTTACTTATCTCTTTTCCAAGCTGAAAAGTCCCAGTCTTACTAGTCTCTCCTAATATGGCAGCCGTTACATACCCCTAATCATTTTTGTTGCCCTTCTCTGAACCTTTTCCAATTCCAGCATATCTTTTTTGAGATGTGGGCAGACCCTGCATTTATATAGAGCAGTGGTTCCCAAACTTCTTCCACCGCTTGTGCAGGGAAAGCCACAGTACGTCCCTCGGCCCGCGCCACTTCCTGCAGCTCCCATTGGCCTGGAGCAGCGCACCGTGACGACTGGGAACCGTGATCGGCCGAACCTGCAGACACAGCAGGTAAACAAACCGGCCCGGCCCGGCAGGGGCTTTCCCTGCACAAGCGGCAGAACAAGTTTGGGAACCACTGATATAGAGGCATTATGATATTTTCTGTCTTATTATCTATCCCTTTCTTAATGATTCCCAACATTCTGTTCACTTTTTCAGCTGCCGCTGCAGATTGAGTGAATGTTTTCAGAGAACTATCCACAATGACTCCAAGATCTCTTTCTTGAGTGGTAACAGCTAATTTAGACCCCATCATTTTATATGTATCATTGGGATTATGTTTTCCAATGTGCATTACTTCCAGCAGTTCCCATTGGCCTCAGCATTGAATTTCATCTGCCATTTTGTTGCCCAGTCACCCAGTTTTGAGAGATCCTTTTGTAGCTTTTTGCAGTCTGCCTGGGACTTAACTATCTTGAGTAGTTTTGTATCATCTGCAAATTTTGCCACATCACTGTTTACACCTTTTTCCAGATCATTTATGAATATGTTGAATAGGACTGGGCCCAGTACAGACCCCTGGGGGACACCACTATTTACCTCTCTCCATTCTGAAAACTGACCATTTATTCCTACCCTTTGTTTCCTATCTTTTAACCTGTTACCAGTCCATGAGAGAACCTTGCCTCTTATCCCATGACTGCTTACTTTGCTTAATAGCCTTTGGTGAGGGACCTTGTCAAAGGCTTTCTGAAAATCTAAATACATATCCACTGGATCCCCCGGTCCAGATGCTTGTTGACCCCCTCAAAGAATTCTAGTAGATTGGTGAGGCATGATTTCCCTTAACAAAAACCATGTTGACTATTCCCCAACAAATTATGTTCATTTATGTGTCTGACAATTTTGTTCCTTACTATATTTTCAACCAGTTTGCCAGGTACTGAAGTCAGGCTCATCTGGAGCCTTTTTTAAAAGTTGGCCATCACATTAGCCATCCTCCAGTCATTTGGTACAGAAGCTGATTTAAATGATAGGTTACTGACTATAGTTAGTAGTCCTGCAGTTTCACATTTGAGTTCCTTCAGAACTCTTGGGTGAATACCATAGGTGACTAGTAACTGCTGATAGTAAAGGGGCACAATTTAAAGGTTATGGTGGTATTGCATTGCCTCATACATGGTGCTTGCAGCATGGCCCAAATTTAGCGCTAAACGACCTTATGGGGACACTGTGAAACTGACTATACCCAAAATGCTATCAATACATAAAATAAACAAACTGAAAAAAAAAGTAGAGGAGAGTCTTCTCTCCCCTCTCCCCCACATACCCCTTAATCTCTTTTGGTTTTCGTAATCTTACTTGTTAGCTTGTCACTATAGTAGGTACGAAGTTTTCAGACAAAAATGTGTTTTTTAAGTTGACATTGTGGATTTAGCTGTGATCCTACATTTCTGCCCACCTGGAGAGGAATGCAGGACTCCTAGACCTGTAGGGAATTCCAGACTGACTGTCACAGGCCTGGTGTAAAGCAGGACTTGGATGGTGGCCATCTTAAAAAAAGTGTAAGCACTTTTGCAACCCTGCTTTCAAGAAATATTACTCTACAGCCAACCTTAGATCTTTCATATATATTGAAAACTTGACAAATCATTATCGATCAAGCAGTTTGTGCTCCAGGAAGACCCCAGGAGAAAGTATGTTTCCAGAATTGCTGAAAGTGATCTGGTCCATACACAAGCAGGGGACACAAATGTAATTTATTCCTTTCTCTCCCTATTTGGGAAATTGTGTTCTCCCTCAGATATAGAAACACCTAAAAACAGCATCTGGTAGAAAAATGTCTGCAGAGATACTCCCTGCTCTTAGTAGGAGGAGGAATTTGTATGGTTTATTTTTAAGTTGGAACAATTACTACATATTTGTACCCCTATAACAGATGCTTTGACAAGAGCAAAATAAAACTGACAGGCATTCATGGAACACCACCTAGGACTGGAAAAATATTCTTTAGAGCTCCTGAGATTAATCAAAAGGAGTACTTGTGGCACCTTAGAGACTAACCAATTTATTTGAGCATAAGCTTTCGTGAGCTACAGCTCACTTCATCGGATGCATACTGTGGAAAGTGTAGAAGATCTTTTTACATACACACAAAGCATGAAAAAATACCTCCTCCCACCCCACTCTCCTGCTGGTAATAGCTTATCTAAAGTGATCTCTCTCCTTACAATGTGTATGATAATCAAGTTGGGCCATTTCCAGCACAAATCCAGGACCTCAGCCTGGTCCAGTCCACACAAGAGATCCACTTCCTGGACACTACAGTGCTAATAAACGATGGTCACATAAACACCACCCTATACCGGAAACCTACTGACCGCTATTCCTACCTGCATGCCTCCAGCTTTCACCCTGACCACACCACACGATCCATTGTCTACAGCCAAGCTCTGTGATACAACCGCATTTGCTCCAACCCCTCATACAGAGACAAACACCTACAAGATCTCTATCAAGCATTCTTACAACTACAATACCCATCTGCGGAAGTGAAGAAACAGATTGATAGAGCCAGAAGAGTTCCCAGAAGTCTCCTACAACAGGACAGGCCTAACAAAGAAAATAACAGAACGCCACTAGCCGTCACCTTCAGCCCCCAACTAAAACTCCTACAACGCATTATTAAAGATCTACAACCTATCCTGAAGGATGACCCAACACTATCACAAATCTTGGGAGACAGGCCAGTCCTTGCCTACAGACAGCCCCCCAACCTGAAGCAAATACTCACCAGCAGCCACATACCACACAACAGAACCACTAACCCAGGAACCTATCCTTGCAACAAAGCCCGTTGCCAACTGTGCCCACATATCTATTCAGGGGACACCATCACAGGGCCTAATAACATCAGCCACACTATCAGAGGCTCGTTCACCTGCACATCCACCAATGTGATATATGCCATCATGTGCCAGCAATGCCCCTCTGCCATGTACATTGGTCAAACTGGACAGTCTCTACGTAAAAGAATAAATGGACACAAATCAGATGTCAAGAATTATAACATTCATAAACCAGTCGGAGAACACTTCAATCTCTCTGGTCACGCGATTACAGACATGAAAGTTGCTATATTACAACAAAAAAACCAAATCAAATCCAGACTCCAGCGAGAAACTGTTGAATTGGAATTCATTTGCAAAATTGGATACAATTAACTTAGGCTTGAATAGAGACTGGGAATGGCTAAGTCATTATGCAAGGTAACCTATTTCCCCTTGTTTTTTCCTACCCCACCCCCTCCTCAGACGTTCTTGTTAAACCCTGGATTTGTGCTGGAAATGGCCCACCTTGATTATCATACACATTGTGAGGAGAGTGGTCACTTTAGATAAGCTATTACCAGCAGGAGAGTGGGTTTGTATGTGTGTGTGTGTGGGGGGGGGGGGGTGAGAAAACCTGGATTTGTGCTGGAAATGGCCCAACTTGATTATCATACACATTGTAAGGAGAGTGATCACTTTAGATAAGCTATTACCAGCAGGAGAGTGAGGTGGGAGGAGGTATTGTTTCATGCTTTGTGTGTATATAAAAAGATCTTCTACACTTTCCACAGTATGCATCTGATGAAGTGAGCTGTAGCTCACGAAAGCTTATGCTCAAATAAATTGGTTAGTCTCTAAGTTGCCACAAGTACTCCTTTTCTTTTTGTGAATACAGACTAACACGGCTGTTACTCTGAAACCTGAGATTAATCAAGAAACTGGGAGGTTCTATTGAGCTCAGGCCTGAAGGAACTCTCATGTTTAGTCTATCCTCCTGTAAATTGGAAGGGATAGCTAGATGCACAAGAGAACTCTGTTTGTGTAGCATAAGTGTTTGATTCACTCTTATGGCTCTGTCATACACAGAACGTAAGACTGCATCAAACAATAGTTAAACATTATAGGCCTATATTTCTTCACACTAGTGGGGTGAGTCTATAACAGGGGTTCCCAAACTTGGTGTGTGACTTGTTCAGGGTAGCCCCTGGTGGGCCGCCAAATGCTTTGTTTACCTGAGCATCCACAGGCATGCGCAGGCCAGACCACCACTTCCCACAGCTCCCATTGGCCGGGAACGGTGAACCGCAGCCACTGGGAGCTGCGAGCAGCCGTACCTGCGGACACTTAGGTAAACCAAGCGACTTGTGGCCCGCCAGGGGTTTTCCCTGAACAAGCCGCGAACCAAGTTTGGGAACCCCTGGTCTATAATGAGGTTGAGGACCCATACCTTAAAAGGCTCAAATGAGCAACATACTTGAACTATATATAAAGACATAGCCTGGTGTTAACCATGAATATCCTGTTAACTCCTGAGTTTTTGACTTGTAATAAAAGGAATATTTCATTTGCAGAAAAAATAAAAATAAACGGAATGATGAGGCAGCTGGTAACATACAATTAAATGCAGCATTGTAGTGCACTATTAGAAATCCACAAAATAAATGCATATTTACCCACCTTTTCTGACCCTGCCTCCAGCATTCATATAAACAGTGAAACTCAGGATTTATTGTGAAGATGGCAGTTTAACAAGATGAACAACAGATGCTGCTTAGTTTACTAAGATTTTAATATTTTTATTTTGTTTTTAGTTTTGCTTTATTTTTAATATGTAAGTTGGTTAGAGAATTCATATTGCATAGGGTTAATTTAATGGCTATTTTAAATGTGTATATATAAATATATACATATAAAACTGAACATTCTCAATTTTAAATCTAGATGGTCTCCAAAAATCTGTCATACTTGTTTCTAATAACAGGAACACAGAAATATAGGAATTGCCAAATTACCAGACTGGATCAGACCAGTGGTCAACCAAGTTCAGCATTCTGTCATCAACAGTGACCAGTACCAGACGCTTCAGAACAAGGTTCAAGAAACCGTGCAGTAATTAGTTATGGTGTAAGGTGCCCCAGGGAAAGTTTACTCCTATTGCCCAATAGTAGAGGTTAGCTTATGCCCTACAGCATGTTAAGGGGTTATATCCCTTCCAAAATTCCTCGGGGTATTTCATTTAAAGTATAATTACTATTATAACTTGGATATTCTTACTATCCATAAATGTCTAATCCTTTTTGGACTCCTTCTCAGCTTCTAGCCTCAATGAGATCGCAGTGAGTTCCACAAGCTAGTTTTGCATTGTGTGAAGATATAATTTCCTTTACAAGATTTGAATTTGCCTTTCGATTACATTTAATATCCCCTTGTTCCCACAGTATGAGACAGGGTGAACAGAAGTGCCCAGTTTACCATCTCTGTATCAGTCATTGTTTTCTACACATTTATCGGGTCCTCTCTCATTCATCTCGGCTAGGATTTTCAAAGGAGCCTAGGAAAGTTGCATCCGATGAAGTGGGCTGTAGCCCACGAAAGCTTATGCTCTAATAAATTTGTTAGTCTCTATGGTGCCACAAGTACTCCTGTTCTTTTTAGGAAAGTTAGACACTGAAATACCATTGAAGTTCAATGGGAGTTGGGCACCTAAGTCCTGGGGCTCTTCTGAAAATCCTAGCACATCTCTCTGGTAAACATGCCAGTCTTTTCAATATCTTTACATATGAGAGCTTATCCATGCCTCGGATCAATCTCAGTACCCATGCCTGAACTCCCTCTATTTCTGCTTTATCCTTATCCAATCTGATCTATGCATAGTATTCCAGATGAGGTCATACCATTGTTTTATACATTGACAATATTATACTCTCCATTTAGTCTCCATTGCATATGTATCCTAATATTTTGTTTGCTTTTTAACCTCTGTGGCTGTACAGTGAGTGCAGGTCTTTCCTGAGCTGGCTGCAGTAATGTTCTGCTCCTTTTCCTGTTAATACAGAATGCACTTAGGTATATGACTAGATGAAATTACTTCATGAATTATGAAAAAAATCTTTGGTATAAAGCTTGGCTAAAATATGGGTGTTTAAATACATATTAGATCAAAAGTGATAGTGTACCTACTTTATACAATTTAATTAAGTTCTAATAAGGGCATTTAAGTGTAGTTATGAACTAGCAGGCAAAGCAGTTACTTCTCTCAGGAGAAACCTTGCTATATCACAGTTAAAAAGGAAGACAGCAGAGTCTTCTTCATGGCTTCTGCCAAAGATTTTGCTCCTTCATTAAGTGCAGAATTGGGTCCTTGAATTGAAACCATATTATAAAAACACTGCAAATAGTACTCACACAAGTAATCAATGTACCAACATTATCTGCATTCCACATCACTACTCTAATTGATTTCAGTAAGACTACTGGTGTAAATAACGTTCCACCTGTGTGGAAATGTTTGAAGGATTGGGCCCTAATCTACTAATTTAGGGAGTGCCACATTAGCAATCACAAAACTCTGGAACTGCTAACTTAATCAGCACTCATTCCTGAAGCATTTCCCATAGTCTGACTTGAGCCTGCCCTTAAAAATTCCACACATGCCTGGTAAATAAATGCTGGGGGTGGAGACAAGCAAGTAAAATATTGCTTTCATTAAAATATTGTAAATTCAGGTTAGTAGAATTTGTGTGTCGGCTGTAAATTTTCACAACAATTTTGCAAGCATGACTCAAATGCAAAATGTACTCATAGTCAAGGAAGAATGAGTAACTTGCACCAAGTTACCTTGATATCACTCACGTCAGTTACTCAGTTCCATACCCTTGCATAACAATTGCTTTTAAATGTTCTACAAGTGTTGGCTGCAGATATTGTTTTAAATGCCTGAAGAGCAATAATTGTTGCCTCAAAGAAGGCAATAACCTCCAGACACATGGACCAAGACTCCCCCCCCCCCCCGTTTAAATATTTGCCCCAGTTAGTCTCTGCCATAAATATAAAGGGAAGGGTAACCACCTTTCTGTATAGAGAACTATAAAATCCCTCCTGGCCAGAGGCAAAACCCTTTCACCTCTAAAGGGTTAAGAAGCTAAGATAACCTCGCTGGCACCTGATCAAAATGACCAATGAGGAGACAAGATACTTTCAAAGCTGGAGGGGGACAGGAAACAACGGGTCTGTCTGTCTGTGTGATGCTTTGCTGGGAACAGATCAGGAATGCTCTTCATAACTCCTTAAGTTAGTAAGTAAGTAACCTAGCTAGAAATGCATTAGATTTCCCTTTGTTTAATGGCTGGTAAAATAGCTGTGCTGAATGGAATGTATATTCTTGTTTTTGTGTCTTTTTGTAACTTAAGGTTTTGCCTAGAGGGATTCTCTATGTTTTAAATGTGATTACCCTGTAAGGTATTTACCATCCTGATTTTACAGAGGTGGTTCTTTTACTTTTTCTTTAATTGAAATTCTTCTTTTAAGAACCTGATTGATTTTTCCTTGTTCTTAAGATCCAAGGGTTTGGGTCTGTGTTCACCAATGCAAATTGGTGAGGAGTTTTATCAAGCCTTCCCCAGGAAAGAGGGTGTAGGGCTTGGGGGGGGGGGGGATATTTTGGGGGGAAGATGTCTCCAAGTGGGCTCTTTCCCTGTTCTTTGTTTAACACGCTTGGTGGTGGCAGCATAGGGTTCAAGGACAAGGCAAAGTTTGTACCTTAAGGAAGTTTTTAACCTAAGCCAGTAAGAATAAGCATAGGGGGTCTTTCATGCAGGTCCCCACATCTGTACCTTAGACTTCAGAGTGGGGAAGGAACCTTGACAGTCTCCAAAATACGTGACCCAATTTTTCAAAAATGAAACTTATGGGTGTTTTGGAAAACTGAGCCACTTACTTAGGAACCTCAATAAGGATCCAGGGCTCTGATCCTGTTCCCATTGAGATCAATGGCAATGGTATCCTTGAGTTCAGTGATGCAAGATAATGCTGTATGTGTCTAACTTAAGCACCCATTCTTTAAAGTATCATATCTAATATTTTAATAAATACTCTGTTCTTCTATAGCACATTATTCCAAAGTTTCACAGACATGTTCATTATCACATGCTCTTCTTAACTTAGAATTATCCCCATTTTACAGATAGGGAAACTAAGGCAGAGATAAATTAAGTTGCATAAAGGAGGTCTGTGGCAAAATAATAATAATATTTAGGTCCTATAAAGAGAAGCCAGTGTTTTAACCACAAGATCATTCTCCCCCTCCTTTGAATTTCATATCAACACACAAGAAACATTTGGAAGATGCACTGGAGTTTTAAGTGCTTACCAGCTACTAGTAGGCTGGCCCAGATCATATGAAAAGTTTGGTTTCCTTTCATGAAATGAGTCTGATTCTGCACTCATGCAATATATGGAACTCAGGTAGGGCCCTATTTAAAGTAAAATACCTGTTTCCTACCCTTATGGCTTTAAAGGAATCCTGTGCATTGCTAAAAGCACATCAGGGATCTCCGTCTAACTTATAGGGTGGCCGGAGGAATCCAGGCCAAGAAACCTCTCTCTCCCACAGAAATCCCCCATCCCCCATGGGTTGTTGCCTCCCCCAAACACTCACCCCCCATCTCTAGCCCCTGGCCCTGCTGCTCCCCCACCCCGCCCAGATGCCCATCCAGGCCAGCCACATGGCTCCTTCTTTGCCCACCCCCCCGCCAGACTCCCAGCCCTAGCCTATGCTGCCTCCTCATCCCCTCCATGATCCCTGTGAAAACTACGTGATCATCCCCAGTGTCCCCGGAGGCCTCCCCCCGCCTCCTTGCGCTCCTTCCTCCCTCCTTTGAGCCCTCCCATTTTGCCCCGTCACTGCAAGAATGAAGCTCCCCAGCAGCAGCAGGAAGAGCGACTCCAGCGAGCTCAAGCAGGCAGGCACATACCTGAGCACAGCTGGTGGGCGGGACAGGACAGGGACAGCTTCCCCCCAGCCCCCTCTGGAACGTGCCCCTCTCTAGCGTCACCCCTGGTGAATGCCATCTGGTCCTGGGGACTTATTACTGCTTACTTTATCAATTTGTTCCAAAACCTCCTCTAATGAAACCTCAATCTGGGACCGTTCCTCAGATATGTCACCTAAAAAGAATAGCTCAGGCTTGGGAATCTCCCTCACATCCTCAACCGTGAAGATTGATGCAAAGAATTCAAGAGCTCACATTACAGCTACAGCCCTTCTACCTATGGATACCTGACGACTGGATGTGTTTCCTCTGGTTAATGATAGAAAGCAGCCACAGGGCTTGAGCACTCTTGGCCTTTGCTGGTCATAGGAGAGTGAGATACCCACCTCTGTTATGTGGCAGTGGAAAGCACTGGTCTTCAGGACCTTTCACATAACATTGCCATTGATTCCTTCAGTCAGTTTTTAAATGTCTTTTATTACCTTCTCTAATTTAATGCATTGTCTGCCAAGTTTCCCTTGATACTGACCAAGAATATAATGCATTAGTGGTGTCATTTTATCAGTGGCAATATGAACATGCAATATAAAACCTACACCCATTGCCGCATTCATTCCTGGTTTTGTATCTACAGTAAGTGAAGAAGGAAAAG
Organism: Caretta caretta; assembly: GCF_965140235.1. Taxonomy (NCBI): domain Eukaryota; kingdom Metazoa; phylum Chordata; order Testudines; family Cheloniidae; genus Caretta; species Caretta caretta. The sequence continues at coordinate 215,847,260 of NC_134206.1, forward strand.
ACATTACCAGTTCTTCCTTGTTTTCTATCTTAATAAGTCTGGAGTCATGAGAAGAACAATAATCTTTACTTCCTTGCCACGTTTTCCATTCAGTTGAGAGGTGGTAACAGACTTCCCCATACAAGAACCAATTCTCTGGGCAAAGGCTGCATTTGTGGCCTTGAAAAGAGAATAAATATTTCTGTGCTCATGGCTGATGCTGATTAATACTGAATATTGTGTAACGTACTGACTGTTCTGTGTCACCACTGCTCTACCATGAGGCCTCATATCCCACCAAATATGCATGGGTGGGTGGGTATGGGTGCGTACAACTGACTTCTCTTGGTTAGAATTAGACTTATATGTTCCCATTGCCATCCAGGAGCCCAAATGTCTGCACTGAAATTGTACAGCCCCTCAGCCCAAGCTCCATGAGTTTGAGTCAGTTCACCTGGGCCAGCCACAGCCGTCCAGTAGGTCTTTTTTCACAGTGTAGACATAATTTATAACTGCTAAATCCTTTCCGGTGGTACTACTGCCAAGCCAGTTATTCCCCCATTTGATTGTTCATTCCTAAATGTAGCACTCATATCTATATCACTATCTTAGTTTCCCAATGGTATCTAAGCACTCTGGAATCTAAGAGTTGTGGAATGTGGCCATGCCAAGTCATTTTACTATTAAAAGAACAATTGTGGAGAAAGATGTAAATGTCCCAAAGGAATAATAAATGAAGTCATGGGAAATCTAGAAGCAGCAGTAGAATTTTATCTATATAGCACAGATTATTTTTCAGTCCCTACTGACACAGGGAACTGAGAGAGATGAGGGATAATTGGATATACTAGACCTCTGACTCACATTAATAGAAATATTTTTGATATCAGTATTTTGGGAAATCCAGTGTACCTTCAAGGTTAGACACCGCATCAAAGTTTCTAAATGTGCCAGGGACTTCTAGGTCTGTAGACAACATTGTGCTGCCTCCCCACATGCAGGGCATGCAGATTTTGTCATGGGATAATCTTATGCAGTGAAAAGTTGTCAGTGGATTTACAAAATCTAGTGCAAGAATAATATCAAATTATAATGAGCTTCCCAACTTTGCTGTTTCATGGATGCATGGGTATCAGGTAAGGTAATGTGGTCAACAAGTCCTGGTGGACTGAGGCTTCTCCGGTGGTTCAGAACCCATATTGGCCAGACCAGTCACATTCTTGATTTTCTCCAAGAATTCTCGCTGTAGATTTTATGTTTACAACGTTCCCCACCTTTACCCAACTTTCAGATCTTCTTTTATCTCAATATTACTAGAAAGGATTTCCTTGGGAATTTGCCAGTGCTACTCCATAATTCTCCAAACAATGATGGATAAGAAAGATAAGTGATTGCTTCCTCCCAGAAAATGCATATGCCCCCTGATGTACTGAGTCCTTGCTGTCCCCACAGAGTGAAAGGTTGTAACAAAGTGTTAACAGATCTTCTCTCTCTCACTGAGGAAACTGGTCCAGTGAAAAAGATATTACCTCACCCATCTTGTTTTGATGAAGTCTAGATAGATTAGCTCTACTGCATTTCCTTAGTCTAAAAAACAGCTATTTGATCAAGGAAGATCTCAGGTTAGTCTGGTCCCACCACAACGGTTACCTCTTCCACGTGTCAACTGCTGGAGAATCTCTGAGAGGTTTGCATTTTTGGCTTGGAGTAATTCTAGCTGCCGTGAGAGATTTTTCAGTGGTGCACTTGGTAAATGTGATGCCTGGGTCACTTAAAAGCAGAATAAGAAAATACAATATTGCTCTTAAAAATACAGTCAGTATGCAAACTTTAGTATTATAGAGGAATGAGAAACAGAAGTTTATTTCATATTCTTTTTGCTGCCAAAAGGACTTTAAAACTGCAGCATTCTTAAAATCAAAATGTGTTATTTATTATGAAATATTTTAATTAACCACTCTACCTGGGCCAATATTCTCTGCCAATGCCATCTGCTGCCCAGGAGCTGGTTACAGCTGCCCAGTTCTCCAGCGAGTTTTATGCCAGCTATGCAGCCTGCAGGGGTTGTCTAAACTCCTTCAGTTGGGAAGGGCCCATAAGGGAACATCTGCCATCTAGGAACAGCTCACCTGCCCATGACACACCCCTTCATGCGGATTGCAAAGACGAGCTATGATGGACACTAACCTATGCTAGTGGAATTCCCAGCTGGGCAGATAGAGGTAGTTTCCACTCCCTTTGTGTGGGTCCCAGAGGATCATTGTATAATAAAATATAACCATATTTATTTAGGGTGAAAGTCACCCCTCTGCATGTGCATTTCTATGTAGCACTGAACTATATTAAATAGTTTTATAAGGAGAATGGCTCTCAGTTACACTGGAGTAAATCCAGAATCTCTCTCCTGTACTCAGTGGCGTTAACTCCAAATTTGCATCAGTGCTGGTGAGTGCAGAATCTTCCCCTTAGACTTTTTCCTTGTAAATACTTACCCTGGATACCCAAGATCCCTGCAGTTACCAGCAATAGCAGGCAGAGGATCCCCAAAATCAGTGCTGTGCATCGCCATTTGGAATGCAAAGGGATGGATTCTAACAAAGAAAAGTGAGATGTGAACAGAAAGACAAGAATCTAGTGTCACTCTGGAGTATATTTGGGTTGTATCTGTCTAAACTAGGAGGCCAAATAATTGCCAATGACCAAATATCAGTACCTACCAACCCCACTCCCTATGAAATTTGGCTATGTTGCTCACCCTCTCTCCGTCAGGGTGCTTCCTACCCAGTCTCATGATTAGAAGTAAACAGGCCAGTCACAACATACCATTTATTATTGTTTGTGCTAAAGCAGCAACAGGAGGCCCCCAACTAAAATCAGAGCCCAACCATGCTAGGCCCTGTACAAACACAAAGTAGGAGACAGTCCATGCCCTGAAGATATTAGAATCTAAATTTAACAAAGGATGAGAGGGGAAACAGCTGAAGTGATTTGCCCAAGGTCATACATCAGGTCAGTGGCAGAGCTGGGAATATAACCCTAGTCTCCTGGGCTATCTTCTGCACCACTCTTCTCTTTGGTTTAATGCCGTTGTCTTCAGTACAGTTATAGTAAAAATAAATTTGGGCCATTAGCCAAATGCGTATGGGAGATTGAAAAATGCATATCTTTTTTTTTTAAAGATGGAAATTTGGGTTTTCTACTGAATAGATGTAAAGTTCTTATTTTCCATGAAAAACTTCAACCTTTGTATCAAAAAACAGAACACTCAAAAACTGAAACATCATGGGGAGACTGGAAAATTCCCGACCAGTTCTAATATCAGCCAATGAAACATTTTTTTTCCATTAGAAAGTGTCATTTAATTGAACCTGTTTACAAGAAAGGGTCAGTTCTGATGAATCTAACTAAACAGATACATCTGAAAAAAGTTTTGAAATTCTCAAAATAGGACATTTTGACATTTTCTAAACAAATAGATTCATTTTTTCCAATTAAAAATGACTGGAAATATATTTATTGTATACTAAAAAAGGTGAAACATTTTTTAAAAAGTCAAAGTGAAAACAAAACGTTTCAAGATTATTCAAATAAAATGTTACATTTGAACAAATTAGATTTTTTTTTCTGGATTCTCAGTTGAAGAAATGTTTTCAGATTTTTACTTTGTCATCTTGTTTTGGGAGAGGAAAAATTTCAACATCTTGAAAACTCATGGGAAAACTGCCCAGATCTACTGAAAACCAAAAATATTCACCTGAAAAATTTGGTGTAATATTATTGACTGAAAACAGAAGTTTTCAATCTGAGAGTGTTGAAACATTTTGATTTGGTTTAACAAACCAAAATATTCTAACATGGGTTATCCATTTCAAAACTAAATATTTTGTTTTGTTTTTCCTGTTTTTAGCTGAAAGTTTTCAGGCTTGGGATTCTTGACAAAAAGTAGAAATTCTCCTGGAGTAAAAAAGTTTCAGATGATCAACATACTATTTGTTGACAGTCCTTACATTTAACATTGGTTACTTGACATGGCCAAAAATACACAGTCTTGGTTTTGTCATGGCCAAAAATAAGAAAGTAATAATTGTACTTGAGAGACAATAAGGGAAAATTTATGATTAACAATATTTTAATTATTATGAAGCTTTTTCTTCATTAAAAAGTGATACATAGCTCTTACAGATAGTTTGGGACACAATATAGCAAAACATGTAAATAGGGCTGGTTGTCTATTGCGGTAAATAGAAAATATTCATGGAAATGAGTAAAAGATACAAAGTTTTCAAACTTGTATTTAATATTTAACCAATGCTGTAGTTTAAAACCAGGCTGTTGTTTTTTTAAGTTATTCCCCTATACTTCATGATACATACAGAGAGCTTGCTTAGAACCAGGTTAACTAAGGTGACAGAGACCATCATTCCTTTTTTGAAGTGAAAAACCCAAGATATTTTAAAGATTTTTATCATGGAAATCATGGCCCTACCAAACAATACAACCTGGTTTAGATTATCATGTTCATTCAGCTAGTTTAATTGGAGCTTGAGAGTAGATTTTTTTTTTTAAACACAAATCCAATGTGATTTATGCATTGAGGCAAAACAGGAGTGCTCCTAAGAGAAGGAATGTCTTGTAACAGATCACCTCATTAACTACACAACTCAAATCTCCAACCAAAGAGCCAATCAGCCCTGAACATTTCAGATGACATAGATCACAAAGCACTAATTTTACTATGATATATAAGATTGTTCAAGAAGGACACCTTCATTTCATTCTACATCTCATCATACAAACTCGGACTTAAGAATCTCCATTTTCTCAACTTCCAGTTCTAGATCTGAGCTTTGTGTTGTTTCTGAGCAATCAGATTGTGCGTATGGTGACACTAGTTTACTTTACATTTCAGTTTCTTTCCTGAAGCACTGATGTGATCTTTCCAACGTCTGAATCCTTGTCTACACTAGAAAAGGTTTCCTGGTACAGCTATACCAGCAAATCCTCTTAGTGTAGATGGAGCCTAAACCAGTAAAAGAGTGCTTTTTTTCAGAATTTATACCTGTTTCCTGAATGGAATAATCTGGACCGGCATATAGGGCGATCACGCTGCCCTGATTTTGTATTGTCTTGTCAGTTAAAAGATTTCATGTGCCCTTTTTTTGTTTGTTTTGTGTTTTGGGTCTCCCACCCCCTCCTTCCCTCTCCCCCCCCACACACTTAGGACATGTTGGAGCACTCTACAATTCACACCCCCATAGTCGAGAATGAGGATTTGTGTTAGGATAAGGTAAGAAAAAAAAACCCATAAAAATACACTGTAATTTTGTGTGTATAAAATGGTTCTCTAAAACCTTTTAGAAATAATTAGTTATAGCCAGCACTAGAACCCCTTTTGTTGATGCAGGGGTGGCCAGTGGCTGGTTTTTCTGTATCTCAGAGAGGTGGAAACCCTACTGGCATAAGGACTTTTTGCCAGTGTCAAGGTTCCTTGTACTCTAGGGTACAGATGTGGGGACCTGCATGAAAACCTCCTAAACTTACTTTTACCAGCTTAGGTTAAAACTTCCCCAAGGTACAAAATTATTTTACCCTTGGATTTCCACTGCCACCACCAAACTTTATCTGGGTTTACTGGGAAACGTAGTTTGGACACGTCTTTTCCCCAAAAATCCTCCCAAACCTTGCACCCCACTTCCTGGGGAAGGTTTGGTAAAAATCCTCACCAATTTGCATAGGTGACCACAGACCCAAACCCTTGGATCTGAGAACAATGAAAAAGCATTCAGTTTTCTTACAAGAAGACTTTTAATAGAAATAAAGGAATCACCTCTGTAAAATCAGGATGGTAGACACCTTACAGGGTAATTAGATTCAAAACATAGAGAATCCCTCTAGGCAAAACCTTAAGTTACAAAAAAGACACACAGACAGGAATAGTCATTCTATTCAGCACAGCTATTTTCTCAGCCCTTTAAAGAAATCATAATCTAACACATACCTAGCTAGATTACTTACTAAGTTCTAAGACTCCATTCCTGTTCTGTCCCCGGCCAAAGCATCACACAGACAGACACAGACCCTTTGTTTTTCTCCCTTCTCCCAGCTTTTGAAAGTATCTTGACTCCTCATTGGTCATTTTGGTCAGGTGCCAGCAAGGTAACTTTAGCTTCTTAACCCTTTACGGGTAAGAGGATTTTTCCTTTGGCCAGGAGGGATTTTAAAGGGGTTTACCCTTCCCTTTATATTTATGACGGCCAGTATATCCCTAATAACAGGGTTGTGATTTTTCCACATTCCTAACTGATCTTATTATGCCAGCCATACCTTTGGGCATAGACCAGGCCTAATTCTTTACTCCCAGACTGGTTACTGGGGCTGTTTAAAGGCCAGAGTGCAACAAAATACTTAGAGGGCACACAATTGGGAAGAAGTTGCAGCAGCATGCAAAAAAAGTTATAAGAACTATAAAATGGTGCTGTGGCATGGCATTTTAAAGGAATGTCAAATCTCAGAAACCCCTTCCCCAAATGCCCCCAAATTTGGATCAATAGCCCTATGCACAGCCCTTGTAAGGCTCAGCAAATTTCAAGGCAATCTGAGTGCGCGTTCTGACTCTAGAGCATTTAGAAAAATTGGTTGTTAAACAGTTGACTAGTCTCAAGCTTAAATATAGCATTGCTATCATTTCACTAAAATCCCTAGCGAATATCTTAACACCAGAAGCATCAGGAGCTTTAGGATGTGTGATACCTTTGTTTGTTCCTGAAGGTTCATGGGTGAAGGCTGGATTCCTAGAATGAAAATTTAAAATGGTGTATCCATCCTCATCCTCCATATCCACTTCTTTGCTGCCATCACCTTCTGAGTATAATACCATGGACAGACACACAGTACAATTGCCTGTTAGATCAGGACCAGCAGTGACCTACAGAGGAAATCCTATGGTGTTTGAAGATAGAAACTGAAACCATACATGGGAAGTTCAGGCTGGTCATTTGAGATGTCCTTCTCTTAGCAAAGAGTTAGAGCAAAGGGACTTTTTTTCTTTTCAAGTTAAAGTTACACTGTTAAGATTAACAGTTCTAAAATCCAACCTCTGTTTTTCTTAAGAATTGCATGCAATTTCTCTTTCTCCAAGTTTAATGCTGTGCTCACCACCATAGTATTTGATCAGCAGTAAAGCTGTTGAGCGATTTAAAAAAGTAATCACGCTTAATTGTGCTATTAATCTCACTGTTAAACAATAATAGAATACCATTTATTTAAATATTTTTGATGATTTATACATTTTCATATATATTGATTTCAGTTACAACACAGTTAAACTGCTCACTTTATATTTATTTTTGATTACAAGTATTTGCACTGTAAAAAAACAAAAGAAATTGTATTCTTCAACTCACCTCATACAAGGACTGTAGTGCGATCTCTTTATCGTGAAAGTTGAACTTACAAATGTAGAATTATGAACAAAAAACTGCATTCAAAAATAAAACAATGTAAAATTTTAGAGCCTGCAACTCCACTCAGTCCTACTTCTTGTTCAGCCAATCGCTCAGACAAACAAATTTGTTTACATTTGCAGGATATGATGCTGCCCTCTTCTTGTTTACAATGTCACCTGAAAGTGAGAACAGGCATTCTCATGGCACTGTTGTAGCCGGCGTTGTAAGATATTTGCATGCCAAATGCGCTAAAGATTCATATGTCCCTTCATGCTTCAACCACCATTCCAGGGGACATGCGTCCATGCTGATGACAGATTCTACTCAATAACGATCCAAAGCAGTGTGGACCAACACATGTTCATTTTCATTATCTGAGTCAGACGTCACCAACAGAAGGTTGATTTTCTTTTTTGGTGGTTCGGGTTCTGTAGTTTACACATCGGAGGATTGCTCTTTTAAGACTTCTGAAAGCATGCGCCACACCTCATCCCTCTCAGGTTTTGGAAGGCACTTCAGATTCTTAAATGTTTGGTCAAGTGCTGTAGCTATCTTTAGAAATCTCACACAGGTATCTTCTTTGCGTTTTGTCAAATCTGCAGTGAGAGTGTTCTTACAACGAACAACATGTGCTGGGACATCATCCGAGACTGCTGTAACATGAAATATATGGCAAGATGCGGGTAAAACAGAGTGAAATACAGTTCTCCCCCAAGGAGTTCAATCCAGGGAAGGCTCTAGGCACTAGCTAAGGAAGCAGGTGCCTGGAGCGGCAAATCAGGAGGGGCAGCAGTCCGATCATTCTTGGGGCAGCACTCGGATTCTCGGCAGCACTTCGGCGGCAGCGTTTTCATTTTCCCTTCCTCGGCGGCACATCAGCGGTGGCACTTCGGTTTATTATTTTTTCTTCATTGGCCGCTTCTTTTTTTTTTTGCTTCGCTGCTTGGGGAGGCAAAAAGGTAGAGCCGGCCCTGGTTCAGTCACAACTTTAATTAACAGATTTTTTTTTAAAGAGCGTCATCAGCATGGAAGCATGTCCTTTGGAATGGCGGCCAAAGCATGAAGGGGCATATGAATATTTAGCATTTCTGGCACGTAAATACCTTGCAATGCCAGCTACAAAAGTGCCATGTAATTCCTGTTCTCACTTTCTGGTGACATTGTAAATAAGAAGAGGGCAGCATTATCTCCTGTAAATGTAAACACACTTGTTTGTCTTAGCAATTGGCTGAACAAGAAGTAGGACCGAGTGGACTTGTAGGCTCTGAAGTTTTACATTCTTTTGTTTTGGAGTGCAGTTATGTAAAAAAAAAAATTATATTTGTAAGTTGCAATTGCATGACAAAGAGATTGCACTGCAGTACTTGTATGAGGTGAATTGGAAAATACTATTTCTTTTGTTTATCATTTTTACAGTGCAAATATTTGTAATAAAAATAATATACACTTAGATTTCATTTACAACACAGAATTACAACACAGTCAACCTTTGGAATTCCTTGCCAGAGGATGTTGTGGAGGCCAAGTCTAAAACAGGGTTCAAAAATGAACTAGATAAGTTAATGAAGGATAGGTCCATCAATGGCTATTAGTGGGGTTGGACAGGGATGGTGTCCCTAGCCTCTGTTTGCGAGAAGCTGGGAATGGGTGACAGGGATGGATCACTTGGTGATTACCTGTTCTGTTCATTTCCTCTGGGGCACCTGGCATTGGCCACTGTCGGAAGACAGGCTATTAGGCTAGATGGACCTTTGGTCTGACCCAGTATGGCCGTTCTTATGTTTTTAGAATACAATACATATGAAAATGTAGAAAAAACATCCAAAATATTTAATACATTTCAATTGGTGTTCTATTGTTTAACAGTGTGATTTAAACTGCGATTAATCACACATATATGCTCGCACTGTCCCCCTTCCCCCATAATAGGCTATAGCCTGGTTTTGAGGATACTCACTTCTGATCCAGGAGACGGGTTCAAGTCCCTTTTCTGAATCAGACAAATCAGGGACTTGAATCTGGATCTCACATAACCCAGGTAACCACTGGGCTATTGGCGATTCTGGGGAAACTCATGCTCTCTCTCATCAGATGTTCCTTCCTAGACATGAAAAACTTCCCTGGAAAAGTTTTATGAAAAATAATAAGTTTCGGTTGCCATGGAAAACTTATGCTGAAATATTCCCAACCTGTTCTAACTATAAAAGAGTAAGAAATCCCCTTAAACTGATAGGCTACTTGTACCTTGGGTCCATGTGTGAAGGAGTAGTCAGTATTTGCAGTTTAGGATATACAGAAACAAAAGGAAAAGAATAATACAAGCTCTTCCTTGCTGTCTATCTTCAGAAGTCTGGAACCAAGGGAAAAGCAGTACGCTTTATGTGCAAGCCAAGGGTTTATTTGGTAACAGTCCTTTCCATGCTGTATCCAGTTCTTTGGGTAAAGCGTGCACTCTTTTGCTTCAGAAGAAAATACCTATTTAGGTATATCAGGTAGATCAGATTTCTGTGTTGTTGAGTGTGATGGAATTTGAGACCTGGGTCTTCTGATCCACAAACCCTCCTGAGACCTGCTTGTAGAACTGTTCATTTCTCATATTTTACTTTTTGACTTTGCCATTTGCAACATAATTATAACTAGTGAAGAGCTGAGAGTGGGTCATTTTCTTTATACCCCAAGAGTAATGTTTGAAGTTTTGTTTTGTTGTATTCTGGATGCTATGGGTAAGGATGAAGCTGACACTGCCCGATGCAGGGCTAATTAATTAGTTAACATCCTGACAGACCCCACACCAGAGTCCTTGCAAGAAATGCACATGGACGCAGGCACCATAAGTACATGGGAACATGCATACGGGGCATCCAGGCTACAGTATTGCTGCTCTCTCAGAGAAATAGTACATGTTCATAGCATATCAGAAGTTTGGCAAATTCTGCCCAAGATGTTTTCCCCATAAGTGAAGCACTATGGTAACTGATATATTAAGTTAGCAAAAATGATAAACAGGGATCCTAGTGACCCATTTGCCATGGGAAAATGCAGAGTTTGTATTTTTACAGAGAATCTTTAGTTTTTACATTTTATGAAAAAATAAAAACATATATTAACTCCAGTGGATCACCATTTGTCTGATCTAATTGGGACTGGGACTGGAGCCAGATCGGATAAGCAAAAATTCATATAATCTGGAGACTAGGGAAAGAGCTTCAGCCCCGGGCAGGGATGTGCTCGTTGCCACTTCCCGCAGCTCCCATCGGCTGGAACAGTGAACAGCGGTCAGTGGGAGGTACAGTGGTATGTGCCTGTGGATGGTCAACATAAACAAAATGTCTAGGGGCCCGCCAGCGGATTACCCTGATGGGCCATGTGCCAAAGGTTGGCGACCCCTGTTATAGAGTCAAATCTCCAATAGAAGGAGAGTAACAAAAAATCACTAAAGAAAAACCTTTACTAAATCTCTCTCTCTCTCACTCTTTACATACATAAGTTTATTTATAACCAGACATGCCAAACCCATGAAAAAAACACAGGAATTGGGCTTGGTTTTGGTTTAATTGGCTTGTGAGTTGCTTGGTGGCTCTTTTTGGCTTTTAGCTTCTGCTTGCCCCCCCTTGTCTCTGCTTGCTGGAAGCCGATCAAAAAGAAGAAGCAACAAGCTACAAGTCAAACAAAGGCAAGAGACAAGCAGGGGCAAGGGGGGGAGAGAGTCAGGGGTGCACAGCAGACCCACCATAGTCCCAGACTGTACGCTGGGGGGAATCTAGTCACATAGAGTGTTGGGGTTCTTAGGGATTGGCTTGTTTTGGCCTTGTTTTGAAAAGGATTTAGCTTGATTTTTGGCTTATTGTGAAAGTCGGGGTGCTTATTTACCATGTGAAAGTTGGCAACTGTGTTTATAACCCTTGAAACAATCATGAATATCATCAACATTCCTTGTTCAAAGACAACACTTTTGTGGGGCGGGGGGGGGAGTTCCCCAAGTTCCAGTACTTATTATTATCACAAGCTCATATGAAAAATATAAGTATGCATTCACACATACATCCTTTGGGAGGATTTACCTTTCTCAGTCTTTATGGAATGGTGTCCAAATCCTCTATAGATCTGTTGCCGGCACCCAGTGCCAAGAGGCTGAACAACAGCTTGAGTTGGTTCGTTACCCGGTGTGCTACACCCAATAATCACAACGGGGTGGAGAAGCAGAAAAGTTTATTTGCAGCTGCAAAAAGGTACAGGGAGAATAAAATCTCAAATCCTGCACAACAGAGCAGGAAGTTACACAGGCTTTTATACATCCTTTTTCCCAGCATACTTATCCAATAGCAAGCTGCTCCAAGTATCTATATAGCCAGCCAATCCAGTTCCCAGCTAGTTCCCTGATTCTCTGTATCATTTGTTAAACTATACATAAAGCTGCTTTATTCAGCATTGTTCTTCCATATCTCCCCTGTTTGGCCTTGCTTAGTTTCAGGCAGTCTGACTCTGCAACATACTGTTGCAGATTCTCAGCATAACTGCTGTGTGTGCCTCCAGGCGGGGGGGCCAAGGACACTTGGGCCTAGCACGCAGAGCTGCTGCGAGTGCCTCCAGGCAGGAGGAGGGGGGCCAAGGACACCGGGGCCTAGTGCGAGGGGGCTTCATCGACACTCGTGGTCTTCCATTCCCTCGAGTTACCTAGTGGCCATGCCCAGTGTTCCCAACAACTCCCCCCTTTGAGAACACTCAACAGCCTTGGCTCTGAGTTTTCTCACTTGGGCTACTTATTTCTTTACAATATGACTTTGCATAAGCACTTTGTGATAGCCCTGAAGAGAATGACTTATTAACTTTCGCAAAAGGGCCCTAAAACATGATACCGCACAGCATAATACCAGTAATACAAGCAATACAGGAAAAAGAAATTTCAATAGCAGGCTAAATAAACCACCAAGCCAAGACGACAAACCCCAGCCTGAAAACAAGGTTTGCAACCAATCCTTCTCTGGGGCAGTATAGGCAACCTGTGCTCCGGCTCGGGCATGGGCCTCAGCCTGTACCACCTTTTTATAGATCTCATAACTGCTATCATTTACATATACACAACATCGGGGCCCGATGAGGGCACAAACCCCTCCTTGGGATGCCAAGAGATAGTCCAAAGCCAGCCTGTTTTGGAGGGAAAACGTCCTGAGCTGCTGTACCTCTTTATTTAATGTTTTTACTGCTGACCCTAAATCACTAACCGAGTCCTCTAACTTTAAGGCCACTTTCTCAAGTACCATCTGCAGCCTTATAGTATAGCGGCCTATGCATGCCATGGCTGGCCCAGTAAACAGTGGCGCTATTCCCAGTACAGAGCACCCTACCAGCTTCTCGGTTGTGAGGGGATTCTTCATATTGCCCTCCAATGCCTTAGTCAGTCGTCGCAGGGTCTTTTCTCGTGACTCAACAGAGGTGTCTCGGGCATTTCTAATCTTTCCTTTGGGCAGTGTGGCAGTTATGGAAAGATGAGGAACTCCATGAGCTATATAACAGCTACCTGTCCAGTTGGCTGGCAGCACCTTGTAAGCCTTTCGGCCACATACAAAATAGTGACCCTGTAGGGCCCAGTAAGGACTGTTTCTTAAGGGGATTCCTGGGATATTTAAGGCTGCTTTTCCAAACAGGTCATATGCCCCTAGGGGGGCATCCCATCCTCCTGATTGGGTACAAGTGGGGGCATTTCTAATTGTCCCGTTCAAATTACACTCGCCATAGGGACCACTACAAACCCACCATTGGCTTGCTACATTGGAGATATTAACTGGACGGCAAGTTACATTTCCAAACCCCTTTTTTGTGGTAAGATTATTTGTAAGTGTTTCCCTAAAAGGGGAGCAACCATTACACCCACACTGTTGGCCTCCCCTGTTGGTCTTTATCCAATACCCATCAGCCCACTGTGTAATAACACAGGAGCTCTTTCCCACAGGATGCCCATAGGGATCAGATTGGTTTCGGGTAAAACATAACACTCCCTCAGTGAGTACTGCAACTGAATACTCCTGGTCCTGATAGGTGGCTTGCTGTAAAGAGGTCTTGTTCCAGAACGGTGAGTTCGTTCTTTCCTGCTCTTTGGTGGTGGCTAATTCTGCTAGGGTCAAGGGCAGCATGTCAAGGGGCATTCCCGTCTTGGGGGATAGTGGAGTTGGAGCACATACCCAGCAATCAGTCTGGTTTGTTAAAGTAGCAACATGGTGCGCAAGCAAAACAAAGGAGTTATGCTCCCGATATGCACAGTTTGGAAATACCAATACAAAGAATAACAATGTTACCCAATTAATTATTACCAAAGTCTTCCCAACCCAAGGTCTCCAATACCTGGGTGGGCCCATTTTAGCATTAAGGTGCCCGCTATTTGTGTCTTTTAAACAGTAGCTTTAGCCCGAGATCGTCACTAGATGAGGAGTCAGCAGGTTGGACGGTCCACTGTTCTGCTGACGAGGGGGCAGGTACTGCCTTCAGACGAGAGTGATGGATCCAGTTCTTGTGGCCCTCGATCTTTGCCGCTGTATGGGAGGTCAGCAGGACGGTATAGGGTCCTTTCCACTTTTCCTGGAGAGGCTTGTCTTTCCAGGTGCGAACAAGCACAGAGTCACCGGGCTGTAAGGAGTGAATAGGAGAATCCAAGGGGAGAGGCTGGGAATCCTTGGTATACCTGTGAAGAGACAAGAGAACAGCAGACCGGGAACACATATACTGTGACAAAAAAACATTACCCAACTCCCATTCCCCTGACAGAACCGGGGTGCCATTCATAGGCCATGCCCTTCCAAACATAATTTCAAAGGGACTGAGCCCTAATCTACCCTTTGGGAGAACGCGGATACGGAGTAGGACGAGGGGCAAAGCATCAGGCCATCGCAGTGAGGCTTCTTGGCACACTTTTGAGAGATGCCGTTTAAGGGTCTGATTGGTACGCTCCACTACACCACTGGCTTGCGGTCTCCAGGGCGTATGGAGTTTCCAGGGGATCTGTAAGGCATGTGAGATGCTTTGAATGATTTTTGACGTGAAGTGTGTCCCATTGTCAGATTCCATCCACAGGGGGAGTCCAAAGCGAGGAATGAGCTCCTTAACAAACTTGAGGGCCACTGTCCTGGCAGTGCAGTTACGGCATGGGAAGGCTTCTGGCCATCCGCTGAACCGATCCACTATAACAAGGAGATATTTGAACCCTTGGGTCCGGGGAAACTCAGTAAAGTCTATTTGCCACACTTGTCCGGGGCCCGGAGTGGGTTCTAGGGCAGCTGGTGGCACAGGATGTCCCGGTCGGGGGTTATTCTTTTGGCAGACTAAGCAGTCCGCTTGTACCTGGGCAGCCAGGGGTCGGAGTCCGGAAGTGATAAAGTATTTTCCCATTAGCTGGATAAGTGTTTCCCTGCCAGCATGAGTGGTTTGATGTAGTTTCTGCAGCACTGGCCGGATTAGGCCCTTTGGTAAGAGGACCTTCCCTTCTGGGGAATGGAGCCATCCCTCCTTTTCCCGGAGACAGAGTTTGTCAGTTAGCTGTCTCTCCTCCCCAGAGTACTGAGGGGTTGGAAGTTTCCCTTTCTGATGGGATAAGGGCATGCATATGGGCGTTCTCAGCCTGAGGGGATGGCAGGGTGGCAGCATGCTTAGCCTCTCTATCTGCCCGGGCGTTACCTCTGGCCACATCTTGATCCTCCCTTTGATGGGCTTTACAGTGTACCACCGCCACTTCCGAGGGGAGTTGTATGGCTTCTAGGAGCCGGAGGATTTGGGGCCCGTACTTGACTGGGGAGCCTTGGGCTGTCAGCATTCCCCTTTGCTTCCATAGGCCAGCATGAGCATGCAGCACACCAAAAGCATACTTTGAATCAGTAAAAATGTTGACCCGCTTTCCTTTTGACAGTTCAAGTGCACGGGTCAGGGCTATTAGTTCGGCAAGCTGGGCAGAGGTCCCAGCAGGCAAACCTTCAGCTTCCACAGTGTCATGGAGGGTCACAACAGCATAACCCGCCCTCCTTTGCCCATCTATTACAGTACTGCTACCATCAGTGTACCACTCATGATCTGCATTTGGGAGAGGTACATCCTTTAAATCCGGACGGCTGGAGTACTGGACATCTATGATCTCTAAACAGTCATGTTTCTGTTCCTCTGTTTCTGGCAAGAGGGTGGCTGGGTTAAGGGAGGGGCAAGGCTGTAGGGTGACTTCAGAGTTCTCTAAAAGCTTAGCCTGGTACCGAGCAATCCGAGCCTGGGTGAGCCAAAGCCCTCCCTTTGCATCCAATAAGGCTCGGACCATATGGGGAGTATAGATTTGCATAACCCCTCCCAATGTTAGCTTCTCGGCTTCCTCAAGCAATAGGGCAGTAGCTGCGACCACCCGTAAACATGCCGGCCAACCCTTTGCAACCTGATCCAATTGCTTAGAAAAATAAGCCACAGGACGCTTCCATGCTCCTAACAGCTGTGTAAGCACTCCTAGGGCCACCCCCCTTCGTTCATGTACATACAACTGAAACGGCTTAGAGAGATCTGGCAGGCCCAGAGCCGGGGCTTCCATCAATTTTCTTTTCAGAATTTTAAATGCCCTGTCAGCCTCTGGGGTCCAATAGAAGGGGTCATGATCCGCTCCTTTTACACAGTCATACAGGGGTTTAGCCCACAGTCCAAACTCTGGGATCCATATCCTGCAAAAGCCTGCCATACCCAGAAATGCCCTGAGCCGCTTACGGTTACTTGGGGTAGGAACTTGACAGATAGCTTCCTTTCTTTCGCTTGAAAGCTGACGCTCCCCTTGCCTTAGCTGTAACCTGATCCCTCTCCACCTCAGACAACAGGGTTCTCAGGAGGATATTACAGTCATCTCAATCGGCTTGTGACTACTGAGGCACCCCTCAAAGACTGATATAAACCTGCTTGCGTTGGTTGAGAATTCCCCAGCCTGTGTTTTAAAAGCTGCTAAGTCTATTGGATTGAATGGCACATGGGTTTAAACTTGCATAGTGGTAGCCTGACGTCCGTCTGCCCCTGGGCAAGCCACAACCGTCTCGGTAAGCAAAGGATAGAGTACCACCGAGGGGGCAATCTCTGTAACCCGAGGCATCCTACCCTTATACGGTGGGGGTGTGGGGGCCGAAGGGGACACCGGCTCTGCCATTACAGTGGGGGTGGGGGTCTGGGGACTAACATTAGCTGCTACCGAACCAGTCGGAGTCAGATTACAGCGCTGTAAAATATCTGGTCGAGTACATAAAGTCAGAAACAAATGCGCATACATATGTTCATTCCATTTACCCATTCACTGACAAAACAAAACTAATTGGAGGATCATGTTGTAATTAATTGACCCTCCTGGTGGCCACCACTCCTGGTCCTCTAGTTGATATTGAGGCCAGTCAACTGTACAGAATCGTTTTAATTGGCTCTTAGTCATCGGATCCGCACCAAATACCTTCCAGTTTGCTAGAATGCACTCTAGGGGCGTACACCGTGCCCTAACCTCTGAGCTCTGTCCCTGTCCCATACCTACAGGGTAACTCTGGGCGTCCCCAGGTTCCAACAGAGCATATAATCCGGATTTTAATAGGTTCCTACCTTATCCAAGGGTCCGGTTCTTCACCGTGGCCTGCAGCTGCTCCTCCCCCACGTCTAAGGGACCGGTTCTTCACCGCCGTCCACAACAGCTTCTCCACTATATGAGTGCGTTGCACCGTTGTGCCCTCTGGGGTCGATCAAATCGCGTCTCCTCCGAGGCCCCCGATGAACTCACCGGTGCGCGCTGGGCGTCGGTTCTCGCTGCAATCCTCGACCTCCAGGAGGGGTCCGGGCAAGGCTAAATTGCAGCCTCGTCGCCCACCCAGGGACGCCAATAGCTGTTGCCGGCACCCAGTGCCAAGAGGCTGAACAACAGCTTGAGTTGGTTCGTTACCCGGTGTGCTACACCCAATAATCACAACGGGGTGGAGAAGCAGAAAAGTTTATTTGCAGCTGCAAAAAGGTACAGGGAGAATAAAATCTCAAATCCTGCACAACAGAGCAGGAAGTTACACAGGCTTTTATACATCCTTTTTCCCAGCATACTTATCCAATAGCAAGCTGCTCCAAGTATCTATATAGCCAGCCAATCCAGTTCCCAGCTAGTTCCCTGATTCTCTGTATCATTTGTTAAACTATACATAAAGCTGCTTTATTCAGCATTGTTCTTCCATATCTCCCCTGTTTGGCCTTGCTTAGTTTCAGGCAGTCTGACTCTGCAACATACTGTTGCAGATTCTCAGCATAACTGCTGTGTGTGCCTCCAGGCGGGGGGGCCAAGGACACTTGGGCCTAGCACGCAGAGCTGCTGCGAGTGCCTCCAGGCAGGAGGAGGGGGGCCAAGGACACCGGGGCCTATTGCGAGGGGGCTTCATCGACACTCGTGGTCTTCCATTCCCTCGAGTTACCTAGTGGCCATGCCCAGTGTTCCCAACAGATCTCACCTGTTTTCATAGGCTACTTACTGGACCAGGACCCATTCATAGTACGGCTAGAGGAGGAGGTAGTGGTGCTGTGTGCCTCCTAACTTTTAGACCAGTGGTTAAAGTACTGATTTAGGATACTGGTGAAACCTGGTTCAAGTCCCCCATCTCTGCAGAGGTGGGGGGAAAAGGACCTGAGGAAGGGATCTCCCATTTCTCAAGAGAGTACTCCAACCACTGAGTTATGGGATATTCTGATGTGGAGGAAGGTCCCTCTGTTACCTGGGGTTCTTTCAACCCAAAGCTCTTGGTAACTTTCTGCGAGGCGGTGTCAGTAAATAAATCAATGGAGACACACCCGGCCATCCCACCAATAGATGGCTGGCACAAACAGGACAATACAAGAGTGCTCTCCCTTAAAGCTATATTTTACTTAGTCTCAATCACTTATACACATCCACAACAGATTGGTAAAACACTCCAGAAATCCCAGATTCATATTTACCCAGGCTCTTGAGGAGGTCTCAGGTGGATAACTGCAGGCGTCCAGAGGCCAGCCGGTTGTCTGCCGGGGAACTTGAGAGGTATTCAATTGTCCATCAAGCTCAGATTTCCTCCTCCTTTTATATCCAACTTGTTAGTATTGCATAGCTTGTTCATTATCAAAATGGCTTAATAGAACCTAAGTTAAGTGTGGAGATGTCCAGCCTGTCAGGTGGGCAGTTTCCCATCTGTCAGGCAGGGAATTTTCTATCAGTTAACCAACTACATAGCAATAGCTAACTATTGCTAGACTTTCCATCTTGAAAAACCACATGCTTTGGGAAAACAACTCAAGTCAGGAGGGCACAGGGACATGTTTACTCCTCTAGGTCACTCACTTCCCCCTCCCCTTCTGGTCTGTTAGTTGTGCTAAGGTTTCAGAAAGGCCTCCTCTTAGCTGCTTTCAGCAATAAGCATAACAATTGGTATTCCAGCTGCTGGCAGTAGTTTAAACATGTTACTGGGCTCTGGGCTACCAAAAATCTGCTCCTACACCTCATTCTCTTGTGTTGAAGCTCTTTAACTGTGGCAAAATAATGAACAAGCAATTGGAGCAGGGGGATTGGACCCAGTGTCTCTCACCCCCTATAAAGAAAAGGAGTACTTGTAGCACCTTAGAGACTAACCAATTTATTTGAGCATGAGCTTTCGTGAGCTACAGCTCACTTTGTGAGTCCCCTTACCACAGGACTACAGTCATTCTCACACTCTTGTGTTGGCCCAATGGTATCTTCACTATTTAGACAAAGTTGGAACAGCTTCAACAGGAGATAACGAGGGAGCTCTATATCAGCATATTCCACAGCTCTGGTCAGAGCACTTGTCCCAGAACTGGGAGACCATCTGTTCAGAACTTTTCTCCCACTTCATCAAAGGGAGGGATTGAATGTGGATCTCCCACATCCCAGTGAGTACTCTGATCCTTGGGCTAAAAGTTATAAGGTCTTTTCCTCTAACCATTTGGTGTGAAATGAGGCAGGCACCTGACTCATTTTAACGAGAAATTACCTAGGCACCTAAGCCACCTGACTCCAGGAGAGGGGTTCCTATGTGTGGATCCAGGGCTGGCTCTACAGTTTTTGCTGCCCCAAGCAGTGAAAAAAATTGCCACCACGGGCGGCAAAAGGAAGAAGCTGCCACTGATTTGCCGCCGCGATGGGCGGAACACAGAAGCTGCCGCCAAATAGCCGCCGTGGCCAGAGGAACTGCTGCCCCTTTCTAACTGCTGCCCCAAGCACCTGCTTGGAACGCTGATGCCTGGAGCCGGCCCTGTGTGGATTACTAGCAGAGATAGGCACCTCTCTGAAGCCAGAATTTAAGCATCTATCTCTGTGAGAGGGACAGAACTTAGCACACACCCCTCTTATCAACATCTCCCATTGGGGAGCGTAGGCTGCTCCCTGCCTACCATG
Source organism: Caretta caretta (assembly GCF_965140235.1). NCBI lineage: Eukaryota > Metazoa > Chordata > Testudines > Cheloniidae > Caretta > Caretta caretta. The sequence goes on from NC_134206.1 coordinate 215,867,087, forward strand.
CTGTCTTCCATAGATTGCATTCTAAGGTGTCTGTCTCTCCCTATTCATTGTACAGGGAGCCTCGTTGCCTGGCTCAGGCTTTATGGATCCTAGTGTTGTTTCTGTGGTTTTTCCAGACACCTTGAAGTTTGGTGCTATGGTGCTCAGCATCACAACACCTAAGTCCCTTTGTGGATCTGGACATGTGTGCCTCAGTTTCCTGTCTATAAAATGGGGGTAATGATGCTGGTCTCACACTGGGAGATCTGAGACATGGTGATTGTTGCAGAGGTTTTCTGGGTTGAGTGCTGGCTTTTTAAGGCTTGGGCAGAATTCTGTTCTTTCAATTCCTGGAAACATTTGCCTGTTTTCCACTCAAGGTGTGGAGGAAATCCAAGCCAGGATCTATATGAAATAAACCAATAGCAATCAGTTCACCCCTGTACATGCTTTACTTTCCTTGTTTTCCCCCCACTCTCTTTCATTCAACTCATCTTTGTCCAAGGAGTCAGGGGAAACTTACTGGCTCGAATGAAACAATTAAATGGTACTGCTGCACACATGTACTTATATGGCCATGGTCTGAGACAAGTACATACATTTTTTGTTTATTTGAATGATTCCTTTGGGTGGATCATTAGCAGTAAGAATCAAATCTAGGATGGGTGGATCTTAATCCATTAGCCTCTAGTGTCTAACCTAAAAGACTCAGCTCTGTTTGTCCAGGCCATAGCAGGATCATCAATCTCCAGCTGGTCTAGCCACTACCAGAGAGGGATAGCACCACATTCAGCAATCATGGCTTACACTGGGACTTCTTTAAAGTTATCCTGGGGAACTCTGCCTTGATGGATTCTTCTCTCCATTTGTAGCCAAAGGAAGGGCTGGGTAAGAGACCACATTCTCCAGTAAGAGCTCTCTTCCAATTTCATCAGAGCAGTTGTTCTCAGGCTATTTACCATTGTGGGCTGCATATACAGCTCTCTCTGTGTTACATGGGCCATATCCACACTATATATATATATATACACACACACACACAAACACACTGTCATAACTATAAAGGGAAGGCTAACCACCTTTAAAGCCCTCCTGGCCAGACGAAAAAAACCCTTTCACCTGTATAGGGTTAAGATGCTAAAGGTAACCTCGCTGGCACCTGACCAAAATGACCAATGAGGAGACAATATACTTTCAAAGCTGGAGGGGGGTGGAAAACAAAGGGTTCTCTCTGTCTGTGTGTTTTTCTTCTTGCCAGGACCAGAACAGGAATGCAGGTCAGAACTCTGTAAAGGGTTGATAAACAATCTAGTTAGATATGTGTTATATTCTGTTTTGTTTAAATGGCTGATAAAATAAGTTGTGCTGAATGGAATGTATATTCCTGTTTTTGTGTCTTTTTGTAACTTAAGAATTTGCCTAGAGGGATTCTCTATGTTTTGAATCTGATTACCCTGTAAGGTATTTACCATCCTGATTTTACAGAGGTAATTCTTTTACTTTTTCTTTAATTAAATTTCTTTTTTTAAGAACCTGATTGGGTTTTTTTTTCATTGTTCTTAAGATCCCAGGGTTTGGGTCTATGTTCACCTATGCAAATTGGTGAGGATTTTTATCAAGCCTTCCCCAGGAAAGGGGATGTAGGGCTTGGGGGGAAAGATGTTTCCAAGTGGGCTCTTTCCCTGTTATATATTTGTTAGATGCTTGGTGGTAGCAGCAATAAAGTAATAAAGGTAAAATAGTTTGTACCTTGGAGAAATTTTAACCTAAGCTGGTAAAAATAAGCTTAGGGGGGTTTTCATGCAGGTCCTCACATCTGTACCCTAGAGTTCAGAGTGGAGAAGGAACCTTCACACACACACACACACAACCTCTATGGTCCTGAGGATGTCACATGGGCTGCAGCTGTGTGCTGATTGGGTTGCAAGTGGCCCACAGGCCATGGGTTGAGAACCACTACATCAGAGAAAGGTCTCTAGTAAGAAGTGATCTAAATCTGCTCCATGGTTTCCTTTCTGATTGTTGTTAGGTGGCATAATGATATTGGGGACGGGGAGTTAAAGAGGACCTCTCAAAGCCAAAGTAGTAATTACCAAAGAATTAGAACATTGTTTCAGTTGTTTAATAGTAAGTCATCAAATATGGACATAATAGGTAAAAAAAATATTCTTGGCACAGGACAAGAAAAAAAATCAGAATTAGAAGCAAAAAAAAAAAGTTTTTGTATAAAAAATGATATATTGGCAACAGGAGATAAGAGAGTTCTCCATGTGAGATGGGTGAATCCTGGGGACAGTAGCCTCAAGCTGGCTCTACAGCAGTGTCACATTCTGCAGGCTGGTCTGGATTTTGGAGCAGATGAACAGTAGCAGCAGCAAGGGCCAAGAACAGAAGGCTGGTTGGTGAAGTGGAGTGTGATTATTGTTCCTCCCACTGAAAGAGGAGCCATCTCCTTCTATAATAGCTTACAAGCACTTTCTGAGCACAACAGAGAATTTTAACAGCTTAGTAGGGACCCTGTCCTGTTTTGTGCTCTGCTGAAACAGGACCACAATGCTCAAAACTTAAATAACTTATGTCGGAGTTGGATGACCTAAGTTGGACTCCATACAAGATGGAACCTTATAAATATAGGCAACAGTAGCAACTGGATACTCCAAAATAGGACCTCATATGTTCATTCTTGTGCCATTACAGAAGACTTTAGCTAAACAGACCCTTTTCACACACACAGAAGTTTAGGCCTTCACAAGAATAGCCCAAGGCTTTTCCATTTTTCAGTGTTGCACAATATGGACCGTGGTAACTTCTCAGACTTGGAAACCTGGGATGGAGAGACATTTTACTGTCAGCCAGACAAGTCACATATCAAAAACCATAAATAGTTACCATAACACAGGTATAATTGTGATGAGCAGAGTAGCTTTTCAAAAATATGAAAGTGAGGTTATGAGAACAGTAAACTAGTTATGTTGACTAGAGTGAAGTATAGGGCAGAGGGATGCTACTGCCCCTTATTCCTGACCTCCAGCATCCACAGTTATTTAGGCCCTGGTATTCAACAGTGTTTTTTCCAAACACTTCACAGACCTGACCTGCACAACCTTTCAGTGTTCAGCTCAGAAAAAAAATGTAGAAAGTTATTAAGTGGAATTGTACCTACAATTTTTTTTCCTTAGAAATTATTGGCAGATGAAAAAACAAAACACACACCTGTTGTTTCCTGAACCTCAGGACTACAGTTGGGGAAGGGAGGGAGAAATCAGGAAAAAAGTCAAAGTTGTTTCCATTTTACAGGGCTCAAAGCCAATCCATTTGGGGGTTTTCCAAATTGTTGGTGAAGTTATCAGAATGCTTCTTCAAAAAAATTTCAGTGAATGGGACATTAAAAAAAGCGTAAGCAAAAAAACCCCCTATTTCCATGGAAAGTTGAGATTAAAAGTATCAGAAAAAGCAAACATTTTCAAAGACAAGTGTTTTACAACAAAAATTGTTTTCAAATGCCATTTTAGATTTAAAATTTTTCTTTCAGCCAGTTCCGTCCAGGACATATTCCACCCTTCTCTGCTACTAGGCACAAACTGGGAGGCAGGATGATTTATGCTACATTGTAGTCCTGATCCAGTGAATCTCACACACACACACACTTCTGAGGTCAGACTTCAGAAATGGCTCTCCCCTTGGTGTTTGCGCCCTGTAAAAATTCTGCAATAAATACACAGGGAAATAGTAGCAAAGTCTTACACATCAGTGGTGAGAGCAGTACCATCTTCCCATTGCCAGTAACCTTTGGTGTCATTATACAATAATCCCATCCAGTAACGAAAACTTGTCAGTGGTTTTATGAAGTCCTATGGAGGAGAAAAAAAGAGAGAGGGAGAGACAAAAATATGGTAGAACTGGCAGAAATTTGACGGATAATTTTTTCCATTATATATGCAGTTTCATCAAAATCAAAATGTTTCCCACAGATTCTTCAATACTAGCTTCATTTTTTTTTTCATTTTCCATTTTAGTTTTTGAAACCTGAAAAGTTTGTTTTTTGATTATTGGTTTCCAGATTTTTATCTCCCCTCTCCCCATCTCTACTCTTTTCCCCTCAGCACTTTATTATTTTTCCTTCTTTTCCTCCCCATGTAAGAAGTGGGGAAGAAGTGAGAGTGAGAGAGAAAGTGAAGGGGAGAAGCAATCAAAAACCTCCCCCCTACAGTACCACCCTTTTTTTTTTTTTGTTTTACTCCCCACTTTTCAAGTTGGAAAATAGATTCAGGTGGGGGGGGAGCAGAAAACCTATAAAACTAAGACACTGAAAAATGATTTTTGTTGTGGTTAAAAAAAAATCAATTTAAAACTAAATCATTTTCTTTCACAGAAAAATGTCAATGATTTTTTTTAAATAAAATAGTTTTATTCAAAAATTTGGAAATAATTTTTTACCATCTCTTAAAAAAAACAACACAACTCAGTCCCCTGCTTCTGCCCTTCCTATAGTTATATGGATTTGAAGGAAAGGAATATGGTTAATGTTCTATGTAGGTCCGACTGCCAGCTGGCCAATCACAGAATTCCTTACTCCCAGAAAAGGGGCCATAATATGGGGGGGGGGTTGTTTTATAAAGACACTTTTCCCTAGTATACCTCCCCTCCTCTCCATGAAAGGATACAATAAAGGTACAGTGATTCCAATGTAGGGGGGTGCATGGGAGCCCTTTAGTAACCAAATCTATGCTCCAGAGAGTTGAGGGACGTGAGGCATTCCCTCCCTTAGGAGCAGTGTACACTGTGGGTGTACCATTAATAGCCAACTAGCTCTGAGGGGTCAGATCATAATTGAAACAGATACCTAGATTGCTAACACATTACCAGAGATAATGTGGCCTTGTATATACAAACACTTAGTTCACTGCAAGCTGGGGTGTAAAACCTATCCCGCACTAGCCTGCTGAGCAGAAAGTGTCCATGTGGAACCTGCTGCCATGCACTCAAAATTGCCTAGTGCACTTTAATCTACTCCTCTTTCAAAGCAGGCTTAATCAAAGCACACTTTGGAATGAATGAGCCAGCTCTACTAACCACAAAGGCAGTGTGAGTGTAACCCCTGCAAATATTCCTCCACCCTTCTGGCTCTCTAGCATAGCAAAACATATTAACCCCCAAATTACAAAGCTCTGCCCAGTGCCATCCACAAACAAGAATCCTTAATTGCAGTGCTTTTAACTTGAGTTGTCTGGTCTGCCAGGGTGCATAGGCTAAAGCTTGAGTTAATACAACTCATCTGCTGCCAACATGATGACTCTAATGTGGATGCAGGCTAGCTCCCACTTCCTAGTGGGAAGGCATTAGAGAACAATTTTCCCCATGTGCCTAGAAAGAACAGACAAGTTCTCCCACAATTCACTGGGAAAGAACTCAGAGCAACTCAGCATACTGCAGTGCTAAGAATCATGGGATACAGCCCCAGAAGTCTTGGTGGTAAATATAGGGGAGTTCAGTGAGAGTGTAAACACAGCAGCTCCAGTGTTATTTCACACTGTGTCTGCTCTCACTCCAGTTAGGCTAACTCAAGAGAAATAACTCAAGTGTAGATAATTTGTGTTAAAACTGCAGTGAAGCCATACTCTCAATTCCTTTAACTGCTTAAATCAGTGATGATTCTAAATTCTTTCCACTTCTCCAATATACAAAGTTAACTAAGGGCCCCTTTGGAATTGAGGATACAGCTGGTATGGATGAGGGACTCATATTATGCCAATGTCCATATCATGAGTATGAAAGGTACTGTTATCAAGACAAATCTTATTTTCCAAGGCTATCAAGGAGGGATGAATGGAGAGTGATAAGTTAATAGACCTGAGGGGTTAGAACAATTTTATTGACAGGTTTGAGAATAGCAGCCGTGTTAGTCTGTATCTGCAAAAAGAAAAGGAGGACTTGTGGCACCGTAGAGACTAACAAATTTATCTGAGCATAAGCTGTAGCTCATGAAAGCTTATGCTCAAATAAATTTGTTAGTCTCTAAGGTGCCACAAGTACTCCTTTTCCTTTGACAATTTTATTGTTTGTATTAGTCAAATTTGTAGATTTGGTATGTATTTTCGCCATAAAATCATATAGCAATCAGACACATCAATATAACCTCTTCCTCTCCCATCTTTGACAAATCAGTTATTTGTAGTTTGGGATATACAGGAATTCAAAAGAAATGAAATAGACTCTACCAGCTCTTCCTTGCTGTCTATCTTCAGCAGTCTGGAGCCCAGGGAAGAGCAATATTCTTTACACGCAGACCAAGATTTTATACCAGACGAAAGTTCATAACAGTCCTTCCCATGCTGTATCCAGTTCTTTGGACAAATGATGCACTTGTCTCCTTCATGAGAAAATATATGTGCAGAGGGTCAGATCTGAGCGAGAGTCAGACAGACATTGGGTTCTCTTTCCAACAAATCCACCTGAGAGCTGATACTGATATTTCACCCTCTGACTCTACAATGTCTAGTATAATAGTCAAAAATACCAATTTATTTTCCTTAGAAATTTTAAAAATCATTTTTCAAAGTTTCCTGAGAATTTTTTTATTCTCCCTCCCGCCTTCCCCTTCTCTCCCACATTTGTAGTGTCAAAAATATTAAAAGGGACAATGAGTGGGTAAATGAAGACATAGCAAGATAACAAGGGAAATGATTGCACATTAAAAAAAAGAATGTTTATAATTTTTCATAAAAAATGAAACATTTCAAATAAATCTGTAATTCTGAGAAAACTGTTAACAGAGAGAGAAGCTAGGTGAGGTAATATCTTTTATTGGACCAACTTCTGTTGCTGAAAGAGAGAAGCTTTCGAGCTACACAGCTTCTTCTTCATCATCATCTTAAAAAGCAGCTCATTGCAGCTTGAAACCTTGTATCTTTCACCAGAAGGAACTGGTCCAATAAAAGATTATGGGCAGCACGTATAAGAGGTTAAACCTCCGCAAAATAAAAAAGGCTGGTCATGCAGGGGGCAAATGCCAGATGCGGGTTACCTCTCTTTGGAGGTGTATTGGCCTGTCTCCTCTGCACCCTGGGAGCAGGAGCGCTGGAAGCTACCTAGAAGGGGTGGGGACAGGGACGACACCCGCACCATGTCCCTATCCCCCCCGATCTGCCCTTCCTCTGCTGGGGGGAGGATTGAGTGGCATGAAGCCCTCCCTGCACCCCCAGTGCTGCACTGCCCACCTGCCTTCCCCCACCCTTCAGCTGCAGTGTTTCCCCTCCTGCCCATGTGTGTGTGGACCTGGGCACATGTGCTCTCCCTCAGAGGTCCTTCCCCTTCCTACATCATCATGCACTGGGCTGGTGGGCCTTCTTGTCGCTCTACCTGCCTTTCCACACACCCCCAGTGCAGTTCTCTGTCTTCACCCCCATAGTTTGGTCATGTCCTGCATCCTGGCTGTTCTCTGCTCCTCCCCATATTCCCCCTACGGGATCTCCTCCCTTCTGCAGTTATTGCTGGTTCCCCTGACACACCCACCTGCCCCCAGTTCTTTGTTGCTCCCTGAGCGAGTGGGTCTTCGGAGGGAGGAGGAAGCCTGGGCATGTCTTAGGGGAAGGGCAGAGGGGGACAGGGCCACAGTCTGGGTGCCAGTGGGCCCCCCGCTTCTAGGGAGCTTCTGGCTCTCCTGCGTGTAGCCTCTCCAAATGAAAGACTCATGTGCCACTATGTAAAAGATGTTACCTCACCCACCTTGTCATTGTAATATCTTGGGACCAACGCAGCAACATTACTGCAAACAGTTAAAAAGAGAAGCAATTATCCATCACAAAATGGTGGAGGGAATTTTTTTATCAGCTTTAGTTCATAGAGTCATAGATATTTAGGTCAGAAGGGACCATTATGATCATCTAGTCTGACCTCCTGCACAACGCAGGCCACAGAATTTCACCCACCACTCCTGCACAAAACCTCTCACCTATGTCTGAGCTATTGAAGTCCTCAAATCGTGGTTTAAAGACTTCAAGGAGCAGAGAATCCTCCAGCAAGTGACCCGTGCCCCATGCTACAGAGGAAGGCAAAAATCCTCCAGGGCCTCTTCCAATCTGCCCTGGAGAAAAATTCCTTCCCAACTCCAAATATGGCAATCAGCTAAACCCTGAGCATATGGGCAAGATTCACTAGCCAGATACTACAGAAAATTCTTTCCTAGGTAACTCAGATCCCACCCCATCTAATATCCCATCACAGGCCATTGGGCCTATTTACCATGAATATTTAATTACCAAAACCATGCTATCCCATCATACCATCTCCTCCATAAACTTATCGAGTTTAATCTTAAAGCCAGATAGATCTTTTGCTCCCACTGCTTCCCTTGGAAGGCTATTCCAAAACTTCACTCCTCTGATGGTTAGAAACCTTCGTCTAATTTCAAGTCTAAACTTCCTGGTGGCCAGTTTATATCCATTTGTTCTTGTGTCCACATTGGTACTGAGCTTAAATAATTCCTCTCCCTCTCTGGTATTTATCCCTCTGATATATTTATAGAGAGCAATCATATCTCCCCTCAACCTTCTTTTAGTTAGGCTAAACAAGCCAAGCTCCTTGAGTCTCCTTTCATAAGACAAATTTTCCATTCCTCGGATCATCCTATTAGCCTTTCTCTGTACCTGTTCCAGTTTGAATTCATCCTTCTTAAACATGGGAGACCAGAACTGCACACAGTATTCCAGGTGAGGTCTCACCAGTGCCTTGTATAACGGTACTAAAACCTCCTTATCCCTACTGGAAATACCTCTCCTGATGCATCCCAAGACCGCATTAGCTTTTTTCACAGCCATATCATACTACTTATTAGTACTTAGCTAAGACTGTGTCATTTTCCTTGGAAAATTGCTTAGCACACTATACACCGGGAACAGGTACAGTCTAGACACCATATGTCCTCATGTACTTGATGTAACATGCAGACAGCACTCTCAAGATGTTTGCTACTCTCTTACAGCAGTGGTTCATGTTTACAGTATGGACAGTATCCTCCCAACCTGTCAATCTTGTTATGTTACAGACAGACCATCTCACCACAGATGAGCTGAAAATAAAGCACTGTACCTGACATATTAGGTTAGTAATAATGACAGCTGACATTTACATAACAATTTCCAAACAAAGACCCCAAACTGCTCATTACATTTTTATAAAGGGACAATGAGTTGAAATAACTGTTAAAGAACACAGCCGTGCTATATTTGAGAATGAGAATTTGCTTATGTCAGACTGTAAAGAGTAAACTGTACCTAATTAGGCACAAGGTAGTTAGTCAATATTTTTTAGCCAAATGTTAACCTGGCAGGATACTAGAACAATCTTCCTGTTTATCAGGTTTGGGGGAAATGGGTCTGGTTTTGTTGCAGGAGATCTCAGGATTTCTTGTTTTCCTAGCCCATGTGAAAGACACTCCCTCCAGCATCACAGTGCTCCCTACAACACTGCTTAAATACAAAAACAGTCCCTACCCCATAACGCAAAAGTAAAGGGGTGGAAAGTTAATGGGAGGATGTAACCATGAGAAACTTCTCCCACCCCCTCCAGCTATCAGACAAGTATGTTCAGCTATGCCAGGTCTCTTCCAAGCAGGTTTGTTCTCTTGCACAAGTGAGTAAACAAACAGAAAATCATCTTTTAACTCACTCTTTGTTCTCAGGCTTTTGGGCCACCCCTCCCCGAGTCTCCAGCACCTTGCACCAGGCAGCTTCCCAGCTCTAGTCAGCTCAGTTCCCTTCTTAGAGCAGTGGACTCAGGGGTGGCTCCCTGAGCACTTAGTCCTTTACTTTGGGACTCACCCCAGGAGCTAGCGCTACTCTACCCTGGCTTTCCATCCATAGGCACTGCCTAGCCCAATCACTCTCTCCTTTGCTTGGCCGTTAGCCGCCCTTTATAGTCCCAGATGCACCCCAGCCCCTTCTAATTGGCTGGATTAGGCTCACCTACTGTGACACAGGGGCACTACGCCTGGTCTATTGACCGGGACCAGCTACTCTGTGACAGGAGAACAAAGAGGAGGCATCCTGTGGTTATGGGAAGTGAAGAGAAGCAGTTGGGTGTGCTGGAAGGGGAGGAGTGAGGGGCTGAAGCAGAGGAAGTGGAAGTTTAAATTGCCCACTCCCCCAGAACACCAGGCTGCCCTTTCAAGTTTTCATTCCCTTTCTAGTGAGAGAGACAAACTGTGAACTGGTCAGTATGCTAAGATTATATAAGGCAAATTGTAGAGCTGGTTTGAAATTATCCATTGAAATGCGCGATGGAAAATTCCCCAAAAATCAGTTTACTCTGGGAAATGTTGAATTTGCTGAAATTGCATGTGCAAATAGCTGACTGAAGCACACAGAGGCTTGCTGCATTAAGAGTCCCCAGTTCAGCAAAGCTGAACATGTTATAACATTCTTAGGCCCAATCTACAATTAGAAAATTAAGTCAGTTTAACTATGTCACTCAGGGGTATGAAATATCCACATCCCTGAACAGCATAGTTAAAGGTCAGTGGAAGAACCTAGCTACCATCTCTCTGGGAGGTGGATTACCTCCACTGAGGGGAGAACGCCTCTCGTTGGCATAGGCAGTGTCTTCATTGAAGAACTACAGTGGCGCAGCTGTAGCATTTTAAGAATAGACATACCCTTAGTTATTTTGGCCCCAATGCAGCAAAGCTCCTAAGCACATGCTTACATTGCACTGAAATTAATGGGACTGACCCACATGTTCAAGTGCTTTGTTTAATAAGGGCCATAATGACTGAGAAACTATTTGCAACAAACTCATATTGCTTGTGACTAGAAATCCACCATTTGAATGCTACTCTCCAGAGGTGAACAGCTGGTGAGTTAATTCTCCTCAATCTCTCTGTTCATTAGCAGCTGATGTTGATTAAGAATCATATTCTGTGTTGAGATAGGATTTAAGGTTCCTGTATGGAGTAGGTAGAAAAATATTAATGGAATAATTAATTCAAGAGTTTTTATAATATTTTAAAAAAGCAACCCAGATTTTTCTTCATTTTCATCCAACTTTCTTCCTGCAACACATAACGGGATAAGTCTCTGCTGGCAAAATACCATAGACTTCAACAGAGTTATGCCAACAGAAAATGTAGGCCCTTATGTATGTTATCAACTGTTTGGCCCTTTCCTTGAAGAAAGTGAACACAAGGAGCACATTGACAAACTCTCCTTGTTCCTATACAAAAGTAAAGCATTCCAATTAATCTAAAATGTCACCACGGGGACTACAGAAGTGCTGGAAGCTATTAGAATCAGATCATGGTGTAGACGCTGCTCTCTTTTGCCACTCTGGTAGTCCAAGAGGGTGGAAACTGGCTTCTAGGGATATCCTTTGAGTGAGGGATCCTCTGCTGGCAAACACCATGTTCAAGCCCGGGCATGGGGTATGTATTTTAAGAGAGAGTGGGAGGGGCCACAGAATCCAAGATGCCCTTAACACCCCCAGGACTGGGGCCTGTGTAAAACCAGCACCAGGATTAGGAGCTGTAACTGGCTCCTGATCACCACCACCAAGTCCAGCAGAGACTGGGGGGTTGGGTGATTTGGGTTATATTTCTCTGGTTAGAAAACATACTCATTAGCGCTAGTTGATTTTTTAAAAAAATTGAATTACAAAAAATGAGGGAAATTTAGAAACAAAAAATAACTAATTTTTCCACTTTTTTCATGCCATTTCAGAAGTTCTGTTGAAAATTACCAAGACTAAAGCTAAATACAAGAAACACAGTTGTCTGCCAAAGGCAAGGTCCTGTACCTTTTGACTGCAAAGTCTTCAAGAAATTAATATTCTCGGTTTGAAGATAATCTCTCTCCTTTGTGAGGTTTTCTAGGATTTCCTGTAGCTCATGAGTTTGGTGTTCCAAGATAATTTGCTGGCAGGTAAGATTTTCCAGAATTCCCTGCTGCTGGCTGAAGTTTTGCTGCCATCTGCAAACTAGATGGAAAAAGAGAAAATAACATCCCAATGGCTTGCAAGATAGAAGAACAAAGAGATATAAGTTTATTATTTCCAGTTCCAATTATTTTTGATGTTAAAGAAATAATTTAAAAAAATACACTAATAAGATTCTTCTTTCATTTTAAAAATCTTTTTAATGTTCAAGGCCTGTTCAAAGAAATCTGGGGTCTCCTGTGAAGCCATATGCTTGGATGCCCTGAATGGAAAGGCCAATGCTCAGTGTGCGATCTCCCCTGACACACCTACCCCAAACTTCCATACCTTGTCATTTATGGGGAGAATAGGAAATTATTTCAGACATGCTATGACTATTTGTGGAGAGAGTTAAGGGAATACTGGATAAAAGTTTCCTTTTAAGTAGGCAAGGCTGACAAGCAACAATGTGCCCCAATAAGGGCCATGATAAAGGGGGAGCCATCCCAGTTCCATGGGGGCTCAAATTGTTACTACAGAGTTCTGTCACCACAAAGATTTTCATACTACACAGTATGGAGTAGCAGAGCATGAGCAGTGATTAGCACAATAATATTTTCTGTCTCTTAGATGGGATCTCCAGGGACCCCTGTGCCACTCTAGGTTTAGTAGCTTTGTCTGAATTGGCCTTCTGTAAATGTAGTGTTACTGAAAGATGATAAACTGCCAACCTGAACTGCAGGGGTCATCACTGCTTATCCATGGCACTGGTAAAGTACCGACACTGCCGGCTTCACTGCATTGCCCCATGGATGTGCCTCCTCTTTGTTTTGGAGAGAACACCATTTGGTATGAGAGATGAGTTGTTTCCAAGACCTATTCACATTTTAGTCTTCCTGCAGAGACTGTGAAGCATGGAGCTGATCACCTCCAGCTCTGGTGCTGGTTGATGAGATGAACACCTGGTCACTGGTATCCACCTGTTGTGTATAGTCTTATAGTTGGACTGTAAGCTTGTTGGGGCAGAGGCTGTCTTTTTGTTATATAGTTGTATAGCACCTAGCAAAATGAAGTGGGGCCTCTAGGTGCTACTGCAATGCTAATAATAAATAATTCATTTCACATCCAATTGCCAGCAGATGGCACCAATTTGTGCTTTTAATCTCTGAGTGACCTGGATTTGAATTTATGACCCAGAGATTAAAATCTATTTCATTACCAGTGTCATAAAGTAATGGGAGAGATGAGTTTCAGCACAACTGAAATATCAGGCTCAAGGTGTATCAAATTGGTCACTCAAAAATTGAGGCCCTCAAAATCAGTGGCCGCTCTGAAAACTTGGGTTTTAGTGTCTTCTCTATAGTACTTACCCAGAGCACCCAAGACCCCTGATGTTACCAGCAAAGCCAGGCAGAGGATTCCAAAGATTACTGCAAAGGGCCTCCACAGAGGAGAAGACGAATCTAACAGAGAGAGCAGGAACAAAGACAGGCAAACTGAGTCCCTCTCCTGAGACTCAGGGGTCAGATTGGGGCTTCTCCAGTCTGTGGCAGATTCTCAAAGCCAGAACCCACCCAGCAATTCCCACAGAATATCAGACCAATAGTCCATCTAGTCCACTGTCTTGTCTTCAGGAGTGGCCCATATCAGTTCTTCAGAGTACAGTGTAAGTTCCCAATAATTGACAGCTATGGAATAGGCTGCCCATACAGGAAGTTTCTTCCTAACCCCCAGCAGCTGGCTTATGCTGTGAAGCATTGAGGTGGATGTGAAATACAGCAACCTGCAAAATAAGAGCTTCTTTTGATTAGATGCTCAATAATTCTGACAACCAATAAGTGATTGGGGAAAACAGACTTCCTTTTTGACTGGTGAGTCTGTGAACTCTCCATCTGCATGATTATTTACTGATTTTGGATCCCAAGTCTCCCAGTAACATGACATTAGCAAGCACAATAGAGAGCAAACATAGAACTTTCCAACTCCTGAAATACCCCACTAGAAACAATGGACAGATAGTGGATGAAGAACTTTGACTATGGTCAGTATGGCCATATCACAACAAAGGTCTCCTCTCCAGCTCCAGCTTCCCACCCCCATGTGTCACTGCCCATTTGGAGTAGCAGTGGCAGGACAATCCAATCCCTTCTCAGACAGACAGGTCACCAGCAAAGACCCCCTTCTCTTTAGAAGAGTAAAACGTGGCTGCAGAGGGAGTTCCCAATGTTCACCCCAGCAACTAGGATGCATCTGCTTAGATGGGCTGTCCAGCCAGCCCTACTTCACTCTTTCTTTTCTGGCACATGTAGACTCCGCGGCAGGGGTGGGGTTGGAGTGTATCTTCCAAGAGCAGTGGGCCTTGAAGTTAACACCCCATTGAAATGAATAGGGCAGCTCACACTTCTCAGAGCCATTGTTTCAAGTTCTTTGAGGATTCAGGCAGGTGTAAGTGCATTGGTTATGGCCAATTCACATTTTTAAGCCTTTTTCTTTTTTCACAAACATAAGAGCTAGAATTTTTTTTAATTAAAGCTGGGATTCTACTGTAATCACATGACTCCAGGAGATGGGGTCCTAGGCATGGGCCTCTAGTGCCTATGTCTTAATGTGGTCCTAATTAACACTCCAGCATGTATAGAGTAATAGCTTGTGATGCAAGGTACCTTTGTTCTTGGTGATCACAGCTCTCTGTCTGCTTTGCTGTTGAGTAGGAGTGTGAAATTTCAGTTCTGAGTAGGTCACCTCCTGCTCGCTCATTCTGGGGGGGATATAGGATAGAAAATTTAGACTCTTCTTTGGTGGACTGAGGTGGGTGATGGGGTTGAATGAGGAATTGACCTGACAGAGTTGTGTATTTCTGCCACAGAAAGCAAACAAATAAATAAATCACAATCCTTATTATGGCCTAATAGATTGGTCTATGGAAGCCAGAATATTGGGATGAGTTAAAATTTCATATTAAGCAGGGAGTTCAGTAGGTACTTCTTATCATTTTTATCTGCTTCCAGAAAATTTAGTTAAGCTGCAAAGAAAAGTTGTTAGAACATATCAATAGCTAAAGCCAAACAAACCTTATGTATACTGAAAAAAAGCAACCGGATTCCCTGCAACACCCCACCAAAAAACACAACTGTAAAGGATGATCGCACTCTCAAAAAATGTGTAAAAATGGCAGTTACCCAACCAATTCATTCTGTTGTGTGTATTTATCTGCTGTTTTTATTACCAAAAAAAGTTTTTACTCCTGCTCACCCTGCAGACCCAAAACAGCTCAGATGGGTTTTTCCTCATGCCACAATAGTCAACAAACTCAGGTTTTGAGTGAAAGGGCAAGAACCCTACACCAAAAATACCTAGCCCATGTTCTTCACAATTCATATCTAAGGACTGTCAGCAAGATTTCAGGTGCTCATATTTTGTATAGGAATAAAATGTTTGTCTTGATTTCGTTTTGTTGGGCCCTGTCTATATTTCTAACCATTTTATATGACTTCTCCGACTCCTCTAGAGCTCAGAACACCTTTTCTTTTAATATCATTTGAAAATGTTATTAACACGCTAGTTACACCCTCTTCCACATAAATAATGAGAGAACTTATCACCGATTTCTTGTACCTCCCCCCCCATTAGTTGCATATACTGCATTCCATATATTGGATTTATTAGCTTTTGTTCCTGGTCCCTCAGCAAGCTTTCAGTCCAAGAGACAATGCTGATTTCTAAGACAACTTGAATTAACTTTACAATAAGATTTCTTGAGACTTTTTACCAAAGAGTTTTCTGAAATCAATATATGTATTCCATTCCTTTCCTTTCCTGGTTGGTGGTGATGTTGTATATTTGTAATAGAATGACATAGAACACACAGCAATAAATGCAGAAGCAAAATGCTACAGGGACTGCCCAAAATATTGCATCCCAAATATGTTTGTTACTTGTACTAAGTTTTACCAGAGTTAAAAAATACAAAAGTTATAAATGCATTGAATCCGATTACCACTCATATCATGAACAGGACAGGAGAGGTAAATCACAGCTATGCCAATTATCTACTTTAACAAGGAAGACCAAAGACCACTTAGTGGCAATACCTGTGTATATGTCCAGAGGTCTGTCAAGTGGATTTCTGGAATAGAACTTTAAGAGGTACACTTGTGTAGTCAGTCCTACATAGATGTCCTCAGGGAAAGAAGAGAGTTCAGAGTCTATCCTCTGAGAATATGGTCAATGTGAGCTGAGAGAGAGGGAGAATTCTTTACTCTGCGATGTTCCAGCTGCAATTGCACAGGAAGCTCTCACTGTGCTAAGGTGAAGTGCGCTGCCCCCGCACAAGGCGCTCAGAAGAAAGGGACTCTCAGTTGTTTGAATAACTAATGAGGCCGATGGTGTTAATTTCAAAGCCTGGTTGGAGCCACTGAGATGCTTGAACTTCTGCAGTAAGCAATTGTGTTTACCAAAGACTTAGCTGATGTCCAAACATGTTTTAAAATACAGTTTTACTCATCCTCAGGATGGGCTCTTTGCCAATCTGTTCTCTAAAACAGGACTTCTGTAACATATTGACTGCACAGAAGGAGATAGGGGAACCACTCTGCCACTTCATCTTTTGAATTATTCCTAGTCTCTGTCAGAACCCTCCATATCAGAACCCTACAACAAAAGCTCTAATTTCCATGGGCACAGCAACATTGTCACTAGAAGAACCAGTGGGAGCAGCACTGGCGTCAGCAAAATCAGAATCAACATGAGAAAAGCCTTTGAAACTAATGGCTTCAGTATCAGCAACCTCATAGTCTCTTTTATTCCTTTTACTAGACACTTTAGTGCCTAGGTCAAGAGCAGAAACAGGCGCAGGACAAAGACAGTCTCTGACTTGGGTCAGTGGGCAGATGGTGGGAATTTCCGCTAGAACATGACATGGGAATAAAAGCAGGAACCAGGGGTGAGAGTAACACAGAAGAATTCCCGGTACAGGGCCTGGCTCTGGGCCCCCGAAAGGGGCGGGGCCTCGGGCAGAAGGGGTGGGGATTTGGGGTCAGCCTCTCTCAGCCAGCCCTTCTGCGCTGCCCGGCCCGCACCGCCCGGGGCTCCAGGGGTGGCTTAAAGGGCCTGGGGCTCCGGCCGCTGCCACGGTAGAAGCACCTTTTAAATTACCAGGCTCTGGGGCAGCTGCCCCTTTTGTCTCCTCCTCCCTCCCCACGTCTGTGGCAGCACTTCAACATTGGCTGCGTATGGGCCTGGACCGGCAGCCACTTCTTACCGGTACGCTGTACCAGCCCGAACTGGCCCATTTTCACCTCTGGCAGAAATCCAACCCAGTCACCACACTGCTCTTAAAATGGAGGAATCTTAGAGTTCGGCCTTGTCTGCTCTACACAGTTTTGTCAGCAAAAGGCAACTTTTGTTGATAAAACTGGAGGTGTACGCACTACAATGCTCCTGCTGCCGACAAAACTCTCCTGCTTTGCCAAAAAAATAAAGACAACTCGATGAGAGGCATGGAGCTTTTTGCAGCAAAGTTAGATCGACAAAGCGTCAGTGTAGACACTGCATTTGTTACATCACCATAACTGGCCTCCAGGAGGTATCTCACAATGCCCAACATGACCGCTCTGCTCACTGATTTGAACTCCGCTGCCCAGCATCCAGCTACACAGGCATGTGCCCCTCTGCTTTCAAAGACCCAGGAAGCTTTGAAATTCCTCAGCATGAAGAGATCACATACGTATTGCCTGGCTAAGCATGCCGGCTCCCAGAAGCAAACATATGCCTGCCTGGACTACAGGGGAGAGGGTGCATCTCCTTGGTCTGTGGGGAGAGGAGGCTGTGGGAGAAATCAGAGAGAATCACAGAATTTAAACATTAATGCAGAATCCTGCTCTCCCTGGCACTAGGCCCACATTGGCAGGCAGCCTGCTGCTGGGTGGGGGGAAAGAGACTCCTCCTGTGCTGTGCTATGTACAGCCAGGGAGGGAGGGGGGGCGGATGTCAGGGTGTCCCCCTCCCCCCGCTGGTGTACCAGTCTCTGCTGAGCTGAGGTGATGGGACAGGGGGACACAAGCTGTGCGTGCACCAGCTTCTGCCTCAGGATTGGTTGTTTTCGGCTGTTGTCTGAACTTAATGAGACAGTGTGCTGACACACTCACTCTCCCCCGCACACTCACTCTCTCTCTCTCAAAGACACACACTCATTGTCACGCACTCTCCCCTCCATACACATACACTTCGGTGGGCTTTTTATTTCCGAGTGCTACTTTAAAAAGTGATTTACAATGTGTTACTTTTCGGGCACACACAGCAGTCATTGCAAGGTTCATAGCATGGTGCAAACAAACAATGCCAGGCTCAGCACACAACAGCAACACACATTACTGTGCCTCAGTGTTAATATGCTCCTTCAAGGCAAGCCCCAGGCAAGTAGCCCCCCACTGGGCTCCTGTTACAGCCTTGTGTTCATTACGCACAGCACAATACTGAACGGCAGTGCAAGATCCATGCTTTCAGACAGAGATGGCTGGGTTGCAGGTTACCAGGACAGGTGAAAAGTGGCTGGCAATCTGTAGGATGCCCATGGAATGATTGGATTGAGAAGCCTTCATCATGTGATGCTGTACTTGCCCCATAAGGCATTGCAAACTGTCACTGTGCCTCAGTGGTTCCCAGCTGAGAATACCAGATTCAAGACAAACCACTGAAAAATAGGGCACACCCACCCCAAACTTCCATAAAATATACCAGGCCAGTAACAAAAGTAAACTTCTGTGTCACCACACTGATTAACAAGAATTCAGAAATGCAGCCTCCTTAGGTATCCCAGCCGTTGTTTCACCACCCAGACACTGGACTTAATGACGAGTGGCTATTTTAATCAATTGAATCAAACAAAGGGTTCTTCTAACCTCAAGAGATCACCCACACAGGCAGGACAATATATAACTCAGATCTTACCCAATAATCATGTTGTCCTTTAGTATCTAATATATAAAGGTTTATTTATAAGAGAAAAGAAAGAGGATAAAGTTATAATGGTCAAGGAAAACAAATGCATACACTCATTGCAAAGTTCTTGTATCAGGTTTGAAGCAATGATGGAATAGACTGCTGGCTTGTAATGTCTCCAGTAACTTAACTTCCAAAGATTGGAAGGTCTTCAGTCCATTGGTTGGAATACTCCTTTTAGTGTAAGTCCATAGGCCAGAGCAGGAAAGAGGCAAAATGGAGATGCTTTGAGGGCCTTTTATAATTTCTCTCATGTGGAGGGAATGCTCTCAGTCTTAGTTTGTGGGAAAGTACTGGTACAATATGGATTCCAGGGTCACATGAGCAAGTCACATGCCCTTGCGTGCTTTGATGAGTCATAGAGGCAGCCATTACCCCTATTCTGGCTAAGGTGTCCACAGGAAGGCTCACTGAGCGGGGATAAGCTTCATCTATGGCTCCCTGTGTTCGTTAATGGGCCATCAACTTGAATGGTCCAGTCACAATGTACTGGTTAGACTGGATGTAAACTACCTGGTGGGTGTTACCCTAGGAGCAAACACATCTGAAGAGTGAGCTCTCAAAACTGGAGTCTCCCATACAAAACCAACCTTCCACACAAACTTCCATGTGGCTGGACTTTACAAAAATGAGACGAGCCATTTACAATGCACACTTTATTTCTCTACAGAGGAAAAATGATCTGGGTTCTGTCCTAAGACCCTACTCTACCAGCACCCATAGCTATCTTCAAGACACCACCAACTTCCTGAGGAAACTACAATACATTGATGATCTTCCTGAAAACACCATCCTGGCCACAATGGATGTAGAAGCTCTTTACACCAATATTCCATATAAGGATGGCCTACAAGCTGTCAGGAAGAGTATCCCTGATGAGGTCATGGCATACCTGGTGGCTGAGATTTGTGACTTTGTCCTCACCCACAACCATTTCAGATTTGGGGACATCTTATACCTTCAAGTCAGCGGCACTGCTATGGGTACCCACATGGCCCCACAGTATGCCAACATTTTTATAGCTGACTTAGAACAGCACTTCCTCAGCTCTCGTCCCCTAGCACCTCTCCTCTACTTGTACTACATTGATGACATCTTCATCATATGGACCCACGGGAAGGAGGCCCTTGAAGTATTCCACCTGGATTTCAACAATTTCCACCCCACCATCAACCTCAGCCTGGACCAGTCAACACAAGAGATCCACTTCCTGGACTCTACAGTGCAAATAAGTGATGGTCACATAAACACCACCCTATACTGGAAATCTACTGACCGCTATACTTACCTACATGCCTCTAGCTTTCATCCAGGACACATCACACAATCCATTGTCTACAGCCAAGACCTAAGATACAACCGCATTTGCTCCAATCCCTCAGACAGAGACAAACACCTACAAGATCTTTATCAAGCATTCTTAAAACTACAATTCCCACCTGGGGAAGTGAGGAAACAGACTGACAGAGCGAGATGGGTACCCAGAAGTTACCTACTACAGGACAGGACCAACAAGGAAAATAACATAACACCACTGGCCATCACGTACAGCCCCCAGCTAAAACCTCTTCAGCACATCATCAACGATCTACAACCTACCCTGGAAAACAATCCCTCACTCTCACAGACCTTGGGAGGCAGGCCAGTCCTTGCTTACAGACAGCCCCCCAACCTGAAGCAAATACTCACCAGCAACTACACTCTACACCACAGAAACACTAACCCAGGAACCTCTCCCTGTAACAAACCCCATTGCCTACTCTGTCCCCATATCTACTCTAGTGACATCATCAGAGGACCCAACAACATCAGCCACACCATCAGGGGCTCATTCACCTGCACATCTACTAATGTTATATACGCCATCATGTGCCAGCAATGCCTTTCTGCTATGTACATTGGCCAAACCGGACTGTCTCTATGTAAAAGAATAAATGGACACAAATCAGACATCAGGAATGGTAACATACAAAAGCCATTAGGAGAACACCTCAATCTCCCTGGACATTCAATAACAGATTTAAAAGTAGACATCCTTCAACAAAAAAACTTCAGAAACAAACTTCAAAGAGAACTATAGAGCTACAATTCATTTGCAAACTTAACACCATTAATTTGGGCTTGAATAGAAACTGGGAGTGGCTGGCTCCCGACAAAAGCAATTTTCCTTTTCTTGGTATTGAAACCTCCTCATCAATTATTGGGAGTGGACTTCATCCACCCTGACTGAATTGGCCTTGTCAGCTCTGGTTCTCCACTTGTAAGGTAACTCCCTTCTCTTCATGTGCCAGTATATTTATACCTGTATCTGTTACTTTCACTCCACGCATCTGAAGAAGTGGGGTTTTTTACCCACAAAAGCTTATGCCCAAATAAATCTGTTAGTCTTTAAGGTGCCACCGGACTCCTCGTTTTTTTAAAGGCTTGGAACTTTTTCCAAAACTCAAACTCAAGCCAGTCTTTTGGTTACACCAGTGTCTGTAATTACTCAGTCCATAGGGTGCCAGTGCTGTGTAATTACACTGTGGTTATGTTTTAAACTAGTTACCCTGCTATATAACAGGAAGTTAATAACATCACTGAAATATCTATTACCCCTTTGGTTTCATAAGTAATATATACATGTTTAGACTACAGTTCCATTAACTACCGTGTATTGTATTTACTTTGTTAGGCTCTTATTAATTAGTGACAGGTACAGGTGTCATAAAACACAAGCTGTGTTACTACAGTCACTGAATTATAAAGTGTAAGCAAACATTGATTCTGATCAAGTGCCATTTATTTCATTTAATGTGGCAGTTCCTCAACTTCCTGATTTCAGCTAGAAAAGTAAATAAAGGGAGACAGGTTACTTGAGGAGTTCCCAGCCTGGTGCAGGAAACTCCCCAATAAACCGTGTACCTGGGAGAATTCCAGGCCAGAAATGTCTAGGCATGATAATGATCTCATGTTTATGTAACCTCCCTGATAAATTACTGACTGCCCTACTAGGCAAGCACTGCTTTTTGCACAGATTCTCCAATAACTCTCAAAAGGATTGTGGTGACTTCTGGTGCAAGTGTACTCCAAAAATAGATTAAATCTCAGATCTTAAACAAACTGGGGCCTCTCTAGAACATTTATCATGAAGTATTACTATAAATAATGGTAACTAGTTGAGTAAAGAGTGTATGTTGTTCATTTAATGCATCATCACTGCTTTTCTAGTTTGTTCACTTCAGGCTTCACCCAAAACTCACTGAAGTCAATAGAAAGAAGCCCACTGACTTCAACTGGCTTGGATCATAGCCATGCTTACTAATGCACCTGTCAGAAATTGATAAGAGGACATTAATACAAAGCAGTGAGATTAAATAGTATTGGAGGGCTAGGTCCACAAAAAGACATAGGCCAAGTTTTTTAACACCTAACTGATTTAGTAGTCTAAATATCATTTAAAAAGGGACTTAGGTATTTAGGTGTCTAAATACCATCAACTCTCAATAGAATGTAGACTCCTAAGTGCTGAGAGCAGTAATGCCTAAATAACTTTACACATCTAGGCCGTAGACACCTAACTATTATTTTAGGCACCTAAGTCCAACTGAGTTCCTCAAAATCCCACTGAGTTCCTCGAAATCCCTGCTCAGATGCCTCCTAATTCTGAAGGTTCCTAAAGTCCTTTCACAGACGTGATTTAGGCCACACCCCTCTACTCGGCCTTTCCTACTGGTTAGCTCCCCAATCAGTGTGTTGGCTTTTGTGGATCCCATTCTCAAGTGCCTAACTCTCCCTACACATTGCACAGAGAGCCTGGACATCTAACTTGACAAGGTGGATTCCACTAGTTGGCAAGGAACCTTAAAAGTTTAGTGCTGCAACACTGAGAATTGTGGTGTCTTAGGCTGTGTCTACACTATGGAGACAGCCTACATTGACAGAAAGAG
Source organism: Caretta caretta (assembly GCF_965140235.1). Lineage (NCBI taxonomy): Eukaryota > Metazoa > Chordata > Testudines > Cheloniidae > Caretta > Caretta caretta. Next base: position 215,889,898 of record NC_134206.1, read on the forward strand.
TTTTTCGGTCAGTATGGGAACATCTCTCCCTGAAGGAAGTTGGCTATGTTGACAGAACCATTCTTTCATTGATATAGCTACATCTACACTGGTGATTATGTCAACATAGCTATGTTGGTCAGGGGCATGGTTTTTCACACTCCTGACCAAAGTAGTAACGTTTACCTACATTTTAAGTGTAGACAAAGCTTAGATTCTTTAATAGATCTACTCCAGGGTCTTTTCCCAATTATTTCTATTCTATGAAGATTTTAAGGTCAGTATTTTCAAATTTGGTTTCTTAAAGTTGGGCACCTAACCAAGTGGTCTGACTTTCAGTAGTGCACTCACAGCTCTTCTTGTCTTTAAGATTTGGATCCAATTTTTGCAGAGCATTTTAAAGACTAAAAGTAGAAGTGATCAAAGTTTGTTCTTTGAAAAGGTTTTAAATTACAAAACCCATTTCAAACAGTACAAACATTTTTCATGAAAATTTAATATCATTCAAAATTTCTCATTTAAAAATGAAATGTGTCATTTTAAAGTGAATTGAAAACTTTTGGTTTTCATTCTTAATTTCCTTCCCTCTTCCTTGTCCCTCTTTTATTCACTGGAAGTGCTGGACAAGGGGAGAACGAAAACCTGGAGGGGGGGGGGGGGAAATCATTTTTTTCATTTCAAAAGGAAACTGAATTTTGTTTAAATAAACAAAAACAAAAAAATCCACAATACCAAAAAAAAATTGGGAACATTATTTCATTTCCTTCAAATTGTTTTCAGAAGATAATTGTTATTTTGACCAGATCTAATTAACAAATGAGAGAGAGAGAGAGGGAGAGAATTACTTCTATTTTAGATTATTTGACTTAGAATTAACATTACCTATTGTTTTCTAAAGTGATTTGACTTTCCTCTTGGTGAAAACATAATAAGCAAAGCGGATGTAGTTTTTATTCAATTCTACAAAAGAAGATCAAGTTTTTGTTCCCATCTCCCCATGACATAATATATACAGTAACTATATAAAACTGAAATAAACCATGAAACTAGTCTGAGAACATAGAATCACATAGTGTATCTATCTGAAAGAAAAGAAACAGAATTTTTTTTCAGTTTCCACTCTACTGGGTAATCAATATTAATATCACTATTTGTAGCAGGCAATAAAGGCAATTCAATTGACAGTCAACAGGAAAATGTTTAGTGGTAATCTAAAATTGGCGTAACTGTACAGAGTTTGTACAAAATGGGTGCAGAGGTTTCCCAGCCCCCCACTGAAGTGAGATTTTCCATTAAGATAGTGGCTACCGAGTGGGTTTGACAATAGAGACTTCCGTTGCAAGAGGTGTCACAACTTAATAAATGTGTTATCTTGCTTGACCCGCCCTGCAAAAAAATAGCTGCAGTGAAACAGCAGCAGCTCACAGACACAGCTCACAGTGTTTCTCACAGACACTCATATGCAGCCTCAAGGTGTTCACCGAAAAGCTTAACTAGATCAGTTTAAATGTTACAGATATCAAGCAACAGAATCTGCAAATCAAACTAGTTGGGCGCTTTCACTACATAATGTGCAATTGTTCAAGTTCATAAGTGAATCTAAGGCCTTCTCTGCACACAGACTTGTGCCAGTGTATTTAAAGGCGACGGACTAGATGACAGTGCACATCAGGGACCCTGCCTGCAGCCTCAGGCCCAGCACGAACATCAGTCTGCTGTAGAGCTCTGCATGGGGACACAGGCTGAAGCTGAGGACACCTGAGGCCTGGCTCCAGCCCCCAATTTAACATCATTGCCTTTGCCAGGCTGTTCTGTAGCCTTGCAAGAGGGACACTCTGCTGGTGCTGCTTCATCAGTTCCTGGGAACCTGCTCCATCCCAGAATTAGTACCTGGCCAGGCTGTTCTATCGCCTGCAGGGAGGGACAATCAGCTGCTGCTGGGGACACGTGAGTCCTGGTTGCACCCCCCAACTGATGCTCTTTCTGAGTTGCTCTATAGCCCTGCAGGGAGAGGAGTCCTGCTAGCTCTGTCGGGGAAACACCAAGACCTGCTTCCACCCTCTACTAACATCACTGCTGACCAAAAACACAGCTCTGCGTGCCTCCTGCTGCTGCAGAGTGACCACGAGGCCTACCTCCAAACTCAGCATTAATCTCACTGTTGGGCTGGTAAATAGCGCGGCAGGAAGGGAGACTAAATGGCTGCTGCTGCTGTGCTGATGCTGCTCCTGAGGAACCGGGAGGCCTACCTTAATACCCTAGACCTGGCATCCTAGTCATCCTGCTCTACAGCCCTGAAAGGAGACACACTCTGTACTATAGCTACTGATTTGCTCTCATGGCTGCCCTCTCATTGCAGATATTAATTCCCTCATACCCTTATTGTGGTCAATGAGATGCTGCTACTAAAGCTGCCTATATCTCCCTCCTACATGCCCAGGGCCTATGCGAGAGGAAGGGACAGAGACACTCCACTCTGGGGGAAATGCTATTTGGGCTGCTTGTCACCCACTCTGTGTCCTCTTGCAACACAGACTAGAAGTTCCTGCTCCACAGAGGGACTGAACTGTTACAGGAGTGATCTATATCTGCACATATGTAAATAGTTAAGAGGTAATATGCCAGTAAATGGCACTCCAGCGTCTGTTTCAGAGTTCCTAGGCTCTATGTATTAGCAATAAACATTTGTTTTTGTACACTGAAAATGGCTTCTTTTGTGCAGCACTTAACACCTAAGGTTTAGCCTGGCCTAAGCAGTCACGGAATGGAACTGCTTGCTGACTACACTACATGCACCCTCTTGCCAACCCTACTCACCTATATGAGGTATCTATATGATCCCCATTACTATAGTATCTGAGCTCCTCATAACATTAAATATATTTAGCCTTACAACACCCCAGTGAGGTAGGGAAGCACTTTTACACAGAGCTGGTCAAAAATTTTCCAACAGAACACATTTCTGTCAGAAAATGAGGATTCAACAGACTCAAAACATTCAGTGAGAACCTGTTGATTCCATCAATACTTTTGACAGAAACCAAGCAGGTAGGAAGCTGGCCAGCCTGCCTGACTCATTTCCTCCAGCTTCCCCACCCATCTCCCTCCCCAAATTCTATAGCTCCTTGTCAACCTACTTGGTAGGAAGCTTGGGAAACAGGGCTCCTTGGGCTTTCTGAGCTACCTGGAAGGGAGATTGGGAGCCGGGGTTCCCTTGGCTTCCAGGATCCCTGGCAACCCACCTGGGGAGTTTGGTAGTCAGCTCCCTGGACTGGCTGGATTCCCAGGCTGTCCAACTGCCCAGGAAGTTAGCTCTCAAACTCCTTGGGCTGCTGGCTGCCTTCTCACACCACCTGTCTGCTCAGGCAGCTGGCTCACGATTCAGGATGATTTATTTTTTTTGAATGAAATTTTTCATAGGACAGAAACTCTGTTTCTCAGCCAGCCCTACTTTTATGCTGTTTTACACATCCTGCAGATTTACATTTTAAAGCCTATGGGGGAGCTAAGTTTTAACTCAACCTGCTAACTCATGTGTAAACCGCAAACTGCCTTGCCTTCATTAAGATTTTACCTCATGTTAGCTAACGCAAGTTAAGGACACACCTTTTTATTTCCCCAGTAGAGACAAGGCCTTGCTCATTATGCTTTTTTGCTAAAACAGTGCAGGAATGCTTGCACCTCCCTCTATGGTATGTCATACAGAAACAATGAGATGCAGACACCACAATATTGTTAAATATGGAGCCTGCCATTTTATATACAAGTATTGTGTAGCTGGGATAACTACCCCACACTACCCAGAGAGGCTGTTCCAGTGTGGCTCCCAACTGATCCCAGTGGACCCAATGTACTCTAACTCTGTACCCTCACACTTGCCAATGGACTGTGACTAGAAGCCACCATCCCAATCTACTCCCCTCTTCCACACCAGAGGTAGGAGAGAGCAGATAAGGGGAGACACAAGCTGCATGAGACAGAGAGGCACACCCCCTCACCATGCAGTGCAGTGCTCAGGGCCAATGCCCATAGAGCCCATTAGGTTACAGGACCCTTCGCTGGACCCTTTCTAACCCATCAACTGTACAGGAATCTGCACAGGGGACAACAGCAATCAGCTTGACATCCACCCTCAGCCTGCTGGATAACTAGAAAGGAACTCCACCCACCATTTGAGGTCCTCCAAGAAAACATCTGCGCCCACATCAGAGAAGTGCACGCCATCCTTTGAAACATTTCCGGAACAGCATACTTAGTTCCCACGTGGGAAATAAAGGTACCCTGCCCCCTATCATTTTAATATAAGTACCAACTTTCCCATTTCATGTCTTTCCCAGTTTGGTCAATCTTAGTCTGGTGTCCCTTAGAAGCACCTCTGACAGTGTGACAGCATGGCTAAGTGAATGGGAGCAGATCGACTCCCAACACATTATTATGAGGGGGGAAATCATCACTGGTGCAGCTGACCATTGGGATCTTAGCTGTTGTTCTTTGCCCTACTTGAACATGATCATTAAACATATAAATGTGAAGTGAGAAAATTAATTAAACTGAATTTGTACCCTGGAAACTACAGAAATGTAGTAAAAGAGGAAACATGGAAAAATTGCTAAGGGGGAGTACAAAAGAATAGTGCAAGAATGTAGGGACAAAACCAGAAAGACTAGGGCACAAAATGAGTTACACCTACCAAGGGATATAAAAGGCAATAAGAAGAGGTTCTTTAAATACATTAGGGGCAAGAGAAAGTTGAAGGAAAATGTTGATTCTCTACGTAGCAGGGAAGGAGATCTAATAACTAAGGATCTCGAGAAGGGTCAGGTGTTTCATGCCTATTTTGCTTCAGTCTTCACTAAAAAGGCAAATGGTGACCAGACACTCAATTCAATTAATATTAACAACAAGGGTGAAGGAATGCAAGCCAAATCAAGGAAAGAACAGGTTAAAGAGGATTTAGTTAGATGTTTTCAAGTCAGCAGGGCCTGATGAAATTCATCCTAGAGTACTTAAAGCAATCTCATAATTGTTAGCAATTATCTTCAAGACCTCATGGAGGATGGACGAGTTCCCAGAAGAATAGAGAAGGGCAAACCTATCTTTAAAAGGGGGACAAAGAGAACCTAGGGAAATACGGACCAGTAAGCCTAACTGTGATATCTGCAAAGATACTGGAACAAATTATTAAATAATCAGTTTGTAAACACCTGAAGGGTTTTAGGTTTATAAGGAATAGTCAGCATGGATTTGTCTAGTACAGATCCTGCCAAAATAACCTAATTTCCTTATTTGACAGAGTTACTGGTCCGGAGGGAAGCAGTAGCCATGATATATCTTGATATTAGCAAGTCTGTCGATATAGTCCCACATAACATTCTCATAAGCAAACTAGGAAAATGTGATCTAGATAAAATTACTAGAAAATGGGTGTGACATACTGGGGTACAATTCAGACTAGTGCGGGGCTGTGTCACCCTTCTCCTGCAATCTTTGGTGCCCTACAATACTTTGCTGCAGTAGCTCACAGCTGGGCCAGTCACAAACAGCTGTCCAGCATACAAGTCATATCCTGAATGTCTGTGTGTAGCTGCAGCCTGCCAGATACATTTTGGTTACATTCTGGCTCTCACCAGCCTGGGTTATACTTCAGGGTGACCCTAACACACTCCAAGTCCTGGATTTCCCCCCAGAATTGTATGTCTTGTACTGCCCAGCCCTCTCCTGGACAGTCCAAATATATTAAATCCATTATTCCTTTCAGGGAATAATATGCCAGTTTATTACCTCAAATAGAGGTACTCAGACACCTTAACTTAAACACATTGAATTAGATAAAACAATAAAACAATTTATTAACTACAAAGAGTGAGTTTTATGCAATGAGTACATAAAATTCAGAAATGGTTGCAAGAAAAATAAAGACAAAATGCTTACCAGTGCCTAGTTTAACAAACTATATTGGATTTAAAGCAAAGTTTCTTACCACATGCTTCCAACAGCATTAGTGACCAAACTTTCAAGTCAGGATCCCTCCCCCAGAGTCCAGCAGCTGTTTTCTTTCTCTTCTCAGGTGCAGAGAATGAGATGGGCAGAGAGGGGAGGGTGTCTTCTTTTTCCCCTCCTTTTTATAGTTTCAGTCATGCTCTTGAAAAACATTTCCAGCTGAGAACCAGGATACAAACAGTCTGTGTGGAAGGATGTTCCCTGCAGTTTTTTCACCTGTGAGAGCTTTCTTTTGTTCCCCCCCCCCCTTCCTCTTTTCTGCTTTATGATGCTGTTTACTGTTTAACTGCAAAGTACGAGAAGTATACATCCCTTTGTTTAGGACAGACCTGTTTGCCAGATTCTGTCTGGTGAGGCTGTGGGGTTTGGAACATGTGCTAATAACAACGTACAGGGAAATCTTATAACTTCACGTACAGTGTTACTATATATATTTCACCATGACAACACTGACCAAGTTATGAGTTTTCAAATGATATCTCACAAGGCATACCTTGTACAAAGATTATTACAGTTGTGTTCAGGATGTGAATACAGGGGCGTAGTCTGTCATAATGGGTCCACAGCTGATTGAGACTGTACTCAAAAAGTAGTTATCAATGGTTTGCTGTTAAATTGGGAAGACCTACCTAGTAGAGGTCTCACAGGGGTCATTCCTGGGTCTGTTACTGTTCAATATTTTCACTAATTACTTGGATCCTGGAGTGAAGAGTATGCTTATAAAATTTGTGGATAACACCACCCTGGGAGGGGTTGCAAGCACTTTGAAGGACAGGATTAGAATTCAAAATGACATTGACAAATTGAAGAATTGGTTTGAAATCAAGAAGATGAAGTTTGATAAAGACAAATGCAAAGTAATACACTTATGAAGGAAAAATCAAATGCACAACTACAAAATGAGGAGTAACTGGCTAGGTGATAATACAGCTAAAAAGGACCTGGGGGTTATAGTGGATCACTAATTGAATATGAGTCAACAATGTGATGCAGTTACAAAACAGGCTAATATCATTGTGGGGTGTATTAACAGGAGAATCATTTGAAAGATAAAAGAGGTAATTGTTCTTCTCCACTTAGCACTGTTGAAGCCTCAGCTGGAGTGCAGAGTCCAGTTCTGGGTACCACACTTTAGGAAAGATGTGCACAGATTGGTGAGAATTCAGACAAAAGCAACAAAAATTCTAAGAGGTTTAGATAAACTTACCTATGAAGAAAAGTTTAAAAAAACTGACCATGTTTAGTCATGAGAAAAGAAGACTGAGAAGGGGACTGATCACAGTCTTCAAATATGTTAAGGGCTGTTACAAAGAGAATGGTGATCAATTGTTCTCCATGTCCACTAAAGGTAGGACAAGAACTAATGGACTTAATCAGCAGCAAGGGAGATTTAGGTTACATATTAGGAAAAACTTTCTAACTATAAGAGTAGTTAAATTCTGGAATAGGCTGCCAAGGGAGGTTGTGGAATCCCCATCATTGGAAGTTTTTAAGAACAGGTTGGACGAACACCTCTCATGGATGCTCTAGGTTTACTTAGTCCTACCTCCATGCAGGGGCCTGGACTTGATAGCATCTAGAGGTCTCTTCAAAGCTACATTTCTATGATTTTATAAATGTAGCAATATATCCATGAAAGAAAGATATTTATAGTAATTTATAGGAATCAAAAATACAATGGGAAGATAATGTATTCATGGATTAACACTTTCTGCTATCTCAGGTGATTTTCCATTAAAAAGTTGCTTTATGATGAGGTACTACAAGTCAGTCCTTCTACAGAGAAAAACACAGGTCCATTCATTGTATGAGCAACCTTAATTCCGGCATTACCTTGAGTGCTTGCCTTTGCAGACTCTTCCTACAGACCCAGCAGTCTACTACCCCCACCTCTGGAGTAACAGCCTTGTCCTGCTACGAACTAATGTAGTCAGTCCTGTAATTCACGTGATAGCAACTTGTACTGCCATGCTGAAAGTTCAGGATTTTGTAATTATGATATGGTAATTATATGTAATAGAACTTACTTTTTTTGATTAAAAAAATTACATTTTTAAAAACTGACAGGGGAATCTTACAACTTCATGCCACACATATTTTACCAGGACAATACTGACCAGCAAATTATGAGTTTTCAAATGATACCTTACAAGGTATACTTTGTACAAAGATTTTTACAATAGTGTGTAGGGAGTGAATACTGGGTGTATTCCATCACACTTGTTTTTCATTTCTGAATGCAATCATTTAGCATCTGCCAACCTCTGGCATAATTCCCTTGGTGTCCATTGTCCCCAGGCATCATCCCTCAGTGTCCTCTGTCCCTCCAGCTTGATTCTTCATTGACTTTCTTGCTCCATTCTATCTCCCCAATGTCCATATGCTCTTTCTCTCCACCCTTTCCAGGTAGACCTCTTTCCAGTGCTTGAATGAATTTATACTAGCATCTCCAGGCTAACATGGCTGATCTGCTTTTTAACACCAACCTGTCATGGATCTGCTTGGTAGGAGGTGGTTGTTACTGCTCACATCATAGCATGGTTACATCATATCCTTTGATGAGATATGTCAGGATCAGGAAGGTCTCCTGTCTGAAGTCTCTTACCTGTGGGGTGCTGCAGGGATGCATATTATATCTGCTTCTCTTCAATACTGATAGGAGGCTACTGGGAGAGATAGTGAGACACCATGGACTCAGCTTCCAACAGTATCTCAATGACGCTCAACTTTATATCTCATTCTCAACAGATGCAACCACCACCAGTACTAAACTGTCAGAATGCCAGCAGGAAATTAGCTCATGAATGAAGAACAGCTGGCTCCAGCTCAGCCTAGACAAGACCAAAGTGATGCTTGTTGGAAAGGAGAAATACTTTGAAACACTGGCCAAGATGTTATCTCCATGTTCCATCGAAGACATACAGCCCCCATTTACCAGAATTTTGTGAGGCCTTAGAGTCCTGCTTAACTCCTCACTAAGGCTGGAAAACCTGGAAGCCTCAATTTCCAAAAATTCCTTCTTTTATCTCAAGCTTACTAGGAAACCCAGTCCTTTTTTCTTGGACGAGGACCTGACTGCAGTGATCTATGCATGTGACACCTCCAGGATGGATTACTGTAACTCATTGTAACTTAAGGTCTGGTACAGAATGCAGATGACGGCCTTATTCATGGCTTAGGCCCACATCAGTCCCTTCAGTCAGCTGCCAGTGCTAGTTTAAGGCCTTGATCCTAATTTCAAAGCAATTAATGAAACAAGCCCCAGCTACAGGAAAGGCCACATTTCATTCTGTGAATCCTTCTGATGGCTGCATTCCCCTGGGATGATGCAGATCACAAAGCTCAGGATGAAACTCGTGAGAGCTGGGGACAAGGCATTGACAGTAGAAGGGAACTGTCTGTGGAACAATCCTCCAGAAGAGATCAAGCAAATCCAGAGCCTGACCATCTTTAGGAAAGATTGCAAGGCCTTCCTTTTTGAGAAAGCCTTTTCACCATAATTGGTGCTCACAGTTCAAACACTCCTTTTATTCTCAAATTCCTACCAGCTCCCCTCCTCCCACAAACCCTCCCCAAAACCAAAAACCTGCCCCAATCAGAATTTTGTCCCCTAAAAATGAGAAGTTCCAGAGACTCCATAATTTCCACTAAAGACTTTGCTATTACTCTAGCTATTGATTTTATGGGCAACGTGCTCAGATATTATGGTGATGGGAGGCAGTATAATATCTCAAGAAGATGTCTGAAAGCAGAGGCTGCCACTCAGATAGCATTAAAATGATGGTTCTGTCCTCATCGTATGTCAGTCCCTTTGGATGCCCTCTCCTGGTGCGTGAATGTCCATGGAGTCTGACTGTTTGTTACAAGAGATACAGAAGCAGCCTATAGGGGAAATATTAATTTTGTTTGAAGATTTTGGTTAAAACCACACAGGAAGTACCAGACTTCTGCTGCTATTTTGAGATGCCCTGCCTTTACACAATACACTCAAAACAAAGGCACTTTCGATTCTCAGAGTTAAGGTGACTGAGATACAATTGTCATGCCTTTTTTATGCCCATATATCTTCTTCCAAATTCCATGCACTTTCTATGAGTGCTTAAAATGTTACTGGAACTGAACAATTATAGGTGGGAAAAGATAACGACATTCTTGTATTTTAGTGTCTTTCAGCAGTTTTCCCCCAGCTGTATGGATTCTCTGTTTCCATCTCTAATAATCAGTCATTTGTCAGTTTCTGTGGTGCACAACTTTCACAGTGTAATAGGTCCTGTTTACCATTTCATCCCACCTTGCAGAAAATTGCCTCCCACCAAAGAGCAGCAGCTCAGTCTCTCACACATTTTCTAGTCTTTGTGTTATCTTCAGAGCAGACTATCTACTACACCAACATGTTTTAATCTAGAGCCAGTGATGTCCTGGGGGCTCTGATATATTCCCTGGAACCCCTTGTTAAAATTCTGTTAAAATCCCTGCCTCTGGTAGACCTCATCTCCTTTCTGGATAATGTTAATTCATCCCTGACCGAGACAATTTACCTTATTCCTGAAAGCTCTTACAAGTTAGAGGTGGTCAATTTTTTAAAAGTTATATTTAAGTTTGTCCAAAAATGGGGTTTTGATTACTGACATTTTTCATGGAAAAATATTTTCTCAATTTTTTTTTCATTTTACAAAATCATTTTAAAAAATTGTCAAAAGACAGTTTTTTTTTTTAAATTGTCAAAATTTTCCATACTGAAATTGTGGTGAAAAGTTCCACTTTCTCTCCCTCTCTTTCTTTTTCTCAGGGAGAAAGCAGGAAAAAAATTAATTATTTCCCCCATTTTTTCTACTTCTTTCCTTTGTCCATTTGAAAACAGTAAAAAAGGGGAGAGAAACTGAGTTCCCTGATCCAATAGGACGTAAAAATACTTTGAAATGAAAATATTTCTGTTTTTGGAATGGACCACATTATACCAGATGGCAGGTATTTTCCAAAAATTTCCTTGGTTGCAAAATACATCTTGGCATGGTTTTCTGGACAAAGCCTTCACTCTCCTTTCAGATTGCAGAAGCAAAAGACTATGTTATAGTATATAGCATATGCTATCAATGTACACTGATAGTTTTCATGAATAAATTGTAAACATTCCCAGCAAATGAAGATTTTATGTTTGTTTCTTTCCTTACTTGTGGATACAAGACCAATTTTTTCAGTGGGAAGATAAATGAATGGATTCCCCTGTACCTCATCCCTCTTGTGTGAAAGGATATGCTCCCTGGCACATGGGCCATATTACAGGCTCAGAGGGAAATTTGGGTGGAATATTTGTTAAAATATTGACCACAGTTCTCGGGCCACACTAATTACAGATTGAGAGATTTTCTCCCTTACAGGGTGTGATTTGAAGAGTAAAAATGTGAAATTGGTGAAGTGACTGCTCTGTATTGGGAATGTGCTTTCAGGTTCCTGTAGACAGCTGTGCCATCTGCCAAGACCCAGGGTTCATTGACTGACTTGCAGGATAGTCTGACCCAGTGATAAAATGTGTCAAGAAGTTTATGAAATCCAATCTGGGAAGGAAACTCAATCATTTAACTGCCATGCATCCAATTCTTCCATCTTATCGATGTATGGACAGAAGGGAAGAGAAATTGTGTGCGAAGTTCTGGCCTGCACTTGCCACAGCTCTCCTTTGGTAATTACATTTCTTCTTTTCTCTGGGAAAATTTACCTATAAAATCATTAGAAATTGAAATAATTTTCATTGCAATTTAACCCCTCCCTTGAGGTCCTCTTCACAGCTCATCCACCATCCTGTTAGTAAATATTAATGACTCTATTTCTTTTCTATCTATTTGATTTATTTATATATTAACAATGAATATATCGAATTCTAAAGCCCGGAACACTAACCCTTGAAAGTATAAGTAACCCTATTCAGGAATTCTATGTGTTAGAGTGTATTTAATAATCCCAGTTGCCTCTATGTCCACAGAGCTCCAGATAGTCCGGGAAATCTTTTCCTTAAATACATAATGCTTATATAAGCATATAAAAATCTGTGTAGCTGATCAGGGATAATTGTCACAGCTGATAGGGAGGAATGATTATGGAGGAAGAAGGACCCACTGTAATATATTATACTGAAGAACTGTTGGTCCTCTCAGTTGTAAATAATGATGCTTTTACACAAATCAGGTGAACTGAGAATGTACAAAGATAACATCAGAACATACGTTTCTTTTGGCAAAAGGGTTTTCTTTGTGTGAAAACCCTATATAGTGACACTGGCATGGGAAGTCAATCCAGGAATGAATCTGATGCGCCCCTCCAGTTACAGTCAAGAAGAGACATAGAGCCAGCTCTTTATCATATAATGACAGAAAGGGAGTAATGTATCTATTCTTTCTGTATTATTATAGGGATGTACTAATCTCTGACAATTTTTGACCAAGACACAACTCATTCCTCTTCCTGGTTCTTTCTACATCTCTTAAAGGGTGTCTCCCTATTAGGCATATGGGTTACACTTACACAAAATGGCAAGGAGGAGGATCTCACTCACAACTTTTAGCCCAGTGATTAGGGTCCTGACCTTGGATGTGGGAGAGCCCAGGCTGAAGTGGGGGTTCCTCAATCTCTCCTCTTGAAGCTGTTTCACTGTGAATAAATAATGAGAAAGTCATGGGGCCAGAGAGAGGAAGTGAGCCTGGGAATGATTCTGTAGCCTGGTGTTTAGAGTCCTCATCTACGGGGTGGGACACCCAGGATCCAATTTCCCTGCTCCAATACTTTTTAAAATTATGTATCTAGACTGGAACAGTTTCAACTGGAGACACTGAGGGAGCCCAGCTTCACAACAGCCCAGAGATTAGATTACTCTGAGAGGTGCCAGACCCCTGTTCAAATCATTGCTCCCCCTCAGGCAGAGGGGGGACTTGAACTGTGGGTCTCCCATACCTGCAGTGAGTACCCTAACCACTAGGCTAATAGTTATGAGGGAAGTGCAGTTGCCTAACCCCGAAAGAGGGTTTGCAGCTGAGAATCCCAAGGACAGGAAGTTGCCTCCCTCCAGGCCCAATTTAAGGCACCTATCTCAGAGAGGGGTGGAGCTTAGCACATACCTCTTGTCTGGTTATCTTTCATTGGCTAGCTTTCATGGGGAGCTGCTTAGTATGCTGGGTTTTATTAATCCTATATTTCCCCATTCCTTGTATAGGGAGCCTGGGCACGTAACCCAGTGATTCTCCAGGCACCTAAGAATTAGGCACAGTGTGCTCAGTATCATCACACCTAAGTTTTGTTGTTTCTCTAGTCTCTAGTGACCTAATGAATGAATCGTGATTCACACTCTCACATAGAGAACTCTTGGGAAAACTGGCCCTACCAATTTACTCTGACTGTGAGCTCAACTGTAGAAAGCGAATGAAAGTTCATAAGATGACACAATAACTTATAATAACAAATGTGGATGGGAAAAGGTATGAAAAGGAGACAGTACGACTGAATGAGTCTAAACAAACATGCCTCCTGATATAATTCAAAGACTGTGTAAAGATCATGGCTGGTAAATAAGAAAATGTGGGCCTGGAAATCAATGAACCAAAACTGGTGTGTCAAATGTTAGGGGAAAATGAGGAAGAACAGACAGAGGCTACTGGAGCAAGCTCCACCATCATGGCTGCCACTCCCAGTCTCTTCTGAGACCCCGGCTCTTTTTCATCCTAATCCTGAGAGACCTCAGAGCCATTGGTGATTATCTTTGAGAACAAGTGGAGGATGGGAGAAATCGCAAAAGACTAGAGAAGGGCAAATATAGTACCTATCTATAAAAAGGGGAATAAGGACAACCCAGGGATTTATAGACCAGTCAGCTTAACTTCCGTACCCAGAAAGGTAATGAAGCAAATAATCAAACAATTAATTTGTAAGCACCTAGAAGATAAAAAGGTGATAAGTAACATTCTACATGGGTTTCTCATGAACAAATCATGTCAAACCAACCTGATATCCTGCTTTGACAGGGTAGCAAACCTTGTGGATGGGGGAAAGCAGTAGATGTGAAATATCTTGACTTTAGTAAGGTGTTTGATACTGTCTCACATGACCTTCTCATAAGCAAACTAGGGAAATATAGACTACACAAACCTACTATAAGGCTGGTGCACAACTGGATGCAAAACCATACTCAGAGAGTAGTTATCAATGGCTCACAGTCAAATTAGAAGGGCATATCAAGTGGGGTCCCACAGGGAGCTGTCCCAGGTCCAGTTCTATTCAATATCTTCATAAATTATTTGGATAATGGCATAGAGAGTACAGTTATAAAGTTTGTGGACAATACCAAGTTGGGAGGGGTTGCAAGTGCTTTGGAGGACAGGATTAGAATTCAAAATGATGTTGACTGGAGAAATGGTCTGAAATAAACAGGATGAAATTCAATAAGGACAAAGGGAAAGTACTCCACTTAGGAAGAAATAACCAGTTGCAGAAATGCAAAAATGGAAAATGACTGCCTAGGAAGAAGTATTGAAGAAAAGGCTCTAAGGGTTATAGTGGATCACAAACTAAATATGAGTCAATGTAATACTGTTGCAAAAAAAGCCAATGTCAATGTGGGATGTATGAGCTGGAGTGTTGAAAGCAAGACACAGGAAGTAATTCTTCATTCTACTCAGCACTGATAAACCTCACCTGGAATACTGTGTCCAGTTCTGGGCACCACACTTTTGTAAAGATGTGAACAATTTAGAGAAAGTCCAGAAGAGGGCAACAAAAATGAAGAAAGATTGAAAAAAAAATTGGTTTTGTTTAGTCTGCAGAAGAGACATAAAGTCTGCAGAAGAGTCTTCAAGTACATAAAAGATTTTATAAAGAGAAGGGTGATAAATTGTTCTTCTTAACCACTGAGGATAGTGCAGGAAACAATGGGCTTAAATTGCAACAAGGAAGATTTATGTTAGAAATTAGGAAAATCTTCTTAACTGTAAGGGTAGTTAAGCACTGGAACAAGTTACCTAGGGAGGCTGTGGAATCTTTGTCTTTGGAAATTTTTAAAAACAGGTCAGACAAACACCTGCCAGGGAACAGACTAGATAATACTTAGTCCTGACTCAGTGCAGGGGATTGGACTAGATGACGCATCAAGGTCCCTTTCAGTAATACTTTCTCTTTTGGGATCAAAATGACTTTTTGTTTTGAAATGTAAGTTAATTGTAGTAAAAATAAAAAATAAACATCTTAAAAGGTCTAAATGAAGGATTTCCATTGACCTTTTTTTTTAAAGGTTTTTGGTTTGCAAAATATTAAATATTTTGACTTTTCATCCTGATTGGGGTGGGAAATATTGAAAATTCTCACACAACAAGAAAAGGTTTCCTGCCCAGCTTCACTCTTAATTGGGATACAGAGCATCCCTCTCTACATCTGGGCATAGGGGATTCAGTATGCTGGACCATTGCTGTGGATGGAGGTATGTGTGCCTCTCCCCCCAACCTTGAGGGCTCCTGAATGGTCTCTATTGTAATCCAGGTTTTGTCTCTGCCCAAATACAAGTTTTGTTTTTTATCTGAATGGAGCATTTGTTTCTGAGGAAGGAAACTGGAGTTGGGCCTTGTGTGAGGCAAGTAGGGTTCTTTTAGGGATGTGGTTTGGGACTTGGGACCCACTTAATGAACCTGGGATGCCCCAAACACAACAGTATGTGTTCCTCTTCCATAACAGGCTGAGGTAACTCTGAGACCAAAATGGCTGCTCTTGCTGAAGAAAGGCAGGGTTCTTAGAAATTTTAAGGTTCAATACCCATGAAAAAATGGCATCACAGGTTCATGGCTAAATATACCACAGTTTGGGCTAGTGAGAGCGCAGTGAGGGTGCTCTGATTGGCTGTTCACCAGTCCAAAGGTGAGTGGTTTATCAAATGAAGTTGCTGTTGCTCATTCTGAGTACCTAACTCCTTCTTGCCACCAATCAACATTTTCTGTGATTGCAACAAAGTATTTGAAAATTACTATAAATGTCAATAACAATAAATGTGATATATTAGGCCAGGGATTAGTCCAAGGGTTATCTTTTTGTTTAGGAATCAGGATACACCAGGAAATGATTTTCATGGTTTTTCATCCTTGCTCTGACAGTGCAGTGGGCTCTGGGTGAACAGCTTTCTTCTCACAAATACAGGGGTTTGGCTCGTCACAAGAATTGGACTTGGCTCCTCTACTGAGGAAAAGTACACAGTGCTGTACAGTACCATGATGGGTGACTGTAAACCTAGGAAGGAAAGGCACAACTTACAGCCTGCCAGTGACATGTACAGATCCCCAGCAGTGATACTCATTGTTCAGTTAGTAGGGCGGCAGGTGGGAGAGATGGGCGTAGTTTCTAAAACAATTTGGGAATGAATCTAATGTTCATGAAAATCAGGAGGAAAAAGTGTTGGAAAAAATTAGGCCAGTCATAGACAGCTTCCTATCACAGCTCTCCCAATATCCCTGACTTCTGAGCTGCAGCACGCCCTGCTATTCCAGCCCACGGCTCCCCCGCCCCACAACTTTACCAATGTACCTCATCCCCCTCTCTTGTACAACAGAGATCTCATTTTCTTCCGGTTGTCCCGTAGGAATAATAAGATGAGGAAAAATACTAAAAGATTCACAGTGAAGAGGGACAGGCATGCCAGGGGGAGCGATGTGCTCCAACCTAATGAATGAAACAAATTGTGGAGGGGTGGAGCAGTTTGTGTGTGTGTGTAGGTATCCCAGAAAAAAAATTGTGCTCACCTAAAGAACCATCTTTCCCATGCTTCTCAGGGGCCATGCAGTTGCATACATCCCCTATGCAGGGCTGTGGCATAACAGCCATGTTACAACCCTGTGCTTGCACAACACATAAAACTAGCTCAAACAGAAGGAAACAGCTTCTGCCACTGAGAGGCACTCACAGGTAACTGGTGAGAGCTCTGCCATCATCCCACACTCAGGGCTCATTGGCTATTTTATGGGATAGTCCGATCCAGTGGTAAGTAAATGTCAGGGATTTGGAAACAAAACCAGATCATGTAACCCCAATCCACCCTATTGGGCCATTTTATCAGTGTCTGGCTATCTGGGAAGCAGATGTGTCTGGGGAGTCCTGGCCTGAGCCAATGTGCTGAGCTTCCTGCTCTACCCTCAATTGTCCTTGAAGAGTTACATTTATTTTTTTCTGAAAGTTAATTAACCCACAGATTTTATAGAAAATTCAGTCACATTTTTCTTGCAATTTGTGATTCTGGCAGACAAGGTGGCAGCTCACGCCAAAGCCCCAGGCCAATTCACTTGCCTATTAGAATTGATTAAAGTGATTGTTCAATGTATAAGAATATATTTGGTGTTTAAACTTCATAAAAACTAATAAGATGTTACATGCATTGTTTTCACTTCTCTGTATTCTGCATAGGTACTGTGGTGGGGTCTGAGAGCAACAAATACTTCTCAGGCTTTCTTGAGAAACAGTGTTAAATTCAGCCAAGAGATGCTGGGTGTTCTCCCCACTACACAGCAACTTTTTTAGGAAGGTGAGGACCATGCTTTCCAAACTGATCTTTGATGAGAAGATTGAACAGGGAAAAATGTCACAGGCAGCAAACGCTGACTCCATCTTAGTCTGCAAATAATTTGGCTACATGTGGCTACTCTTTCCTGTTACATGAGACTCTCTGACTGTCCTCATAATAAAGGGTCAATAGCAGCCAGCAATGGAAATTGAAGCCTGTGGCTTATCCCACATAAAAAGCCTCAGACTCACATATCTAATGAAAAGCCCTGCACCTGACCAGAGAACTCAGAGCCTGGAAACTTTTAGAAGTTAAAGACAAGTTGGCTAAGAAAAGTAAAATTCTAATGTTTTTCTTTCAGATCAACTTATGTTTTCGAAGTTAATTAAATTATTGAACTTGTATGTGCGTGTGCAAGTGAGAGTGTGAGTATCTGTGTGTGATTACATGTAGAAAGAAGACATCTCCAAGAGTAAAAAAGATACCTTCAAGATACCTTGCCGTTCTGGTCACCCCCTTTCAAAAAAGAAATATCAGAATTGGAAAAGAAGGACAACAAAAATGGTTAAGCACAAGTAACAGCTTCCATACGAGGAGAGATTAAAAAGACTGGGAGTTTTCAGCTTGGAAAAGAGATGAATAAAGGGGAATATAATAGAGATTTCTAAAATCATGACTGGTGTGGAGAAAGTGAATAAGGAAGTGTTATTTACACTTTCATATAACACAAGAACCAGGGGTCACCCAATGAAATGAATAGGTAGCAGGTTTAAAACAAACATAAGGAAGTAGTTCTTCAGAAAACACACAGTCAACCTGTAGAACTTGTTGCTGGAGAAGATATAACTGGTCCTGGAGGATAGGTCCATCAACGGCTATTAGCCAAGGTGGTCAGAGATGAAACCCCATGCTCTGGTTGTCCCCAGCCTCTGCATGCCAGAAGCTGTTCTGTTAATTCTCTTTGAAGCACCTAGTATTGGCCGCTGTTGGAAGACAAGATATTGATCTAGATGGGCCATTGGTCTGACCCAGTGTGGCTGTTCTTATGTTAATATCTTTTATTCTTTATGTTCTTATCAAAATCTCTTAGTTTCTAGGGCCTTTCGGTAGTGTTTTCTCTACTTCCTTCGATTCTGAGATTTCATATACAAATACACAGCAAACAAGCACACTAGAAAACCCCATCTGAAGGAACATGCCCTTACAGTGGTATGGAGGAAACTAACCAGCTCTTTGGGGCCTGTTCCACGCAAACAAGATACACCTGCAAAGCTTGTTCAGCCTGAAGGAGGAGGAACTTATAAGGGGGAATTTACCACAGGAAGCGGTGGTGAATAGGAGGAAGGCTGCTCCACCCAGGGCTGCTGGTAACAGAGGTAGTCCAGCTGAGGAGGAGACAGTTGCAAGACACACTGCTCCTGTAGCCACCCTGACTGACAGTGAAGCAACGTGCTCCAAGAAGAGGGATAGACGGTAAACCCCTGGGAGACAAGCCCTTAGGACTGAATACAGGGGAGAAGACAGGGTAAACAATGGGTAGTGGGACCTGGGGTGGTCCAGGGTTCCCCACTCCTCACCCTGCTAGAATAATTTATATTTTCTGCCACACTGCAGAGCTTTCAAGGTGTTTCTTATACTGCTAACCTGTTTACCTCACCTTGCAGGAAGCTGGCTGTGGTTAAATATCAACAGCTCAGAGTAACAGCTCAGTTATTCATACACAACATCTCATGACTTCAGGCTGCTCTAACTTGCACCAGGCTGTTTCCACACTAGGGAACTGAACTGTCTGCTATTGAATGGGTAGGCTAGGATTGGTTTAAGTGCATCCACTCTAGCCATACTGATTCATCCATACACAATAACATTGTGGTAAACTCTTTCAAATACAAAGGTTTCTTGGTACCTTGCCATATTCCCAACACAACTCCCAAAAGATATGGATTTTTGGAGATTTTTGAAATGTCACCACTGAGGACTGGTTGAACCATCCAGGTCACACAAACTTTCTTCAGACTAAAATGGGTCAAGAGACTAACACAGCATTAAACACTGCAGAAAGCAAGTCTACTTCAACTGGTATTTGTCATGCATTTGAAGTGCTTTTGTGAGTGGACACAAGATAATGATACTAGGGGGACCATAGGGTTCCTACCACGGTACACTTCTCCAGTGTAGACAAGAGTGAGGTGACTGGGTCATGAGCAGTAGAACCATCTTGTGTAGCAAGGACATCTTTGTACCAGCACAGGGTGCTGGAGTTAGAGTACTGGGCTGTCATAAATATAAGGGAAGGGTAACCACCTTTCTGTATACAGAACTATAAAATCACTCCTGGCCAGAGGCAAAACCCTTTCAGCTGTAAAGGGTTAAGAAGCTAAGATAACCTCGCTGGCACCTGACCAAAATGACCAATGAGGAGACAAGATATTTTCAAAGCTGGAGTGGGGAGGGGGAACAAAGGGTCTGTCTGTCTGTGCGATGCTTTTGTCGGGAACAGAACAGGAATGGAGTATTAGAACTTGTTAGTAAGTAATCTAGCTAGAAATGTGTTAGATTTCCTTTTGTTTAAATGGCTGGTAAGTAAGCTGTGCTGAATGGAATGTATATTCCTGTTTTTGTATCTTTTTGTAACTTAAGGTTTTGCCTAAAGGGATTCTCTGTGTTTTGAATCTGATTACCCTGTAAGGTATTTACCATCCTGATTTTACAGACGTGATTCTTTTACCTTTTTCTTCTATTAAAATTCTTCTTTTAAGATCCTGATTGCTTTTTCATTGTTCTTAAGATCGAAGGGTTTGGGTCTGTGTTCACCTCTGCAAATTGGTGAGGATTTTTATCACGCCTTCCCCAGGAAAGGGGGTGTAGGGCTTGGGGGGATATTTTGGGCGAAGACGTCTTCAAGAGGGCTCTTCCCTGTTCTTTGTGTAACATGCTTGGTGGTGGCAGCATAGGGTTCAAGGACAAGGCAAAGTTTGTACCTTGAGGAAGTTTTTTACCTAAGCTGGTAAAGAATAAGCTTAGGGGGTCTTTCATGGAGGTCCCCACATCTCTACCCTGGAGTTCGGAGTGGGGAAAGAACCTTGACATGGGCAAACTACTCAAAGTGGATCCTGAAAGCTCAACCTTAGGGCTAGGGGCGTTCCCAGATGTGTGTGTCAGAGATACATTATCTTCAACCCTGGAAAGATGGAATTCTTTCTGTTGGACTGGAACTCCTTCTGGTTTTTCTTCTTCTGTCATACCATGTATTGTAGAGACTCATTCACAGATGAGGTTAAGAATTTTGTCATCACTTTTGACCATGGACATCCTTGCATTAAATATGGTACAAAAGTGGGTTTCACAGAATCATAGAATATCAGGGTTGGAAGGACCTCAGGAGGACATCTAGCCCAACTCCCTGATCGAAGCAGGACCTAATCCCCAACTAAATCATCCCAGCCAGGGCTTTGACAAGCCTGATCTTAAAAACCTCTCAGGAAGGGGATTCCACCACCTCACTAGGTAACCCGTTCCAGTGCCTCACCACCCTCCTAGTGAAAAAGGTTTTTCCTAATATCCAACCTAAACCTCCCCCACTGCAACTTGAGTGCGGTGGGGAGGTTTAGGTTGGATATTAGGAAAGTAGCAGATGACAGAACAAGTTGACTGCAACTTGTTCTGTCATCTGCTACCAATGAGAACAGCCTAGATCCATCCTCTTTGGAACCCCCTTTCAGGTAGCTGAAAGCAGCTATCAAATCCCCCCTCATTATTCTCTTCTGGAGACTAAAAAATCCCAGTTCCCTCAGCCTTTCCTCATAAGTCAGGTGCTCCAGCCCCCTAATCATTTTTGTTGCCCTCCACTGGATTTTTCCAAATCCTTATTATTGTGTGGGGCCCAAAACTGGACATAGTACTCCAGATGAGGCCTCACCAATGTTGAATAGAGGGGAACAATCACGTCCCTCGATCTGCTGGCAATGCCCCTACTTATACATCCCAAAATGCCATTGGCCTTCTTGGCAACAAGGGCACACTGTTGACTCATATCCAGCTTCTCATCCACTGTAACCCCTAGGTCCTTTTCTGCAGCATTGCTGCCTAGCCACTTGGTCTCTAGTCTGTAGCAGTGTATGGGATTCTTCCATCTTAATTGCAGGACTCTGCACTTGTCCTTGTTGAACCTCATCAGATTTCTTTTGGCCCAATCCTCTAATTTATCTAGTTCCCTCTGTGTCCTATCCCTACCCTCCAGCATATCTACTACTACTCCCAGTTTAGTGTCATCTGCAAACTCTCTGAGGGTGCAATCCACACCATCCTCCAGATCATTAATGAAGATAATGAACAAAACTGGCCCCAGGATCGATGTTTGGGGCACTCCACTTGATACCAGCTGCCAACTAGACATGGAGTCATTGATCACTACCTGTTGAGCCCAACAATCTAGCCAGCTTTCTATCCACCTTATAGTCCACTCATCCAGCCCCTACTTCTTTAACTTGCTGGCAAGAATGCTGTGGGAGACCATATCAAAAGCTTTGCTAAAGTCAAGGAATACACACCCACTGCTTTCCCCTCATCCACAGAGCCAGTTATCTCATCATAGAAGGCAATTAGGTTAGTCAGGCATGACTTGCGCTTGGTGAATCCATGCTGACTGTTCCTATCACCTTCCTCTCTCTAAGTCCTTCAAAATTGATTCCTTGAGGGCCTGCTCCATGATTTTTCCAGAGACTGAGGTGAGGCTGACTGGCCTGTAGTTCCCAAGATCCTCCTTCTTCCCTTTTTAAAAGATGGGCACTACATTAGCCTTTTTCCAGTAATCTGGGATCTTCCCCAATCGCCATGCATTTTCAAGGATAATGGCCAATGGCTCTGTGATTACATCCGCCAACTCATTTAGCACCTTTGGATACAATGCAGCCAGCCCCATGGACTTGTGCTTGTCCAGCTTTTCTAACTAGTCCTGAACCACTTCTTTCTCCACAGAGGGCTGGTCACCCCCTCCCCATACTGTGCTGCCCAGTGCAGTAGTCTGGGAGCTGACTTTGTTCATGAAGACAGAGGCAAAAAAACATTGAGTACATTAACTTTTTCCACATCCTCTGTCACTAGGTTGCCTCCCCCATTCAGCAAGGGGCCCACACTTTCTCTGACCTTCTTCTTGTTGCTAACATACCTGAAGAAACCCTTCTTGTTACTCTTAACATCCCTTTCTAGCTGCAACTCCAATTGTGATTTGGCCTTCCTGATTTCACCCCTGCAATCCTGAGCAATATTTTTATACTCCTCCGTGGTCATTTGTCCAAGCTTCCACTTTTTGTAAGCTTCTTTTTTGTGTTTAAGATCAGCAAGGATTTCACTGTGAAGCCAAGCTGGTCGCCTGCCATATTTACTATTCTTTCTACACATTGGGATGGTTTGTTCCTGCAACCTCAATAAGGACTCTTTAAAATAAAGCCAGCTCTCCTGTACTCCTTTCCCCCTGATGTTATTCTCCAAGGGGATCCTGTCCATCAGTTCCCTGAGGGAGTCAAAATCTGCTTTTCTGAAGTCCAGGGTCCATATTCTGCTGCTCTCCTTTCTTCCCCGTGTCAGGATCCTGAACTCGACCATCTCATGGTCACTACCTCCCAGGTTCCCATCCACTTTTGCTTCTCCTACTAATTCTTCCCTGTTTGTGAGCAGCAGGTCAAGATGAGCTCTGTCCCTAGTTGGTTCCTCCAGCACTTGCACCAGGAAATTGTCCCCTACACTTTCCAAAACCTTATTGAATTGTCTGTGCACTACTGTATTGCTCTCCTAGCAGATATCGGGGTGATTGAAGTCTCCCATGAAAACCAGGGCCTGTGATCTAGTAACTTCCGTTAGTTGCCTGAAGAAAGCCTTGTCCACCTCATCCCCTTGGTCTGGGGGTCTAGAGCAGACTCCCACCATGACATCACCCTTGTTGCTCACACTTCTAAACTTAATCCAGAGATTCTCAGTTTTTTCTGCAGTTCCATACTGGAGCTCTGAGCAGTCATACTGCTGTCTTACATACAATGCAACTCCCTCACCTTTTCTGCCCTGCCTGTCCTTCCTGAACAGTTTATATCCATCCATGACAGTACTCCAGTATTGTGAGTTATCCCACCAAGTCTCTGTTATTGCAATCACATCATAATTCCGTGACTGTGTCAGGACTTCCAGTTCTCCCTGCTTGTTTCACAGGCTTCTTGCATTTGTGTATAGGCATTTAACATAACTTGCTGATCGTCCTGCTTTCTCAATATGAGGCAGGAGTCCTCCCCTCTTGCGCTCTCCTGCTCATGCTTCCTCCTGCTATACCACTTCCCCACTTACCTCAGGGCTTTCGTCTCCTTTCCCCATGAACCTAGTTTAAAGCCCTCCTCACCAGGTGAGCCAGCCTGCTTGCGAAGATGCTCTTCCCTCTCTTCCTTAGGTGGAGCCCGTCGCTGCCTAACAATCCTTCTTGGAACAACATCCCATGGTTTCCCTCCCCCTTACACACAGTTTTGCAATTTTTACAAATGCACCCTTAATTATCCTACCATAACAGCAACAATCTCTATCCTCATGAATACAAGAGCTCATAGCAGGACTCCTTCATAGCTCTCAACTTGTTCTTTATGCATCTGTAGCTCTGCTTATTGGTTTGAAAGGTTGGGATTATATTACATCTTGCATTATATTTTTTACATTGGCTGCCTATTTTGTAAGAGGCTGTCAGAAACTAGCCCTACTGGGTTTTGAAGCTCTGGTTATTTTTCAGAGCTCCTCCTTCAGCCCACCCTGATGAGTATTTGTACTCCAATGAAACAAGACTTTTAGGAATCCCACCACCATCAAGGTCTTAGATCTTAAATAACATGGCAATGGACACAAAAGGAGACAGAGAAAGTGTATACGGCAGATAATTATGATTTTGCTTTGATGGGTCCTGTGGCATGGAACTTAATTCCCTTTGATATCCATTTCAGTTCATCCTACTGAACTTCTAAACAACACTTTAAAGTGATTTCCCCAGAAATGTGTTTGTAGTGAGAGTACCGGTATCCTTGTATTTGAATGCATTTGTCTGTGCTCTTTTTCTGTGTTTGAATGAAGTATAACAAAGGAAGCAAAAAGTAAATAATTAAATGAGACATTTAAAAAAATATTTCAGTTCTTCTCATCTCTAGAGACTTATTATTATCAGTAGCACAAGTAGGAATTGTTTGTAAATTATTTGTAGCAGACATTGAAGAAATTTCTGCCATGTGAATGCCTTTTCTCACTTTCAGGGGACATTGTAAATAAGAAGCGGGCAGCATTATTTCCTGTAAATGTAAACAAACTTGTTTGTCTTAGCGACTGGCCAAACAAGAAGTAGGACTAAGTGGACTTGTAGGCTCAAAAGCTTTTGTTGTTTTATTTTTCATTTTTATTTTACATTTACAGTTATGTAACCAAAAAATCTGCATTTTTAAGTTACACTTTCATGATAAAGAGATTGCATTTCAGTACTTGTATGAGGTTAATTGAAAAATACTATTTATTTTGTTAATCTTTTTATGGTACAAATATTTGTAATAAAAATTATAATATACAGTGACAACTGTACACTTTGTATTCTATGTTGTAATTGTTATCAATATATTTGAAAATGTAGAAAACATCCAAAAATATTTAAATAAATATTATTCTATTATTGTTTAACAGTGCAATTAAAACTGTGGTTAACTGCTATTAATTTTTTTAATCAAGTTAATTTGTTTTAGTTAATTGCTTGAGTTAACTGTGATTAATTGACAGACTTATTTAAAATATAAACACAGCCTCTGAAGAGAAAAAGTAAAGTGCATGCATTTCTCCCATGCATTTATAAGAGGATAAGTGATTGCCCAGGATAAAAGTCTCATGGTTTCCAAGTTCCATTGTGTGATGATATGTCAGCTTTCATCAGAAGTTCTGGCTGCTCACAAATATAGCGCTTTTTATCTTTGCAGTCATCAGAGAAGAGCTCTCCACCTCTGACAACCCCACAGTTCCCATCCACGTATCCTTTCTTTACTGGAAACCTAAAATGGGGGAAGGGGGTAGGGGAGTTATTTCAGCAATTCTTATTATAGATACATGACAATTTTAGTTTTTTCTAAGGTGCCAAATCACTCTGGAATGTGAGTGCCATGGTATATGGCTTTGCCAAATAGTTTTATTAATAACAGAGCAATTGTGGAGAAGCAGAGGGAACATTATTAAAAGATTAATTAGTAAATTTGGTTGTGACTATAAGGGAATAACTACATTGGCTAAGCAGGGAGTAGTGCCCCAGATACTGTGTAAACTTTTTGTATAACTCTAGAACTGCACCTCTGCCATGACACACAACCTCCTGTCTCCATTTTTCAGTCCTGAGTCCCACTCCACTCTCAGCTCTGTCCTGATCTTCAGCATCCTCTGCTATTTCATTTCTGATGCTGCATCATCTATAGATTTCAATGAGAATATCTCAGTTTTGACTTGCAACCATCCTCAGCTGTCTTGGGCCACTCCCAGAATTCTGAAAATACAGTTCGGTGATGATGTCCTGGTATTGCATCCTGGGTTTTTCTCCCACACTATTCTGTCAATTATCTTTGGCCATGACCTTCATGTACACACATACCATGATGTTAAGAGTGGTATAAATCCTTAAATAGCTAGCTAGATATATAAAAGACCGGCATCACCCCTTACTATTCTAATCAGCCAGCCATACCAAATTTTACATTGATTTTGAGATGCCAACTAATGTAGAATAAGACAAGACATTATCTAACTCACATTTACTTCTTGAAAATCAAAATTAAAATTCAATACAGTGACTCCTCGCTTAACATTGCAGTTATGTTCCTGGAAAAAAAACGATGTTAAGCAAATCCAATTTCCCCATAGAATTAATTTAAATGGGGGGGGGGGCTAGGTTCCAGGGAAATTTTTTTCACCAGACAAAAGACTATTAGATAGATACACATATACACAGTATAAGTTTTAAACAAACATTTTAATACTGTACAGCAATGATGATTGTGAAGCTTGGTTGAGGTGGCGAAATCAGAGGGTGGAAGAGGGTGGGATATTTCCCAGGGAATGCCTTACTGCTAAATGATGAACTAGCACTTGCTGAGTCCTCAAGGGTTAGCATATTGCTATTAATATAGCTTTTCACTCTACAAGGCAACAGGAATGGAGGGAGGTGAGACAGCATGGTAGAGAGAGATAGAGACACACACCATGTGTGTGAGATAGAGATGCACATTGTCCCTTTAAGTATGCTGATGCCGCTCTAAGTACATTTCCTTTTTAAATAGATTAGCAAGTTGAGACAGCAGCTGCTGCAATCAAGCTCCCTCCGTCCTGAGCCCTGTCCTGTCCCCTGCCCATGCTCTTTGGAGATAAGGTACAGAAGCAGGGGAAGGGCAAGAGAGGGGGAAAGGGGACACACTAACATTAGCACCCTAGCCCCTGCCCCTTTGCACAGCAAGCAGGAGGCTCCCTGGAGCAACTCCAAGGCAGAGGGCAGGAGCAGGGCAGTGGGGGGAGGGACAGCTGAACTGCTGGCAATTGATAGCCTGCTGGGCGGCTGCTGCACAGGGAACTTAGGGGAGCAGGAAGCTGATAGTGGGGCTGCCGGCCCACCCTGGTTCCAAGCCCCCACCAGCTAGCTCCAAAGGGCTGCTCTTTCTGCAAGCCGTGGACAAAGCAGGCAGCTGCCAAAAAACATTATAAGGGAGCATTGTGCAACTTCAAAGGAGCATGTTCTCTAATTGATCAGCAATGTAACAACGAAAAAACATTATTCGGGACGACTTTAAGTTAGGAGTTACTGTAGTTTCAATAGCAGATGAAGCCTGAGGAATCAAAGATCCAGTTTTCATGTAAATGGCCAATTGTAAAAATGAATGAAGGGAAGGGAAATCTAGATTACGTTCATAAATGAGACAGCAATGCAATTTTATCTATATAAGCTGGGGGGAGAGGTAGAGACGCTGGAGAGTAGGGATAGGGTCCAGAGTGACCTAGACAAATTGGAGGATTGGGCCAAAAGGAATCTGATGAGTTCAACAAGGACAAGTGCAGAGTCCTGCACTGAGGACGGAAGAATCCCATGCACAGCTACAGGCTGGGAACCTACTGGCTAAGCAGCAGTTCTGCAGAAAGAGACCTAGGGATTATAGTGGACAAGAAGCTGGATATGAGTCAGCAGTGTGCCCTTGTTGCCAAGACGGCTAACAGCATATTGGGCTGCATTAGTAGGAGCACTGCCAGCCAATCGAGGGAAGTGATTATTCCCCTCTATTCGGCACTGGTGAGGCCACATCTGGAGTACTGCACCCAGTTTTGGGCCCCGCACTACAAGAAGGATGTGGACAAATTGGAGAGAGTCCAGAGGAGGGCAACGAAAATGATCAGGGGGTGGGGTACATGACTTATGAGGAGAGGCTGAGGGAACTGGGCTTGTTTAGTCTGCAGAAGAGAAGAGTGAGGGGGGATTTGATAGCAGCCTTCAACTACCTGAAGGGGGGTTCCAATGAGGATGGAGCTCGGCTGTTCTCAAGGAGGTGGTAGAATCTCCTTCCTTAGAGGTTTTTAAGGCCCAGCTTGACAAAGCCCTGGCTGGGATAATTTAGTTGGTGTTGGTCCTGCTTTGAGCAGGGGGTTGGACTAGATGACCATCTGAGGTCTCTTCCAACCCTAATCTTCTATGATTCTATGATATACTGAACAGTATTTTTCATTCATTAGTGCCACCAGACACTGGTTGGAAAAGGGGGTAATTTGGTTCGTATCAGAGCTCTGGCTCACATTATTTCAAATATTTCTGAGCTCACGATTTGGGATCTCCTTTGTCTTTTGGCTTCATAGAAATGCTGCAAAATAATCCTCATAGAAATGAGAAGTTTGTAGAAGTGTCTGTGACTCACCAATCAGTGGAGAGAGCTGTGCCATTTCCCCACATCCAGGGTCTGTAGGTCTTGTCACGTGATAATCCTATCCAGCGAAAAGCTGCCAGTGGGTTTACGAAATCCTGAACAAGAACAAAACCAATTCATACAATTGCATTCATTTCCCTGCTTCTTTCATGGATATAGATACCAGGTATAGTAATCTGATTAACACATCCTGATATGCTCAGGTAACCTCAGGTTGGAGCAACTCTATTGGCCAAACTGATCAAGTTCTTCATTTTCTCCAAAAACATAAGTTTCAGTCTTGTAGAAACTGTGTTAATATTCTCTCTTCCTGTCCCAACCATATTTTAACACCTTTGTCTCCATCAAAACCCTCAGGAGACTGAAGAAGTTTCCATTGGAAACTGCCAGTCCTGCTCCATTTATGCACTGCCTCATCCCAGAGGATAAGTACACCCCCTGAGCAATTCCCTGTGCTTGCTGGCCCCATGCAGTGAAAGGCTGGACAGGGGATTCCAACCTTGATCTCTTCCAGAGAAGTACACAGCACTAATTCCTAGGACACTAACCCTGGTGCTATTGCTTTTCCTTAAACTCTGTCAGTTCTTTCAACTACTTCATTTCTTCAGTGTTGATTAATCTCTATTCACTCTTATCTGGAGGACATTATCTGAGACAGAGAAAAATGCTCAGTGCAACGTGCAGTTCCATTTTATACTACAGTAATAGCTGTACCTTGAATATGAATATGAAAAGTACTGGTGACATTGGGTTACTGCCTTGCCGGAGATGTATTTGATTTTAATTTAGAATTTAGTGATGATTCCAATACTTGCAGGAGTGGAGAAAACTCAAGATAATTAGCCGTCAAGAAAAAATATATAATAAATCAAAATACCAAATGAAGCCAAATCTCATTCTCTCCAATCTTGTTTTCACTGACAAATCTTCTATTGGCAGATTTGAATATGCAGATCTCCGAAAAAGGAAGATACTCTACCAGCTCTTCTTTGTCTTCTATCAGAAGGAGTCTGGA
Organism: Caretta caretta; assembly: GCF_965140235.1. Classification (NCBI taxonomy): domain Eukaryota; kingdom Metazoa; phylum Chordata; order Testudines; family Cheloniidae; genus Caretta; species Caretta caretta. The sequence goes on from NC_134206.1 coordinate 215,919,356, forward strand.
GCCATGAGAAGAGCAGGCCTTTCGACTCTCCAGCCAAGGTTTGTATCCAGTAGAAAAGCAGTAACATTTCTTTCCATGTTGAAACCAATGTTCTGGGCAAAGAGACTTCCATCCTTAAAAAGAAAATACAATTTAGGGTCCTATCACTGTTACTCTTGTACAGACATGTGAGTGTCAGGGAGTGTAAGATGGCTTAACTAATGTGCTGAGAAGCCAGTGCAAGGTGTAAGGTAAAGTGGGAGGTTGAGGGGCTTATTTTACAGTTTCTTATTCTCTCCAGCTGACTGCTTTTCTTGCTGTACTTCTCTCTATGGCCTTTCAGCATGTCACTTAGATCAGTTTAACTTCCCTGACCTTCCCTATGGCTCACCTCTGAATTTTGCCTAGTGAGGATATGGGGAGATTCTTTAGTAAATAGGGATAAAAAGACCAGTGTTCTGATTCACCCCAAATGTCATGATCTGTGTATTATTGATCAGTGCTGCTACAGGTGTTGGGGATTCAAGTTGAAACTATTTCAGTCAACTGGTAATGCACAGATAAAAAACACTTGTATTTTGAAGGAAATTGATCTATATCATTCCTATTCAAAACCTATGGTAGGTTTGCATTCTCACCTTGGATAATTTCCATTTCTTTTGTGAGGTTTTCCAGCTGTTCACATGGTGGATCAGAGACCTGAAAAACTGAAAGCCAAAATAGCATAACAAAATGACGGACCGCTTAAAACTAAATTTAATCATAGTGTTACAGATCAATGCACTGTGCCTTTCAGGGATACAAAGGGCCCAATTGTGCCATCAGTTACTGTATATCTAATATATATCTAACATATCTAATCTATATCTATATATCTATATCTATATCTACTATATCAAATATATATATAATATACTGTATATATATAATATATATTTATGATAGTAAGTAAATATTAACTTAAAAATAAACATCTTGAAATTAAAAATAAAAATTGTGTGTGGCTAAAAATCCTGACTCTATGAAGATGCTGAGAAAAATACAATTGGAAATATCCTGGTTTCTAACCTTTTAGTCACAATAGTGATTGTTTGAAATTACTACAAAGCACAAACATGTCATTTTCCAAGTTAGGCACCCAAGGAGAAAATTAGAAATTTAAGAAGAAAATGGTAACTGGAATCTTTGCAAATGCAAGGAAGCCAAGGAATAACTGCATTAGGCAGAGAAAATTCCAGAAGTTTCAAGCCCTGAAGCTTCCTAGGAAGTATTTTATTGTGGGCTATAGGTTGCTTCATGTGGCAGATGCTGGAGGTTCAGACCCCAGATTCCACCAGAATGTCTGTGCTTTGCGTTGAGGGCCAGGGACCTGTATGGATCTTTGGTTCCTGGGCAAGACAGCTACATTGTTGTTGTGATGTCAGGGACTCTCTTGCTGCAGCTGTCCCTAGAAAATCCTGCAGGGTGAAGAAGAACGTGTAGGAGCCCAGCTGGTTCCCCTGTCCTGTTCCCTAAATCCATAATTAGATAAATAAAGAAGTGATTTTCAGAAGTGCAGCACACACAATGCAATTCACACGCCATTGATTAAAGACTATGTCAGCTCAGAATTATTTGGCGTTTTAGTGCCTTCTTTGATCATACTTTACCTTTGACACTAAAGAAACCCACTGCTATCAGCAAAGCCAGGAAGAAGATCCCAAGAATCATTATAATGAGCCTCCATACAGAAGATGGAGCAGAAGAACCTGTGTAGAGAGAGAAAAGGGAGAAATCTTTATGTGGAGTTTTGCTTTTAATGTTCTCATACAGTTCAAGGAAGGTGTGTCTTAGACTATAGACAGTTAAACAGTAGTATGTGCAGAGTCAGCAGCATGTCGCTCACAGTACCTTAGCCCTGGGGGTTCGTAGTCCTTTGTCTCCTCTGCTGCTCAGAAGCATTCTGGCATTTCAGTTCTGTGAAGGTCACCACCTCCTCGTTTATTTCTAGTGGATTATAGCATAGAAATAGCAAATTCCATTCATTGCACTGACAAAGTGGACAGCTCTGATTACAATCTATAGAGGTATAAAACTGTCATTGCAGTATGTGAGGCAGAACTTTTGTATGAAAAGGTTTTGTCCTACAGTACAATGGCCTTCAGGAACCTATCAGTGAACTGGGATCAACAAATATCTGTGAATTCAGCAGATGCAGCTAATCACTTTTTTCTGATATCTGACTCCTATTTAGAGTCTTACCCAAAAATGTTGCTAACTTCCACTTAAAAGTTGTTCAAGTGATTAATATAACCCTTTGCATATACTATATAACCAGAAAAGTACAGTTAGAAAGGTAAGCATTAAAAGTTAGGGAAATCACCAATTAAGATAATGTAACTACTCACATACCCCTACGACTCATGCATTTGGCTTATCAAAATCTTGAAATGTAAAATTTCATTGTATATACTTCAAAAGAGTAGGAGAGCAAAAGCTGGGAGACCAAGGGAGTTAACCAGCTGAGTTTGCCAGTGGAGACAGATAGGTTTGTGTGTGTTTCTGTTTGTTTGTTTTTTTCCATTCTGTTTCCTTAAACTTGCAGGTACTGTATAAGGAAGAACCCATCAGGGCATGTTTCCATAACCACTACTATCTCTTTGTCTGTCTACGCTGGTGGGGTCCCCGACCAAAAAGGCACCCTGACCCGAGAGATTTCCATGCAGGTTGTGGTCTTGACTTGCTGGGAATGTGTCCAGAATTTCCCTGCCAATGCAACCAAGCAGGGGGAACAAGCAGGTGTAAGAAGTGTCTTCTGGAGGAGTCCCTTGGGAAGCAGGTAAGAGAGCTGTAAGTGGCTTGTCTGCCTAGCATCTGGGAGCATGAGAACTTCATCGACTGGACACACATGGAGACATCTGAGATGGAGGACACTGTGACTCTCTTCCTACTACAGATGCTAGCCAGCTACAGATGACTGCAGCAGCTGCAGAGGAAATGGGAGAAAGGGAAGCTCTGCAAGGAGCTGACAGACTAGTTGGCCACCTCAGTCAGTAGACAGTGCTCCCCCCCGCTGGTTCCATGTTAATCAATGTCAAGAACTGGTGTGCTATACTGACAACAGGAAGTGAGGAGCAGATCCCAGTGGCTGAGGAGGAGGAGCCATTTGCCCCAAGGCTGGAAGGCTCACTGCCACCACACATGGGAGGAGAACACATAGAGTGCTGGTGGTCGGGGACTCTCTTCTGAGGAGAATGAAGGCATCCATCTGCTGACCTGACATGATGTACTGGGGGGCCTGCCTGGTGCCTCTGTCTGAAACATTATGGAAAGTTTGACAATGCTCATCTGTCCCTCTTGAGTGCTACCCTATGCTACTCATCCATGTGGGCACTAATGGTACTGCCAGGTCTGAGCCAGAGCAGATCAACATGACTACAGGGCTCTGAGAGCTAGGGTGAAGGAGTCAGGGGTGAAGGTGGTGTTCTCATCCATCCTCCCTGTCCATCCTCCCTGTTGAGAGTAAGGGCCCTAGCAGGGACACAAGCATCCTGGAGAGGAAAGCATGGCAAGGCAAATGGTGTCGATGGTAGGGCTTTGGCTTCTTTTAACCAGGGGATGTGGTGCTGGAAAGAAGATCTGCTGGACAGAAATGGGGTCCTCCTGACCAAGAATGGGAAGAGCATAGTTGCGCATGCAGTCAGGTGACAAAATCCCAAAGGTAAGCATAAAAAGGTGACCTTAGCAGAAGGTTAGATGTTGGTGGGGGGGACATGGGAAATTTCATTAGGGCAAAGAAGCAACAAAGAAGAAATCAGTGGGGCAATCGGATCAACATTTTAGATATCTGTAAACAAATGTAAGGAATAGGGGGAATAAACAAGAAGAACTGGAAGCATTGGTACATAAGCTAAATTGTGATTTAATTGGCATCACAGAGACTTGACGGGATAAGTCTCATGACTGGAATATTAATATTGAGGGTTATAGCTTGTTCAGAAAGGACAGGTAGGAAAAAAGGGAGGAGGGGTTGCATTATACATAAAGGATATATACAATTGTTTGGAGGTCCCTAAGATGGTGGGAGGCAGACCAGTTGAGAGTCTCTGGGTAAAGATAAAAGGGTTAAAAATAGGGGTGATATCATGGTGGTGTTAGGCAAAAAGATTTTTTCCCCAAGAATCAGGCAAACACATACAATACTGAAGGGGGTTTATTTACGGTACCGGGAAGACTGACAAGCAGCTTTAACGATATGGTGCTATAGTGGCCAATTATATAATTTTTTTATTAATTTATTTGCATTTATTTGTACATATAGAGACAGGCATTGTTACAAGTCAAGAGAGAAGCCTAAACAAAGACAAAACTAAGAACAGTACGTACATATAGAGGTCATCCTATTGCATTAAGCATTTATGGCTACCTTGCGGGGGGAAGAGGCAGGGTGGGGGTGTATGGATGAGTGCTTACAGATGTCTGGTGGGCTGTGAAGGGTGGGTCAGCATTGTTCTAAGAGCTGAGTTACTGGGCAGGCATTGACCATATAAGCTCATCAATTATTTACAGTTGTTCGTGTCCTTCCTACTGAATGCTTATTGAAACATTCCTGCTTGTTTTAGCTGTTAGCTAAATTTTAACTCTTTCCTGACAGTGGGGATCTACTATAGACCACCAAATTAGGATGAGGCAGTTCTAAAACAAATAACAGAAATAATCAAAACACAGGACCTGGTAATAAAGGGGGGACTTTAACAACCCATCACCTGTTGGGAAAGTAATACATCAAAACACAAAACCTCCAGTAAGTTCTTAGAATGTATAAGGGACAACTTTTTGTTCCAGAAAGTGGAGGAAGTAACCGGGGACAGCCATTTAGACTTGATTCTGACCAACAGGGAGGTATTGGTAGCGAAGGTGAAAGGCAATTTGGGTGACATTGACCATCAAATGACAAATTTTTATGATTCTAAGGAATGAAAGGAGTGAGAGCAGCAGAATAAGGATAATGGACTTCAAAAAAGCAGACTAACAAACTCAGAGAACTGACAGCTGAGATCTCATGGGAAGAAAATCTAAGGGAAAAAGGAATTCAAGTGAGCTGGAAGTTCCTCAAGGAGACAATATTAAAGCCACACTACAAACTATTCTGATGCAAAGAAAAGATAGGAGCAATAGTAAGAGGCCAATATGCCCTCCATCAGGAGCTCTTTAATGACCTGAAAATGAAAAAGGAATCCTAAAAAAAGTGGAAACAGTCAAATTGATAAGGAGGAGTGTAAAACAACAGCAAAAGTATGTAGGGATAAAATCAGAAAGGTTGAGGCACAAATTGAGTTAAAGCTGGCACGGGACATAAAAGGCAAAAAGAAGTAATTCTTTAAATACATTAGGAGCAAAAGAAAGACAAAGGAAAGTGTAAGACATCTACTTAGTAGGGAAAGAGAGCTAATAAATGATGACATCAAGAAATCTATTGTGCTTAATGCCTATTTTGCTTAAGTCTTCACTAAAAAGGTTCATGATGACCAGATACTCAACACAATTAATATTGACAACTAGGGAGAAGGAATGCAAGTCAAAATAGGGAAAGAACAGGCTAAAAATATTTAGATAAGTTAGATGTATGCAAGTTGTCAGGGCCTGATGAAATTCATCCTAGGGTACTTAAGAAACTAGCTCAAGCAGTATTGGAGCCATTAGCAATTATCTTTGAGAACACTTGGGGCATGGGAGGGGTTCCAGAAGACTGGAGAAGGGCAAACATAGTACCTAGCTTTAAAAAGAGAACAAGAAAGAACCTGGGAATTATAGACCAATCAGCATAATTGCAATACCTGGAAAGATACTGGAGCAAATTGTCAGTCAATATGTAAGCACCTGGAGGATAATAGGGTTATAAGGAATAGTCAGCATGGATTTGTCAAGAACAAATCATGCCAAACCAACTTAACTTCCTTCTTTGATAGGGTTACAGACCTAGTGGATGTGGGGCAGAAGTAGACATGATATACTTTGATTTTAGTAAGGCTTTTAACACACTTCTACATGATATTCTCATAAGTAAACTAGGGAAACATGGTCTAGATGGAATTACAATAAATTGGGTGCACAACTGGCTAAAAGACTCTACTCAGAGAGTAGTTATCAATGGTTTGCTGTCAAATTGAGAGGATATATCTAGTGGCATCTTTCAGGGATCAGTTCTGGATCTGGGTCTATTCAATATTTTCATTAATGGCTTGGATAATGGAGTAGAGAGTATGCTTATAGAATTTGCAGATGACACCTAACTGGTATGGGCTGAAAGCAGTTTGGAGGACAAGTTTAAAATTCAAAATGACCTTGACCAATTAGAGAATTGGTCTGAAGTCAACAGGATGAAATTCAATGAAGACAAGTGCAAAGTACTTCACTTAGGAAGGGAAAATTGAATGCACAACTACTGTAGCATTCATGCAAGGTTCATGCACTTGGCAACATTCAGGGCACACCCGGAGTGTTGTGTAGGAGCAGTGCACACATGGCTCCTCTCAAGGGCATGAACCTTGGAATCTCGCCCAGATGACATGAACTGTGGGAAGCCTCCCAGGACTGGGCTCAAGGCCCGAGAGCAAGGAATGCGGTAGATAGATATTGGTAAATAAGAATATTAAACAAAGCCAGTGTATTCCTTTTATCTGCTGGAGTATGTAATGCATGGGGGGAGAGAAAGAATAAAAGAGAGGGTGGGAAGCTGACAGCAGACCAGCCCGTCGGCAGACCAGCCTGCTTGCTTGCTTGCTTAAAGCCTTGTTCTGTCTTGTATTTGAACCGCAACAACTGGCGCCCAAACGTGGGGCCCTCAGCACTCACCTCCCTGGCAAGGGTTTCAGACGCGTCACTCATCTGTTTCGCGGATCCCAGTGAGTATTTTTCGTTGTGGTAAGTATGGGAAGCTCCATCTCTGCTTTGCAAGTGCAACACCGCAAAGAGCTACAGTATTTGCTGCGTAAGGCTCAGCATGATTGCCCCACTCAAGAACTCACTCTCCTGCTACAGGAGGTGCGTGCCCAGTGCCCGTGGTACCCTGAAGCCAGAACCCTTAAGCTAGCGGACTGGGAGCGGTTGGGCCAGACATTGCACAAAGAGCCTCGGGTGCCCGTGCAGGCTTTACATGCCTGGCACCTCTGCCGCGACACGATACAGCGTTTCGCCTCGGAAAGACCCTCTCCCGCGCCAGTAGAAGGGCTGCCGATCTCGCCACCCCCGTCTGCTCCTGCAGTCATCCCTCCCCCTGCTTCGCCCCCAGCGCCTCAATTACCACGCCTCCCCTGTCTTCCCCACCGGAGCTGGTGTGTGATCACCATCCCCCCGTGGGGCCCCATGCTCCGGGGCCCCCCAGGGGGTCGTCCGCGTCTGCTCAGGGGCTTTCACTGGTGCAACAAATGGTTCACACAGCGAAGACTCGCTCAGATATTACAGCAGAGGAGGTGGCTGATCTGGTCTCAGTTTGTCCGGTGACCAGGGCAACCAGCTTGCAAACTGGGTCAGTTTGCCTTACTCGGTGATCCGAAAGGTAAAGAAAGTGATTCGCGAGTTCGGCCTCACTAGCACGTATGTATGTGGTCTCATTGAAGGGCTAGGTACTGGGTACACCCTGGTCCCTGAAGACTGGAAAGCGCTGTTGCACATGATGCTGACACCCAGTCAGTATGTTATTTGGCTTAGTGAGTATCGGCAGATGGCGGAACGCCAAGCCCAGGTATGTAGAGAGCAAGGTGTCATTTATGAGCACTTGGCAGGGGAGGGCCAGTTTGCTACGGTTCAGATGCAGTCTCAACTCCCTCAGACCATCTTCCCCATTATTTCCACCTGCGCCCAGCATGCCTTCCGGAAGGTCCCGGATTCAGGCAGGCCTACTAAAAGTTTTGCCAGTATCCGTCAGGGTGCATCAGAGTCCTTTATGGATTTTACCAACAGATTGCAGGAGGCTATCCTCTGACAGGTGGATAGCCCTGCAGCAGCTCAGGAGATCCTGTTAAAAATGGCGGTTGAAAATGCGAACGAGGATTGCCGCCGTGCCCTCCAGGCGGCACAAGCCGCTGGCGTTCTAGAGCTGTCGGACATGCTGCGGGCGTGCCAAAACATCGGAACCCAAGTACATAAAGCTGGAGTTCTGGCTGCTGCCCTGCAAAAAAGCGGAAAGGAGGGGAAGCGTTGTTACCGGTGTGGTAAGGCGGGTCACTTTCAGCGGGAGTGCCGCTCCTCGACGGCACCCGCTCGCCCCTCAAAGAAGTGCCCCAAGTGTCGGAAGGGCTATCACTGGGCTAATCAGTGTCGTAGCAGGTCGGGAAACCGCACGATGGGTCCCCCCCGAACCCAGGGCCAAATGGGGGTGTTTCCCACTCAGACAACTGTTCCTCTGCCTTAAAATCCATACAATCCATGAGGGCAGCGACTGCCGGAAGTGCTGGGCTTGATTTGATTATGCAGGAGGACGCTGATTTTCGGTTGCCGGGGGAGGTTTGCGCCATACCTACACAGGTGACGGGACCTCTCCCTGCCGGATTTGTGGGTCTGGTTATCCCTCGCTCACACGCTGGGAAACAGGGTTTTTTTGTCATCCCAGGGGTCATTGACGCCGATTACACCGGCGTTATTAAGGTTCAGGTTCAGGTTATTAAGGTTCTTCCGCAGTCGCTCCCATGTGAACGATCAATTGCACAATTGATTTTAGTCCCCTCTCAGGTGCCAGCCACAGAGGATTGGGCCTGGGGCGGGAACGGCTTTGGATCAACGCTGTCTCAGTTGCCGTCTCACAACACGTCCTCTCCACTTGTTGCTCTAACAATGTCGCTCCACTCTTTGAAACCTCAGTTAACACTTCTTTTAAATAATTTTCCTTTTACAGGGCTGGTGGACACTGGAGCTGATGTTACAGTGATTCGTGATCAGGACTGGCCGGTCAGTTGGCCAAGAGTTCCTTCTAAAGAGTTGTGGATGATCGGGGGTAGCAAACCTGGGCGCCAAAGTTTGTCTTGGGTCACGGTCTCTAAACCAGGAGGCCGTGCCCTTGCTACGATCCGCTCTTTTGTGCTCCCTGTCCACCTCAATATTTGGGGCCGTGACTTACTTGTAAAGCTGGACACCACCCTCGATATTAATATATAATGGCCCAAAACCCTCCCCCACCCACCTTGCCCTCCGCATTACCATTGGTATGGCAATCCTTAGAGCCCGTATGGATTGACCAGTGGCCCCTCCCTTCAGAGAAGCTGAAAGCGCTTCATTCGCTTGTGCAACAACATTTGCATGCACAGCGCTTGGAAAACTCCACTAGTCCTTGGAACACCCTGGTGTTCGTTATTAAGAAAAAATCTGGTGCATGGCGGCTGTTACATGATTTAAGGGAAATAAATAAACGCATCCAACCCATGGGCCCCTTGCAGTTTGGGTTGCCAAACCCGAATTTAATTCCTCAAACCGATCAGCTTTGTGTGTTAGATTTAAAAGATTGTTTCTTCACCATCCCCCTTTGCCCACAAGATCGCGAAAAATTCGTGTTTACAGTGCCAGAATATAATAATCAGCGACCTTCTCAAAGGTATCAGTGGAAGGTCTTGCCCCAGGGAATGCAAAATAGTCCAACCTTGTGTCAACTTTTTGTGGATCGGGCCCTCGCCCCTTTTTGTGCCAGATACCCCACACTAAAGGTCTACCATTATATGGATGACATTTTGCTTAGTGGTCCCCAGATCACGGCACAACAGCTTGAATATTTGTCCCAGATTCTCGGCCAAAATCGCCTGTTAGTGGCACCAGAAAAGATCCAACGCTCTTATCCCTACCAATACCTCGGGCATAAGGTTTTACAAACCTATGCTGCCCCTGTTCGCCCGGAAGTGGTCCTACCCCAACCCCTAACCCTTGTTAAATTACAACAAATTTTGGGTCATTTAAATTGGATTCGACCCTACTTCCGTCTCCCCACATCGATGCTGCAGCCGTTGTTCGAGCTCCTACGTGGAGCTTGGGCACCGGGCACAGTTATTGCTATTACTGAGGAGCACATTGCCTGCATTCGACAGATTAATGCAGTGTTGAGTCAGCAGTTTGTGGATAGACTCACTGAGGTTCGTCCCCTGCGGTTAGTTCTCCTTGCCACCCCTCATATGCCTACTGCTGCTCTGTTTGTACCTCGTACAGACACAGCCGTCTCTACCATAGAGTGGATATATTTGTCTTCCACTCCTCCTCGGAACATTTATCCTTATTTAGACGCCCTGTCCGACCTTGTTCGTAAAGCCCGCCACCGTGCAGTGCAACTCACGGGCACTGATTTAGTTGCCATTGTTTTCCCCTTATCACGTAGTGAATTTGATTCCTTGTACCACACCTCTTTGGCCTGGCAGGTTGCTCTTTGTGATTATGTGGGAGAGATTTCTTATAATCCCCCAAAAGATCACCTCGGTTGGTGATCACACAAAAGGTGCCACTAATCGTACATCGTCTTAGCCGCTCTCGACCTATTGTTTCAGCTATCACTTTTTTTTACTGATGGCTCTCCACATCGCGGTGTTGTCACATATCAATTAGGTGACCCCCCTTGTTGGCATTCTCGTTTTACGCTGCCTCGGCATTCCGCGCAGCGCTCAGAACTGGCTGCTGTTATTTTGGCCTTTCAATTTTTTGCTGATTGTCCCTTTAATTTAATTGTGGACACCCATTATGTTTATCAGGTAATTGATCATTTACCCCTTGCCCTCATTACCCCTCAGGTCGATGCAGACCTTCTTCACCTGTTTTTGTCCTTACAGTATTTTATCACCACTCGTAATTTCACTTATTTTGTTGCTCATATTTGCAGTCTTACCCCCTGCCTGGGCTACTTACTGAGGGCAATGCGCATGCTGATCGCGCATTATGTGGTCAGGTAAATTCCCTTTTTTCTGACCCCATTGAAAGCCATTCCTTTTTTTCATCAGTCTGCCTCTGTTTTGGCCCGACAGTTTCACCTTCCTGCTGATCATACACGTTCTATTGTTCGCTCCTGCCCCCACTGTGCTGCTGCTGCCCCTACCTTTTCTTATGCCGTTAACCCCAGGGGTACCACTGCGAATCAGCTGTGGCAAATGGATGTCACTCACGTGCCACAATTCCGCCCCTATTCGTTTTTACATGTTTCCATTGATACCTATTCGGGATTCTTGTGGGCAACCCCACAGCGTGGGGAAGCCACTCCCAAAGTTATTCACCACTTGCTAGCCTGTTTTGCTGTTATGGGTCGCCCGAGCCAGATAAAAACAGATAATGCCCCAGCCTATTGCTCCACAGCCCTTTCCACCTTTTGTGCCCAATGGGACGTCCGTCTCACACACGGGATCCCTTATAATTCCACGGGCCAAGCCATTGTTGAACGTGCAAATCGCACGCTAAAAACTTTGCTCGACAAACAATTAAAACAAGGGGAGCTGCGTCTCCGAATCTTAGGAGACATTCAGCAACAATTGCATGTCCTTTTGTTTACTTTAAATAATTTAACACTGAATACAGATCAGCAGACCCCCGAAGATTGGCATTTTCACAAATCTGAGGTACTGGAAAGACCGCGTGTCTATTACCGTCAGCTGCCCGATCCACAATGGTTGGGCCCAGTACCTTTGGGGTGGGGGATATGCTGCTGTGTCTCTCCCTGCAGGACCGTTGTGGGTTCCGGCCCGGTGTGTGCGACCGGCACTGAAACAGCATGGCGTAGCACCAGGGGCTGTCGAACCCCATACCGGAGTTTCAGCTGACCTTGGAGGAGAACGCGGTGCCTCCCGGGTCGACAATGGCGGGACGGAGATGGAGGAGACGTAGCGTCCCAAGCCAGCCCATGACATGGGGAGCAGTGAAAGCATTGGTCGCCGCGGCTCAACGAAGACTGGCAGCAAACCAACAGCCAGAGACTCCTGAGACTTTGTTTGTGGCCATTCTCACCCAAATCACTGCTAATTCTGTATTGATTGTGTGCCTTATGTGCCTGCTATTTCCTGTAGGGGTTGACTCGGGAGCACCTCCTCCGTTACGGGCCCGAATGACATATAACCTATGGGAAAGATTGGCTTCAATAGCAAATGTTACCCACTTTTGTTTATCTGATTTTGTAGCAGCTGAAGAATTGTTAGGTACGTGCCTTATTCCAGTACGTCATCACCCTGAGAAAATAGGGAATGAGATGATGCTCGCTGCTTACGCAAACCTCTCTTCCCAGTACTCTAGCATGGCTAATTGGGGCCCGGCCAATTACACTTTACCTTCTTGGGCTTATTTTTTGCTGTTGCTGTGTGCAATGTATTTCCTTTTTGTTAAGACTTTGTCGAGACCCGCCCTGGCAGGCTCCACGAGTTATGACCTTGTCTGTCCGGGAGTTAATTGGCTTGCAAAAGCAAATTGTTGGCTATCATGAGATGGCTGAGCACAAATAAACAAAAAAGGAGGGGATGTAGCATTCATGCAAGGTTCATGCACTTGGCAACATTCAGGGCACACCCGGAGTGCTGTGTAGGAGCAGTGCACACACGGCTCCTCTCAAGGGCATGAACCTTGGAATCTCGCCCAGATGACATGAACCGTGGGAAGCCTCCCAGGACTGGGCTCAAGGCCCGAGAGCAAGGAATGCGGTAGATAGATATTGGTAAATAAGAATATTAAACAAAGCCAGTGTATTCCTTTTATCTGTTGGAGTATGTAATGTGCGGGGGGAGAGAAAGAATAAAAGAGAGGGTGGAAAGCTGACAGCAGACCAGCCCATCGGCAGACCAGCCTGCTTGCTTGCTTAAAGCCTTGTTCTGTCTTGTATTTGAACCGCAACAACTACAAATGGGGAATAACTGTCTAGGTAGCAGTACTGGGGGCTACAGTGGACCACAAACTGAATATGAATCATCAATATGCTGCAGCTGAAAAAAAGGCTAATCTGATTGTGAGGGAATTAACAGGAGTGTTGGATGTAAGACACAGGAGGTAATGGATCGCCTCTACTCAGCATTGGTGAGGCCCCAACTGAAGTACTGTGTTCAGTTCTGGACATCGCAATTAAGGAAGGATGTGGACAAATTGGAAAGAGTCCAGAGGACATCAACAAAAATGATAAAAGGTTTAGAAAACCTGACCAATGGGGAAAGACTAACAAACCTGGGCATGTTTAGTCTTGAGAAAAGAAGACTGAAGGGGGACCTGATAACAGTCTTCCAAAATCTTAAGGGTTGTTATAAAGAAGAGGTTGATCAATTGTTCTCCATGTACACTGAAAATAGGACAAGAAGTAATGGGCTTAATCTGCAGCAAGGGAGATTTAGGTTAGATATTAGGAAAAGCTTCCTTATTTTAAGGGTAGTTAAACTCTGAAAGAGGCTTCCAAGGGAGGTCATGGGGACCCTGGCATTGGAACCATTTAAAAAAACAGTTGGACAAATGCCTGTCAGGGATGGGCTAGGTTTACTTGGCCCTGTCACAGCACAGAGGGCTGAACTTGATGACATCTCAAGTCCCTTCCAGCCCTTCATTTCTATGATTCTAACACAAATTTAACTCTGATCTACAATACACATTTATAAACTCATGCAACACATTTAGTGTTATTTCTTTAATTTAAAGCTTGCTCCTGCTGTCATTGAAGTCAATGGCTGTTTTACAACTGATTTCAGAGAAACGTGGCACTTGACATTATGCTCTTCTTGATGAAGACAATGTTTTCCTTCTTCTTCATCATCATCTTTTTAAAAAGGAGCATTTTTAAATGTCATCGTCTCAAAAACTGACTGATCAATGTCTTTGATGCTCACTGGAATTCTTCCACAGGTCAAGAAATCCTCTGCTGGACAGGAATGAGTTTAATGTCTCTGGGATAGTAAATAAATATGGCCAGTTAAGGATGAGTCATGACTTCATGACGTTGACTATGACAATCAGGCAAAGCAGAGAGAAACTGGTACTTTATTGAATATGAATATGCTTCAGAAAGGAAAGTAGAATTCAGATATCACCTCCTTTAATCCTCCCACAACAAGGCATGACTTAAAGAGGCCATGTCTCTTTGAACATGGGGCGATTCAAACAACATTCTTTGACAAGGAATGGTTTGCAAAAACATAATCACAGTACTGTGTTCCAGGGTTCTGGAGGTTTGATGGTTTTTATTCCCCACGTCCAAAGTACTGTGTATCATTCTTGGGGCACTTCAGTAGCTGAAAGATGTTAAGTTACTAAAATAACTGTGCCTAACAATGAAGAAAAAGCTAATAATCTAAAGTCAAGTAAAATGTGTACAGCTCACAGAAGAGATTTAACATGGACAATAAAATATCAGTAATAGCAGATATAGTCTCAGATGTTTATAAACATACCTACACCTTTGGCCCTGGTGTTCTTCGCTCTCTGTTTCTTATTCTGCTCAGAAGGAGCGTTAAATATCAAGTCTACATATGTCACTGCCTGTTCACTCATTTCTGGTACATTCTGGGATAAAAAGGTTGGATTTAGTAGACTGAGATAAACAATGGGATCTGGTGGAAACTGATACTAATACTAAGGAACCATAACAGTAATTATCATAGCAGAATAACTGGGTGTTTTGGAAGAACAAAGCCTCTGTCCCATTGCACTTGGAATATGGCATATAGTTCTGAGTTCAGAAATATCACAAGGGGCAGGGGGTCCTCTTTCCCACTAGCTGCTTGAGGGAGGGAGGATTATGATCACTGTTTTCATTTGAGCTATTTTTCTCATTTTTGTTTGTTCCCATTCATATGTTTATGGCATGATTCTTTCGAATGCTTTATCTAGTGTAATTTTAAATGTTTCTTGCAGAGGGATTTCCACCATTTGCCTTGGGAAACTTTCTTTTGTTTTAATTCCTTCCCTTTACATCAAGTTCTACAATTTCACACCACCCTAAACCACCAATTTTCCTATTTGATGATGATACACTTTCAATATTTCTAGACAGTCATCATTCATCCCCTTTTAACAATGGTTTGTAAATTCATTACATATATTTAGTTCTTCAGGCTTTCTTTATAAGTCAATCCATCCAGCCCCTTTAATAAAACAAATATCTTCTTTTCTGAATTCCTTCCAAACTGCCCACTTCCTGCTTCTTTTTTTTAGAAGATGTGTTTATCTAAATCTTTGGGTCAGGGACCATGACCAAAATGTTCAAAAACAGGTGCTAAAAATTAGGCTTCTAAGTCTATGTGAGGCTGCCTGTTTATGAAGCCTGGTTTTCAAAAGTGCTGAACACCAAGTAGCAACTATAGACTTTTCAGAGGGGCTGATGGGTGCTCAATGTTTTTGAACAGAAATTAATGTTTAGGTGTATAGATGTGGTTTAAAGAGGCCAACTTTAGGCACCCATTTTTGAAAATCTTGGCCCATCTCCTCTCTGTGCTATATAATTAGCTACACAGTAGATGTTCAACAAATAAATAATAAAATACTACTAATAATTAATCAAAATGGAAATGCACAGAACTGAATTCTAGGCATGCTCTCATCAGAGCCATAGAGAGAGAGAGACTGTCCTGTAGCAAGATGCACCTATCTATGCACAAAATTTTATTAGCTTTTTCACTAACATATTGAATTGCAAGAATATATCCAATGTGCTATCCACTCTCATGGCAAGTCTACACTACAGTGAGACATTGGCACAGGTGCACTGATGCAGCTGAGCTGCTGTACCATGTCTGGTGAAGACGCACTATGCACACAGGAGAGCACTCTCCCATTGGTACAATTACTCCACCTCAGCAAGAAACGTAAGCTATGTCAGTGAGAGAACATCTCCCACCAACATAGCACTGGTGTGGACAGCACAAAACATGCTTTGCTCAGGCAAGGGTGGGAGGGGGCTTTTTCACACCCCTGAGAGACATAAATTAGATTTACTTAGGCTGTAGTGTAGACCTGCCCTCACTTTCCTACTTCATTACAGTTTTCCATTTCTCCCTACCACTGAATAGCTGTGTGTTGAATTATTACAACAGATGTAATAGTTTTAATTTTATTTTTGGATCATTTTGCTAAACTTTCCCAACTGCTTTGGGTTATCTATCGGGTCTTGTTTGTGTTTGTAACACCCCTCCATTTAGCATCATCTGAGAATGGAATTTGTAAACATACAATATATTAACAGTCTATTCACTGCAGTTTCCAGCCTATTTATGAAGATGATAAATAACAAAGATCCTGCCACTAAACTCAGCCCATTTCTGTTTATCATTAACCTTAGTACACTGTACTTCAACCAGTTTTTTGTTCAGTGATAATGTTCTTATCCAAGACTTTTTGAATTAATTACCCAAGTAAGCTTTCTTGAGAAACTCTGTCAAATTCCTCACTAAAATCAGGATAGTATATTTCCTGTCTTTTCCAGTTTATGTTGATCTTGTAGATTTGGTGTATATAGTTATCAAGTCTACATACTGCACAGGAGATGAAAAAATATAGAAATGTAAACTTCTAATACTGGTTTGGCTGAGATAAGTCCTTTCTTATTCTAAAAATAATAATGATAAAATAATACTATATTTCATAGTGTCTCAAATTTTAATCAGAAGAAAAATATTGTACAGGATGCAGAAATAAGTCTATTTCAGAATAACTAACTTCACTCATTTTTTGAATTATACAGAAGCAATCACCTATACCTCTTGTAACAAATATGCACTCTACCAATTAAAGCCCCGGAACAATGTGGAGATTATACCTTTGTAGCTTTTTGATAGCAGGCTGGAGGGCAGGAACTAGACCTTGAAGTGCTGAAGATGTTTTTGTCCTTCATGAAAATCCCTTGGGGATGGAGAGAGAGCGAGTCTCGTATCACCCTGTCACTGCCGTGTAAGGAGATGGACAACAGGAGCTGAGAGGGGAAGAATTATTCACTCTGCAATGCTCCATCTGAAACCGCACAGGAAGTTCTCACTCTGCTAGTTTGAAGTGCGCTGAGCCCGCACAAAGCGCTCAAAGGATCTTCTCTCTTTGTAGGTTTACACAAGGCCTAAGGTGTTAAATTTAACCTGCTTGAGGTCAGTTAAATATTGAATTTATTAAACAAGGTTGCTTCAGAAACCATTGATCCACTAGTGCTTCTGCACTTCTTAAAACATGGGGCAAGATTCTTCTGTCAGTTACATTGGTGTAAACTGGTGTAAATTGGTGTAAACCCAATGTAACTCCATTGAAGTTAATATAGTCACTCCCTATTTATAGTGATATGAATAAGATTAGAGTCTAGCCCATAGTCTCAGTGTTCATGTTCCCTACTTGCCTTACGAGGGAGGCAAATGGAGCCCAATGGAGAGCTGAGTGCACTTCCTGGCTCTACCCTGGATCTGCTGACTACAGCCAAGTCACTTCACCTCTCTGGAACCTGGGGTGCAATGAAGTCGTTTGGGTACAAGAAGAACAATCCTCAATCTTTGCCTGAATCATAGCCAAACATATACACAGGTACAGTGGGTTTGGACGGGGAAAGAAATATTCACTTAACAGTTCTGGCTGAAATCACACAGGAAGTTCTCATACTCAAGTTGCTAATTTGAGAAGGGCTTCCTCCAGCTAGAAGGGTCAGAACTTGAAATGCATACTTTTGACAAAGATTCCCTATTTATACTTACTCTCCCTTTTCCAGAGTAGATGCAGACATCAACCAGTGATCTTATGCTAGACTCAGGTGGTCTGCAGAGCTTGTATTTTCAAAACACAATCTCTGCCCATACTGAGCTTGGAAAATTTTACAGGAAAAAAAATACTAGTCAACACTGAGCTCCCTGCGTCCCTGGGCAGCCCTTCTCCAGTTAACAACACACAGTTGGGTCTTAGAACTAGAGAGCAATAATATCTGACATTGAGCAATGGGAAAACAGAGAGTAGTAGGAGTAACAAATGATCTAATTGGCTGGCAGAGACGTGAAGCTCCTACCCCTTTCCATGTCCCTTCCAGCTAACCTCCATACAGCCAAACACACATATACCCAATGGCAAAATTTGGCCCAAAATGTGGTTGACAGCAGACATGTAAAAAAGGATAGAAAATTCATCATCTCCATTTTTACAATCATAAGTAAGGAAAAGACTATTACAGATATTTTACATTATATATAGTTATATAGCAAAGAATTTGATAACTGCAGTACTATATAAAAATAGCAACACAGAGCTCAGCAAAGCCAAGAAGCAGCAATTCTTTCTGAGTTTCTCTTGAGGCCTGGAATGTTTCCAGATATGAATCCCAGAGTTTCTATGTTTTTCCTCATAACAATGGAAGGGAATTCAGCTCCACTGCCTCCTTCTCACAGGCACACCTACTGGTGGTTGTACAAACACTGGAGTGGATTTCAGAAACAAAGAAAGCTGCACATTCTTCACCGTAATTTTTCTATACTAAAGAAGTGGGAAGGAAAGACACACATTACTGTCAGCCATTCCAATGACCTGGCAAAATCATAAGTAGCTATTAACACCGTGTCATGCTGGTGGGTAGGAGAGTTGTTTTAAAATTATATTAACTGATGGCTATGAAAGTGGGGAGTACTACATCTGGTGAGAACCATGCATGTGTGGGGAGGAAGAGCTCTTATAGACTCCTTTGAAAAATACAGCCTAAGAAATCTGCTTTTTTCTGGATTTCAGGTTATATTACAACAGGTTATATTATTATTATTATTTATTTCATATATTATTATTCAGGTTATATTATTAACTCCATCCCACCCTACTCCACTTTGCTACCTATGGCACTGACTTGGAGGCAAGGAGATTATAAAGCAAAGATCCTAACCCATAGTCACACACATGGCTGAGTTCAGGCCATTGGAATCTCTTCTTTGCATTTGTTTCATTCCAGCTTTATTACTATTTGCTTGCAATATGGGCATCCCGAGAGGAGCTATTCAGGACTGGGGATCTGTTATGCATGGGACAAGACCAAGGTCAGATAACACAAGAACCAGGGGTAACCCAATGAAATTAATAGGTTGCAGGTTTCAAACAAATAAAAGGAAACACTTCTTCACAGAACTGTGGAACTCTTTGCCAGGGAATGTTATGAAGGCCAAAAAGATAACTGGGTTCAGAAAAGAATTAGATGCATTCCTGGGGGATAGGTCCATTGATGGCTATTAGCCAAGATGGTCAGGGATGTAACCCCATGTTCTGCATGTCCCTACCCTCTGATTGCCAGAAGCTGGGAGTGGGCGACAGGGGATGGATCACTCAATAATTGCCTGTTCTGTTCATTGCCTCAGAAGCACCTGGCATTTGTGACTGTCTGAAGACAGGTTACTGGGCTAGATGGACCATTGATCTGACCCACTACGGCCATTCTTATGTTCTAACGACTCAGAGTCTGGCTCCAGGTGTTTAATCAGTGTAGGGGATTCTGCTCACAATTTATTTCAGTCTGAAGTCACATACAAGAAACACATGATTGTTGCCATTGGAAGGCCATAGACTGGTAAGTTTTGACTGTAAGGACTGCAAAGACTTTGAAAGCTCTGGGTTGTTGGCCTGGAGATCTTCCTTTTCCTGAGAGGTTTTCTCCTGAATTTCTTGCAGCTTCTGGGTGAGATTTTCCAGAATTTCCTGCTGCCGGGTGAACTTTTCCTGCCATCTGTTTGCTTAATGGGAAATGAAAAAAAATGAATTCACAATATTACCACTCCAAAAAGTGCCCTTCAAAACTAAACTATGGTTTACAATATAGAGGCACAATTTTAAAAATCCCTTTAAATGTTCCTTAGAGCCAGGCCAGGTAAAAGACAGCTGTGAAGCTATGGGTGTGGCCCAGGGACCACTTGGTGCCAACCAGCAGAGTGTGCAGGGTTGAATACACTTTTACAGGGATTCCCTGGGTTAGACATCTTCATATCTGTTAACCGAAGGATAACATGTGAGGTCTCTACCACGAGCCAGTAGCCTACTGGTCATCATGATCATTGCAAAGTACAAGTAATACTTAAGAAATTATGTAGCTATACTGAAAATTAACAGTTAAGGCAGATCACCAGGAGGTGACATACCTTATCATAGAATCATAGAATCATAGAATATCAGGGTTGGAAGGGACCCCTGAAGGTCATCTAGTCCAACCCCCTGCTCGAAGCAGGACCAATTCCCAGTTAAATCATCCCAGCCAGGGCTTTGTCAAGCCTGACCTTAAAAACCTCTAAGGAAGGAGATTCTACCATCTCCCTAGGTAACGCATTCCAGTGTTTCACCACCCTCTTAGTGAAAAAGTTTTTCCGAATATCCAATCTAAACCTCCCCCACTGCAACTTGAGACCATTACTCCTTGTTCTGTCATCTGCTACCATTGAGAACAGTCTAGAGCCATCCTCTTTGGAACCCCCTTTCAGGTAGTTGAAAGCAGCTATCAAATCCCCCCTCATTCTTCTCTTCTGCAGGCTAAACAATCCCAGCTCCCTCAGCCTCTCCTCATAAGTCATGTGTTCTAGACCCCTAATCATTTTTGTTGCCCTTCGCTGGACTCTCTCCAATTTATCCACATCCTTCTTGAAGTGTGGGGCCCAAAACTGGACACAGTACTCCAGATGAGGCCTCACCAATGTCGAATAGAGGGGAACGATCACGTCCCTCGATCTGCTCGCTATGCCCCTACTTATACATCCCAAAATGCCATTGGCCTTCTTGGCAACAAGGGCACACTGCTGACTCATATCCAGCTTCTCGTCCACTGTCACCCCTAGGTCCTTTTCCGCAGAACTGCTGCCTAGCCATTTGGTCCCTAGTCTGTAGCGGTGCATTGGATTCTTCCATCCTAAGTGCAGGACCCTGCACTTATCCTTATTGAACCTCATCAGATTTCTTTTGGCCCAGTCCTCCAATTTGTCTAGGTCCTTCTGTATCCTATCCCTCCCCTCCAGCGTATCTACCACTCCTCCCAGTTTAGTATCATCCGCAAATTTGCTGAGAGTGCAATCCACACCATCCTCCAGATCATTTATGAAGATATTGAACAATCTTCAAACCTTAGAAATGTTCTTTTCAGGAAGGAAGTAATAGACACCTATTTCCCTGTCTGGTCATTTGTGCATTTCATGCCTCACAATGGATGCCTATTTGCTTATTGAGAAACTGTGAAATCTACAAAAGAAAATCTACAGGAAGACACACAGCAGTGAGGTATACTGTTCATGAATAAAACCAAAAGATTGTTCTGGGAAATCTTGGAGGGCAAGGGGTTGCGTTGTATCCTTCGTCTAGGAGGCAATTTGGCAGCATGCTTGTCTCATGAAAGGAGGGTTGCTGCTAGCCTGGCTGAAAAATGCTGCAAAGATTTTGGGTGAGCAATATTCTACAAGTCTTGAGAGTAGCATGTCAATTAAGTGTAGGCATTTGACAGTATGTTATGATTTTTATTTTATATGTAACCATTTGTTTCCAGTATTTCTACTTGCTACAACTTGAATCCCTGTGCTTTGTTAAATACTCTTCTATTTGATTTCACTATATACATATCTAAGTGCTGTGTGCTAAGCAGAGCAGTGATCTGAGGAGGAACTGGTGAGCTGGGGTGCACTGCTTCTTTGGAAGCTGCAAATCTGTGAACACTGTGAGTGTCCAGTGGACCAGGGACTGGACACTCCTAGAGATATTTGGACGGTTTGAAGGTTGGTGTGTACCTGTTGCTAACCTGAAGTGTGAGAGTGGTGCCTGGGAGGCCTAGAGGGGAGTGTTTGTGTTGCCTGTGGCTGGTGGGGTTGGGAGCTGACCTATGGTAGGCAAATACAAGGCTTCCATATCTAGGCTTATTAACATAAGCATCTTACAGGTTTCAGAGGAACAGCCATGTTAGTCTGTATTCGCAAAAAGAAAAGGAGTTCTTGTGGCACCTTAGAGACTAACCAATTTATTTGAGCATGAGCTTTCGTGAGCTACAGCTCACTTCATCAGATGTATACCGTGGAAACTGCAGCAGACTTTATATACACACAGAGAATATGAAACAATACCTCCTCCCACCCCACTGTCCTGCTGGTAATAGCTTATCTAAAGTGATCAACAGGTGGGCCATTTCCAGCACAAATCCAGGTTTTCTCACCCTCCACCCCCCCACACAAATTCACTCTCCTGCTGGTGCTAGCCCATCCAAAGTGACAACTCTTTACATAATCAAGTCGGGCTATTTCCTGCATAGATCCAGGTTTTCTCACATCCCCCCCACCCCCATACACACACAAACTCACTCTCCTGCTGGTAATAGCTCATCTAAACTGACCACTCTCCAAGTTTAAATCCAAGTTAAACCAGAACATCTGGGGGGGGGGGGTAGGAAAAAACAAGAGGAAACAGGCTACCTTGCATAATGACTTAGCCACTCCCAGTCTCTATTTAAGCCTAAATTAATAGTATCCAATTTGCAAATGAATTCCAATTCAGCAGTTTCTCGCTGGAGTCTGGATTTGAAGTTTTTTTGTTTTAAGATAGCGACCTTCATGTCTGTGATTGCATGACCAGAGAGATTGAAGTGTTCTCCGACTGGTTTATGAATGTTATAATTCTTGACATCTGATTTGTGTCCATTTATTCTTTTACGTAGAGACTGTCCAGTTTGACCAATGTACATGGCAGAGGGGCATTGCTGGCACATGATGGCATATATCACATTGGTGGATGTGCCGGTGAACGAGCCTCTGATAGCGTGGCTGATGTTATTAGGCCCTGTGATGGTGTCCCCTGAATAGATATGTGGGCACAATTGGCAACGGGCTTTGTTGCAAGGATAAGTTCCTGGGTTAGTGGTTCTGTTGTGTGGTATGTGGTTGTTGGTGAGTATTTGCTTCAGGTTGCGGGGCTGTCTGTAGGCAAGGACTGGCCTGTCTCCCAAGACTTGTGAGAGTGTTGGGTCATCCTTTAGGATAGGTTGTAGATCCTTAATAATGCGTTGGAGGGGTTTTAGTTGGGGGCTGAAGGTGACCGCTAGTGGCGTTCTGTTATTTTCTTTGTTAGGCCTGTCCTGTAGTAGGTAACTTCTGGGAACTCTTCTGGCTCTATCAATCTGTTTCTTTACTTCTGCAGGTGGGTATTGTCGTTGTAAGAAAGCTTGACAGAGATCTTGTAGGTGTTTGTCTCTGTCTGAGGGGTTGGAGCAAATGCGGTTGTATCGCAGAGCTTGGCTGTAGACGATGGATCGTGTGGTGTGGTCAGGGTGAAAGCTGGAGGCATGCAGGTAGGAACAGCGGTCAGTAGGTTTCCGGTATAGGGTGGTGTTTATGTGGCCATTGTTTATTAGCACTGTAGTGTCCAGGAAGTGGATCTCTTGTGTGGACTGGACCAGGCTGAGGTTGGTGGTGGGATGGAAATTGTTGAAATCATGGTGGAATTCCTCAAGGGCTTCTTTTCCATGGGTCCAGATGATGAAGATGTCATCAATATAGCGCAAGTAGAGTAGGGGCTTTAGGGGACGAGAGCTGAGGAAGCGTTGTTCTAAATCAGCCATAAAAATGTTGGCATACTGTGGGGCCATGCGGGTACCCATAGCAGTGCCGCTGATCTGAAGGTATACATTGTCCCCAAATGTGAAATAGTTATGGGTAAGGACAAAGTCACAAAGTTCAGCCACCAGGTTAGCCGTGACATTATCGGGGATAGTGTTCTTGACGGCTTGTAGTCCATCTTTGTGTGGAATGTTGGTGTAGAGGGCTTCTACATCCATAGTAGCCAGGATGGTGTTATCAGGAAGATCACCGATGGATTGAAGTTTCCTCAGGAAGTCAGTGGTGTCTCGAAGGTAGCTGGGAGTGCTGGTAGCGTAGGGCCTGAGGAGGGAGTCTACATAGCCAGACAATCCTGCTGTCAGGGTGCCAATGCCTGAGATGATGGGGCGCCCAGGATTTCCAGGTTTTGTGCTTCCTGGATTTGTGCTGGAAATGGCCCACCTGTTGATCACTTTAGATAAGCTATTACCAGCAGGACAGTGGGGTGGGAGGAGGTATTGTTTCATATTCTCTGTGTGTATATAAAGTCTGCTGCAGTTTCCACGGTATACATCTGATGAAGTGAGCTGTAGCTCACGAAAGCTCATGCTCAAATAAATTGGTTAGTCTCTAAGGTGCCACAAGAACTCCTTTTCTATAAGCATCTTAGGTGATCTCAGTTGTGAGTGTGTTGCATAGAGACCAGTTTGTTTGACTCAATTTAACTTGTTTGTGTCCTGCCCATATTTCTCATTCTCTAATCCTTAAATATTATTTCTCAGACTTCTCTATGGTTCCAAATGCCTTCCAATATAGTATCATCTAGAAATTTTATAAACATTTTTCTTGTGCTCTCTTCCAAAACATTTCATCAGATGTTATATAAATGAGCACCTCTCATTCATTCCCAGTTAGCACCTGCCTGCACAACTAGCCCTGGATTCACTATACAGATTTCAGAGTAGCAGCCGTGTAAGTCTGTATTCGCAAAAAGAAAAGGAGGACTTGTGGCATCTTAGAGACTAACCAATTTATTTGAGCATAAGCTTTCATGAGCTACAGCTCACTTCATTGGATGCATACAGATGTTTACCATTAGCTTTATTTTTATGGTCCCCTGGCAAATTCTCAGTTAATAAGTTTATGTTCCTTGCTAAGTTGCTACCTTGTTTCTTCAGACAGGACCAGATAAGAACATAAGAACGGCCATACTGGGTCCGACCAAAGGTCCAAGCCCAGTATCCTGTCCTCTGACAGTGGCCAATGGCAGGTGCCCCAGAGGGAATGAACAGACCGGTTATCATCAAGTGATTCATGCCCTGTCACCCAATCCCAGCTTCTGGCAAACAGAGGTTAGGGATACCTTTCCTGCCCATCCTGGCTAATAGTCATTGATAGACTTTGTTAATACTGTAAAATTGCTACTCTGCTTTTTGGCAATCTTGTAAATTTGGTGAATATGGTAAAAAGAGCATTCAGATACAAATGCAGAACTATAAGCTATATGGATTGACCAACATCATAAATCCCAAACACATGTTTTGCTGCTTAGACTAAACTTTATCAGAGGAGGAAAGAACAATACAGAAGTTAGAGATGTTGAAAATCCTTTTAAATAAAGATAATGGGTAGGATTTTCAAAAGTGCCCAACTGACACAGGAGTGTAAGTGCCTGCAATGGGACACCACCCTCGAGCAAGTCCTCTTGTGGCTCTTCCTGGATCTCCATGAATGCTGTTCTGTGATCTCCCTTAGTGCCTGCAATCATTTTGTGAGACGTGAGTACTTCAAACAGGTACCCCTTTGTGGGGGGTCTCATTTATTTAACCTTTCCCACAGAGTACAAAACCCCTTCTTTAGCCCCTTGAACCCAGCCCTTCACCTAGACAAGTTCTATTATAACCCAGCGGCAGTCCTCAGTCAGCTTCTCCCCAGCTGGCCCCTTTTTACTCTGTCCTTTCACCTGTCAGTGGGGAGAGGTAAGCAGGCAGCAGTCTTCCTCCTGCTAGAGTCTCCCTTTTATGAGGGAGGAAGGAGCATATATGTGGGCTTCCTTCCCAGGACTCATCCTGGTAGGCTGGGAGAGCGGGGAGCTTTGCCCCACCCTGCACTACAAGACTCCTGCTCCTGAGTCCTTAAAAGAACAGTAGCATGGATTCCCCCAAACACTAACTATTCCCTCGAGACTGCTTCCCCCCTCCCAATATCTGCCTCTGTCTCTTCCTAGGCCCTTGTTTATAACCAAACTCCCAAAACCTTGAAGAGACATACCAAAGAACACGGCTTGACTGACCCCTAGTCCCTAATACCCTTAAAGGGGACAGACCACTCCTGCTAAAGTCCCATTGACTTTCAACAATAATTATGTTTCTAAGTCACTTAGAGCCATATTTTTAAAGGTATTTAGGCTCCTTAATCCCATTGATTTCAATCTGGTTCTTAGGTACTTTTGAAAATGTCACCCATTAATACTCACTTCCTGATTTAGACAGAAAAGGAAAATCTTTCAGCAGTTACAGTCCCTAACAATGAAAGACCCCAGGAGCACTTGGAGATGATACCTGTGGAGGTGTCCTCTGGTCGGTGAACAGGAGTCCGGGAATAGAACTTGAGGAGGTGTACCCGTCTAGTCCTGTCTCAAAATCCTCTGAAGAGTCAGAGAGAGGCAGAAACAATCTGTCCGGCTATAAGAGGGTCAGCATGAATGAGAGAGGAAAATTATTTGCTCTGTGATGTTCCGACTGAAACCGCACAGGAAGTTCTCGCTCTGCTACTTCGATGGATGTTGCACCTACACAATGCGCTCAGATGAAAGGATTTTTCATCTTTCCAGGTGACTAGGCCTCAGGCATTAACTATAGAGCTTGGTTTGGACACTTACATACTTGAATTACTGCATGAAGCAACTGTGACTAAGAAACAAATGCTCAGCCTGTGTCTAAGCACTTTTAAAAGCCTGGTCTTACCTTTCCTCTGTTACTGCCAGGATGAAATCTTTGCCAACCAGTTTTTCCAAAGAGGGAGCTCCTGTCCCATGGCCTGGACCAGAGGGATACTGGGGAATCTCTCTACTTCTTTGCACTTTCTTTTACTCAGTAACATCGCCATCAGTGCAACCAGTATCATCACCCGAAAGAGGCTACAAAACCACTGGGTGCAAGTAGTATTGGCATGAGCAGAGTGTGCATGCATGAGACTGGAATGGCAAACATCAACATCAACATCATGAGAAACATTGAATCTGTCAGTTTCTGCTTCTACAGCCCTAGAAGTTCCTTTATTTAATTTGGACTAGACACTGCAATACTGGAGACAAGAGTGGAAACAGTCCCAAGAAAAAGACAAGCTAAATTTGGGACAATGGGAAGATTCTGGGAAATGCTTATTGTGTGTGACATTGAAATCAAAGCAGGAACCCAGATATATCCCCAAACAACTCTAAAAATGGGGAGAGGGTTAGAATGAGAGATTATTTGGTGGACTCTGAAGATACATGTGGATGTCATTTCGGGAAAGGATGGTTCTTTGAGGGGAAAATTACAATCTCATTTATATCTATCAATCTGGTAACTAGATCTGGTCATATATCAGTCAAAAATGTAGTTTTATCCATGGGAAAATGTTGATTTCAACATTTTTTCAGTTTTCTGAAGCAATATTTTATATTTGTCATTTTGAATTCCATATCATTTTAATATGAAATGTCAGCTCTAAACATAACATTTTATATCTAATTGACATTCCACTTCCAAAATTAATTTTTGGATGACAAAATATTTTAATTGGAGAGAGTCCAGCAGAGGGCAACGAAAATGATCAGGGGGCTGGGGCGCATGGCTTACAAGAAGAGGCTGATGGAACTGGACTTGTTTAGTCTGCAGAAGACAAAAGTGAGGGGGGATTTGATAGCAGCCTTCAACTACCTGCAGGGGGGGTTCCAAAGAGGATGGAGCTCGGCTGTTCTCAGTGTTGACAAATGACAGAACGAGGAGCAATGTTCTCAAGTTGCAGTGGGGGAGGTCTAGGTTGGATATTAGGAAACACTATTTCACTAGGAAGGTGGTGAAGCACTGGAATGGATTACTAGGGAGGTGGTGGAATCTCCATCCTTAGAGGATTTTAAGGCCCGGGTTGGACTGGATGACCTCCTGAGGTCTCTTCCATCCCTAATCTTCTATGACTCTAAGATTTTATGAAAGGGGCAAAAAAGTTTTTGTCTATGTGCTGAAATAATAGACTAAAATAATTTCATATTAAATCTTCAACACTGTTGCTACACTGATGAATAGCAGATTATGAGATTTTGGGTTCATTGGATTCCAATTCTTTTTATCCTTATTTACCAAAAATGTACATTCACTGTATAACTCAGAAGTGAGTCTTAAGGAAATGTAAAGGAGGATAAGCTGTTTTAGGTCACATGTTGAAAGACCACCAGAGAGGAGTATAGCAAGAAAAAAACAGTTAACAGGAGGGAATAAGAATATAGCAATCAGAGAAATGTAGACCTGGGAAGGACCTCAAGAGGTCTTCTAGTCCACCCACCTGCAAATATACCTAGACCATCCCTGACAGGTGTTTGTCTACCCTGTTCATAAAAACCTCCAAAGATGAGGATTCCACAACCTCTCTAATATCTAACCATAATTTCTCCTGCTGAAGATTAAATTAATTACTTCTTGCCCTATCTTCAGTGAACATTGAGAACAGTTGATCACCAGCCTCTTTATAACAGCCCTTAACATATCTAAAGACTGTTATCAGGTTACCCCTTAGTCTTCTTTTCTCTTTACTAAGCATACCTAGTGCTTTCAACCATTCCTCATAGGTCAGGTGATCATTTTTGGTGCTTTCCTCTGGACTTCCTCCAATATGTCCACATCTTTCCTAAACGTGGCACCCAAAAATGGACACAGGACTCAAGCTGAGGCCTCACCAGTGCTGAATACAGCGGGTCAGTTACCTCTGATGTCTTACATATGACATTCATGTTAATACACCCA
Organism: Caretta caretta; assembly: GCF_965140235.1. Taxonomy (NCBI): domain Eukaryota; kingdom Metazoa; phylum Chordata; order Testudines; family Cheloniidae; genus Caretta; species Caretta caretta. The sequence goes on from NC_134206.1 coordinate 215,947,779, forward strand.
AAAATGATATTAGACTTTTTTATAACTCCATTACATTGGGGGTTCATATTCAGTCTGTGATCCACTATAAACTCCAGATCCTTTTCAGCAGTATCACGGCCTAGCCAGCTGTTCTCCATTCTGTAGTTGTGGATTTAATTTTTCTTTCCTAAGTGCAGTACTTTGCACTTTTCTTTAGTGATTTTCATCTTGTTGATTTCAGACCAATTCTCTAATTTGTCAAGATCATTTTTCATACTAAACCTGCCCTCAAACGTGCTAGCAACTCCTCCCAGCTTGGTGTTATCCACAAATTTTATAAGCATGCTTTTTACTCCATTAGCTACGTCTCTAATGCAAATATTGAATATACTGGACCCAGGACCAGGACTACTACTCTTTACGTAAGGTCTTTCAACCAGTTTTGTACCCAGCTTATATTAATTTCATATACACCACATTACCTTAGCTTACTTATGATAATGTCATGTGGGACTGTGTCTAAAGACTTACTAAAATCAAGATATGTAATATCTACACTTTCCCTTCTATCCACTAGATCAGTAGCCATGTCAAAGAAGGAAATTAAGTTGGTTTGGAATGATATTCTCTTGATCAATCTATGTTATCTATTAAGTATCACCCTATTATACTCTAGGTGCTTACAAATTGATTGTTTCATAATTTTTTCCAGTATCTTTCCAGGTATCAAAGTTAGGCTGCCTGTTCTATAATTCCCCAGGCCCTCTTTGTTCCCCCTTTTTAAGATCAGTACTATGTTTGCCCTTCTCCAGTCCTCTGAACTTCCCCAGAGTTCTCAAAGATATTTCCTAATGGTGCCAAGAGTGCTTCAGCTAGTTCCTTAAGTACTCTAGCGTGAATTTCCTCAGGCCCTGCTCACTTGAACACATGTAACTTATCTAACTATTATTTATCCTGTTTTTTCCCTGTTTTGGCTTCTGTTTCTTCCCCCACACTGTTAATATTAATTTTGCTTAAATATTTGGTATAATTACCTATTTAGTGAAGACAGAAGCAAGATAGGCATTAAACACCTCAGCCTTCTTGATATCATCTGCTATTAGCTGTCCTTTGTGCTAAGTTGAGGACCTACACTTTCCTTCATCTTTCTCTTGCGCCTAATGTATTTAGAGAAACCCTTTTTATTACCTTTTATGTTCTTTGCTAGGTATAACTCATTTTGTGCCTTGACCTTTCTGTTTTTATTCCTTCATCCTTGTGCCATTCTTTTGTACTCATCCTTCACAGTTTGTCCATGTTCCATTTTTCATAGGATTTATTTTTGATATTCAGTTTGTCAAAGAGCTCTTGGTGGGGCTATATTTGCTTCTTCCTATCTTTCCTTCTGTAACGGGGTCTACAAAACCCATACTGAGAACAGGCAGAAGGGGGAGGGGAGCTTCTCCTTCCTATGGGGAAACAGCCTGATCATACACCCATGCAGCTGCCACAATTGCCAGTCATAGATGCAGGGACCCACGGCTGCATACAATAGGGAAAACAGGGCCTGCTATAAAAGGAGAGAGCTCACAGAAGGAAGGGAGGCAGAAAGGCCTGGGACAGCAAAGGAGTAACACCGCTGCAGCAGGCTGCCTCCAGAAATGCAACCCAACGGGACTGAAGCAGATCATTCTGCCCAATTAGAGGCCAGGGGTCAAGAATTTTCCTGAGTAGGGGCTAACCAAAGTAGGTCAGTCAAGGGGCAATAGAGATCCCATGAAAGACCACAGCAAGGACTGGTGACACCTTAATTTCATGATAATTTGTTGTTGTACTTTTAATATTGTCCCTTTGAGAAACTGCCAGCTTTCCTAGACTCCCTTTTCCCTTAGATTTTCTTCCATTGGGATCTTACCTACCAGTTCTCTGAATTTGTTAAACTTGACTTTTTTAAAATCCATTGTCCTTAATCTGTTCTTTAGAATCCTGAAATCTATCATAACATACTCCATACACATGTGTATTTGCTCCTATGAACCTATTGTAATCCCTCTCCACCCCCAGACCTTGGCTGGAGAGTCGAGAGGCCTGCTCTTCTCCTGGCTCCTCCTGATAGAAAACAAAGAAGAGCTGGTGGAATAGCTTTGTCTGTCCAAACAGCCAATAGAAGATTTTTCAGTGAAAAGAGGATTGTGGAAAATGAGATTTGGCTTCATTTCGTGTCTTACTTTAGGATTTTTTTTCTAGAAGGCAAATGACCTCACACTGCCTCGTCTCTCCCCAGCATTAGAGCCATAACTGAACCCTACATTCAATTAAAAGGCACCTGGTGCAAGGCAAATCACCAATGTCACCAGCACTTTACATATTCAAGGTACATTGATTACTGTAGTACAAAAAAACCCCTGTACATCGCTCCGGGCATTTTTCTCTGTCTCAGAAGTGATCTAGGGGAGGTATTGTCCTCTAGACAGGAGAGTGAATAGAGATTAACCAACAAAGAAAGCTGTCACAATTTCTACAGGAAACACTTGTGAAGGAAATGAAGAATGCGATCAGGTTGGCTAATGGAGTTGATCAACCATGAGTAGGGCCCTACCAAATTCACGGTCCATTTTGTTCAATTTCACAGTCATAGGATTTTAAAAATCATAAATTTCATGATTTCAGCTATTTTAGTCTGAAATTTCACAATGGTGTAATTGTAGGGGCCCTGACCCCAAAAGGAGTTGTGTGTGTGTGTGTGTGTGTGTGTGTATGGGGGGAAGTCACAAGGTTATTGTAGGGGGGGTTGCAGTACTGCTACCTTTGCTACCTTTACTTCTGCGCTGCTGCTGGCTGCGGCGCTGCCTTCAGAGCTGGGCAGCTGGAGAGCGGCGGCTGGTGGCCGGGAGCCCAGCTCTGAAGGCAGCGCCGCCAGCAGCAGCGCAGAAGTAAAGGTAGCAGTACTGCAACCCCCCCTACAATAACCTTGTGACCCCCAGCGCAGAAGTAAGCACAGTATGGTATTACTTCTGCGCCGCTGCCTGCAGAGCTGGACCCTCAGTCAGCAGCTGACACTCTCCAGCCACCCAGCTCTGAAGGCAACAGCGCAGAAGGAAGGGTGGCATGGTACGGTATTGCCACCAATACTTGTGCCCTGCTGCTGGCGGGGCACTGCCTTCAGAGCTGGGCACCCGGGTAACAGCCACTGCTCTGCGGCCACCCAGCTCGGTAGCAGTGCAGAAGTAAGGGTGGCAATACCGTAACCCACTTAAAATAAGCTTGCGACCCCCCTGCAACTCCCTTTTGGGTCAGGATCCCCAGTTTAAGAAATGCTGGTATTCCCTGTGAAATCTGTGTAGGATAGGGTAAAAGCACACAAAAGACCAGATTTCATGTGTTGGGGGGAGACTAGATTTCATGGTCTTTGACGTGGTTTTCCTGGCCATGAATTTGGTAGGGCCCTAACCATGAGGCTACCTCAGGACATCGGGACCTGTTAACCACATCACTATACCTGATATCCAGACAGTTGTGAAATGAGCAAAAACCTGATGTACATACACCCATGAAATGAGCAGGGAAAGGAATGAACTGGCTTTGTCTTTGTATAGGATTTCATAAGCCCCCTGGCAACTTCTAACAGGACAGGATTATCAAGTGACAAGACTGACAGACCATGGATGTGGGTGAATCCCACAGCTTTCTCCACTTACTAGTAAATTCCAGACACAACTAGAATCTTCTCATTTCAATGAAGTGAATTGACAGTGCTATGACAGAAAGAAACCCAAGCTTCAATAAAAAGGAGTGCAATATGTCATCACTGAAATGTATTTTTTAAAATTTTATCGGGGCCCAAATCAGGAGCTGATGGTGCAAGTCAAGGCTGAGATGTATTGATCAAAAGCTATAGTTGATGAAATACCAAAAGTGGAGGGGAAGCGGGTGCTGCAGGTCAAGAATGGAGTGCATTGGCACAACTGAGGGCAGTAGAAATTTAAGAAAAACGAAGAGTAGAGAGGAGGTTTGTCATGGCTGAGGTGCACTGGCAGTAAAGTGAAAAGTTTGCACAGCATGTGATGCACTACTCCTGACTCTAGCCAATGTAATTATTTCCTCACATTCATAAATACCAAATTTACTGATGATTTTTTTTAATAATGGCCACTCTGCTTCATCACAATTGTTTTGTTATTGTTAAAATTATTTGTTTTTGTCATATGTTTAAGTTACAAACATTTTTGCCTAAAAAAATAAGGTAGTACTAGAGATATAACTAGAATGACTTACTTCATTCTAGTTTTATTCTACATTTTATTCTGTCATAGGTTTGCAGTAAAGAATCATCATAGAATCCTAGAATATCAGGGTTGGAAGGGACCTCAGGAGGTCATCTAGTCCAATCCCCTGCTCAAAGCAGGACCAATTCCCAACTAAATCATCCCAGCCAGGGCTTTGTCAAGCCGGGCCTTAAAAACCTCAAAGGAAGGAGATTCCACCACTTCCATAGGTAATCCATTCCAGTGCTTCACCACTCTCCTAGTGAAATAATTTTTCCTAATATCCAACCTAAACCTCCCCCACTGCAACTTGAGACTCCTTGTTCTGTCATCTGCTACCACTGAGAACAGCCTAGATCCATCCTCTTTGGAACCCCCTTTCAGGTAGTTGAAAGCAGCTATCAAATCCCCCCTCATTCTTCTCTTCTGCAGACTAAATAATCCCTGTTCCCTCAGCCTCTCCTCATAAATCATGTGTTCCAGTCCCCGAATCATTTTTTTGCCCTCCGCTGGACGCTTTCCAATTTTTCCACATCCTTCTTGTAGTGTGGGGCCCAAAACTGGACACAGTACTCCAGATGAGGCCTCACCAATGTCGAATAGAGGGGAATGATCACGTCCCTCGATCTGCTAGCAATGCTCCTACTTATACAGCCCAAAATGCTGTTAGCCTTCTTGGCAACAAGGGCACACTGTTGACTCATATCCAGCTTCTCACCCACTGTAACCCTTATGTCCTTTTCTGCAGAACTGCTGCCCAGCCACTTGGTCCCTAGTCTGTAGCAGTGCATGGGATTCTTCCGTCCCAAGTGCAGGACTCTGTATTTGTCTTTGTTGAACCCCATGGGATTACTTTTGGCCCAATCCTCTAATTACTCTAGGTCCCTCTGTGTCCTATCCCTACCCTCCAGCATATCTACCACTCCTCCCTGTTTAGTGTCATCTGCAAACTTGCTGAGGGTGCAATCCACGCCATCCTCCAGATCATTAATGAAGATATTGAACAAAACAGGCCCCAGGACTGACCCTTGGGGCACTCCGCTTGATACTGGCTGCCAGCTAGACATGGAGCCATTTATCACTACCCGTTGAGCCCGACGATCTAGCCAGCTTTCTATCCACCTTATAGTCCATTCATCTACCCATAGTTCTTTAACTTGCTGGCAAGAATACTGTGGGAGACCATATCAAAAGCTTTGCTAAAGTCAAGGAATAACACGTCCACTGCTTTCCCCTCATCCACAGAGCCAGTTATCTCATCATAGAAGGCAATTATATTAGTCAGGCATGACTTGCCCTTGGTGAATCCATGCTGACTGTTCCTGATCACTTTCCTCTCCTCTAAGTGCTTCAGAATTGATTCCTTGAGGACCTGCTTCATGATTTTTCCAGGGACTGGAAAAGTAGTAACAGTCCTCACCATTTTGCATCAATTTGTCCTTTGAACGGATTATGCACTTGTTTCCATCAAAAGAAAATACATACATGAATTGGTCAGAGTTCTGTGTTCCTGGGTGTGATGAAATTTAAGATTGGAGTCTTCTGACTAACAAATCATTCTGAAACCTATAAAGATCTTTGCTTGCCGCTGATACACCACTGTCTATATCATTCTGTTCATTTTCACCCTGTAGCTCCGTTGGCATTGAAGTTTTCAAAATATCTTAGGGCTGAATGTTGAAAAGGAATTAGATGTTGTAGTGTCAGTGCTCAGTGTCACAACACCTAACTTTTAGGTGCCTGAAAAAATCATTGTGATCCACAAGGCCTGAGTTAAGTACCTTGGCTCTCCATAGAATGAATGGGGAGAGAGAGGGTGCCTGAGACTGTGATGCACAAAAGCCACCATGCTAGTCAGGGAACTGCCTAAGTTAGCAAATGGGAAATACTGACAAGAGGGTTGTGTGCTATGTCCCACCCCCTCAGAGTTTGGTTCCTTATGCCACTTTAGCATGAACACATGGGGGATTGGGACTTCCCTCATAACCATTACAAGTCCCCTGTCCACCTGAGGGGAAGAAAGGATTTCAACAGGGATCTATCACTCAGGAGTACTCTAACCATTGGGGCCATGGGATATTCTGAAGTCAGGCTCCCTAAGTCTCTCGAGTTGAAGCTGTTGTACTCAAGATAAATAACTAAACAGTCATTAGAGTAGGGGGATGGGAGCCTGGCCTCCCACATCTCTGAGTGCTCTAACCAACTCTAGAGCCATTCTCTAACCCTGATAGTCTATGATCCTATGATGATTCGCTAATACTTTTCTATTAAAATAAAAGAGTTGGTCTGAGTGTAAAACCCAGAGTGTATTGCTCTTCCCTGGCCTCCAGACTGATGAAGATAGAAAACAAGGAAGAGCCGGTAGAGTCTAGTTATTCTTCTTTTTATATGAACGGTTGAATATCCCAAACTATACATAGCAGGTTTGTCAGGATGCTATTTATTATTGATTTGGGTATAGTACATACATGTTTATGGTGAAAAAATACCAGAATACAAATTGAACTGATATAAATGGTGTTGAAGTTATTCTGGATTAAACCATGCAGAGGCATGTGATAAAGGTTACCAGAAGGTTGGACCAAGTGATGATTTTTAAACTGTGTTGGGAAGAGGTAACTGTCCATATAGTAAGTGGATATGAACCACAGTTGGGAGAGCATCAAAAGGTAAAGGAGGAGTTTTCTGATTACTTGTTATGTCTTACTGGAAACATACCACCCAATGAGAATTATCAGAGCAGATCTAAATGCACATGTTGGAACTGCAAAGACTGTAGATGAAACACTCCACGGGGGGCAAGGCATTGGAACCAGAAACTCCAAGGGAGCAGTGGTCCTACATACTTGTCTGGCACTGGATGTAGTGATTGCAACCATGCACTTTCAGAAGAGGGAAAGCCACCTCATAACTCCTGCCAGTGGAGGACACAAGTCCGAAACTGATTTCTTTTCAGCAAAGAAAAGTGATAGATAACCAATAATCAAGAATAAGATAATACCCAGTGAGAGATTTGTGAACCAGCACAGACTTCTTCTTATGGACTTCAGAATGCAGAGATCTTGGAAACATCTGAACTCCTGGGTGCTGGTAAGGCCTAAGTGGTAGAAATTTAAAGATGGGAATGAAAAAAATCTTTAAACAAGAAGTAATATGTTTTCGTGATTACACAGAGGAATGGGTGGAGGATAACTGGTACAAATTAAAGTTAATATTACTGAAAATGGTACACGAAGTCTTAGGACCATAAATGTCTCCCCCTTACTCTCACAGAGATTGTGGAGCACACAGCAAGCAGCAATAACAATGGGAATATTTGCAAAAAGAAAAGGAGTACTAGTGGCACCTTAGAGACTAACCAATTTAAATTGGTTAGTCTCTAAGGTGCCACTAGTACTCCTTTTCTTTTTGCGAATACAGACTAACACGGCTGCTACTCTGAAATGGGAATATTGGTTTCGCTGAAGTCTAACCTACTCAGTAAACTGTGCCAGCGAGCTTTTAAATGTCCAAATGCACCATTCTGCACTTGCTGAGCCTATAGTTGAACTGCTCCTGACTACTGTCCAGGCTGCCTATGTATGGCTTCATGAGCCATGGCATTAAGGGGAGGTTGGGTCCCCAAGGATAACTATAGGCATTTCAACATCCCCAATGGTAATTTTCTGGTCTGGGAAGTAAGTTCCTTCCTGCAGCTGTTCAAACAGACCAGAGTTCCTGAAGATGCGAGCGTCATGCACCTTTCCTGGCCATCCCATGTTGATGTCGGTGAAACGTCCCTTGTGATCCACCAGTGCTTGCAGCACCATTGAAAAGTACCCCTTGTGGTTTACGTACTGGCTGCTAAGGTGGTCCAGTCCCAAGATAGGGATATGTGTTCCATCTATCACCCTACCACAATTGGGGAATCACATTGCAGCAAAGCTATCCACAATGACCTGCGCATTTCCCAGAGTCACTACCCTTGATAGCAGCAGCTCAGTGATTGCGTAGGCTACTTGGATCACAGCAGCCCCCACAGTAGATTTATCCACTCCAAATTGGTTCCCGACTGACCGGTAGCTGTCTGGCGTTACAAGCTTCCACTGGGCTATCACCACTCTCTTCTCAACTGTGAGGCCTGCTCTCATCTTGGTATTATTGCGCTTCAGGGCAGGGGAAAGCAAGTCACAAGTTTCATGAAAGTGCCCTTACACCCGCAAAAGTTTCGCAGCCACTGGGAATCATCCCAGACCTGCAACACTATGTGGTCCCACCAGTCTGTGCTTGTTTCCTGGGCCCAGAATCGGCATTCCAGAGCATGAACCTGTCCCATTACCACCATGATGTCCAAATTGCCAGAGCCCGTACTTTGAGAGAAGTCTGTGTCCATGTCCTCATTACTATCGTGATCGTGCTGTCGTCACCTCCTCGCCTGCTTTTGCAGGTTCTGCACATATTGCAGGATAATGCGAGGTGTTTGCAATACTCACAACAGCATTGGTGAGCTGAGCGGGCTCCATGCTTGCCATGGTATGGTGTCTGCAGGAGAGAAGGAGAGCAGAGTTGCAGCGGAAGTGGTGGATGACGACGGATGTCACGAGAATAGATATTTATACAGAGCAACGAGAGAACCTGCGATGTGGATTCATGGCACCAGGAGAGCAGAGTTGCAGCGGAAGTGGTGGATGATGACGGTTAACAGTTCTACTGCACCATCTGCTGACAGCAGTATGGCATCTGCACAGAAAAAAGGCGCGAAACGATTGTCTGCCGTTGCTTTCACGGAGGGAGGGGCGACTGACGACATGTACTCCAAACCATCCACGACAATGTTTTTGCCCCATCAGGCACTGGGAGCTCAACCCAGAATTCCAAAGGGCAGTGGCAACTGCGGGAACTGTGGGATAGCTACCTACAGTGCAATGCTCCGAAAGTCAAAGCCAGCCACGGTAGTGAGGACGCACTCCACCGATTTAATGCACTTAGTGTGGACATATGCAATCGACTGTATAAAATCGATTTCTAAAAATTGACTTCTATAATATTGACCTAATTTCGTAATATCAGGGGGTAGCCATGTTAGTCTGTATCCACAAAAACAACAAGGATTCTGGTGGCACCTTAAAGACTAACAGATTTATTTGAGCATAAGCTTTCTTATGTGTCTGTTTGTGTCTGTTTGTTTGCGTTAGGGAAGCCTGGCTGTTTAAAAATAGCGAGAGCTTCGCGAACCAGCTGAGCGGCGGCGAACCAGCTGAGCAGCGGGGGACAGCAGAGCAGCTCACAGCAGGAGTTTGCCTGGGACTGGTAAGTATCCGAGTGTGTGTTTGTGTGCTTGCTGAGGAAGTATCCGAGCGTGTGTTTGCTGGGAGGGCAGTGTGAGAGCCTGAGTGAGTGTCTGATTGGCTGCTAGCCTGCAGGGAGCGGGCATTAGGGTGTCTGTTTGTTTGCGTCAGGGAAGCCTGGCTGTTTAAAAATAGCCAGAGCTTCGCGAACCAGCTGAGCGGCGGCGAACTAGTTGAGCAGCGGGGAACAGCAGAGCAGCTCACAGCAGGAGTTTGCCTGGGAGTTCGCCTGGAGTGAGCCCAGTGAGGCTTACGTCTTGCAAACTGCTCTGAGGAAGCTCATAGTAGGAAGGTGATATGGAAGGGGGGGGTTCAGCTGTTGTGACCTGCACTGGATGTGCCATGTTTGTCTTTCTTCCACAGGACAGAAGCAACTTTGTCTGTACAAAGTGCAAGCTGGTCTCCATATTGGAAGAGAAGATTGAAGGTCTGGAGCAACAGATAACAACCCTGCGTTGCATACGAGAAACTGAGGATTATCTGGACAAAACTCAGGATAGGCTTCTAGGGGCACAAAGCTCTAAAGATATAGAGCAGGTTGCACAGAGAAGCCAAGAGGCCAGTGAAGAAGCTTGGCAACATGTGACCTCCAGAAGAGGTAAGCGGAATGTCCGGGTTCCAGTAACACAGACACAGGTAACTAACCGCTTTCATGTTCTCTCCACAGGTACCGTTGCGGAGAGTGGACCAGATGATATGTCTGGGGCGAGAAAGCAGAAGGAGACTCCGCTGGTTGGAAGGCATGAGATGCAATGTCCTGAGGTTGGGGGTTCCACGACCACCACTCCCAAGAGGAGAAGGCGGGTGGTGGTGGTCAGGGACTCTCTCCTCCTGGGGACTGAGTCATCTATCTGCCGCCCTGACCGGGAAATCCGAGAAGTCTGTTGCTTGCCAGGGGCTAAGATTCGCGATGTGACGGAGAGACTGCCGAGACTCATCAAGCCCTCGGATTGCTACCCCTTCCTGCTTCTCCACGTGGGCACCAATGATACTGCCAAGAATGACCTTGAGCGGATCACTGCGGACTACGTGGCTCTGGGAAGAAGGATAAAGGAGTTGGAGGCGCAAGTGGTGTTCTCGTCCATCCTCCCCGTGGAAGGAAAAGGCCTGGGTAGGGACCGTCGAATCGTGGAAGTCAACGAATGGCTACGCAGGTGGTGTCGGAGAGAAGGCTTTGGATTCTTTGACCATGGGATGGTGTTCCATGAAGGAGGAGTGCTGGGCAGAGACGGGCTCCATCTTACGAAGAGAGGGAAGAGCATCTTTGCCAGCAGGCTGGCTAACCTAGTGAGGAGGGCTTTAAACTAGGTTCACCGGGGGAAGGAGACCAAAGCCCTGAGGTAAGTGGGAAAGTGGGATACCGGGAGGAAGCACAGGCAGGAATGTCTGTGAGGGGAGGGCTCCTGCCTCATACTGGGAATGAGGGGCGATCAACAGGTTATCTCAAGTGCTTATATACAAATGCACAAAGCCTTGGAAACAAGCAGGGAGAACTGGAGGTCCTGGTGATGTCAAGGAACTATGACGTGATCAGAATAACAGAGACTTGGTGGGATAACTCACATGACTGGAGTACTGTCATGGATGGTTATAAACTGTTCAGGAAGGACAGGCAGGGCAGAAAAGGTGGGGGAGTAGCACTGTATGTAAGGGAGCAGTATGACTGCTCAGAGCTCCGGTACGAAACTTCAGAAAAACCTGAGTGTCTCTGGATTAAGTTTAGAAGTGTGTGCAACAAGAGTGATGTAGTGGTGGGAGTCTGCTATAGACCACCGGAATAGGGGGATGAGGTAGATGAGGCTTTCTTCCGGCAGCTCACGGAAGCTACTAGATCGCACGCCCTGGTTCTCATGGGTGACTTTAATTTTCCTGATATCTGCTGGGAGAGCAATACAGCGGTGCATAGACAATCCAGGAAGTTTTTGGAAAGCGTAGGGGACAATTTCCTGGCGCAAGTGCTAGAGGAGCCAACTAGGGGGGGCGCTTTTCTTGACCTGCTGCTCACAAACCGGGTAGAATTAGTGGGGGAAGCAAAAGTGGATGGGAATCTGGGAGGCAGTGACCATGAGTTGGTTGAGTTCAGGATCCTGACGCAGGTAAGAAAGGTAAGCAGCAGGATACGGACCCTGGACTTCAGGAAAGCAGACTTCGACTCCCTCAGGGAACGGATGGCCAGGATCCCCTGGGGGACTAACTTGAAGAGGAAAGGAGTCCAGGAGAGCTGGCTGTATTTCAAGGAATCCCTGTTGAGGTTACAGGGACAAACCATCCCAATGAGTCGAAAGAATAGTAAATATGGCAGGCGACCAGCTTGGCTTAATGGTGAAATCCTAGCGGATCTTAAACATAAAAAAGAGGCTTACAAGAAGTGGAAGATTGGACATATGACCAGGGAAGAGTATAAAAATATTGCTCGGGCATGTAAGAATGATATCAGGAGGGCCAAATCGCACCTGGAGCTCCAGCTAGCTAGAGATGTTAAGAGTAACAAGAAGGGTTTCTTCAGGTATGTTGGCAACAAGAAGAAAGCCAAGGAAAGTGTGGGCCCCTTACTGAATGAGGGAGGCAACCTAGTGACAGAGGATGTGGAAAAAGCTAATGTACTCAATGCTTTTTTTGCCTCTGTTTTCACTAACAAGGTCAGCTCCCAGACTGCTGCGCTGGGCATCACAAAATGGGGAAGAGATGGCCAGCCCTCTGTGGAGATAGAGGTGGTTAGGGACTATTTAGAAAAGCTGGATGTGCACAAGTCCATGGGGCCGGACGAGTTGCATCCGAGAGTGCTGAAGGAATTGGCGGCTGTGATTGCAGAGCCATTGGCCATTATCTTTGAAAACTCGTGGCGAACCGGGGAAGTCCCGGATGACTGGAAAAAGGCTAATGTAGTGCCAATCTTTAAAAAAGGGAAGAAGGAGGATCCTGGGAACTACAGGCCAGTCAGCCTCACCTCAGTCCCTGGAAAAATCATGGAGCAGGTCCTCAAAGAATCAATCCTGAAGCACTTGCATGAGAGGAAAGTGATCAGGAACAGCCAGCATGGATTCACCAAGGGAAGGTCATGCCTGACTCATCTAATCACCTTTTATGATGAGATTACTGGTTCTGTGGATGAAGGGAAAGCAGTGGATGTATTGTTTCTTGATTTTAGCAAAGCTTTTGACACGGTCTCCCACAGTATTCTTGTCAGCAAGTTAAGGAAGTATGGGCTGGATGAATTCACTATAAGGTGAGTAGAAAGCTGGCTAGATTGTCGGGCTCATCGGGTAGTGATCAATGGCTCCATGTCTAGTTGGCAGCCGGTATCAAGTGGAGTGCCCCAAGGGTCGGTCCTGGGGCCGGTTTTGTTCAATATCTTCATAAATGATCTGGAGGATGGTGTGGATTGCACTCTCAGCAAATTTGCGGATGATACTAAACTGGGAGGAGTGGTAGATACGCTGGAGGGGAGGGATAGGATACAGAAGGACCTAGACAAATTGGAGGATTGGGCCAAAAGAAATCTGATGAGGTTCAATAAGGATAAGTGCAGGGTCCTGCACTTAGGACGGAAGAACCCAATGCACAGCTACAGACTAGGGACCGAATGGCTAGGCAGCAGTTCTGCGGAAAAGGACCTAGGGGTGACAGTGGACGAGAAGCTGGATATGAGTCAGCAGTGTGCCCTTGTTGCCAAGAAGGCCAATGGCATTTTGGGATGTATAAGTAGGGGCATAGCGAGCAGATCGAGGGACGTGATTGTTCCCCTCTATTCGACATTGGTGAGGCCTCATCTGGAGTACTGTGTCCAGTTTTGGGCCCCACACTTCAAGAAGGATGTGGATAAATTGGAAAGAGTCTAGTGGAGGGCAACAAAAATGATTAGGGGACTGGAACACATGACTTATGAGGAGAGGCTGAGGGAACTGTGGATGTTTAGTCTACGGAAGAGAAGAATGAGGGGGGATTTGATAGCTGCTTTCAACTACCTGAAAGGGGGTTCCAAAGAGGACGGCTCTAGACTGTTCTCAATGGTAGCAGATGACAGAACGAGGAGTAATGGTCTCAAGCTGCAGTGGGGGAGGTTTAGATTGGATATTAGGAAAAACTTTTTCACTAAGAGGGTGGTGAAACACTGGAATGCGTTACCTAGGGAGGTGGTAGAATCTCCTTCCTTAGAGGTTTTTAAGGTCAGGCTTGACAAAGCCCTGGCTGGGATGATTTAACTGGGAATTGGTCCTGCTTCAAGCAGGGGGTTGGACTAGATGACCTTCTGGGGTCCCTTCCAACCCTGATATTCTATGATTCTATGATTCTTTCATGGGTAAAAACCTCACTTCTTCAGATGCATGGAGTGAAGATTACAGATGCAGATATAAATATACTGACACATGAAGAGAAGGGAGTACCTCACAAGTGGAGATCCAGTGTTGACAGGACCAATTAGATCAGGGTGGATGTAGTCCACTCCCAATAATAGATGAGGAGGTGTCAATTCCAGGAGCGGCAAAGCTGCTTTTGTAAGGAGCCAGCCACTCCCAGGCCCTGTTCAAGCCCAAACTGATGGTGTTAAATTTGGAAATGAATTTTAGTTCTGCTGTTTCTCTTTGAAGTCTGTTTCTGAAGTTTTTTTGTTCAAGTACAGCTACTTTCAAATCTGTTATAGAATGTCCAGGAAGACTGAAGTGTTTTCCTTCTGGTTTTTGTATGTTACCATTCCTGATGTCCGATTTGTGTCCATTTATTCTTTTATGTAGGGACTGTACAGTTTGGCCAATCTACATGGCAGAGGGGCATTGCTGGCACATGATGGCATATATAACATTAGTAGACGTGCTAGTGAATGAGCCTCGGATGGTGTGGCTGATGTGGTTGGGTCCTCTGATGGTGTCGCTAGAGTAGATATGGGGACAGAGTCGGAAACGTGGTTTGCTACATTGATTGGTTCCTGGGTTAGTGTTTCTGTGGTGTGGTGTGTAGTTGTTGGTGAGTATTTGCTTCAGCTTGGGGGGCTGTCTGTAAGCGAGGACTGGCCTGCCTCCCAAGCTCTGGGAGAGTAAGGGATCGTTTTCCAGGATAGGTTGTAGACCATTGATAATGTGCTGGAGAGGTTTTACCTGGGGATGTACTTGATAGCCAGTGGAGTTCTGTTATTTTCCTTGTTATTTTCCATGTTCTGTAGTAGGTGATTTCTGGGTACCTGTCTCACTCTGTCAGTCTGTTTCCTCACTTCCCCAGGTAGGTATTGTCGTTTTAAGAATGCTTGATAAAGATCTTGTAGGTGTTTGTCTCTGTCTGAGGGATTGGAGCAATTTCGGTTGTATTTTAGGGCTTGCCTATAGACAGTGGATCATGTGATGTGTCCTTGATGGAAGCTGGAGGCATGTAGGTAAGTATAGCAGTCAGTAGATTTCCAGTATAGGGTGGTGTTTATGTGACCATCACTTATTTGCACTGTAGTGTCCAGGAAGTGGATCTCTTGTGTGGACTGGTCCAGGCTGAGGTTGATGGTGGGGTGGAAATTGTTGAAATCCAGGTGTAATTCTTCAAGGGCCTCCTTCCCGTGGGTCCATATGATGAAGATGTCATCAATGTAGCGCAAGTAGAGGAGGGGTCCTAGGGGACAAGAGCTGAGGAAGCGTTGTTCTAAGTCAGCCATAAAAATGTTGGCATACTGTGGGGCCATGCGGGGACCCACAGCAGTGCCGCTGACTTGAAGGTATAAGTTGTCCCCAAATCTGAAATGGTTGTGGGTGAGGACAAAGTCACAAAACTCAGCCACCAGGTGTGCCGTGGCCTCATCAGGGATACTTTTCTTGACAGCTTGTAGTCCATCCTTATGTGGAATATTGGTATAAAGAGCTTCTACATGTATGGTTGTCATAAATATAAAGGGAAGGGTAAACCCCTTTGAAATCCCTCCTGGCCAGGGGAAAGCTCCTCTCACCTGTAAAGGGTTAAGAAGCTAAAGGTAACCTCGCTGGCACCTGACCAAAATGACCAATGAGGAGACAAGATACTTTCAAAAGCTGGGAGGAGGGAGGGAAACAAAGGGTCTGTGTCTGTCTATATGCTGGTCTTTGTCGGGGATAGACCAGGAATGGAGTCTTAGAACTTTTAGTAAGTAATCTAGCTAGGTATGTGTTAGATTATGATTTCTTTAAATGGCTGAGAAAAGAATTGTGCTGAATAGAATAACTATTTCTGTCTGTGTATCTTTTTTGTAACTTAAAGTTTTGCCTAGAGGGGTTCTCTATGTTTTTGAATCTAATTACCCTGTAAGATATCTACCATCCTGATTTTACAGGGGGGATTTCTTTATTTCTATTTACTTCTATTTTTATTAAAAGTCTTCTTGTAAGAAAATTGAATGCTTTTTCATTGTTCTCAGATCCAAGGGTTTGGGTCTGTGGTCACCTATGCAAATTGGTGAGGCTTTTTATCCAACATTTCCCAGGAAAGGGGGGGTGCAAGTGTTGGGAGGATTATTCATTGTTCTTAAGATCCAAGGGTCTGGGTCTGTAGTCACCTAGGCAAATTGGTGAGGCTTTTTACCAAACCTTGTCCAGGAAGTGGGGTGCAAGGTTTTGGGAAGTATTTTGGGGGGAAGGACGCGTCCAAACAGCTCTTCCCCAGTAACCAGTATTAGTTTGGTGGTGGTAGCGGCCAGTCCAAGGACAACGGGTGGAATATTTTGTACCTTGGGGAAGTTTTGACCTAAGCTGGTAAAGATAAGCTTAGGAGGTTTTTCATGCAGGTCCCCACATCTGTACCCTAGAGTTCAGAGTGGGGGAGGAACCTTGACAATGGTCACCAGGACGGTGTTTTCAGGAAGATCACCAATGCCTTGTAATTTCCTTAGAAAGTTGGTGGTGTCTCGAAGATAGCTAGGAATGCTGGTAGCGTAGGGTCTGAGGAGAGAGTCCAAATAGCCAGATAATCCTGCTGTAAGAGTGACGATGCTTGAGATGATGTGGTGTCCAGGGTTTCCAGATCTATGGATCTTGGGTAGCAGATAGAATACCCCTAGTCAGGGCTCTGGGGTTGTGTCCATGTAGATTTGTTCCTGAGCTGTAGCAGGGAGTTTCTTGAGCAGATGGTGTAGTTTCTTTTGGTACTCCTCAGTGGGGTCAGAGCATAGTGGCCTGTAGTACTTAGTGGGGTTAATGGGAAGCAGAGTGTGTATGAAAAGTGAGGAGTAAGGGACACAGTCTGAAGGACAACAGAGAGGGAGATCTCATTTGTACAGGGGAAAGTGGAGGATAGATACTGATAGAAGGAATCTCCTATTTCCGTATGGATGTTGATAGTTGACTATAATTATTTTCTTGCCAGGGTCAGATCTCCACCTCCTGAGGTAAACCCTGGAGAAGGCCACACAGTCAGGAGATCTCCAGGAGGATCCATCCAGCATTTCCTCCCTGCTTGTGGTCCTGGAGGCAATTTTGTAGTGTAGATATACCCTTAGATGCTGCTGGAGTACAGCATCAAACTCAGCCATCAGCTCCACAATGTTAAGGAAGTTTCCATTGTTTGGCACGTACAGCTGATGTGAAGTGCCACGCAGTGCTAGGTTTTGGGTAGCAAGCATTCTCACAATGGCAATGAGCCTTTTCAGAACATTTTGCCAGTAAAGAGACTCTGATGCAATCTTCTCTTGATGCTAATCATCCATGGTGGCCTTTAACCTTAGTCTCATCTCAAGCTCTTTCCACTGATAGAATGCTCTCTGGTGATTTGCTGCCTTCTCTCATGGCATGCCAGATTTCTAGCCAGATTTTTCCAGTCCTTTGTTCCTGTAGAACCTAATGTGGCTGGAACATTAGACTAGAAGAGTTTGCAACAAAAACAGTATGCAGCATTCTGGGGTTTTGAGTACATAAGCCATGGCCTCTCCACTTTGTCACCATTGGGGATTTCACGCCAGTAATGTGTTGGATGGAAACTTCTATTTTCATTGTCTTTGGGGAACATGAAGTTTTTCACTTGCTGCAGCCCATGCAGTACAAGGAAGTCCCTCAGGCTACTGCTGAAGTGGGTCTACAGTCCTGGATCATCTAGACTTAAGGAACTAAACTCAGCAGCTGCTGTTTCTTGCGCCTCCACCACACTCTTCTCTGATCTACACTTTTCTTCAGGAATGTGCATGGTTACATCCCTTTGAGATGGAGATATGGGTGCTGCAGTAGCTGCCAGGTCACCTGCACTCTGACGAACTGGAAGATCAGGCATCTCCTCACCACTCACATCCTCACTGGGGCCAGAAGGCTCACTGTGAACATTTGTGTCTATGTATCTCAAGAGAGCTCCTTCCTGCTTAGGTAGAAAAGTTTCCTTTGCTTTCTTTCTTTTTCTGAATGCTGCCCCAGATGGATGTTTTCTTCTTTCACTCACGAGTGCTGTTCTGTGCCAGCTATAGTGGCTCTCAACACTGAGTTGAAGGGGACAAATAAGCAGGCTGGTAGCAGGGCCTGAGTGAGGGAAGATATCAGCGTCTTAAGGGCCTAACTGGCTCCTACTACTTCAGTTGGCTACCTGTTCTCCTCAAGTGGGTTCAGGGAAGCAGCAGGAAACAGGAAGCTCCCTGAAAAGCTGGTGTTAATCAGTCCAGGCTCCTGGGGGTGCTAGAGAGGTACATAAGAGGCTCCTCCTCCTCTCTCCCCCTGCAGATCCTGCTGCTTTCTGTTATTCCCTCTCCCCTTTTCTCCTGCCTGCCTGTTATGTCTCTAGTGCCCTCCTTCCTCCAGCACAGCACTCCACCATCTCTGTGCATCTAGAGCAGAGAGAATACATATGCACCAGCAGCAGACACAATTTCCTACACTCTGGGTCCTAGTGGCACCCCTCCACAGTCTGGCACCTGAGGCGGCCTCCTCAGTTCGCCTGATGGTAAGGCCAGCCCTAAGGAAGAGGTTGTAGAGTTATTTAGGAAAGTGAAAAAGGAGAGGAAGAACCTGGGCAGCTTTGTGGGGCCCATTTTTAAACATAAAGAAGATATTACTTTGTGTGCTAATTATCACCCATTTAAGCTGATTTCATGTGTTATAAAAGTCTGGGAGATTATTGAAAAGGGTCTGTGTGGAACAGCTGAAATTTGGACGGGTCACTATGGATTTATGCCAGAAAGGATGCCTATTTCCTCTATGAAACCTCATGGAATAGTTCAGAGAAAAGAGACAGCAACTGGGCATGGTCTTTGTGGACTTGAGGAAGGCATACAGTCATGTGCCAAGAGAATTAGTTTGTGGAGTTTGTGATAGAGAGGTGTGCCAGAAGACTATGTTTGTCTTATCTAGGATATGTATGATGGTGTGACTACCATAATCAAAACAAAATGGGGCTACAGCAGAGAATTTCCAGTAAGTGTTGGACTGTACCAGGGGTCAGTGCTGATACCTTTTTGGTTTGCCATTGTTTTTATAGTGAGAATAATACCTGGATTTGTGCAGGAAATGGCCCAACTTGATTATCATGCACATTGTGTAAAGAGTTGTCACTTTGGATGGGCTATCACCAGCAGGAGAGTGAATTTGTGTGGGGGGGTGGAGGGTGAGAAAACCTGGATTTGTGCTGGGAATGGCCCAACCTGATGATCACTTTAGATAAGCTATTACCAGCAGGACAGTGGGGTGGGAGGAGGTATTGTTTCATATTCTCTGTGTGTATATAAAGTCTGCTGCAGTTTCCACGGTATGCATCCGATGAAGTGAGCTGTAGCTCACGAAAGCTCATGCTCAAATAAATTGGTTAGTCTCTAAGGTGCCACAAGTATTCCTTTTCTTTTTGAGAATATCCTAAGGAGCCTTTTACCAGCTTAGGTTAAAACTTCCCCAAGGTACAAATTATTTTACCCTTTGCCCTTGGATTTCCACTGCCACCACCAAACTTTATCTGGGTTCCTGAGAAAACATAGTTTGTACACGTCTTTCCCCCCAAAATCCTCCCAACCTTTGCACCCCACTTCCTGGGGAAGGTTTGGTAAAAATCCTCACCAATTTGCTTCGGTGACCACAGACCCAAACCCTTGGATCTGAGAACAATGAAAAAGCATTCAGTTTTCTTACAAGAAGACTTTTAATAGGAGTAAAAAGAAATCACCTCTGTAAAATCAGGATGGTAGATACCTTACAGGGTAATTAGATTCAAGCATAGAGAATCCCTCTAGGCAAAACCTTAAGTTACAAAAAAGACACACAGACAGGAATAGTCATTCTATTCAGCACAGCTATTTTCTCAGCCATTTAAAGAAATCATAATCTAACACATACCTAGCTAGATTACTTACTAAGTTCTAAGACTCCATTCCTGTTCTGTCCCTGGCAAAAGCATCACAAAGACAGACACAGACCCTTTGTTTTTCTCCCTCCTCCCAGCTTTTGAAAGTATCTTGTCTCCTCATTGGTCATTTTGGTCAGGTGCCAGCGAGGTTACCTTTAGCTTCTTAACCCTTTACAGGTGAGAAGATTTTTCCTCTGGCCAGGAGGAATTTTAAAGGGGTTTACCCTTCCCTTTATATTTATGACAATCATAAACCTACAATATGCCCTAGCCAGACTGGGGAGAAAAGGCAAACGCATTACACCACCACCTTCATTGGGTTTGGCTAAATCCTCAGGAAGGCCTGGAATGTGAACCTAATGTTTCCTCTGTTACCCCCTCCCAAGTGTGTTAATTTCTTCCTCCATCTGTACTTTCTTCTACCTCTTGTCTACCTTTCTCTTTTTGCCTTCTGTCTAATAAAAGTCTGGCTTAGCTTGCCAGGATAAACTTACCCTTGCATCGCTGCTGTAACAAACAAACAAAAGATGATAGGCAATAAACAACCAGTTAGCCTGATCCTTGAAATATTTTGCCATGTCTTAATGTGGCTAATACAGTTGTGCGAATTGTGTGACATTCCTGATATTTTTTTCCAGGAACTAAACTGCAAGCAAAGATGACAGAGAGACAGATGCTGCATCCCCTTATTTTCACTGTTCTTTCCTTTGTCCCTGTCTGTGAGTTTCTTATTTCTTCTTGGGAAGAAGTAGAATCAGACTTCAACGACGGCAAAATAAATGCTGTCACCCGTAACTACCCCCTTCTTTCCCAACTGGGGTTTTTAATAACATATAAAGAACAAGCAAGCAAGGCATTTTAACCTTGGAAAAATCTCCTTTTTCTCCTTGAAAAAATTTTAAAAATTTAAATAAATTTTACATATCTTCTAAGTTTCAAATGTTTTCACTGATTTTGTTTTGGCTTTTTCATTAATGTGTTATGATGGTCCTTTATATTGAATGTTGATCCTAATCCACAATTATTAGCCCTTTAATGATGTGTGACAGTAAAACAAGGGAATTATCAACACCTTACCCCTCCTGGCTTTACAGCTTCACTATTAACTCAATAGAGTGTGCTTAACCGCGCTGGTTGGAAAACAGGATTTCCATCTTTTGGGAAATTCTGATATTTCAGTATTTGTTTTCATCCTGATTTTGTTCTTGTCCAGTGCACAACAGAGCCCCAGTCCTGAATGGTTCCTCTAGGTGTGCCCATAATGCAAATAAATAATAATGAAACAACTAGTCTCCATAGATGCCTCAGCATGAGATTCACATTCCCTTCCCTCACAGCCATACAGCCATGGAAAGGACAGAGAAGGAGAATGAAAAATGTTTTTTTTTAATCTTTTCCTTTTATTTATTTTGTGTTTGTTTCTTACAGGACTGTCTCTAAAACACTGGATTATTCCTTT
Organism: Caretta caretta; assembly: GCF_965140235.1. Lineage (NCBI taxonomy): Eukaryota > Metazoa > Chordata > Testudines > Cheloniidae > Caretta > Caretta caretta. The sequence goes on from NC_134206.1 coordinate 215,969,024, forward strand.
TACTGGATTGGATTATCCCATAATGGAGCAGATGGGCCCTGGCTATGGGAGGACAGGGCAGCTCTCTCCACTGATGTGTAAGCCACAGCGTGAACCTGTTCAGTTCCCTGTACATTTATATAAAGTTGGCATGAAACCAATAGTGGGAGGAGATTCCAATGGCCTGAACTCAGTAATGTGTGTGACAATGTGGGTCAGGACCTTCATTTAATCATCTCCTTGCCTCCAGTCAGTGCCAGAGGCAGCAAAGGGGTCTAGGCTGTGGGATGGGGTGAGGATGAGTCTGTTGTAATATAACCTGAAATTTAAAAAAAACAGATTTCTTAGGCTGTTTTATTTTCAAAGGAGTTTATGGGAGTTACATGTCCAGATCCCACTGAATTTCAGTTTAGGCACCTAACTCCCTTATTCTCCTTTGAAAATCCTAACCTTAATTATTAAACAGACACATGGAAAAACCTACTCAGATGTAATTTCGTCTTCATTTTGTGGTTCATTTCTCTGGACTGGATTTTTGACAAGGAAGCTTTGAAAAAGGACTGATGACCCCTAATCTGTTTGAGTAATTCCAGAGAGACTTTTGCAAGATAGCAGTTTATTCCATCACTGCTGTGATCCTGATCTATGAACACTAAAAATATCATTTGTATTTATATGATCTATTAACCATTTGTAATTCTCTTCTTCTTTTTATTATTATACCTTTAGTTTTTAGTTTCTAAAGGATTGGCATCAGCATGATTATTGGTTAAGATCTGAGTTATATATTGACCTGGCTAAGTGACTGATCTCTTGGGATCGAAAGAACATGGTATATGGTGAAATTGGTTTTCTATAACTACTCATCATAAAGTCCAGTGTCTGGGTGATGAAGCAAGGCTGGGATGCCTAAGAAGATTGCATTTTTGACTTCTGGTTAACCAGTGTGGTGAGACAGAAGTTTACTTTTGTTACCGTCTTGGTATAATAGAATCATAGAAGATTAGGGCTCAGGAGGTCATCTAGTCCAACCCCCTGCTCAAAGCACAACCAACACCAACTAAATCATCCCAGCCAGGGCTTTGTCTAATGATGGAGATTCCACCACCTCCGTAGGTAACCCATTCCAGTGCTGCATCAACTTCCTAGTGAAATAATATTTCCTAATATCAAACCTAGACCTCCCCCACTGCAACTTGAGACCATTGCTTCTTGTTCTGTCATCTGCCACCACCAGCCGAGCTCCATCCTTTTAGGAAGCCCTCTTCAGGAAGTTGAAGGCTGCTATCAAATCCCCCCTCACTCTTCTCTTCTGCGGACTAAACAAGCCCAGTTCCCTCAGCCTCTCCTCATAAATCATGTGCCCCAGACCCCGGATCATTTTTGTTGCCCTCCATTGGACTCTCTCCAATTTGTCCACATCTTTTCTGTAGTGCGGGGACCAAAACTGGATGCAATACTCCAGGTGTGGCCTTATCAGTGCCGAATAGAGGGGAATAATCACTTCCCTCAATCTGCTGGCAATGCTCTTGCTAATACAGTCCAATATGCTGTTGGCCTTCTTGGCAACAAGGGCACACTGCTGACTCATATCTAGCGTCTCATGCACTGTAATTCCCCAGGTCCTTTTCTGCAGAACGGCTGCTTAGCCAGTCAGTCCCCAGCCTGTAGCGGTGCATGGGATTCTTCCTTCCTAAGTGCAGGACTCTGCTCTTGTCCTGGTTGAACCTCATCAGATTTCTTTTGGCCCAATCCTCCAGTTTGTCCAGGTCACTCTGGACCCAATCCCTGCCCTCCAGTGTATCTAGCTCTCCCACCAGCTTAGTGTCATCTGTGAACTTGCTGAGGGTGCAATTCATCCCATCATCCAGATCATTAATGAAGATGTTAAACAAAACTGGCCCCAGGACCAACCCCTGGGGTACTCCGCTTGATACTGGCTGCCAGCTAGACATCAAGCTGTTGATCACTACCCGTTGAGCCTGACAATCTAGCCAGCTTTCTATCCACCGTATAGTCCATTCATCCAATTCATACTTCTTTAACTTGTTGGCAAGAATACTGTAAGAGATCGTATCAAAAGCTTTGCTAAAGTCAAAATATATCACATCCACCACTTTCCCCTCATCCACAGAGCCAGTTATCTCATCATAGAAGGCAATCAGATTGGTCAGGCATGACTATCAGGTTGTAGAATAATCACCAGTTTGGGGTGAGTCTACCCTATTTCTATTTCTCAGCAATTTGTCCTGAATTTGGCATCCTCAGCTGTGACCCACTCAGGCAACGGTAACACAGGTGTAAATACTGAAATGTAAGAAACTGTAGCCCAAATTAAGTCTCAGTGTAAACTCCACTGATGTCCCTGATCAGACGTGAATTTAATGTCCGAGATCTGATTGGAAGCATTACAATTTTTCCAAGTAGCAATTATTTAAACAGACATTTAATAATGTCATGAGTGTAAATGCATGTAAATGAGTTGGCATTCACATTGAAGAGAGGAACTGCTGTCAGCCTGCCATGAGTGGGTCCTAATCACCTGTGATTTAAGTTTTATTGAACCTGTAAAACAGGACTCAGCCCCAACTTTTTAGTGAATTCAAAGTTAATTAGGGTTAGTGTTTAAAACGTTGGTTGCTTATCCAAATTCTAGTGCACGAACCCATGGAGATGCAGCTGACTTTTCTTCCCTTTCTCCCACCCCTCTCCCTTCCCCCGACAAAGTCCAGCTATTCTACCTCCTGCTGTATTGCTGAGAAAGGTCTGGTGATCTGCTAATACCTACTGAGTTTTTAAGGACAGACACTCTATCCTCTATCCCCCAATTCCTATCACTTCCTACCTATTTCCCACATGAAGGAAGCTGTTGTGTTGCTTTTCACCTTCCTCCCAAATGAAGAGAGGGATGGAAGACTGTGACGAACTCTTCCACTGCTCCCTGTCTCTGCTAATGGAAGATGAAGTTCTTCTTCTGCTTCCAATGTTTATGCTGTTCCACCAGAATGCTAGAAATAAGTCATTTACAGCTACATCTTTTGTCTCATATTAAGTTATCTCATGTAAAAAACATTGTATATTTTGAATTTTTTTAATATAAATAAGTGTGTGATCACTGTGTATAGTCAAGTCCCCTTCTACTGTCTGCCCTATTTAGAAATTAGGAACCATCTACTTTCAAACTAACTGGAATTACTTCATCAGTTCAACTTGTCCTTTTGGTGTTTAAGGTCTCCTTTTATCCCTACGGATCGTCTCTTGTGTCAATAACTAAGTGGCCACAAGTTCATTACCCAAATAGCAAATTATATTTTAAAGAAGTATTTAGTTTTTCTTTTATTTCTTGCATCATCAAAGAGAATCCAAAACAACAGACATGTGTCTCTTTGTGTTCCTATAATGAGTGGAAGAAAAGCCATAGTATTGTTTAGTTTGCCAAAGCATATTTTGGCATAACCTTATGATGAATATAAGTTTTCTAGGTGTCCTCGCTAGTGAGCGGATGGCTGGAATTGCTCACTTAGGAGTGGAAGAGTCTGAAAACCCAAAGTAAAAATTGCTCAGGTATTCACCATCCACAAACTAAAATATTCTGTCAGGAGCTATACCATACAACACTGAAGCTGAAGGTACCTTTGTGGAAATAGCTGTATCCTCTGGGCTGTTTTTTTTAATTTAAGAACATTATACATACATTACATTGTATGATAAATAATTCCAACCCAACCTGTAATTTAGGATTTCTGATGTGTGCACATAAATGGCATTAATGTGAGCAAATTGGGTAATTAGAATCAAACACTACTCAGCTTGCAAATGCAAAAGACCTTGTGCCTTTAAATCTGAGATAGGCAGATGATTAACTGGAACTAGCCATCCAACACTAGAAGCAGATTCTGCTGGCCCTGAGCCATCTGTTTACTAGCAAAGAAAAATGATTGGGTACAAAGGGGCAACATTAATTCTTGGCTGCAGTTGTGATGAGAGTTTAAAGAGAGGAGGGTTTTTTCAGTTTGGAAAAGGAAAAAGCAGGAAGAACTGTGATATACAGACAATAATTGATGATACAGCAAAGTCAGTCAGGTGCTCCTCTCCTGCATAACACACGTACATTCTCTAGAGTCTAGACACTGGATGGGAATAGGAACATGTAAATCTAATTCTAACCAAGAATTAGGATGATGGGGTGTGAATGCCTCATGACAGAGCAATGGTGGCGCACTCAGCAGGAAGTACATTGCACCATATTCAGTGTCAATCAGCATCAGCATATGCGTTCTCTTTTCAAGGCTGCAAATGCAGCCTTTGCCCAGATAATTGGTTCTGGCATGGAAAAGTCTGTTACCACTTCTCTACTGAATGGCAAATATGACAAGGAAGTAAAGATTATTGTTCTTCTCATGGCTCCAGACTTCTTAAGATAGAAAACAAGGAAGAACTGGTAATATCTTTTCCTTCTTCACTTCCGTAGATACTAAACCAGGAATGAACGCAACAATGGGTCTAGATTTTCTATTGCATTTTTATATTGGCATTGATAAGATGACCCTCTACCCCACATATGCATTGTATTCTTGGTCAGCATCAAAGGAAACTTGGCAGACAATGCATTAAATTAAAGAAGGAAATGAACAGACATTTAAAAACTAATAGAAGGAATCAATGGCAATGCAATCTGAATGCAATATGCACTGCCACATACAGACATGGGTGCCTCACTTTCATATGACCAGCAAAGGCCAAGAATGCTATGGAGGTGCTATATCCTGCCTGTCCAGCCCTATGGCTGGTTGCTATCCTTAACGGGGGGAAACCCATCCAATCTTCAAGTATCCATGAGTAGAAGGGGTATAGCTGTAATGTGAGCTCTTAGGAAGGAGGTTTGTCTTAAAATGAGGGGAAGAAACATGCTTTTTAGTAAATCTATTGGAAAATTTCTTGAGGAAAACAAGTGTGTTTGTTTGTTTAGACATTTCAACCCAGGAAATGGCATGGATGGAATTGAAATGAAATAATTAATATTTGTTCCCATACTGGGTTTCATAGAATCATTGTCATGTTGCTTGTGGATTGGATTATCCCATAATGCAGCAAATAGGATCTGGATGTGAGAGGATGGTGCAGCACCTCCCACTGACTTGTAAATCTCTAGAACATCTGCAAAGTTCATTTCTCTTTGTGTTGCTTATCCAATTTGGTACATAGATGGGGGGTGCAGTGGGGGGAGGGAGGGAAGAGTAAAGAGGAAATTCTGCTGCCAAAGATCAGAAATTTCTAACCTTTCACAAGGAACAGTGAGTTTTGTGATCATTCATCCTATTAGACCCCTTCACAAAGGGGATCCAGGAAACTGCATATTTTTCCAAAGCAATATATGCTTGCGTGATGTGGTATACAAACCCTGCACCAGTAAAGAAGGAATTAAACGGCTGCTCTGGGCCCGGACATCCCCCCAACCCCACCCCCTGCATCATACCTGCAAAGCATGTATGGTTTGGAGGAGGAGCTCAAAGGGAGAGCAGGCCAGCTCAGTTGGGGTGGAGAGTGGAAGGGAATAGGTCTATGCTCTGAGCTCTTGGGAAGGAGAGCTGCAGGAGGGCCTGTTGCCTGAGTTCTAGCAACACTGACCTAACCAAGCCTACCCCCAAGGGGAAACCAAGTTGGGAGAAGGCCCTGAACACAGAAGGGTCCAGACCCCAATTGCCTGACCTAAAGAGAAAGCCCCAAAGCCTTTACAGGCTTCTGAAGACTTCCTCATTTTTGCATTTTCTTTCGTATATCCCGCAAGGTGTAGAGTAGAACACATGACCTGGCCTCGGGGCATAATCACGGAAGGGCTGTATCATCACAAGGCCAGAGCAGCTGTCAACAGGATTTCTAGGAATAAAGAGGATCTGCCCTACCCTGTCTGATCAGTGTGTGGTGCCAGAGGTGAATGATCCCTTTCAGACCTTGCCATGTATCATTTCATTTAGCTCAATTTAACACCAGTCATTAGTGGAAGGATAAAAATCAGGCCAATGATTGGAAGTTAGCTTTAACTATGGAGCAGCAATGTGTCTCCCCTTAACAGCAAGATATTCAGTCAAATTAGTACAGCTCTAGTTCTCTGGAGAGACCAATGATCTAAGTTGCTCAGATGATGTGCTTTCTAACCCAACACAAATTTTATGGGTGGGTTTATTGCTCTTCAGCCAGATCACCTGGCCAGTCTCTTTCCTTAACAATTGTCTGTGCCTGGAGACAAAATTCCCTCTTCTTGAAAAGCCTCCTGTTCCTCCTCTCTAGCCCCTAATCTGAAGGTAAGTGACATAACCAAGAGCTCTGACCAGCCTCCTCTCCTCGGATTCCTAAATGAAGAGGCCACTCCCTTACCTCCCCCTCACATCTAATTTCATTCACATCTTGCCACAGATAAAGTATAAATGCACATAGTATTCTATTAGTCTTCTCCCATCAAACTCCACTGGAAAATTTAAGCCTCAGACGTTCATTCATTTCATGATTAAGTTTCCCTTTTCCCAACAGAATATAATAGCTGTAGGACCATCCCAAGCCAGATTTGATTACCACAATGGGGAACAACACAAAAAGAGCATCCAATCTTACATTGCGGCTGACTCATTTGCATTCTCCTCTCAGAACTGCTTCCTGGACCAAACACCAGCACTCAGCCAGTGCAGTAACTTTGTTATGAATGCTCTAGTATATGAATATATATAAGGATGGCAATTTCTGAACCTCTTTTGCCTGGAAACATCCCAGGGAAAAGTTTGAGAGGAGCTCATGGAAAAATGAGAGAGAAAAATTGAGAACAGGATACAGAAAAGAGATAATGGACAAATGTTTGATTATGATTCAGCCAAAGACTGGGGATTGTTCTTCTTGTACCTAAATCTCTTCATCCCACCCCAGGTTCCAGAAAGGGGAAGTGGCTTGACTGTAGTCAGCAAATCTGTGGGAGAACCAGGAAGAGCACTCAGGTCTCCACTGGAATAAATTTGCCTCCCTCGTAAGGCAAGTAGGGAACGTGAACAGAGGCCATGGGCTAGACTCTGATCTTAGTTACATCAGTATAAATAGGGAGTGAATGTATTCACTTCAGTGGAGTTACTCTGAGTTTACACCAGTGTAACTGACAGACAAATCTCGCCTGTGGTTTACGAAGTGCTTAGACACTAGCTCATCAATTGTTGTTTAGGCAACCTTGTTTAATAAATTCAATATTTAACTGACCTCAAGCAGGTTAAATTTAACACCTTAGGCCTTGCGTAAAACTACAAAGAGAGAAGATCATGTGAGCGCTTTGTGCGGGCACAGCGCACTTCAAACTAGCAGAGTGAGAACTTCCTGTGCGGTTTCAGATGGAGCATTGCAGAGTGAATAATTCTTCCCCTCTCAGCTCCTGTTGTCCATCTCCTTACACTGCAGTGACAGGGTGACCCTGGACTGTCTCTTTCCATCCTCAAGGGATTTTCATGAAGGACATTAGTGGCACTTCAAAGTCTAGTTCCTGCACTCCAGCCTCCTATGAAAGATCTACAAAGGTATAATCTCCACATTCTTCAGGTGCTGTCATTGGTAAAGTATATAGCTGTTGTAAGAGGTATATAGTTTATTGCTTTTGTATAATTCAAGAAATGAGTGATTAGTTCTCCTGAAATGGACATATATCTGCAAACTTTACTATATTTTTCTTCTGACTAAAATTTAACAGAGACAGTATGGAATATAATACTATTTTATCATTATTTTTAGTAAGAGACTCTGAAAGGATTTATTATCTCAGGCAAACCCAGTGTTAGAATTTGATATATTTGTATTTTATTCAACTCTGGTCTAGTAGGTAGACTTTATAACTGTATTCACCAAATCTGCAAGATCAACATAAGCTGGAGAAGACAGGAAGTTGAAGTACTGTGAACCAAGGGTAATGATAATTAGAAATGGACTGAGTTTAGTGGCAGGATCTTTGTTATCTTCATAAATATTCTGGAAGCTGAACTAAATAGCCTGATAATGTAATGTAAATTAATGTAATGTAATTCTCAGATGGTACTAAATGGAGGAGAGTTGCAAACACAAACAAGATCAGATAGATAACCTGAAGCAATTTGGAAAGTTTAGCAAAATGAGCAGAAAATAAAATTAAAACTATTACGTCTGGTGTAATAATCCAAAACTTTGCTACTCAGTGATAGCAAGAAATGGAAAACAGATTAAATATATGCTTGCAATGCAGTAGTTAGCAAAAAAGGTAATAACATTTTGTGGATAGGTAGATGCATTGAGTTATAGGACAGTCTCTTTCTCTATGGCACTGATGAGAGCATACCTAGAATTCCACACTCTGTTCTGTTCACTTCCATTTTTATACACTATTATTAGTATTTTATTACTTATTTGTTGAACACCTACTATGTACCTTGCTGTATCGAACACAGGGAAGATGGGCCAAGATTTTAAAAAATGGGGGCCTAAACTTAGCCTCTTATATCCATATCTAGTCACCTGAAAAACTGATTTATGTTAAAAAATATTGAGCATCCCTCAGCCCCATCCGAAATCTATAAGACCTACTGGTTGTTCTGTGCTTTTAAAAATCAGGCTGCTTAGAATGAGAAGCCTAATTTTTAGCACCCATTTTTGAATATTTTGACCATGGACCCGGTCCCAAGGATTTATATAAACATGACTTGTAAAAAACAGAAAGTGGTGGGCAGTTTGGAACCAATTCAGAGAAAAGACATGCACTTTATTAATGGGGCTGAAGGGATTGATTTATAAAGAAAGACTTAAGATCTAAAAGTGTGGAAGAAACTTTGTTCAAACCATGACTAAAAGGGAACGCACGATAACTGTCTAGAAATAGTGAAAGTGTATCAACATCAAGGAGGGAAATGAGTGATTGGGGTGGTGTGAGGTTGTAGATTTAGGTGTACAGGGAGGGAGTTAAGACAAACAAAATTTTCCCAAGGTCAGGGGTGGAAATCCCTCTGCAAGAAACGTTTAAAATTAGACTGGATAAAGCATGAGGTAAGTGGGGGAGTGGGATACTGGGAGGAAACACAAGGAGGAGGGTACAAGATGGGAAGCCTCCTGATTCATACTGAGAAAGTAGGGCAATCGGCTAGTTATCTTAGGTGCATGTACATGAAGGCAAGAAGCCTGGGAAACAAGCAGGAAGAATTGGAAGTCCTGGCACAATCAAGGAACTATGACATGATTGGAATAACAGAAACTTTGTGGGGCAGTTCACATGACTGGAGCACTGTCATGGATGGGTATAAACTGTTCAGGAAGAACAGGTATGGGAGGAAAGGTGGAGGAGTTGCATTGTATGTAAGAGAGCATTATGATTGCTCAAAGCTCCAGATTGAAACTGGAGAAAAGCCTGTTGAGAGTCTTTTGATTAAGTTTAAAGTCGAGAGCAACAAGGGTGATGTTGTGGTGGGCATCTGCTATAGACCACCAGACCAGGAGGATGAGGTAGACGAGGCTTTCTTGGGACAACTAACTGAAGTTTCCAGATCACAGGCCCTGGTACTAAGGGGGGACTTCAATCACCCTGACATCTGCTGGGAGAGCAATATAGCAATGCACAGACAATCCAGGAAGTTTTTGGAAAGTGTTGGGGACAAATTCCTGGTAGAACTACTGGAGGAACCAACCAGGGGTTTTTCTCCTCTTGACCTGCTGCTTACAAGCAGGGAAGAATTGATAGGGGAAGTAGAAGTGGGTGGCAACCTGGGCAGCAGTAACCTTCAGCTGGTAGAGTTCAGGATCTTGACAAAAGGAAGAAAGGAGAGTAGCAGAATACAGACTCTGGACTTCAGAAAAGCAGACTTTTACTCCCTTAGGGAACTGATGGGCAGGATCTCCTGGGAAGCTAATATGAGGGGGAAAGGAGTCCAGGAGAGCTGGCTGTATTTTAAAGAAGCCTTATTGAGGGTGCAGGAAAAAAACATCCGGAAGTGCAAAAAGACTAGCAAATATGGCAGGCGACCAGCTTGGTTTAACAGTGAAATCTTTGGTGAGCTTAAATTCAAAAAGGAAGCTTACAAAAAGTGGAAGTTTGGACAGATGACTCAGGAGGAGTATAAAGATATTGCTCAAACATGCAGGGGTGTAATCAGGAAGGCCAAGGCACAATTGGAATTGCAGCTAGCAAGGGATGTGAAGGGTAACAAGAAGTGTTTCTACTGATATGTTAGCACCAAGAAGAAGGTCAGGAAAAGTGTGGGACCCTTACCTAAGAGGGGAGGCACCCTAGTGACAGATGATGTGGAAAAAGCTGAAGTACTCAATGCTTTTTTTGCCTCGGTCTTCACAGACAAGGTCAGCTCCCAGACTACTGCACTGGGCAACACAATATGGGGAGGAGGTGAGCAGCCCTCAGTGATGAAAGAACAGGGTAAGGACTATTTAGAAAAGCTGGATGTGCACAAGTCCATGGGTCCAGATCTAATGCATCCGAGGGTGCTGAGTGAGTTGGCTGATGTGACTTCAGAGCCATTGGCCATTATCTTTGAAAATTCGTGGTGATCGGGGGAGGTCCCAGACGATTGGAAAAAGGCAAATATAGTGCCCATATTTTAAAAAGGGAAGAAAGAGAACCCGGGGAACTACAGACTGGAGGCAGGGGACTGGACTACATGACCTCCTTAGGTCTCTTCCAACCCTACTATTCTATGATTCTATGATTCTATTATTAGACAGAATCCAACATTAAACATATGAAAGTATAAACCTCAGTCTGTGACTGATATAACACATCTACATTGACAATGTGTGTGGTGTGGGGGAGGTGTCTATTTCACCAGCCAGGGAAGGCAAGTAATCTCCAGGCCCAAGTCTCTTTTCATGCCCTTCTTTATTATTTACAATAATGCGAACAAACAAAATGGGAACAACAAACAAACAAAAAAAGAAAACACCCTCAACTGAAAATATTGGTCATAGTCCCCAGAGGCCTTCCTGCCTCAGCCAGTCAGGAAGGGGGACCCCCTGGCCCTGTGACTCCTCTGGACTCAGCTTCCTCTTTCTGATCTGTCATGTGATAGTCATGGATCCCTTTAACCACTCCACACTGCTGTTTTACCCTTGTCACAGACTCCCACAGGATGAATTAAATAACATAAAGTTGGGAAAGACGCCTTGACTTCTATGATTTTCTGCACCATGGCCACATTCTGACTTCATTTGGACCATGTAAATTTGAAGTAACTCCCACTGACTTCCATGGAATTACTCCAAATGTACACAAGAGTGTCTCTGAACAGAATATGACCCCATGATTCTGTCTATACTGAAACTCGATGTATGTTATGCTAAAGCATAAAGAAAAGGAGGACTTGTGACACCTTAGAGACTAACAAATTTATTAGAGCAGAAGCTTTCGTGAGCTACAGCTCGAAGGGAGGAGCAAGTGGAGGAGGTGCATCACTCAAGTGGCAGTACTTGGAGGCACTGGAGACTAAAGTTCTCCAAAATCTATATTTAGGCACCTAGGGGTGGTGTCTTCAAAAGCCCCTGAATGATTTAGGAGCAAAAGCCCTATTAAAGTCAATGGTGTTACAATGGTATAAAACAAGTGGAGAATCAGACCCAGAGTCTCTAGAAACCTAAAGGGGAGAGCAGAGAGGGGCACCCCTTGTAACGTTGCACATTTGACATGTGCTGTAAGCATTTCCCCCAGCACAGCCATCCCTGTCAGCAGGAGGAGAAGGTAACCATCTCATTACCTCCAAATTGACTCACCGGGGGTTCCTTTGCTATTGGCAGAGCTAACTCTTCCCGATACTATCAAGTTCTCCAGTATTAGGAGCCAGATTGTGTCCAGCCTCCCTCCATTGCCAGGACACATGAAATCGTAGCTTTGTCTTTTATACTCTTCTCCTGAATCTGTCCCGCCAGGATTTTATTTGTTTGTTTGTTTTTCTTTTCTGAATCCCTCTAGTTTTCCAGTGTGTATTAAGGTGTTCCACACATAGAACTATGTGCCGCATTCAAGGTGGAGTGAGAGGGAGGCTTGGTTCTTCCAACCCACACCGCACAGTTTATTCTGCTGTGAGATCATTACAGTGCTGTAGTTTATTAACATAAGTATCAGTTTCCAACAGATCCCATTGTACATCTCAGTCTACTCAATCCAACCTTTCTATCCCAGAATTTACCAGAAATGAGTGAGCAGGCAGTGACCTATGCAGACCTGAAATTTCAAACTCCTTCCAAGCAGCAGAGGAAAAAGACACCTAAGAACACCAGGAACAAAGGTGCGGTATGTTTGTAAGCATATGAGAACATATCTGCTATTACTGATATTCTATATTCCATGTTAAATCTCTTCCTTGAGCTGTACTCATTGTATCTGACTTTATCTACTTCTATTTTCACCTTTTTCTTCAGTGCCAGGCACAGTTATTTTAGTAATTTGTTAATATCTATCAAGCATTGAAATGCCCCTACAATGGTACACAGTCTTCTGGGCATGGGAAGCAATAGTTATTGTATCTCTAGAGCCCTAGAACGTGTTCTGTTATTCATAGAATCATAGAATATCAGGGTTGGAAGGGACCTCAGGAGGTCATCTAGTCCCACCCCCTGCTCAAAGCAGGACCTAATTCCCAACTAAATCATCCCAGCCAGAGCTTTGTCAAGCCGGGCCTTAAAAACCTCTAAGGATGGAGATTTCACCACCTCCCTAGGTAACCATTCCAGTGCTTCACCACCCTCCTAGTGAAAAAGTTTTTCCTAATATCCAACCTAAACTTCCCCCACTGCAACTTGAGATCATTACTCCTTGTTCTGTCATCTGCTACCATTGAGAACAGTCTAGATCCATCCTCTTTGGAACCCCCTTTCAGGTAGTTGAAAGCAGCTATCAAATCCCCCCTCATTCTTCTCTTCTGTAGACTAAATAATTCCCGTTTCTCAGCCTCTCCTCATAAGTCATGTGCTCCAGTCCCCTTATAATTTTTGTTGCCCTCTGCTGGACTCTTTCCAATTTTTCCACATCCTTCTTGTAGTGTGGGGCCCAAAACTGGACACAGTACTCCAGATGAGGCCTCACCAATGCCGAATAGAGGGAAATGATCATCTCCCTCGATCTGCTGACAGTGCTCCTACTTATACAACCCAAAATGATGTTAGCCTTCTTGGCAACAAGGGGACACTGTTGAGTCATATCCAGCTTCTTGTCCACTGTAACCCCAGGTACTTTTCTGCAGATCTGGTGCCTAACAGTTGTGTTATCGCAAACTATTCCTCGTCAATGAATGTTGTTGATTTGCCCCGTATTCAAGGAGACATTGTCTCTTTGTCATGTCTTGTTGTGGGAGGATTAAAGGAGGTGACAGCTGAATTCTACTCTCCCTTCTGAAACCTACTCATACCCAAATAAAATATCATTTTCTTTCTGCTTTGCCTGATTGTAATAGTCAACATCATGAAGTCATTGCTGATCCTTAGTTGCCCACATTTATGTACCGTCCCAGAGCCTTAAAATAATTTTTGTCCAGCAGAGGATTTCCTGAGCTTCCAAGAAGTTGAGCAATTAGTTCAGAGAAGATGTCATTTTAAAATGCTCTTTAAAAAACACAGAAATAAAACATGGTCTCCATCTAAAAGAGCATAATACCTAGTGGCCTATTTCCACTGAAGTTAATTGGAGTACAGCTATTGACTTCAATGGGAGCAGGAGCAGGCTTTAAATCAAGAAAATAGCCCTGGATATGTTGAATGAGTTTATAAATATGTTTTGTAGATCACAGTTCAATTTGTTTTGAAGTATGTAAAGTGAAATTTTACATTTCAAGCTTTTCATTAGCAGAATGTATGCTGCCACCACCAAGCGATTTAAACAAAGAACAGAGAAAGAGCCCACTTGGAGACGTCTTCCCCCAAAATATCCCCCCAAGCCCTACACCCCCTTTCCTGGAGAAAGCTTGATAAAAATCCTCACCAATTTGTATAGGTGAACACAGACCCAAACCCTTGGATCTTAAGAACAAAGAAAAAGCAATCAGGTTCTTAAAAGAAGAATTTTAATGAAAGAAAAGGTAAAAGAATCACCTCTGTAAAAATCAGGATAGTAAGTACCTTACAGGGTAATCAGATTCAAAATAATAGAGAATCCCTCGAGGCAAAACCTTAAGTTACAAAAAGACACAAAAACAGGAATATACATTCCATTCAGCACAGTGTATTTTACCAGCCATTAAACAAAAGGAAATCTAACGCATTTCTATCTAGATTACTTACTAACTTACTTAACAGTTTCTGAGACTGCATTCCTGATCTGTTCCCGGCAAAAATCATCACACAGACAGACAGACCCTTTGTTTCCCCCACTCCAGCTTTGAAAGTATCTTGTCTCTTCATTGGTCATTTTGGTCTGGTGCAAGAGAGGTTATCTTAGCTTCTTAACCCTTTACAGGTGAAAGGGTTTTGCCTCTGGCCAGGAGGGATTTTATAACACTGTATACAGAAAGGTGGTTACCCTTCCCTTTATTTTTATGACAAGATGCATGTGCTGGATTCACAGATGTTGATCCCAGTACACTGACAAGTTCCTGTAGACCACTGTACCATGGGATTAAACCTTTTCATACAAAAGTCCTGCCATGCCCTACATACTGCAGTGGTAGTCTCATATCTTCATTGGATTTTAATAAGATCCATCTACCTTGTCAGTGCATTGAATGGAATTCACTATTTCTATGCCATAACTCACTAGAAGGAAATGAGGAGGTGGTGACCTATACAGGACTGAAATGCAACAATGCTTCTGAGCAGGAGAGGAGAGAAAGGACTATGAACTCCCAGAGCAAAGGTACTGTATGCTACATTCTGCTGACTCCATATTTACTGCTGTTTAACTGTCTAAAGTCTACCTTGAACTGTATGAGAACATTAAAAGCAAAACTCTGCAAAAAGATTCAAGACTTAAATATCCAACATCAAGACATTCAATGGCTGAGATGCCCACAAGCATTATCCACCTGCCTTCTTGCACATTCTTCATATTAAGATATAAAGATAATTCGGAATGTATATAGTATGGGAGAACTGGGGCCAGATGGTTCTCAGCCACTATATGAATGTTTGAGGGGAGGAGAGCGGTGCGTGCCAGGACTGCCCTGCCTTCTACCCCCAACTGCAGTGGCCAGCATTTTCTTCCTAGGTGCAGGGACTGCTCCCCCATAGAACACACAGAGGCATGGGCCACCCCATGGTGAGGGAGACACAGCTGTGGCCTTATCTAGCCTCCTCCTGTACTATGTAATTCAGGAGACAAGCTACACTACCCTGTAAGATGGTGTAGTGTGTGCTCTCCCTTTGCACACTTGAGAGTTTGGGGAGGGACTGTTCCCCAGGAGAGACAATCCCCATCCAGGGGGAGGTTCCACAGTGGCCGAACATAGGACAGTTCCTAAAAGGCACAGCTGAGCCCTTAATGCTGTTTTAAGGTGCCCTGGATGGTGGGACTTCCAAGAGGGAAGGGGGAGCCCTTTAAATTCTTCCTAGAACTCTTTGTTCTGAGCCTCCTTTTCCTTACCCCACCTTCATGAGTGTACATGGTACTAGCAGCGAATGAATATAATGCTTCCCCTCTTTCACAAATTGCTACATAGATGCAGGTTGGGCCACTGCACAGGGCTTCAAACTGACAGCCAGGATCATTGGGTTTTATTCACTCCCTTGATAAGCTTGGGCAAACCAGGATCATTGCGTTTTATTCACTCCCTTGATAAGCTTGGGCAAAGCACTTCACCTCTCTCTGTTTCAATTCCTCCATTTGTAGAATGAGGATAAAACTTTCCCACCTTTTTTAAGTGCTACAGTTGAAAAGCTCCATATAAGTGCTAAGGTGGAAGAAATATACCTTAGTGGTGTTCTGCTAGGACTCCAGGACACTGTTCTGTTGCCATCATGTCCCTTGTAATACAGTCTGCCTCCTTCCTATGGCCTCTTTAAAACTAGATCCTGCTATTCAGGCATCCTGACCTGTAAAAGCTTGAGCATGGAAAGAGTTTTCATTCCATAGTTTGAGAGTTCTGATGACCCTGTTCTGACACAGCTGAATAGGGGTGCGGGTAGGGGGAGGTGAATGGATAGGTGTGTAGTCAAGCTGCATTTCATTAACAAGGAGAATAGGACTGAAAAGCAGAACAGGCCACTCTTGTGGATAAACCTAATACAATTTAAGAGAAAATTAGAACATTTGTGCTGTTCATTTTTTTTAAAACCATTCTACAGAATGTAATTGGTAGAGAATTGTATTGTTGCTATAAGATGGCTAAAATTTTTTAGTGAAGATCTCATTCTTTATTAAATTCTATAGACTTATAAAGTATTGTTTTAATAAACCCTACTCAAATTCTGTACAACTCTATTGTTATCTTCATTCTTACATTCCATAGGACTTCACAATATGAGCAGAGACAAAAAAGGAGCATTGTTGCAAAAGTAAGAAAAAATACTTCCAGGACTTATGCCTGGTTTAGGGTTTAAAAACATTTCCCCCCATAATTCTGTACTTCTCCCTTTCCTCTCTCCCAGATTCTTCTGCTTCAGCTCCTGCATGGGGACTCGTAGCAGGGATTTTGGGGATCTTCTGCTTGGCTTTGGTGATAACAGTGGGTGTCTTGGCTGCCAATGGTAAGCATGAGCAAAGTAGATACTGAGAGACAGGCTCTGTGCTGGCATACTCCTTGTGAAACTTCTGGAGAGTAAATCTCCTGGGGTGTAAGTCAGTGAAGAGCTGCAAATGATTAGCACCATTGAAAATCAGGCCACTTATTCAGATGCCTAATTGTGGCTTCAGGGGGCAGGGCAGGGGCACCAGCTGGGTTCTTTCATATTCTCTCTCCCACACTCCGAAACACATGGTGATAGTTGCACTTCCACCTGCTTGTCCTCTGTGCTCTGGAACCACCCCCTTTGCAGGGTTTCCAGGGACAACTGCAACTGACAACCCCTTAGAATAACAGCTCCAATTAGCCACATGTTCCAAGAGCCAGAAGGGGCACAGGGGCATTTTTCTGCTTAGTGGTCACTTCAAACACTAGCTGTGTTCAACATAGATGTTGGAAATTAGGATGTTTTCAATTGCTCTTTTCAGCGAATCCTTACAGAGTCAAGATTTTTAGCCATCCAGTTTTTGAGGGTGCTACTAAGTTCAAAATCTTTATTTTTAAGATTACTTTTAACAAGGACAAAATACCTGTCATGTTACATGTAACATTATAATTTGTTGTTATTACAATATAACAGACATTCTGCCTGATGGCATACCTGCAGATAGAACATGGCCCTTTGTGTCCCTATAAGGCACAAAATATTGATTAAACCGTGCTGCAATTTACTTTTAAGGGGTACATCATATTGTTATATTATTTTGGCTTTAAGTTTTTCAGATCTCCCAAATACCATGTAGACAGCAGGAAAACCTGAACCAGTTTCAGGAAATTATCCCAGGTAAGAACGGAAACCTGCCAAAGGTTTTGAACAGGAAAGATTGCCTTCAAAAGGGCAACATTTTTTCTTGTATGTGCTGTAACTTTAGACTGAAATAATTTCAAATTAAATCCCCAACATTGTTGCTAGACTGATGAATAGCAGATTATGACATTTTGCGTTAACTAGATTCCAATTATTTTTATTCTTATTTACCAAACGTTTGCACTCACTGCAAAAGTCAGAAGTGAGTCTTGAGGAAATGTAAATGAGGCGAAGTTGGTTTAACTCACATGTTGAAAGGCAACCGAAAAGGAATATAGCAAGAAAAATAGTTAACATGAGGGAACAACAACAATAATAGAATCATAGAAATGTAGAGCTGGAAGGGACTTTGAGAGGTCATTTAGTCCAGCCATCTGCACTGAGGCTGGATCAAATAAACTTAGACCATCCCCCCTGAAAAGCATTTGTCCAACCTGCTCTTAAGAACCTCCAAAGAGAGGGATTCCACAACCTCCCTTGGAAGCATATTCCAGAGCTATCCTTAGAGTTGGAAAGTTTTTCCTAATGTCTAACCTAAATCTCCCTTAGTGCAGACTAAATTGATGAGTCCTTGCCCTATCTTCAGTGAACATGGAAATCGGTTGATCACAAACCTTTTTATAACAGCCCTTAGCATATCTCAAGACTGTTATCAGGTCCCAACTCAGTTTTCCTTTCTCTGGATTTAACATGCCCAGTCTTTTCAATCTTTTCTAAACCTTTGATCATTCTTCTTGCTCTCCTCTGGACTCTCTTCAATATGTCCACATCCTTTTTTAAAATGTGGCCCCCCGAAATGGACTCAAGACTCCAGCTGATGGCTCACCAGTGCTAAGTAAATCAGCACAGTTACTTCCTGTGTCCTACATACAACACTCCTGTTAATACGTCCAAGAATGATATTACTCTTTTTTGCAACTGCGTCACAATGTTGACTCTGATTCAATTTGTGATCCACTATAACCCCCCAGATCCTTTTCAGCAGTACTACTTCCCGGTCAGTTATTCTCCATTTTGCATTTGCACATTTGATTATTTGATTTTTTTTCTTCCTAAGTGCAGTACTTTGCACTTGTCGTTATTGAATTTCATCTTCATGATTTCAGTCTAGGTCTCCAATTTGTTAAGGTCAATTTGGATTCTAATCCTGTCCTCCAGTGTGCTTGCAAACCTTCCTAGGTTGCAGTCATCTACAAATTTAGTCATCTACAAATCTACTCTCCACTCCATTATCTAATTCACTAATGAAAATATTGAATAATGCTAGACCCAGGCCAGTGAACCATTGATAACTCCTGTGTGAATACTGTCTTGCAGCCAGTTTTGCACCCACCTATATTAATTTCATATAAACCACATTACTCTAGTTTGCTTATGAGACTATCTTGTGAGACTGTGTCAAAAGCCTTACTAAAATCAAGATATTTCAACTCTATAGCGTCCTTCCTAACCACTGGGCCAGTAACATTTGCAACCAGTTCCTCCTTGTTAGTCAGAATCAAATCTAAAATGGCTGCTTCCACCTTCTGAAATAAAAAGTTGTCCCTAATACATTCCAAGGACAGTCTGTGTTTTGCCAAATTACTTTTCCAGTGGATGCCGAGTAGTTAAGGTTCCTCATTACCACCAGATTATTTGTTTTGGATATTTCTGTTATTTGTTCTGGAAATGCCTTATCCACTCCTCTTCCTTACCTGGTGGTCTATAGTAGACCCGTACTGTGAGATTCTTGTGTTTTTTCCCCTTTTATCTTCACCCAGAGACTTTCAATTTGTCTACCTCTCACCTTCTTCTGGACCTCAAAACAAGTGTATATACTCTTGATGTATAATGAGACGCCTCTTTCCTTTTTTTTCCTGCCTGTCTTTCCTGAACAAGCTGTTACCCTCTATACCAATATTCCAGTCATGAGATTTATCCCACCAAGTCTCTGTGATGCCAATTTAGGTTTAATACTAATACATACTAATATTTCCCGTTCTCATTAGTTATTCCCCATACTCCTTACATTTATAGACTCACAGACTTTGAGGTCAGACGAGACCTTCATGATCATCTAGTCTAACCTCCTGCACGTTGCAGGCCACAGAACCTCGCCCATCCATTCATGTACATTCGTGTACAGATATCTAAAATGTTGATCCAATTCCCCCGTTGTTATACCTTTTATTGCTCCTGTGATGATTCTGTTGTAACATTCCATCCCTCCCCTTCCAAATATTTAGCCTTATGTTAAGGTCACCCTTTTTTATACCTACCTGTGGCCTTTTGTCACCTGCCCCCTTTGAACCTAGTTTGAAGCCCTCCTCATTTTGTTGGCTAGTCCCGGTACAAAGATGCTCTTCCCCTTCTTGGTCAGGTGGACCCCATCTCTTCCCAGGAGACATTCTTTGTGGAACAGCATCCCATAGTTGAGGAAGTCGAAGCCTTCTGATTGAGTTTCACAGCCATTCATTTATCTCCAGGATGTATGCATCCCTGCTTGTCCCCTTACCCTGAACAGGGAGGATGGACAAGAACACAACCTGCACCCCTCACTCCTTCACCCTTTCTCCCAGAGCCCTGTAGTCACTGCAGATCTGCTCAGGGTCATACCTGTCAGTATCATTAGTGCCCATGTGGATGAAGCAGCATGGGGAAGTTGTCAGAAAGATGGATGAGCCTTGGCAACCTTTCTGTAACATCTTGGACACGAGCTCCAGGAAGGCAGAACATTTCCCAGGACATCATGTCAGATCAGCAGATGGATGCCTCTGTTCCCATGAGAAGTGAGTCCCTGGTCACCACCATCCAATGCCTCCTCCTTTTGCATGTGTTGGCCATGAGTTTCTCAGCCTTGAGGGCAGGTGTTTTTTCTTCCTAAGCCATTGGGGTCTGCTCTTCACAAACCTGCTGCCAGTACCTCATATTGGTTCTTGACCATGATGGATGAGGGACCTGGCTGGGGGGGCTGAGCACTGTCTACTGCCTGAGGTGACCAGCAGCAAGTCTTTTTTCTGTTTTTTCTTCCTCATCTGTTGCCACTGTAGTCATCTGTTAAGAAGCTGTAAGATAAACTAGTCAACCTCCCACTTTAACGTGTTCCATTTCTGGTGTTTCTCAGCATATAGGTTTCACCATCTTAGATTTCCTAACACCTGCACATCAGTAACTGAGTGATAAATGCAGTCTAACTCTGTGTGAAGAAGCCTCATGTGCATATCATCACTGAATTTTATCCATTGTGCAAGAATCTTGCTCAATCATTACTGACAAAGAAACAGCCAATCAATTACAATAGCAGATGCACTTGATGTATAGAATCCAAAAAATCCCCCTGGGGGAAAAACAAACAAACATAATTTGTGTATAAAAGGAAAGTGATATAGGTACAATAACAATTAGTCTATTGGCTATGGCACAAGAATCCTCATGCCAATTTCAACATGCCAGCAACCATGTCAGTGCTTTTGAGTCTCCAGATAGTTTGTGAAGCACTTGACTGAAAATCAGATTACAACAGAAAATCTATTATTACAATTTTAACTTAATACTTCTAATAAAGGAACATCTAGAGGCCCCAATCAGGTATGGGCCTTCATTATATTAGATGGTGTACAAGCACACCATAAGAGACAGTTCCTACATGAGAGAGATGACAAACTTAATACAGACAAAACACAATAAGTGGATGAAACAGTCAAGCAGAGGGAATTGGGGAGGGAAGACAAGGGTAACAGTGATAGAGGGAACATAAATTGTATTTTCTTTTTAAGGATGGAAGTTTGCTCTTTGCCCAGCAAATTGGTTTCCCCATGGAGAGAAATGTTACCACTTTTCTACTGAATACAAACCATGGCTGGAGAGTCAAAAGGCCTGCTCTTCTCATGGCTCCAGACAGAAAGCAAACAAGAGCTGGTAGAGTATCTTCCTCTTTTGGAGAGTGGCATAGTCAGAACTGCCAATAAAGATTTGCTTGTGAAAAGAAGATTACAGAAAATTAGATTAGGCTTCATTTGGCATTTTAAGATTTTTTTTCTTGAAGGCTAATTACCTTGCTCCTCCTCTTCTCTCCCCAGCATTAGAGCCATATCTGAACCCTAAATTCAATTAAAATGCCCCTGTTGAAGGCAAAACCCCAATGTCCCCTGTACTTCTCATATGCAAGGTACAGTTATTCCTGTGGTAAAAAAAAAAACCATAAATCGCTCCGGATGATCAAGGGGAGGTATTGTCCTCCTGACAAGAGAGTCAATAGAGATTTAATCCACAAAGAATTCTTTTACAATTTCTAGAAAATCTATAGCAAACATTCTTGGAGACGACGAGGAATGTGATCAGTCTGGCCAGTAGAGTTGCTCAACCATGAGGCTGCCTCAGCATCACTCTACCTGATATCCATACACTAATGAAATGAGCAGATATCTGATATGCATACAACCATGAAATGGGCAGGGAAAGGAATGTAATTGCATGAATTGGCTTCGTCCTTCTACAGAATTTCATAAACCCCCTGGCAACTTCTCACTGGATAGGATTATTACGTGACAAGACCGACAGACCCTGGATGTGGGGGAATGGCACAGCTATCTCCACTGACCAGTAAGTTCCAGACACAGCTAGAAACTTCTCATTTCCAAGAAGTGCATTCACAGTGTTATAAGGGAGAAAAACCCAGAATGAAATAGTAAGGAGCAACATGTCATCACTGAAATATATTTTTAGAATGCTTTGAAGGCCCAAGTCAGCAGAAGATGTTGCCAGTGAAGTTGAGAAGTATTGCCCAAACTCCATAGGTGATGAAACACCAACAGTGAAAGGGAAGGGGGTGCTGCAGATAAAGAATAAAGTGCATTGGAACTCCTGAGCGGAGTAGGACCAAAAAAAAAAAAAAGATGTAGAGAAGAGGTTGTGTGTCGTGTCTAAGGTGCACTGGCAGTTAAGTGAAAAGTTTGCACAGTATGTCATGCACTACTCCTGACTCTATTCAATGCAGTTATTCATTGCATTCATAAATGCCAAATTTAATAATTGATTTTAATAATGTTCCCTCTGCTTCTCCACAATTGTTTCATTACTATTAAAATTATTTGTTGATGCCATCTACCACAGTGTTCAGATTAGACATTTTTGCCCTTGAAAAAATAAGGTAGTGATATAGATATAACTAGAATGGCTGGAAATAACATTTTTCTGTCATAGGTTTGCAGTAAAGAAAGGATACGTTGATGGTGACTGTGCAGTCGTCAGAGGCAGAGAACTCTTCTCTGATGACTGCAAAGATACAAAGCGCTACATTTGTGAGCTGCCAGTTCATGTGCCAGAGTCTGATGTATCCGGACAAGATAGATCATGAAAATCATAAAATCTGGGCATCCCAAACCCAGCGAAAAATATCCCGCAATAAATACTAACCCTGTCATCTTTTCCTCTTCAAAGGCTGTGTTTAAATTGTAAAGTTATAATATGCTTTGCTGAGATCGTATGTTGTTCATGAGTCTGTGTCAAAGGGAGCTGGGATTGGCCTCTCATAACAAAAATAAGTCTGATAAACTGCTCGTCTTTTGGATACCCACAGCCAGTCAGAGCCCTCCCAACAGGCAAAGCTGCTCTCTTTTTTCTTTTTCCAGTTCAGTGATAATTTATTGTAAAATGGTAATTAGTCCATTATCTGATTAAAATAGTTTTTTTTTTCAATAAATTTTTGAACATTGAAAAAAATCTGATTTAGTTGCCACCTTGTATGATTTCTTTTTACTTTATTGTATTTCATTCAATCACAGAAAAAAAAAGCCATGATGAATAAATTCAGATATGAAGATAACATTGGTCAGACTAAAAATTCCGTTTGGAAAAAATAGCTTGAAGGTGTTCTTTAAAAGTATGTGGAATGGACTGAAATGGATATCCTGTGGAATCAATATCCATGTCCTTGGGGCCAAAACAGCAAAGGCAAAACCAACTGTCCCACCCACTTGCCCCCCCCCCCCAGCTTCTCAAAGGAGTAAGCAAACCTACAAGTACATCATGAACAAGATGATAGCAACAGTGAAACCCTGCTGTGAGCTGTTATAGTCACAGGGTAGAAGTTCTCATTGACATCACTGGATAATTAAAGATGATGTTACACAGAGTGCACAATTGGAAGATGTGATCCCACCTTTGTATTCCCTGGACTGGGCATGGTCAAAAGTGATTCTCTATCACTTCACCCCCTCAACTCCAGTACACTGTGCTTGGGGACAAGCTGTCCTTGTGCCTCATGACACAGTCAGTTTCCTTTTGTCCCCATTAGAGAAATGTACCATGCCAAGAACACTATGGTCTTCCTAGCTCACTAGATACACACCTCATGTCCACTTACCAAAGTGAACCCAATGATTTACATTTATGTCAGACGCTGTTGGTAATAGGCTTCCTTCCAACAGAGGTAAATACTGTGGGGTCCCAATCATTTCAGTCTGGATCATTTTAGAATGACTGTGGACAGGACTGGCTGAAATGGATCAAGGAGCCCTCCCAGTAATAACAAACTGTACAATAGTGGCCTTTCAGAATCTCCCAGAACCCACTATTTCTCACACTTGTGCTGTGAATGATGGGATAGGTGCCCACAGGGCACTGCAACTTACAGAATTTAGAAGAGTGGTTGTGAAGATGCAGGGCAAACCTGCAAACCAGCATCAGCAGCCTGGCTGGAGTGGAGACACTGAGCCATTTGTGTTTAAACCATTTCTACACTACCTATTTGCTAACTAGTGGCTCAGTTCAAAAGTGTGTATTTAAACTGTTTATGAAATGTTTGGTACGCATAACGGAGCTGATCCTCTCAGTTATTGCTGCTGGGTTGCTGCCAGTTTCCTGTAAGATGACCAGATTAGCAGCATCAGTTACACTGTGAAGCTCTGCACAGTGGAAATAGCTATAACTACTGTGTTAGAAGTCTTGGTTGGTTGGGTTTTTTTTTTTTCTTGCATAAGAAAACTCAGAATCTGAGGAATGCAGAAAACACTACAGAAGGGCTCTCCAAACTGATTTTTGTACCAGCAGCTTTCTAATGTCTCACTCATACACAAACACACACACATTAAAACATTGAATTGATTTAGTAAAAAATATGAGTTAATGTGGACGTAAAACTGCAGAATTTTACTCCTATTCACCTTCTTATTTGTAACTTGATCTGAGTGTACTGGTTAGGGTGTAGGGCTTCTGACAAACACTTCCTCTGTGGCAGAAGCCAGAGCCTTCAAATCACATTCTCATTTCTTCTGTTGGCTGCTGCTAACCCAACAAAAAGAGGACAGTCAGATGGTCTTTCTCCCCTGGTCTTTCTCCTCTTTAAATACTAGGAAAGAGTAGCATAGCAGAATCAGAATTGTTTGCAGCCAAGAGAGAAACATTTGTTCAGTTTGACATTTTTCCTTTTTCAATTTTCTCACCAAAAATTAGCTCAAGCGACATTGTCCCCACTTTGTAACAGTGTTGCAGTATGATGAGGCGAACGTCCAGGCGCTGTTTGGAACTTCAGGCTGTATTTCTTGTTAAGATTCAGGAAAGGAAAGTTGGTCTGAAGCGCGTTGTCTGTGAAGTGGATCTGCATCCCTCCTGAACAGTGAAAGCTAGTAGGAGTTTCCAGTTCTAATACAGAGGAAAGTTCTCAATGCCTCAATCTGAGAGGGAAGGACACCCACCCTGATGACGTGTGGGAAGGTTCATCCTAAAATAACCTCTTCATGCAAACGACTAAATACCAATTTGCCTTAAACTTTCCTTTTGTGGAGGTAGGCAATAAGACCTTCTGTCATGCTGTCTGGAGTGGTTCATGATCATGAGTGCCAGCCTCAGGGAAGACTGTCAAGAGAAGCAGGGCAGAGACCCCAAACTGGATGCGTGTGCTATAATTAGATTTCACAAACCCAGTAACAAACACAAACCCCTAAAGTACTATGACAGTCTTACTATGGACAGTTCCCTTCACCTTCCAGTCTATCTTGCCACCCAGGCAAGCTGGATTTAGTGGTAGTTGCTATACATGAAAGATCACAAAAGATTCGGGTTGCTTCCTTCCAAGAGAGCAGTCACTTACCCCAGGTCAATTTGTACCTTTGATCTCTCACCAAAGACAACATTTGTAGCCAATCCTGTAATATACTAACTAAAAATGTATTAACACGAAAAAAGAAATGAGAGAGTTATTACAAGGTTAAAGCAGGCAAATATATATACACAAATAAGTTACAGGCTATGTTTTAAAAAGTGACAATGACAGTGTTACAGTAATCTGTCAGGTCTGAATGTCTTTTACAGCTAGCCCAGGTTGACCCTCGGGATCTCTGCTTCTGTTTCATAGCTCAGGCCCTGTGAGACAGCAAAAGAGATGAAAACATTTCTTGTCAGCTATTTTTATTTTATTCTTCCAGAATTCAAGCTGAATTCATTGGCACTATATAGTGCTAGTTTTTTATCCCAGTGTTATGGGGTAGTAAATCAAACACCTTAAAAAAGCCTTGCCCAGATCCTCACAGAGAGTTAAGCATCTAAATACCTTTGAGGCTCTGGGCCTAAGTTCCTAAATCTTTTAGGTGCTTTTGAAAATTTTACCTACAGTGTTTAAATATATAATCACCTCTGATTTATTATGCATGTCTACAGACTCACTGAGACAAAAAGCATAAAGATGACAAAGAATAAGGACAACCTGCCTTCCAGCAAGAATTCCATCTTTCCAGTGGTGAAGACAAAGTTCCTCTGACATAAGTATCTGGGAAGGCCCCCAGCTCTAAGGCTGAGCTCTCAGGATCCACTGTGAGGAATTTGTCTGATACTCTAATTCCAGCATCCTGTGCTTGGGACAAAGATCTCCTTGCTCTACAAGATGGTCCTGCTGCTCATGACCCATTCACCTTACCTTGTCTATACTGGGGAAAAGTACCATGGTAGGAACCCTGTGCTCCCACACTATGTTTACTACCCTTTGTCCACTCACAAAATCACTGCAAAGGCATGACAAATACCTTTTGGAGGAGACTTGCTTTCAGCAGTGAGTCGTTACCTTAACCCATTTTAGTTTGAATTGCTTTAGTGTCAGTGTGACCTGGAATGATTCAACCAGTCCTCAATGGTGGCATTTCAAAAGTCTCCAAAAATCCACTTCTTCTGGGTTTTGTTGGGTGAGGTGCCAAGAAACCACTGTAATTGAAAAGGTTTATAACAGAGCTATTGTGGATGCAGGGCAAATCTGAAATGGTTCTTAACATGAATTAGCATGTCTAGAGAGGATGCACTTCAACCAGTCTAGCCTAGTCATTCAGTAACAAACAGTTCAGTTCTCTAGTCTGGAAACAGCCTGGTGCAAGTTAAAACAGCCTGAAGTTTCTGAGATGTTGTATATGCATAACTGAGCTGTTACTCTCAGTTGTTGATGTTTGACCACAGCCGGTTTTCTGCAAGGTGAGGTAAACAGGTTACCAGCGTCATTTGTTCTGTGAAAGTGCTGCACTATGGAAAAAGATATGAACTACGTTAGTGGGGTTCCTGGTGAGTTTGTTTGCTGTGTGTTTCTCTATGAAGGCTGAGAATCTAAGGAAGTAGAGAAAAAACTGCACAAAGGCCCAAGAAATTGAGGGATTTTTATCTTTTTTTTACTTTTCTAGCATCTGTATACGTTCACACAAATTAACTTTGCAAACATAAGTTAATCTGGAAGAAAAACATTAGAATTTTACTCTTCTTAGCTGACTTGTCTTTAACTCTAAATGTTTCCATGCTCTGAGTTCTCTGGTCAGGGGCAGGGTTTCTCACTAACAATGTGAGCCTGATGCTTCCTGTGTGGTATAAGCTGGTGCCTTCAGTAGACATTCATATTTCCTGTGTTGGCTGCTATTGACCCTTCAATATGAGGATAGCCAGAGAGACTCACATAACAGGAAAGGGTACCAAAGTGTAACCAAATTGTTTGCAACCTGAAACGGAGCTATCATTTGCTGCCTGTTGTTGCTAGTGCTGTGGAATGTTGTTACGACTGCCAGTGTTGCTCTTTTTGGAGCTCTGATGTCAGCTGCACTGGCGGACACTGCAGCATGTTAATTCATCAGACTTTGATGTTATTCATAAGAAAGACCACAGGCTCAGTTCGGTGGCAAAGGCACTTGGCCAGGTTCATTGTTGACAAAAAATTATGATTGATTCTGTTTGATGATTACCTGTTCTGTTCATTCCCTCTGGGGCACCTGGCATTGGCCACGGTCGGAAGACAGGATACTGGGCTAGATGGACCTTTGGTCTGACCCAGTGTGGCCGTTCTTATGTTCTTAACCCGGTACTAGCACCCCATAGGAGCTACAGGTACACTAACACATGTACGCCCATGACAAGGTACCTGCTCAGTCAGCGCACCAGGAGGCTGTGACATTTTTCTCTGTTCAATCGTCGAATCAAAGATCAGTTTGCAGAGTGTAGTGCTGACCTTCGCAACAGTGGTGTTGTGTTGTGGGGTAAACACTCGACTCTCTTGGTTGAATTTAATGTTGTTTCATAAGAAAGCCCACAGAAGTATTTCTAGCTCTCAAACTCACAGCAGTACCTATGCAATGCCACATCCCTCCTGCATGGTAAAAGCCAGTGGGGAGACCCTAACTCTAATTCTGAAGAAAGTACTCAGTGTGAGAGGACAGAATGCTATCCACACTCAAGTGTGTGGAGGTTTTCCATTACTTAAAACAACCTTCACTTAATATGAACACACACACACATACACACACACACATCTTTCTAGCAATAAGTCAAAAATTGAACATTTTTTGAGAGTTTTTAACCTTTTCATTTTTTTTTTGTTTTCTTGTTTGTTTTTGTTTTAATAAAATTGAAGGAAATTCTTAAACAAAATGCCTTCCTAAAAGAAAAAGTGAAAACGTGGTCAAACCAGGAGTCACCCAATGAAGTTAATTGGCTGGAGTTTTGAAACAAACATAAGGAAACACACAGAACAACACAATCAACCTGTGGAATTCATTGCCAGGGGATGTTGTGAAGGCCAAAAGTATGACTGGGTTCAAAAAGAACTGAATAAGTTCATGGAGGGTAGGTCCATCAATGACTATTGGTCAAGATGTCAGAGACTCAATTCCATGTTCTGTGCATCCTTAAACTTCTAACTGCCAGAAGCTGGGACTGGACGACATTGTGTGGATCATTTGGTGATCGCCCTGTTCTGTTCATTCCCTATGAAGTATCTGGCACAGTCCACTATCAGCAGACAAGATACTGTGCTAGGTGGACCATTGGTCTGATCCAGTATAGCTGTTCTTATATTCGTATGTGTCATTTCATTTTCAGAAATGTCAAAATGAACCATTTAAAGTTTCTGAAATTTATTTTTTATTCAATCAAAACAATTAGCTGAAATTGACTCTAAGTTCACTAATTGTTTCAGTCAACCTGAATGCATTTTCTGTTAAAAAATGGTTTCCATGAAATTTTTTGCCCAGTTCTAATAATAATGAACTGTCATTGCTCTTTCATATACTTCCAAAGAAATTCAGGAAAAGTCAAACTCTTCCCATCATCAGATCATGCTGTGATGAACCTTTTCACTGCCAGTGTTCCCCAGAGAATCAAGGCAGAAGAAAAACCTGTCAGTGAACTCAAAGATAGATGAAACCAGAATCTAAATAAAAAAAACTGAATGTAGAATTGACTATCCGTCCTGGAAAGATTTGACTGTTTTTTTTTTTTAATTTCCTGTATACAGCCTAGACACTCTGATGTTAGACACTTGGGAAATATCACTAGATGGGTAGGAATATAGGAAAAATGATGGACCCAACAAGACCCCCTGACTGTGAACCTCTCTCTGAACAAAGTATGGGTTCACCAGAGGTAACAGTCATAATCTCTGTCAAACCCATGATTATTTCCTTTATTTCATAAGGTCATGCCTGGTCAGAACTTGGACTGGAGACTTCCAAGTAAAACCTGGTGCTACAGGAATTGTTGCTGGTCATTCAGGAGTGGGACCTTTCCCTCTGCACCAGTTCTGAACTTCATTGCTTAGTGAGAAGTTCTGTGCTGGTTTAGATGGAGGCAGTATAGCCATATGTCTTGGATGGTTCAGACACAACAAATCCTGTATCTTGGCAGGGGGGTAGACTAGATGACACTTGCAGTTCCTTCTAACCTTATGGATCTATAAGTCTATGTCCTTTTTATGAGATGCTGAACAGGATTTCTATTACTGCCACATTGAGACTGTTAGTCATGATCCTGCTGCCTATGGATTCCTAGACTTTATGGATGGAATAAAGCCTGTAAATTTATTCTTGAAAATGACTAGAAAAAAGGGAATAGAATAAAATTGGGGTGAGGAGATAAAGAAAGAAGAAAAGGAAAAAAAAGATAAATGAAAAATACTGGTGTACCCCATGTAATATGGTGTACCCCCATATTCTCCCCTTATATATGGTTGTGATATAAATTGTACAAAGTATGTCATGTGAGGTATCATTTGAAAACTCATAATCTGATGAACATCATTGTCCTGTAATGATGTGTGTAACAGCACTGCATGTGAAACTATGAGATTTTACTGTATAATGTTACTAAAATGTGTTATGGTTCTGGGGAACCCCACACAGACTCATCTTTAGAGACAACATATGGACTGAGTACAGGTGTTGAGAAACTATCAGCTGTTCAAATGGACATTCACCAGCAGGGGGAAGGTATAAACCAAAGGATTTATAATTCGTATGAAGGACAGATTCCAGAGCATGCATGCAATGGAACTGCCTAATCCCATGACCCAGTAAGGATTTTTCCAGCACAAGGGCTTGTGGTATAAGAATGAAGAACAAACAGCACACAAATTGCCTCTCCTCCCCTATCTCTACTCATGGCTGCAAGATCGCTTGAAAGACAATAGGAATATCATTGAACTGGGGGGAGTGGTCCTAGCTGGAAGGCTTTCCAATTAGTATGTACTGCTGAAAGTTTTAAGGTGAGTGAAACCTTTTTGCTTTCAAATCTTATTCAGCTTGGTAAAGTTCAGGAATTAGTTTGCATATTTATATTTTATTTCTTTTGTAACCCACTCTAATTTTTATGCTTTATCACTTGTAAATCACTTAAAATCTTTCTCTATTTAATAATAAACTCATTTTATTTTTTTACCTAATCCAGTGTGTATTTGGAGTAAAATACTCGGAGACTCCACTAAGGCTGGTGCATATAAACATTACCCTTTGTTGGAATGCTGGACTAATATGAGCTTATACTGCACAGGTAGTCTACTGAGCAGTATAAAATACACATATCTGGGGTGCAAGGCTGGGGCTTGGGAATTTGGGGGTGTTGTGCTGTATGTAGTTCATGAGTGGCTGGGAGAACATTCACGTAACATTTATGAGAGTGACTTTACAGGCTAAGAGCTGTGTGTGATCGAAGCACAAAGAGGCTGCTTGTCAGTAGTAAAGCAGTGTAAAAGGCACCCTGGTCTGGAAAGTGAAAGGGACGCAGCAGTTCAATAGTCTAGATTGCACCCCGGGGGATGTTGCAACAGGAAATAAAGATTTTTAAAAATAAAAACAAAATTTGAAACAAACAAACAAACAAAAACCAACCAACCCAAATGGCTCCATTTCAAAAGCTGTATAATCAAAACAATTTTGTAATTCTTCACAAAACTATGTTTCCATTTTTGGACCAGTTGTAGAAATAAAATGGAAAATTTTAAGGAATGAAGAAGCAGACTAAAAAAACTCATTCCATTTGTAGAGATATTACTGTTTCCAGTTGTATTCTCCATTTTAAGATAGAGCCAACGATATCTCTGAAACATGAAAGAAACTTTTAAGTGAACCCACTGTACCTCCCCTCCAGCTGCTTTTATTAGAATGTGAATTCATAGCAGTGAACAGATGACAGAAAGCCCATTCTGGGTGGTAAATAGAAAGGCAATACGACCATAAAATTTAAATAGTGGATTCTTGGAGTCAGATCTTCAGCTTGTGTAGCTCCACTGATTCGGTGTTTTACAGAATCTATTGCTCAATAAATCCAGCATATTCCAACCATGCTTTGAAATTAACACCATAGGTACAGTCAGCACCATTTGAACTCTTACAGATAAAAGCCCCTTTGTTTTCAGCTCTTTGGGTTGGGGTAGTGGAGTGTAAAATTCCTGTGTGGTTTCAGCTGGAACATCACACAGCAAACAGTTCTTCCTCTCTTGACTGTTTTACTTCTATCAGGACAGCCTGATGGTGCTATCAGACTCGCTCTTCCCTGGGAATTCACCTACAGGACCAGGGAAAAAATTGCCACTTAATATGCCTAAGAGCTAAGCTTCTTTCCAAGGATCTACAGGTAAAATAAATGGTTGTATGATCAAATGGTTATAGGATCTTTATTTTTAGAGCAGTTGTTCATTGGTATAAATAAAAGTTACTTGTGCTGTATAATTCAGGAATAAATGACAGTACTTACAGTAAAAGAGATTATACAGACGTGTAAATTCTTCTGGGGTGAAGTTTGGCCCAAGCATAAGGAAAGGCATATTAAAGGATTTGTTATTTCAGGCAGTTCACGGAGCACACAGTTCCCTCCTTGAAGCTTTGTGTGTCATTTTCCTCTTGTGAATTATACTTTGTCTTTAGACAAGGTGCCAAACCAAAAAACTTGGATGCAGAATCCATTGAACTTTGGGGAGTTCAGCTCCAATCCAGACTTTGTAGCTAACCACAACTCTAAACTCCACTTGGGCAGAGTCTAAAATTTCCATCATTATAACCCACCAGAAATGAGGTATCAGGAGCTGAGTAACACAAATCTAGCATAGCACGTGCCTTCCAAGAAACAAAAGAAACAAAGACCTGCAGACACCTTGGGGGGAGGGATAGCTCAGTGGTTGAGCATTGGCCTGTTAAACACAGCGTTGTGAGATCAATCCTTGCAGCGGCCATTTAGGGATCTGGGCCAAAAATTGGGGATTGGTCCTGCTTTGAGCAGGGGGTTGGACTAGATGATCTCTTGAGGTCCCTTCCAACCCTGATATTCTAAGAGCAAGGGTACTATGTTTGTAAGCAGCTGACTTCATACTTTTTTGAGAACTGTCCCTCTGGATGTTCCAGTTCTGATGCACATGTGGCTCTTGAGCCTTGGATCGGAGAGTTCTAGATAGCAGTGCCCATTAGGCCTGATCATGTGCCCTATGCCTCCTTGTGGCAGACACTGAGGCTATAGAGGGGTGCATGGGAGAACTGCTCTCAGTTCCTTCTCTACCACTCGGTCCAAGACGGAACACTAGCATGTCCACCTAGAGCATACTTGGCCTTCTCTTTATAACTTTTCCTATCAAAGCTATTTAGAGTTGTTGTTAGTATTAGCATAGTTAGCTAGTATAGGTGAGAGGACTGTTTTCCCGCTCCTTTCACCCAGGAGACTTGTCTTCTCCTGGTGCTGTATGCTTGGCTTACCAACATGAGCAGTGGGTATAATAGGCCCGGGCAGGCCAAGCCTCCCCTGGTGCAGCTGCCACTGATCCAGCGCTAAATGCCTAGGATGTGTTGGCCCTCCCTAAGCTCCACCTGTTCCCCCTCCTTGCTCTGCCCCTTCCCCAAGGCCCCCACCGCCTGCCACAGCCACTGCCTGATCAGTCCCTCCTCTCCTCCTCCACTCCATTCCCCTCTCTCCAGAGGTCCCCCCCACCCTCCGTGTCCCTCCTCTCCTCCACCCCTCTTTCCTTGAGATCCCCCCCTGCATCCCTCCTCATCCCTCTGCCCCTGGAGGCTGGCGGGGCCTCAGCTCCAGCCGGTGGCCTGGAGCAAGGGGCTCAGGCTGGCCTGCAGTTCAGGCCAGTGGTTGGGCCGATGGCCTGAGGAGGCGGCTCGGGTTGGCAGCTCAGTGGTGCGGCCTGTCCCAGGCCTTGGGCTGGCAGCTCAGGCCAGCACTTGGGCTAGCGGCCCAGGGTGACCTGAGCATGGGGGTTGGATGGGTTTCTGGACGGCCAGCAGCCTAAGAGTCAGAGTGGTCTTTTCAACCCCCTGTGAAAAGGACCAAAGCAATTGGATCTCTTTGGATGAAAATCTTATTTGTTTCGGATCATAAACTACCAGGAGGCCATGGCCAAATATAGTGTTATCAATTACAAGAAACTCATGGCCTTTATTGAACATTTGCCACATGACTTCAGGGAACAGTTCATGTCAATTGCTGCAGAGGGCTAGCTGTTAGCCAGAACACCTCTCCAGGCATCCCCAGGCCACTCCGGACACTGCTGTAAGATCCATTTCCACAGTGACAGTTATGCGCAGGGCATCCTGGCTCTAGCTTTCAGGGTTTCTAAGAAAAATCCAAAGTCCTGTAGAAGACCTCCCTTTTGATGGACACAGGCTCTTCTGGGAGACCACAATTGAGTCTCTGCACACGCTCAAGAACACAGGTCTACCCTGTGTTCTGTGGCATTTACACACCTACATGCAAAAAATGTTCCAGGAGGACACAAAGTTCCCAGAGATCATGCCCTGTTCAGTTTTCAGGGTACCAAAGACCAGCAGAACCCCCCGAAAGAAACACAGGTTTCAGAAGAAGAGGGCCACCCAACCATATCTTGACTACTGGCTCCTCAAAGGCCATTTTTGAGGCAGTATTGTCATCCACCCAGAAGGCCCTTGCTCTGTTCCGGACATTGGGACTTCAGCTGAATGCAAAGAAATCCATGTTACTATTGGTGCAAAGGATACTGTTTATAGGGGCATACTTGGATTCAGTGACAGCCAGAAAGTACCTCCCTTTAGACAGATTTGCGACTATTGGGCCTGATAGGGACAGTTCCAGGAAGCCCTCAGACACCAGTAAGGAACTTCTTCAACTCCTTGTCCATATGGCAGCATGTGCCTTTGTGATCAGTCATGCAAGGCTGTGGCTCTATTGTTTCCTAGATTCATTGAGAACTACCTATTCTCTGACTAATGATGCCTTGGACAGGCAGATGACAGTTCTCTTGCATGTAAAGAACTCCCTAAACTGATGGAAGGAGCAACTCCACATCTGTGCGGGTGTCCCTTTGTTCTGCCTAACCCCATCAGTGCCTCTAACAACCAACATATCTCTGTTTGGGTGGGGAGCCCACCTTAGCACCCTCCTGCTTCAGGGCAGATGGACAACCCACAAAACCGTCTCCACATCAACCTGTTGGAGGTCAGGGCAGTCAGGAACTCTTGCCTCCATTTCCTGTCCTTCCTCGAGGAAAAAGTCCAGCATATTTTACATCAACATGCAGGGAGGAGCAACATCCCTCTCATTGTCTGCTGAAACCATACAGCTCTGGAACTGACGCATAAACAATCATATTCAGATTTCAGCAGCCTACCTTCCAGGCATCCAGAACACTACTGTCGATGCCCTCAGCAGACACTTCTTCCATGGCTACAAAGTGGAGCTGGACAGGCAGGTCCTTCAAGACATATTCTCAACATGGGAATGGAAAAGATCGATCTTTTTGGCACCTTTGAGAACATGATGTGTTCTCACATCTGTTCAAGGGGGTGTCTGGGTCATCACTCCCTGGAGGATGCCACTGTGGAGGAGGAGTCTGTTCTATGACTCCCTGGAGGATGCCACTGTGGAGGAGGAGTCTGTTCTATGACTTTCCTCTGATGACCCTAATTCTGCTGGTGGTGAACAACATCAGGCAGGACAAGTTCACAGTTATTTTCATAGTAACTACCTGGCTGAGAAAAACTTGGTACCCTTACCTGCTTCCGCTGTGTCCAACCACCAATGAACTCCCGACCATTCCTCAGCTCCTGTCTCAGGATGCGGGTCACGTGCTTCACCCTGATCTGCTGGTTCTATGTCTCTGAGCCTGGCTTCTGGATGGTTCTCGGGAATAGAGATTTCCTGCTCTATGGAGGTGCAGCAGGTTTTATTAAGCAGTAGAAAAATATCAATCTGCACTACTTATTTGCAAAAATGGATGAGATTCATCCATTGGTGCAGTTGTCACTACCTCCAACCTGAATTGGTTCCCCTTTCCCTCATCCTAGATTACTTGTTGGATCTGAAGACATCTGGTTTATTCATCAGTTCAGTCAAGGTACCCATGGCCACCATATCAGTCTTTCATACCCCTGTTGAGGGATTCTCCATTTTTACTCACCCAGTACTGTCCAGATTTATTAAAGCTCTGGATAATCTCTTCCCAAACATAAGACACCCCACTCCACTTCTCCTCTGGGACCTCAACCTGGTTTTCAACCACACCATTAGACCTCCATTTGAACCAATAGCGATCTGCTCCCTACTTCATTTATCTACGGATAGGGCCTTCCTAGTGGCTATCATGTCAGCTAGTAGGCTTAAAGAGATTGGAGCCTTGATGGCAGATCCCCCACTGCCAGAGTTATAAGGCCCAGATCGCCACGGGTATTTAGGTGCCCAGTTCCCACTGAAACATTGAACACCTGGGAGTTCCCAGTTCCCATTGAAACATTGAACACCTGGGAGTTAGGTGCCAAAATAACACTGAGGATTGGGGTCTGAGTTCTAATCCACTGCAGTTATATTGGGGATGGTTTTCAGGCATGGTCAGGTGGGTTCTGGCTTTGAGATCTGGGTGCTGCCCAGGTAAACTACAGTCTGATCCCAGATGCTCCAGACAGGGACTCACTCTGCCCATCTTTATGTTCATTTTCTTCCCGTTTCTTTCCTCTTCAGCTCCAGCTCCTCCCTGGCAGATCAGTCCAGTGATTCTGGAGATCCTCTGCCTGGTGTCACTGGGAATAGCAAGGGTCTTGGTTGCCAAGGGTAAGTATTTTCAGAAAAAACATTAGGGGCCAAATTCTGATATTAATGTCACTGGTCTAAATACAGTGCTGAAAATAAGGGGCTTACTGTACTTTTACAGTTGTGACTGAGAGTGGGATCTGGCCTTAGAAATCTGCTCTGAATCATTAGAAATAATTTCAAGTAAATATTCTTCTTAACAAGAAGAAAAGGAGTACTTGTGGCACCTTAGAGACTAACCAATTTATTTGAGCATAAGCTTTCGTGAGCTACAGTATGTGTCCGATGAAGTGAGCTGTAGCTCACGAAAGCTTATGCTCAAATGAATTGGTTAGTCTCTAAGGTGCCACAAGTACTCCTTTTCTTTTTGCGAATACAGACTAACACGGCTGTTACTCTGAAACCATTCTTCTTAACAGTGCACTTAATTTTCTTTTACTGAGATGCATATTTGCACATTTCGTCCTGATTTTCCCTGGTCCTAGCATGGGTGTGCAAGGAAGGGGCAGAGAACATCAATGGGAAATGTACAAACAGCTTCTCCTGGTGGCCTGTGAAAGCCCCTGATAAGGGTTGCTGTGAGTCTGGATGTTGACACACAGTGTGTTTGCTGTGTTGGGTGCCCACCCAATTACATGTCATGTCTGGAGCAGGATTTCAATGCACACTGAACTAAGATAAACTAGGGAAAAGATCCAGAAGTGGCCAGTGAAATAGCAACAAGCCCAGGGTGGAGCTTTATTGTGATTTGTGGAGGAAGAACAGAAACAGCAGCAACAATTCCAAGAGAATCTACTTCAAAGTCACAGGAGTTGTTAAATTAGGTTGCATTGATGAGTCTGCCAGTAAATCCTCACCCTTCCTTGTCCAAAATGTAATTGGAAGATTAGCCACCTCGTTACTTTTGAGCAGGTGATTACTGTAGTCCTGTGAATCCTTAGCTATATGATTGAATCTTTTTTTGATAGGAGAAGTGCTAACTGTGCATTGGGCCTTGGATTAGGATGTTATGACAAGGCTGTACAGGCTGCTATTGTGAACAGATTGGGGTGTCTGCAGAAAAGTGCTGACACAGGTTCTGAAATGAGCCATTCTCCTTGGGAGTGCAGCCACATGCCTTTGTCCAGCAGGTATTAGCTTGGTACAAGGCTGAGACCCAGATGGTACTGGAATCAGATTTGTACTGATTTGAATAGTTTCCCAGTGAAAGTGCAGACTTGGGTGCACTGGCACCAGCCATGCACATTAACTGAAGTTGCACAAAAAATGGGAGACTATCTGAAAGCAGAGTAGACCCATAAAACATCATGATCTTGGCCATCCCCTAACACTGGAAGGCAGTCGTACAGATGAGTTAAAGATGGACCAGTGAAGAGAAGAAAGAAAGTACACTGAATTCTAAGGGAGGGGGAAAATGGACAAGAATCCTCATCCAGTACCCTGAGATGCCCACCAGCCGTTGATGTCATCTGTTTCCATTGTAGAGGATGGGGGCATTTTAAAAAGTCCTTTATGGAATGTGACTGTAGAGAGATATGTGGATATACACAGGCCACAAGAGTCAGGTCTCTTCGGCTTCCCAAGAGTAGCTGTGTTACAGTGAATGAGTGAGCATTCTCTGTATTCATTCTCTCAAGAACAAAAGAAAAATTGGAATTCCAGCCAGGTATCCTGTATCTGATGATCCTCATGTATCCGGAAGATGTGAGGACTTCTGTCCCTTTCACCACAACAGGGGTTGCAATCTGTCTCCAAATTCCTGGGTCCTCGCCAGTCTAGCCCACAAGCCTCAGCATTCACTGAACTATTAAACAGGCTGAAATTATCAGACAGGTCAAAAGAATAGGGAAGCCCTGGGAAGACGGCTCAGGAGTCAATGCTATAATGTGAGTTTGACATTAGCTCATTTTGGTTTATTTGTGGTTTCAAAACAAAATGGGTCAGGTGTTTAGATTCTTAGCCCTGGTCTACACTACGAGTTTAAGTCGAATTTAGCATCATTAGATCAATTTAACCCTGCACCCATCCACACGACGAAACCATTTACTTTGACTTAAAGGGCTCTTAAAATCTATTTCTGTACTCTTCCCCAAACGAGGGGATTAGCACTGAAATCGACTTTGCCGGATCGAATTTGGGGTAATATGGTCGCAATTTGACGGTATTGGCCTCCGGGAGCTATCCCAGAGTGCTCCATTGTGACTGCTCTGGACAGCACTCTCAACTCAGATGCACTGGCCAGGTAGACAGGAAAAGGCCCACAAATTTTTGAATCTCATTTCCTGTTTGGCCAGTGTGGCAAGCTGCAGGTGAGTGCAGATCTCATCAGCAGAGATGACCATGATGGAGTCCCAGAATCGCAAAAGAGCTCCAGCATGGACCGAATGGGAGGTATGGGATTTGATCGCTGTATGGGGAGACAAATCCATGCTATCAGAACTCCATTACAAAAGACAAAATGCCCAAACATTTGAAAAGATCTCCCAGGGCATGAAGGACAGAGCCTATAACAGGGACCCACAGCAGTGCCACATGAAACTTAAGGAGCTCAGGCAAGCCTGCCAAAAAACCAGAGAGGCAAACGGCCGCTTGGGGTCAGAGCCCCAGACATGCCGCTTCTATGATGAGCTGTATGCCATTCTAGGGGATGCAGCCACCACTACCTCACCCCTGTGCTTTGACTCCGTCAATGGATTATCATGCAACAGGGATGCGCATTTTGGGAATGAGGAAGATTATGATGATGAGGAGGAGGTTGAAGATAGCACACAGCAAGCAAGGGGAGAAACAGTTTTCCCCGAGAGCGAGGAACTGTTTCTCACCCTGGACCTGGAGCCAGTACCCCCCGAACCCCCCAAGGCAGGCTCCCAGACCCGCCAGGTGGTGAAGGGACCTCTGGTGAGTGTACCTTTGTAAATATAATGCATGGTTTAAAAGCAGGCGTGTTTAATGATTAATTTGCGGGCAGTACAGCTACCGGAAAAGTGTGTTAACATGTCTGGGGATGGAGCAGAAATCCTCCAGGGACATCTCCATAAAGCTCTCCTGGATGTACCACCAAAGCCTTTGCAAAATGTTTCTGGGGAGGGCAGCCTTATTCCAACTCCATGGTAGGACACTTTACCACGGCAGGCCAGTAGCACGTAGTCTGGATTCATTGCATAACAAAGCCTGGCAGCATATGGTCCCGGTGTTTGCTGGCATTCAAGCAACATCCGTTCTTTATCTCTCTGTGTTATCCTCAGGAGTGATATCATTCATGGTCACCTGGTTGAAATAGGGGAATTTTATTAAGTGGACATTCAGAAGTGGCTGTTCCTGCTGGGTTGTTTGCCTGTGGCTGAACAGAAATCTTCCTTGCTCTTAGCCACATAGTGGGGGGAGGGGTGAAGCGATCATCCCAGAGAATTGGGCGTGTTGGGAGGGTTAGTTGGGTTTGTGCTGCACGTTAACCCAAAACCCGCAGCCCCTCCTTTTAAATTGCCAACCCATTTTAAATGGCCAACCCAATGGCTGTTTGGTATGGGAAATGAGGTCACTGCTGTTTGAAACCATTCCCACATGTTATTAAGATTAAAGAAGCCAAAGAAGACTGTGGCTTACCATGGCTGCCTGCAAGCCGAATTCTATTGCCCTCTGGCTCTGCGTGTGTGATCTCTCACACCAAACCGGCAGACCTTCAATATACGAGGCAAAATGAGACCTTGTAGCAAATGCACATGTGCTATGTAATGTTAACAGCAAGGTTCACCCTGAAAGAGTCTACCCATTGTTCTCTAAAATGTGTCTTTTTAACTACTACTCTCCCTTTTTTCCCCTCCCACAGCTGCAAATGTTTCAATGCTCCCCCTATCATCACCGTCCCAGAGGCTAGCGAAGATTAGAAGTTGAAAAAAACACACTTGAGATGAAATGTTCTCTGAGCTCATACAGTCTTCCCACAGTGAAACAGCCCAGCAGAATGCATGAAGGCAGACAATGTTAGAATCCAGGAAAGAACAATGTGAACACGAGGATAGGTGGCGGGTTGAAGATAATAAGTGGTGGGTTGAAGATGATAGGTGGCGTCAGCTTGCTGAGAGAAGGCAGAAGTCAATGCTTAGGCTACTGGAGGATCAAACTGATATGCTCCAGCGTATGGTTGACGTGCAGGAAAGGTAGCATGAGCACAGACCCCCGCTACAGCCCATGTGTAACCACCCACCCTCCTCCCCAAGTTCCATAGCCTCCTCAACCAGACGCCCAAGAATGTGGTGGGGGGCCCTCTGGGCTCCCAACCACTCCACCCCAGAGACTGCCCAAACAACAGAAAGCTGGCATTCAATAAGTTTTAAAGTGCAGTGTGGTCTTGTCCTTTCCTCCTTCCCCACCCGTCCCAGGCTACCTTGGCAGTTATCCCCCTAGTTGTGTGATGAATTAATAAAGAATGCATGAATTTGAAACAACAATGACTTTATTGCCTCTGCAAGCCGTGATCGAAAGGGGGAGGGGAGGGTGGTTAGCTTACAGGGAAGTAGCGTGAACCAAGGGACGGGGGGGTTTCATCAAGGAGAAGCAAACAGAACTTTCACACCATAGACTGGCCAGTCATGAAACTGGTTTTAAAAGCTTCTCTGATGCACAGCGCTCCCTGCTGTACTCTTCTAACCACCCTGGTGTCTGGCTGCACGTAATCAGCCACCAGGCCATTTGCCTCAACCTCCCACCACACCATAAACATCTCCCCCTTACTCTCACAGATATTGTGGAGCGCACAGCAAGCAGTAATAACAATGGGAATATTGGTTTCACTGAGTCTAACCAAGTCAGTAAACTGCGCCAGCGTGCTTTTAAACGTCCAAATGCACATTCTACCACCATTCTGCACTTGTTCAGCCTATAGTTGAACAGCTCCTGACTACTGTCCAGGCTGCCTGTGTATGGCTTCATGAGCCATGGCATTAAGGGGTGGGCTGGGTCCCCAAGGATAACTATTGGCATTTCAACATCCCCAACAGTTATTTTCTGATCTGGGAAGAAAGTACCTTGCTGCAGCTGTTGAAACAGACCAGAGTTCCTGAAGATGCGAGCGTCATGTACCTTTCCCGGCCATCCCACATTGATGTTGGTGAAACGTCCCTTGTGATCCACCAGTGCTTGCAGCACCATTGAAAAGTACCCCTTGGGGTTTATGTACTCACTGCCTTGGTGCTCCGGTGCCAAGATAGGGATATGGGTTCCGTCTATGGCCCTACCACAGTTAGGGAATCCCATTGCAGCAAAGCCATCCACTATGACCTGCACATTTCCCAGAGTCACTACCCTTGGTAGCAGCAGCTCAGTGATTGCATGGGCTACTTGGATCACAGCAGCCCCCACAGTAGATTTGCGAGGGCTACCTGGATCACAGCAGCCCCCACAGTAGATTTGCGCACTCCAAATTGATTCCCAACTGACCGGTAGCTGTCTGGCGTTGCAAGCTTCCACAGGGCTATCGCCACTCGCTTCTCAACTGTGAGGGCTGCTCTCATCTTGGTATTCTGGTACTTCAAGGCAGGGTAAAGCAAGTCACAAAGTTCCATGAAAGTGCCCTTACGCATGCAAAAGTTTTGCAGACATTGGGAATCGTCCCAGACCTGCCACACTGTGCGGTCCCACCATTCTGTGCTTGTTTTCCAGGCCTAGAATCAGTGTTCCACAGCATGAACCTGCCCCATTGCCACCATGATGTCCACATTGCTGGGGTCTGTACTTTGAGAGAAGTCTGTGTCCATGTCCTCATCACTCTCCTCACCACGCTGCCATTGCCTACTAACCTGCTTTTGCAGGTTCTGGTTTTGGTTCTGCATATACTGCTGGATAATGCGCGTGGTGTTTAGAATGGTCATAACTGTTGCAGTGATTTGAGTGGGCTCTATGCTTGTCGTGGTATGGCATTGGCAGGTGAGCAGAGTGGCAGCAGAAGTGGCGGGTGGATGGCAATGCTGACAGCAATATGGCACCCGCACGGAAAAAGGTGCGAAATGATTGTCGGCCATTGCTTTCACAGAGGGAGGAGCAAGCTGGCAGCAGATGGTGCAGTACAACTGCTAGCCATCATCATCTCCTGGGTGCTCGCCAGCAGACTGTGCAGTACAACTGCTAGCTGTCATCGTCTCTTGAGTGCTCACGGTGCTGCTGGCTGGGAGAGCAGCCTGAGGCAGAATGGCCCCCTCAAGGATTGAATTCACAACCCTGGGTTTAGCAGGCCAATGCTCAAACCACTGAGCTATCCCTCTGCCGCTATTCCAGGTAGGACTGAATCTCCATTAGACTGACCTGAGAAGAGAATGACCTGAGTCACTCCCATGTCTGCCCAGGCACCCCTGACAGACCTCACCGAGATCTGCCAGGAGCACCCATGTCTGCTCAGGTGCCCCGACCAACCTCACGGAGGCCAGCCAAGAGCACCCAGGAGATGACGAGGATGGCTACCAGTCATAATGCACCATCTGCTGCCCCAAGGCAATGAGCTGCTGCTGTGTAGCAATGCAGTCCCACATCTGCCAGTACCCAGGAGATGTACAGTGACGGTGAGCTGAGCGGGCTCCATGCTTGCCATGGTATGGCGTCTGCATGGGTAACCCAGGAAAAAAGGCACAAAACTATTGTCTGCCATTGCTTTCACGGAGGGAGGGAGGGAGGGGAGGCCTGACGACATGTACTCAGAACCACCCGCGACAATGGTTTTGCCTCATCAGGCATTGGGATCTCAACCCAGAATTCCAATGGGCAGCAGAGACTGTGGGAACTGTGGGATAGCTACCCACAGTACAACACTCTGGAAGTCAACACTAGCCTCGGTACTGTGGACGCACTCCACTGACTTAGAATCATAGAATCATAGAATATAAGGGTTGGAAGGGACCCCAGAAGGTCATCTAGTCCAACCCCCTGCACGAAGCAGGACCAATTCCCAGTTAAATCATCCCAGCCAGGGCTTTGTCAAGCCTGACCTTAAAAACCTCTAAGGAAGGAGATTCTACCACCTCCCTAGGTAACGCATTCCAGTGTTTCACCACCCTCTTAGTGAAAAAGTTTTTCCTAATATCCAATCTAAACCTCCCCCACTGCAGCTTGAGACCATTACTCCTCGTTCTGTCATCTGCTACCATTGAGAACAGTCTAGAGCCATCCTCTTTGGAACCCCCTTTCAGGTAGTTGAAAGCAGCTATCAAATCCTCCCTCATTCTTCTCTTCTGCAGGCTAAACAATCCCAGCTCCCTCAGCCTCTCCTCATAACTCATGTGTTCCAGACCCCTAATCATTTTTGTTGCCCTTCGCTGGACTCTCTCCAATTTATCCACATCCTTCTTGAAGTGTGGGGCCCAAAACTGGACACAGTACTCCAGATGAGGCCTCACCAATGTCGAATAGAGGGGAACGATCACGTCCCTCGATCTGCTCGCTATGCCCCTACTTATACATCCCAAAATGCCATTGGCCTTCTTGGCAACAAGGGCACACTGCTGACTCATATCCAGCTTGGTCATATCCAGCTTGCTGACTCATATCCAATGGTCTTAATGGTCTTAAGTGGGGACACACACAATCGACTGTATAAAATCAATTTCTAAAAATTCGACTTCTATAAATTCAACCTAATTTTGTAGTGTAGACATAGCCTTAGTGTATGAAACACACAACATTCCCTTTGAAACAAACGGTTAAAGACTGATCAGCTGAGGAGACTGAACG
This sequence comes from Caretta caretta, assembly GCF_965140235.1. NCBI lineage: Eukaryota > Metazoa > Chordata > Testudines > Cheloniidae > Caretta > Caretta caretta. The sequence goes on from NC_134206.1 coordinate 216,012,986, forward strand.
ACTCTAGAATTGTTTCCAATGGTTTTATGACAATAATGATATAATGCCGCCCTAGCACCTTCCATCGGAAGACCTCAAAACACATTAAAAACATTAGTTAATAAAGCTGCAGATTACCTTGTTGATAAGTTAGTATTATTATGAATCCCATTTTACAGGTGGGAATTGATGGACACATAAGGTAAATGACTTCCTTGAAGTGGCTAGAGGGAGGAATACAATCCAGGTCTTAGGCTTTCCAGTACACTGCACAGACCACTAGACTATGCACTCTCCGTAATTCCACCCCTGTCTATTCTGACTTTACCCTCTTGATTTTCTCTAATGAGTAAAGAGATCATTTCTCTCTGAGGAAGAGGCTCCCAGTGCTGCCACTTTTATCACAGTCCCCAAAATTGCCTGTCTGGGGCAACCAGGTGTTGCCAAATTTAACACGATTAGCTGTGTCTATGGCAAGCTGTGACAGTGATAATGAAGTAAGTGGAGTTTTACACCATTTATCCATTGTCTGACTGTCCATTTCAGATTCAGTCACTCCTGCCATGTGCCATGAAGCTGTTTCTATCTTACCCTCAGGTTTTGAGTTTTTCTTCCTCCTATTTTGACACTGAATCTCACTAATTAATGTGTGTGTGTGTGTGTGTGTGTATGGGTGTGTGTGTCCCCTATGCATGTATTTTGCAAGGTCATTTTTAACAGCTGTGAAACACTGTGGTGTCCTATTGATTGGTTCTCTCCAAGCTTCCAGCTATGAAGTTCTTGCTCCATGGGTCTGTGAAAAAGATCTAAATTAATCTCCTGCTGCACTTTCCCAGAATATGCCCACTGCTCATGCTTGTTGGATCCTGACCCCCCAGTAGGGCAGGGCAGATGACATTCTGAGGCCCTAAGCTATGTCAAGTGTAAAAGGCCCCATACCATAAACATAAATGAATTTATTATTTTCACAGAAAGGACATTGAATATCTAAACAGGAAAGCTTTATTTTTGCATATATACAAAGCTGAAGTTGTAAAAATAAAACAATAATCTTCATTTTCAGCAGCCCTCTCTGTAACAATAACATCATGACAGAAATAAATTTTAGACAAACTCTTTGAACTAATTGCATATGTAAGTAAAGTAGAAGTAAACAACACAATATAAAAGATACAAAATAAAAAAAAAAAGTAAATAATACAATTTACTAGAAGAGTTCTCAGTAAATTTTTCGTCTCTGTTGGGGCATCTAAATTGTGGAATTCCTTGTCTGAATATGCAATGAGACTCTTAGAGGATATAAGATGGCAATAGAGGACACAAGAGGCAATAAAGGATATAGGATGTGGATAACCCACGAGCTTAAAGCTCAACTATTACTTATATTGATATGAATTACACCCAGGTAATAAGCAAACCATCAGAAAATTGTATGTGGGTTGTATTTTTCCAATAAATTGATTTTTTTTCATTTTATAGAAGGTTACACTGAATTACCTAATATTGGCACTAAAATTAGTAGCAGAAAGTTTTTATTCAAATCATTAAAAATTAATTTTATATTATAAATATGGAGATTTATATATCTATGCAACAACTTATTTTTATTAATATATATATGCCAAAAACCTGTGTTATTTTACTAGGATATTTCTGTGAAAGTTAGTGCTATTTTGTCTATGTTCTCACAGGAAAACAAGAGAGGATATATATATATATTTTTTACACCGTGAATAAGGAAAATTATACTTTTCATATGAATAAAGGAAAAAAAATGTTTGATTAATTTTATTAGGGAAATACAAATTTTATCCAGACTATATAAAAATATATTTACAAATGTTTATTCCGATTTAATTTTCGGTATGAAAAAATGAATTGTTGGGATTTTTCTTTTGCCTTACTATAAAAATACAATGTATTGTGCATAGGATAGGTGATTTATAAGTCTATATAAGAATTTTTACATAGCATACTACCTAGAATAAAATATATTCTTGTGCGCTCCAAACCGGCCGAGCAGAAAATCCTACTCTTTTTTCTAGGCAGACATTTCTCTTCGCGTTCGCTTTTCTATCCTCTGCCTCCCCCAGGACCACTACTTAATCTCAAGTAATCACCTCGGACACACAGAGTGACAATAAGCTATATGTGCAAAAGGGAAAGAGAATTTACCAGAAAAAAGACTGGTAATCTCTAGACAGGCATTGAGAAAGTGAGAAAAACTAGCCTATATTCAAGCAAATATCATGAATATTAGAGGCTTTAATAGCCTAACAATCATATATGCACATAGTTTGAAATAACTTGCTCATCAAATGCAGCTGCACGGCTACTGAGAAGCATTGGAGAGATGGTGCCTCAGGCGGGCAGTTTTTATCCAGGGCTCCTCCACACACAGAGAGAGATTTGAGGAGGCACAATTTGTTTCATTCATTTGGTTCATTCATCGCACCCCCGGCATGCCTGCCCCTCTTTACTGTGAAGCCTTTAGCATTTTTCCTCATCTGATTATTCCTACGGGACAACTGGATGAAAATGAGATGTCTGTTATGCAAGATTGGGGGATGAGGTGCATAGGTAAAGTTGTGGGGCGGGGGAGCCCTGGGCTGGAATAGCAGGGCGTGCGGCAGCTCCGGAGTCAGGGGCATTGGCAGAGCTGTGATAGGAAGCTGTCTATGCCCAGCCCAATTTTTTCCAATGCTTTTTCCTCCTGACTTTCATGAACATTAGATTCATTCCCAAATTGTTTCAGAAACTGTGCCCATCTCTCCCACCTGCTGCCCTACTAACCGCACAATGAGTACCTCTACTGGGGATTCGTATATGTCACTGGCAGGCAGTAAACTGTGCATTTCCATCCTAGGTTTACGGTCACCCATCATGGTACTCTACAGCACTGTGTACTTTTCCTCAGTAGAGGAGCCAAGTCCGATTCTTGTGACGAGCAAAACCCCTGTATTTGTGAGAAGAAAGCTGTTCACCCAGAGCCCACTGCACTGGCAGAGGAAGGATGAAAAACCATGAAAATCATTTCCTGATGTACCCTGATTCCTAAACACAAAGATAACCCTTGGATTAATCTCTGGTCCTGGCCTAATATATCACATTTATTGTAATTGCCATTTATAGTATTTGTATAGTATAGTAATTGCCATTTTCAAATATTTTGTTGCAATCACAGAAAATGTTGATTAGTTGCAAGAAGGACTTAGGTACTCAGAATGAGCAACAGCAACTTCATTTGGACTGGTGAACAGCCAATCAGAGCACCCTCGCTACGCTCTCACTAGCCCAAACTGTGGTATATTTAGCCATGAACCTGTGATGCCATTTTTTCCTGGGTATTGAACCTTAAAATGTCCGAGAACTCTGCCTTTCTTCAGCAGAGCAGCCATTTTGTTCTCAGAGTTACCTCAGCTTGTTATGGAAGAGGCACACACACTGTTGTGTTGGGGGCATCCCAGGTTCATTAAGTGGATCCCAAGTCCCAAGCCAGATGCCTAAGAGAACTCTACTTGCCCACACAAGGCCCAACTCCAGTTTCCCTTCCTCAGCCTTTGAGGAGGCAGGAATTAATCCCAGAAACAAATGCTGCTTTCAGAGAAAAAACAACACTTGTGTCTGGGCAGAGACAAAACCTGGATTACAACAAAGAGGCCATTCAGAAGCCTTCGGGGGGGGGGGGGGTGCGTGGTGTCATGCATGCCTCTATCCACAGCAATGGTCCAGCATACTGAATCCGCAATGGCAGATGTAGAGAGGGATGCTCTGTAACCCAATTAAGAGTGAAGCTGGGCAGGAAACCTTTTCCTGTCTTGTGAGAATTTTCAATATTTCCCACCCCAATCAGGATGAAAAGTCAAAATCTTTTTAATATTTTGCAAGCCAAAAACCTAAACAAAAAATAGATCAGGTCAATAGAAATCTTTCATTTAGACATTTTAAGAAGTTTAATTTTAATTTTTATTACAATTAACTTTCAAAACAAAAAGTCATTTTGAACTCAAAAGAGAAAGTATTACTGAAAGGGACCTTGATGGGTCATCTAGTCCAGTCCCTTGCACTGAGTCAGGACTAAGTATTATCTAGACCGTTCCCTGGCAGGTGTTTGTCTGACCTGTTCTTAAAAAATTCCAAAGACAAAGATTCCCCAACCTCCCTAGGTAACTTGTTCCGGTGCTTAACTACCCTTACAGCTAAGAAGATTTTCCTAATGTCTAACTTAAATCTTCCTTGTTGCATTTTAAGCCCATTATTCCTTGTGCTATCCTCTGTGGTTAAGGAGAACAATTTATCACCCTTCTATTTATAAAACATTTTATGTACTTGAAGACTTATGATACCTTCTCTTCTGCAGACTAAACAAAACCTTTTTTTTTTTTTCAATCTTTCCTCATAGGTCATGTTTTCTAGATCTTTAATCATTTTTGTTACCCTCCTCTACACTTTCTCCAAATTGTTCACATCTTTCCAGAAGTGTGGTGCCCAGAACTGGACACAGTATTCCAGGTGAGGCCTTATCAGTGCTGAGTAGAGTGAAGAATTACTTCCTGTTTCTTGCTTTCAACACTCCAGCTAATACATCCCAGATTGACACTGGCTTTTTTTGCAACAGTATTACATTGACTCCTATTTAGTTTGTGATCCACTATAACCCTTAAATTCTTTTCTTCAATACTTCTTCCTAGGCAGTCATTTACTGTTTTTGTGTATGTGCAACTGATTATTTCTTCCTAAGTGGAGTACTTTCCATTTGTCCTTATTGAATTTCATCCTATTTATTTCAGATCTTCTTCAGATCTCACTCACAACTTTTATCCCAGTGATTAGGGTCCTGACCTTGGATGTGGGAGACCCCAGCTTGAAGTGCCCCCTCCACCTGATGGGGAAAAGGGATTTGAACCGGGCTGTCACCTCTCAGAAATTTACTCAAACCACTGGGATATGAACTAGTCTGATGTGAGGCTTCTTCAATCTCTCCTCTTGAAGCTGTTGCACTTTGAATAAATAATGAGAAGGGGCCAGAGAGAGGAAGTAAGCCTGGGAATGATTCTGTAGCCTGGTGGTTAGAGCCCTCACCTAGCGGGATGGACACCCAGGATCCAATTTCCTTGCTCCAATACTTTTTTAAAAATTATGTATCTGGAAAGGAAAAGTTACAGCTGGAGACACTGAGAGAGTCCAGCATCACAATAGCCCAGAGGTTAGATTACTGTGAGAGGTGCAAGACCCCAGTTCAGATCACTGCTCCCCCTCAGGCAGAGGTGGGACTTGAACTGTGGGTCTCCCACACCCCCAGTGAGTACCCTAACCACAAGGCTAATAGTTATGAGGGAAGTGGGATATGGGGGGGAGGGATAGCTCAGTAGTTTGAGCATGGGCCTGCTAAACCCAGGGTTGTGAGTTCAATCCTTGAGGGGGCCATTTAGGGATGTGGGGCAAAAATTGGGCATTGGTCCTGCTTTGAGCAGGGAGTTGGACCAGATGACCTCCTGAGGTCCCTTCCAACCCCGATATTCTATGATTCTAAGTGCAATTGCCTAACCCCGAGAGAGGGTTTGCAGCTAAGAATCCCAACCACAGGAAGTCCTTCTTCCCCCATAATCATTCCTCCCTATCTGCTGTGACAATTATCCCTGATCAGCTACCCAGGTTTATATATATACTTATATAAGCATTGTATATTTAAGTGAAAGGTTTCCCAGACTATCTGGAGCTCTGTGGGCATAGAGGCAATCAGGATTATTAAATACACTCTAACACATAGAATTCATGAACAGGGTTACTTATAGGTCAAGGGTTAGTGTTCCAAACCCCATAACATTGCGCTGGCAGAAGTCAGGTCTGTCCTGAACAAAGGAAGGAATGTTCCTTTCCTAAAATTGTTTTTAAGGAGTAAACAGTGCCATCAAGGAGGCAGGGAAGACCAAGGACATTCAGACAGGTGAAAAAAACAGCAGGGAATATCCTTCCACATAGAATCTTTACCTCCTAGTTCTCAGCGGGAAACGTTTTTCAAGAGGGGCACTGAAATTATAGAAAGGAGGGACAAACATTCCAAGGATTCATTGCATTCTCTGCACCTGAGAAGAGAAAAGGAATCAGTTGTTGGCCCTGGGGAGGGGGTCATGACCTGAGAGTTTGGTCAGTAATCTGCTGGAGCATGTGGCATGAAAGTTTGCTTTCCATCTAAGACAGTTTCTTACATAGATAGTAATAAATGTTTTATCTTTATTTTTCTGTAAACCATTTCTGACTTTTATGCCTCATTACTTATACTTATTTAAAATCTATCTCTTTGTAGTTAATAAACTTGTTTTACTGTTTTATCTAATCCAGAGTGTTTAAGTTGGAGACTTGCACTGTTGCACTGCATGCTTTTAGCCGGTCAGATGAGTTTCTAGCAGAAAGATAGTGAGCATTTGCCAGTCTTGTTCGGAACCAGTATCCAACGTCAGGATTAACAAATGACAATGGACTTAACAGTGGCCTCCAATTTTCAGTGTGTGGTATCTCTCACTTACATAGAAAGTATGATGTGACAGCCATGTTTGTTCGCATAAACTATGCTGTGTCTCCAGCATTCTTAACAGCCTCATTAAGTAATTCTAAAATTAGCTTTGACAGTGACTGGCTTGTAAGATTTTCTGCATGTCGATGCAGTCCAGAGTCTTGGTGTTTTGCAGCCTTTTCATGTAGGTTGTCAGCATTGGCATTACTGATTGGTCTGGCAAACCAAATGTGACGTTCCCCTCTGGTGTTATCTGGACCGGTGATCTGCTAGGTCACTCCAATCCTTGACTCTGGGAGCCAGCCTTACCCTGCTCTGCTGTGAGAACGCCCACTCCTGGGCTGTTCACACACAGCCTCTGGCATGTAAGCTGCTCCTTGGATTGTGTAACCAAATGACACTAGCCAATATCTCTGGTCTCAGACACAACCCTAGGAACCTCCATCTTGCAGTGCCAGTTATGCCCGCTGGACACTGCAAGCTTATGTGAGTTCGTCAATTTCACAAAGAAATTTATATGCACCAGGCTTGTTAGCCCAAGGGGAGTCTCTGACACTCTTCAAACCAAATGCACTGCTTCATGTAGAATAAACAAATAGATTTATTAACTACAAAGATAGATTTTAAGTAATTATAAGTGATACGCAAACATTCAGTGGTTACCAAAAGAAAATAAAATATAATCACGCAGTCTAAACTCTCAACCCAATTAGACTGGGCAGCAACTAGATTAAGCAGTTTTTCTCACCCCACTGGATATTGCAGTCCTTAATATACAGGTTTGTTCCTTAAACCTGGGCCAATCTCCTGTGTTGGAGTTTTGTCTTCTTCTCAGTGTCTTGGTTGCTTGCAGCATAGGTGGGGGCAGGAGAATGGCACAGTATGTGTCCACTCTGTCTGTTTTATACCCTCAGTCCATTTGCTTGGGGAGCACAAGTCCAGGCATGTCTAGGGGGGCATTGCTGCGTCTCTCTACCTTTTGTAAAACCATGTTGTATTTTGTCCCATTTACCATTGACTTCAATGTCCTTAACTGTTAGGGGGCTTATTCCTTCACCCACTTACTTCCCTGGTCCTTCTCGCATGAACAGAGAGCAACAATACCCGAAGTCCAAAGGTGCAAACAATTCGATGTTTATTGGGGTGAACTTCCAGCAAGCATGATTCCAGTTTCCTTCCTTAGTATCCTCCTTCCCAGCTCTGACATCACAGAGCCTTACGCCTGTGTCCCTGTTCCCATTCCTACCCTTAGCCAAACATGATTCTAACTTCCTTACTCCCATTCCCTGTTCCCATTTCCCCCTTTAGCAAAACATGATTCCAATTTTCTTACCCCCATTCCCTGTTCCCATCTCCCCCTTTAGCAAAACATGATTCCAATTTTCTTACCCCCATTCCCTGTTCCCATCTCACACACCCACATGCCCACCCCCACCCCCACCCAGTCACTCCTCATTGACTACAGATTATATAGTAAAACTTGAGTTCTGCTTAGCTATACCTTAACCAATCATTTTCCTGAAATTTAACTAACCAATCCTAACATATTGTAACATGATTATGTAACCAATTATATCCCACCACCTTAATTAGTTTACACCCAGCAAAATTAATTATACAGCAGACAGGAGCAATCACAAAACCAGACAAGAGATTATACAAACAACAGCAAAGTGGGAACTATAATGACAAGACAATACAGAAGTGAGGATTTCACATCCCAGCTATTGATAAGTGAGTTCTTGCCAGACAGGATGCTATCAAACTAAGTTTCCTTTTACATTTTCTAGGCACCTCCCCCTCTCTGGAGGTGACAGGAATACAATCCTGTCCTGATAGTGCCCAACAGCCCAACAGCACCTTATTTCACTGTGACTAGTTTGGAATGTGAGGATGTGACCGTTCGCTTCCCAGCTTATGGCTGCCTCGGCTGCTTAGCCAAAGGCCTTAGCCTAAGCACAGGGCCACAAACTGTCACAGTAAGAGAAGGCCCTTACACCAGCAGACAGTGATTTTGATTCTTTCTTTTATACCTCTATCACTAGCCAAGTGATAAGAATACACCTAAATTCTTAGAGTATAGGCCTTTACAGACAGGCCTGAATATCTATATCCTATATCCTTCTCCTTCAAAATTTTTTCCAAGACCTTGCATACTACAGATGTCAAACTAACAGGCCTGTAGTTACCCAGATCACTTTTTTTTCCTTTCTTAAAAACAGGAACTATGTTAGCAATTCTCCAATCATACGGTACAACCCCTGAGTTTACAGATTCATTAAAAATTCTTGCTTGTGGGCTTGCAGTTTCGTGTGCCAATTCCTTTAATATTCTTGGATGAAGATTATCTGGGCCCCCCGATTTGGTCCCATTAAGCTGTTCGAGTTTTGCTTCTACCTCAGATATGGTAATATCTACTTCCATATCCTCATTCCCATTTGTCATGCTACCATTATCCCTAAGATCCTCATTACCCTTATTAAAGACTGAGGCAAAGTATTTGTTTAGATATTGGGCCATGCCTAGATTATCCTTGACCTCCACTCCATCCTCAGTGTTTAGCGGTCCCACTTCTTCTTTCTTTGTTTTCTTCTTATTTATATGGCTATAGAACCTTTTACTATTGGTTTTAATTCCCTTTGCAAGGTCCAACTCTACTTGACTTTTAGCCTGTCTCACTTTATCCCTACATGTTCTGACCTCAATAAGGTAGCTTTCCTTGCTGATCCCTCCCATCTTCCACTCCCTGTAGGCTTTCTGCTTTTTCTTAATCACCTCTCTGAGATGCTTGCTCATCCAGCTTGGTCTACAACTCCTGCCTATGAATTTTCCCCCCTTTCTTGGGATGCAGGCTTCCAACAGCTTCTGCAGCTTTGATTTAAAGTAATACCAGGCCTCCTCTGCCTTTAGATCCATAAGTTCTTCAGTCCAATCCACTTCCCTTACTAATTTCCTTAATTTTTGAAAGTCAGCCCTTTTGAAATCAAAAACCCTAGTTGCAGATTTATTTTTGTTAATCCTTCCATTCAGTTTGAACTGAATTAGCTCATGATCACTTGAACCAAGATTGTCCCCTACAACCATTTCTTCTATGAGGTCCTCACTACTCACCAAAACCAAATCTAAAATGGCATCTCCTCTAGTCAGTTCAGCAACTAGTTGATGAAGGAATCCATCAGCTATCGCATCTAGGAAAATCTGAGCCCTATTATTATTACTAGCACTCGTCCTCCAGTCTATATCTGGGAAGTTAAACTCTCCCATGATCACACAGTTTCCATTAGTATTTACTTCATTAAAAACATTAAAAAGGGCTCTATCCATATCCAAATTAGATCCCGGCGGTCTATAGCACACCCCAAGCACTATCCCAGGGGAGGCTTTAATAGTTTTCTTCCCCAGTGTAATTTTTGCCCAGATGGACTCTGTCTTATCCATTCCATCACTTCTTATTTCTTTACATTCTACCTCATCATTGATATACAATGCTACTCCACCACCTTTACCTTTATTTCTGTCTTTCCTAAACAGCACATACCCTTCAATGCCCGTAGTCCAGTCATGACTACTATTCCACCATGTTTCTGTTACCCCTATAATATCTGGTTTCACTTCCTGCACCAGTAGCTCTAGTTCCTCCATTTTGTTACCTAGGCTCCTCGCATTGGTATACAAACATCTTAATTTTTGCTGTTTGGCCTCGCTCAAATTCTGTACCCTATGAGGCACGGTCATTCTACAGCCAGTATAACCTATTAGACTGGTATCCACACTGCCCTTCCTCCTTATATCCATTCTCCTACCCATGGCTGTATCCTTTTTTACTTTGTTTTCTTCCCTCTCAATGCTAAAATCCGGTGTGGAGATTACCTGGACATCTCCCAACCATCTCCCTCAAATTCCTAGTTTAAAGGTCTCTTAATCAGTTGTGCCAGCCTCCATCCTAGAAGTCTATTTCCTTCCCTACTCAGATGAAGTCCATCCTGAGAGAAATGACCTCTGTCCATGAATGCCTCCCAGTGGCCATACATCCCAAAGCCCTCCTTATAGTACCACTGCCTAAGCCATCTGTTGATAGTCATAATCTTGTCACCCCTTTGTTGCCCTTCTCTAGGAACAGGCAGAATCCCACTGAAGATCACCTGAGCCTCGATTTCCTTAAGCGTCTTCCCCAGCCTAGCATAGTCTCCCTTAATACTTTCCAGCGAGAATCTAGCCGTATCATTTGTTCCCACATGAAGGATAATTAGGGGATTCTTTCCAGCTCCCTTTAGGATCCTTTTCAACCTCAGGTCTACATCCCATATCTTAGCACCTGGAAGACAGCACACCCTTCTATTCTCTGGATCAGCTCATGTGCACAAATAAGATGACCACCCTCTTTCCAAATGCTTTTGTTGCTCTGCGCATACTTCTAACACTTCCTGTAACAGTTGCCAGTGGAGAATGCAGCTTCTCCAAGCTGAAGTTAATAAAAACACATCTACGCTCCACAATGACACAGGACAGGCTGGTCGGCCTTGCAACCATCTCAGTAGAGTATGAGCTGGCCCAGACTGTGGACCTTCAGGAAGCAGTTCAAATCTTTGCGACCGAGAAGGCACAGAAAACACCACTTTAATTATTCAAACAGATACAAATGCCAATGTTTACTATGCAGACAAGAAAAGTTACATTTGCTGTTCAGGAGTTTGAAAGTTACGTGTTACTTAAAATTTTTGAACAAGGCATTTTAAGTTGTTAGTTCTCCTTTATTGGGGTAGGTAGCAGAGCAGTACCATGAGAGGAGTAGAACAGGAAGAGGGGCCCAAGCGAGGGGGCTTGGAGGCGTCATTTGAGCTCCCTGCCTCAGGTGCCAAAATGTTGTGGGCCGGCCCTGGCCTGCCAAAAGCTGCAGAGAAGTAAGCGTGGCATGGTTTTGCCTTCAGAACTGAGTGCCTGGAGACCAGATTTCAGTGTCCGTGATGCGATTTTCATGGCTGCAAATTTGGTAGACCCCTAGTTATGATTCAGACAAACACTGGGGATTGTTCTTCTTGTACCAAATAGCTTCATTGTCTTCCAGATAATGGAAGTGTCTTGGCCATAGTCCACAGTTCCATGATAAAGCCAGGAATAGCACTCAGCTCTCCACTGGGCTACACTTGCCTCCCTGGTAAGTCAAGTAGGGAACTTGAACACAGAGACCACAGGCTAGACTCTGATTTAATTCATATCAGTATAAATAGGGAGTGAATGCATTCACTTCATTGGAGTTACTCTGGGTTTACACCAGAATAACTGACAGAAGAATCTCGCCCCATGTTTTAAGAAGTGCAGAGACACGAGCTGATCATTGGTTGCTTAGACAACCTTGTGTAATAAATTCAATATTTAAGTGACCTTAAGCAGATTAAATTCACAGGTAAATCTATAAAGAGAGAAGTTCCTGTGAGCGCTTTGTGAGGGGGCAGCGCATTTCAAACTACCAGAGTGAGAACTTCCTGTGCAGTTTCAGATGGGCCATTGCAGTGTGAATAATTCTTCCTCTCTCAGCTCCTGTTGTCCATCTCCTTACAAGGCAGTGTCAGGGTGATACTAGACTGTCTCTCTCCATCCTCAAGGGATTTTCATGAAGGACAAAACCATTTGTGGCACTTCAAGGTCTAGTTCCTGCACGGCAGCCTCCTATCAAAGAGCTACAAAGGTATGAGTTCCACATTCTTCAGGGACTTTCATTGTTAGAGCACGTAGTTGTTGTAAGAGGCATAGTTTATTACTTTGATATACTTCAAGAAATGAGTGAAATTAGTGATTCTCGAATAGACATATGTCTGCCTCCTGTACAATATTTTTCTTCTGATTACAAGTTAAGAGACAGTATGAAATATAGTACCATTTCATTATTATTATTTATAATAAGTGACTGTTGAAGGATTTATTATCACAGGTGTTAGAATTCTACATTTCTGTATTTTATGCATCTCTGGTGCAGTATGTAGATTATCTAATTGTATATGGCAAATCTAGCAGATCAGCATAAACTGGGGAAGACCAGAGATCTAATATCTTAATTTTTAGTAAGGAATTTGACAGTGTTTTTCAAGAAATCTTACTTAGCAAATTACTTCAAATAGTCTTGGATAAGAACATTATCACTGAATTAAAAACTGGTTGAAGTACTGTGAAAAAAGTGTAATGATAAATGGAAATAGACTGAGTTTAGTGTCAGGATCTTTGTTATTTATCATCTTTATCTTCACAAATAGTCTGGAAACTGGAATACATAGCCTGTTAATGTAATGTAAACTAATGTCATGTAATTCTCAGATGATGCTAAATGGAGGGTTGTTGCAAACACAAACAAGATCAGATAGATAATCCAAACACATCTGGAAAGTTTAGCAAAATAAGCAGAACATTATATTAAAACTATAACATCTGATGTAATAATCCAACACGACTATTCAGTGGTAGGGAGAAATGGAAGCCAGTAATGATGAAAGAAATCTAGGAGTGAGAATGGAGAACAGATTAAACATGTACTTGCAATGTGTTATGTTTCCAAAAAGGTAAATAACATTTTGTTCATATGTAGTTGCATTATGTTACAGGATTGTCTGTCTATGGCTCTGATGAGAGTGTACCTAGAATACCACACTCAATTCTGTGCACTTCCATTTGAGTCATTATTATTAGTATTTTATTGTTTATTTGTTGAACACCTAGTGTGTAGCTATCTGTATAGAATATAAGGGAGATGGCCCAAGATTTTCAAAAAATTCATGGAGGATAGGTCCATCAATGGCTATTAGCCAGGATGGGCAGGAATGGTGTAACTTGCCTCTTTTTGCCAGAAGTTGAGAATGGGTGACAAGGAATGGATCACTTGATGATTTACTTGTTCTGTTCATTCCCTCTGAAGTACCTGGCATTGGCCACTGTTGGAAGATAGGACACCGGGTTAGATGGACCTTTGGTCTGACCCAATATGGCCATTCTTATGTTCTTAAAAATGGGTGTCTGAACTTAGGTTCCTAAATTAATATATAGGCATCTGAAAGTAGATTTATGTTAAAAAATATTGAGCACCCATCAGCTCCTCTGAAGTCTATGGTTAGTACTGGGTGCTCAGCACTTTTGAAAATCTGGATGCTTAAATAGGCACCCACACATAGACTTGGAAGCTTAATGTTTAGCACCAATTTTTGAATATTTTGGCCATGGTCCCTAATCCAAAGATTTAGATAAACATGGCTTTTAAAAAACTAATTTAAAAAAAGGCAGAAAGTGGTTGGAAGTTTTGAAGGAATTCATAGAAAAGACATGACCTTTATTAAAGGGGCTGGCGGGATTGACTTATAAACAAAAGATGGAAGAACTAAGTGTGTATAATGAACTTTGTGCAAACTGTGACTAAAAGGGGATGCACAATAACTGTTTAGAAATATTGAAAGTGTATCAGCATCAAAGAGGAAATGGATTGCTCAGAGTGGTGTGAGGTTGTGGAGCTAGGTGTAAAGGGAGGGAGGTAAGACAAATATGTTTCCCAAGGTAAGTGGTGGAAATCCCTCTGCAAGAAACATTTAAAATTAGACTAGATAAAGCTCTAGACAGAATCCTACGATAAACATATGAAAGTATAAGCCCCAGTCTGTTTTCAATGCAAGACTGTTGTATAGACCATGGGGAGTTGGGTGGGGAAGAGGGTCTCTATTTCACCGGCTAGAGAAGGGAAGCAATCTCCAGGCCCAAGTCCCTTTTCATCCCCTTCTTTATTGTTTACAACAATGAGAACAAACAAAAATGAGAAAAATAACTCAACTGAAAACACTGCTCATAATCCCCAGAGGCTTCCCTGCCTCAACCAGCCAATGGGAAAGAGGACTCCTTTCCCCTGTGACCTTTCTGGACCCTGATTCCTGTTCTTCCCTGCCATGTGAGAGTCAGGGATCTCTTAACCGTTCCAGTCTGCTGCATTATCCTTGTTACAGACTTCCAAAGGATGAAATAAATGACATTAATATGGGACTGACATCTTTACTTCTATCTCTGCAGCATGAGGCCACATTCTGACCTCTTTTGGACTGTGTAAATCTGGAGTAACTCCAGTGATTCCCATGGAATTACGCCAGGTGTGCACAGGGCTGTCTCAGACATAACTTGGTCCTGTGACTCTGTACTCGAACTCAGTGTGCATAGTACTAAAGGATATCACACAAGGGGAGGAGCAGATGGAGGAGGTGCACCAATCAAGTGTCAGTTCTTGGAGGCACTGGGCTATAAAGTTTTGTTCCTAAATCCATATATAGGTATCTAAGGGTGGGATTTTTAACAAAAGTACCTAAATGATTTAGGTGCACAATCCCTATTAAAGTCATTGGTATAAAACAGGACCTCTAGAAACCTAAAGGGGGAGCAGAAAGGGGCACCCCTTGTAATATTGCACATGTTTGACATATGCTGTCAGCATTTCCCCCAGCACAGCCATCCCTGTCAGCAAGGGGAGGGGGCCACAATCCGGTTCCAGCACTACCCAGAAATTGTCTGACTGAGGGCTCTTTTGCTACTGGCAGAGCTAACTGTTGCCACTAACGATTGAGTTCTCCAGCATTAGGAGCCAGGTTGTGTCCACCCTCCCTCCACTTCCAGAGCAAGTGAAATTGTAGCTCTGTCTTTTAAACTCCTAAATCTGTCCCCTCGGGGTATTATTTATTTGTTTGTTTTTCTTTTCTGAATCCCTCTAGTTTGTCAGTGTGTATTAATGTGTTCCCCATTCAGAACTATGTGCCACGTTCCCAGTGCAGTGAGAAGGAGGCTTGGTTCTTCCAAACCCTCAGTTATTCTGCTATTAAATCCTGACGATTGCTGTTGCTCTTCCTTAGTACATGTATCAGTTTCCATCTGATCCCATTTTTCATCTCACTCGACTGAATCCAACTTTTCTATCCCAGAATACACCAGAAATGTGTGAGCAGGCAGTGACCTATGTAGACCTCAAATTTCAAACTCTTTCCAAGGAGCAGAAGAAAAAGACACCTAAGAACACCAGGGACAAAGGTGCGGTATGTTTGTAGGCATTTGAGAACATATCTGCTATTACTGATATTTTATTTTCCATGTTAAATCTCTTCCTTGAGCTGTACATATAGTACCTGACATTATCTACTTATATTATTAGCTTTTTCTTCAGTGTCAGGCACAGTTATTTTAGTAATTTGTTAACATCTGTCAGGCACTGAAATGCTCCTAGAATGGTACACTGTATTCAGGCATGGGGAGCAAAAGTTATCGTACCTTTGGACCCCTGGAACACAGTTCTGTGATTGTGTTATCGCAAACCAGTACATGTCAATGGCTGTTGTTGATTTGCCCTGTGTTCAAGGAGACACGGTCTCTTTAAGTCATGCTTTGTGGTTGGAGGATCAAAAAAGATGATGTGTGAATTATTCTCTCCTTTCTGAAACCTATTTGTATTTGAATAAATTACCATTTTTCTATTCTTTGCCTTCAATATCATGAAGTCATGACTGATCCTTAATTGTCCACATTTATTTACCATCCCAGAGCCTTAAGATCATTCCTGTCCAGCAGAGAAATTCCTGAGCTACAGAGGATTTCCACTGAGCATCCAAGAAGTTGAGCAGTTAGTTTTTGAGAAGATGACATTTAAAAACGCTTTTTAAAAAACAGAAAAAAATGGGCTCCATCTAGAAGAGCATAACGCCAAGTACCATGTTTCCTCTGAAATCAATTGTAAAACAGCCATTGACTTCAATGGGAGCAGAAGCCAGCTTTAAATCAAGGAAATAGCACTGGAAATGTTTAATGAGTTTATAAATACATTTAGTAGATCACAGTTCAATTTGTTTTGAAGTACGTAAAATGAAATTTTACATTTCAAGCTTGTCATTAGCAGAATGCATGTGTCAAGGGTAGTCAAACAGATACATTATCTTAACTGGATATTTCCATAACTTTTAATGCCTAGCTTTTTAACTGTAATTTTCTGATAATCGTGTACGTACGTACTATATAAGATACTTGAACAACTTTAGATGTTATAACACTTTTGGGTAAGACTCTGAATAGGAATCAGATATTGGAAACAAGCTGATAAGATGCATACGCTGAATTCACAGATGTTGGTTGGTTGACCCCAGTACACTGACAGGCTACTGCAGACCATTGTGCTTTGGGACAAAACCTTTTAATACCAAAGTTCTGCCATGTCCTACATACTGCAGTGACAGTTTTAAAGCTCTATAGATTGTAATCAGATCTGTCCACTTTTGTCAGTGCAATGAATGAAATTCACTGTTTCTATGCTATAACCCACTAGAAATAAACGAGGAGGTGGTGACCTACACAGAACTGAAATGCCATAATGCTTCTGAGCAGCAGAGGAGACGAAGGACTACGAACCCCCAGGGCAAAGGTACTGTGAGCTACATGCTGCTGACTCCGCACATACTACTATTTAACTGTCCATCGTCTAACACCTTCCTTGAACTGGATGAGAACATTAAAAGCAAAACTCCATATAAAGAATCAGGATTTAAATACACAAAATCAATACAATCAATGGCTAAGATGCCACAAGCATTATCCACCTGGTTTCCTTGCACATTCTTTATATTAAGATATAAAATTAATCCTTAGAAATAAATTCAGAGCAGTGCTATGTATCTACGTAATACGGGGAATTGGGCCATATTGTTCTCAGCTGCTGTATGAATGTTTGCAGGGAGAGGAGCAGAGGGTACTAGGCATGCCCTGCCTTCTATCCCCAAATGCATTGGCCAGATATTCTCTTCCCAGCTGCAGGGATTGTTCCCTCCTATAATGAACAGAGGCATTTGCCACCCAACTGGAGGGAGAAATACAACCATGACCTTATCTAGCCCCCCATCCCCAGAGCCAGCGCTAGACATAAGCAGACTAAGCAATTGCTTAGGTCCATGGGGTCCCCATTCACTTTTTATTATAAAAACTTTCCTGATTTAGAATTAGGGCATAAAATATTCCTGTTTAGAGCCCACAATGGACTAGCACCATCACTGCCTCCCCCACGAGGTAACACAGGGGAGCAGCTCCACCATCCTATAAGATGGTGCAGTGAGTGCTCTCCCCTTGCACACTTGAGAGCTCGCGGAGGGACTGTGCCGCAGGAGACACAATCCCCACCTAGACTTTCTGCTGGCGGGGGCTCCACACTGGCCCAACATGGGGCTGTCCTAAAAGGCACAGTTGAGCCCTTAATGCTATTTTTAAGGTGCCCTTGAAGGTGGAGCTCCCAAGAGGGAAGGGGGAACCCTTTTTATTCTTCCTAGAACTCCCTTGTTCTCAGCCTCCTTATCCTTACCCCACCTTAATGAGTGTACACGGTACTAGCAGTGAATGAACATAATGCTTCCCCTCTTTTATAAACCACTTCATAGAAGCAGTTTGGACCACTGCACAGGGCTTCTAACTGGCAACCAGGAGAGTTGGGTTTATTCACTTCCTTGGTAAGCCTGGGAAAGCACTTCACCTCTCTCTGTTTCAATTTCCCCATCTGTAAAATGGGGATAATAGTTTCCTACCTTTTTAAGTGCTACAGTGGAAAAGCTCCATATAAGTGAGAAGGTGGAAGGAATATACCTTAATGGTGTTCTATTAGGACCCCAGAACACAGTTCTGTAACCATCAAGTACCATATAAAACAGTCTGCCTCCTTACTAAGGCTTTGTTAAGGCTAGATCCTGTTCTCCGGATATCTTGACCTGTATAACTTTGAACAGGGCAAGAGTTTTCATTCCATAGTTCAAGAGCCCTAACAACTTGTTCTGACAAATCTGAATATAGGTATAGGTGAAGGTAGGGGGAGGAGAATGAATACTTGTGTGTGGTTGAGCTGCATTTCACTAACACAGAGAATACGAATTGCTTATGCCTAGTTTGGGATTTAAAAGCCTTCCCCCATATAATTCTGTACTTCTCCCTTTTCTCTCTCTCAGATTCTTCTGCTCCATCTCCTGCATGGAGGCTTATAGCAGGGATTTTGGGGATCTTCTGTTTGGCTTTACTCATAGCAGTGGGGGTTTTGGCTGCAAATGGTAAGCTTGAGCAAAGAAGATATTGAGCACCAAATTCTGTGCTGACATACAGTAACTCCTCGCTTCACTTTGTAGTTATGTTCCTGAAAAATGCTACTTTAAGTGAAACGATGTTAAGCTAATCCAATTTCCCCATAAAAATTAATGTAAATGGTGGGGTTAAGTTCCAGGGAAATTTTTTTTGCCAGACAAAAGACTATATTATATATATATGCACACACATATACACAGTATAAGTTTTAAACAATTTAATACTGTACACAGCAATGATGATTGTGAAGCTTGGTTGAGGTGGTGGAGTCAGAGGGTGGAAGAGGGTGGGATATATCCCAGGGAATGCCTTATTGCTCAATAACGAACTAGCACTCGGCTGAGCCCTCAAGGGTTAACACATTGTTGTTAATGTAGCCCCACACTCTACAAGGCAGCAGGAATGGAGGGAGGGGAGACAGCATGGTAGAGAGAGACAGAGACAACACACACCATGTGTGAGAGAGAAAGAGAGATGTGCATTGCCCCTTTAAGTACTCTGACCCCACTCTAAGTACATTGACTTTTTAAGTAGATCAGGAAGTTGATACAGCAGCTGCTGCCAGCAAGCTCCCTCCATCCTGAGACTGGTCATGTCCCCCCTGCTCTGTGGAGATGTCCCGATGGGGTAAAGGAGCAGGGGTCAGGAGCAGGGAGAAGGGGATACTCTGACATTAGCACCCCTCTTCCCCCCATCTTGCACAGCAAGCAGGAGGCTCCCTGGGGCAGCTCCAAGGCAGAGGGCAGGAGCAGCACACGGCAGTGGAGGGACAGCTGAACTGCCCGGCAATTGATAGCCTGCTGGGCGGCTGCCGCACAGGGAATTTAGGGGAGCCAGGAGCTGATGGGGGGCTGCCGGTCCACCCTGGTTCCAAGCCCCCACCAATTAGCTCCAACGGGCTGCTCTTTCTGCAAGTGGTGGACAAAGCAGGCGGCTGCCAAACAACGTTATAAGGGAGCACTGCGCAACTTTAAACAAGCATGTTCCCTAACTGATAAGCAAGGTAACAATGAAACGACGTTAACTAGGATGACTTTAAGTGAGGAGTTACTGTACTCCTTGTGTAACTGCTGGAGAGTAAATCTCATGAGGTGTAAGTCAGTAAAGAGCTGCAATGCTTAGCTCCTGTGAAAATCGGGCCACTTATTTAGATGCCTAATTATGGCTTTAGGGGGCTTGGTATGGACACCAGCTGGATTCTTTCACATTCTCTCCCTCACACACACCCAAACCGGGGACCCCCTTTGCAGAGTTTCTAGGGACAACTGCAGCTGACAAGCCTCTGGCATAACACTCCAACTGGCCACATCTCCCTAGAGCTAGAAGGGGTAGAGGGTCCTCCAGAACAAATATGAAGCATAGACTTTCTGTTGGACCCCTGCAGAATCATAAATCTGGGGTCTAAACCACTGGCTTCAGCCTCATGGGCCAAAACACATCCCCCGGTGTGAGCATTCCTCTGGGCTAATACTCTCATTGAATTTCCTGTCCACAGTGTAAGGTCTTCCTTGCAAAGATTCCAGGGCTTTTCAGTTACCACTTTCTTCCTAAGTATCTGATTTTTCTGTTTTGAAGTCTTACTTGGAAAATGGGATTTTTCTGCTTTGTGGTCACTACAAACATTACCTGTGTTCAACCCAGATGTTGGAAATCAGGAGGTTTTCAATTGCTATATTCTGTAACTCTTCAGAGAGTCAAGATTTTCAGCCACACAGTGTTTTGTCAGGGGGGGTTAAGTTCAAAATGTTAATTTTAAGATGACTTTTAACAAGAAAAAGTATCTGACATTTTACATATAACATAACATGTTCTAGTAATATAACAGACACTCTGCCCGATGGCATAACTGCAGGTAGAACTTGGCCCTTTGTGTCACTATAAAGCACAATATATTGATCTGTAAAACTGTGCTGCAATTTACTTTTAAGGGGTACATTATATTGTTATATTACTTTGGCTTTCAGTTTTTCAGATCTCCCTTGTACCATGTAGACAGCACAATAACCTCACCCAGCACCAGGAAATTACCCAAGGTAAGAACAGAAACCTGCCAATGGCTTTAAACAGGAAAGATACACATCAATTGGCTTCAGGAGGGCAATTTTTTCCTTCTGTGTGCTGTAGCTTTAGACTGAAATAATTTCATATTGAATTCCCAACACTGTTGCTACACTGATGGATATCAGAGTAAGACATTTTGGTTCTTTAGATTCCAGTTCTTTTTATCCTTATTTACCAAAATTTTACATTCACTGAAAAACTCAGAAGCGAGTCTTAAGGGAACATAAGGGAGGCTAAGCTGGTTTAAGTCACATGTTGAAAGCCCACCAGAGAGGAGTGTAGGAAGAAAAAAACAGTTAACAGGAGGGAATAATACAATCACAGAAATGTAGATCAGGGAAGGACCTCAAGTGGCCATTTAGTCCAGTTACCTGCACTGAGGCAGGTCCAAATATACCTAGATCACCCTGACTGGTGTTTGTCTAAACTGTTGTAAAAACCTCCAAAGATGAGGATTCCACAACCTCCCTTGGAAGACTATTGCAATGCTTTAAAATCCTTATACTCGGAAAGTTTTTTTCTAACCCTAACCCAATTCTCCCTCTTGTTGCAGATTAAATTGATTACTTCTTGTCACCTCCCAGTCTTCTGTTCTGTACATTAAGCATGCACAGTCTTTTCAACTTTTCTCATATGTCAGATTATCATTTTTGATGCTCTCCTCTGGAGTCCCTCCAATATGACCACATCTTTCCGAAATGTGGCACCCAGAAATGGACATAGGACTCAAACTGAGGCCTTACCAGTGCTGAATACAGAGGAACAGTTACCTCTAATGTCTTACATATGACACATGTTAATACACCCCAAAATTATATTAAAATTATTTTGTAACTCCATCACATTGGGGGCCCATATTCAATTTGTGATCCACTGTAAACTCCAGATGGCTTTCAGCTGGTTCCCAAGGCAAGAAAGAAATCTGTGCCTTGTGGAAGTTTTAACCTAAGTTGGTAAGAATAAGTTTAGGGGGTCTTTCATGCAGGTCCCCAGATCTGTACCCTAGAGTTCAGAGTGGGGAAGGAACCTTGACATCCCCTAGGGGGAAAACAAACAAACATGATTTGTATATAAAAGGAAAGTGATGTAGGCACAGTAATAATTACTTTATTTACTGTAGAACAAGAGTCCTCATGCCAGCATCAAAATATGAGCAACCATGTGAATTTCAAGATTGTTTGTGATGCACTTGACTCAAAATCAAACTACAACAGAAAATATATTATTACAAATTGAACTTAATACTTCTAATAAAGTAACATCTAGAGGCCCCAATCAGATATGGGCCTCCGTTATATTAGATGTTGTAAAAACACACCATAAGAGACAGTCCCTATGTGAGAGAGATGACAAACTTAATACAAACGAAGCATAATAAGTAAATTAAACAGTCAAGTGGAGGGAATTGGGGAGGAAGGACAAGGGTAACAGCAACAGAAGAAAGATAAATTGTATTTTTTTTTCAAGGGTGGAAGTTTCTTTGTCCAGAAAATTGGTTTCTCCATGGAGAGAAATGTTACCACTTTTCTACTGAATCCAAACCTTGGCTGGAGAGTCAAAAGGCCTGCTCTTCTTCTGGCTCCAGACTCCTCCTGATAGAAAACAAAGAAGAGCTGGTAGAGTATCTTTCTCTTTGGAAAGCTACATATTCAAAACAGCTGACAGAAGATTTGTGAGTGAAAAGAGGATTGTGGAAAATGAGATTTGGCTTCATTTGGTACCTTGCTTTATGATGATTTTTTTTCTTGAAGGCAAATTACCTCACACCTCCTCTTCTCTTCCCAGCATTAGAACCATAACTGAACCCAAAATTAATTTAAAAGGCACCTGATACAAAGCAAAACCCAAATGTCCCCTGTATTTTTCATATTTATGGTACATCTATTACTGTAGCATAAGAAAAACCTGTACATCACTCCGGGCATTTTTCTCTGTCTCAGAAGTGATCTAGGGGAGGTATTGTCCTCTAGACAGGAGAGTGAATAGAGATTAACCAACAAAGAAAGCTGTCACAATTTCTACAGCAAACACTTGTGAAGGAAATGAAGAATGTGATCAGGTTGGTTAATGGGGTTGATCAACCATGAGTAAGGCCCTACCAAATTCACGGTCCATTTCACTCAATTTCACAGTCAGAGGATTTTAAAAACACTAAATTTCATGATTTCAGCTATTTAAATCTAAACTTACACGGTGTTGTTATTGGTGGACCCCTGACCCAAAAAGGAGACATGGGGGGTCGCAAGGTTATTGTGGGAAGGGGTTGCGGTACTGCTACCCTTACTTCTGCGTTGCTGCTGGCGGCGGCGCTGCCTTCGGAGCTGGGCAGCTGGAGAGCGGCGGCTGCTGGCCGGGATCCCAGCTCTGAAGGCAGAGCCGCCGCCAACAGCCACGCAGAAGTAAGGATGGCCTGGTGTGCTATTGTCACCCTTACTTCTGTGATGCTGCTAGCGGGGCGCTGCCTTCAGAGCTGGGCACCCAGCCAACAGCCGCTGCTCTCTGGCCACCCAGCTCTGAAGGCCGAGCAGAAGGGTGGCAATACCGTGACCCACCTAACAAAACCTTGCGACCCCCCTGCAACTCCCCTTTGGTCAGGACCCCCAGTTTGAGAAATACGGTATCCCCCATGAAATCTGTGTAGCATAGAATAAAAGCACACAAAAGACCAACTTTCATGGGGGGAGGCCAGATTTCATGGTCTGTGATGCAATTTTCATGGCCATGAATTTGGTAGCCATGAGGCTACCTCTGGACATAGAGACCTGTTAACCTCATCACTGTACCTGATATCCATACAGTTGTGAAATGAGCAAATACCTGATGTACATACACCCATGAAATGAGCAGGGAAAGGAATGAACTGGCTTTGTCTTTGTACAGGACTTCATTAGCCCCCTTGCAACTTCTCACTGGATAGGATTGTCACGTAAGAAGACTGACAGACCATGGATGTGGGGGAATGGCACACCTTTCTCCACTGACGGGTAAGTTCCAGACACAACTAGAAACTTCTAATTTCAATGAAGTGAATTGACAGTGCTATGACAGAGAGAAACCCAAGCTTCGTAAAAAGGAGTGCAGTATGTTATCACTGAAATGTGTTTTTAAATTCTATGGGGGCCCAAATCAGCAGAGAATGGTGCAAGTCCATCCATCCAAGAGTGATGTAGTGGTGGGAGTCTGCTATAGACCACCGGACCAGGGGGACGAGGTGGATGAGGCTTTCTTTCGACAAGTCGCAGAAGCTACTAGATCGCACGCCCTGGTTCTCATGGGTGACTTTAATTTTCCTGATATCTGCTGGGAGAGCAATACAGTGGTGCATAGACAATCCAGGAAGTTTTTGGAAAGCATAGGGGACAATTTCCTGGTGCAAGTCCTAGAGGAGCCAACTGGGGGGGAGCTTTTCTTGACCTGCTGCTCACAAACCGGGAAGAATTAGTGGGGGAAGCAAAAGTGGATGGGAATCTGGGAGGCAGTGACCATGAGTTGGTTGAGTTCAGGATCCTGACACAGGGAAGAAAGGTAAGCAGCAGGATACGGACCCTGGACTTCAGGAAAGCAGACTTCGACTCCCTCAGGGAATGGATGGGTAGGATCCCCTGGGGGACTAACATGAAGGGGAAAGGAGTCCAGGAGAGCTGCCTGTATTTCAAGGAATCCCTGTTGAGGTTACAGGGACAAACCATCCCGATGTGTCGAAAGAATAGTAAATATGGCAGGCGACCAGCTTGGCTTAACGGTGAAATCCTAGCGGATCTTAAACATAAAAAAGAAGCTTACAAGAAGTGGAAGTTTGGACATATGACCAGGGAAGAGTATAAAAATATTGCTCGGGCATGTAGGAATGAAATTAGGAGGGCCAAACCACACCTGGAGCTGCAGCTTGCGAGAGATGTTAAGAGTAACAAGAAGGGTTTCTTCAGCTATGTTGGCAACAAGAAGAAAGTGTGGGCCCCTTAATGAATGAGGGAGGCAACCTAGTGACAGAGGATGTGGAAAAAGCTAATGTACTCAATGCTTTTTTTGCCTCTGTCTTCACTAACAAGGTCAGCTCCCAGACTGCTGCGCTGGGCATCACAACATGGGGAATAGATGGCCAGCCCTCTGTGGAGAAAGAGGTGGTTAGGGACTATTTAGAAAAGCTGGACGTGCACAAGTCCATGGGGCCGGACGAGTTGCATCCGAGAGTGCTAAAGGAACTGGCGGCTGTGATTGCAGAGCCATTGGCCATTATCTTTGAAAACTCGTGGCAAACGGGGGAAGTCCCAGATGACTGGAAAAAGGCTAATGTAGTGCCAATCTTTAAAAAAGGGAAGAAGGAGGATCCTGGGAACTACAGGCCAGTCAGCCTCACCTCAGTCCCTGGAAAAATCATGGAGCAGGTCCTCAAAGAATCAATCCTGAAGCACTTACATGAGAGCAAAGTGATCAGGAACAGTCAGCATGGATTCACCAAGGGAAGGTCATGCCTGACTAATCTAATCGCCTTCTATGATGAGATTACTGGTTCTGTGGATGAAGGGAAGGCAGTGGATGTATTGTATCTTGACTTTAGCAAAGCTTTTGACACGGTCTCCCACAGTATTCTTGTCAGCAAGTTAAAGAAGTACGGGCTGGATGAATGCACTATAAGGTGGGTAGAAAGTTGGCTAGATTGTCGGGCTCAACGGGCAGTGATCAATGGCTCCATGTCTAGTTGGCAGCCGGTGTCAAGTGGAGTGCCCCAGGGGTCGGTCCTGGGGCCGGTTTTGTTCAATATCTTCATAAATGATCTGGAGGATGGTGTGGATTGCACTCTCAGCAAATTTGCGGATGATACTAAACTGGGAGGAGTGGTCGATACGCTGGAGGGTAGGGATAGGATACAGAGGGACCTAGACAAATTGGAGGATTGGGCCAAAAGAAATCTGATGAGGTTCAATAAGGATAAGTGCAGGGTCCTGCACTTAGGACGAAAGAACCCAATGCACAGCTACAGACTAGGGACCGAATGGCTAGGCAGCCGTTCTGCGGAAAAGGACCTAGGGGTGACAGTGGACGAGAAGCTGGATATGAGTCAGCAGTGTGCCCTTGTTGCCAAGAAGGCCAATGGCATTTTGGGATGTATAAGTAGGGGCATAGCGAGCAGATTGAGGGACGTGATCGTCCCCCTCTATTCGACATTGGTGAGGCCTCATCTGGAGTACTGTGTCCAGTTTTGGGCCCCACACTACAAGAAGGATGTGGATAAATTGGAAAGAGTCCAGCGAAGGGCAACAAAAATGATTAGGGGTCTGGAACACATGAGTTATGAGGAGAGGCTGAGGGAACTGCGATTGTTTAGTCTGCAGAAGAGAAAAATGAGGGGGGATTTGATAGCTGCTTTCAACTACCTGAGAGGTGGTTCCAGAGAGGATGGTTGTAGACTATTCTGAGTGGTAGAAGAGGACAGGACAAGGAGTAATGGTCTCAAGTTGCAGTGGGGGAGGTTTAGGTTGGATATTAGGAAAAACTTTTTCACTAGGAGGGTGGTGAAACACTGGAATGCGTTGCCTAGGGAGGTGGTGGAATCTCCTTCCTTAGAAGTTTTTAAGGTCAGGCTTGACAAAGCCCTGGCTGGGATGATTTAATTGGGGATTGGTCCTGCTTTTGAGCAGGGGGTTGGACTAGATGACCTCCTGAGGTCCCTTCCAACCCTGATATTCTATGATTCTACGATTCTATGATTCTAAGTCAAGGTTGAGATGTATTGATCAAAAGAAACACCAAAAGTGGAGGGGAAGCGGGTGCTGCAGGTCAAGAATGAAGTGCATTGGCACAACTGAGGGCAGTAGAAATTCAAGAAAAAAGAAGAGTAGAGAGGAGGTTGTGTCATGGCCGAGGTGCACCGGCAGTTAAGTGAAAAGTTTGCACAGCATGTAATGCACTACTCCTGACTCTAGCTAATGGAGTTATTCCCTCAAATTCATAAATACCAAATTTCTGATGATTTTTTTAATAATGGCCACTCTGCTTCTCCACAATTGTTTTGTTATTATTAAAATTATTTGTTTTTGCCATATGTTTCAGTTACAGACATTTTAACCTTTGAAAAAATAAGGTAGTAATAGAGATATAACTAGAATTACTTGAAGTAACATTTTATTCTATCATAGGTTTGCAGTAAAGAAAGGATACATTGATGGGAACTGTGCATATGTCACAGGTCAAGAGCTCTCCTCTCGTCCATGCAAAGATGGAAAGCGCTATATTTGTGAGCAGCTGGTTCTTTGGCCAAAGCCTGAGATATAGGCATGAGATGGATCATGGAAACCATGAAATCTGGGGCACCCCAAACACCGTGACAAATATCCCCAATAAATACTACCACTCTCATCTTTTCCTCTTCAGAGGCTGTGTTCATATTGTAAAATTGTAACACATTTTGCTGTGACCACATATTGTTCATGAGTCTGTCTCAAAAGGAGCTGGGAATGGCCACTCAGAATAAAAAGCAGATAGTTAAATCTGATAAACCACACGTCTTTTGGATACTCACAGCCGATCAGAGCCCTCCCACTAGAACCTGGTTTCTTTTTCCTTGTCCAGTTCAATGATAGTGAACTAATTACTGTTTTAAAATAAACTATCTGGTTCAAATAGTTTTCTTTCAATAAACTGGTAAAAAAATCTGATTTAGTTGCCACCTTTTATATTATATTTTTAGTTTTTTGCATTTCATTCAATCACAGAAGAATTGCCATGATGAAGGACAACATTGATCAAACTACAAATACTTTTTGGGCAAAATAGTTTGAAGGTGTTCTTGGAAAGTGTGATGGGATGGACTGAGATGGATGTGAGGGGCAATCCATATCCCTGTCCATGGGGCCAACACAACACAGGTAAAATCACCTGTGCCACCCACTTCCCCCTTCCCTCCACCCAGCTGCTCAAATCACTAAGCAAACCTATAGGTGCATCATGAACAAGATGAGAGCAATGGAGAAGCCCTGCTGTGAGCTGCTGTAGTCACCAGTGAAGAGGTTCTCATTGACATCACTGAATAATTAAACATGCTGTTACACAAAGTACACAATTTGGGAGAGGATCCCACTTCTATACCATATTTCATGGACTGGGCATGGTCAAAAGGGATGTTCCTTAACTTCACCACCTCAAGCCTAGTAAGCTCTCCCTGGTGCGAAGGTATCCTTACACCTCATGACCCAGTCAGTCTCCCTTTGTCCCCATTGGAGAAATGTTCCATGCCAAGAACACTATGGTCAACCTAGCCCACTTGTTACACACCCCATGTCCACTTACCAAAGTGTTCCCAATGGTTTTACATTTATGCCTAATGCTGTTGGAAGTAGGCCTGTTTTCAACAGCCCTACATGCCATGTGGTCCTAAACAATCCCAATTTGAATGATTTAGAATCACTGTGGACAAGCTCTGTGTCAAGGAGCCCCCCCCCCAATAATTTCCATTGCACAAGAGTGGCCTTTCAAAATCTCCCAGAATCCTCTGCTTCTCAGTGTTGTGCTGGGAAAAATGGAATAGGTACCCACAGGACATTGCAACTTACAGAATTAAAGCAGAGGTCCTGGAGATGCAGGAGAAACCTGCAAATGGGCAGCAGCAGCATGGATGTAGTGGAGATGCTGAACCATTTGTATTTAAACCCTTTCTACCCTACCCATTTGATAACTAATGGCTCAATTCCAAAGTGTAAACACAGCCTGTGTGTTTCTGAAATATTGTCTGTGCATAATGGAGCTGATCCTCTCAGTTATTTCTGTTGGGATGCTACCAGTTTCCTGTAAGGTGGGGGGACCAAGTTAGCAGCATCAATTACAGTGCGAAGCTCTGCACAGTGGGAATAGCTATAAATGACTGTGTTTAGAGTCTTGGTTGGTTGGTTGGTTGTTTTTGTCTGATTTTGGTTAGAGTATAAGAGGAGTCAGAATCTGAGGAATGCAGAAAACACTGCAGAAGGGTCCTCCAATCTGATTTTTTTTGCACCTTCCACTCTCTAATGTTTACTGTTGCACTTACACAAACACATACACATTAAAATGTTGAATTGCTTTTGTAAACAAATATGAGTTAATGTAAAGGTAAAAGTTTAGAATTTTACCCCTCTTCACCTTCTTATTTGTAACCTGTTCTGAGTGCGCTGGTCAGGGTGCAGGGCTTCTGACAGAAAATTCCTATGTGGCATTACCCGATGCCTTCGAACGGCATTCTTGTTTCCATTGTTGGCATTGGTGGCACTCGAAAAAGAGGACAGTCAGATGGTTTCTCTCCCCTGGGTATTTAAATACCAGGAAGGAGTAGTGGAGCAGAACCAGAATTGTCTGCAGCTTGAGAGAGAGACAACATATGTTCACTTTGACATCTTTCCTTTTTCAGTGTTCTCACCAAAAATTAGCTGAAATGTAACAATGCTGCAGCATGATGAGGCAAACATTCATTCTCTGTTTAAAACTTCATGCTCTTTCTTTTGTTAAGATTCAGGAAATGCATTTTGGTCTCGGGCCCATTATCTGTGGAGTGGATCCACATCCCTCCTGGACAGTGAAAGTTAGTTGGATCACAGCTCTAATACTGAGGAAAGTTCTCAATGCCTCAATCTGAGAGGGAAGGACGCCACCATGATTATGTGTGGGAACGTTTGTCTTAATATAATCTTCTCTTCATATGAACAACTTGACTGAGAACCAGTTTGCCATAAACCTCCCCTTTGTGGGGTAGGCAACAAGACCTTCATCTACTCTCAACATGCTCCTGGGATTACACTGATCTTTCATTTGTTCTGAGAGTGATTCCTGGCCTCATACATCTTGAACACCGGACACAGGAAACAGCATTTTCATTAATGAATTGGATGATGAAGTAGAGAGTATGCTTATTAATTTGTGGATGACACGAAAGGGTTGCAAGCACCTTCGAGGACATGCTTAGAATTCAAATTAACTTCACAAATTGCAGAACTGCAGAATTAGTATGAATCAACAAGATGAAATTCAATGAAGACAAGTACAAAGTACTGCACTTAAGTAGAAAAAAAATCAGATGTACAATTATTGAATGGGGAATAACTGGCTAGGTGTTAGTACTGCAGAAAAGGATCTTGGGATTGTAATCAATCACAAATTGAATATGAGTCAGCAATGTAATGCAGTTGAGAAAAAGCCTGCTATCATTCTGGGTGTATTAACAGGGGTGCTATATGTAAGGTATGGGAAGTAATCAGCCCATTAGACTTGGCGCTCAGGAGGCCTCAGCTGGAATAATATGGGCTTCTAAGGGAGATTGCGGAATCCCTGTCATTGGAGATTTTTAAGACCAGCTTAGACAAACACCTGTCGGCGATGGTCCAGTTGCACTTGGTCCTGCCTCAAATTCTTCAACTGTATTAAGATTAAAGGCAACAACTGCTAGCGATTCCATATTAAGAGTTGACAGAGAATTCAGCAAAGGGTCTCAGAGACAGCAGGATAGTGTGCTGTCTCCCTTGAGCAAAGACATGAGATTCATCTACAATACTGGACAGGATTCTGAATTCATCCAGCAAATCTCCACTGCTGATGAGTGACATTGGAACCAACAATATGACATCATATGGAACTACCCAGGTTATAAAATATTTCAGGGATTTGGAAGGGAGTTAAAGAAGAGGAAAATGCAAGTGGTCTTAGAGGTCCTGCCCATCCAATGAATGAGAGAAAACAGCAGACAAAAAATACCGGAGGTGAACTGTTGGCTGCTCAACTGGTGTGAAGCTGAATTTTAGTTTTGTGGAACACTGGGTCACATTCCAGTGTGAGAGGAGACTGCATGAATGAGACCTCTGCATCTCAGATGTAGTGGGGCTAATCTTGGTTGGAGACTACATGGAGCAGCCAGGAGAGCAAGCAGAAGATGCTCAGGGTGTATATGCAGTAGAAAGTCAAACTAACTAGAACCAAATCCTGCAGAACCCCCATTAGAACCACCCATGTTCAGGGATGATTCCTCCTGACAACTACTTTTTTGAGAAATGTCAGTTAGCTAGGTCTTAATTCATTTAGCATATGCTTTATTGGTACTCTATAGTGCTAGGTTTTTATCAGAATGTTATGGGATAGTAAGTTAAACACCTTAAAAATGTCTGGCCCAGATCCTCAAATGGAGTTAGGCACCTAAATACCTTTGAGATTTTGGCCTAAGTGCCTAAGTCCCTTGGGTGCTTTTGAAAATTTTACCTACAGTGTTTAAATACATAATCACAATTTATTTTATATGTCTCTTGCTTCATTCAGTGTGCAGGAGGTACATACTTTGAGGCACCGGGTTGTAAGAAGAGAGAAGATTTTCTCTTGTGAGTAAGGGACTCTGGACTGCAACTCAAGATAGCTGAGTGCTGGTCTTGGGCCTACCACAGATTTCCTATATGGAGTTGGGTACAACTGTGTCATAATGCATATGTGCAATGGGGCCAGGTTCCCACAAGCAGCCTTAATTGGGGCCTTTCCTAATACTTGAGTGCTTGACATTGCAACCATAATATTTTTTAGCATGGTTTATTTTATTTTAATATGTATATACAAGACTCTGTGTAGTCCATGGTTCTGTGGCTGTTTCATATAGGGTGACCAGATGTCCCGTTTTTATAGGGACAGTCCCATTTTGGGGGACTTTTTCTTATATAGGCACCTATTACCCCCCATCCCCATCCCGTTTTTTCACAGTTGCTGTCTGGTCACCCTATTTCATATGCTCTGGAATCTACACCTTCCCTACCCTTTGCTGCTGAAACTGGGTTATGCAGATAACCTTGTAACTGTGAAGTGACAGTATCCAGTTTAATGTTAACTTCCTGAGCTAGCAGACTACTTTCAACAATAGCTCTAACAGGTGTTAACTGCCCCATTCATCGTAGTGGGCTGTTGACTCTGAATCATAAAATGACAATTGGGGTGGTTGAAAATTTACCAATGAAAGTTTCTTCAGACAGGAAATTCAGTAATCACTGAAATAAATATTTTTGTTGACAGTTCCTGCTTTCCTTGACAAGTTTTGATTTTTCATCAGAAAACCTAATTCCCCAAAACTGAATATTTTCAGCTGAAAATTAAATTTGTTCCCATTTTTGTCTGTTTTGCATCTTAGATGCTTAAAATAGTGATTCAAGTATTTGAATGTCCTAAATATCAGACCTTGCAATCAACATATGTTAGGTCTCATTATTGCCACCTGACACATCAAGATGAAAGATCATTTGCTCAAAGTGTAGGGGCGGTGAGACATTAATATGAGAACTTCTTGTGTGATTTCAGCCAGAATATAGTAGAGTGAATCATTGTCTTTCAACTCACACTGATCCTCTTTAACAGGGGAGTGCGAGTAATTTTTTTCCATCTCCTTCTTGCTCAGATATTTAGGCAGAACAAGGTTTAATACATCTTTTCTCATTTTGTTCCAACACTCCAGCTGATAGACCTCAACACACCAGCACAGATATCATCACTGGGGACTTTGATGATTACTATACATTGCTATACTCTCATCTAATTCAGCAAAGGAGTGAGAAAAGTGTCTATTTTGAAATATCTTATATACAACTGTAACTATTCCATTTTTTTATTTGTCTTGAACAACAAAACAAAAACAAAACAAAACAAAAATTCACGGCCCGTGACCTGTCCATGACTTGTATTATATATAGGGTTACAAACTTTGGTTGGACGAATTCCTGAATGTTTCATCGCATGACATTTTTAATTAAAGATTAATCTTTAATTCCTGGAGAACCCAGGACAATCCTGGGGGTTTGGCAATCCTAACTATATACCTCTGACTAAAACTGGGTACTCTGGAGTGACAGGGTGGCCCGGGGCACTGCGGGTACTTGGGGAGGGGCAGTCCAGGGGGTCCCATGGGTGCTGTGGGGGGGGGTGTGGGGTGGCGCGTGACCCAGGATCCCTGCTGGTGCTGGGGGCGGGGTTGATAGTGCTGGCAGGTTCCCTACCTGGCTCAACATGGCTCCCCAGAAGCGGCAACATGTCCCTCCCTCCGCTCCTAGGAGCAGGGGCTCTGCACGCTGCCTCTGCCTCGAGTGCTGGCTCTGCAGCTCCTATTGGCATGGGAAATACGGCCAATGGGAGCTGCAGGGGTGGTGCCTGCCGATGGAGGCAGCACATGGAGCTGCCTGGCTGCACCTCCACCTAGGAGCTGAGGGAGGAACATGTCGCCGCTTCTGGGGAGCCCCTTGAGGTAAGCGCCACCCAGAGGCCTCACCCCTCTCACGCTCCAACTCCCAGCCCACTTCCACACCCAAACTCCTGCTGCTGCTGGGGGTAAAGGGGTGCATAGTCCCCAGACTGCCCCAGCAGTGGCCAGTGTGGCTGAACCGAGGGCTTTCTGAGTTGCCCAGGTGGCCCTCAGGCCAGCCGCACCAGTCGCTGCAGAAGACAAAGTAGCAGCTTTAATCAAAACATACATATGCAGTCCATTATTTAGTGTTGATGCTGTAGCATATGATTTCTGCATTTGTACTGGTGTGTGCTTTATATCACTATATAATGATCATCACCAACAAGGGAATGCAGTAGATAGGTTATGACTTGGTATCAGTAAAGTATTTGTACAAAGTCTCAAGAGATATTGGAAATATTGTTCCTAATTGGCTTAGAAGTGAGCATAGTCTTTTTGACTGAAAATTATCTAAGGCACCACAAACAAAGGGTAATCATAAACATCAAAATATTGAATCAAAGATTTGTATTTGGTCAGGTGCTGTGGGGATTCAGGCACCTTCTTATAGTGGATCCACATGAAAAGTTTCTTCCATTTTTAAATATTCTACTGGTTTGAGAGACGATATTCCAAGTGGTAGACTCTTTTTAAGTGTGACCACTGTACTAAACATCTGTGCTTATGATCTGGAAGAGAGTGTAAGCAACATATTAATAAAACTTTGAAATGATTCTAAATTATTCTGAATCCTAGAAAAGTGAGGGAAACAATTCAAAAGGACAGAGAAATGTTAGCAATATGCATGGGCAATAACCAAATGAAATCTAGACAAATGTATAACCCTTCTGCAACACAGCCACAGCTGAGATCAGCTGCATTCAGTCTCTTGATGGTATCCAGATATAATCTCTTGGGTACTTTGGGCAGGCCAATTTCAGTAGCGGGGCCGCAGTTTTTAGTTGTTTCCCTTGTTTTTCTGCTAGAGCCTGAGTTCATTGACCATCAGAGCATGGTGCAGAGCTAATGTTATCACTCTCGGTTTAGCTTGAAGGGAGTCTTCTGCAAGAATGGCCTTCCAACGGTGTTTCTGAATTATTTCTATCAAACCATTGCAAGGCATAAAGCTGTTTCAAAATGGGAGAAACTGTGCTAAAATTCTTGAAACATATTTGAAAATTAGATTTTTTTCAATTGCGTCTATAAATGGCAATAAGTAAATATATACATATTGTTCATTAATTTTATGATTATATTTTCTTGAAAAAAATGGTTCCTGTTTTTCATAGAAAAACTGAAAAATTTGAATTGTTTTGACTCGCTCTGGAAATTATATTTACTAGAGGGAGAAACTGGTCATGCGAGCTGCAAGCGAGCTATTTTTATTATTTTTATCTTCATTGGGTTTGCAGTGTTACCAATTAGAACTTAATTAACAATTCTGTTCATTACACTTTAAAAAGAAAGAAAAATGTAGAGTATTCCCTGTGGAACCCTGGTGGAGTCTCCACGGTCCTACCACACCACACCCCAGGTAAGGAGCAGCGAAGGTGGAGCACCAGGCCTGCCTACAGAGGCTGCATACAGGCAGCCAATCAGAGCCTGGCAGGCTCAGACAAAAGGAACTGCAAGCCCTAAGCAGGTCAGTTCCTGCTTGGGATCAGAAGGGTGAGGAAGGGCTGGATGAGAGAGAGAGAGAGAGAGAGAGAGAGAGAGAGAGAGAGAGAGAGAGAGAGAGAGAGAGAGAGAGAGAGAGAGAGAGAGAGAGAGAGACTGACTGACTGACTGACTGACTGACTGACTGACTGACTGACTCTCTCTCTCCAGGCAAAGAGGCCTGGAACAGATGGTGAGAATCCAAGGACCTGTAATCCTAAAGTAATGGGAGAAGGTGATGGGACTGAGTGGGAAGCAGCCCAGGGATGGCAGCTGCAACTATTAAGGGAAGCGGTGTGGCTACTGCTAATGGGATCCCTGGGTTGGGACCTGGAATAGTGGGTGGGCTGGGGTCCGCCAGTGGTGAAGTGGCCTAAGTCCTGAAAAGGGGACAGGATTATTTACTAAAAGCCCAAGAAAAGGGCTGGAATTTAAACAGGCCCAGAGATAGGGCTGAAGACCCTGGTGAGGGCTGACCATTTGTAGAACGCTGTTACCCCAGAAGGGGTTCATCCATTCAACTATTAACTGTGCGATGTAGCCAGGGGGCTGATCCACTGAAGTTCCACTTAGTGAGGTCACCAACTTACCAGGGGCTCCAGAAATGGAGAAAAAGAGATTGCAGCAGCACACCCAGCTGACAGGAGGCACTCATGAGAGGTGAGTGGCCCCTGCACCTCATCACACTTCCTCTTAGTTGTGTATGTGCTGCAGGGCAAATGGTAGTAAAGAGCAGTAGTAACTTATTTTATGCAATAAGGTTAACATATCTACAAGGGTCATGTATGCTGCATAGGAAGCAGCTGTGTTTCCACAGTTATCTTTCATATATTTAAAGTTGATTGGCGCATCTTCTCTCTGCAGCTGAAATTGTTATTTTTTTAAAATCTTTCCCTAAAATGATAAAATTCTGCCTTTCTATAGTTGACTTTTGTACAATTTTATTCCTTTAAGTTTATTTGTCCCCCCCCTTAATTTATTGATGCATAATTATAACCTTAATTCTAATGTATCTAGGCCTCAGACTGGCTTCTTTAGTTCATCCTATTATGCCATAAAACAGGTCACGATGTACATTGCTTGGTATACATTTATCGGATTCCAGCATCCACATTGCTCCACTGGCAGCTTTTCACTGGATAGGATCCTCATGTGACAAGCTCTACAGGCCCTGGATATGGGGGAAAGGCACAGCTCTCTCCACTTATTGGTGAATCCCAGACACGGCTAGAAACTTCTCATTTCTATGAGGATTACTTTACAGCATTTCTGTGGTGCCAAATATAAAGCCTAAGGAAAGAAGATCCCATGATCCTGAGCTTAGATATGTTTGCAATAATGTGACTCTGAAATCGAGTATGAACCAAATTACCCCTTATTCAAATCAGTGTCCAGTTTCACTAATGAATGAAAAATACTATACAATATACAGATAAAATTGTACTGCTGTCTCACTTATGGATGTAATCTAGATTTTCCTTCCCTTCATACATTGTTACAATTGGCCATTTACATGAAGACCGGATCTTTGATTTCTCAGGATTCATCTGCTACTGAAACTTAATTTTGATTTTCAAGATGTCGATGTGAGTTTGTTAATGTCTTGTCTTAGTCCACATTGGTTTTGAGATGCTGACTAATGTAAAATTTGGTATGACTGGCTGATTGGAATAGTAAGGGGTGATGGAAGTCTTGTATATACCTAGCTAGCTTTTTATGCATTTATACCACTCCCTTCATCATGGTGTGGGTGTACATGGAGGTCATGACTGAAGTGCATTGACAGTACAGGATAGGAGAGAAATCTGGGAGTGCAGCTAGTCAGAACTGAACTGTATTTTTTTAACTCCAGGAGGGGCCCAGGATAGCAGAGGATGGTGCAAGTCAAAACTGAGATGCACTCGTTGAAATCCATAGGAAATGCAACACCAGAAATGAAATAGCAGAGGATGCTGCAGATCAGGAATAAGGCACTTTGACAGAGCTGAGAGTGGAGTGGGACTCGGGACTGAAAAATGGAGACCTGAGGTTTTGTGTGATGGCAGAGGTGCAATTCTAGAGTTATATAGAAAGTTTATACAGTATCCGCTGCACTACTCCTGCGTATCCAATGCAGTTATTCCCTCAGATTCATAGCCAGCAAACTAACTAATAAATCTTTGAATAATGTTCCCTCTGCTTCTCTATAGTTGTTCTGTTATTACTAAAACGGTTTGGAATTGCCATACTCCACGGCACTTAGATTCCAGAGTGATTAGTCTCCTTAGAAAAAACTAAAATAGTGATGTTGATACATCTACAATGGCGGGAAGCAACATTTTTTTTTCCGGTTTTAGGTTTCCAGTAAAGAAAGTATACACTAATGGGCACTGTGCAGTTATCAGCAGTGCGGAGTGCTTCTCAAATTACTGCAAAGATGTAAAGCGCTCTGTTTGTGAGTAGCCAGCTCTTTTGGTGAAACCTCACATATCAGCACAAGATGGAACTTGGAAACCAAGAGAATTTTATCCTGGGCAATTGCAAACACAGCAACAAATATCTTTTTATAAATGCTACTGCACTTGACTTTCTCTTCACAGGCTGTGTTTATATTGTAACATTTCAATATACTTTGTTGTGATCACACAGTGATCACGAGTCAGTGCCAGAAGGAGCTGGGACTCAGCCATTTACAGTAAATATAAGATAACAGTTATGGAGAAGCCCTGCTGTAATCTCTTCTACTCATAAGGACAGAAACTGTTGTTGTCATAGTAGGAGAAGTAAGGGTGCACTTGTGTAAATTGCAAAACTGTGTGTAGTTGGGGAAGGGAAACCTACTTATGTACCATAGTTTAATGTAAAGCTCTCCCTGGGCATAGTCAAAAGTGATGCCAACATTCTTAACTTCATCTCTGAATGACCCCTGTTGCAATATGTGGCAGACAGAGGGAGCAAAAGCATAAGGACAACCTGCCCATACCAAGAACTCCATCTTTCCAGGGTTGAAGACAAAATTTCCCTGACACATGCATCTGGGAAGGACCCCAGGCTTAAGGCTGATTTTTTTCAGGATCCACGGTGAGGAATTTGTCCAGTATTCTAACCCTAGCAGTCTGTGGTTGGGACAAAGATGTCCTTGCTCAACAAGATGATCCTGCTGCTCACAACCCAGTCACTTCATCCTTGTCTGTACTGGAGAAATGTACAATGGTAGGAACCCCGTGGTCCCACTAGTACATTTATTATCTTGTGTCCACTCACAAAAGCACTCCAAATGCTTGACAAATACCATTTGGAGTAGACTTGCTTTCAGCTGTGTTAAATGCTGTGTGGTTCTCTTAATCCATTTTCTTCTGAACTATTTAGTGTTAGTGTGAATGGAAGTTGTTCAACCATTCCTCAGTGGTGGCATTTCAAAAACACTGCTTTTGCGAGTTGGGTTGGGTGAGGTACCAAGAAACCATTGTAACTGAAAGGGTATAAAAAGTGCTGAAATGGCTCTTAACATGAATCAGCATGGCTAGAGGGGATACTTTTAATTATTCCTAGCCTGCCCATTCAGTAACAAACAGTTCAGTTCTCTAGTGTGGAAAGAAGCCTGCTGTAAGTTACAGAAGCCTGACGTTTGTGAGACGTTGCATGTGCATAACTGAGCTGCTACTCTCAGTTGTTATTTGACCACAGCCAGTTTTCTGCAAGATGAGGTAAACAGCTTACCTGCATCATTTGCATTGTGAAAGTGCTGCACCATGGAAAAAGATAGAAACTACTGAAGTGGGGCTCTCCTGTATTAGTTTGCTGTGTGTTTCTCTATGAAGGCCGAGAATCTAAAGAAGCAGAGAAAACTCTGCCCAAAGCCTCCAGAAACTGAGGGGTTTTTATCTTAACTCTTCCAGATTTCTAGCGTCTGCACACATGTGCACACACACACAAATTAATCTAGAAGAAAAACATTAGAATTTTAGTCTTCTTAGCTGAATTGTCTTTAATTCTAAATGTTACCATGCTCTGAATTCTCTGGTCAGGTGCAGGGTTTCTCATTAGCAATGTGAGCCTGATGTTTCCTGTGTGGTATAAGCCAGTGCCTTGAATAGACATTTGTATTTCCTCTGCTGGTTGCAATTGACCCTTTAATATGAGGATAGCTAGAGAGCCACATTTAACAGGAAATAGTAGCCACATGTAACCAAATTGTTTGTTTGCCAACTAGAATGGAGTCAGCATTTGCTGCCTGTGAC
The DNA here is from genome assembly GCF_965140235.1 of Caretta caretta. Lineage (NCBI taxonomy): Eukaryota > Metazoa > Chordata > Testudines > Cheloniidae > Caretta > Caretta caretta. Next base: position 216,051,726 of record NC_134206.1, read on the forward strand.
ATTTTTCCCTGTTCAATCTTCTCATGAAAGATCAGTTTGGAGAGCATGGTCCGCACCTTCTTAAGAGTGTTACCACGTAGTGCGGTGAACACCGAACCTCTTGTGGTTGAATTTAACACTGTTTCTCAAGCAAGCCTGGCAAGTATTTGTTGCTTTCAGACCCCACAGCAGTACTTATGGAGTGGACCCAGATCCCTTGTGGACAGTTCAATGCAGTGAGGAGTTCCTATCTCATGATATGAACAACCTTATTAATGACCAACCAGCCTTTAACCTTTTTATTTTGTGGGGGACAGGAATTGGTAAGTAGTCAGTGGGTGGCTTCAGGCACACCAGGACTTGATGGGCTTCTTAGCACCTTTACACTCTCTCCTGCATTGGCTAATGTGGCTGACAATCTGTGCTGGGGATGGATAATAAGGAAAACTGTGCAAATAGTTGCTTTTTTTGGTTCAGTGGTGAGAATGAAACAAAGTTAGTTCAGGCTGACCTCAAAGACTTTTTACATTTTTTTTAACAGCAAAACAATAAAGTACAAAACTAAACATTTTGTTTGTGTAGGGTAGGGTTTTAAACTTTTACAATGTTTCATTTGATTGTTTTCTTCAAAAAAATGAAATTGAGGAAAATTCTGAAACAAAAATTCCAAAAATGTCAGAATGAAGCATTTCAAAATTTCTGAAATGTATTTTTATTCAACAAAACCAGTTCCCTGAAACTGACTGAAATTCACTAATTGTTTCAGTCAACCCAAATCTGCATTTTTCTGTAAAATAAATATATAAAATAGTTTGCATGAACACTTTTGCCCAGCTCTAATATTAATGAATTGTCTGTCACACTGTCTGAAATGGCTCATTACCATGAATGCCTGCCTCTGGGCAGACTGTCAAAAACAGGGCAGACACCCTAAACTAGTGATAGATTCTATAATTAGATTTCACCAACCCAGTGCTAAATGTGAACTACTGGATCACTACAACAGTCTCACCATGGAGTCATAGACAGTCCCCCTAGACTCTCCAGTCTATCTTGTCACCCAGGCAAACTGGATTTAGCAATAAATGGTCACTTACCCCACACCAAAAAAAAAAAAAAAAGGTTGCTTCCAGTCCTGCGAGACCACTTACTTATCGCAGATCAGTTGGTATGCTAGATCTTACACCAAAGACAACGCCTATAGCCAATTCTGTAATAAGATATCTAAAGGCTTATTAATTAGGAAAGAGAAATGAGAGAGTTGTTTACAGGTTAAAGCAAGCAGACATACACAAATGCGTTATAATGATCTGTCACTTTAAAGCGTCTTTCAGGGTGGACCCAGGGGCTAATCCCAGAAGACCTCTGGCTCCAGCTTGGTGTGTCTGGTCCTGTGAGAGTTCAAAAAGCAAAGAGATGAAAAAATTTCCTGTGTCTTTGATTTAATTCCTTCATTTGGCCTCCAAGTCCATAGGATGAGCTTCCTTGCATGTAGAATTTTCAAGGTGCAATAGAGTCATTATCCAATCCTTTGTATTGTGATGTTCCTTGATGTCCCATCTGATTTTGGTACTACTACCAGGTGGGAAGGGGGTGGGAAGAAACTTTCCATCTGGGTCCCAAGTTTAGGGCAAATGTTTTCAAAGTTATGAATATTTCCTTATAGTGTGGAATACAGATGTTAGAGGGCTTATTCCTTCACCCACTTACTTCCCTGGTCCTTCTCGCATAAACAGAGAGCAACAATACCCAAAGTCCAAGGTGCAAACAATTCGATGTTTATTGGGGTGAACTTCCAGCAAGCATGATTCCAGTTTCCTTCCTTAGTATCCCCCTTCCCAGCTCTGACACCACAGAGCCTTACCTGTGTCCCTGTTCCCATTCCCCCACTTAGCCAAACATGATTCCAATTTCTCCACCCCCATTCCCTGTTCCCATTCCCCTCTTACTTCCTGTTTGACTGCAGACTATGTAGTAAAACTTGAGTTCTCTTTGCTATACCTTAACCAATCATTTTCCTGAAATTTAACTAACCAATCCTAACATATTCTAACATGATTAGCCAACCAATTATACCACACCACCTTAATTAGTTTACACCCAGCAAAATTAATTATACAGCAGACAGAAACAATCACAGAACCGGACAGAGATTATACAGACAAACAATAGGGAAATGGGGACTACAGTGATAGAACAACACAGAAATGAGGATTTCACATCCCAGCTATTGATAAGTGAGTTCTTGCCAGACAGGATGCTATCAAACTAAGTTTCCTTTTACATCTTCTAGGCACTTCCCTTTCTCTGGAGGCGATAGGCATTGTCAGGACAGGATTGTATTTCTAACAGCCCAATAGCACCTTATTTCAATGTGACTAGTTTGAAATGTGAGGATGTGACCGGTCGCTTCCCAGTTTATGACCTCTGCTGCTTAGCCAAAGGCCTAAGAACAGGGCCTCAGACTGTCACAGTAAGAGAAGGCTCTTACACCGGCATACAGTGTTTTTGATTCTTTCTTTTATACCTCTAGAACTGTCTAAGTGATAAGAATACACCTAAATTAGAGTATAGGCCTTTACAGACAGGCCTAAATATCTATATCCTAACAACAGACATTACAAATAAGATTAATGCATGCAGTAACTTACAAGCATTCTATATCATCTAAAAAATAAATACATTCTTATAAGACTAATAGCTATTTTGAGCATAAGTAAACTGGTCTGGTCTCCAGCTATGAGTTTGTTAGTTCTTAGCTAATGCTTTCAGCCTTGGCAAGAGCTGGCATCTGGCCTGCCCGCATCACACTGTCCTTTCTCGTTAATATATTACCAAAGAAAATAAGGAAAAGTTCAAACTCATCACATCTTTAGATCATACTGTAAGATAAATCTCTTCTCTACCAGTGTTTCTCAGAGAGCCAAGGCAGAAGAAAAATCTGCCAGTAAATTCAAAGATAAATGAAACCAGCAACTAAATCAAAGAGCAGGATGCAAACCTAATCCCTGGATAGATTTGACTGTTTTTCTGCATTCCCTGTATACAGTCTAGATACTGTGATGGACACTTTGGAGATGTCAGTAAATAGATAGGAGGAATAAAAGGCTCAGTGTTGGATCCAATAACACCCCAGGACTTCAAACCTATCTCTGAACATGGTATGGTTTCAGCAGAGGTAACAGTCATAATCCCTGTCAAACCCATGATTATTTCTTTACTTGATAAGGTCATGCCCTGTGAGAACTTGGATTGGCAATTTCCAAGTAAAACCTGGGGCTGTGGGAATTGTTGGTCGTTCAGCAGTGGGCATTTTTCCTTTGCATCAGGTCTGACCTTCGTTGCCCAACATTGCAGTGAGAGGTGCTGTGCTGGTTTAATGTCCTTTTTACGAGATGCCAAATTGTGGCCCTAACCACGTGTAGTCATTATATTGACCATGTGGGACACAGGGTAAATAAACTGAGCTGAATATCAAAATATAACATGGAGACATTGCACTTAATGGTTTTCATATTTTTCTTCATTACACACCTCTGTATTGTACATTTCTATGAAGCTGCCCCAGAATGCCAGAACTGAGCCATCAAGAGCTGACCTGCACAAATCTGACTTGTCACGCTCCTTCCAGGGAACAGAAAAACAAAGATGCAAGGATACAAAGAGCAAAGGTACTGTCTTCATAAACGGCTGACTCTGTACTTTCTTTTGCTGACCATCATCAAACCTCTTCCTCCTTTCACTGCCCAGCATTAGATATTTGGAATGGTAAAGTAAAAATGTCCCTCTGTATGTCACACAGAACCCTGATATGGGGGGAGGTAGGTGGGTAACAGCACCTAGAACCAAATAGGGGTGACATACATGGAGGTTTGAAGATAGGGACTCACAGCTTGGGCAAGAATGACAAGTACCTATTTCCTCCAAGAATTCTCACTGGCTGCCGGATCCTCAAGGGTATTTAGGTGCCCAGCTCCCACTGAAATCAATGGGAGTTAGGAGCCTAAATACCTTTGAAGGTGGGGGACTGAGTGTCAGTTATATTGGGGATGGGGGACTGAGTGACAGTTATATTGGGGATGGTTATTAGACAAGGTCAGGTGAGTCCTGGCTTTGGGATCCAAGTGCTGCCCAGATAAATTACAGTCTGACCCCAGAGTCTCAGGACAGGTGTTCACTCTGCCCAACTTTATGTTGATTTTCTTCCCATTTGACTCGTCAGCTCCAGCTCCTCCCTGGTGAATCATTGCAGAAATTCTGGGGATTCTCTGCCTGGTATCACTGGGAGCAGCAGTGCCCTTGGCTGTTGAGTGTAAGTATTTGCAAGAAAGACACTAAAGGCCAAGTTCAGATATTAATTATCACTAGTCTCAATACAGACTGACACTGCTGAAAATAAGGAGGTTACTGTGGATTTACGGTAGTGACTGAGAGCAACATCTGGCCCTAGGGATCTGCTCTGAACTATTAGAAATAATTTGAAGTAACCATTCTCCTTATCAGTGCACTTAATTCTCTTTTATTGAGACATGTGAATGCGGTTTTTGTCTTGTTTTTCCGTAGTGCAGGGATGGGTGCAGAAAGGAGGTGCAGAGCACATCAGATGAGGAATGTACAAAGAGCTCCCGTGAAAGTCTCTGATAAAGGTTGCTGTGAGTCTTGACATTGACTTACGGTGTCTTTGCTAAAAGAAAAGGAGTACTTGTGGCACCTTAGAGACTAACCAATTTATTTGAGCATGAGCTTTTGTGAGCTACTGCTCACTTCATCAGGTGTCTTTGCTGTACTGGATGCCCATCTATTTGCACGTCATGTCCAGAGAGGGATTTGAATGCTGTCTGGAGTAAGGTGAAATAGGGAAAAGGCCCAGAAGTGGCCAGTGAGACAGAAGCAAGCCCTGGGTGGAGATTTGTTGTGATTTATGAGGGACAAACAGGAACAGCAGCAACAGTTCCAGGAGCATCTACTTCAAAGTCACAGGAGAGGTTATCTAGGCTGCACTGACTAGTCTGCCAGTAAATCTTTGCCCTTCATTGTCCAAACAGGGATTGAAAGATTACCCACCTGGCTACTTTTGAGGAGGTGGTTACTGTAGTGCAGTGAGAAGGAATCCTGAGCCATTGGCTCCTCTCCTAATAGGAGAGGTGAAACTATGCATTGGGCCTAGGATACTATTACAGATGATAAGGCTGTACAGGCTGCTGATGTAGGGTCTCTGCAGAAAAATATTGTCAGCCATTGTGGAATGAGCCGTACTCCTTGGGAATGCAGCCACATGCTGTTGTCCAGCCGTATTAGAGTAGTACAAGGTTGAGACCCAGATGCTGGTGCAATTAATTAATGTACTGATATTGGAGCAGTTTTCAACAGCGGCCCAGTGAAGGTGCTCACGGCTGACTTCGTACTTTCTTTTGCTGACCATCATCAAACCTCTTCCTCCTTTCTCTGCCCAGCATTAAATATTTGGAATGGTAAAGTGAAAATGTCCCTCTGTATGGTACCAGCCGTCCACATTGCCCGAGGCCGTACAGTAAAAGGCAGTTCTGAAGGAAGAGCTGACCCATAAGCCATTGTGATTTTGGTCACACTCTAGCACTGAAAGGCAGTTGGAATGGGTCAAAGATGGGCCACTGAAGAGAAAAGAAAGAAAATACATTGGATTCTAAGAGAAGGAACAAAAGGGACAAAAAGCCTCACCCGGAATCCTGAGGGGCCCGCCAGCCCCTCCTGTCGTCTGTTCCAGTGTAGAGGATGGGAGCATTTTAAAAAGTGCTTTGTGGAATGTGACTATAGAGAGATATATGGTACTACAAAGGCCACAAGAGTCAGGTTGCTTAGGGTTTCCAGAAGTAGCCATGTTACAGTGGGTGAGGGGGCATTCTCTGTATTCAATCTACAGTGCTCCTTGCAATCCTCTGGGATGAAAGAAGAGAAGTATAAGATACATTTATGATCCCTTTACAGGTCACTCCTGTATGGAGTGGGTGGCTTTAAGAGGTGGCTTTTTCTCCAGAATAGAAAAGAACTGGAATTCCAGCCAGGAATTTCCTTCTGCAGAAGGATCACATCTATTGGTAATCAGTGATGCCCAGGAAACGATAAATAACTGTGCACTGTGATTTGTGACTTGACACTGTTGCAATACCATTGGAAAATGTGAAGGTTCTCAGCCCTGTGAGGTTACGGGAAAATGGCCATCTGTCTAGGAGTTCTGTAGAAATATGGGAAAATCTACATCTGTCACAGCAGTGGTTAGCCCCTTTCTGTTGTAAAATTTGCAGACATATAAAGAGCAACAACAGGTTGTCAGGACACACCCATGTTCCTCCTGCATCCTGCAGATGTGATGACTTCTCTGTCCTTCATCACAAGAGGGGTTGCAACCTGTCTCTAAATTCCCAGTTCTTCACTAATCTCCCTAAGAAGCTCCATCAGTCACTGGACTTTTAAAGAGGCTGAAATCATCCATCTCACAGAGCAAGTCCCAGGAATAAGGAAGCCCTAGTAACCCCAGTGGATGTTTTTAAATGCTGAACTGTTTCACTCCCTGACATTTGTTGGCTCTGTTTGCCCCTCAGGATTTCAGTATTCAACCTGATCTGTTTAGATCCCTTGACTCTTCTGTCCCTCCCAACCCCCATCTGGGACCTGTTCCTGGTGATCTGCACAGAAGCCCACTGGATTGGGTTGAGGAATAGCACCAGCTCTTGGTGGGCCTGGGAAGAGGGCTCAGGAGTCAATGCTATAAAGTGAGTTTGACATTACCTGGTTTGTTTTTGTTTTCTTTGTGGTTTAAAAAATAAAATAGATCAGGTCTTGTGATCCTTAGTGTATTAGTCAGTTCTTATACATGCACCATTCCCACTGAAGTCAGGGAAAGTTGAGCCGGAATAAACTCAGGGTTAAAAACTGATGAGGGACTCAAGGATTTTGCCCAGTGGCTTTATGACAGTAATGATATACCACTTATTTAGCACCTTCCATCTGAAGTTATCAAAATACGTTACAAACATTAGTTAATGAAGTTGCAAATCACTTTGTTGGAAAGTCAATATTATTATTATTCTTACATTATAGGTGGGGAATTGAGGGAGAGACAAGGTAAAACTTAAAGTCACACACTGGTAGAGCCAGGACTACAGTTTAGATCTCAGGATCCGGGTACAATGCACTGACCATTAGACCATGCACCCTCTGTAATTTTGCCTTTGCCTATTCTGGCTTTAACCATTTTATTTTCTCTAATAATTAAAAAGACCGTCTCCCCCTGAGTAAGAGGCCTCTAGTGATGCCACTTGTATTGCAGTCCCCCAAAATGGCTGTCTGGAGAAAGCAAGTAAACAAGTGTTGCCAAATTTAACGTGGTAATCTGTCTAGGGCAAACTGTGACAGTGTTAATGGCTTACTTGGAATTTTACATCATTTATCCATTGTCTCACTGTCCATATCTGGTTCAGTACCTCTGCCATAAGCCATGGAGCTGTTTCTCTCTTACTGCCCAAATTCTGAGTTTTTCTTCATCCTATTTTGGCAGAGAATCTCATTAATTCCCCATGCTGTGTATGCCCTGTTCGTGTCTTTTGCAGTGTAATCTCTACCAGCACTATGGAGTCCTGTTCAGTGGTGCTCTCCAGGCCTCCAGCTGTGAAGTTCTTGCCCCATGGATCTGTGAGAGAGATCTGAAGGAATCTCCTGCTGCGCTTTCCCAGAAAATGTCCATTGTTCATGCTTGCGGGATCCTGACTGCCTAGTAAGGACACGCCTAAAGCTGAGGTGTGGAAGGCAGTGTCAGGAAAGCACTTCTCCATGGAATAGTAGTGCATAATAAGGTACATTGTGGGATGAAGCAAGACACAGCTGTAGATATTAAACAAAGTTCTATTTCAGACCCACTGGAATTATTAATTTACAACAAACACCCACTGAGACAAAGACAGAGTAGGTGCAGCCTCTTATACTGTCTGTCTTTTAGCATGAGGCCCTCTAGATAAAGCTTTTCTTAGATAGGTGTCCAGGCAGAGTGTGCTTCTCCCTGGACTCTGCAGATGGATCACATCTACTGGTGATCAGTGCTGCCCAGGAAATGATAAATGCCTGTGCATTTTGAACTGTGCCCTGACATTGCAACAAAACCATTGGCAGATGAGAAGGTTCTGAACCCTGTAGGGTAACAGGGAAATAGGATTATGGGAAAATCTACACATGGCACAACAGTGGTTAGCCCCTTTCACTTGTAAAATTTGCAGACATATAAACAGAAACAACAGGTTGTCAGGAAATCCACACTCCAAACATTTCCTAAAGAGACCCAGCTCTTATTTCTCCATCCAGGACTGACAGCTTGTACACTCCCTTTAGGGCAGGGCTGGTACTTTTTCCTTCCCTACAAGGAAGAACAGTAACTCCTTCCTCTCATTGCTGAGGACACAGAGGGCATATTCACCCCACCTCACTCCCTCAGAATCCTACATCATTTTAGCCTCTATGGTAAGAGGGCAAGGTTCCTGATTCACCCCATGTCACTTTTAAGCACTATGACCCATTAATCTGTCTCAGAGACTGACTCTCTGTTTCCAGTCTCCTTGACTCTGGCACTGCACCATCTGGGCAAAAAAGGAATCAAGATGATGGGGTTGGCAATACTGATGTCTTTGTTTTGCTCAACCTGCTGGCACTCTTGTCAGTGGAAATGAAGCTGCTAGTGCTGAGTCAGGTGATCAGACAGTCAGAGAAGTTAGAAATGAGAGAAGTTAGAAATGATATAGTCTTAGATCCCCCTCCTCATTTCCTGGGGGCCAATGCAGGATGTTTCCCTGTAGCACTTTCCTAGTGCCACCCTGCCATTTTAAATGTCCAAAACTCTGCAACTTCAAGTACTTCCCTTAGACATCCTGTTCCAAGAGACTAAGGTCCTATGAAAAGAAAGTGTTACAAACTCTTTAGCCTGACTACTGTGCATGTCATTGATACCGTTGCTTATTAACTTCAACATTTAAATAGCTGTGACTAAACTTTGAAGGCCTCGTCAGCATCACTGTAGCTCAAAGATGAAAGCCCCTTTATTCTGAACCTTTTGGCCTAGGGGAGGTCTTCTGAAATTAGCAGCCAATGAACTTCCTGTGCAGTTTCACATGTAACATCATAAAGCAACTAAACCTTCCTCTTTTGGCTTGGGCTCTCCATCTTCTGTCAGGACAGCCAAAGGAACAGATATTTTCTCCCTGGGGATTGACATATAAAGGACCTGATCAGACACAGCACAGAAAAGTGCATTCCAGCTCTCCTGCCTCTTCCCAAAAAACTACAGGTACAAATAAAGGTATCGTGGCCAAATGCTTCTAGGGCTTTTAATATTAGAGAAGAACATTAATGTATGCACAATGTATTTGTGTTTTCTTATTCAAGAAATGAGAGTGCTTACTATGAAAATTACTATATAGCGGTATAACTTTGATTTTATTTTTCTGTGTTTATAGGTTAGGAAAAGTGGTATGGATGGTATATTTAAAGATTTACTTGTGAGACAGTCCAAATGATGTGTAGTTTTCTGTTTATACTTCTATGCCCTACTCCTCCTTGGGGTAACATGCATTAGCTATAGAGATGTCTGATCTAAATTCCTGGGTCTCAACAACGTTGAACTTTAGAGAAATCATATGGCCCCATCTCCAGTTATTTTACTTTTAAAGGCAAAATCTAGTAGTTCAGCATCTCACAAAGAAATTGGTAGATTCAGTATATAGGGATAACAGGAAACATTTGTTATAGGCTCTCAAGAAAATATGTTTGAGAGAACAGTTTACATTATAGATTAAGTGATTTGTTTTGAAGGCTGTTGTGACAGGGCATGGTCCCACACCTGTCTCTTTTCTAACTTGGAGACCGTCTTCTGGTCAAAACACCTTGGGTAATTAATTTACACTGTTCTTTCCCACCACCTTTATGGACGCGCAGTTCTGTATTTACAATCGCTTACTAACCTTAAGGACACAGAAGTTATCTTCCCCCTGAGACATTGCTCCTGGCTCTGACTCTGAAAAGCCTTCCAGTCTCTTTCTTCCCCTCAAGTACTTTCTCCCTGTGCCTTTCTACTTTCAGGGCTAATTGGCTTAATTAGCCTTGTAGCTCTCTCCATTCCATCCACAAGCTTTGCCCCTCGGGTTTACTCTGGGGTGATTTAATTGGTGCTCCAGTGATCAGAATGCTGGTACAGCTGCTGTTCCCCAGCCTTTGTCACAGTTGTAAATGAAGGGAGAAGTTAAATGAACCATATGAACTTGTTTGTGAAGACGGTGTCTAGTTGAGTACCCCAGAGAACTCTATCGTGTCTGGGTTTACTTATGTATTTATTCATGATCTGTAAAAATGAGTGAATAACACAATATTGACATGGGAAAGTATTGGGAACATCATGAAGGACTCTGCAACCTAGAGAATTTAGAAACATTGACAGGAAATAAGGTGAGAACCAAGCCGGACAAAATGAATCTGGGTGAAAATATTCTAAAACAATGAGATTTAATAGTACAAAAGACATTTTGGAGATCAGCAATTCTAATATAGGGTAAAAATGGACAGAATAGTATAGCAGACAATAGCTAATTTAGATTTGTTTAAGCAGAAATAGCTTGTCACAGAGCAGGATGCCATATCTAGAATTCTGCATTCTGTTCTGGGCATCTCCATATGAAAAACATGTAGGATATACTAAAATCTGAGGATATTCAGAGGAGGAATAAAAATAGTGATTAAGGGCAAGATCGATTCATTAATGAAGTATGAGGGAAGCTAAAAAGAAGGGAGTAGGTATAGGCTATGGTTGCTAACTAATGTCAAAATAAGAGATTTTGGAGAGCATGAAACAGTCTACAAATATTGGGAGATGTAAACACAAAGGACAGAGAAAGAGATTGTTCTGGATAATCCAGAATATAATTTGTATAGATATAATGGTATAGAATTAAGAAAAATTTGCATTAGACACTACAAACATTTTACAACAGTGAGTGACTATTCAATAGCTTCCCAAAGGTACTGGTGAGAATGCAATCACTTAAATTATTTAAAAATGGAAAGGACAAGTGATAAAGGGTCTGATACAGCAAGAGGCTGAGCACCCTCAGATCCTATTAATGTCATAGATACTCAGCAATTTAAAGAAGTTGCTCAGCAAATTGCAGGAGGAAACCAACAGTGTGCAGAACAGTCCTGTACTGGTACTAAATGGATCTAGGAATAATGCCTTGGTTTGTACTAATGAAAATGAACACACATTACGCCAAGGATAAAAGAATACAGAACTAAAAATAATATTGCTACCACAACCATAAACTCTTGTTCGAAGTGCTACAGACAGTTGGAGCTGAATATTACTTTTCTACATATTAGTCAATATCTGTTAGCAGTAGTGAATACAGGTGATCCCTTTCCATGATTTCTTATTATCAAATAGCGTTAATGAAACCTAAAAATCAAAGGCAGAAAAGACCTTGAATGACAAGGCCATCCTGTCCATTGTCCCTTTCACACTTACACATATCCCTCGGACTATTGAATTGCTCCCACGAGTAGGATTTTTCAAGTCCATTTTTAAGAGGACGCATGGGAATGTTTTTTCCAGCCTCAATTTTTTTTATCCTGTATCCTTTTGACTGTCTCCTCCAAGCCTCTTATAACCTGAATCTATCTAGGAACGATAGTCCCTCAGTTCTCTGTAGATGGGTGGCACTTTGGAGAACAAAATACTGTATATAGAATTACTATGATTATTTATTATTTGTATGAAAGTACAGCCTAGAGGCTCCGACCAAGATCAGGGAAGCATTGTACTAGATAATGTACGAAAACATAGTGAGAGACAGTCCCAGCCCTGAAAAGTTTGCAATCTAAACCACTGTATAAAATATTAAAGGGGGTTTAGGTTGTTCCATTTTAACATCAGTTTCTGTGAGGCTCAGAGGTAGCCAAAATATATTTTAATTGTTCATGTTTAAATAGAGGGCAGATAACAGAAAAAAAAGATAAGATGCATGTGCTGCACTGATGTCCTACATTACGCCATTTCCTCTCGCATTTCTGTTCCTCCTGATACAGATTATTGTAATGTACTTATTTAAACCAATCATTGCAATGTCTTGAGATTTCTTACCTGTTGTGATTTATGTCTCATAGATCCATTAGTTGTTCATTAAATGTCATCTCAAAGAAGAGCTCTGTGTAGCTCGAAAGCTTGTGTCTCGCACCAATGGGAGTTGGTCCAGTCAAAGATATTACCTCGCCCACCTTGTTTCTCTAATATCCTGGAACAGAAGCATCTGCAACTACACTGCATATTATCCACCATCATCCACTAAAGCAGAGTCTACAGTTTCCACACTTACAGTCCTCCAGGAATGAGTGAGCAGGAAGTGACTTACACAGAATTGAAACTTCACGCTCCTTCTGAGCAGCAGAGGAGTCAAAGACCTAGGAACTCTGGGAGCAAAGGTATTGTATGTTAACATGCTGCTAACATATTTTCTGTTTAATGTCTGTAGTCAGACCTCTACTCCTCCACCCCTGGAAACTGACATTCGACTTTTTTGAATTATAAAGTAAGAATGTTCCTCTGTTATGCTACCCAGTGCCATGCCACTTAGAAGATAAAACATCTAGGAGCAAATAAGGATGACAGTCACTGAGGTTTGAAAATAGGACTCTCAGCTCTGGCAGTCATGAAATGTACCCAACTGCTCAAGCAACATGCAAGGTCAGTTAGTTTGGAGCTGGCTTTCAAACCTGATCTGGTGGGTAGGTTTGGGGTCCAGGTGCTGCCCAAACTATAGTCAGACCCCAGATTCTCAGGACAGGGACTCACTCTGACCGTCTTTATGTTCATTCTCTTCCTGTCAGACCCATCAGTTCCAGCTCCTCCCTGGCGGATCATTGCAGTGATTCTGGGGATCCTCTGCTTGGTATCACTGGGAGCAGCAGTGGCCTTGGCTACCAAAGGTAAGTATTTTCAGGAAAGACACCAAGGGCCAAAATCTGATATTAATGTCACTGGTTTAAATACAGACTGACACCACTGAAAATAAGGGGGTTATTCTAGATTTACAGTTGTGACTCAGAGCAGTATCTGGCCCAAGGGATCTGCTCTGAACTATGAGAAATAATTTCACATAACCATTCTCCTTATCTCTTTTCCTGAAATCTCTGAATGCACATTTTGTCCTAGTTTTCCCTGGCCCAGGAAGGAGTGCACAAGGGAGGGGCAGAGCACATCAGATGGGGAATGTACAAACAGCTGCTCCCATTGCCTGTGAAAGCTCCCAGTCAGGGTGGCTGCAAGTCTGGACATTGACACAAGGTGCCTTTGCTTGGTTGGGTGCCCATCCATTTGCACGTCATGTCCAGAGTGGGATTTGAACGCTGTCTGGAATAAGGTGAAACAGGGAAAAGGCCCAGAAGTGGCCAGTGAGACAGAAGCAAGCCCAGGTTGAGCTTTGCTGTGATTTATGAAGATCAACAGGAGCAGCAGCAACAGTTCCAGGAGCATCTACTTCAAAGTCACAGAAGAGGTTAACTAGGCTGCACCGACCAGTCTGCCAGTAGATCCTTGCACTTCCTTTCCCCAAATGGGATTGGAAGATTATCCACCTGGTTACTTTTGAGCTAGTGGTTACTGTAGCCCAGTGAGAAGGAATCTTGAGAGATTAGATTGGTTCCTTTTTTGATAGGAGAGAAGCAAACTGTGCAGTGGGCCTAGGATGTTACTGCAGATGAAAGGCTGAACAGGCTGCTGTTGTGGAGAGATGGGGGTCACTGCAGAAAAGTATTGGTAAAGATTGTGGAATGAGCCGCACTCCTTGGGAGCGCAGCCACATGCCTTTGTCCAGCAAGTGTTAGATCGGTGCAAGGCTGAGGCTCAGACGGCTGTGGAATCAATTTAGTGTACTGGTACTGGAGCTGATTTCAGAAGTTTCCCAGTGAAGGTGGAGATGTGGGTGCACTGGCACCAGCTGTCCACATTGCCCGAGGCTGTACAGCAAATGGGAGACTTCCTGGCAGTAGAGCTGACCCATAAACCAGCATGATTTTGGCTGCACCCTAGCACTGAAAGGCAGTTGGATGGGTCATAGATGGACCACTGAAGAGAAGAAAGAGCATACATTGGATTAGAAGGAAATGAACAAAATGAACAAGCATCCTCTCCCAGAATCCTGAGGGGACCACCAGCCTCTCCTGTCATTTATTCCAGTGCGGAGGATGGGAGCATTTTAAATAGTTCTTTAGGGAATATGACTGCAGAGAGATAAGTGGTCTTACAGAGACCACAAGATTCCTTGGTGTTCGAAGGACTAGCCATGTTATAGTGAGTGAGGGAACATTCTCTTTATTTAATCTACAGCACACTTTGCAACCCTCTAAGATGAAAAAAGTAAAGTATAAGGTACATTTATGATCCCTTTACAGGTCACTGCTCTCCAGGCTGCCCTGATCAGTGGGTGGCTTACAGACACAGCTGTTACTTTTTCTCCAGGACAAAAAAGGATTGGCATTCAAGCCAGGAATCCTGTTCTGCAAAGGGATCACATCTACTGGTGATCAGTGACGCCCAGGAGATGGTAAATGCCTGTGCACTTTGATTTGTGACCTGACAGTGCAGCAATACCATTGGCAGTTGTGAAGATTCTGAGCCCTTTATGGTTATGGGAAAATGGACATCTGTCCTGGAGATCTATAGGATTATGGGAAAATCTATATCTGGCACAGTAGTGGTTAGCCCCTTTCATTTGTAACATTGACAGATGTGTAAAGAACAACAGGGTGTTGGGAAACACCTGTGATCCTCATGCATCCTGCAGATGTGAGGACTTCTCTTATTTCCACCACAAGAGGGGTTACAACCTATCTCCAAATTCCCAGTTCTTCACTGGTCTATCCCACAAGCCCCAGAATTCACTGGACTATCAAAGAGGCTGAAATTATCTGTCTCACAGGGCTCATCCAAATAGAAGGGATGTTTGAAAATGTACTATTTCTCTCCCTGGCATTAGATTGCTCTGTTTGCCCATCAGAATTTGAATCTTCAGGCTGCTCCTGTTTAGATTCCTTGTCTCTTCTGTCCCACTGAAAACTATTCTAGGACCTGTTTGCGGTGTTCCACACAGAAGCCCACTGGATTGGATTGAGGAACAGCACTGGCTCTGAGTGGGCCTGGGA
This sequence comes from Caretta caretta, assembly GCF_965140235.1. Lineage (NCBI taxonomy): Eukaryota > Metazoa > Chordata > Testudines > Cheloniidae > Caretta > Caretta caretta. The sequence goes on from NC_134206.1 coordinate 216,066,909, forward strand.
AGATGGCTCAGGAGTCAGTGATATGAAGTCAGTTTGATATTAGTTATTAATATTGGTGATGGTGGTGGGGATTTTGTGGTTTAAAAAATGGGTTAAGTCTTGAGTTCCTTAGTGTTTAGTGTTGTATTAATTTAGATAGAATATATATGCCAAACATGTTACCAAAACCAAATCACTAACCAATTTTAAACAGTGTTGAACAAGATTGGGTCTTTGGTGTACAAAGACCTGATCCTGCTTACTATCATGGTAAATGCACCATTAAAAATCCTTTAAACCTTTTATTAAAGACACAAAAAAGAGGAAATAACATAAAGCATTTGAAATGTAAAGTATTAAGTATGGCTTTTATTTTTAACAACATGCCTTCTTCCCTTTCCCTTTAGCTGGAGAGAGTTTAGAAGGAGACCTCTCCTTGTCTGACAGTTTTAGAGGGTATCAAAGATTATAGTAACTGGCCTTTTGGGGAAAAGAAAAGAAATTAGTTGAGATTGCTGCTGCTGTTAAAGTTCAATCCCGTTTCATCCCAGGTGATTTTTGGGATTCAGCTGGAGCTTGTAGGGGTGGCGATGACATCTGGAGCCCTCTCTCTGGCCCTTTTTGGTCAAGACATTTCTCAGGATCAATATCATCAAGGCCTGGGGTCCCAGAAAACTGTGGGGGTGACAGCCAGGATGGTGAAGCTTGCTCTAGCAGCCACCATCTTTTCTCCCCAAAGTCTTTTTTTCTTTAAGGAACCACAAAGGGAATGGTGGGTGTAATTATCCCATCCCCACATTATTTAGTTCACCAGTTAGACCTAGTTTCTGATACACCAATTTTGGTTTATTAATTTCTGGTTGCACATACTGTTTTCATCAAGCATGATTTCAGCTTAGTCTTTGAAGCATATTAGTAGGCCTTTTTGTTGACACTAATTCAGTCTTTCTATCTCCCTGTCTATCACACCTTTCCCCTTCAACATTTGTTACAAAACATTATTGTCACATCTCATAAATACATTTCCAGAAATACATTTCACATATTTTTACAGTTGAGCTCCCAGTTAGGGTAAATTTGTAGGGCCAGTTTTCAAAACAATAATCAGTCCTCATACACACAATGGTCCCATTAAAATCACAGAAAAGTTAGCCAGAATAAACACAGGGTTAAAAAGTGATTAAGGACTCCAGGATTTTGACCAATGATTTTAATGATGTTGATGATGATGATGATATAACACTTCTCTAGCATGTTCCTTTTGAAGATATCCAAACACTTTACAAACATTAGTTAATGTAGCTGCAAATCACCTTTGTTGGTAGGTTAGTATTATTATGAATTTTATTGGTGGGAAATTGATGGACATGCAAGATAAATGACTTGCCTAAATTCACACAGTCGGTGGAGTCACAGTTCAGGGCTCAGGATCCCAGCACACTGCATTGACCACTACACCATGAACCCTTTAGTTCTGCCTCTGTTTATGCTGGCTTTACCCACTTTATTTTCTCGAGTACTGAGATAATCTCCCCCTGAGGAGGTGGCCTCCAGTATTGCCACTTTTATACCAGTCTCCTAAACTGGCTGTCTGTGAAAACCAAGTAAATATACACTGCCAAATTTGACATGATGATCTGTGTCTAAGGCAAGGTGTTACAGTGTTAATGGAGTCAGTGGAAGTTTGCACTATTTATCCATTGTCTGACTGTCCACTTCAGATTCAGTCACCCCTGTCACATGCCATGGAGCTGCTTCTCTGTTACCGCTGAGTTTTTCTTCCTCCTATTTTGTCAGAGAATCTCTTGCTAATTCTCGTGTGTGTGTGTGTGTGTGTGTGTGTGTGTGTGTTCTATGCATTTATTTTTCAGGGTAATCTCTAACAGCCCTGTGCAGCGCTGTGTCGTCCTGTTGAGTGGTTCTCTCCAGGCTTCCAGCTGTGAAATTCCCTCACCATGGATATGTGAGAAAGACCTGAAGTAATCTCCTGCTACACTTTCCTAGAAAATGTCCATTGTTCATGCTTGCAGGATCGTGATCACCCAGCAAGGACACCGCTAAAGCTTCTTCACAGTTAGAAAAAATCTGCTGGTACTTCATAGGGGTTATTAGCTGGGATTGCCATGATTCCAGAAATCATATAGGTATCTGAATGGAATTGTACCTGAGCCCCTAGGAAGAGCAGCATAGTTTTGGTGTACAAGAAGGCAAATTCCTCATAAACGAAAATGTTGCTGATGTTTGTATTCCTGCTCTTTAACATGATTGTATTGTAAGATTACTGGAAATAGAAAAAAAGTAAAAGCTGATTTTATGATATTTTTTACTTTATTACATTTCATTCAATCACAGAAAAAATATTCAGATATGAGAATAAGAATGGTCAGACTAAAAATACCTGTTGGGGAAAATAGTTTAAAGGTGTTCTTTAAAGGTATGGTGAGGCCACATCTGGAGTATTGCACCCACTTTTGGGGCCCCAACTGCAGAAAGGATGTGGACAAATTGGAGAGAGTCCAGCAGAGGGCAATGAAAATGATTAGGGGGCTGGGGCACAAGATGTATGAGGAGAGGCTAAGGGAACTGGGCTTATTTAGTCTGCAGAGGAGAAGAGTGAGGGGGGATTTGATAGCAGCTGTCAGCTACCTGACGGGAGGTTCCAAAGAGGATGGAGCTCGGCTGTTCTCAGTGGTGGCAGATGACAGAACAAGGAGCAATGGTCTCAAGTGGCAGTGGGGGAGGTCTAGGTTGGATATTAAGAAAAACTATTTCACTAGGAGGGTGGTGAAGCACTGGAATGGGTTACCTAGGGAGGTGGTGGAATCTCCATCCTTAGAGGTTTTTAAGGCCCAGCTTGACAAAGCATTGGCTGGGATGATTTAGTTGGGGTTGGTCCTGCTTTGAGCAGGGGGTTGGACTAGATGACCTCCTGAGGTCTCTTCCAACCCTAATCTTCTATGATTCTATGTTAAGTACAGAGATCACACTTTAAAAGAGTCTTCTGTTTGGAAATAACTCAAACCAAACCAAACTCAAACCAAAACTCAAACCAGTAGCATATTTAAAAATAGAAGAAACTTTTTATGTGGATCCACTCTACATACAACATGGGAGATGCACACGTACAAAATGGGAAATGACTGCCTAGGGACTGTCACCTGATGTGCTGAGACTACCTCTGAGCCCATTTTCGCTGCCCTTTTGGGACTCCAGAACCCTGTCTTGTTGAGCCAGACACTCAAGCTTGCTGCAACATAGACCCAGGGTCTGAACTATGCCCCCAAAGCTGTAGACTAAACTGAAAACAGCTCAGCAAGTGCTCCTGTGTCCAGCACCCAGACATCCAGCTCCCAATGGGATCCAAACCCCAAATAAATCCGTTTAACTCTGTATAAAGCTTATACGGGGTGTGATCGGGTAAGGCCAGATGGCTATAGAAAAGTAGTGGGAGATAGATATATTAGCTCCAGGCTAAACAAATTCCTGGTACCAGAATAAGTGAAATGGCAGCTGCTCCAGGTCAATTAAGACACCTGGGGCCAATTAAGAACTTTCCAGAAGGCAGGGAGAATGCTAGGTTGACTGGAATACCTGAAGCCAATCAGGGGCTGGCTGAAACTAGTTAAAAGCCTCCCAGTTAGTCAGGTGGGTGTGCATGTCAGGAGCTGTGGGAGGAAGTTGCGCTGTTGGAGAGACTGAGTAGTACACACCATATCAGGCACAAGGAAGGAGGCCCTGAGGTAAGGGTGAAGTGGAGCTTGAGGAAGTGAGGGCTGCTGTGGGGGAAGTAGCCCAGGGAATTGTACATGTCATGTTTCTAAAAGGTCAGCTACCATAGCTGATACTATTAGGGTCCCTGGGCTGGAGCCCGGAGTAGAGGGTAGGCCCAGACTCCCTCCCCACCCCCTTTGCCCCCTGATTAATCACTGAGACTGGGAGACAACAGAGACTGTGCAAGGAAGGATAACTTCTCCTCACCTCCCTCACTGGCTTGTGATGAAAATGGCTCAGTAGACTGTGACCCTTGTCTCTAGAGGGTCACAGTGAGCCTCTGAGGCTAGCGAAATCCCCCAGGAAACACGGGACCCACAGCGGCAAGGACAGAGCTTTGTCACAGGGGTAAACTCATACATTGTCCACCCTCTATAACACTGACAGAGATATATTTTCTGCGGAAAAGGACCTAGGGGTGACAGTGGACGAGAAGCTGGATATGAGTCAGCAGTGTGCCCTTGTTGCCAAGAAGGCCAATGGCATTTTGGGTTGTATGAGTAGGGGCATAGTGAGCAGATCGAGGGACGTGATCGTCCCCCTCTATTCGGCATTGGTGAGGCCTCATCTGGAGTACTGTATCCAGTTTTGGGCCCCACACTACAAGAAGGATGTGGATAAATTGGAGAGAGTCCAGCGAAGGGCAACAAAAATGATTAGGGGTCTGGAACACATGACTTATGAGGAGAGGCTGAGGGAACTGGGATTGTTTAGTCTGCAGAAGAGAAGAATGAGGGGGGATTTGATAGCTGCTTTCAACTACCTGAGAGGTGGTTCCAGAGAGGATGGTTCTAGACTATTCTCAGTGGTAGAAGAGGACAGGACAAGGAGTAATGGTCTCAAGTTGCAGTGGGGGAGGTTTAGGTTGGATATTAGGAAAAACTTTTTCACTAGGAGGGTGGTGAAACACTGGAATGCATTGCCTAGGGAGGTGGTGGAATCTCCTTCCTTGGAAGTTTTTAAGGTCAGGCTTGACAAAGCCCTGGCTGGGATGATTTAGTTGTGGATTGGTCCTGCTTTGAGCAGGGGGTTGGACGAGATGACCTCCTGAGGTCCCTTCCAACCCTGATATTCTATGATTCTATGATATGCACAGATGTTTGCTCCCCCAGGTATTAATCACTTACTCTGGGTTAATTAATAAAAAGTGATTTTATTAAGTATAAAAAGTAGGAATTAAGTGTTTTCAAGTAATAACAGACAGAACAAAGTAACCAAGCAAAATAAAATAAAACACGCAAATCTAAGCCTAACACATTAAGAAACTGATTACATATAAAATATCACCCTCAGAGATGTTCCATTAAGCTTCTTTCACAGACTACAGAGTAGCAGCTGTGTTAGTCTATATTTGCAAAAAGAAAAGGAGTACTAGTGGCACCTTAGAGACTAACCAATTTATTTGAGCATAAGCTTTCGTGAGCTACAGCTCACTTCATTGGATGCATTCGATGGAGTGAGCTGTAGCTCACGAAAGCTTATGCTCAAATAAACTTGTTAGTCTCTAAAGTGCCACTAGTACTCCTTTTCTTTTCACAGACTAGACTCCTTCCTAGTCTGGGCCCAATCCTTTCCCCTGGTACAGTTCTTGTTAGCTCCAGCTCAGGTGGTAACTAGGGGATTTCTCATGACTGGAACTTCTTTGTTCTGTTCGACCCCCTTATATATCTTAGGCACAAGGCGGGAATCCTTTGTCCCAATCTGGGTTAGCACCCCTCCTTCTAAATGGAAAAGCACCAGGTTAAAGATGGATTCCAGTTCAGGTGACATGATCACATGTCACTGTAAGACTTCATTACCGATTTGCCAGCACATTGGTATACAGGAAGACTTACAAGTAAACAGAGCCATTTACAACCAATTGTCCTGGTTAATGGGAACCATCAATATTCCAAGCCACCATTAATGGCCCACACTTTGCATAATTACAATAGGACCTCAGAGTTATATTTCCTATTCCTAGTTTCAGATACAAGAATGATACATTCATACAAATAAGATGACCATACTCAGTAGATTATAAACTTTGTAATGATACCTTACAAGAGACCTTTTGCATAAAGCATATTCCAGTTATGTCATATTTACACTCATAAGCGTATTTCTATAAAGCATAATGGAGTGCAGCATCACAGACGAGTTGTAATAGAGGTTTATAAAACAATGAATGGGACAGGGGAGGCCATTGCTAATGTAGTGCCCATCTTTAAAAAAGGGAAGAAGGAGGATCCTGGGAACTACAGGCCAGTCAGCCTCACCTCAGTCCCTGGAAAAATCATGGAGCAGGTCCTCAAGGAATCAATTCTGAAGCACTTAGAGGAGAGGAAAGTGATCAGGAACAGTCAGCATGGATTCACCAAGGGCAAGTCATGCCTGACTAATCTAATTGCCTTCTATGACGAGATAACTGGTTCTGTGGATGAAGGGAAAGCAGTGGATGTGTTGTTCCTTGACTTTAGCAAAGCTTTTGACACATACTCGCAATGGCACTCATCGACCTAGCACAAATATACATAGCAGTATTGCTGCAGTAGCAAGGATAGCAGCAGTGGAGGGATGGCTTAGCTGTGCTGAGTACATACCCGCTGGTATGGACTCGTGCTGGTATTTCAGATGGATGTGTACTTGGCACGGCTCAGCCATGCCTCTGCTGCCACTCTCCATGCTACCATGGCTACACTCACACCCCAGCTCATAGTGTAGACATAGCCTTAGGCACCACGACCCTGAAACTGCCCATTGATCTGCCTCAGAGGCTGACTCTCTTCTCTTTGTTCCCATTCTCCTTGACTCTGGTGTCACATGATCTGGGCAAAGAAGCCTGAAAATGTTGATGGGGTTCATGCTGGCCCTACTGGTACGGTGATGTTTTGCTGGGGCTGCTGGCACACCTGTGCTGAGGCTGGTGATCTGATAGTCGGAGAAGTTAGAAATGAGACAATCTTGAATCTTCAGCCTATATCCCAGGGGGCAAGGAAGGATGTTTCCCTGTTGCACTTTCCTAGTGCTATCCTGTCACTTTAAATGTCCAGAAGTCTGGGGCTTCAAGTATTTCCCTAGTGGAGACTGTTCCAAGAGACTGAGAGCCTAGGAGCACAAAGTGTAACACATTGTTTGGCCTAACTACTGTGTGTGTCATAGATACTGTTGCTTCCTAGCTTCAGCATTTAAAAAGCTGTAAATTAACTTTGAATTTAACACCATGAGCCAAGTCACATCACTGTAACTCAGGAGGCAAGCCCCTTTATTCTGAGCACTTTGGACTGGGGGAGGTCTTCTCAAATTAGCAGCCATGGAACTTCCTGTGCGGTTTCAGACAGAACATCATAAAGTAACTAAAACTTCCTCTTTTGGCTTGCATTCTCCATCTTCTGTCAGGACAGCCAGAGGGACAGATATTTACTTCCTGGATATTCATATACAGAGGATCAGATCAGACAGAACGGAAAAGTCTTTTCCAGCTCTCCTGCGTCTTCCCAAACAACTACAGGTACCAAAAAAAAAAAAAGATATCAGGCCAAATGCTTCTGGGTTTATTGTTATTAGAATAGAACATACATGTAGGTAACATTCACTTGTGTTTACTAATTCAAGAAATGAGTGAAAGTGTTTACCATGAAAGATATTATATAGATGTGTAACTTTGATTTCATTTTTTTCTTTTGTTATAGTTCAGTACAAGCAGTAGGGATGGTGTGTTTAAAGACTGACTGGTGAGACTATCCAGGTGACATATAGTTCTCCGTTTACAATTCAGTGATCTACTCCTCCTTGAAGTAACATGCATTAGATATAAAGTAGAGAAAAGTCTGATCTAAAATTCTGGATTTGTATGCCATTTCTAGTTATTTTTACTACGAAAATCAAAAGCTACAAGTTCAACATTAGACTCAAAAGGTGGTAGATGGGATATATATAGTTGAAAGCATTTGATATAGTATCTCAAGAAAACATACTTGAGAAAAGAGTTCACATTAGCTTGGTTTGAAGTGGAATCATTTGTCCTGAAAACTGTTGAAGGCGTCACCAAAGGGGAAAGATAAAAGACAATAATATGAACTTGTGAAGAAGGTGATCAGTGGGGTATCACAAAGGACTTTGTTGTGTCTGGGTTTACCTCATATATTTGTTCTTAATTTGTAAATAACACAATAATGAAATATTAAATCTCCGGATGTGGTAAATTTTGGCTCCACTGCAATGCACAAATGCCCCTGCCTACTCCTGTAGGCACCTAAACTCACTCAGCAATTATAGTTTTGCAATAAAAGTTTCCTAGGCACCTATATTTGTGCCTTTGGGCATGCACACTGCTGGCTCCCTGTCAGTCCCTGGGTACCTATCGCTTGCCTAAGCTCCACAGTGATTCACAAACCCGGGGGGAGACAGGCATTCATCTTCAGGGCCTGATCTTCTAGGTGTGTTATGGTGTGCCTAACGCCACACAGAACAGCTGGGGTGAGGGTGTAGGGGAACGAGGATGACTTCTCATGAATTTTAACCCAGTGGTAAGAGTACTCATAGGTACTGGAACTAGGGGGTGAGGGTGCTGCCACGCCCCTGGTTTGAAGTGATTTCCATTAGGATTTACAGTTTGGTTCAATGGCTCTCAGGACCCCCACTATACAAATTGTTCCAGCATCTGAGTGTACCCACCTGGGATGGTGGAGACTCCCAGTTCAAGCCCCCACCTCCCGCCTCCATCTCAGGTAGCACAGAGGTTTGAACTGGGACCTGCCAACTCTCAGGAGCTTGCTTTAACAATTGGACTACAGGACATTTAGATGTGGGGCTCACTCAGGCTCTCCTGTTGAAGCTGTTGCACTCTGGATGAATATTTACAGAGTCATTGGAGCCAGGGACTGGATCCAGGAATCCCACATTTCTGAATGTTCTAACCACAAAGCTATACAATCATTCTCATGTTTGTGTTCTCCCTCTTGGTCTCTCTATTTCTCTGGCCCAAATGAGCCTTTAAGAGACAGAGAAAAAGAGAGAGAACAGAGTCATGATGGCTCTATATCCTGGTGGTTAGGGCATTCAGAGACATGGGCACCCTACTGCAATGCTCATTATTTATCCAGAGTGAAACAGCGTCAAGAGGAGAGATGGAAGAAGCCCCGCATCAGACGATGCCATAGCCCAGTGGTTAGAGCGCTCCTCTGAGTGACAGGATTTGAACAGGGATCTTCCCCTTGTGCTCATGTATGGTTATGAGGGAAGTCCTAATCCCCCTGCCTTCTTGCTAAAGTGGCATAAGGCACCAAACTCTGAGAGGCTGGGGCTTAGCACGCACTCCTCTTGTCAGCATCTCCCATTGGCTAACTGAGGCAGCTCTCTGCCTAGCATGGTGGCTTTGGTGCATCACAGTCTAAGGCTCCTCTCTCCATTCATTCTATAGAGATCCAGGCACTATAACTCAGGCTTTGTGTATCACAGTGATTTTTTCAGGCACATAAAAGGTAGGAGTTGTGACACTGAGCATCAAAACATCCTTTTGAGCATTCAGCCCTAAGACATTTGGAAATCAACGATGCTAACAGACATACTGGGTGAAATGAATGATATAGCAGCCAATAGCTAATTTAGATTTGTGTAAGCAGAAAAGAGCTTGTCACAGAGCAGGGTGCCACACACAGAATAGTGCATTCTGTTCTGAACACCTCCATACTCACCATATGTATTAAATCTGACGTTATTCAGAGAAGGGAAACACTAGTGAGTAAAAGGCTAGAGTGATTGTCTAATGAGGGATGAGGTAAAATGAAAAGAAGGGAACAGGTATAGGCTAACGTTGCTAACTAGTGATGAAAGAAGAGGGCAGTTTAGAGAGCTTGGCACAGACTACAAATATTTGAGAGATGTAAACACAAAGGACAGAGGAAGAGATTGATTCAGATAATTCCAAATATAATATGGAATAATGGTATAGAATTAAGAAAAATAAAATTTAAGCTGGATACTAGAAACAGTACAGGGAGTGACTGTGCAATAGCTTTCTGAAGGTGTTGCTGAGAACACAATCACTTGAGATATTTAAAAATGGAAAGGATGAGTCCTGATACTGCAAAACATTGAAGGACCTCAAATTCTATTAATACCAGTGGTAATCAGCAATATAAAAAAAGTTACTCAGCAAATTGTAGGAGCAAGCAGAACAGAACTGTACTGGCATTATATGGATCTCTGAATAGTGACTTGGTCTGCATTGGTGAAAAGGAACACATTATGCAAAAGAAAAAAGAATACCGACCTATAACTAATATCACTAAAAAGGCCAGAAATTCTTGGTCTAAGTGCAATAGACAACAGGAGTTGAAAATTTTCCCTTTTTTTCTATATATTAGTCAGTATCTTTTAGAGAACAAATATGAATGAGGTCTTTTATTGGACCAGCTTTTGTTGGTGAGAGAGACAAGCTTTCAAGCTTACACTGAGCTCTTCTGACCTGAAGAAGAGCTCTGTGCAAGTGCGCTTGTCTCTCTCATCAATGGAAGTTGGCCCAATAAAAATTATTACCTCTCCCAGCTTGTCTCTCTAATATCCTGGGACCAACACGACTACAAGAACACTGCATGGAATCTTTTAGAGACAGACAATACAGGTGATGCTTTTATATGACTGATTATCATTAATTAACTTTACTGAAATACAGAAATGAGAAAAGACCTATGGGACAAGGCTATCTTGACCATTATCCCTTGCACACATAAACACATCCCTCAGACTACTGGATTGCTCCCCGAAAGTAAATTTTGTTACATTCCACGTTAAACAGACTCATGCAATGGAGTTTCCAGCACCAATTATTTTATCCAGTATCCTTTTGACTGTCTCCTTCAAGCCTCTTAAAGCTTGAATCTAACTAGTAACAATAGCCTCTCACTTCTTCTGCTGATGGGTAGCACTTTGGAGAGCAAAATACTAGATTTACAATCATTATGTCTATTTAATATTTGTATTACAGGAGAGCTTAGAGGCAACATACAAGCTATGGGTGCCATTGTGCTAGACACTGTGTGAACACCCAGTGAGAGACAGTCCCAGCCCTGAAGTGTTTGCAATCTAAACCACTGTGAATAGTATTAAAGGTGGTCTAGGTTGATCCATTTGAATATCCAGTTTTCTGAGACTCAGAGGTAACCAGAATATATTGTCATTATATAGGTAAATAGAGGGCAAATAATAGACAAAGATAATAGGATGCATGTACTGAACTCAGTATGCCATTTAATTCTGCATTTCTGTTCCTCTTACTACAGACTATTGTAATGCAGTAAATTAAAACCAATCACTGCAATATCCTGTTATTTTTTACCTGATATTTCTAGATCCATTGGTTTTTTATCAAATGCCATCATCTATCATAGGCCACTGAAGAAAAGTCTACAATTTTCACACTCACCATCCTCTAGAAATGAGCAAGCAGGAAGTGACTTACACAGAAGTGAACTGTCACACTTCTGAGCAGCAGAGGAGACAAAGACCTGGGAACTCTGAGAGCAAAGGTATTGTATGTTAACTAGGTGGTAACATATTTTCTGTTCTACTGTCCATGGTCAAACCTCTGCCCCTATCCCAGGAAACCGACACTAGATTTTTGGAATAGTAAAGTTAGAATGTTCATTTGTTATGTTGCCATATGCTGTGCTACTAAGACAATAACAACATCTACAACCAATCAGGTTGATGGTCTCTGAGATTTGAGAAAGAGGCTCACAGCTCTGGCAGTCATGAACAGTACCCATGAGCACAAGCACCTGCAATGGCAGTTATAGAGGGGCTGGTTTTCAGACTGCTCTGGTGGATAGCTTGGGACCTGGGTGTTGCTCAGATAAACTGTAATCTGATGCCAGATACTCAGAAAAGTGGCACACTTTCCCCATCTTTATGTTCATTCTTTTTAGATTCTCCTACTCCATCTTCTCCCTGGTGGATCATTGCAGTGATTCTGGGGGTCCTCTACCTGGTATCACTAGGAGCAGTGGTGGCCTTGATTGCCAAGTGTAAGTAATTGCAGAAAAGACACGGGAGGACTAATACACTCCTGCATTAATCCAGTTTTATGCCATTGTCAGTCCACTGTGTAACACTGATGTAAAACTGATGTAATGCAGAAGAGCAGATGCAGTGGCTTGTACATAACCCCTCTCCTCCAGCCATCCCCTGATTTAGGGTGCATTTTGATTTGGTCCCATATTTTATTCTTATGAGCCTAGATGTTAGGCTTTACTTTCCTATTCTTACTGTAGAATATGCACCTTCTTCTATACAGGGATTATTGTTCAGAGGAAATTCACAGGTAAGTTCTTCCATACATGTTCAAAGAATCAAATTTCAAAACTCTTCTTTAGCAAAAAAAGTAATGTTATTAAACACACAAGCAAGCAACCCCAGTTAAACATTAATTTTACAAGAACAAAGAGTAATGCCATGATGCTATTTGTGTTTCCTTAAAATGCAAACTTGATTTTTCATTTTAAGTGGTGTAATGTATTAATATAATTGCAAATGCAAGTTTTCCAGGACTCCCATCCATCAGAAAATTTTGGCCAGCTGGGAAATGCATATCAGCAGCAACAGACTAAAACTCCCGGTCAAGAATCACACAAGGAAACCGGAGGTAAATATTTTGGTTGGATCAGCTTGTTAGAGGGCTTTCCCTTCACCCTCTCCCAAGGTTCTTGTCACACAGACAGAAAGCAGAAGACCAGAAGCCCGAAGTGCAGGCAATTCGATGTTTATTGGGGTTTGTTCCAAACAAGCATATCCATACCTCTACACGCTGGCAGAGTCTGTTTCCCAGTGTTCCCTTCCCAGCTCTGATGCTGCAGAGCCTTGCCTGTGTCCCCGTTCCCCCCTCCCATTCCTAATTCCCATCTCCTCCTCTTTAGCAGGCCCAAATATACCTGCAGTGCATGCCCCTATCACACCCCTTACAATTTATGGTCATGTTCCATTTGGGAGGGTTGCGAGTTTGGGTCTTCGTCCCACCTCTTTTGTATCCCATGGGAGGGGTAAGGAGTGAGGTTATGCTCTGGCCAAGGCGAGGGTTTTCTTTGGCTTTTAGTGTTTCTTATGCCTTCCCCCCATTCCTCCTTGCCCCTTCTGATTGGTTGCTTGACCTTGCCTTGAGAGAAGAGCCAGGCAGTCTTCCAGTGTATGCGTATATATTACACTCCCCCATACCCTGTAACACTTTAACTGCTCTATCCCTTATCTCCTCCCATTGTATTAACAAACCCGTCTGGCTAGGGAGAAGCAACAAACACAGTGTCTTTTGTTCTTTGTTCACACATATTAGTATAAGATATAAGAGTATCAAAAAGTCAACCCCAAAATTCTATCTCAGGCTGATAAACAAGCCTGTATGCAAAGACAGCTGTCCATATTGTTCAACTTCCTGAAGACAAAAGCATAAATAAATTGCATATAATTATCCCATAATATTGCAGCATGAAGGTTCTCAGTAACAGAGCCAAATGAAACCAACTAAACAAGCTGAATGAGCAATGTAGGGAGATCTAAAAATACAAGTTTTGCTGAGTACATGTGGCTGAAATGAACAGAAATGGAGCTCACCTGTTGCTTATGCACTTATTGCTTCTTCAGTAACTCAAGCAAGAACCGATGGGATTCCTGTTAATTGAATTCAGCAGCTCTAGGCTGACGTAGGAAAGCAGTAAGTGCAGGAGAACTTAGAGGAGTGAGAGGGGAAACAAACGATTACAAAATAAAGTAAAGAAATGTATTTAGAATAACCACATCAGCATATAGCCTCCTGAAACACCACAGCATGAGAAGAACTGCAAAAGAGAAGTTGCTTTAAATAATAAAAGCCCTAGAGTACAACAACATAAGCTGCCTAACATCTCTAATACTTCACTTACAGGGGCGCTGATGGGACATGAAAACCAAATGTGATTTGGCCTGACGTAAATCAGGGAGAATTCCCAAACTAAACACTGTAACCATAAGTTTGTAGATACAAAAGACAGTGCAGCTTGGCCAGCCCTACAGCTATAGCCATCACTCTTGGTGCTGTGAGAGGTACAGAATGAGCAGGCCAGCAATAGCTCATGTGAATAATGGGGTGGTTTGGGTGGTGATCGGATCATAACAAATCTACATCCATATATGTGCAAGCCACCAGTCAGGAGCTAAACTACATACTTCCACTATCTGCAATAGAAATGATACCTTTCAGCTTCCATAGCACAGGCCTCTATCACTTGAGATGGGATTATATCCTTTTTAGAGGCATCAACTAGGGAGAAAACCGAACTCTTGAATATGTTGCTTTCTATCCAATGGAGAGCAGTAGGGCAACATATACAAATCAGTAAATGACATCAAACAATATCAGATTGCATCACACCCATCAGCCAGATATCTGATGAGGCTATGAATGTGTTTTCTTTTCAAGGAAGTAAATTCAGCCCTTGCCCAGAGAACTGGAGGCAGCATGGAGACTATTGTTATCACTTTCCTACAACATGGAAAACTTGGCAAGAGAGTAAAGATTATTGCCTTTCTTCGGGCTCCAACCTTCTTAAGATTGAAAACAAGGAAGAACTGGTAATCTCTTACCCTTCATTTTCCAGAACCAACCTCCATATTTTTGGTCAGGACTGCAAAACATTTTTTCCCTACAGCCCTATTCCCCAACCAGTATAGATTCCTGTCTACCATGATCACTGCAGTGTGCAATGGGCCAACTCAAGGATTTGAGGTGCTTAGGAAGGTGATTCCTTGAGTTACCCCCAAATATAACTGTCTCACACAAAGAAAAGGAGTACTTGTGGCACCTTAGAGACTAACCAATTTATTTGTTGGTTGGTCTCTAAGGTGCCACAAGTACTCCTTTTCTTTTTGCAAATACAGACTAACACAGCTGCTACTCTGAAACCTGTCTCATACAGTGTATACAACAAGATTTTGTGCACTAGTTTAAAAGGTACAAAAAGAAATCCTAATCCCAACTAATCCTGGAGCCAAACACATCTGCAATCAATGGAAAGACATGTATTGACTTCAGCATGCTGTGGATTAGACCCCAAACTAGCAGAGGCAGCCTGTGGGAAGGTCCATTGGCACCAAAGGGTAAAGGTGCTTCACATCCCGCCACAACTCCTGGACCTCACTAAGGAGCAGTAATGACAGGGCCTGCAGGGAACCTCATCCAGGATCCCCGGTTGGAAGGATGGTGGCTGGCCTGTGGAGTGACCCTAAAGGGAGAGAAGAGATCAGTTGTAACAAAATTTATAAAAAATCTATAAAATCTGTGGGTCTATTAACTGGGAGAAAAAAACTAAATCTAACTCTTCAGGGACAGTTATGGGCAGGGCAGGAAGCTCAGCACATGGACTCTGTTCAGGACTCCTCAGTCACATTCCATTCCCTGATAGCCATACAGTGATAAAATGGTCAGATAGCATGGATTGGGGTTAAATGATTTGGTTGTGTTCCCATACAGGATTTCATAAAGTCAGTGACATTTACTTACCACTGGATTGGACTATCTCGTAAGACAGACAATGAGTCCTGGGTGTGGGGGGACGACACAGCTTTCACCAGTGACCTGTAAGTGATTCTCAGTGAGAGAAACTGTTCCCTTCTGTTTAGGCGTGCTACATATGTTCTACAAGCAGCAGGTATTTATGCCACAGCCAAGCATAGGGGATACATGCAGCTGCCCGGCCCCTGTGAAGCATTGGGGAGATAGTGCCTCAGGTGGACAGTTTTTATCCAGGGCTCCTCCACACACACACACAGATTTGAGGAGGCACAATTTGTTTCATTCATTAGGTTCATTCATCGCCACCCCTGCCATGCCTGCCCCTCTTCACTATATAACATTTAGTATTTTTCCTCGTCTTATTATTCCTACGGGACAACTGGATGAAAATGAGATCTCTGTTATGCAAGAGAGGGGGATGAGGTGCATTGGTAAAGTTGTGGGGCGGGGGAGCCCTGGGCTGGAATAGCAGGGTGTGCTGCAGCTCCGGAGTCAGGGACATTGGCAGAGCTGTGATAGGAAGCTGTCTATCCCTGGCCTAGTTTTTTTCCAATGCTTTTTCCTCCTGACTTTCATGAACATTAGATTAATTCACAAATTGTTTTAGAAATTGTGCCCATCTCTCTCACCTGCTGCCCTACTAACCGCACAATGAGTACCTCTACTGGGGATTCGTACATGTCACTGGCAGACAGTAAACTGTGCATTTCCATCCTAGGTTTACGGTCACCCAACATGGTACTCTACAGCACTGTGTACTTTTCCTCAATAGAGGAGCCAAGTCCGATTTTTGTGACGAGCGAAACCCCTGTATTTGTGAGAAGAAGGCAGTTCACACAGACCCCACTGCAATGGCAGAGGAAGGATGAAAAACCATGCCAATCACTTGCTGGTGCATCTTGATTCCTGAAGACAAAGATAACGCTTGAATTAATACCCGTCCCTTGGTCAATATATCACATTTGTTGTTTACTGCCATTTACAGTCATTTTCAGAAACTTTGCTGTGATCACAGAATTGTTGAATATTTGCAAAAAGAACATAGGTATTCAGAATTAGCAATATCAGCTTCATTGATAAACCCCTTCCCTTTGGACTGGTGAACAGCCAATCAGAGCACCCTCGCAACTCTCTCATTAGCCCAAACGGTGGTATATTTAGCCATGAAGCTGTGACACCATTTTTTCCCTGTGTATTGAATTTCTAAGAACCCTGCCTTTCCTCAGAGAGAGCAGCCATTTTGTTCTAAGAGTTACCCCACCATGTTATGGAAGAGGCACACATACTGTTGTGGTGGGGGCATCTCAGGTTCATTAAGTGGCTTCCCCTAGCCACATGTCTGAGAGAATACTGCTTGCCTCCCGCAAGGGGCAAGCACCAGTTTCCCTTCCTCAACATTTAAGGAGACAAGAATTAGTCCCACGAACAAATGCTGTATTCAGATATAAACCAACACTTGAGACAAACCCTTGATTACAACAAAGGGGGTAATTCAGGAGCCTTCATGGGGAGCACACATACTTCCATCCACAGCAATGGTCCAGCATACTGAATACCCAATGCCTAGATACAGAGAGACTTGTTCTGTAACTCAATTAAGAGTAGAGGTGGGCATGAAACTTTTTTCCTTTCTTGTGAGAATTTTTTAGATTAAAAAAAATCCTTTCCCAAATCAGGATGGAATGTCAAAATCTCTAATATTTTCTCTCACCAAATATCTGGGAAAAAATGGATCAGGTCAATGGAAATGTTTTATTTAGCTTTTGACCTATTTAAATATTTAATTTTATTATGCTACAATTATTAACTTAAATTGCAAAACAAAAAGTCATTTGACAACTATTCCATTGGAAAAATGTTGAAACAGGACATTTCAATAATTTCCCTTTTTTTTTTTTCACAGTTCTTTCAAAATGGAGAATTTGTTGAAACTGATTCTTTCTTGTGAACAGTTTCAGGTGTGAGGACTTGACATTTTCCAACCAAAAATGTTTTGATGAAAAATTCCCAACCTACTCTAATTAAGAGTCCAAAGTGCCCTCCAGCCCCAGTCTCTTGGTTCCAAATAAGGTGCTTTCTGTTCCGTGTGCTGCTCACTGGTGCTTGGCTGTGGTACAAGCTCAGGGAATCAATCCCTGCCTCTGCTGCTCTGCCTGGCACCCATCTCCATGTACTGGTGAGAACTCCTGGGCTGGGTCTAAGCTGTGCCTCCAGCCTGCTCCTTGGGTCAATCCCCTAGCCCCAAGTCCAGGCTGTTTGAGCCTGCTCTCTTCTTTAGCAGCAGTAACATGTGCACAGGCTTCTGCATGTATGTGCTTTCTGCACTCCTGGCCTTTTGTTAGGCAGGGCTCACTCCCTTCACTGGAGCGATATTCCTCTCTTCCAATGAGAGGTGGACTGGCAGCTGGGAGTCAGGGCAGAGTTTTATTCCTATTCCTCTAGCCAACATCTCTCTGTGGCGAGCTCTTCTCTTCACATATCCCCTCATCAATCGCAGCTCAGGGGATGGGACTGGCCTTTTCTCACAGCTGCTGCTCTGTGGAGTGGGGGTTCCACCCTGTACTCTCTGCTGGAGATTTCAGTTTTGTTCTTTTTTGTTTGTTCGTTCTCTAAAATAAAACTTATTCTAGACTAAATTTATGACTGGTCTTCTTGTTTGAAAAAAAATATGTATACAAAATATAAAATAAGCAACTACCAGTCCCTTTACTATCTGTGAAACATTATTTTAAGGGGACAGTTAGTGCACTATCAAGTTCATAAATATAGTACTTATATAACTGTAACCGCTTTGGAGGGGGTATTGCTCAAAAACCACACTGAGTGCATAGGGGACTCCCCTCTGGACTACAGCAGCAATGGTGGCTGAAGTTCAGGATGCTGTTTTCCACATTGTTGACAGTCCAGAGCAGAGAGAGAACTGGGTAGCAACACGACCAGAACCAATAATAAACCAGAACTCAGAGACAAAGGGTTTGGTTTTACTTTTGTTTTTAGCTCTGTTTGGAGTACAACAGGGAAAGAAGCATCACAGTCAGGGAGGACCCTTCTACCCTCCATATTCCTACTCAAGGGAAGACATTGAGTCCTTCTGGGAGTTCTGGGATATTGAACCGTGTCATCTCAGCAGACACCAGAAATCGGAGTCAGAGGAAAGTCACATCCAGGCTACCAAGAGCCAAGCTACCTACACATTTGAATGCAGCACAGAGAGCTACAGGGATGATCTTAACATCCTTCATGTGAATACTTTTAAGAACATCCTTGTTTATTTATTTTTCTATTTTATTTTAAGATGGACACTGACTTCAGTACTGCATCACCCATCAAAGACTGAGCCTAAATTCACTATCTGCGAAGGCAAGTGCTGGAAGGGAGAACATGGTGGTTTTTAGCAGCTGTAAATGGTTGGAGGGGTATAGTTTATGTATTGTTGTTTTTGTCTTTTATTATCCTTATCCCCTTTTCCACTGTCCCTTATCCTGATTTCCCAATACCTAATAAAGCCCCAGTTCCTGTTTTATTACTCTGCGATTTGAGATAGTACTTTATTTTTGTGTGCTCTGACTGACACTCCTCTGTATGAGATTGGGTGTCAGGTATTTACCCAAGGGACAGGCCCTCTGTGTTCTTTACACTAGGAGGGGTTTCCTTGTGTGGAGGCACCAGGTGCCCTTGTAGGTAAACTCAGGACCCATAACCCAGAGGAGAAATGAGAGAAGACTGCCATGCCCCAGGGATGGGGTAATATATAATAATAGTTCATTCAAAATAGTAAATGCTAACAGTGAACACCTTAACACAATACTGCTCCCTCAGATCCTCTTCTTACATTGGCATCAGCTAGTAGTGTTGCCACCTCTGAGGTAAAAACAACCAGGACATCTGGGATGATCCTGAGCCCACAAAACTGAAATCTGAGCCTTACAGATTTCCTGGGAATTCTACCTTAAAAATGAATAATTCTTGGAAGACCTGGGCAGGTGGCAAACCTGTCAGTGAGGGTATGTCTGTGCTATAGGCTTACCCTGTGTTTTTATTGTTTTAGTCCAACCTCCTCTTCTATCCACACACAAGTCCTAAAGCATGTTCTAATATATATGCTTTGAATCCATGCTCACTTGTATGGCTGGGGGCATGAATTAAAGCCTGGGTTTTGCTTTAAGGTCCTGTCCTACCTACACACTTTGCAGTGAGGAGGCAATTAAAGTACATATTCCTGAGTTCATGATTATAGAGTCCTTCAATAGCATCCCACAATGCCCAGGGCCTGTATGTTCCAGACCTTCTACTTACTCACTCCCCACTCACCTCCTGTGCATTGGAAGCTACCTGTCAGTTTATATACTCCTGACTGGCGTTTAACCCACTTTTGCCAGCTCTTGTGAATTAATAAAAAATCACAGGATTTCAGTCCTACAGGAGGAGTTCTTGGAATAACACAAGAAGCTTGTCCAATCCCATGATTTTTAAAAATGCCCAAGTCAAACCAGCAACTTTTCTTATATTCCTTCCTCCCGCAACTCCCACTGTCTCACTGCTTCCCCTCTGCCCAAGACCCAGGAGCCTTTCTTCTCTGGGCAGGGAGAGGGAAGAATAATTAAAATAAAAATGAATTATTTTTATTTATTTGGACAATTAATTATAATAAAAGAGAAAGGTGTTGCATTGTAGAACTGCTGTCAAAATTTTTCAGAATTGCTGGTTATTTATGACAGGCAATGCTGGGACTGTAAACTCAATCTTTGGATTAATACAAGCCACATTGTTAAATTGGATTGTTTTATTAGTACCAAGGACTAAATCAAATCATACAAATGTTAAGATAAGGAATCTTGGCTTCTAGAATATTTAACCCAGTAAATAAAATATGGATGATCACAGTTGTCTTTCAAAAGGCTAAACCAGTCCATACTGGTTTTAGTGAGACATTATCACATATATGAATGATTGATATAAGCTTTTTTATAGAAATATAATCATTAGGGGGACATTTCTAGAATTGTAAGGGGGAGTATTCCAGAATGGTAAGTGGGTATAAAGATAGAGGAATCAGAGTGGGGTGGGGTGGAGACAGGATCACTCGCTGACTCTCTGGCCCAATGACTCATTATTTAGTCAGAGTGAAACAAATTTGACAGGAGAGATTGAGGCTGAGCTGCTGCTCTTTGGTGGGAGGCAATTTTCTGCAGGGTGGCGTGAAGTGGTTAACAGGACCTATTATACTGTGAAAATTCTGCACTGCAGAAACTCTGAGAAATGACTGATTACTGGAGATGGAAACAGAGAGTCCATTCAGTTGGGGGAAAACTACAGAAAGACACTAAAACACAAGGGTGTAATGATCTCTTCCCACCTATAATTCTCCAGTACCAAAGATTTTAAGCACACATAAAAAGATCATGCATGGTGGAAGAAGATAAGACAGGATTAAAAAAGGCCTGATAATTATATCTGAGTCATCTTAACTCTTAGTGCTCTGTGTAATGGCAGGTCATCTCAAAATAGCAGCACAAGTCTGGCACTTCCTTTGTGGTTTTAACCAGAATATTAAAACAAAATTAATGTTTCACCTATAGGCTACTGCTGTGCTTCTTGTAACAGGACCATCAGACTTTAATCCTCCCACAACAAGGTCTCTTTAAGTCAGACCTTGTTGTGGGAGGATTAAAGGAGGTGACATCTGAATTCTACTCTCCTTTCTGAAACTTACTCATACCGGAATAAAGTACCATTTTCTCTCTGCTTTTCCTGATTGTGATAGTCAACATCATGAAGTCATGACTGATCCTTAACTGTCCATATTTATTTACCACCCCAGAGCCTTAAAATCTTTCCTATGCAGTGGAGGAATTCCACTGAGCATCAAAGAAGTTGAGCAGTTAGTATTTGAGAAGATGACATTTAAAAATGCTCTTTAAAAAAACAGAAATAAAACATGGTGTCCCTCTAGAAGAGTGTAATACATAGTAGCTTGCTTCCACTGGAGTACAACTATTGACTTCAATGGGAGCAGGAACAGGATTTTAATTAAGGAAATAGCACTGGATATGTCAAATGAGTTTATAAATATGTGTTGTGGATCACGGTTCAATTTGTTTTGAAGTATGTAAAGTCAAATTTTACATTTCAAGATTGTCATAAGCAGAATGCATGAGTCATAAGGGTAATTGAGTAGATGTGCTATCTGAACTGGTGAACTAGTGATTTCCACAACTTGGCTTTTTTGGCAATTTTCTGACTACAGAGCATACACAAAGGGTTATATTAGTCACTTGAACAACTTTCAGTGTAAATTGACATTTGAGGTAGGACTAAAAGAGGATTCAGATATTGGACGGAAAAAAGGTGATAAGATGCATGTGCTGAATTCACAGATGTTGGTCAATCCCAGTACACTTGTAGTAGTAGGATTTTATGTTTGTATTTTATATAATTTAGAATGAAGGATAAAGAATAGTAAAGTAGCAGGTATTAAATGTATTGATGTATGATTTGATCATATC
This sequence comes from Caretta caretta, assembly GCF_965140235.1. Taxonomy (NCBI): domain Eukaryota; kingdom Metazoa; phylum Chordata; order Testudines; family Cheloniidae; genus Caretta; species Caretta caretta. The sequence continues at coordinate 216,088,683 of NC_134206.1, forward strand.
ATGCCAGCCATCCTTTTTGAATAGCAGAAAGGAATGGCCTAATGGGCCATTGGTAGAAATACATCAGCCAGAATCTGTGTCTGTGCTGATTTCAAGGCAGTGACAGACCTTTGAGGGTCACCAATTTGTTGTAGGTTTAGCATTTTAAAATAAGTAAAAGAATGCAATGATTGTTTTTCTTTTGCATTGCAATTTGATGTTCCTGTTCAAAATGTTCTGTGTTCATTAATTTTGTTTTGTGTGTGAATGAGGAATGTGTGTGTTAAGAGATAAGTGTGAAGGCCATCGCTGAACCAGATGGTCTAAGGAGGAACTGGAGACCGATGTAAGGGCTCCAGGAGGCTGCAACACACACCAATTGGAAAGGCAGAGGAGGGCAGATTGACGACTCTAAAGATGAGACAAGAACCTACCAATGGGGACAAGATAGCTGTGATCAAAACCAGCATGGGATAACTCCCTGAGGAACTTGATGAAAGAACAAGATAAAGAATTTAAGAAAACAAGCAGTCATCAAACAACAATTGATTACAGCATGACTGTGCAAAACTCATTGGTCCCAATGAAGGAAAATCACTATAAACAGGATGTTTTGCCATGAAACTTTGGGTTCGTCCTGCCAAGACTTCCCCGAAGCATCATGTCGCAACCGACAGAACCCAGCTCCTCCCTACCAGTGATCACCCTAGCTGGCCACTAGGTTGATCCAGACTCTGGATTGGTAAGTATAACATCGACTCTGTGTGTGTGTGTGTGTGTGTGTGTGTGTGTGTGTGTGTGTGTGATGTGATTAAATGCATATGGTAATTGTTGTCTCTTCAATAAACATGGCGTATTGCCTTTTCCCCTGAAAAAGATCCCATGTGCTTCTTATAAGCATAACACACTGACAGGCTCCTGCGGACCATAGTACTATGGGACTAAACTTTTTAATACAAAAGTCCTTCCATGCCCTACGTACTGCAGCAGCAGTCTCATAGCTCTATTGGATTTTAATCAGAACCATCTATCTTGTCAGTGCACTGAATGAAATTCACTATTGCTATGCCATAACTCACTAGAAGGAAACGAGGAGGTGGTGACCTACCCAGAACTGAAATGCCATAAGGTTTCTGAGCAGCAGCAGAGAAAAAGTACTGTGAACTCAGAGAGCAAAGGTTCTATGTGCTCCAAGCTGCTGACTCCATATTTACTGTTGTTTAACTGTCCACAGTCTAACACCTTCCCTGAACTGTATGAGAATATTAAAAGCAAAACTTTGCATGAAGATTCATGAGTTAAATATCCAGCATCAAGACATTCAATGGCTGAGAGGCCTACAAGCATTATCCACCTGGCCACCTTGCACATTCTTCATATTAAGATATAAAGGTAATTCTGAATTTATGTAGTATGGGAGAATTGGGACCAAATTGTTCTCAGCCACTGATGAATGTTTGAGGGGAGAGGAGCAAAGCATGCTAGGAGTGCCCTGCCTTCTACCCCCAACCGCAGTGGTAAGGCATTTTCTTCCCAGGTGCAGGGACTATTCCCTCGTAGAACACATTGGGTGGAGAGTGAGACACAGCTATGGCCTTATCTAGCCCCCACTTCACTAGGTAACTCAGGAGAGCCGCTCCACCATCCTATACAATGGTGCAGTGGGTGCTCTCCTCTTGCACACTTGAGAGCTCAGGAAGGGACTGCGCCTCAGGAGACACGATCCCCACCCTGACCTCCTGCTGGGGAGGCGCCACACCGGCCCAACACAGGGCTTTCCTAAAAGGCACAGCTGAACCCTTAATGCTTTTTTTTCAAGGTGCCCTTGAAAGAGTAACTCCCACAATAAAAAGGAGCCCTTTTTAGTCTTCCTAGAACTCTTTGTTCTGAGCCTCCTTATCCTTACCCCACCTTAATGAGTGTATGCAATACACTCTTTCACAAATTGCTGCATAGAAGCAGTTTTGTCCATTGCACAGGGCTTCAAATGGACAGTCAGGGGAGCTGGTTTTATTCACTTCCTTGGTAAGCGTGGGAAAAGCACTTCACCTCTCTCTGTTTCAATTTCCCCATCTGTAAAATCCAGATACAAATTCCACACCTTTTTAAGTGCTACAGTTGAAAAGCTCCATATAAATGCTAACGTGGAAGGAATATCCCTTAATGATGTTCTGCTCGGACCCCAGAACACAGTTCCCATGTAAATCTGCCTCCTTAGTAAAACTTCATTAAATCTAGATCCCTCTATGCAGGCATCCTAACCTCTATAACCTTGATCAGGAAAAGAGTTTTCATTCCATAGTTCAAGATCCCTGATGACCTGTTCTGGCATAGCTGAATATGTGTGAGGGTAGGTAAATGAATACTTGTGTGTGATATCAGACTTTTTCACAACTGCATCACATCGTTGACTCATATTCAATTTATTATCCACAATAAGCCCCCAGATCCTTTTCAGCCATCCTACCACCTAGCCAATTATTTCGCATTCTGTAGCTGTGCATTTGATATTTTCTTCCTAAGTGTAGTTTAGCAGGGTGGTCACCCCGCTCCAGTCAGAAAGGAGTTAAAAGCAGCCAAGAGAGGCTGGTTGGGTAGTCAGCCACAGATGTGGTTGCACCCAATTAGGGCACAGATGGCCCTGATAAAAGGGCAGGCTGAGCAAGTGAGAGAGAGACTCTTGTGCCAGCTGGGGAGCAAAGGACTAGGCTGCCTGGGAGAGTAAGTAGGGTACCTGAGGCAGAGCAGGGCTGGGGAAAGGCAGGAAGAGCTGAGGAGCTCTGGCCTGGTGACTCCTCAGGCTGAGGCCTTGCTAAAGGCCAGAGGAGGTACTAGGGCTGCAAGGAGGCTGCTGGGCAGAAGATCCAGCCCCTTTGCCAGTGATGAATGGCCATTACAGATGGCAGTTTGCCCCTGAGAGAAGGGGCTACATGATGACTGGCTGCACCCACTGAGGCAAGGTGGGTATAGGGGGTTGAGGTTCTTCTGGAAGGGGAGACCCAGAGTGTGGGGCACTGCTGTGGGGCAGCACCCCAAAATAAGGGGCACTGGGGTCTGGGAGGGACATGGGGCCTGAAGCACTACAAGCGGTGGAGATTCACAGGAAGTAGGTACCGTTAGGGAGACACTGGCCAGCAGGAGGTGCTCTGAAGCTGGAATTGAGCTAATTCCTGGAGGACCAGTAGGAGGCGCTGCACCGGTGAGTCGGCATACTGTTACATGTAGTAATTTGCACTTGTTTTTACTGAATTTCATCTTGTTGATTTCAGACCAATTCTCCAGTTTGTCAAGGTCAGGTTGAATTGTAATCCTGTCCTCCAAAGTGCTATCAACCCCTCTCAGTTTGGTGTCATCCACAAATTTTATAAGCATATTCTTCACTCCATTATCCACATCACTAATGAAAATATTGAATAGTACTGGACCCAGGAGATTGAAGCATTAAAAACTATTTTTTTAGTATGGTCTTGCAACCAGTTTTGCATGCACATTGTACTAATTTCATCTAAACCATATTATCTTAGTTTGCTCATGATTAATGTGGGACTGTGTCAAAAGCCTTACTAAAATCAAGATATATCACGTCTACAGCTTCTCTCCTATCCACTAGGGCAGTAGCCCCATCAAAGAAGGAATTTATTTTAGTTTGGTATGATTTTTTGTCTTGACAAATCTATGTTGTCTGTTATTTATCACCCTATTATGCTCTAGGTGCTTACAAATTGATTGTTTAATAATTTGTTCCAGTATCTTTTCAGGTATCCAAGTTAGGCTGACTGCTCTATAATTCCCCAGGTCCTCTTTGCTCCCCTTTTTAAAGATTGGTACTGTGTTTGCCCTTCTCTAGTCCTATAGACTCCTCCAGGAGTTCTCAAAGATAATTCTTTACAGTTCTGAGACTGCTTTAGCAAGTTCCTTAAGTACTCAAGGGTGAATTTCATCAGGCCTCACTGACTTGAATACATCTAACGTATCTAACTAATATTTATCCTGCCTTTTCCTTGTTTTGGCTTTTGTTTCTTTCCTTTTGTTGTTAATTGCATTTAAGTATCCCATCAAAAATTGCCTTTTTAGTGAAGACTGAGGCAAAATAGGCATTAAACACCTCAGCATTCTTCATATCATCTATTATTAGCTCTCCTTCATGCTAAGGACCTTCACTTTCCTCATCTTGCACCTAATGCATTTTATTATAGAACCACTTCTTATTGCCTTTTATGTCCCTTGCCAGCTTCAACTCATTTTGTGTCGTAGGCTTTCTGATTTTGTCCCTTCATTCTTGTGCTGTACTCATCCTTATCAATTTGTCCATGGTTCCAGTTTTTGTAGGATTCCTTTTTGATTTTCAGGCCATTAAAAAGCTCCTGGTAAAGCCATATTAGCCTCTTCCTATTCTTCCTGTCTTTCCTTGACATTGGGATAGTCTGCTGTTGCATCTTTAATATTGTCTCTTTTAGATACTGCCAGCTGTTCTGAACTCCCTTTGCCCTCAGACTTTCTTCCCATGGTATCTTACAAACCAGTTCTCTGACTTTGTTAAAATCTACATTTTTTTAAGTCCATTGTCCTTATTCTGCTCCCTTCACTCCCTCCTTTCCTTAGAATCCTGAAATTTATGATTTCATGGTCATTGTCACCAAGTTACATGTCACCTTCAGATTCACAACCAATTCCTTCCTGGCAGTCAGAATTAAATATAAAATGTCTGTCTCCCTGGATACTTCCAGTTAATGCTGTTGGGCTGCCACCAGTTTCCTGTAAGATGGGGTAATCAGGTTAGCAGCATGGGCTACACAGTGAAGCCCTGCACAGTAGAAACAACTATAAACTATCATGCTGGAAGCCTTGGCTGGCTGGCTGGCTGGTTGGTTGGTTGGGTAGTTTTTTTCTTTTTTGTTTCTTACTTGTATTTGAAGATTCAGAAGTTGCGGAATGCAGAAAACACTGCAGAAGGGCCCTCCGAACTGATTTTTTGCACCTGCAGTTTTCTAATGTTTGCTGTTACATGTACACAAACACATACATTAAAACATTGGATTGATTTTGTAAACAAATATGAGTTAATATGGAAGTATTAAACTGTAGAATTTTACTCCTCTTCACCTTTTTATTTTTAACTAGCTCTGAGTGCTCTGGTTAGGGTGCAGAGCTTCTGACTTCCAATGTGGCTTAAGCCAGTGCTTTTGAAAGACATTCTCATTTCTTCTGTTGGCTGCTACTGCCCTACAAAAGAGGCCAGACAGGTGATCTCTCTCCCTTGAGGATTTATATACAAGGAAAGAGTAGCAAAGCAGAACCACAATTACTTGCAATATGAGAGAGAGAGACAACATTTGTTCACTTTTCAGAGCAGCTGTGTTAGTCTGTATTCGCAAAAAGAAAAGGAGTACTTGTGGCACCTTAGAGACTAACAAGGTGCCGCAAGTACTCCTTTTCTTTTTGTTCACTTTGACATTTTTCAATTTTCTCACCAAATACTAGCTCTAGGGGCATGGTTCCCACTTTGTAACAATGTTGCATCATGATGATGCAAACATCCATGCTCTTTTTAGAACTTCAGGCTGTTTCCCTTGTTAAGATTCAGGAAATGCATGTTGATCTGAGATGCATTATCTGTGGAGTGAATCCACATTGTGCCTGGACAGTGAAAGCTAGCGGGAGGCTTCCCTTCTGATACTGAGGAAAATGCCCAGTGCCTCAATCTGAGAGGGAAGGACCCCACCATCATGTGTGTGCAGGTTTGTCTTAAAATAACCTTCTCATCGTGCGAACAACTTGAGTAAATACCAATTTGTCTTAAACCTTCCTTTTGTCGGGGTAGGCAATAAGATCTTCATCTCCCCTCAGCATGCTCCTGGGATCCCACTGATCTTTCATTTGCACTGCTGGTCTCACACGGTTTGAGCTCCAGACAGGACACAGCAGCAGCAGTTGCTGCTGCTGCCTGGTACTAGTCAATATTTTCATTAATGACTTGGATGATGGAGTGGAGAGAATGCTTATAAATTTGTAGATGACACAAAGGGGTTGCAAGCACCTTAAAGAAGAGGATTAGAATTTAAATAGACTTTACAGATTGGGAAATTAGTCTGAAATCAACAAGATGAAATTGAATAAAGACAGGTACAAAGTACTGCACTTAGGAAGAAAAAAAACTCAAATGCACAACTACAAAATGGGGAAATACTGGCTAGGTGGTAGTACTGCTAAAAAGGATCTGCGGGTTATAATCAATCACAAATTGAATATGAGTCAACAATGTGATGCAGGTTAGAAAAAAGCTACTATCATTCTTGGGTGTATTAAAGGGAGTGTTGTATGTAAGACGTGGGAGGTAACCATCATGCTATACTTGGCACTGTGGAGGTCTCAGCTGGAGTACTGGGTCGAGTATTGGGTGCCACACTTTAAGAAGATGTGGACAAATTGGAGTGTTCAGAGAAGAGTGACAAAAATGATAAAAGGTTTAGAAACCCGAGCTATGAGGAAAGGTTAAAATAACTGGGTATCTTTCGTCTTGAGAAATGAAGACTGAGGGAGGACCTGATAAGTCTTCAAATATGTTAAGGGCTGTTGAACTGTGATCAGGTTTTCTCCAAATGGCTAGGCAGCAGTTCTGCAGAAAAGGACCTAGGGGTTACAGTGGACTAGAAGCTGGATATGAGTCAACAGTGTGCCCTTGTTGCCAAGAAGGCTAATGGCATTTTGGGCTGCATAAGTAGGAGCATTGCCAGCAGATCGAGGGAAGTAATCATTCTCCTCTATTCAGCATTTGTGAGGCCTCATCTGGAGTACTGTGTCCAGTTTTGGGCCCCACACTACAAGAAGGATGTGGAAAAATTGGAAAGCGTCCAGCAGAGGCAACAGAAATGATTAGGAGACTGGAACACATGACTTATGAGGAGAGGCTGAGGGAACTGGGGTTGTTTAGTCTGCAGAAGAGAAGAATGAGGGGGGATTTGATAGCTGCTTTCAACTACCTGAAGGGGGGGTCCAAAGAGGATGGATCTAGACTGTTCTCAGTGGTAGCAGATGACAGAACAAGGAATAATGGTCTCAAGTTGCAGTGGGGGAGGTTTAGGTTGGATATTAGGAAAAAATTTTCACTAGGGGGGTGGTGAAACACTGGAATGTGTTACCTAGGGAGGTGGTGGAATCTCCTTCCTTAAAAGTTTTTAAGGTCAGGCTTGACAAAGCCCTGGCTGGGATGATTTAGTTGGGGATTGGTTATGCTTTGAGCAGAGGGTTGGACTAGTTGACCTCCTGAGGTCCCTTCCAACCCTGATATTCTATGATTCTATGTCCACTGAAGGTAGGACAAAAAATAATGGGCACCACCTCCCTTAGGTTTAGTTTAGATATTCAGAAAAAAACTTTCTGACTAGAAGGATAGTTAGGTGCTGTAATAGGCTTCCAAGGAAGGTTGTGTCATCCATGTCATTGAAGATTTTTAAGACAAGCTTACAAAAACACCTTTTAGAGACAGTCCAGATATACTTGGTCCTGCCTCAGATTCTTAAACTCTGCTAAAATGATAGGCTATTATTGCTAGTGACTCCATATGAAGAAGAGTTGACAGAGAATTCAGAAAAGGGTCTTAGAGACAGACAGCAGTGTGGTGTGCTGTCTCCCCGGAGCAAAGACACAAGATGCATCTTTTAGTTTGGACAGGATTCTGAATTCATCTGGCAAATCTTCACTGCTGATGATGCACATCAGAACCGACAATCTGACATCACATGGAACTACACAGATTATAGAAGATTTCAGGGATTTTGGAAAGGAACTAAAGAAGAGGAAGGTCCAAGTGACCTCAGAGGTCCTAGTGGTCCAATGAATGAGAGAAAGCAGCAGGCAGAAAATACTGGAGGACTTGATTTTAAGTGCCTCTGACACCTTTAACATGTAAGTTTTATTGCTGATATGACTAGAATGCTTTGAGAGAGAGAATAGTTTTGTTGAATCTAGGAGAATTGGAGACCCATTAACGTTTACTATGGTGACCCACTAGGAGTCATTGTTTAAAGTTAGCTATAAAAGATTAGATGTAAGAATTTGCTTTGGAGCAGTCTGAGGGAGCTATACTTTGGGCAAGGATCTGACACCTCAGTTTCCCAGAAGCTAGATGGAAGGAGGGGCACTCTAGAAGCCTGACTATTGATGCCTTGAAACCATCTTAACTTTGGTAAATATAAAGGTTTAAGAGGCTCTGAATCTACTGCTACAGCATGTGTGTGTGTAGTGTGTGTGCGTGCACACATGCTTGAGACCTAATAAAAAGTAATTTAGGTGAAAGTACTCTGGCTTGTATCAATCATTATTCAGACAAATGAGCTGTCCTCCCACTGATTTATTCCTGACACCGCCTGGAGAGAAAGAGTTAAGTTACCACTGCTTTGGGTTCTGAAAACCCTGCATAACAGGGGTGCTGAAGGAGAAGTAATCAAAAACAACTAGAGCTTCAAATTCAATAGGGCCAGTTTAATGACAGCCTCCTACACAACAAGGAGCCAATGTAAAAAATGTAATGAAAGATGAAATACGATCCCAATTTCTCAAACCAGTAAGCAGAACTACAGGTGCATTAAGAACAAGTTCAGAGCTAGGGAGAAGCCCTGCTACGAACTCTTATGCTTACAAGGATAGAGTTTGTTGTTGTCATAATAGGATAAGTAAGGGTGCACATGTACAAACTACAAAACTGTGTGTTGGCCGCTTTTGTACCATCTTTAATACAAGGATGTCCATGGTAAGGTCTAAAGTGATGCAAAGATTCTTAACCTCATCTGTGAATGATCCCAGAGGAAGCAAAAGCATAAAGAAAACCTGCCCACCAGCAAGAATTCCATCTGTCCATCTTTCCAGGGTTGAAGATAAAGTGTCTCGGACACAAGCATCTGGAAAGGCCCCCAGGCCTAAGGCCGAGCTGTCAGAATCCACTCTGAGGAATTTGTCCAATACTGTAATTCCAGCACCCTGTGCTTGGGACAAAGCTGTGTTGCTCCACAAGATTTACCCGCTGCTCATGACCCAGGCACCTCACTACTCTGGAGAAATGTACCATGGTTAGGAACTCTGTGGTCCCCTGTTATATGTATTATCTTGTGTCCACTCACAAAAGCACTCCAAATGCATGACAAATACCATTTGGAGTAGACTTGCTTTCAGCTGTGTTAAATGCTGTGTGGTTCTCTTAATCTATTTTCATCTGAATTATTTTAGTGTCGGTGTGAGTTGTAGTGGTTCAACCATTCCCCAATGGTGGCATTTCAAAAACCTCCGAAAATACACTGTTTTGGGGAGCTGTGTTGAGCAAGGTAACAAGAAACCATTGTAATTGGAAGGGTTTATAACAGAGCTATTGTGGATGCAGGGCAAACCTGCAATTGTTTTTAACATGAATCAGCATGGCTAGAGAGGATGCACTTAAACCATTCCTTGCCTGCGCATTCAGTAACAAAACAATTCAGTTCTCTGGCATGCAAACAGCTTAGTGCAAGCTAGAGCTGCCTGGAATTTGTGAGACTTTGTATGTGCATAACTGAGCTGCTTCTCAGTTATTTGACCAAAAGGTGAAGTAAACATATTAGCAGCATAATTTACACTATGAAAGCTTTGCACTATGGAAGATATAAACTACTCCAGTGGGGCTTCCTTGTGTGTTTGTTTGCTGTGTGTTTCTCTTTGAAGGCTCAGAACCTAAAGAAGTAACGAAAACACCACAGAAAGGTCCTAGGCCACAGAGGGCTTTTGATTTTTTTTTACTCTTGGAGATTTCTAGTGTCTGCAAACACACACACACACACACACACACTTTGAAAAGATAAATTAATCTGAAAGAATTTTACTTTTCTTAGATGATTTGTCTTTAACTCTAAAAGTTTCCATGCTCTGAGTTCTCTGGTCAGGGGCAGGGCTTATCACTAGCAATGTGAGTCTGATGCTTCCTGTGTGGTATAAGCCAGTTCCTTGAATAGACATTCATATTTCCTGTGTTGGCTGCTATTGACCCTTTAATATGAGGACAGCCAGAGAGCCTCATTTAACAGGAAAGAGTAGCCACATGTACCAAATTGTTTGCAACCTAAGATGGAGCCAGCATTTGCTGTCTGAGACATCTTTCTCTGTTCAACCTTCTCACCAATTTGGAGAGCATGGTCATCACCTTTATAACAATGTTGCTGTTTAGTGGGGTAAACACCCAGCCTCTCTTGGTTGAATGTGACATTGTTTCGCAAGCAGGACCCTCAAAGTATGTGGTGCTCTCAGACCCCCCAGAAGTACATCTGGAGTGCACTGATGTCGCACCTGGAGCCAGTGAGTGATCCTAACTCTAGAACTGAAGAAAGTCCCTCGGTGAAGTCCCTCACTTAAGTAAGGGTGTGGAGGTTTTTCCATTGCTTTAAACAACCTTCACCTGTTCTGAGCAACCTGATTAACTACCTGGAGTCCCGGGGGGCAACCTGGGCTGTGGGACCCCTGAGCCTTTCAAACGCACCAACCTAGACTGCCTCTCACAATGTGATACCGATGTCAAGCTACAAACCTCTGATAGGCACTATGCCATAGGTGCTGGAACTCGGGGTGGTGGGGGTGCTACTGCACCCCCAGCTTGAAGTGGTTTCCATTATATGCAGGGTTTACAGTTTGGTTCAATGGCTCTCAGCACCCCCACTATACAAATTGTTCCAGCACCCCTTGCACTGCACTTACACAGGCGGGACACACCCAATGGAGTTACATGAATGATCTCCCAGCCGCTCATGAACCATCAGGAGAGATGCCCCAGCTAGTTTCAGCATCTCCAGCCCGATACCCCAGGACTGTACTGTCTTACACTGCTCAAGGCCCCCTTGGGCAGTGCAACTTCATTACGTGGTTTGCTACTCCCTCAGTGTGGAATGGACACACACTAGCCTTTGTAAACTGAACTGAGATTTCCGAAGCACTTCAACCAAACCACACTGTTTCAGGTAAAATATAAAGCAAGTTTATTAACTACAGAAAGATAGCTTTTAAGTGATTGTAAGTGGTAGGCATAAAGGTCAGAGATACTCACCTTATGAAAATAAAAAAGTAAACATGCATTCTAAATCCTAAGCTTTTAGTCTAAGAAAGAGTTGAACCAAACAATGTCTCACCCTGATGGATGACACAAGCAGGTTATAGTTCCTCACTACAGATGTAACCCTTCTGCCAGTCAGATTTGGCAGCAACAACGGTCGGCTTCAGTATCTAGCGGTTCCTTTTCAACAATACAACACAAAACCGGCTCAAGCCCCCACCCAGGGACCTGGAACAATCACATACCACCCCCTGGGTGCCTCTAAGAGGCAATACTTCCCCTCTCACAAGCACAGAATCTGAGTGTAGCAAAAAAACTTTTAATAAGAGGAGGGAAGTAATCGGGCATTAATTTGGGAAAACACCACAAACAGGGTTCATAAACATAAACCATGAGTAAAAGACCCATCCCCCCGACTAAGATGGGCAGAGTCCTTTTCCCTCAGGTTCTTAAGTACAGCAACCAAAAGTCCCTTTAACATGACCGTCCCTTCTGCGCACCCCACTCACAGTTGTTGTCCTGGGTCAGTGCAGGCCTAGAGTTCAGAGGTGCATCTGCAGAGTTCACGTCCCACCTCCCACTGTGTGGAGAGGGGGGTAAGAAGGCACTCCGCTGCCCAGGCACTTTGCTCACTTCTCCTCTCTGCCGGTGGCTCACTGCTCCTCTTCGCCAGCTGCCCTGCTCGCTGATCCGCCAGGATGTCCTGAGGTCCCACCACTTAACACAGCTCTCAGAGATTTCAGCTGTTAGTGAGGGAGACTCACTGCTGGTGCACACTGGGCAGTCTCTTGTATAATCCATGTCAAACTCATGATTATTTCCATTACTTGGTAAGGTCATGCCTGATCAGAACTTGTACTGAAGCTGCTCCAGAATTTCTAGTCTGCCTCACCAGAATTCTGGAGAATCCAGGGGCCTTGTTGCAGAAATTATGTCAAGCTCACTGTGGAGTATACAGAGCCTCATACATTTGTTATAAAGCTCTCTGAAATCCTTTGGGATGAAAGAAGTTATCTAATTGTAAAACATTATTATTATTGCTATGGACTGTATGGTAAGTGCTCATGACTTACACAGCATCATCACAGGATTTCTTTTACTGGCTGCATTAAGACTGTTAGTTCTGATTCTGGTGGCTACAGAGTCATAGACGTTACAGATGGAATAAAGCCTGTTAGTTTATTCTGCCCATAACCCTACCAGTGTGGGATTACTCATGAAACGACATTTTCCAGTGTGCTTCCGATCTCATTTTAAATGCCCAAAGCCACGCAATCTTCCCCATTTCCCTTGGGCAATAATTCTGCAGCATACTGCATCTTAGGGTATGTCTACACAGCTAAGATAAACTTGTGGCTTGCCCGTGCCAGCTGACTTGGACTTGCAGGGCTGGGGCTGTTTTATTACTGGATAGACTTCCAGGCTCAGGCTGGAGCCCAAGCTCTGGGTCCCTTCCACCTCACAGGGTCCTAGACCTCAGGCTCTAGCCCAAGCCTGGAAGTCTACACAGCAATAAAACAGCCCTGCAGCCCGAGCACCACCAGCCTGAGTCAGCTGGCACAGGACAGCCACAGGGGTCTAGTGGCTGTGTAGACATACCATTCGTGTCAGGAAGTTTCCCTTGATTTTGGAATAGATCCTCTGGTCTAGCTGAGATGCACTTGGCATGAAACTGGAGGGGGGATGGGTTGGAAACCAAGAAGGTTTTAGGACACCATTTATCCCTTGGATAATGGAACAGATCTGCATGGGTCTAGATCCCTGGTGCAAGTCGGAGCAGTTTGAAGTCAGATCTAACTTAACAAGCTGAACACTGGCTGTGAGGAGCCATTCTGGCAGCCAGCAACTACCTGGATTTAGGGATCCCTATGGAGCATAACAAAGCAGCTCATGTGGAACTTGGTATCTTGTCCATTTAGTCTTAATTTTCCCTTTCTTAATTTAACTCATTACTCTTAGTTATATGCCTGTGAACCACCCTAAATAATTCATCCCCCTCATTGGTGTTTATGTTTATCAAACCTTAGTAGACTATCTTATGGCCTGTGCAATCATTGTCTAGCTAAACTCGGCTTCCATGGAGTTGCCCCAGTAAATGGGAGGAAAATTGGGCCATATACATTTAGCCCATTTAAAATTTTCCTGCTAAGTCAGTTCTTCCAATGCAGCTGATTGGTTTTGTTGCTGACCTCTGAACTCCCTCCAGGTTGTCAATATCTTTCTGAGAAGACACACAGAACTGAATGTTTCAAGTCCAATGAAAAGGAAAACACATTTTTTGACCAAAAACATTTGTTTCTTTTTCTTATTCTTATGTATTATTTGTATTATCGTAGTGTTTACAAGCCCCAGTAATGGACCAGGATCCCATTGTGCTACCCACTGTATAAACACAGAACAAAAATACAGTGGGGTGTTCATCCCACACTAGCCCTGGAAGGGTTAATGGAAGGTATGTTTTCAGGAGATGTTGTACCTGCCTGGTCTCTCTCTCCATCCAGAGAGGGAACAAACAGAGACCCACAAACAAAACCTACCCCCCTCAAGATTTGAAAGTATCTTCTTTCCTCATTGGTGCTTCTGGTCAGGTGCCAACTAGGTTACTTGAGCTTCTTAACCCCTTAGAGGTAAAGCGATTCAGTACAGCTGCCCTTATCTCTATGTTTATGACATGCCCCCCAAATCACAGACGGTGCTGGACAGCCTGTTCCACACGGGCTCTGATTTCTTCCTGGACCTCTACGAGAAAACAGAGTTAATAAGACACATGCACCTCTAGACATACTACTGATTATATAAAAACTAACAATATTTTCCACATTTTAAGGACGATTTTAACCAGTTGATTCTGGGAAACTTTCATGGGAGAGTGCATCAGCCACTTTGTTAGAAGCCCTGAAATGTGTTGTATTTCAAAATCAAAATCTTGGAGACTTAAACTCCACTGAATAAGTTTTTTGTTATTTGCGGTACAAATCACCTGTAATATCTGGCCAAGCCTGAGAAGGATTGGACCTGTTTTTTTGACTTTGGGACAGGCCACTTTTGGGTAGCATTCACTTTGGCCTATAGGAGGTTGATAGTTCCTTAATCCACCTGATGTCCAAGGTAAGTCACTCTGTTTAGGCCTATTTGACACTCCTTAGCCTTAACAGTTAGTCCTGCCTCCCTTATGCACTCAAAGACTTTTTGTAGATGCTCCAGGTGTTCTGACCAGGAATCCGAAAATATGGCCACATCGTCAAGGTAGGCAACTTCAGATTCTCCCAATCCTGCTCGAAGACTATCTACAAGTTTCTGGAAGGTGGCGGGTGCATTTCGCAGCCTGAAAGGAAGCACATTAAATTCATATAGCCCCTTATGGGTGATGAAGGCTGACCTTTCCTTGGCAGATTCATCTAGCGGTACCTGACAGTACCCCTTGGTTAAGTCTAAGCTAGAGATGAACTGGGCACATCCCAGTTTCTCCAATAGCTCATCTGTGTGTGGCACTGGATAGTTGTCTGGGCAAGTTACAGCATTTAGCTTACGGTAGTCCATGCAAAAGCATATTTCCCCATCTGGTTTGGGAACTAGAACCACTGGAGATGCCCATGCACTGCCAGAGGGGCAGATTACACCCATCTGTAGCAAGTCCTGGATCTCCCATTCTATAGCAGTTTTGGCTTGAGGAACCACCTGGTAAGGTTGGGCTCTAACTGGGCGAGCATTACCTGTGTCAATGGAGTGGTATGCCCGTTTGGTCCATCCTGGGGTGGCTGAGAACATCGGTGCGAAGCTAGTACACAGCTCCTTGATCTGCTGTCAGGGCAAATGGATGAGAGTCATGGAGAGGTTCGCCTCTTTCATGCCACCATCACTTTTTCCTTCGTAGTAGACACCTTCAGGCCACTCAGCGTTGTCTCCTCCCTGGGCTGTAAACTGAAAAACCTTGAATTCATTGGAATAAAAGGGCTTTAGAGAATTAACATGGTTCACTTTAGGCTTTAGGTTTGAGGTGGGGGACGCTATGAGATAGTTAACAGCTCCCAGGCACTCTTGGACAGTAAATGGCCCTTCCCACGATGCTTCCATTTTATGGGCCTGGAGCGCCTTTAAGACTATGACCTGGTCCCCTAGTCCGAAGGAATGCTCTCTGGCATGTTTATCATATTAGGCCTTTTGCTCTTCCTGAGCATCTGTTAGGTTTTCTTGAGAAAGGGCTAAAGAGTCTCAGAGGGTGTTTTGTAGGTTGGTTACAAAGTCCAGAATGTTAGTTCCTGGAGAAGGTGTAACCCCTTCCATTGCTGCTTCACCAACTGTAATGGCCCCTTAACCTCGCAGCCATACACAAGTTCAAATGGTGAAAAGCCAAAACTGGGATGTGGTACAGCCCTGTAGGCAAAAAGCAACTGCTGCAACACTAGGTCCCAATCGTTAGAGTGCTCATTTACGAATTTACGTATCATAGCCCCCAAAGTTCCATTAAACATCTCCACCACGCCATTTGTTTGATGGTGGTAAGGGGTGGCAACCAAGTGGTTCAACCCATGAGCTTCCCCAAGGCTTTTCATGGTCCCTGCCAGGAAATTAGTTCCCGAATCCATAAGGATGTCAGAGGACCAACCTACCCTGGCATAAAAGTCTGTTAATGCCTGGCACATGCTTTTAGCCCTGGTGTTGCTTAGAGCTACTGCTTCTGGCCATCGGGTGGCAAAATCCATGAAAGTCACTATGTACTGCTTTCCTCTGGGTGTCTTTTTAAGGAAAGGACCCAGAATATTGACAGCTACTCTCTGAAATGGAACCTCAAGTTGCAGTGGGGGAGGTTTAGATTGGATATTAGGAAAAACTTTTTCACTAAGAGGGTGGTGAAACACTGGAATGCGTTACCTAGGGAGGTGGTAGAATCTCCTTCCTTAGAGGTTTTTAAGGTCAGGCTTGACAAAGCCCTGGCTGGGATGATTTAACTGGGAATTGGTCCTGCTTCGAGCAGGGGGTTGGACTAGATGACCTTCTGGGGTCCCTTCCAACCCTGATATTCTATGATTCTATGATTCTATGATTCTCAATTATGGGGAGTGGCTGGAGGGGGGCTTTGACCTGGTCTTGGGGTTTTCCCACCCTCTGGCAGACCTCACAAGGCTAGACATAGGTAGAAATGTCATTGCACATTCCCTCCCAGTGGAATGACTTCCCCAAATGATCTTTGGTCCTGTTCACCCCAGCATGGCCATTAGGATGATCATGGGCTAAGCTCAAGAAGTTTACCCTGTACCGAGCTGGAACTACCAACTGTCTTTGAGGATGCCAGTTCTCCTGGTGTCCACTAGAAAGAGTTTCCTTGTGTAAAAGTCCTCTTTCTAGAACAAACTGGGACCTATTAGAAGAGCTGAGAGGCGGTAGGTCGCTCTGTGACACCTTCCAAGCTCCCTGGAGGCTCTCATCCACTTCCTTCTCTGCCTGGAACTGTGAAAGAGATTATATAGATGTGTAACTTTTCATTTTTCTTGGATGCAGTTTAGCCCAAGCACAAGGAAAGGCATATTAAAGGATTTGTTATTTCAGGCAGCTCATGGAGCGCACAATTCCCTCCTTGAAGCTTTGTGTGTCATTTTCCTCTAGTGAATTATACTTTGTCTTTAGAAATGGGTCCAATCCAAAAACTTGGAGGCAAACTCCATTGAACTTCAGGGAGTTCAGATCCAATCCAGACTTTGTAGCTAGTCACAACTCTAAAATCCACTTAAACAGAGTGTAAAATTTCTACCATTATAAACCACCAGAAATGAGCCATCAGGAGCTGAGCAACACAGATTTGGAATGTCACACTCCTTCCAAGAACCAAAGGAAACAAAGACCTAAGGAAACCAAGAGCAAAGGTACCATCTTAATAAGCCGCTGCCTTTATACTTTCTTTTACTGACCATAGTCAGAACGCCTCTTCCTTTCGTGGCCCTGACTCTTGGTATTTGGAATGGTAGAGTAAAAATGTCCCTCTGTATGTCACACAGCATCAAGTTATGGGTGGGGGTGACAGCACCTAGGTCCAAATAGGGTTGTTGTTCATGGAGGTTTCAAGCTGGGGGCTCACAGTGCTGGCAGGCATGACAAGTACCTATTTTCTCCAAAAGTTCTCATTGGCTGCCAGAGTTATTGAGGCCCAGATACTCAAAAGTATTTAAATCAATGAGAGTTAGGTGCCTACATATCTTTTAGGACCAGGGCCTGAGTGTCTAATCAATGAGAGACAAGGTGGGTGAGGTAATATCTTTTATTGGACCAACTTCTGTTGGTGAGAAAGGGAAGCTTAAGAGCAACACAGAGCTCTTCTTCAGGTCTGAGAGTCACAGGAGACGTTAAATAGGTTGCACTGACCAGTCTGTCAGTAAATCCTCAACCTTTCTTATCCAAACTGGGATAGGAAGATTATCCACCAGGTTACTTTTGAACAGATTATTACTGTAATCTAGTGAGAAGGAATCCTGAGTTAGCTAATTGGCTCATTATCTAACAGGAGAAGTGCAAACAGTGCACTGGGCCTAGGATGCTACTCCAGATGACAGTGCTGTACAGGCTGGTAATGTGGACAGACTGGGGACTCTGGAGAAAAATACTAGCAGAAATTGAAAAATGAGACAAACTTCTAGGGAAAAAGAAAAGGAGTACTTGTGGCACCTTAGAGACTAACAAATTTATTTGAGCATAAGCTTTCGTGAGCTACAGCTCGCTTCAATAAATTTGTTAGGCTCTAAGGTGCCACAAGTACTCCTTTTCTTTTTGCGGATACAGACTAACACGACTTCTAGGGAGTGCAGCTACACACCTTTGTCCAGCAGGTATTACATTGAAGCTGAGCTGAGACCCAGATGGTATTGGAATCAATTAATATGCTAATATGCCCACATTTAGGGAAATAATCTGATATAACTCATATTTCAGGCTCAACAGATTCAATGGTCTTTCTTTTTTTTTAAGTCTCCCTCAATCATTATTAACTATATTTGTGTATTTTCCCCATCATGTTTCTAAAAAGAGAAGTCTAAGAGAAGATGTGATAAAGGGTTATAAAACAGTGAATGAGACAGGGGAGGCCATTCAGGAGATCTATTTACCCTTTCCTTTGAAAGAAAAAAACATAGTGGTTCAGAGTGAAATTAAAAGTTCAGTACATTGTAAATGGCTAGAATGAAATATTCCATTGATGTGACATAAACTAACTTGCGGAACTCCAAATTCCATGATATTCCTTGGTAACCTGCTGCTGAGAAGTAACCCCACACGTTCATTGAGATTAAAATAAGAATTAGACCTGAATCTCCTCTCATTTACACTGATTTCAAAAAAAGAAAAGGAGGACTTGTGGCATCTTAGAGACGAACCAATTTATTGGAGCATAAGCTTTCGGGAGCTACAGCTCACTTCATCAGATGCTGATTTACATCTGAGTCCAGGAAGAATCAGGCACTTCCATCAGTGAACTCTCCTCAGTGAGCACTTTGCATCGAGGGAGGTCTTTTCAAATTAACAGCCAATGACCTTCCTGTGCGGTTTCAGCTAGAACATCATGAAGTGAATAAGCCATTGTCTTTTGGCTTGCACGGTTGATCTTCTATCGGGTCAGCCAGAGTGAAATATCATCTTTTCTCCCCTGGGGATTCATATATACAGGACCAGAAAAGATTGAGCACAAATTATCTACCCTAGCTCTCCAGCCTCTTCATAATAACTACAGGTACAGACAAAGGTATCATGGCCAAATACATATAAAGCTTTTATTATTAGAGTAGAACATTAATGTTGGTAAAATGTACTTGTATTTTCTAATTCAAGAAATGAGTGAAAGTGTTTTCATGAAAGATATTATACAGGCATGTAACTTTGATTTTATTTTTTTTCTCTTTAGGGATTATGTATTTAAAGATTTATAGTTGTGAGAGTCTCTGTGATATATAGTCCTTTGTTTATAGTCCTGTGATCTCCTCCTTCTTCGGGTAACTTTAGTTAAATATAGAGATGAGTCTGATCTAAATTCCTGGGTCTCAACAATCTTGAACCGTCAGGAAATCATCTGACCCCATCTTTAATTATTTTGTCCTTAAAGGCAAAATCTACAAGTTCAGCAACTGACAAGGAAGGTGGTAGAAGGAAGATATAGGGATAGCAGGAAAATATTTGATATAGACTCTCAAGAAACCATGCTTGAGAAAACAGTTACATTAGTTTGCCTGTGAATCAAGACATTTCATCTGAAAGCTGTTGAAGGTTGTAAGCAAAGAAAGAAGGAAAACGACGACGTATGATCTTGCGAAGGGGGTACCACATAGGACTGTGTTGGGCTGCGTTTACTTCACATATTTATGCATAATCTGTAAAAGTGAGTAAATAACATAATAATGAAATATTAAATGGGGAAAGTGCTGTGAATATCATTAAGGAGAGTGAAATAATATAAATCACCCTAGAGAAGTAAGAAATATTGACAGGTAATAAAGTAAGAATCAAGCTGGACAAAGTGCAAGATATTACATTTGGGGGAAAATAATCTGAAACAATGGAATGTAATAGTTACTAAGGGCAGAATGCTCAAAAGGAGTCAAGCACCTAAGACCCTATTTTAGGTGCTTACACTTAGTTTTAGCTCCACTGTGATGTACAAAACCCCATGACAAATCCTGTAAGCACCTAAACTCACTCAGTGTCTAAGTTTTTGCAATAAAATTGCCCTAGGCGCCTGAATTTCTGTCTTTAGGCATGCACATGGACAAAATGGGGTAAAGGAAGGGTGGGTGTGGAATGTTGTCAAAAAGAAATCTATAGCCAATATTCTTGGAGAAAATGAACAATGTGACTGATCTGGCCAATTTGATTTCCGAAACACAGAGAAGTTTCAGTTAATCAGGACTTGTTAACCACACTATCCTACCTGATATCCATGCCTCCATGAAAGAGCAACATTGGGAAGCTAGTTATGATTTGCTATTGTTCTTGCACTGAATTTCATAAACCCACTGACAACTTTTCACCGTGATTATCCCATGATAAGACTACAGGCCCTGCATGTGGGGAGGCAGCAGCTCTTGCTAATGACCCAAAAGTCTGAAGCTTGATAAGTTTATGGGGGGGATGATATGACAGGACTGCCTACAATGGCAGGTGGCCCATCGGCAACTGCCAGTAGCAAAAATCCCCAATGTCCGGAGACAGGACACTAGATGGGGAGGGCTCTGCGTTACTACAGAGAATTTTTTCCCAGGTATCTGCCTGATGGGTCTTGCCCACATGCCCAAGGTCTAATCGCTCGCCATATTTGGGGTCAGGAAGGAATTTCCCCCAGGTCAGATTGGCAGAGACCCTGGGGGATTTTGCCTTCTTCTGCAGCATGGGTCACGGATCACCTGCAGGTTTAAACTAGTGTAAATGGTGAATTCTTGGTAATTTCAAGTCTTTAAATCATGATTTGAGGACTTCAGTAACTCGGCCGGAGGTTAGGGTTCTATTACAGGAGTGGATGGGTAAAGTTCTGTGGCCTGCAATGATGAAATTCTGCTGCTTTCTCTAGATCTCCCTTGACTTCATTCATCATTCCTTTGAGATATTTATATGCTTCTCCAAAATCGTCCTCTTATTACTAAAATGATTTGGCATTGTTATATACCACAGCTCTTAGATTCGAGAGCGATTAGGTACCTGTGGGAAACTAAGATAGTGATGTTGAAATAAGTACTACATTTTGGAAGGAAAACTCAAATGGGATATAACTGGCTAGGCAGTAGTACTGCAGAAAAGGATCTAGAAGTTACAGCAGATCACAAATTTAATATGAATCAACAGTGCCACACCACGGCAGAAAAGCAGATGTCATTCTGGGATGTATTAACAGGAGTGTCATATGTAAGGCATAGGAGGTAATTGTTTCACTATACTCTGCACTGGTGAGGTCTCAGGTGGAGTAATGTGTCTGGTTTGCAGCAACATACTATAAGAATGTTGTGGACAAATTGGAGAGCGTACAGAGGAGAGCAACAGAATTGTTTAAAGGTTTAGAAAACCTGACCTATGAAGAAAGGATTAAAAAAAATGGACGTGTTTAGTCTTGGGAAAAGAAGACAGAGGGGGGACCTGATAACAGTCTCCCAATACATTAAGAGCTGTTTAAAAGAAGATGGGATCAATTGTTTTCCCTGTCCACCAAAGGCAGGACAAAAGTAATGGGCTTAATCTGCAGCAAGGGATATTTAGGCTAGATATTAGAAAAAACTTTCTAACTACACCCCAGAATTATATTAGCCTTTTTTGCAACTGCATCATATTATTGACTCACACGCAGTTTGTGATCCACTATAACTCCTAGATCCTTTTCTGCCTAGCCAGTTATTCCACAGTTTGTATTTGTGCATTTGATCTAACTTTCCTAAGTGTAGAACTTTGCAACTGCTTTTATTACATTTCATCTTACTGATTTCAGACCAATTCTCAGATTTGTCTAGGTCATTTTTTAAGAGCAAGTTAGAGAAACCTTTGTCAGAGACGTTTTAGGTATACTTAAACCTGTCTCGGTATGAGGGGATGGACTAGATGATCTCATGTGGTCCCTTCTAGCCCGACAATTCTATGATTACATAACTAAAATGGCTGGAAGTAAAAAAAAAAATTCCATCATGAGAAAAGGTACATTGATAGGGACTGTGTAGTTGTCACAGGTGCAGAGGCAACTGCATGGATGCAAAGTGCTATATTTATGAGTAGTCAGTTCTTTCATCAAAGCCTGACACATTGGTACAAGGAGGAACATGGAAACCATGACACCTGTATCTTACACTGTGAGTTAGTGCACAAAAGTCAAGGTGGTAATCTACTGCATATTAACTCACCATGTAGACAAGACAACACTAAAAGGAGCTTGGCCAGAATAAGAAGCAGATGCTTAAAACTGCTAAACCACAAACCATTCAGGATTTTCACCAGCCAATCAGAGCTCTCACAGCATCCCAAGTGGCTGTCTTTCCACCGCCAATTCAATTGTACTTTATTGTGAAAGGGTAAGTAGTTCGAAAACAAATATATTTTCAAAAGCATTTTACTACCTGTGTCACTAACAGAGCAGGAAATGGTCAATTTTATGAATTTGTTTTATTTTTCATCAAGAAGTTCAAAAGAAAAACATGTTTCTAATTAATAATTTAAGTGAAATGAATTTTCTCATTTCAAAATGTCAATTTCAAATGATTTTTTTCTACATTGCTTCTGAGAGTTGAACTGGGAACTATCGGATAGGTACCCAGAGAGCACTTTGACTGGAATGGATTAATAACAGTGGTAGCATGGATGCAGGGCAAATTTGCAATGATTCTTCGTATTAATCACCATGGGAAGTGAGGTCACACTGAATCATGTGTGCTTAAACCAAGTCTATTCTACTTTTTAAATAACAAACCGTTCCATTCTCTGATGAACAAAAAAACACGTGTGTTTGGGAGATGAAGTGTGGGAGTACCTGAGCTGTTTTTCTCAGATATTGATGTTTGGTTGCAGACAGTTTCCTGTAAAGTCGAGTGACCAGGTTAGCAGCTTTGGTTACTCTGTGAAAGCTCTGCACCATGGAAACAACTATAAATTGCTGTGTTGAGGGCAGGAGTTGAGTGGGGCTGCTGTTTGTCTGAGAAGGCTCAGAATGTGAAGAAAGCAGACAATACTGTAGAAAGACTCTAAATATTATGGGACTGTACAGTGTTGTTGTAGCCATGTTGGTCCCAGGATGTTAGAGATTAGGTGTGTGGGGTAATATATTTTATTGAACCAACTTCTGTTGGTAAAAGAGCTGAAGAAGAGCTCTGTGTAAGTCAGAAGCTTGTCTCCTCCGAGCTACACCTCACCCACCTCATCTCTCTAATTGTGGGACTTTTTTTTTTTGCATTTGCCTCTTTATATTGTCTGTACACACTCTCTCTCTCTCACTCTCTCTCTCTCTCTCTCTCACACACACACACACACAGAGTAAACAATTAAATTTGCTAATATAAATTAATCTGGAAGTAAAACTGTAATGTTTAACTTCAACATTAACTCATATTTGTTCTCAAGTAAATAACGAGGAAGTAAAACATTACAGTTTTACTCCTTGTTGCTTACTTGTATTTAACTCTAAAAGTCCCCTTGTTCTGAGTGCTCTGGGGAGGGTGATTCTTATGAGTAATGTGAGTAAGCTACTTCCCACGTATAAAGTATAAGCCTTCAAAAGACATTCCTATTTCCTCTGTTGGCTGTTGCTGACCTAATAAAAGGACAGCCAGACAATCTCTCATATAACAATAAAGAGAAAGAGTACATAAGCTCAGATTGAAACAGAACCAGTAATTGCTCACTGTGAACTTTTTCCTTGTTTGGTATTTTTAAAAATCTATATGTTTTAAATGTAAATGAAGTTCCCACAAAATGTCCTGTCAGCTGCACCAGAATGCTGGAGAATCCAAGGAACTTGCTGCAGAATTTAATCTCTGCTAGTCAAGGAGTATATGGGTCCTTGTTAATACTTCTTAAACCTCTGTGAGAACTTTTGGGATGAAAGGAGCTAAATGTGATTTTATGAGAGCTGGTTAAATTTTTTTGTTTGTAACTTTTCCAATAAAAATTGACTTTAAAAAAGTAACATTTTGGGGAAAGGATTTTCTTTAAGAATCTATTTGTTCATTGAAGCAATAATTTTGAAATTTTAAGATATTCATATTTTCATATTCCCCTTTTGACCCTCCTCTTTTTTGATTTGCCACTGAATACAATATAGTGTATCATGTCTACATTTTCCCTTTTCTTCTGTTCCTTTTTCCTTTTACCACTCTAGCTTTTGAAAACTTCCTCAACTATGCAAAAGTTGCAGAGTGGCAAAAGGAAAAATTAAACACTATACTGCAGCTCTTCCAAATTTGCAGAAGTTTTTCAAAGTTACAACGGAACATAAGGAAAAAGGAAAATATGAAAAAAGTGAAGGAAAAGAACCCTGGACATCCTTCATTTCATTGCATTCTATGGCAAAAAGGAAAACCAGGATGGAAAGAAAATAAAAATTTTAAAATGCAATTTAAAAAAAAATTCTAAGATTTTGGGGGAAATATTTCATGGACAATTTTATAAAAGTGAAAAATTGATCAATTTCAAACCCTGCAAAATGGAAACAGTTTCATAATATTGGAAGTTTGCCACCAAACTGTTTTTCCATTTATTGACCAGCCCCAGATATTATTGTTATTATTATGTACTGTGCAGTAAGTTCTCAATACACACATGGTAATTTAACAGGATTTCACTAGGCCAACTGATTTCTTATAGAAGTTCTGAGTGGTTGCACTCAGTATAGCTGGCAGTAAATATATAGAGAGATACATTTTTTTTGTATCAGCCAGAGGGGATTGCAGTTGAACACTCTGAATCATCACTAAGATAAGTGGTGTAATAATGGCTGTGAGAAAATGAGGAAACATACTGAGCACTGTTGTGTCCATGAGGCTTTCATAGAATCATAGAATATCAGGGTTGGAAGGGAACTCAGGAGGTCATCTAGTCCAACCTCCTGCTCAAAGCAGGACCAATCCCCAATTTTTGCCCCAGATCCCAAATGGCCCCCTCAAGGATTGAACTCACAACCCTGGGTTTAGCAGGCCAATGCTGAAACCACTGAGCTATCCCTGCCCCCTCCTCAGTTATGTGTGTATTTCTGTAAACTTGAAAAAGAAACAAAATGTTGAAATCGTACTACAGACTGAAACTCTAAGGAAACTGGAGTCCATAACTATCCCTTTTCACACACAAAAGGCCACACAGTCTTCCATTACTGGAAGGGCTCTGTTGGTAGGCTTGGAAAGATTAGATTTTTATCGACGAATGTTGATAAATAGTGAAAAGAAGTACTTGTGGCACCTTAGAGACTAACCAATTTATTTGAGCATGAGCTTTCGTGAGCTACAGCTCACTTCATCAGCTCACGAAAGCTCATGCTCAAATAAATTGGTTAGTCTCTAAGGTGCCACAAGTACTCCTTTTCTTTTTGCGAATACAGACTAACACGGCTGTTCCTCTGAAACCGATAAATAGTGATTTCACCAGACACACACAAACTGAAAAGGAAATATTTCTCTCAATAATTATCAAAATTTACAGATTGTCAAAGTAAGACAAATGCTGCTTAAGAACATATTAGAGTTTGATTTAAGACTAACATTTTGACATATGATGTTGACAGTTTGTGTTTTAAGAGTTTTACATCTTTCATTATTTAAATCTCAACATCTACTGTCATTAAATAATTATTGTCTGACCCTCCATAACTTTCCACAACTGTAACAACTCAAATAGAGAAAAAATCTTTAAAAAATTGCTTAAAACTCATAATTTTGCACCACTGTGAATTTAAATTGCTGTAAATTCAGAAAGGTGTGATGATACTTACAATGAATGAGATTATATGAATGTGTAACTTTTTAATTCTTCTGTGGTACAGTTTAGTACAAGCAGCAAGAAAAAAGTATATTAAAGAAATTATTATTTTAGCCAACCCATGTGACTCACAGATCTCTCCTGTTCTAGTGTATTATGATTTGCCTTTAGAGATGGACCCAAACTGAAAAACTTGATCCAAAAGCCAATCAACTTTGCAGAAGTTCAGATCCATATCAGATTTTGCAGCTAGCCACCTCTCTACTCATTTCTTATCTTAGCCCCATAAATAGTCTAAATTTCCACTCTTATAACCCACTAGAAATGAGAAAGAAAGAGACGATCTACACGAATACAAAATTTCTCACTTCTCCTAAGCAGCAGTTGAATCAAAGACCTGAATATGCAGAAATCAAAGGTATTGTAAATGATCAAGCAGCTGATATTCTTCCTTTTGTTGTTCTGTCTTTAGTTAAACAACTTACTACTTCCTCTGCCCCTAGAGAGATTTTTAAGGATATTAAAATAAAAATGTTCCTCTATTATATCAATCAACACCATACTAGCAGGGAGATAAAAAGCAGCACATAGCACAGAAGCAGGGTGGTTTGCAGGTGAAGGGCTCTGACAGACCAGACAAATTTGTTGCAAGCACTCTCACTGGCTGCCAGAATTACTTAGCATCTAGTGAATGGAAATGTGTTATTTGGTTTTCAGATATGGTTGTGTGTTATCTGACTTCAGATACTCAGGACAGTGGCTCATTCTGCCCATATTTATGTTTCCTGTTTTCTTGATAGCTTCCCCTGCTCCGGCTCCTCCCTGGCAGATCATTGCGGTGATTCTGGGGATCTTCTGCCTGGTGTTGTTAGGAGTCTCAGTGGCCTTGGCTATCAAGTGTAAGTATTGTCAGGAAAGACACAGGGTCTCTGACCTGAGCCATTATAAGTATTTTATGATTCCTTTACAGATCATTCCTGTCTGGGATGCCCTGACCAGTGGGTACAATATAGAGACAGCTGTTACTACTTCTCCAAGGAAAAGAAAGATTGGAATTCTAGCTGGAATTTCTGCTCTGCCCAAGACTCAGGGCTCTTGGTAATCAGTGACAACAGGGAAAAGGTGAATGCCAGTAATGCAGCCAAATCTGTAGCAATTCAATTGGCAGATGTGATAGTCTGGAGCTCTGAGGAAGGGCTGGTTGAAAATTTATCATCAAAATGTTTTTGACAGAAAATGGGTGTTTTGACTAAATGGAAATTTTCATACCAAGAGTTTGTTTTCCTCACAAGTTTTAGATTTTGGAAAATTGAACACCCAAAACCGAAAATTTTGGGAGTTTGACAAAGTGTTTTGGTTTTCATCTGAAAATTTTCAGTTTCTGAAAATCTAAATATTTCTAGTTTCTGGGGGTTGGAGTTTTAGGTGTCTAGTCAGAATTTTCCATTTTGGTAGAAATTTTCCGCAGAAAACAATACCATCTTTGGACCAACTCTACCTGTGAGATTATGGGAGACTGACATTTGGTGCAGAGTCCCATAGATTATGGGAGAACAGGCATCAGAAATGGAGATCTGTAAAATTATGGGATGAATGACATCTGGTAAAGAATTGTTTAGCCCCTTTCATTTCTAGTTAACAGACACATAAAATAACATAAGTGAGTGCTGGGACATGCTCCTGCTCCTCCACATGCACCCTGAAGATGTGAGGTCTTTGCTCCCCTTCACCACCAGTTGGGATCACCACTAGTTCCCAAATTCTCAATTCTTGTGGGTCTTTCCCACAAGTACTATGACTCAAGGAAGTATTAAAGAGGCTAAAATTGCTTGGCTCACAGAGCAGGTCTTAGTCAGCGGGAATCACAGTGGTCTTTCTGAAAGGTTGGAATATTTTACTCCCTTACATTATGTTGCTGTTTTTTGCCCAGGGTGATTTTGTTCAGATCCTTTGTCCCTTCTGTCCTTCTTCCCTTGTAGAACCTGTTCCTGGGGATCCATGCAGAAGAACACTGGATTGGATTGACAAATTTCAATGGCTCTGGCTGGGCCTGGGAAGATGGCTCAACATTCAACGATATAAAGTTGGTTTGATTCAATTTTTAGTTTTGGGGTTTTCAGTTGTTTTCAAGTCCATAAGACAGATCCTGAGCCCCTTACTCAGTGTTTACTCAGGAAAAACTCCCTCTGAAGTCATTAACCAGAATATGGGTGGAGTAAAACATGAGCCTGTTTCTCTTTCGGCAAGGAATCTTTCACTATTCTTCGCACAACCCATCTGTGTTCCTTTTGTGTCTTTTGCAGGGTGACCTCTAACAGCCCCGTGCAGCACTGTGCTGTCCTATTGAAGGATGCCCTCCACGCCTCCAGCTGTGCAGTTCCTTTCCTATGCATCTGTGAGAAATCCCCCAAGTAATCTCCTGCTGCACTTTCCCATCAAATAGTCTTCACGCACACTCAGCCAATAGACCTGAATCATGAACCCATTAAAGATGCTCCTAGCTTTGTTCATGTGGGACAAGTTTGACAGTATTCCTAGGTGGTTAGCAGCATACACTGCCTTGTGGGAGACCAAGGTTTGATTCCTGCTGTAATGTAGGTATACAATTGTGTCTAAGCATCTAGTTAAAGCAGCATCAGCTGAAAAAGCTGAAGTTCTTGTTAATACACGTATTGTTGATTATCTTTGTATTTCTATTTTCAGCACAGTTGTACTGTGGCTCAGACTGCCAGAAATTAAACTGTGTTTAAAAAACTCAATAAAGGAAAATAATGGGACAATATTAAGTATTTCTCCTTTAAAGATGATATCTCACTGTTGTACTTGGAGTGAAGTAAGCAGTATGAGTAGGATTAAACTGGATTTTTTATTCATTCACAAAATGTTACAGTTACACTGTGTATCTTTTCCTCTTTCTTTAGCAGGATTGCTCGAGTATTCTCAAGTAATTATTACATTTACTCACTCCTACCCTACTCAATTAACCTTTAGATATAATACTTTCCCCAAATGGAGGGAAATACTCTGGCATGACTCATATTTCAAGGTAAACAGATTTAACATTTACTCCCTTTTCTTCTGCTTCCTTCAGCAATTATTAGCTATACTTGTGATTTTCCCCTCTGATTTTTTTTTAAAAAGAAGACTAAGAGGAGATGTGATAGAGATCTGTAAATCAAAGAATGGGACAGGGGAAGCCCTTCAGGAGCATCTATTAGCTTGTTCCTATGTCCCGGTCTATATTACGCGGTTAGGTCAAATTTAGCCGCGTTAGGTCGATTTTATAAGGAATGTGTCTACACAACCAACCCCCTTCTGCCAACCTAAAGGGCTCTTAAAATCAACTGCTGTACTCTTCCCCGACGAAGGGAGTAGCACTAAAATCGACCTTCCTGGGTTGAATTTGGGGTACTGTAGATGCAGTGCTGTGCAATTCGATGGCCTCCAGGAGCTATCCAGAGAGCTCCAATGTGACCACTCTGGACAGCACTTTCAACTCCAATGCACTAGCCAGGTACACAGGAAAAGCACTGGGAACTTTTGAATTTCATTTCCTCCTTGGTCAGCATGGCATGCTCAGCAGAACAGGTGACCATGCAGACCCAAAATCGCACACGAGCTCCAGCATGGAGCCAACGGGAGACCCTGGATCTGATTGCTGTATGGGGACAAGAATCTGTGCAGGCAGAACTCCGATCCAGCAGAAGAAATGTTAATATATATGCCAAAATTGCACAGGGCGTGGTGGAGAGAGGTTACACCAGGGACACACAGCAGTGCCACGTGAAAATTAAGGAGCTCAGGCAAGCCTACCAAAAGACAAAGGAGGCAAATGGTTACTCTGGGTCAGAACCCCAGACATGCCACTTCTAAGATCAGCTGTATGCCATTCTAGGGGGGGACCCTACCACTACCCCACCAGTGTCCGTGGAGACTGCAAGGGAGGAGTCTCATGCAACAGGGAGGAGGATTTTGTGGATGAGGAAGAGGAGGAGGAGAATGTGCAACAGGCAAGCGGTGAATCCGTTCTCCCCGGCAGCCAGGACCTTTTGATCACCCTGGAGCCAGTACCCTCCCAGGGCATATTGTTCCTGGACCCTGAAGGCAGAGAAGGCACCTCTGGCGAGTGCACATTTGTAACTACAGTACAGGGTTTAAAAGCAATTGTGTTTAATGTTTGATTTGCCCTAAACAATTGGGATGCATTCGCAGCCAGTACAGCTACTGGAAAAGTCTGTTAACGTGTCTGGGGATGGAGCGGGAATCCTCAGGGACATCTCCATGAAGCTCTCCTGGAGGTACTCTGAAAGCCTTTGCAGAAGGTTTCTGGGGAGGGCTGCCTTATTTCGTCCTCCACGGTAGGACACTTTACCATGCCAAGCCAGTAGCAAGTAGTCTGGAATCATTGCAGCGCAAAGCATGGCAGCGAATGGTCCTGGGTTTTGGTTGCATTCATGCAACATTCAGTCTTTATCTTTCTGTGTCAGCCTCAGGAGAGTGATATCATTCATGGTCACCTGGTTGAAATAGGGGAATTTTTGTAAGGGAACAGTAATCCCATTTGTTTGGTGATCCCCGGCACATTAGACCCCAGTCATGCTAGGCTGTTTGTGCTTGGCTAAAAGGGATCATCCTGGAGAATAGCCACGCGGTGGGGTGGGGGGAGGTGTGTGCTGCACATCCACCCCAAAACCGCAGCCCCTCCTTTTAAATGGCAAACCCAACCAGCATTGGTTGCTATGGGAAAGGAGGGCACTGCAGTTTGAAACCATTCCCACATGTTATGAACGCGGAAGAAGCCAATCCTGCATACCCTTTGGCTTACCATCGCTGCCTGGAAACCAAATTCTGTTGCCCAGCCGTGTGTGATATTTCACCATACCAGCAGGCGCTCAATATAAAAGGCAAAATGCGACCTTGCACCTAAAACACATGTGCTGTCTGCTGTGAATTGCTTGATTCACTGTGAAAGAGTCTCCCTTTTGTTCTCAGAAATGTATCTTCTTAAATTCTATTCTCCCTTTTTTTCCCCCCCTGCAGGTGCAAATGTTTCTATGCTCCCCCTATCAACTCCATCCCTGAGGTTATCGCAGAGCTCATGCAGTCCTCCTGCACTGATAGGGCACAGCTGAATGCATGGAGGCATTCGGTGGCAGAGGCCAGGAAAGCATACAGTGAGCATGATCAGAACACGCAGGAGGAGTTGCTGAAGCTAATGGGGGAGCAAATGGACATGATGAGGCATCTGGTGGAGCTGCAGGAAAGGCAACTAGAGTACAGACCCCCACTGCATCCATTGTGTAACCGCCTGTCCTCCTTGCCAAGTTCCATATCCTCCTCACCCAATGCCCAAGAACACGGTGAGTGGGAGGGGAGGAGGCTCTGGGCACCAGCCACTCAACTCCAGGGGATGGCCCAAGCAACAGAAGGCTGTCATTCAAACAGCTTTGATTTGTAGTGTGGCTACAATAAGCAATGTGGCCTTGTTCTTCCCTCCTCCCCCACCCCACCTGGGCTACGTTTTACTAGTCAGCATTGTCAAGGTTTTTTTATTAAATAAAGAATGAATGGATTCAGAACAATAGGGACTTTATTTCCTGTGCCAGCAGTGGTTGAAGGGGGTAGGGGAACTGGCTTACAGGGAAGTACATTCACCAAAGGGGGCAGCTTTGCATCAAGGACAAACACACACAACTGTCACACCATAGCCTGGTCAGTCATGAAACAGTTTTTCAAAGCCTCTCTGATGCACAGCACGCCTCAATGTGCTCTTCTAATTGCCATGGTGTCTGGCTATTTAAAATTGGCTGCCAGGTGATTTGCCTCAACCTCCTACCCTGCAATAAACATCTCCCTCTTACTCTCACAGATATTATGGAGCACACAGCAAGCAGCAATAGCAATGGGAATATAGCTTTCACTGAGGTCTAACCTGCTGAACAAACAGCGCCAGCACCCTTATAAACATCCAAAGGCACATTCTACCACCATTCTGCACTTGCTCAGCCTATAGTTGAACTGCTCCTTACTGCTGTCCAGGCTGCCTGTGTATGGCTTCATAAGCCATGGAAGCAAGGAGTAGGCTGGGTCCCCAAGGATAACTATTGGCATTTCAACATCCCCAGTAGTAATTTTCTGGTCTGGGAAGAAAGTCCCTTCTTGCTGCTTTTTGAACAGCCCGGAGTTCCGAAAGATGCGAGCATCATGCACGTTTCCCAACCATCCCACGTTGATGTTGGTGAAACAGCCCTTGTGATACACCAGTGCTTGCAACACCATTGAGAAGTACCCCTTGTGGTTTATGTACCATTTGGCAAGGTGGTCCGGTGCCAAGATAGGGATATGTGTTCCGTCTATTGCCCCACCACAGTTAGGGAACCCCATTGCAGCAAGCCATCCATTATGACCTGCACATTTCCAAAAGTCACTACCCTTGTTAGCAGAAGGTTATTGATTGCCCTGGCTACTTGGATCACAGCAGTCCCCACGGTAGATTTGCCCACTCCGAATTGATTTCCAACTGAGCAGTACCAGTCAGGCATTGCAAGCTTCCACAGAGCTATGCCACTTGCTTCTCAACTGTCAGGGAAGATCTCATCTTGGTATTCCTGCACTTCAGGGTGGGGGAAAGCAACTCACAAAGTTCAATGAAAGTGGCCTTACACATGCAAACGTTTTGCAGCCTCTGGGAATCATCCCATACCTGCAACATTAGGCAGTCCCACCAGTCTGTGCTTGTTTGCTGGGCCCAGAATCGGTGTTCCACTGTATCAACATGGCCCAATGCTGCCATGATATCCCAATTACCACATCCCATGCTTTCAGGAAGGTCTATGTCCGTGTCCTCCTCACAATCTTCCTCGTGCTGGAGGCTCCTAGCTAGGCTCGGCACATACTGCAGGATAATGCGCGAGGTGTTTACAATGCTCACAAAAGCAGTGTGCAGCTGAGTGGGCTCCATGCTTGCAGTGCTATGGTGTCTGTACAGATAACTCAGCAAAACGGTGCAAAATGATTGTTTGCCATTGCTTTCAAGGAGGGAGGGAGGGATGGGAGACTGATGACATGTGCCCAAAATCACCCGCGACAATGTTTTTGTCCCATCAGGCATTGGGAGCTCAACCCAGAATTCCAATGGGCAGCGGGGACTGTGGGATAGCTACCCACAGTGCAACACTCTGTGAG
This sequence comes from Caretta caretta, assembly GCF_965140235.1. Taxonomy (NCBI): domain Eukaryota; kingdom Metazoa; phylum Chordata; order Testudines; family Cheloniidae; genus Caretta; species Caretta caretta. The sequence continues at coordinate 216,121,321 of NC_134206.1, forward strand.
TTGATGCTAGCCACAGTATTGAGGACAAACCTAATGCGCTTAGTGGGGACACGCACGATCGACTGTATAAAATCACTTACTCAAGATCAACTTCTATAAAATTGATCTAATTTCATAGTGTATACATGCTCTATGATGTAAAAGAACCAGAGATTTCTCAATGAAATTAAAAATACTGTACATTGTAAATGGATAAAATGTACTATTTCATTAACAAAATGTAAAATTAATCTGTGGAACTCAATGTTTCAGAATATTCCTGAGTAACACATTGTGAAGCAATAACCCCACTAGCTCAGTAATATTAGAACAAGGATGAGACAATTGTGGACCTGTTTCTCTTCTCACACTGGTTTTACTCTGAGGTAATTACAATGAATTCAAAGGAGTTATTCCTGACTTAATAATTAAGTAAATCACCTGTAGCATAATAAGTAGTTATTCCCTACACAAGAATAAGGAGAGAATCAGGTGTAATGGTTTAGGAGTGTGGTGACCTAATATTAGGTGTAACTAATACACTCCCTTTTTACCTGAGCCTCAGCCTATCTCTCTGCTGAAGCATAGGCCAGAGCTCAGTCTTTTCAGGACTTAGAAAAAAAGGATTACACAGATTTAAACCACTGAGGGCTAGTCTACACTGGCAACAGGCTTGTGTAGTTGCAGTAGAGCGCTGGGAGAGAGCTCTCCCAGAACTCTAAAAAAACTACCTCCATGAGGGGTGTAGCTCCCAGCGCCGGGGCACTGTCTACATTGGCACTTTACAGCACTGAAACTTGCTGCGCTCGGGGAGGCGGTGTTTTTTCACGCCTCTGAGCGAGAAAGTTGCAACGCTGTAAAGTGCCGGTGTCGACGAGCCCTGAGACAGCGTGCCATAGAAGTTGTTAAGGATGAACAATTAATTTTGATACAAATATCTGCAACCGGCCTTTGGAATACTTGTGAAAATTTTGCCTTCGACAAAATTAGTAAGCAGTAACTCAGTTGGCGTTTTCCCACACAAACTTCCCCACTTTACTGCTGTCAAATGAATTATAGTGACAGCTGTACACCTGAGCTTGCACACACGCATACACTCTGATGACTTCTCAGTCTCTGCAGTATGCCATCAACAGTGCACGTGTCACCTGAACTCCACAGAACCAGATGACGATGGAAGCTCCACAGTGTTCCATTAAACTCCTCATGGCCAGCTCCACTTCTGGCATCAACAGCTGGCATCTGCTCAGCTTCCAGCAAGCTAGGGCAGCTGTAATCTGGATCCAAAGTGGCACAAGGCTCTGGGATGCAGCTTTCACAGCAGACATTTCTGAGTGCTGCATGGTTCATCTGCTGAGGCAACAGGTCAGTCTCTTGCTCCATTTTCCCCACTCTGCTCTTGGTGGATGTGTGGAACCTGGCGGACAGTCTGGCCTTAATGGAAACCCTCTGCACAACTCCAGAGGCAGTTATTAGCATACATAACCAGAGACTACTATCCCTCCCCACCACCTCCTCTAGATGCTTCTGGGGCTGGGCCCTTCTAACTAAGTGTCTTGTCCTGCTCTCTGCATATGTGTAGAGTAGAGATATGGAGAATTCAACAAAAATCTGTCTCCTCCCCACTGCTCTCTCCCTTCATTAGACTTAAAAAAAATTGCTGCAGTTTGAGCCTGTGGTTTACAGTGGCATTTACAGCATATGAACTGCATCTGCAGGGAAACCAGCTAGAGAAAAAGATACCAGGACTATAAGGTTCTCATTCTTCATTGCATTATTTTATTACCTGCTGGTGTGGTAGATTGCAAAGTCTGAGTAAAGAGGGCTGAAGATGCTGACAGGACTGGTATTGGTGCTACAGGTGATTTAATTGTTTTGCTGGGTTTCATTGTTTTTCTCCCCAGTCCTTGTTTTAAATGCTTCAGCACTGGGCCTTCAGATACTTCACTTGGGAGGACTACTTCCCCTCTAAGAGACCCTCCATGTCAGGTTTTTTTTCCTGATGTCTAGCCTGAAGTTTTTCTTTATTCATTTCATCCCATTATTCCTAATCATAATTCAGTGTCCCCACATAAATAATGATTTCCCCTCCTCAGGATTCGTAACTTTAAAGTCTTTGTAGACTCTTATCTTATCTCCACTTATTCATCACTTAGCCTATCTTGCTAATTTAGTAGACCTGGAACATTTTCCACAGGAAAATGTCTGTTTCTCAAAATCAAAACTTTCCCTGGACAACATATCAGTTTTGATGATATTTTGATTTGAAAAAAAAATGAAATTAAGCATTTCAAATGTTTGTTTCCAAGTGAATTTTCATTTAAAAATTCATTTTACTTTATATTATATTTTAAATTTTAAAAACTTGAAACTGGAAAAAAAGTTTCAGTTTTATCAAAATGTAACATTTCAAGCTACATAAAACATTTTTCTTCAAAAAAATTCATTTCATAGGAAATTTTGAAATTTCTTAGTTTTGTTCTTATCCAGAACAAAGATAAATTTCAAAACATCAGGATTTCCTGCAGAATGGAAATTCCAAATTTCAACCACCTCTGATATTTAGTTATTTTAATCTTTCCTCAGAATTCCATCCGTTTAGACCCCTAATCATTTTCATTGTTCTTCTCTGAACTCCCACTAGTTTGTCAATATCTTTCTAGTAATGAGGTGACCAGAACTCATTTCCCAATTCCAGGGGTAGCCAAATGAGGAATGGAAAAAATATAAGGAAAAAGTGCAGAGAGATCTTCAATTACTTACAGTCCAGGGACTATGGGTACATCTACACTGCAGTGGGGCAACGAGTCTGAGAGCATGGGTCAACTGACACAGACTCATGGGGCTCATACTGTGAAGCTAAAAAAGCCTCGCCAGGTTTCAGAGCTCAGGTTCCAGCCTGAATGGGAACATCCACACTGCTATTTTTAGACCCATGATCTAAATTCAATTGATCCAAACCTCAGAGACTGGCTGCTAAAAGGGTGTGTGTGTGTGTGTGTGTGTGCAGAGTAGACATATCCTATGAGTTGTAAAACCTGTGCTGTACAATAGATAGCAAAAGGTCTGTCCTGAATGGTAAAAATATAAGGTAATATGTGCCTGAGGCAAAGCCCATGGATAACAATGAGTGTTTTTCCATTGACTTCTATGGGCTTCAGATCAGGGTCTATGAACATTAAGTGTCACAGATTGTTTAGCCTCCTTCTCTGTGCTTCAGAGACATTGTTGCTTAATAAATTCTAACTAGTTGCAGCAAGACTTTGAAGTTAACATCGTAGCCCTAGGTCGTGTCATTTTGACTCTCATAGATGTAAGCCCCTTTGCTCTGAGCTATTTGGATTGGTGTAGAACATCTCACTTCAATTTGAAAACTTCCTGTGCGGTCTGAGATGAAAAATTGCAGAGCGAAAAAATCTTCCTTTCTTGGATCATGCTGTCCATCTTCTCACAGGACAGTTCGATGGTGATATTACAATTTCTCTGCTGGGACTAGACCAAATACAGCTCAGAAAGTACAATTCCAGCTCTCCAGCCTCTTCCTAAGGACCTATAGGTACAAACAAAGGTGTCATACCCAAATGCTTCCATGGCTTTTAATGTGACAGTATTAGATAAGTTTACATAAATAAAATATACCTAATTCAGAAAATGGTGGCTTTATTACACCAAAGGGATTTTATATATATGTGTGTAACTTTGATTTTATTTCATCTCTGTTAAAGTTCAGTACAAGCAGTAGGCATGATGTATTTAAGAATTCACTGTTAGGGGTTCATAGAATCAGGGTTGGAAGGGACCTCAGGAGGTCATCTCGTCCAACTCCCTGCTCAAAGCAGGACCAATCCACAACTAAATCATCCCAGCCAGGGTTTTGTCAAGCCTGACCTTAAAAAACTCAACAGAAGGAGATTCCACCACTTCCCTAGGTAACGCATTCCAGTGCTTCACTACCCTCCTAGTGAAAAAGTTTTTCCTAATATCCAACCTAAACCTCCCCCACTGAAACTTGAGACCATTACTCCTTGTTTTGTCATCTGCTACCACTGAGAAAAGTCTGGATCCATCCTTTTTGGAACCCCCTTTCAGGTAGTTGAAAGCAGCTATCAACCCCCCCTCCCCCGCCCCCCGCACATTCTTCTCTTCTGCAGACTAAATAATCCCAGTTCCCTCAGCCTCTCCTAATAAATCACGTGTTCAGTCCCCTAATAATTTTTGTTGCCCTCTGCTGGACGCTTTCCAATTTTTCCACATCCTTCTTGTAGTGTGGGGCCCAAAACTGGACACAGTACTCCAGATGAGGCCTCACCAATGTCGAATAGAGGGGAACGATCACGTCCCTCGATCTGCTGGCAATGTCCCTACTTATACAGCCCAAAATGCCATTAGCCTTCTTGGCCACAAAGGCACACTGTTGACTCATATCCAGCTTCTCGTCCACTGTAACCCCTAGGTCCTTTTCTGCAGAACTGCTGCCTAGCCATTCAGTCCCTAGTCTGTAGCAGTGCATGGGATTCTTCCATCCTAAGTGCAGGACTCTGCACTTGTCTTTGTTGAACCTCATCAGATTTCTTTTGGCCCAATCCTCTAATTTGTCTAGGTCCCTCTGTCTTTCTCAGGGCTTGTCTGTGTTCATGAGGAGGGAGCTCTGCTACGATGGAACAGATTGTTCCCCTGGTAGGCTGCCTTGCTCCATAAGCAAGTGGAAAGGGAGGGGGCATGACCCACTTTTCTGAGTTGTGCTCCCCGGGGGATGGAGAGATAAGAACCAAGCAGCTTTTCCACTCATTAGAGTGCAGGGACTGCTGTTGTGGGAGGCCCCTGTTCAGCTATTGAGTGGAGAAGGCAGGTTTATCATGCTCCCTGCTTGGCTGAGCAGAAGCCATCACCATCTGGCCAACAGAGAGGAGAATGAGCTCAGAAATGTCTGTGGCACTGTATGTGTCCGGTACACAGTAGAAGCCAAAATGGTTCATATGGTGCTAGTGACAGGAAATCACTAAAAGGCTTCATTAGGTACAGTTCTGTTGACATATCACTTGTTCTCTGTGGTCTGCCTGTATACACTTCACTTTCAGCAACATTAGATTCATTCACAAGTTGTTTTAGAAACTAAACCCACTCCTGTCCCCTTCTCCCCACCAACGCCACAATGAGTACCACTGTTGAGGATGGTTACTGTGTTAATGGCAAGGCAGGAACTTAGATTTCTCTCTCCATCTTAGGTTTACACTTACACAACTTTATACGCCAGGGGACTGTGTACTAATTGCCAGCAAAGCAGTCAAATCCTTTTTTTGTGAAGAACAACACCACCACTGCATTTGTGAGAAGAAGGCCGTTCACTCAGAACCTACTGCACTGGCAGCAAGAGGAATGTAGAAGTGATGCAAATTGTTTCCTGCCATAACCTGACTCCTGAACACAAAGACAAACTCTGGCATAATCCATGCCTCGAGAGGTAGTATGTTGCATTTATTATAATGTAGTTTACAGTCATTTTCAAATACTTCCTGCAATCACAGAAAATGCTGAGCAATTTGTAATCGAAGGAGACAGGCCTTAGCCATTCACAGTGAGTAGTACCACATTCATTTGATATTCAACTTTGGACAGGTAAAGAGCCAATCAGAACATTCTTATTAACCTGAATTATAGTGTATTTAACCACAAAGCTGCAAATACCTTTTTCACTACAGAGTTCTGATAGCACGGATTCGTCTCCCCATACAGCAATCAGATCCAGTACCTCCCGTTCAGTCAATGCTGGGGCTCTTTTGCGATTCTGGGACTCCATGGTCACCTCTGCTGATGAGATCTGCACTGTCACCTGTGCTGATCAGCTTGCCACGCTGGCCAAACAGGAAATGAAATTCAAAAGTTTGCAGGGCTTTTCCGGTTTACCTGGACAGTGCATCCGAGTTGAGAGTGCTGTCCAGAGCAGTCCCAATGGAGCACTGTGGGATAGCTCCCGGAGGCCAATACCATCGAATTGAGTCCACACTAACCCAAATTCGACCCGGTGATGTAGATTTCAGCGCTAATCCCCTCGTCCGGGAGGAGTACAGAAATCGATTTTAAAAGCCCATTAAGTCAACAAAAATGGCTTCGTTGTATGGACGGGTGCAGGGTTAAATCAATCTAATGTTGCTAAATTCGACCTAAACTCGTAGTGTAGACCAGGGCTGAGAGTCCTCAGAACCTTGTTAGGGGGCTTATTCCTTCACCCACTTACTTCCCTGGTCCTTCTCACATGAACAGAGAGCAACAATACCCGAAGTCCAAAAGTGCAAACAATTTGATGTTTATTGGGGTGAACTTCCAGCAAGCATGATTCCAGTTTCCTTCCTCAGTGTCCCTCTTCCCAGCTCTGGCACCACAGAGCCTTACACCTGTGTCCCTGTTCCCATTCCTGCCCTTAGCCAAACGTGATTCCAATTTCCCCGCCCCCATTCCCTGTTCCCATTCCCCACACACACACACACCCCCACTCTCACCCAATCACTTCCTGATTGACTGCAGACTATATAGTAAAACTTGAGTTCAGCTTAGCTATACCTTAACCAATCATTTTCCTGAAATTTAACTAACCAATCCTAACATATGGTAACGTGATTATGTAACCAGTTGTATCCCACCACCTTAATTAGTTTACACCCAGCAAAAGTAATTATACAGCAGACAGGAACAATCACAGAACCAGACAGAGATTATATAGACAAACAATAGCAAAGTGGGAACTATAATGACAAAACAATACAGAAGTGAGGATTTCACATCCCAGCTATTGATAAGTTAGTTCTTGCCAGACAGGATGCTATCAAACTAAATTTCCTTTTACATCTTCTAGGCACTTCCCTTTCTCTGGAGGTGATAGGAACTATCAGGACAGGATTGTATTCCTAACAGCCCGATAGCACCTTCTTTCAATGTGACTAGTTTGGAATGTGGGGAGGTGACCGGTCACTTCCCAGCTTATGGCTGCCTCTGTTGCTTAGTCAAAGGCCTTAGCCTAAGAACAGGGCCTCAGACTGTCACAGTAAGAGAAGGCTCTTACACCGGCAGACAGTGATTTTGATTCTTTCTTTTATATCTCTAGAACTAGCCAAGTGATAAGAATACACCTAAATTCTTAGAGTACAAGCCTTTACAGACAGGCCTGAATATCTATATCCTAACAAACCTGGTAACTTGACACCTCATGTGCTTGGAGTGTGAGAGGAAGCTTTTCTTCCTGCAAGATGTTATGGAAAGCTGCACAGGAACTGAGCGATGTAATTGTATCCCTGTGGACCAATGGGGCAGAGGAGAAGATTGGGAGTTGCCGAGCTAAATGGGCAGTGATTTCTGCCTTCCCTCTCACCTTCTACTTCCTCCCTCTCACCTTTCCCCTGCTAGACCCTTTCCCCATTTCCCTTACCTTCGTCTCCCCTCAGGATCTCCCTCCACACCCCCTACCTCTCCAATCTCTTTCCTCTTGTTGCACCATCCTCCCTCACCCTGACTCCCCAGGCAACGTCTTCAGCTCCTTCCCAGGGCCGTCCTTAGGCATATGCAACATATGCAGCTGCGTAGGGCACCTGAAAATTTGGGGCACCACTGAGTTTTAGTGTCCACCCTCCTTGCTTTGCTATCCCTGTTCTGATCCTTCGGGCAGGCTCCCACAGCTGGCTGCTGCAGCCTGGTGAGTCTTCCTCGGGAGGGGATCTAGTAGTTAAAAGTGAAAAAACCTCCAGCCTGCCAAACCTATTAGCACAACATTGAAACTGTTAAAGAGCCATTCAAGGGGTAATCGCAGAAAGAAAAGGAGTACTTGTGGCACCTTAGAGACTAACCAATTTATTTGAGCATGAGCTTTCGTGAGCTACAGCTCACTTCATCGGATGCATACCGTGGAAACTGCAGCAGACTTTATATACACACAGAGAATATGAAACAATACCTCCTCCCACCCCACTGTCCTGCTGGTAATAGCTTATCTAAAGTGATCATCCTTTTAACAGGCACTTGCCAAACCTCAGGTATATACTGTCAGTTTCTGAATTTACTGACAAAAAACAGTTGTGCATTACTGTAATATTTACTCAGAACATGTTAGTCTACAGGACCTTAGTTTAAAATGTGCTTTAAAAATATTTCATTAGTGAGTTGGTGAAGATTATAAAATCACATCTCTAAAAAATCCTTGCTTAGATTTTTAGACACACAATAATCTTTAGCCTTAAATGCTTGGATCTTCAGACATATAGTTTTTTAAATAAATTCTTCAAAAGACCACCCTTATCTAAAATACACATTTTAACTACTATAGTAAAAAAAACTTGCTTCCAATGTCTTCCTGTCCTTTCTGTCCATCCCTTTCTCCCTTCATCCCCTCTTTCCCCACCCACCCCATTGAAGAAAGCCTTTAAAGGGACAACACCCCTTTCCTTCCAGATAGTTGGACAAAGAGTTTCCCTTTCTTTACTTCGGACTATCTGACAAACTAGTTTTAAGAAAACCCTCCAGAAAATCAGTACCTTAGGAAGATATAAAATCATTTGTTATCCCTAAAATCTTTGGAAACAAATTTTTTAAAGTTGGTGAAATTTCATAAACATGTCTATTGTTATGGAGATCACACAAAGTAAATTAGTGTTCCCTTTTTCTAAAAGCAATGAACATTGTTATGAACACACTAAACTTCTGTGACTGATTAATTTAAAATAATGTCTTTGTTTCAGTGAGTTAAATATGTAGCTATCTGGAATGATTACTTTATGAAGGCTTAGGGGTACATTTAAATGATAAAATCAGCTTAGAAATACTGATTAAGAAAATGTAAAACAGAGAAGAGCTGCATCATGTATTCCATAATATTTAATGTTGTATTCAGCAGGACACCTGACTTGCCCTTACTATAGAGTTCTTGCAAATAAATCTCTGACAAACTTCAGGGTATATCAAAAAACCTGTGACTGACACTTTTTATTCCCAAGTTTAGTGCTTTTAATTATGTACCTTCTGCATGTCCATTCTGTGTGGGGGAGAGGGTACGGGGGTCTCTGCAGGGAACTGTGACTCTCCGCCACCATGAGGCAGGCCAGGCGTCTCGTTATCCTTTGCTGCCTCGTCCTACCCCCTCCGAGCTGCGAGCTCGGGCTGCCATTGGGCATAGGGGCACCAGTTTAATAATACTGTGTAGGGCCCCATAAATCCTAAAGACGGCCCTGCTCCTTCCCCTACACTAATACCTTCTATAGAATGAAGTTAATACAGAACAAGAGTCACCTGCTCAATTGCATTGTTTGTTGAGTTCTTTGGTGTGGTAATTTACTATTTGTGGGAGCAGTTAGTTTTCTTTCCTGGTAGCTATATGTTTGTTTAATATGAGGAAGGGAAACTGAATATTTGCTTGTAAACTAAAATGGGGAGGAGGGCATGTGGCCCTCCGAAAGTAATACCCACAACATACAGTGCACCAACCTGTATTACCAATAACTTGGAGTTTGGCTTGGCAAACTGAAAAGATTACAGATTAGGGGATAATACACTTAACAGGCTAAGAAATACTATGTTTGTGGACTATGTGCTCCTTTCCAATCTCCCTACAATGTAGTTACTACTTTATGGTATGGTAAAATAGAGTGCCTGTTTAAAAATAAAATAATAATAATAATAATAATAATAATAATAATAATAATGGGTATTGATGGACCTCCCGGCGCACCCCCCTTTTGGAATTTATAATTGGCTAAGTTTTATTTGTTGTGTGATGTGTATAATTATTGCCTTTTTTCACTGTGACCTACTATGCTTGGTAATAAGTTAATTTGTTATACACATGTAACCCCCAAGGAGATTACATAGATTCCTGGGACCCTGTCTGCCAGCAGCTCCGGGAGAGGCACGCTGTCCCTGGTAGGGAGGGGGAGCCAAGGCAGACTCAGAGTCTGCCCAGCAACCAATAGTGAGTGAGAGGCCCTCCCAGGGAGTTGAGGAAAGGGGAGAAGGCATTTTGGAGTCAGTCTGGAGCCAGCCAGGAAAAGGGCAGGACTGGCGGCGTGGGAAGCTGGTGAGTCCCAGGCCTGCATGCAGGGTTCCCCCTGAGAACAGGCCTCTAGGGACCTGACAGCAGATCCCTCAGCTGGGTTTTTCCTTTCCTACTGATGATTCCCAATTTGTAGAGTTTGCTGGGAAACTTCCCAGCCAGGCTGAGTTCACCCTCCAGCTCTCTAGGGGAGACCAGTCACCACAGGGTCAGCTTTGCCCTGCCTGCTAGTCCAGGAAAGCTGCCTGCGGAGTATGTGACTGGAGGCTTGTCTAGGAGGCTACAGTTTGGATGTTAGTGTAGTTGTATAATTTACACCGTGAGCAATGCACCCCTCTCTGGTGAGGGGAAATCCAGCCTGATTCCTGCCTGAGGAGGATCCCTGCCAGCAGAGATCAGCCCCTCTGCAGTGACTGAGGAGTCCAGAGTCATCTTTGAACCTGGAGATCATTCATGGAGTTTGTGAGTGCACCATCTTTTAGTTAGTTAGGGAATTTGTTTTGGGGATCCCCTACTCCCTGAACTGTGTCCTCAAGCCAGGGAGTAAGGGTTTGAGGATTTTATAACCTGCTGCATATTACACCTGTGGAGGGATTTACCACCTTCTCCCACTTGTGAGTCCTTTGGGCTGTACTGAACCCAGTCAGCCACGCTGCTAAACCACCGCAAAGAAGAATTTTGTGGTTATAGGTCATCAAGGGCCCCAGCAAAGTACGCGTACCAACAGGACACTAATCTTACATTTGCTACATCAAGTCACGGGTATTTTCAGTGTGGGCACCGGTGACCCTAAAAATAGTGTTTTACCCTGTTATGTTGTATTTGTCTCCTGTTTAATATAATTATTGTGTTGAATATGTTGTATGCGTTTGTGTTATTTATTGGAAGTCTCCAACTATCTGGCAAGTAAGTGGGGATTACCCTGTAGTTAGAATTTTCCACCCTACCTGCCCTGGTGACCCTGCCAGGAAGGAGCAAGGGGGGTGGAGGCACCGCCAAATAATTTCATAGGAAAAAAGAAAGAAGATACACCCTGCTGAGGGGTGGCGGGATCCAAAAGAACCAGACCTGTAAGCAGATTGGCATTAAAGGAGGTAACCAGCTGGAGAGGGGACGCTACACATATGTTTTGTGTTTTTATGTTTTTGCCTTAACTTGTCATTTTGTGCTTTTCTCTCCTTCTCTCCGGACCCCTCTCATCCCTATTCCCTGGCAAGCATCTGGCAAAGCAATCCAAAATCTGTGGAATAAGTATCTGAGACATTTTATCCATAGACTACCACCCTCATGAGTTTCTGTGTGGGGAGAAAAATGGGAAGTAATACAGCAAATGACACAAACATTTCATCACCTTCATCTGTAAGACTACACATCCAAAAATCATTGTTAACACAGCTGGGCCTTAAAAACCTCTAAGGATGGAGATTTCACCACCTCCCTAGGTAACGCATTCCAGTGCTTCACCACCCTCCTAGTGAAATAGTGTTTCCTTATATCCAGCCTAGACCTCCCCCACTGCAACTTGAGACCATTGCTCCTTGTTCTGTCATCTGCCACCACTGAGAACAGCCTAGCTCCATCCTCTTTTGAACCCCGCTTCAGGTAGTTGAAGGCTGCGATCAAATTCCCCCTCACTCTTCTCTTCTGCGGACTAAACAAGCCCAGTTCCCTCAGCCTCTCCTCGTAAGTCATGTGCCCCAGACCCCTGATCATTTTTGTTGCCCTTTATTGGACTCTCTCCAATTTGTCCATGTCCTTTCTGTAGTGGGGGGACCAAACCTGGATGCAGTACTCCAGATGTGGCCTAACCAGTGCTGAATAGAGGAGAATAATCACTTCCCTCGATCTGCTGGCAATTCTCCTACTAATGCAGCCCAATATGCTGTTAGCCGTCTTGGCAAAAAGAGCACACTGTTGAATCATATCCAGCTTCTCATCCACTGTAATCCCCGGGTCCTTTTCTACAGAACTGCTGCTTAGCCAGTCAGTCCCCAGGCTGTAGCAGTGCATGGGATTCTTCCGTCCTAAGTGCAGGACTCTGCACTTGTCCTTTTTGAATCTCATCAGATTTCTTTTGGCCCAATCCTCCAATTTGTCAAGGTCACTCTGGACCCTATCCCTACCCTCCAGCTTATCTACCTCTCCCCCCAGCGTAGTGTCATCCGCAAATTTGCGGAGGGTGCAATCCATCCCATCATCCAGATCATTAATAAAGATGTTAATCAAAACCAGCCCCAGGACCGACCCCTGGGGCACTCCACTTGATACCAGCTGCCAGCTAGACATGGAACCATTGATCACTACCTGTTGAGCCCGACAATCTAGCCAGCTTTCTATCCACCTTATAGTCCATTCATCCAATCCATACATTTTTAACTTGCTGGCAAGAATACTGTGGGAGACCATATCAAAAGTTTTGCAGTAAATGATGCAGTAAGGGATGCTGGAAGCTCTGAGACAGCTCAGGTTTTGTGGATGCTTCTTACTGTCAAGGAAGAGTCACTGTTGGATGATCTTGCTGTGCTGGTGAAGATAACCATACAGAAACAAGGAAAGTTGCCAGTAACTTGGTTGCCCAGCTGCTTCTGTTGCAACTGCAGTGACTAATCAGAGGACACAGATCAAATATCTGAGTAATTTTCCAAGACATAGAGGCCTAATTAGGGACTGGAAGCCCAGAGAACCAGACTAATACAGAAAGATTGGGGAGACTGGTCTTGTTTCCTTTCAAATGCCTTGATGCAGTAGGCTCTGGGTTTCAAGGGTGGCCTTCTTTGGGAGACTGTAGGCTCAATCTAAGAACACCAGAGCCCTAGTCCTAGTATAATTATATATTGCCTGCTTAACTGGTTAATTTATATTGCTCTAATTCATTTTTATTGAGTCATATTTTATATTTGAATACTGTCAATATATTTATTTGGGATTTTTACATTGTAAATATGATTCAATTAGATTTGTTTAATCCTGTTCAATCATGCAGTAATAAAAACAATTTGGTTTTATAGTAACTTCCCCTATGGGTACTAGTTCCAGAATGGTATTTAATTTCATTGAAATCTGTATCCATCTTGCATTGCCTCGGTTTCAGAATGACTCACACAATGAGCTTCAACAACTTCAGATGCACTAACAGATCACATGATTAGGAATCAGTTTGCTAATATTAAGCCAGATTTCTACTTTTGCTCTAGTTCATCCCATTACAACTAATAATACCGTTGTGTTGATAAGGCGGGGTCTAAGGCCCAACAAGAGAAGATGTCAATAAAATCTTTGTTCACTGTTACCACATTAAATGGTTAAGTGTGGTCCATGTCAAGCTATCATTGATGTCTCCCATTGTAACAATCATCATTAAAAGTCTTTTTCACTTTCTATTAAGGACACAGAAAAAAGAAGGAAAAAACAGTCAAAGCATTTGAAATGTAAAATGTTAAATAAGTCTTTCATTTTAACAATATCAGGTTTTTTCCATTTAGCTGTACAGTGTATTTTTATAGGGAAAACCTGTTTGACAAGGTTTTTTGGTTTTGGGGGGTATTTTTTTTAGATTGTGTTGAAAGATTGTATTAGCTGTTCTTTTGAGGGAAAAGAGAAAAGGTTAATTTAGGTAGCCTGGAGCTGTTGCTTGTTAAAGTCTAATCCTGTTTTCTTTAAGACAATACAAGACATACATACATGAAGGGGAGAATAAAGAACAGCAAAGAGAGAAAATGCAGTTTCTATCTCTAGTGCTGACTTTTACTTGCAGCCTTGCTGCTGAAGTTACACAGGCCCAGCACATGGTCTGGTTGGCCACTGTAAGAGCTGGCAAGATTTTACTAGTGTTTTAAGATGTTGCTTTTAGTTGCCTCTCAGGTGAGGCTTACAGCAGTGTTGCACAAGGTGGAGCTATCTGTGCAGGTTAAGCCAGACTTCTATGAGACAGAAGCAAAAAGAAGGATCTAGGAAAGAAGAGAAATAAAGTGGGAAAGGAAAATGACATGTGAGGGAACAGAAGACAGCAGAAACCCATGTCTTATATCCCAAATGTCGTTTGGGCTTTAGCTGGAGCTGGTGGAGGTGGAGATGTCTGGCTCTCTGTCTCTGGCCCAGTCTGGTAAGGACCTTTCTCAGGAGAGTGACAATAAAGGCCTAACTGTGTCATGATGGATCCTGGGATTCAGGAGATGGTGAGGCTGAAAGCCATCCTAGGAAAGCTCACTACTTCCAATCTATGTGTCCTGTTGCTCCTGTTTAGTGATGCCCAGATAAACAGTGTCCAAAAAGGGGTGACAACCTCATCTCATTAACATTAACCAGCCAAATACATTTTGTGATTTGAATGATAAACATTTCCTCCCATTGCAGGAATCTTTTAGCTTGTTCTCTTGCCAAGCTATGACTTTACCAAGAACCTTGAACATAGCTCTTATATTGTAGTCAATCCAATTTGTGCCGGTCATTCTGCCTACAACTTTGATTGACTATTATGAACAATTTTATGTTACAAACTGAGTTAGACTTTTGTTTCCTTAGGCAACTTGGAATACAGGACTTGGCACAACAGTGCCTCAGGTTCATCTACACTAAAAACTTATACTGGCATAGCTACAACTCTCAGGGGTGTGAAAAATCCACATCCCTGAGATGTGTAGCTATGTTGATCTAACCCCCAGTATACACAGCACTGGGTCCATGGGAGAATTCTTCTGTCAACCTAGCTACCATCTCTTGAAGAGGTGGATAAATTACAGTGATGGGAGAGCCCCTCCTGTAACTGCAGTGTCTACGATGAAGCACTACAGTGGTGCAGCTGTAGCATTTTCAGTGTAGACATACCTCCCCTAAAACCACCCTAAATATATTGCTTGGCATTTGCACCCTTTTCACACATTTTCTCATCATAAGTCAATCCCTCTTGCTCCTTAGTCATTTGTATTGTTCTCTGAACTCCATCCAGTTTGTCAACATTTTGCTGAAGCCAGCATGTCCTGAGACCTACACACCAGACTGTTCTAGGATTATGTCATGACTCCATGTAAACTGATAGAGCGAATCCATTGTTTTATCAGCAAATGAAACAAAATCTCAGTCATCAAGTTCCTCTCCTCATTGTGACTTAAGTTTTAAAAATAAACCTGATCCATTAATATATTTGTGAGTAGATGTTGAGTGCAGTTTGCTTTGATTTGTAGCATAATATCATTCATGAGTATTTGGATGACATCCAAGTATTCATGAAAATGTTAATTAATCCCAAAAATCGTACAGATTTTATCATGAATAATTATTTGAAAAATCTTACTAAAAATGCGTTGCTTTTTATTCCCCATACATTAGTTATTCTCTTGTTTAAAATGTTGTAGTCATCCAATTTGAGATCAGAAACAATACCATGCAATTTAAGGGACCAACCACACAATATGAAAAATAAATAGCAAATAGTTGAGTCAAAGAGTTCATGAATGACTCATAGGCTGACACTGATTCTTTCGGGCTATTTGGCAAATGCTTAATGAATAAGAAATACACTTGAAGAAAGCAAGGATCCGTTTTCAAGCAATTCATTAGCTTAAACAAGGGGCTAAGGTCTTAATGAATAGTTTTCATCACTAACAGTATTACCAGTTCTATGCAGCATTATATTTTTGAGGGTGGGCAGTATGTACAACAAGAAAAACAAAACAAAACATCATCATAAAATTTCCCAGTTTAGAGTATTTTAGAGTATTACCAATTTCCTGTGACTACCAGCTGTGAAGCTCAATCTTCTCAAAGGCAGTACCTACTTTTGAATAACAGGAAGTGTTCTTACAGAGTTTATTGAAACCCCAGCCCTGCAATTCATTATTCCTCCATGCAAATGAGGGGGAGATTTATGCAAAATTAACTTATACTTGCTGAAAAACAAGCATTGCCTCTGGACCCATCACAGTCTGATCTGATCTCCCTGTTGTTATCTTCTCAGTTACAACTGTCAGCTTCATATCAAATCCCATCACTTACTTTAATCCACTAAAACCAAGTCTAAAATGTCTATCCTATAACCCACCAGAAATGAGCGAGCAGACAGTGACTTTTGTAGACCTGCAATGTCTACAACAGAAAAAAAAATGTAATAAAGCCAGCTGCAAAGATCCTTATTCCATTTCATTATTATTTTGTTCTCCATAGATGAACATCTTCGCTGAACTGTATCACACAGTCTTTGACATTAGTAATCTGGAATCTCACACTTAAATATTGTGATACTGAGCCAGTGAGGGTTAAACCACCAGCAGGCTGGTTGAACTAAAAGCAACCTTTAAGGACGTATTAGAAGAGCATTGAAATCGTAAACATGGCCATTCCTTGTAGACAGTTGGCAAACCATGTTAAATAGACTAGAGTTCTTGAAATGTAGGCCTGTATTGTTAAAGAATCAGAAGTAGATACTAATTTTCTGTGTACCTATGTCTTGTTAGAAGTTCCACGCAATCTAATTAGCTTGTAGATGCTAAACTTCTGTTCTGGTATATAATATTTCATTACTATATTCTACTGAATAAGAGATCAAAAGGGGCTATTAACATTTAGAATGAACTTGTGATGTGACGATATCATAATCTAAATTGCAAGACTGAGGTCTCCAGGTCTACTCTGACTATTCCTGCAAATTCTCATGGAAGAATTTGAACAAACTCTGCACACAAACTGAGTATTGGACTATAACCTATTGAACTGATTCTAGAACAGTGGTGGGCAACCTGTGGACCATCAGGGTAATCCGCTGGTGGGCCACCAGACAGTTTGTTTACATTTTCACGGCTGCCCGCAGCTCCCAGTGGCCACAGTTCGCCGTTCCCAGCCAATGGGAGCTTTGGGAAGCGGCAGCCAGCACATCCCTGCGGCCCGCACTGCTTCCCGCAGCTCCCATTAGCCGGGAATGGTGAACCACGGCCATTGGGAGCTGCAGGCAGCTGTGTAAATGTAAACAAACTGTCTGGCGGCCCACCAGCAGATTACCCTGACAGGCTGCCTGCAGCCCATGGGCCATAGGTTGCCCACCGCTGTTCGAGAAATACTTTTGCAAATCAGCAGCCTCACCATCTTTGCTATGGCACAAACCCATTCATATCCGTATGTATAATGATCTTTTAACCACAGTGACTCTTTTCTTTTTAAATAAATCTTAGATTTAGTTAATAAGAATTGGCTGTAAACCTGTATTTGGGTAAGATCTGCAATATGCATTAACCTGGTGGGTAATGTGTCTGATCTCTTGGGACTGGTAGAACTTATATATGGTGAATAAGGTTTTAAGTAATCCTGACTATATAGACTTGGCTGTCTGGGTGAGAGCCAAAGGCTGAATTGCTTAAACTGTATTTTGGCTAATATAATCTAATTATAGAATAAACTACCAGTTTGGGGGATAGTTTATCCTATTCTTTGCAGTTTGCTTTGATTGATTATTCTCAGTATAGCCCCTCAAGTGACCACAGTCACAAATATATTAATGTCAGTCTATGGCATTTTAAAAACTTGTCATCTTTCTGACATCTGACCCCATCAGTATGCAGTCTAAAATTTTTAGTCCACAATATATCAGAAATGAGTGAGCAGGAAGTTACCTATATGGACCTGAAATTTCACACTCCTTCTGAGAAGCAGAGGAAATAAAGATGCAGAAACACTAGGAACAAAAGTACCATACTTATAAGCTCCTTGCTTTGTACATACTATTATTATATTTTTCATTGTCCCATAGGCATAGTCTGTGGGTGCTCTGGGGCTGCAGCACCCATAGAAAAAAAATTGTGGGTGTTCAGCACCCACCAGCCACCTGCCAATCAGCTGTTTGGTGGGCCCTGCCGAGCTGGGGTGTGAAGAGGCAGAATGAGTTTGGGGCATGCTCGGGGAAAGGGGCAGAGCAGGAAGGAGGGCAGAGGCAGGTCCTCAAGGGAGGGGGCAGAGCAGGGGGAAAGGTGTGGGGAAAGGTGGGGCAAGCGTGGGGCCTTGGGGGGAAGGGATGGATCACCCCCGGGGAAAGCTGAAAGTCAGTGCCTGTGTACAGTCTGACATCTCCTCTGAACTGTATCACATAATTCTTGAGATTATAGATCTTAAGTGTAGAATTTGTGTGAAATTTTAAAAGTCAGTGGAATATGGGCTCTTAAGCCACTTAGGGTACGTCTACGCAGCCCACAACAGCAACCTTCAGAGTTCAACAGACTTGGGCTCACAGGCTCATGCTAGGGTGCTAAAAATAGCTGCATAGACACTGTGGCCAAGCTGGAGCTCAGACTCTGAAGCCTAGGGATTGGGGTGAACTTCAGAGCCCAACCTCCAGCCCAGGCTGCAACATAAAAGCACTGTCTACTCAGCTATTTCTGGTGTGGTAGTGGAAGCCCTCGAGCCCAAATCTATCAAGCCCTGCTCAAAGGCTTGCTGCCATGGGCTGCTGCTGGCTGTGGTGCCATACCAGTACGTTTATTTCCTATCGGTTACAAGAACATTACTAATTTGTTGACCTCATTCTCAGAGTGAGGTGTCTCCAGTTCGGTGTAATGTTCTGGAAGCTTTGCAATGAAGCCATGGAATCCCAAACTCTGGAGTGCTGGCCTCATAAATATAAAGGGAAGGGTAACCACCTTTCTGCATACAGTGCTATAAAATCCCTCCTGGACAGAGGCAAAATCTTTTCACCTATGAAGGGTTAAGAAGCTAAGGTAACCCCGCTGGCACCTGACCCAAAATGGCCAATGAGGGGACAAGATTCTTTCAAATCTGGAGGGGGGGGAACAAAGGGTTTGGGCTGTGTGATGCTTTTGCCAGGAACAGATCAGGAATGCAAGCTTTACAACTCTTGTAAAGTTAGTAAGGAATCTAGCTAGAAAATGCGTTAGATTTTCTTTCGTTTAATGGCTTGTAAAGTAAGCTGTGCTGGAGGGAATGTATATTCCTGTTTTTGTGTCTTTTTGTAATTTAAGGTTTTGCCTAGAGGGATTCTCTATGTTTTGAATCTGATTACCCTGTAAAGTATTTACCATCCTGATTTTACAGGGGCGATAATCTTTTACCTTTTCTTTAAATAAAATTCTTCTTTTAAGAACCAGATTGATTTTTCATTGTTCTTAAGATCCAAGGGTTTGGGTCTGTGTTCACCTGTACCAATTGGTGAGGATATTATTATCAAGCTTTCTCCAGGAAAAGGGGTGTAAGGGCTTGAGGGAATATTTTGGGGGGATAGGACTCCAAGTGGTCCTTTCCCTGTTCTTTGTCTAAAACACTTGGTGGTGGCAGCCATCTACCTAATCGAAGGGAAAGACTTTGTGCCTTGGGGAAGTTTTAACCTAAGCTGGTAGAAATAAGCTTAGGGGGTCTTTCATGCAGGTCCCCACATCTGTACCCTGGAGTTCAGAGTGGGGAAGGAAACTTGACAGCTGGTCTGTTACTATTTAGTAAATAAACTCAGAATTTTGACATACAGTGAAACCAGTTTTTAGCAGCTCTCCAAGAGGCTACCAAGTGGATTTTAAATTAAAGGTTGGACAAAACTGTATTGGACATATTGGCAGAGTTCTACTTATTTGAGGGATTTCTTACTGCAGGTTTCAGTGAATGTTGTTTGGATATTCATGTACTGAACAGGCCCATACCAGAACCCCAGATCTCAGCGCCTTCACACTTTGGAGAGGTGGGAGTTCAAAGTCCAAGCCTGGACCCAGTTTTGCAAACTGCCAAGATTTTTAAAAACAGGAGCACATATTTGGTCTTCTAAATTCTCATTTAAGCACCTGGTTGATTTTCAAAGATGCCAAGCACCGAATAGCTTCCACTCAGGTCAAGGGAGCTGCCGGGTGCTCAGGTCTTTTGAAAATCTTGCAGCTTCCTAAATACAGTTTTAGGAGTCTCACTTTAGGCTCTTATTTGTTTTAAATCTTGGTCTGTGTCTCCTCCTGTCTGTCGCCTCCAACATTCTTGTAAGTTGGGTATAACTAGTTGCCCCTGAAGATTAGCAGAGTTTTGCACAGTGAAACATTGTCATTAGAACAACTTTTAGATTTTTCTATAAGAAGAACATTAATGATGCTTTTGATAACTTAGTTCTGGTAGTTTAATGAAAGTATAAAGAAAGAAAGGGCCAGATATCAGAAAAAGAAATTAAGAGACATACACACAACTGAATGCCCCATTACTTGATTTAACATAGAAATACAGTTGCTTATGCCTGTTCATCCCAATATTCTGGCTCTTTACAGAGCATTGTATTATGGTATAACCCCTCCTTAGTGAAAATTCCTGATATTCCCCATTTGTTGTTGATAGTTTTTCATAGACTAATCGATTAATGTGTCTCTCCTGCCACCCAGCAAAGTCAAGTGAATGGCCCACCCTCTCTGTCCTGAAATGTCACACTGCTTTTGAGCAGGAGAGGAGTCAAAAATTTGCAAACACCAGTATCACAGATATTGTATGTGACAAGCTCCTGACTCTAGGTTCTGGGCTTGGCCGTGTGTGGACAAACCTCATCTTGCATGCCTATGAAGCTTTGCTTGTGACAATCACAGCAGTAGCAGGTCTGAATGCACTTGGTCTTATTTTTTTCTTTTTTAATGTAATATGCCTTTGCTAGGCATGATGGCCAACTTGGGTCCCTAAAATGACACGAACCCATACTTGGTCTGGATATTTTTATTGAGTGTCCCGTTAATGACAGCTAATATTAAGCAGATTTTCAGTCCAAATTTGGGTGGCCTTAGAACCCTGGAACTACCCAGATAAATTCTGGTCTAATTCAGGGTTTTAGGGATGGGGGCTAAGCCTTTCTGTATCATTGTTTCCCTTTCCTTTCACTTAGATTCTCCTGTTCCAGGGTGGCTCATTGTGGTGATTCTGGGGATCCTCTGTCTGCTTTTGCTGGGAACAGCTGGCTTCTTGGGGGCCAATTGTAAGTGCAGGTATCATCAGGGAAAGACAACAAGGACCTAACTCTACTGTCAGTTACTTTATATACACATATATTCACAAGGCTAGATTCTGATCCACTCACTCATAGTGAGTAGCACCCTACTCCACAGGTATTCCCATGAATTTCAATGAGTGTAATCAGTGAGTACTCAGTATGAATAAGGATATCAGAATCTATCCACCTGCACCTCAGTTTTTCTGTCAGTAAAATGGGGATAATACTGCTTTGCCTCAAAAAAGTCTTACTAGGGCAAATTCATTGATGTTTGAGATATGCTTGGATATTACATTAATAAGGGCCATATAAGTACCTAGACACACCAGAATGTAAGTAGATAGAATGTAATTAAATTACCAAAGTTAGAAACAAAAGAATGGCAATAAGCATTATGTTTACTGAACCTACAAAATTATTTATAAAAATCTTCCCAAAGCTTCAGGACCTATATAGAAAAAGGCCTTAATTATTTGGCACCTAAATGCTTCACAGACTTGTTGGTATGCATAGAATTCTAGTCCTTTCTCTGAGGTTTAAATTGTCATTTAAACAGAAAACTTTCTACATGTTCACTATTGAATTGAACAATAGTAGTGATTAGAAGTAATGGAATAATTAAAAAAACCCACCTTTATTCACACACATTTTTGTGAATAGACAGGCCAGGTCTACACTATGGGCCAGGTCTACCCTGCAGGCCAGGTCTCCTTCAGCTCACATAGGAATGTCAATTGAGGGTGTGATGAGGTATGATTTGTAACCAACATAGCTATGGCGGCCAAAGCCTCTAGTATAGCTGTTGCAGTTATACCAGCAAAACTGTGCTTTAACCAGTACAGCTTTCGTCGCTCAGGAGAGGGGTGCTGGAATAAGCGATCCAGTGGAACCTCAATTTTACAAACACCAATCTTCTGAATGAACGGTTATATGAGCCATTTTTCCTGATGGGGAAAAAGTCACAAAAGGAAAGTGATGTTGACAAAGAACGAGTTGACATCTCTTCACATTATGATACCTTCAATGCCCTGGAAATCACTTTGTCCTGGTTTGAAGGAGAAAAAGAGTGATGCAGTGTACTGTACTGCAACTTATGTACCACATTTCCTGTAATTTTGAAATGTTCAATTTCATGAACTTTTGGACTTTATGAACACTTCAATCCCCATTAGTTCATAAAACAGGGGTTGCATTGTCCTGGTAAAAGGGCAGCTTTGCAAGTATTAGGGTCACCATACGTCCGTATTTTCCCGGCGTTTTGGTTCTTAAATCGCCGTCTGGGAGGAATTGTTAAATATCTAAAAACGTCCGGGATTTTGCCATATCAGTCAGGACGCCCTTTGTCCCAATATCGGGGACTGCTCACCTCACCGCGCGTACCAAAGTCCTAGGGCTGGCAGAGCTTCCTGGAGCAGCTCCCGGTGCCCGCCCGCCAGCAGGAGCTTGCAGTGTGGGAGGCCCCTGGGCACAGAGGTGGAGGAGGTCTCCATGTGCTACACCAGCTCCCTCCTGTCCAATCAGAGCTGTGGGAGTGGGGCTTGCAGGCGCTAGCAGCGGGCAGAGAGCCCTCCACCACCCCCGACCTGACCCAGCCCTAGGAGCCGGAGGGACCAGCCGGATGCTTCCCGAGAGCTGCCCCAGGTAAGCACTGCCGGGACTCCCCACCTCACTCCCCGGCAGGTCCCTCTGGTTCTTAGGGTCGGGTTGGGGGAGGGCAGAGGGCTCTCTGCGCGCTGCCGGCGCCTGCAAGCCCCACTCTGCAGCTCCAGCAGCTCCCATTGGGGCTTTTCCCAGCCAACGGGAGCCACGGAGCTCGCACTTGTGGCGGGCGTAGCTCATGGAGACCCCCTCGGCTGCCCCTGATCCTAGGAGGGGTGAAGAGGCGAGCGGTGAGCCATATCACTTTTTCTTATATGTATATATACACATAATATAGACAACATGTAGCGCACAGCATATATAACAGTATAATAACACATTAATACAAGGCGAATTGGTAGATACTGGTGCAAATACCCCCACCCCCCGGTGGAGTGTCCTCTTTTTTGAATGTTCAAATATGGTAACCCTCGCAAGTATAGCTGCATCCACTCTAGAAGTGCTTTTCCGGTATAGTATCTCAGTATTCCTAGACCTGTAAAGCACTCTTCGTGTAGACATGATCTGTTATTATTCATGGGGTTATATCACTTTATAAGGACAACTGCTAGGTAGTTGAGAAAATGCTTATGAATCCCCAAAATGTTAAGTGGAGAATAAATGCATATTCTCCTGTAGCAAGAACCCATTACTAATTCTCTCCTAATCACTATTCATTATCAGGTTATTAATTGCTTCTGTTTTTACTGTTGGAAAGAATCTGAATTAAAGGATTTGTAAAATTGCAATTTATTTTACAGTGACACATTTTGCTGTGATATTAGTTTGAATGTAAGTTTTCCACTTTTTTTATTCAGTGAGCAGATAGCAGGCAAACTTCACTCAGTAAAACCAAACTGTCGAAAATGTCACTCAGCAACAGGAAATACTGGAAAATCTCTTCCAGCAAACAGATTATTTCTGAGCCCTTAGTGAAAACCTCTCCAAGATTCTGCAAAGAAAATGTATAGGGTGGTCAGTTGCTTTCTATAAGGAAACTATGGGCTTGATTCTGCTCTCATTTATGCACATTTTAACTCAGCACAGAAAATTGTAACACTTGATCTGAACAGGGAAAACATGGTCCCTGATTTAAAACATATGCTCAGCTGCCACCCAGTGGAATAAAAAAATATTGCATCCAAGCAATAACTCCCACTCTTTCCCTAAACTTAAAGCGTCATTTTCACTTTACTAAAGTTGGTTGAATTTGCCATTTTTTTTATTTTGCATATAATCATTCATTTTAAGATTTTTTCTGTAATCAACCAGCTGATGGAGTGCTTTCTTGCTAATAAATTACTCAACAAGAGTGACGAGATATGACAAGTGAGTTCAAGGACACCCAAGTGCGAATGTAGTGAGGACAAAACATCAGACCAATAGAAACATGTGGTTCCTTAGAATGCTATTCATATATCTTGATTCATATATCTTTTTTTTATTTCACAGTTTTTTCGGTGGTGATTCTTTTCAATATATTTTGAAGGAGAAAGGAGTTTTTGTTTGTTGGTTTTTTTTAATTGCAGAATAAGAATGTAATTGTACCTTTATCTTCAACAATCAATCTTTATACCAATAGCATGACTCCTCCAACAACCATGAAGTTCATTCACCTTAGACAATGTAGTCCACAACCCAACATAAAGCTCCCTGAAGATCTTATCTAATCTGTCGATCTATCCCAGATCCATTGGTGTTGCTGCTCCCAGTACTTCAGACAATTCCCAACCTTCCTGCTGAGCTTCCTTTCCAGGGGTTTCTTCGTGGGAGGTTTCTGGATAAATACATGAAATCAGTGGGGCTACTCATGTGTAAACTCTGTAGCTTGAAAGCTTGTACCTTCCACCTACCTTGTCTCTAACAGATTTAAAGTCTGATGTCTCACCTCCTTGTAGAGCTAATGGGAGTGTCATACCTTTGGGAGACTCCCAGCTTCCCAAGGGGCACACAACACTTCCTTTTAGTCCTAGCAGGTCCTGAGAAATCAGCCTTCACAATCATGAAATATTTATCTACGGAAAAGCTTTTTGAGGCATTTTGAATAGAAATTTAGCTGGCTTCTTCTGAACCCTGCACAACTGATCTCATGGTAACAAAAGCAAAAAGTTTAACAGAGAGCTACACTCTGTTCTCAATAAATAATCTCAATAAAGAAAAATAAAATATCCTTAAACATTTCTTCAATAGTACTTCCCTAACATAAAGAAAATACAAGATGATAGTGTGCTTGTTTGCACTCACTTGGCCACTTATGAATAATGTGGCAGTCCCAAATCATTGCCAAAAAAAAGCTTTTGCTCCCACACCACCCTGTATTATATAAATATCTATGGAGATAGGGTTGCGTTCTAACTTTCATTCTACCTCCCTCTTTTCATTTATTTGTAATGGTCAATTTCTAAATGTATGCATTTTTGAAGGCAACAAAAGCACCCATTGCTCAGAGAAATGGATGCAGCATGGACAGGACTGTTACCACTTTTCTAATGCATGGAAATCTTGGCAGGAGAGAACAGATTATTGCCTTACTCGGGGCTCCCAATTTCTGAAGATAGGAAGGAAGAGCTGGTGAAGTATATTTTGTTAGGCTTCCTTTGTTCTATATCATAAATAATTAATATGTCAGTGACAGGAGTGAAGCAGATTTGGCTTTACATGGTACCTCTCCTGCTCTAGGCATGGGCAGTGATATATTACAGTGGATCAATGGCACTGCGATATAGTTTCAGAGTGAAAAGGATCCAGGGCAGACATCAGTATCTGAGGAATCATGAGTTAAAGGGAACATGATCGGTCTGATCTGTGTGTGTTGGGATTAGCTAGCACTGCCAGGCGTGTTCAAAGGGCTGTTGGCAGTGCTTCAGAAGCCAAACTCAGTGTTGTAGCAATTAGTGCTCTGTTCTGCCATGCTAGAGAGCTGGTTTCAATGTCCCCATGCCAGTTTCTTGTTTTCAGTGGCCCCAAGCCAGCAGGGGATGAGGAATACTGTAGAAGCCAGATCTGATATTTTAGATACTAATGGTCTGTGCCAACATATAGAGGCTTGGTCTTGATTCCCAATTGAAGTTGCTCCTACTGCTGCCAGCAGCAGCTGGGAATGCCACAGGAATGGTGCATTTGACTCCTGGAAGGAGTGTCTCTCGTCTCTCTGTGGTGACCCTGTAAACAGTTTGAAGCAGCATTAATGCACATTCTCCTTTAGTTGGAAGGAAGGTAGCTGTGATGCAGCATCAAGGAAGTAAGGGCAGAGGGTAACACAGGAAATGGCATCTTTAAAATTGGTTGTCAAATGTAGTTGAATGTCATTTACGAGTAAGTGGTCTCAGCTATATGGGAGCACAAGGAATCTGGCTAGGACTCTTTATTCATATTCCTTTCCCTGGGATTCACAGAACCAAAAGAGGGAATTGAATAAGCTCATTTTTGTTCCCATACAAAATTTCATAAAACTACCGGGATTTACTTATCAGACTATCCTGTAAAGGAGCTGACAGGGCCTGGGTGTGGGCGGATGGTACAGCTCTCTCCACTGAGCTGCAAGTCTGGAATGGCTAGAGATTCTTGTGCCCTGTGTACAGAATACCTTACAGAATACTCACTGCGAAGTAGAGACAGGAGGCTAATGCAGAGAAGGGATCCCTGGAGCCAAAGTTCAGAAATGTGACTGTATGGGGCAGGGCATCAGTATCAAGCAAATTACAAGCTGTCGAGGGGCTGTTGCAACAAGGTGCTGAGTACCCTAAGCTCCCACTGGACACTCAGAACCTCTAAAGAGGTGTACAGCACCTTGTACGTCTAGGCTCTGAGGGGTTATTAAAGTGCCATGTGGAAAAATAAGAGGAAACCTATTCAGATTTCATTATTACTAAAGGATGTTTGTATTACAATATGCTCTCAGTTTTGGAGGCATGGAACTACCCCTTAAACTAGTTATTTATCACGTTACAAGTCACAGAGAGTTTGGGAATCTCTTATTTTATTCTTATTTATTATTTGTGTCTTGGTAGCATCTAGGAGCCCCAGCCATAGACCAGGACCCCATTGTACTAAGAACTGTACAAACACAGAACAAAAAGTTGGTCCCTGCCCGCAAAGAGCTTACAATCTAAGTAGAAGACAAGAGATAACAGGCAGACATAGAGGGGTCTCCGTAAATATCCACAAAGCTATCTCATCCTCCTTTTTGCAGTACATCCATAAAGATCTCCTTTGACATGAGGCCTACAAAAATTTTGACAATGGTTGGGCCGCTCGTGTGCTGAAACTTCTTCTGCTCATGTTGACCAATATTGTCTCATTGTTTTAGTCTTATCTCCTTTGTCCCAATCCCCCACCATTATTGTCTGGACAGACAGGGCTGTAGGTCAGGACTGAGGGGTACCAGTTGAGTTATCTAGCGCAAAGCTTGCAGATCACCAGCTCCTTTGCTGAGTAACTGTATAATCTTATTATGCCTTGCCCTATCTCATCTACCTCTGCCTCTTGTCACCCCCTCATGGTATCCTGGCCTCCTTCCCATGCTAAGCAAGAGAAGCTAGTCTAAGTGCAGGGGGACTCAGGGAGTGGGGTGATGGGATCCCTACCCAAGGCTGTGAAGCAGTACTGAAAACACAGCAATTCCCAGGCTATGGTACCACCTGCAGCACTGGTCCTCCCGCCCCAAGAAAGTAGAAGAATTTCAGGTGGATTCACCCTTGTCTTGTTTCCACATCTGCACAAAGCCCTGTGATGTGCAGGACCTGAATATCCCCTTTAAAGTATCCTCAAATCCTTACACTCTCGTACACAACCGCACCAAATGAACTCCACTACCACTAGGGCCATCTGCGGATGCAAAGGACGGGCTAGTTTCCCCCCCATTCTAGGCGATCTTTGTCATTAGACTGGCATAGATAATAAAATGTGTCTTTCCAGTTAAGGTTTCAAGTAAAACAAGACAGTATAGGGGACTGTGCAGCTTTCAGAACAGGAGACACTCACTCCTATGGCTGTGCACAGCTGAAAACCTGTATTTAAGAGCAAAGGGCTCTTTAACCCAAGTGTAAGCAGAGTCAGGATGAGCCCTACCCTGACATCTGGTGGTGAGTTGTGGCAGGTTGTGGAAAAGAACTTCAGGGGCTGATCTCATTTGCATAGGTCACTCCCACCCCACCTAGATGGTCACTTTGGCTGCTGTGGGATCCCCAGTTTCTGTGTTATTGGAGAGTAAAGTTTTATTATCCTGATTATGTGAATCAAGGACAGTGGAACTGTACTTGGCTTTTTGTTATGATGGAGGGATTCACCATCAACTAAGTAGCAA
Organism: Caretta caretta; assembly: GCF_965140235.1. Classification (NCBI taxonomy): domain Eukaryota; kingdom Metazoa; phylum Chordata; order Testudines; family Cheloniidae; genus Caretta; species Caretta caretta. The sequence goes on from NC_134206.1 coordinate 216,149,206, forward strand.
TTGCTAGGCAAGGGACATGGGTTCCAAAACTCAGTAAATGGAAAAAGACTGGGGGCAGGTATTTATACATTGTGGTATGGGTCCCTTCTGAGAGCCCTAAATGCACCACCTTCTCTCTCTCCACTGTGTGGGAGGAAAGCTGGTTTTGATTCTAATAGGAGTCAGATTACAGAGCTGAATTTACTTTGGGCCAGTTGTGTACCAGCACTGGGGCTCCTCTACTAAGAGCTGAAATCACTGAGTACTGTGTTAAGTAGTAGGGGGCCTGAAGATATATTGGTGAGCGGCTTGCAGGATGGCTATCGGAGAGGAGTAGCTGGGGGAACGGGTTGCACTACGGTTACTGGAGAGCAGTGCGTGGAGCAGAGTGGCTGGTGGTGAAGGCTACAGCAGAAACCAATGGAGAGGCAGGGCAGTCGGCCATTGGAGCACGTAAGGTGCCCCTTTACTCTTTCCCTTCCCCATTTCCACACAGGCGGGGGGGGAGGGGGTGTTTAAAACTCTTGGATGAACTTTTGAACTCTGGACTCACCAAGGACAGAGACTTTTGGGTTGCAGGACTTTTGGGTTGTTGGACTTTTGGGACTTTGGGTGACTTTTGGGTTGCTGGACTCAAGAATCAAAGGGAAAGGACATGGCCCAATTTGCTTGGGGTGGGTTTTTGCTCATGGTTTGTGTTATGAATCCTGTTGGTGGTTGTCAAGATTCCTTCCCCACTCTGAACTCTAGGGTACAGATGTGGGGACATGCATGAAAGACCCTCTAAGTTTATTCTTACCAGCTTAGGTTAAAAACTTCCCCAAGGTACAAACTTTTCCTTGGCGTTGAACAGTATGCTGCCACCACCAAGCGATTTAAACAAAGAACAGGGAAAGAGCCCACTTGGAGACGTCTTCCCCCAAAATATCCCCCAAAGCCCTACACACCCTTTCGTGGGGAAGGCTTGATAATAATATCCTCACCAATTGGTACAGGTGAACACAGACCCAAACCCTTGGATCTTAAGAACAATGAAAAATCAATCAGGTTCTTAAAAGAATTTTATTTAAAGAAAAGGTAAAAGATTATTGCCTCTGTAAAATCAGGATGGTAAATACTTTACAGGGTAATCAGATTCAAAACATAGAGAATCCCTCTAGGCAAAACCTTAAATTACAAAAAGACACAAAAACAGGAATACACATTTCCTCCAGCACAGCTTATTTTACAAGTCAAAAAACCAAAAGAAAATCTAATGCATTTTCTAGCTAGATTCCTTACTAACTTTACAGGAGTTGGAAGGCTTGCATCCTTGATCTGTTTCCGGCAAAGGTATCACACAGACAGCCCAAACCCTTTGTTCCCCCTCTTCCAGATCTGAAAGAATCTTGTCCTCTCATTGGCCATTTTGGGTCAGGTGTCAGCGGCGTTACCTTAGCTTCTTAACCTTTACAGGTGAAAGGATTTTGCCTCTGTCCAGGAGGGATTTTATAGCACTGTATACAGAAAGGTGGTTACCCTTCCCTTTATTTTTATGACAGTGTTGTTTCCCCCAACATAATGCCACATTGTTTCTCTCTGTTATTAAAAGACTTTTGCTACAGTCAGACTCTGTGCTTGGGAGAGGGGAAGTATTGCCTCTTAGAAGTGCTCAGGGGAGGTGGTATATATTTGTCCCAGGTCACTGGATGGGGGCTTGAGCCAGTTTTGCATTGTGTTATTGGAACAGAACCCCTAGATACTGAACCCGGCCCTTGTTGCTGCCAACTCTGATGGGCAGAAGGGTTACACAAGCGTGCACGAGTAGCAGCAGGAGGATCATTAAGACAATGACAATCATATCCTAGGATGCTGCAGACACAAGAAGAACTAGAATAGTTGCTGCCACTCAGCTTAGCACATTACATTGACCAATCTCATTGCCGCGTCCAGTCGTTCAAAAATTCTCATCTGCAATCCCAGAAATTGTCTTTTTTTTTCTTTTGGTGCCAGAAGGAGATGGGACTTGGCCATTCAATAAGGATCAGCAGCATTTTCAGCTACCAAATCCCACCCTTTTGGAATGTTCACCACCCAATCAGAAAGCTCCTACATGACTGTTATTTCTAGTCAGATACAACGGGTTTATTTTAAAGGGGCAATTAGTTCATTAACAGATTTAATACACAACTTTGCAAATGTCACTACTTGTTTGTCATTCGTTTTCTTTAATAACTCCTCACACAACCTATTCAGCACTAACAAAATATATATGTGCAAATTATTATTATTATTAAAAATAAATTATATGAATAGAGGTTTCACAAATACCCTCCTGCTCTGAGGATCTCTTCCCAGTAGCATATCACTGAATATAACTGGCTGCTGGAAACTAGAGAGGGCTCTGGGCATGTAAATTCTTCCCATTTCTGGAGAGCTCTCCCTCATTAATATGGATGATACTACCTTATGAATATAGGATTCTTTTATCAGTATGTAAAATTTCTTCCCTGTTTTCCCGGTACGGATTGAGCAGCAAGGGGAACGGAGAGCTTTTGTGCAGATCATGTCACTCCCGATTTTACCCACTAAATCAGATTCACAAATTCTGCTAAAAGCAGTGGGGAGAAATTGCTTATTCATTCAGTGACTTGAATAAAAAATGCATCCCATCAGAGGGGAGGGAAAGGGTGGGTTTGTGTTTATGTATCCAAGGGACTGCGGTGTAGAGCTGTAACATCCTAGGGAGAGCACTGGAGGCATTCTGCCCCAGGATATGCCTACCCCACAACTGGAAGGTGTTATTTCTGGCTCAAGCGGACAAACGTGCGCTAGCTCTGATCTAGCTAACACGCTGAAAATAGAAGTGCAGCCATGGTGGCATGAGAGGAGTACGATCCTGTCTGAACCCCTAGGCACATACCCAGGTGACTCTCATGCTGCTATAGCCACACTTCTGTTTTTAGAGCCCTAGAGCTAGCCACGTTATAGTGTAGCCCATAGAATATCCAGCATTGAAAGCTTTAGCATTTATTTTATTCAGCAGTAATGCAAGGGATCTACAAGCCTGTATCCTGTAAGGCATTGGCTTCAGCAGTTAGCATAAGGCTTGAGGCCTATGGACTTTGGCACAGATAAATGGCCCAACAGTCACCCCTAAGTTTTGGGGAACTGGAAACAGAGTGTGTAAGGGGAAAGTTTGTCTATAACGGCACCAGCCAACGACAGGAACATGAGCTAACACCAGCTTTTGGATAGAACATCTGCAGATGTCTGACCACAAGAGTGCTATGGCAACAAATTGATATCTCTGATAATAAGCTGAAATCATTAATATACTAATTGGGGGAGGGATAGCTCAGTGGTTTGAGCATTGGCCTGCTAAACCCAGGATTGTGAGTTCAATCCTTGAGGGGGCCATTTAGGGATCTGGGGCAAAAATTGTGGATTGGTCCTGCTTTGAGCAGGGGGTTGGACTAGATGACCTCCTCAGGTCCCTTCCAACCCTGATATTCTATGATTCTAACCTATGGGAGAAGGGCATCTCAACGTTAGTCAGGTGAGGAAATACAAATAAGGAAGAAGGGAGAAACCCCTACTGAATATGCATTAGACATAGTGATGTCAGTGTAACTGATTATAAAACCTGTATCCTTGTCTGTGTGTGGGGGAGAGAGAGAGATGTAGCCCTTGGGAGGTGCCAAAATGATGGCAACTGGTGAAGATGATGGTGATGAGGAAGATAATGGCTACCATTTCAGGTGGTTCTGCACGGGAAGGTGTGAGTATATGGATGTTCAGATGTACGTTCTGTATTATCGCTATCTACCTTTCTGGGTTAGAGTGTTTGTGACTTTGCTAAATGTATTAATAAACTATTGTAAATACAGAAGGGTTCCTAAAGTGTGAATATTTCAACTATGCACGTTGGGGCTCCCAACTAAACAATAATTTTAGTAATACGGGGCCTGACCTTGAGACAAGAACCTGTCAAACCTCAAAGTGATTACTGGGAATTCGTGAGCTGTAGCTCACGAAAGCTCATGCTCAAATAAATTGGTTAGTCTCTAAGGTGCCACAAGTACTCCTTTTCTTTTTAAGTAATCAATATAATTAATACATATTCTATAGTTTGGGCTACAACAGCGCCAGTGTAGACATACCCTCAGAGAGGGAGAATGCCTCTTTCAGCTCCCCATGGCCTGAGGAAGCACACAGATTGCTAGACCCCTCAAATGGAGCACACTTAACTGAAGCTAAATTGAGAAAAGGTACATTCAAACAAAAACAAGAGCGTCCACACAAGGGGGCCTACACTGATTTAATTACATTTTACTAAAATTGGTACCATTTGCCTAATGTAGACAAAGGCCTGAGTCAACCTGGATCCCAAGTCCCAGCATGGTGCATATGGGACTTGTGCGGCTGTAATTACCACCTCTCCAGGAGTGGTAAAACCAGGCCCCTAGCCACATACTGGCCATTCATGATATACATTTTGCAAGACCTAGGGTCTTGGCCCTGGTGTTTCTGGCCAGATTCCAAGTTAGGTATTTACATTCTGTCTTCCTAAAATTCCCCCTTTCAGTTGCAGCTGGAGAAGGTGTTTTTCACTTCCTGTCCTAAACTATCATGTGGCATTGCTGATGCAGAATGGATGCTGCATTCCCTCTCCAAAGGCAGTTGCATTTTGGGGGTAATTGCAGCAATCCCTCTACATAAATTCTGTCTGAAAATCCCTCTAAGGCTACAGGGTGTGAGACAAAGGAAAGAAACTGATATTTTATTTATAACCCAATTTAACTGATTGTATTCATCAGCCAGTCACTACATGGAATCCTCCAGGTCCATGTTCCAGTTTCATTGGACTGTCTGGTTTTATTAACACTGTGCGACGTCCCTTTGTCATTGAAAGAGAAAAGCTGGGGGCACAGGGGAAAACATCTTGGGGGCTGTTGACAGCCATCACTAGTCTGGTTTTCAGTGAAAATGTTTGAGAAGGGGTTGAGGGCTGTGAAAACTCTACCACGGTGATAGATGTCAGATCCAGGCAAGTGGCTCATATCTGCTGCCTTGCGGTCCAATAGAATCTGCCATGAAATATCATTTGAATCAGACAAGAAATTTTCCATCTAGTTTTCAGCCTCCTTTCTAGATCTTACATCATCTTCCAGCTGAGTCCATTGGCCCCCCCCAGGAAAGCAAATAGGCAGTGAGCCCTCTCTCTGTATTCGTCCTACTTTGCTGCCACCAGATGGGACTCGCCCTGTTTAAAATCCAGCGTTAATCATCTTTCAACAGCATCTTCCAGCCTGACACAAAATGTAGTGGTGCTAAAGGAATAAAATGATAAAGCAGGTAGGCGAATGAAGGAAAGTCTGAATGGAATGTGGTACCCTCTGCATATTTGGAAGCAGTGGTGATGCGGATGTAAGCACTGACACAAGAAAGCTTTGTTGAGCTAACATCAGCCCGAATCAAAGAAGAAAGGAATTTCTGCTCAGTTCTCTAAAGAGCTACAGCATTGCTTGGAAGCAAAGAAGAACTTCAGTCCAGTCCAGTCCCTCAACCATCTTTTTTTGGTATCAGAAGGGCAAAATAACGAATTTCTTTAGCTCATTTCAGTTCTGTTTTGGGGGGGACTTCTCACTTTGTTTTTCACTAAAGAGCACCTGGAAGTGAATGTAACTTTAACCAGCTATATTGAAAAGAAGAAGAAAAAATATTTTTGGGAAAAATAATCCTGGGTAATAAACCTCCAATCAAGGCAAAACCTGAAACAGCACCTCTCTCCCATCTGTAGGAGTCCTTAGTATTAATTATCACTTTATAGCTCTCAAGTGCTTTGCAAACATTAACTCATTTATTTGAAAGAAGCTTCATATAAAACAGATTTTTGTTGATTTTCAAACTTTGGGTTTTTTTAGAAAATTCTGTTTGAAATTTGTTTTCAGTTTTTCTTCATCTGATGTGGCAGAAGGCTAAAATCAATAATATTTGATTTCATTTTAACTCCTGGCCTGGAGTCTGTTTTCTTCAGAGCACATAAACAGGTGAGCTGTAGCAGTTAATTTAAGGTCATTTAATGCTGTTGGTTTCTTATGGTTTGCAGATTGAAATTAAATCAGATCATTATTAAATATATTGCAATGTACTTGTCAGATGCAAAAGCAATTGAATATTATTTACTATTAATGAACATGGTTGACTGAAAAAACCCATCTACAATGATTTAAACATGTTTTGAGAGGCTGGAAAATAAAACAAACAAACCTCTACAATATCCCATTAAGAAAGTGTCATTTAAAATTGTAATTTAAAATAATGGAAACCTGCTTTTTTAAAAATATATTTTTTCACACAGATGAGGAAGAATAACAGAGTTTGAACTGGTATTTAGAGAAGTGGCAAGATAATTCTATCATTGCACCCATGCAATTATACAGAACTCACTTAGGCCCTATGGTGGTACCTGAAAGCAGAATCTAGTCCTTACTTTGCAATGCACGGCCCAATCCTGCTTACTTTGCAAGTCAGAGCCAAAGGTGTCCATTCACTTCAATGGAAGCAGGACCAAGCCTCTAGTCTCTTCCTTCCAGTGTAAATCCTTTCTCTCCCCCTTAACTCCATTCTCTTCCCTCTACAGACCCATTACTGATGCTTGCCCCCAGGGGAATGTATTAGTTGCTGGTTCTATTGTCTTAGCCCATGGTGCTGCTGACATAGCCACAAGCAATGGCGATGTTGTGCTGCTGGCTGCCTGACAGATGGGGACTGGAAGGTGGGTAAGAGATTTGCAAGGAGGGAAAGTGGGGCAGGAGTGGAAAATAGAGAGATGCTCTTGTTTTCTTTTGAGAAAACAAAGACTCAGCCCTTGAGGGAGTGGAGGTAGAAAGAGGAGATGAAAGGATTATTGTAATTCTTATGTAATTATTTGGCTTTTTACAAAACCAGGACCACAGATATCATGCATTCAAATGCAAACACAGCTACACATGTAAATACACATGCATGCGCAGGCAAACACAACTACAAACATAAACACACATGCATGTGCATGCAAACACAGCTACATATGTAAACCCACATAAACACACATGCACTATGAAAAGAGAGGGTTAGTCCCTATAAGTCAAATGGAAAAAGATGAATAGTTACGGTGAATATGCTAAATTCAGACTTTATTTGCACTAACATAAATCACAGTGCAGAGCCCCCAGCAGCAGAAATGTGCCAAAGGACTTGGGTGGTAGAGCCATGTGGCCACAAACTATTCTCCTTCTATGGGTACATGGGGGGTCAACCGTGCAATACCGGCCAGGAAGGAGGCCTGCTCAGGGTTGCTGAGGGCTGCTTTAATTCACCATATGCTCTCAGTAGCTTCCACTCCTGAGGCTTTTATGGAGCCCTGCCTATAAGCTGAAGCTGCTCCGGGCTCTCCAGGGTAAACCCCAAGGGGGGGACGGTGGTGGTAACACGACCTGACGTCCCTTGCAGTGAATCTTCCCTGGGATGCAAGGACTTTGAGTAATTTATACTTCCCTGCACTAGTTTCACTGTATCTGGCCCAATGCCTGGAACTGCATTTTGATATTGGCCTTGACTTTGGGCAAAGAGAATCCAGTTAGTGTTTTTTTTTTCTGCCTCTTAGTAGCATATTGAGTTGACTTCCGGCCCTACCATCCCAGCAGACAGGCAAAGAAACACTTTACATAAAAGGTGCAAGACAGAGAAAACTTAATTGTTCTTAGGGTTCAACTCATATTCATCCTACTTCACTGCTGTCCCCCATGCATGACACATCCTCCCAACCCATGTCTGGCAGGCCTCCCTCCTCTCTTCATTTAAAAACCATTAAAGGCCCCTTCTCCAGTCATGGCCACAATAATAAGCCCAACAAATAATAAATATATAATATTAAATTTAAAATAATAGAATTATCATACTGGACTTCCACATCTCAGTTCCTGTGGCTTCTCTTTTCTGTCTGTCTTTGGTAGCTGTGCTAGGCAAGGACTTTCTATATCTATCTATCAATCTATACATATAATGTAGATAATCAAGCACTTAATAAATAATAAATAAATATAACAATTTACCAGCTCTGATTGCTCTAGTCTCACAGTTTAAGCAAGATCAGTCCTGTACCACACTTAGATGGGAGATCTGCACATTGAACTCAGGATGCTACAAGAAGTGATAATGGTGTTATAAGAGAACAACCCAGTGATACTAGGAGACACTGTCATGAAGGAAGTGGTATGGCAAACTAAGTAGCAGGCGTTTTTCCTTGAGTCTGTACTGACCCCAGTGCCCCAGCCTGGAGCCAGTGGGCACTGTGTCTCAGAAGAGACTTAAAGTTGGTTTTCTGACTTTGTGGTCCGTATACCATTCCATTCATATTTTCCACAAGCCTAAAAGTGTCTATGATAGTGTCCTGGTTGAAGTTTAGTGGAGATAATTGTTTTCACTGCTCCAGGGAACTAAAGAAGTTACTTTTGAGGTCCCATCCTGCGTCTGTTCTGCAGTGATGCTAGTGGGGTGGATTGCAGAAAAAATTCAGCACAAAACAGCTGCATTTCAGTGTGTGGCAGAGTGATTCTATTTCCATTGTCTGTAAATTCCTTTGGGTTGAAAGGCCTTTATATTCTGCCATTGACATTTTCTCTTTCCTTTCCTGGTTAGGAACATGATGCTGGACCAGAGGGATTTCTCAGACCCTCTCTGGGGTGCAGACTCTGACCAAGAATCCCTCACTGGGAGTGACCTCAGGGGAGACTGCTGCTTCCTGGAAAACCTAGCCCTGACAGCAGAAAATGGAGAAAATGCCAGGTCTGGGGGAGCAGCCAACCTGCAGCATCTGAGCCGGGAAGAGAAACGACGTAGCCGGCGGGCTACAGCAAACTACCGCTCAGCTCATGCCACCCGGGAGAGGAGCCGGGTGGAGGCATTCAACATGGCCTATGGGGAGCTCCGGCAGCTGCTGCCCACTCTGCCCCCCGACAAGAAACTCTCAAAGATTGAAGTCCTCCGGCTGGCCATCTGCTATATCTCCTACCTCAATCATGTTCTAGATATTTAGGGGGCGAGGGAGAAGGAAGAGGGGAGAGAAAGAACTAGAGAGGAAGAAAGAGTGAGTGTGATTATTTATTTATTTATTCGTGCATTAATTATTGAGATCAGTGCTTAGTGCTGTGCAAAACATAAAAAAGTCATGGTCCAGGACACCTGGAGCTTCCAGTTAAATTCTGGCATCAGCTGTTCATGCTTAGCTCCCAGTGAATTCAGCTGGAGTTTTCTGTATATTAGTGAAGGCAGAGTGAGGCCCTTCCAGTCTAAGCAAGACAGTACAGTTCAAACACAGCAGAAGACGGGAATCTGAAGAGCCCTCACTCCTCACCAAGAGAATTAGATGATGATCTGCTGAGGGAGAGGGAGCAGACTACAAAGAATATCAGAGGGAATCTGAAAATTGAAGGACAAAGGATAAATTCTGCCTCCTTGAAAGTCCATCTCTTCCTTTTGAAGTCTCCAGGGAGACAATGCTCTCAGTGATATGTTATGAGTCATCAATAATAAAACAAAAGCACACATCAGAGTGGATTGTTGGGGGACAAAGAGAGAAGGAAAAAGATTCAGGAGACACACACACGCACGCACGCACACACACACGAGTCAAAGCAGACAGGAGTTATGCAATAGCTTTTAGACCCTGAGTCTTCTGGTTTTTTCCCTCTTGGCTCTGTCTATACTTGTCAACAAGGCCAAGGATATCATAACAAATCACAGTTAAGTTCAGAGACAACAGGAAGGAGGAAAGGTTTTGCTTCATAAAACTACCTTGTGGCTGCATTCAAATGGCTCTTATTTAGAATTGACAGTATTTATCCTTAGTTTCTATTCAAGTTTAGTTAAAAGCAGAAAAGTGGCTCTGTAAAAATGACATTGTAGAAATTGCAGAGTCATTCTCTCTGTTGCCACTTAGAAAATTTCCACTGAAACAAAATGTAGATAAATAATGCAAAGGATTTTATGTGACTTTTTTTTCTGTTTTCTGACCATCTCAGATTTTCTCTCTATGGGCCTGATTGTTCTCTCAGTTACACCAGTTTTACACCAGCGAAACTCCATTGACTTCAGCTGGGTTACTTCTGATACACACCAGTGTTAGAGCAGAATCATGCCCTAGGTTTCCCCATCAAACCTGTTTTAGTTTATATGTCTCAAAATCCAAATAGCCAATCATTGCACCCTCAGCAAGTTTGCAGATGACGCTAAGCTGCGGAGAGGGGTAGATATATTGGAGGATACTGGTAGGGTCCAGAGTGACCTAGACAAATTGGAGGATTGGGCTAAAAGAAATCTGATGAGGTTCAACAAGGACAAGTGCAGAGTCCTGCACTTAGGATGGAAGAATCCCATGCACTGCTACAGGCTGGGGACCAACTGGCTAAGCAGCAGTTCTGCAGACAAGGACCTGGGGATTACAGTGAATGACAAGCTGGATATGAATCAACAGTATGCCCTTGTTGCCAGAAAGGTTAACAGCATATTCGGCTGCATTAGTACGAGTGTTGCCAGCAGATCAAGGGAAGTGATTATTCCCCTCTATTTGGCACTGGTGAGGCCACATCTGGAGTATTGCATCCAGTTTTGGGGCCCCCACTACAGAAAGGATGTGGACAAATTGGAGAGAGTCCAGCGGAGGGCAACGAAAATGATCAGGGGACTAAGGCACATGACTATCCACACAAAGTCAATTACTATACCTCTTAAAGTACCTTAGTAGCTCAGTTACTATACCTCTTAAAGCTCTGTATGCCATGGTTTACAATTCAAAAAATGATTTTTTTCATTGCCCAAGGTTTCATGCTTAAACCTCAAACCTGTGAGCTGAAAATCCATGTATGTATTTTCTGCTTCTTTCATTATCACCAGCAGCTCCTATGGCAATTTAGAAGCTCTTTCAATTAATGAATTGTAAAAATACCACAATCTGAAATTAATTAATGGAATTAGAGGAGACATGAAGCAGAAGAAGTTTACTCTCATAGCTTTTTTAAGTCTGCAGCATTAATGTTTAAGGAACATGCATGTGTCAGCAGATGGAGGGTAAGATGCATCAGGCACAGATTTGTTGAGTTAGAAGGTGCCATTCTGTTTATTTTCTGAAATTAACAATAATTACAAGATTGGGAGGTGGGTGTATGTAAAACCAAACATATTTTTTAACTTGTTTAAATAGAAAAATTGTTGGTAAAAATTGTCAGATTGTTGCAGATTTAAAATCACAACTGGCATTTTTACTATTGTTACATTTAATTTATTTGTCAAGGAGCAGAAGCAACAGTGCAGTCTTTGCACAAAGTAAAGAAACAAAGGATCTGAGTATCAGGGCTGGCCTTATGGACAGGCAGTCAGGGAAGTTGCCATGGCGAATTTCCAGAGCCATTTTTTTTTTTTTTTTTTTTTGCTTGCTGCTTAGGGACCACTGAAAATGTTTTGCAACCTGGTACTCCCCAGCCCTTCTGAGTATCTCCCTATGAGGAGAATTTCTGATAAGATCAAAGGGCTTGCAAAATCAGGCCCAAACTGTAAACTCTTAAAGGCATCAGAAATAACAAGGTATATGGAATTAAAACAATCTTTTTTAAAAAAGTACCATCACAATAAACATTAATTAGCCACCTCACTGGTAACCTCAGTATTGAGGACAGGACTGAATTGTCCTTGCACACTGACTTCCCTTCACATCTCTACAAGTGATTTTTGCATCTCAGATTCAAGGTACATTGATGGAACAATATGAGAGCATCTTACATTGCTACTGCCCATGCTATAGCTGATCTGAGACCTAAACAGAAAACTTCAGTGTTCAAGGGCTGCTGATCCTATATATATATATGTATATTAAAAAGAGAGACAAAAATCTAAAGTAGCAATAAAAATATGACAGTTACTGACTTCTCTCTTGCCACTTCCTTATACAGGGTTGGCAACCTTTGTAGCCTTCTTCTAAAACTCATGATTGTACTCCAGGCTGTCATGCAGATTGGTCTTTCAGAGGCCCACTGATATCTGGTCCATATACCAAGTTTTTGATCTCCCCATTGGTCATCTTCCGTTGCAAAATCCATCCTACCGATATAATCCTCGTTTCTCCGCTGAATATGCCCATGGCAGCAGAGCCTAGCCTCCTTCAGCTTCTCTGCATTTGCAGCAACCCGCTTTAGGCCCCTCACAATTTCGTTTTGTTTCCTGTCACCGAGCATCCAACCATTTGACCATCTCAACATCTTCATTTCCGTGGTGGAGAGCAGCCTGATTTCCTTTCTTGTGGCTGGCCAAGTCTCTGTTCTGGATGTTAGGGTGGGTCAAATTACAGTTTTATACTCTCTCCATCTTTTAACTTGATTGGCACCTTTTTGTCACAGGGAACTGGGATCATCTCCTGCCATTGGCACCACACAGCGTTAATATGATGCCAGGCACCTCTGAAGAGAGCAGCAGCAGCAACAATGACCATTAATTCTAGGTATTTAAATTATTTCACTTATCTAAGCTCTCTGCTGTGATATCCTTTTTGGTGAGTCCTGTTATCATAGCCTCGGGATTACCAATGTCCACTCTAAACCCAGCCCGCTCAAAGCTATCTTGCTACTCTTCAAAGGGTCTCGCAATCTTCTGCACTGATCACAATACTGAACATTTTTTTCAAGTTGAAGCATTTCTTGGAATCAACAGTGTGTGAAAGGAAAGTCAGAGAAATATAGCAAATAAGGGATGGCAATGACTTATTGCAGCCATTTTATCCATAGCTGCTCTCATGGCCAAAGCGGGATTGTTCTCTGTAGTACATTCTCCAGGGCCTAGTTTTAAAGGACTCCAGAAATGATTTGCATCAGCAGAGCAGTGAACAAAAAAGAGGGATTTAGGTGGACACAGAAATTTTTAAAAGGAAGGAATAAAAAGAAAGAAGATCTCTATTGCTTATACAGAACAGGGAACCTTGTCACCATGTTACAACTATTTCTGCTTTCTTTATCTCCCCACAACAGTTTGTGATTTGATGGCTGACACTGGAAAAAAAAAATTTAATTCAAGCCATATTTTAACTAATCAACCATTAATATGATGTTAATTCATCTCCTGATATTTATATTAGAAAAATCTTTTACAAGGATTTCTCCTGCTGTATCTCAGTTGGTTTTATTTACTGTATTTATATAAAAATGCAAGATTTTTGTAGTGAAAAAATACAGTCTGCTTTGTATTGTTGTTTTATTCATCGTTTAGAAAATACATTTTTAAAAATTACAGTGAAACTTGACTTTTGTTTTTCTGGGTTTGGTTAATTCTGCTGTACTCATTGCATGGACCTCAGCGTGGTACATTTAATTATTGGTGCATAATCCCTTGATCTAATCTTATCGATCTGTTTATTTAGGTATTTATACCCAGCTCATTATTGCAATATCTGAGTATGACAGTTCTTGGGGTCTGTGAGTCACCTTCTATCCACTGCCTCCAGTGTGAGGGAGATTTGCTTGTGCTTAACTGGATGCCAGGTCTGTGCACTACACTATCATGCTCTTCTGGGCTATGCCAGCCCTTACTTTGCCTTGCAGGTTAACAATAAGTTTATCCTAGTCCTCAAGCTCCTTTGAAGCATTCCCCTATAGTGTCCAGTCCTTTATCCATTGAATGCTCACAGAAATACCAGATCTGCTGTCCCCAAGGGAAAATTGTACACACCAGCTTGAATGATTCAACTCAGGATCAGCACCTGGCTTAATACCACAGCACTGAGGTATACTCAGAGTGAAGAAAAGAATAAGTTTATTACCAAAGATTCAAGACATAGTGAGTAAGGATAGTGGAAACAAAGGGTTACCATAAAACAAAACCACAACACGGTTTCTAGAGACTAAATTTAATCTAACAGGCTAACCTCCTGTCTGAAGAAGTCTTATCTCACCCACAGTCTTCTGCAGCATTTCTAGCTTAAACTGGTTGGGATCCTGTTTTCATGAATGTAAACACACTGCCTACTTACTTCCTACATGCAGGATGACAGAGTGTCATCTTTGTTCCCCAAATATAGTCCAGCAAACCTTTTAAGTATATCTCAAGATAAGGTTCTCTTCCTCCATTGTGTCCTTCATCTGCATTTTGCTTAGACAGGTGGTGGTGTGGGGGGGGACCCATTGTGAATGAGACAATGCTTAATTTATATTTCAACAGAGAGACATGTGAATAAATATTCCTAGCCTGACAGAAAACCCATTTGTCAACTCTGCTTTGATACAGTCTTTGAAACATTCTTTCAGTATGTATACATAGCTCCTTACATAGAAACTGTACATACATCTCACAATGATATCAATGACGAGTGTGACCCCAGCTTTAATTTGAGACCTTCCATGACATTCTTTCGGTGAACCAGAATGTACATACCAAAATCAGGACATTCCTTTAGCCCCATTCTTGGGTCACACTGAGCACCTGGCCTAAGAACACAAGATGGGGAGAGGAAGGATGGTGAAGGGGTTAGGATATTAGCCTGCGACTTGGGAGATCTACTTCAAGTCCCTGCTCTGCCACAGACCTTGGCACTTAGGGCTAGATTCACAAAAGGACTTAGGTGCCTAAGTCACAGAAACCCTGCTCAGATGTCTCTCAGCACTTAAAGTTTTTCAGTAAAAGTTCCCTAGGTACCTGTGTTTCTGCTTCTCAGCATGTGCACAGCATGCATGTGGGTGCCTGAGCCTCAGAACAATGCTCAGCCTGGGGGAAGATAGGTGTTGCTCTGCCTAACTCACCTGCAGCGCCTGGTAGGCAAGGTCTGAACGTGCTTACCGGATCAGGCGCTGCAGGTGAGTTAGGCAGACTTCCCTCATAATCTTTAGCCTGACAGTTAGGGCCAGGGGCAAAAGTAAGGCAGTACGGGCCGCTATAGTGTACCAATAAAAAAGTGCCCCTGGAACTGGCCCATACAGCTGACTTTAAAGCACTGCCCTGGCAGAGCTTTCACATCGCTGCCCCTTTTGCGCAGCAGGGCCACCAATGGGGAAGTGCAAAAGGGGCAGCGATGTGAAAGCTCTGCCACGTCAAAGGACCCTGCTTAAAGTCGTCGTCGTCCCTCCCCCCGGGCCACCGACGGGGCGGGGGGGCGGAAAAGGAGCAGCTGCCCCGAGGCCGGTGATTTAAAAGGGCCCGGGACTCCGGCCGCCACTGCCACTACCGCCGCAGTGGCCAGAGCCCTCGGCCCTTTAAATCGCTGCTGCAGCCCCAGGCGGTGCGGGCCAGGCAGTGCAGATGGGCTGGCTAGGGGATGAGCCAGAGCCAGCCCCCATATCAGTAAGAGTTCCATTTTACTTTCACCCCTTGTTAGGGCACTCACATGGGATGCAGGACACCCCTGGTTCAAGTTCCTCTTGCACCTGAGGGGGAGAAAGGGTTAAACAGTGACTTGCTACTCTTAGGGGAGTGGCCTAACCACTGGGCTATGGGACAGTCTGATGTGGGAGTCCCTCAGTCTCTCCTGTTAAAGCTGTTTCACTTTGGATAATAAATAAGAGAGTCCTGGGAACAGGATCCTGGATCTCCCATTTCTGAAGGGAGTGTTCCCACCACCAGGTCACAGAATCATTCTCATGCTTGTTTGCTTGCTCTCTCTGGCCCCACGATTCTTTCATTTTTTATACACTCTCTGTAAGCAAGAAGAGGATATGTGTATGCCTGTGTGTTGTAAGGCAGGTACCTTCTTGTGAGCATGCTGTGTTCCTTTCACCCACCTATTCTCTGTCTTTCCTGAATCCGCGTCTATTCAGTGAGTGTGTGTTGTGTATTTACTTCCCCTGTGTTTCCTGGCTGGTTCACATTCCCCAGCAGCCCCTTTTTCTTCATGGGAGTTGGTATTTGTGTGGATTTGGGTGTAGGGATTTTAGCTAGGGATGTAAAATGTTAACAGACCTTAACCGTTAACCCCTGGCCACACTGAGCTGGCCAAATCCCAGCCCTGGCTCCCACGTCACGCTGGACCCCGAACCACGTTGGCTGGATGTGTTGGCCAGACCCTGGCCCGAGCCCCGGCCACGCCAGCCGGGCCCCGTCTGCGCCAGTCTGGACTCCAGCCGTGCTGGCGGCCCCCAGACCCAGCCTCCGCCTTGCTGGCCAGAGCAACCCCAGCCCCTCTCCCTTTAATCAATTAACCGTTTTAAAGGATAGAATCGTAATGGTTTAAATGGTTAACTTTTTAAACATTACTTACATCCCTAGTGTAGAGGATTTTCCCCCTCTTCTTTCCCTACTGTTTACACTTCTGCAGAGTCCCTTAAACTGTGTGAGGAGGCTTCTGCATGTCCATGCACAATGGGGGAGGGCAAACAGGGGTACAGCCCCTGCCCCCCCCCCCCGCCAATAATTGTTGGGAGCACAGAACTACTCCAGCCCCAGGCTGGGTCTGCAGTGGCAGGGGGGTGGGTGAGCTGCTCCTCCCGGCCCTGGGGCTGCGGAGGGATAGGGGGGTGGGAGTCAGGGAAGAGCGAGCTCCTTCCAGGGTGCGGGGGAGGTAGGGTGAGCGAGCTCCTGCCAGTGGGGTGGCAGGGGACACAGAACATGATCCCCCAAAAGGGGTCAAAGTAAAATGTCTGCACATGCCCCTGGTTATGCAGGTGTGTGGTGTGCTTTGCTGTGTTGCGTGTGTGTTTCCTCCTTTGCTTTCTTACCATTATTCACTTTCCTAGACTATTCTCTGCTTTGTTTGTGAGTGTTGTGCTCTCTGTGTGTATAGTGAATTTCCTTCCCTTTCATTTCCCTTGTGCTAAATGTGTGCGGTGGGTGCTGCTTTGGATGTTTTGCCTCCTCTACTGCAGTTATACATTTACCTGTGCTGTGTGTGAATGGTCCCAGTGAGTTTGTTTGCTGTGGTGAGTGTGCTGTGTGAATGTATGTGTTTGATGTGGGGTGAGTGTGGCGTATAAATGTGTGTATATTTTATGAGGTGTGTGGGTAATGTGCATATGGTTGATGTGGTGAGTGTGGTGTGTGAATGACTGCATGGCTGGTGTGGGGAATGTGTGTATGTCTGATGTGGTCAGTGTGGTGTGTGAGTGGGCGTATGTCTGATGTGGTGTGTTTATTTTTTATTTCCACTCACTCCCCACAGCCCTGCAGCCTGCTCTGCTGTCAATGAAACCCCACTTCCCCTGGGAAAGGAGGCAGGTGCTGCTGCTCCAGGCTGCTGAATGGCAGCAAATCATGGAACCTTCTGTCACCTCCTCAGGGAGACAACAGGAGGGCAGGGGAGGCAGCAACACCAAATGGAAAAAAAAACCTCTTCTGGGGGCGTGCTGGTCCCCAGAAGTCCTGTTGCACATCCTTACCCTCAGTCAAACAAACACCAGCTAGAGAAATAACCAGAGAGAAGAGTCAGAGAATAAATCTCTCCATGCTGACCCTCTAAAATGGGTTTGTTGATGGAAGTGGGTTGAGGGCTTGCATGGTGGAGGGAGATGACACTTTCTGATTCTCCTCCAAACTGCCTTGGAAAATTCTCCAGTCCAATCATTCACAGTGCCTCTCACCTGCCTGACCATTCCCTTTGTGGTCCTCTGGGCATATATACCTTCCAAGCCCAACTGGCAGCAGAAGATGGAGGGTATGGCTGAGGGGATCAATCCAGGAAGGCTTCCGGCAGCAGGGAAAAGGACTGCAAGGGGGAATGCACAAAGATTTGGTGGATGCCCTGGCAGCCGAGAGACAAGTTGCATGGGGACATTATGTGCTGTGATGACAGTGGGGAGAATGGAGATGAGGCAAGATCTCCTGTGTACTAAAGGTGGGAAACACAGCCCTGCTAGTGAGGAACTGATCTGCATGCCCTTGCCCCAGTCACATGTTACAAAAGTTACACCTCTGTCAGGTCACAGAGGTCCGTCTTCACTACCTTAGTCTTCACTGAGACTGGCTCTTGTCCCATGGAGCCAAGCAATGTCAGAGGAGAGCCGGGGGAGGAGGGGTAAAGGAGTGCTCTAGCTGTGGGAAGGCAGGTTGAATATAAGAGGAGGGTATTGGCAGTAGATCAAGGAGGGTAGTATGGGAGCACTTATCTAGGGGAGTAGGCAGGATTTCTCACCATGAGGTAATTGGGCTACAGGGGGACTGCCAGTACAGAACTGGGCAAGTTTTCCAACTTCAGAATAGTAATTTAAGTTTAGAATGCTTGTCCAGTGGATTGTGGAGGGCTTATGGCAGAAAGGGAAGGTAGGCCAAGCTAGTAATTGCTGGATACAATAGCCCAAACCTCTTCAGCTTCTCTGGTTGTAGTAATACATCCATCTCCAGATTAGGGATGCCTGTACCTTGTATGGTTATTTACACCCATGCAATTTAAGAAATTAATAGGCAGCAGGTTTAAACCAAACAAAAGGAAGAAGTTCTTCACACAAGGCACAGTCAACCTGTGGAACTCATTGCCAGGGGATGTTGTGAAGGCCAAAACAAAGGGTCAAAAAAGAACTAGATAAGTTCATGGAGGATAGGTCCATCAATGGCTATTAACCAGGATGGGCAGGGATGCAACATCCTGCTCTGAGTGTCCCTAGTCTCTGTTTGCCAATAGCTAGGGGTGGATGACAGGGGATGGATCACTTGACGATTGCCTGTTCTGTTCATTCCCTCTGAAGCACCTGGCATTGGCCACTGTTGGAAGACAGGATACTGGGCTAGATGGACCATTGGTCTGACCAAGTATGGCTGTTCTTATGTGTAAAGTGCTACAAAATCAGAATGCTCCACTCATTCACATACACTGGTGGTAGCATTTTTATACCCACTTTGCACAGCTGTAAATAACCATCCAAGGTGCAGTGGTGGGGAGAGAACCGGGCTCCTATGCTCCAGAGGTCATTCACCTGGAAATCGCCAGTTCTGCAAAACTTAAATGAATTTATTCTCGTAAGTATGTCTGAGTGTTTCCAGGAGCTTTGAAATTCCTGGGACAAGCGTATTGCGGAGTTAAAAAGTCATGAGTCAGGCCCGCAAGAAATCATAAGATTGTCTTAATAAACATGAGATTTAAAAAAAATAATAAATATTTGCCTTCTGGTTTCAGAGCCTTCATAAGGTGCATTCACTTCATATTTTCAAGCTTTTCTTTGAAGTCATGAGGGCTAGAAACTTACCTTTTTCAGTGAAATCTGCAGCTCTTATGAAATAACAGGACTCCATACACTTTAAGGAAAACATCAAATATCATGAGACTTGGAATAAAATCACAAGAGTTGGCAACACAAAGAAAGATGCTGCAATCCCATGATCCCTCACACTCACTCATGCTTTACCTGTGTCAGTCCTGCCGGTGTCTCCCCATCAGAGAGAAGACCCATCCTTGTTTGTGATTTATCCAGGGAGGAAGGACTATTACAGTCCCACCACAACCTGAATGCATGGGAGATTTACACCGGATGCACCCTTTCAGGAATCAGAACCTTTTCTTTTTCTCAGTACACAAAATGTGTAATTGTCTTTTTCTTTAAATTGTATTTAAACTAAAATGCTGTCCATTTCCTTAACATAGTTGAGAAGCTGCTGTGTTGACCGGATTCTATTCACAGTGGGACCAGGTGGGGAGGTAGCAGCCATCAGCCCTGACACAATTTTAATTTCCCTTGGCTCCATGTTGGCCTTTCCCCACTAGTCCACCTCTTTGTCTGTTTGAAATGAAGCATTGACCCCATGAGAAAAGGGTCCCAGGTGCAGATATATGAGCCAAGGCAGCTTGTTAATTATCCAACCTCTCTTAACCAGAAGGGTCCTCAGCTTCCTTTGGGTCTCTCTCTCTCTCCAAGCCAATTTCAATAAATCTATTGGCATGATATGGTAGACAAGTGTTCCCAAAGTCCAGTATCCATGCACAGGATGAGATTTGACATATTTATGAAGTAAATCAGGTTTCTCAAAGGTGTCCATTTTGCATCTTTCTTTCTTTCTTGCTTTCTTGATACATCTATGCTATGGCCTTGACCAGATTTCACTAATGCAAAGAGAAAGTGGGACAGGGACAGACACACAAACATCACCGACACATGGTTCTGTTGCGAAAATGATGCTGTGTGTACTACAACACCTCTCCCCCTTTTCTGTTTTAACCGTGTCAGAGGAGTGTGTTGCAAACTGGTTAGAAAAATACAGGTGTGCTTGTAGACAAAATGTGGGTCCATAACAACAGCTTTGCCAGTGAACCCAGTTACCACACAGTTCAGAACTGCACTGTTGAGACTGGGAGGGGAGGGATAGCTCAGGGGTTTGAGCATTGGCCTGCTAAACCCAGGGTTGTGAGTTCAATCCTGGACAGGGCCATTTAGGGATCTGGGGAAAAAAATGGGGATTGGCCCTGCTTTGAGCAGGGGGTTGGGCTAGATGACCTCCTGAGGTCCCTTCCAACCCTGATAGTCTATGAGTCCAGCTAACTGAGTCAGCAAGACCTAACTCTATTTTAACTGTCCCTGAAGCTACTGCAGCTGTTCTCTGTCTAGAGTCATGATCAAATCCCATTTATACCACAGGATGGAACTGTGTTTTAATCATAATAGGGGACACTAGCATAACAACCATTGTGTTCCAGATGGGCCCTTTGTTTACATTATGGAGGAAGAAGAATTATTTCCAGTCTCAAAAGACATCATGACAAAAAGTAAAAGCTTAACATTGGTCTATGTTTCCACTCTGAAAATGACATAAAATTGGCCCCTTCTTACACAGCAGCCCAGCTGCCTGTGTGTATATCACAGCTGCAGACCTTAGTGACCAGAATAAGTTTTTATTCTCTTCCCGTTGGCCCTGTAGAGTCAGCACAGCTCAGAGGCACGGCCCTGATCCTCAAAGGTATTTAGGTGCCTAATTCCTATTGAAATAATGGGAGTTAGGCACCTACATACCTCTGAGGATCTGGGGCCAAGAGCCTATTCCTTCCTTGCATCACCAACACAATTGTTTACTAAGTTCCTATCAGTTATATCTGTGCAAACCCACTGCTGATTGTGGAGATGCACACGTGTCACCAAGACCCTAGTTTGGCAGGGAGAATCTTTATTAGTGGTGATGTTCAAAATGGAAACAGTCCAGTTTCATTCTCAGATCCCAGACTGAGTCAGGGCCAGCAGTTAAAACATAACCTTTTTACTTGTGAACTCATCGAATCATAGAAGATTAGGGTTGGAAGAGACCTCAGGAGGTCATCTAGTCCAATCCCCTGCTCACAGCAGGACCAATCCCCAACTAAATCATCCCAGCCAGGGCTTTGTCAAGCCGGGACTTAAAAACCTCTAAGGATGGAGATTCCACCTCCTCCCTAGGTAACCCATTCCACTGCTTCACCACCCTCCACTGAGCAGGTTTGATGCAGTTATTGAGTGATAATGAACAAGGAGCCCCACAGTCCCAACCTTCCATTGTGCCTCCCTTCCTTCCTGGCTCACCACTACTCCATACACTTGGCAGGCAGGGAAGAAGAGAGGCCCTGGCTACTGCCACTGTAGGTCCATATTTGCATGGCAAGGCAAAGAGTGGGCCCTAGCCCACCACTGTCTCTACCATTCTTTGGGAAGGCTGAAGCCTCCGCCTCAGCCTACCACAAATCCCAGCCTGTGGTGTATTTGCAGAGCGCTCCCCTACTCACTGTTGCTTGATTTGCTTACTACACTTCAAGTAGTAGGGAATGGCCCAGCACATACCACTCTACAAAGTCCTCACACACTGCTTAGTCCTTAATGAGTCATAGTTATGTCATAGTGAACAGCTAGGTGGGGAGACAGATATAAATATGATGATCTATGTATCATCCAGAGGGGATGGGATACGCTCACTGTCCCTCTCTCTCACACACACACACAACACGTGAGCAGAACTCTGGTATGTTATGAAAGGGAAGTAATGATTTATTACTGTGGTATACCCTGTCCAGTGGGAGGCAGTGCCATTTTCAGTGACAAACAAAAGTATTACAGCCAACTGCATTTAATATCCAGCCCAGAGCAAGCCTGATTTTCAAATGTCTCTTTATTGATCGGTTGATTTAGCCCATACAATATGAACTTTATTTTACAAGAACCTGCAGCTGGTTAGAATAACTGACACAGAAAAAAAATTATCGTCATTGCCTTTTACAATATTAGACTATAGCGAAAACAGAGGTAAATGCCACAATCCAGTTAAAAT
Source organism: Caretta caretta (assembly GCF_965140235.1). Taxonomy (NCBI): domain Eukaryota; kingdom Metazoa; phylum Chordata; order Testudines; family Cheloniidae; genus Caretta; species Caretta caretta. Next base: position 216,171,385 of record NC_134206.1, read on the forward strand.
AACCTAAACAAACTAACCCCAACATAAAACCCCACATGTAACAAATGGCCAGAATTATTCCCACAAACATCACGGTGCGAGGGGGAGGTATGGACACCAAATCAAACACCCCAGGTTGCAGCTGTCTCCCCCTGGGCATGCACGAGCAAGAGCATGCGAGAGTGAGAGAGAACACACGTGTAGAGGTAAGTGTGTGAGCAAGCACAAGACTGGGGGAGAGAAGTGCAATGGCCGCCGTTGCCCCCAGCATGCCTTCACCCAAAGGGATTTTTCTAACCTTCAGAACATTCAGAGCTTGTGAAATGAAAGGCCAACATGGATTTCCAACCAAAGGATAAGGAAATACCCCAATAAACAGAGAGGAGTGGAGGGAAGAGGGCTGGGGGAGAATTATGTCATGACATCCTAGACAACACCCAAGTGATCTATAATGGTATTTTGAGTGTGCGATCATCCCAGGAGGACTATCCCATGAGGTGTGCGATGGAAGAGTAAACCTGAATTCAGGATGCAAGTAGGGAATGCTTATCTATATGTTTCTCCTCTTGTTCCCCTTTCTAAAGTAATGCGTCTCAGTCCTCACTGCAGTACCTCCTGCCAATGCCCCTCAATCCTGTCCTGCAGCCCACCCTGCTTTCCAGTCCGGGGCTTCCCACACTGCTCTGCCAATGTCCCTCAATCCTGATCCACAACATGCTCTTTTTATTCCTATCTATTTTAGTGGAACAACAGTTCAAAAAGTTAGAGAAATCTTAGGACAAATTTCACACACACATCACCAGAGGTTAGTTGCTTGTTTATTTCTCTGCTCCAGTGAATTGCTAACCCAGATTTTTCAGCCCCCATTGTCACCTCCCCAGGAAAATATAGGGAGTTGGGGTAGAATCATCTTATGAAAAGAGAGTGTTTATCAAAGGAGACTGATAGTTCAATGGTTTGAACATTGGTCTGCTAAACCCAGGGCTGTAAGTTCAATCCTGGAGGGGGCCATTTAGGGATCTGTGGAAAAAAATGGGGATTGGTCCTGCTTTGAGCAGGGGGTTGGACTAGATGACCTCCTGAGGTCCCTTCCAACCCTGGTATTCTATGTCTCCCGCACTTCATCTGGGGTCTGTCTGTTCTTCCACTCCTGCTGGTCTTCTCCCCACCTCTAGGTCCCTCCCTCCAACCCCCATCAATGGAGGAAAGTTTACAGTAATTAAATTCAATTATTTTATTATTGCTCAAATTCCAACATAAAGCTTCCCCAAAATTCAACTCCCTCCCTACCCCCCAATTTGACTAATGGCAGTTCTAGGAACATCCACTGTTTGTGCAACTCAGAAGGCACTGCTTTGGCCTCACAGCTTAAGTCCTGCATGGGATGAGATCTCTCGGTACTTTTGTAAGGACAACACTGGCTCAGAAAAAAATACATATATCTAAAGTATCTGTCCTTATGTTGTTCAGACTACACCTCCCCCCCGCCCCCCGCCAATAATTACCACTGTTTGGCCACAGTGTGGTAGAATTGCCCAACAACAGGAACCCAGGTTAGAATGTGTGCAGGGCCATGAAATACTCTGCTCTTAGAGGGCATGCAAGATCTATAAATGAGACATGGAGGGGAAGACTAAATCCAAAGGGTTTATGTACCAGGCTGGGCTGCAACAGAAGGGGCAGAAGGAGTTGGTCTCAACATGTTTGGTCGAGCACTTGAATGCAGTTTAAAATAAATTAAAAAATCTCACCTCCCTCATCTCAGCCTGGATAATTCCCAACCCTTGGTGAAGGAAAGGTTAATGGAGAAGTAGGAGAACTATTTGTGGGCACCAACTAAAATGAGGCTGCCCGGCATAGGGACTTCATATGGGCACGCAGAGCACCAAAGCACATGGCACACTTGAATGCCCATGCTAGATGATGAAGATAAGCATGAGAGGGACAGTACAGTATACTCACTTCCAATCCAGAGAATGTGCACACACATTACTGCCACCCAGCAATCCTTCCCTCCCTCCCCAACTACTACCTGGAAGGTGTGAGAGTCTGGCTTGCTTACCAAGGCCCTGTTACTCGCTAACAGAATTCTCACACATGGCAGAGGGCAGAACGCTACAAGGGGAAGCTCCCAGTCACACAGCTCAGAACCTTCTGTCAGCCAGTCAGATCACTCCATCGAGCCACGTCTCCTCCCTCCTCCCCCCATCCCGCTATAAAAGTAACAATAACAGTAATAATAATAATAATCAAATGTGTGAAAATGATGGCATTGTATATGTGGTTCTTTTCCAGTTCTCTCTCTCCTCAATCTTCCTCCTCTCCGACGTGGATTTCCCCCTCCCCCCACCATTCCTGTCAGTCCATTATGCCTGTGCGCCCGGAGACCAGTGCTCACTCGCCATAGACACTCTCATCGCTGTAGGCCACATAGAGAAAATAGTCCTCCTCGTGGTTATCCTGGGAGTGGGAGGGGAGAAAGGAAGAAAGGGTGAGACACACTCACCATCTGGGAACGTCCCCAACCAGGGTCCATTGTAACAGCAAAAGGAAAGAGCATTTCTCTGTCACTGTCTCTCTCTCTCTCCCCCTGGGCCTTATTTCCTTCCTCCACAGAGAACCCTGGACGTGCCTGAGTACAGAACAGTAAGGTTTCTTTGTGGATGTTTCTGGTCCATACAGAGAAATGGTTTTGCCGCAAATGCTTGTGAAATAATACAAATGGATCCTTCCATTTGCATGCCATTGAGAGGTTGTGGGAGAGGAAGGGAGCTGGAGGAATGTGGCACTAAATCTACACTGGAAAACAAAACAAACCCTGCAGCAGAGAGCCTCAGAGTCTGGGCTAACTGACTCAGGGTTGCAGGGCTTGTGCTCCGGGGCTAAAAATAGCAGAGTAGCCTCGGTGTCTTTATCTTCTATCACCTTCATTAAAAAAAAAAAATCCCTCCAGGGTTACTGATGGATAATGATTGTACTCAGGGCAGTCTGAGGAAGCCCTTTTAAAAAATGCTATTATTACAGCGAAGGGAAGATGGAGGAGATTCTCCTGCTTTTGATGGAGTCACCCCATCTCAGAAAGCTGTAAAGCAGCCTGGCCAGAGACAATGTTCCTTGGGCTCATAAAAATTTCTCCGAAGGGCAAATTATTGGCCTCTAGAATGGACCAGATGGCACCAATTATCAGGTGTTCTCAAAAAGTGATTACTGGAAGATGATCCTCAGACTCCCTATGCGGTCTTCATATACAGATTTGAAATTACACATGCTGGTCCCTGCAGTGTGCTGTCAAACTCAGTGTATTTTTCAGCATATGCACTTATTATGTTTGTTTGCCCACTGGTGTGGTTCCTCTTCCTGGCTAAGAGAAAATGTCTTTGTTTAAACAGGAAAGCAAATGAATAGGTTCTCCAGTCACTCATCTACTCATTTGAGCTATGAACCAACACACCTTCTTGGAAACAGGACTTAGCGCAGGCAAAAGACAAATGTACGTGTGGTAGCCTTACTAAAATGTTAGCAGCACATCAGTGAATAGAACAGGGGAGGCCGGACTCCCCGTCCTGTGCTCTAATCACTGGACCAACATTTCCTCCCAGGATCTGTCTTGGAAGGAATGGGACTGTAACACAAAAATGTGGACCTGCCGGAAATCTCTGACTCCTAATCTAACAACCTTACATTACCAAAGGAAAATAAATTAAGCAAGCATTAAATTAATTATTAAAATTCTTGTTTCCTCTGCCAAATTCCCCATGCCCCTTGGTCTAACCATAGAATGCAACATTCCAAAGAGGGCTGGTGGAATTCAAGCAAGAGTGGAGAGTTCCATTCAAGGGGGAGCTAATGTCCAGTAGGAATCATCAGTCATGCAGTGCTTAGCTCTACAGAGTGAGGAGTTCCCATATGTAACATTATTTTAGGGTATGAGTTGTTCAGGCCACTATAGCGATAGAACAAGGAGATGGGCTGGGCTTACCTCATACAGCTGACCCATGGTAGCACTGGTGGGAGGGATGGTGTTATTGACAAAGAAGAATAGGGCATCCTCTGGCCTCAAGTGGATCCGCTTTCGGATTAAGAAGTAGAACTGGCCAACTAAAGAGGGACAGGAAGGGAAGGGAAACAGTGGAGGATGGAATGTGATTGATACAGGGATCAGAGAGTGAAAGTCAAGAGAATGCTTGACACACACAAACTTCTGCAAATGCAACCGGACATTGACTTGTATATCTCCTGCTCTCCTGGCCCTAAACCCCAGCTCTATCAGCTACCCGCAATGCTGCCCTGCAGCCCTTTGCTATTCTAGTCCTGTGCCCCTCAGTCCGGTCCCACAAGCCCCCCTGCTATTCCAGTCCCAGACATCTCTTAAGATAACATGATCACACAAAATTGTGGTGGGATTGTGTGGAGACCTGCAGTATATCTGCAGAGGAGAAAGGGCAATTTTTTAGCCAGTTGCACTTCTGAGGCGCCCAACACCTTTTTGCCCTGAAATGTGCCCCTCCCTCCCCACAGTCTGCTCAACACCTTTGGAAGAAGAAACCCTAAACAATGATATAGTATTAACAAGAATGAGAAGTTCATGCTAGAGATTGGCCCTCCAATGCAAAGTTCAGATCTTCACCTGAACTTTCTCAAAGTTCACGGTCATTTGAGTTTGGGATTTTGGTTCAACCTGTTAAAGACACAAAGGTCTGAAATGAAATTTGGATCCAGGCTGGAACTCTGACCCTCCCCACCAGAATACAAATGCCTTGGGACCTGAGATTTGATTTGGGGCTCAGGTCACTCTCAGTTTCACTGTAAGAAGAGACCACAAGTGTTATGTACAGACTAGGGAAAAATGGGCAATGCAGGAAAGAAAACAGGAACTTCAGGGTCACTACCTACCACCAGTCTAATGTCCCATCACCTGACTACCAGAGCTGGCCAATGTCCTGACTAGACCAGTATCTCATTTTCCACCATACTGATTCAGACCACTGGACACTCTAGTCCTATATCCAGACTCTGACAGCACCTTCACTTCATTTTAGCATGAAGTGCTTTAGTAAAGGGAGACACGAGGATTTCTAACCACCATATGATCAACTGACACTTTAAATCCTGAAGCTTGAAGGCCCTTGAAAATTTTACTTTAGCGATTGTCACTGCAGATGCTATTCTCATTCATAAAACACACTCTATCCTCACTAAGTATTTGTCTGAACCGTATTCCATGGGAACGAGTTCTGCAGTTAATTATATACTACAGGAAAAATGTATTTCCTTTAATTAATTTATAAATGTTTCCTTTGTTTATGTCCCCAGATAGAATCAGACTTAATCATACAGTGACAAATCCACGGCCATTTGGAAATGGAGCTTCACGACTGTCACTGCGCTATATACCATGGCCACTCAGAATTTCATGGTGGGAGTATATAGCGATTTCACATCCTCCTGATCCAAAGACATAGGCCCTAACCACTTGAGCTAAAGGAGAATGGCCACTGGCTATTAGCTGTATTGAGGGCTATGATACACAGCTAAATCATTGTCATTATAATAAAAGGCAGTGGTCACACAGTGTTTACACAGTGTAATAGAGCCATTCATCAGAAGAGCTCAAAGTACTTTACAAACACTAATTAAGCTCCACAATCCCCCTTGTGAGATAGATTTGTGCAATAAGTACAGATGGGAAATTACGTTCCAGAGAGGTTAAGTGGCTTGTCCAAGGTCATATGGCAAGTCCACAGCAGAATTGAGACTAGAATCCAGGAGTCCTTATTCCTAGTTCCCTGATTCCAACCACTGGTTGGACTTATTCCTAGTTCCCTGGTTCCAACCAGTGTCTACACTGCCTACTTGGGTCTCCCCATCCTCCCATTAAAGCATATTCTCATTATGATGATATCAGTGCAAAGAATTCCTGGGTACTTCCTCACTGGAATGCAGGAAGAAAGGAGGCAGGGTTTGTTACCTGTGAGGTCAGAAGGCACAAGGTACTTCCTCTTGTCCAGGTCAGGTACTCTTGCTTTGGGTGCCTTCTCCACAATAACCTGGAGAGGGAGAAACAGGACATGAGAATCACCGAAGAGAGCAGACCAAAAAGTATTACTGGAAAAATAAGTGGTCCCTTAAGAGAGACGGTTCTTACAGGCCCATGGAAATTCTCTCAAACTCTGCTGGGGACCAACACTCAAAAAGCCAGGGAGCTGCAGGGCAGTATTGAGGGGCAGCGGCAGGGCTGTGTGGGGAGCTCAGGACTGGAATAGTAAGTATCACAGAGTAAAGTAGAGGAGGGAGGAACAGTTGCAAGGTTGGATCACAGGAACTGCAAAATCAGATCAGACTAATGGTCCAAGTAGTTCCGTATCTTGCCTCCAATAGTAGCCATTATCACATGCTTCAGAGAAAAGCACAAGAAACCCCATAACAGAATAGCCAGCCCCCACAGGAAATTTCTTAGTAACCCCAGTTACTAAGTGGTTAGTTTATATATATAGCGAACATGAAGATTTACATTCCTTATAATTATTTTATCTGACCTAATGTAACTGTGGATGTTCTAATTATCCACATAAATGTCCAAACCACTTTTTAAATCCTACTAAGCTCTTGGCCATCATAATATTTTGTGGCAATGAGTTCCATAGGCTAATTACCTGTATATGTTGCATAAAAGAATATAAAGAGTAGACAAAGTCAAACAGACAAAGAGGTCCAGAACGATGGAAGCAATACTTACAGGTACAACTGGACAAATATTTAACCCCAAATCAACTAGTACTCAAACAGTAGAGAGAGATGTGGTGGTTTGAGCAGCTTCCATGAAAACTTAACGTTCCATTTGAAATTTTTTGCTGAGCCCGGGAAGCTATTCAAAAGTTAGATAGAAATTTCCCTGGCACTATCTGATTTCTCTGGAGAAACATGGAGGCAAGCAATTTCATTTTTTACTTTGAGCATGACTAGTAGAGATTGATAGGCCATTTAGCTTCAAGATGCAACCATTCACCCAACGCCATCTGGACTCATTTTCTTAGAATGAGAGATGGAATTTTCTGTGCTTTTCTTGCAAGTCAGAGCAAGAAAAACCTAGGCCCAAATTTTCAAAAATGGCATCTATTTTTGAGTACCCAATGTGAAACACCTACAGCCTGATTTGCCGAGGTGCTAAGCTCTCACAGCTCCAGCTGACATCAGTGGGAGTTATAGATCCCCAGCAGCTCTGAACAAAAATCCAGCTGACACACACTTAATGTTGGTACATGAAATCACAGGCTGTTTTTCAAAATGTGGGTCCTAGCATCTCTGTAAGTTTGGAGACTTGCCTCCCCCAAGATACTGCAGATGTGTGTGGCGAGTGGGATGTCTTTGTGGGTTTGGGTTAGCTTGGGGGGGGGGGTGTACAAAGGATGTTGTAAATGTGTTGATGTGAGGAGGATGTTGTGAATGGGGGATAGTTTGGAGGTCTTGTGTTGTGTATTCAGCATGTGAAGAATGATGGTTTAGCATTCCATCTCCTTAAACACTTGTCCCCCTCGTGGTATTGCTGAATGTAACTCTGTAGTGTGTGTCTGGGGTGGGGGGAGAGTTGCGGGGGGAAGACTAAAGGAGTGAATGACTGTGGGGCTAGGGTTGCACAGGGATCTGGCTGTCAGGAAAGGCAGACACAGAAATGATTCAAAGAAGCTTGCCTCGTGTCTTCAGTTATTGCCTACACAGCTCTGTCAATGATTTTGAGGATGGTATTTTCCACTGTGGCCAGATGGACTTCCTCCTGCTGTTCCAGTCCTGGATCTCTGCACACAGAGTTTCTCCTTCAGTTCACCTTAACCCACAGCATACCTTGCTATTTTAGTCCTGGCCTCCCCCCACAGATCAACCAATGCATCTCGAGCCTGACCTGCCTCACCCCTTGCTATTTCTGTTCCAGCCTCCACGTAGCTCTTGCAGAACTTATCCATCATTACCCACAGCACAACCTGCTACACTAGTCCTCTGACTCCACCACAGATCCTGACCTCACTCTTGACCTGTGGCACCCTGTATTATCCCAGGCCTAAGGCTCTGCACCTCATTCCTGACTAGCAACAACCCCCACCTACTACTCCAGTCCTGTGATCCACATACACCTCTGCCACTGCACTACCTCGATTCTGACTTGCATAAACTCTTGCAAGTCCAAGCATGGGGCTTCGCCTAAGGAATAAAATGGTGCTGAATTGCAGCAAAAATGTGTGGCAAGATTTTTCTTTCCTCTTGCGTCCACGGGGGATTCTAGACTATTTTGGAAGATCGCCCCTGAATGCTAAATCTAGGACAGACATCTCCAGTGGGGATGGAAAGAAAGAAGATTTTGAAAATATTTAATAAAAAGGGACCGCAGAAATGTAGTCAGTTTAGTCCATTTCCCTTTCTTAATTATTTTCATAAAGACAGAAGTTTTCCATAAGCACTCCAAAGGGACTTCAGGACGAGGAAGCACAGCTAGGCTGGGAGAACATGACCTTGTTTTCTGTGTGATGTTTTTTCCACAAAGAGATTAAATGAGAGGTCAAAAGATTGAGTGGTTGTTATCAATCTTCTCTTATATGCAAGGACAAGAACAGAGTAAGGTTGTATTGAAAAGACAGGCCAGAAGAAAATAAAGCAAATAAAATGAAAGGAAGATCTCTGATGACATCATACAGGCCCTCCAGTTTTCCATGAAGGTTATATGACTAACTCACATATTGATTTCCACCATTTTTGCAAATAAAATGGTTAACTTCCCTCCCCACCCTGCAACAACGTACACACAGACTATCATAAAAAAAGATGAGCAGCGTTTTTCCCTGCTAAATCGCTGCAGATCATGGATGGAAGGGGCAGAGAGATATACCCTATCACCTATTTACATATCAAATCAAATGGTATTGTTCTTGGTATATAACAATATAATAAATAGATACAGGTATATAAACACAGATCAGGAAATAGACAGCAGATTTCAAGCAGATCAGGACATAAAAAATACTAATAACAACAAACCCAAATCCTCTTCCCCACCCCTCCCCCTTTAAATAAATAAACCACAGAACATTTGATAAAACCAAGGCCACACAAATTGTCTGCAAAACATAATCAGCACTGCAAGCCAAGCCCAGGAGGCAGCAATCAGTACACTACACGATGATACAATTATATATTCCACTCACAGGGACCCTGTCTGGATATTTCTTTCTGATTTTCTCCCCTTCTTTTTTTCTGTATTCAAAAGGATGATCTTCTTTGTACTGGAACTTCATGTTGTTGGTCTTTTTTGGTGTCTCAAGTTTCCCCTTTTGATGCTGTTGTTTCTAATTATAAAATATATTTGTATGTATTTAAGGTGTCTTCCAAAGCCCTAGATATCAGAGATAGTGGTTCACAGCAAATTCTGAAGCGGTCTGAGGTTCTTTGGCGTTGCTCTAAATTCTCCTTGTGGCAGTTTCCCAAGCTGCAGAGACACAGCTGATCATGAAATGCAAACAACGATGTAGCAAATTGGGCATTGTGATGTCACGGGGAGAAGCTTCCATCATTCTAGGCAGCACCATCTCACCTGTAGAATAGGGAGGAGAGACTGCACCTTAATTAAATCATATTTGCACACGGCTGTTAATGAAATACACGACGATATACCTGGAAATACGTAGTTATCACCCGTCATTGCATCTCTGAAGATACGGCCTTTCAAACCCTTTCAAGTATACGTTAAGAATTAGTCCTCCCCCCTTGCTCTGTGTCCTATGGCTTGAGCCACACGCTCCTGCTACAAACAGGCTTCAGGTCTAAACCACTCCGTGTGCAAGGGGAGGATCATGGGCTGCAAAACAAAACAACACGCAGCCAGCCAGCAACAGCGTCTCCGTCTTTGCAGCCTCTCCGCGGCCTGCCAGCATTTCCAAGCCATTAACAGGGACATCTGGAAGGGAAGGGAGCGAGGGGCAGAGCAGGGGGCGCAGAGCGTCAACGGGGGAAACATGGGGGGGGGGTGGCCAAGCGGGACTGTTCTGGTCTGCGGGGTCTACGCAGGGTTTTCGCCCTTCCCCGGCGCGGGGCCGTCTCCCGGCCCGCCTCTCCGTTTTGGGGCTGCGACCCTGCGTGTTTGCGTCTGTTGCCCACGGTGCGGAGCCCGCTGAGCAGAGCGCGACACAGGGCGGAGCGAGAGCGGGCCGCACGCGCGTGTCGCCGGCTCGCGGCGGGGCCCTGGTGTCACCCAGCTCCCGGCCGCGCCGGGCTCAGGGCCGCCGGCTCGCGTGTCCGCGAGACCCCGCTCATTGCACCGCCCTGGGCCGCGGCCGCCCCTCCCCCAGCGCCGCCGAGAGGCTGCCGGGGGAGAGAGCGCGTGATCTGGGTGAGTCACACCCCTGCAACTCCGCCGTCACCGCCTCTGCCGAGAGAGCGGGAGAAGGGAGAGAGGCGGCCCGCCCCGCGCTGCGGCCCGGCGGGAGCGGGGGCTGTGCAAAGGCGCGGGCAGCCTCGCAGTTGCGTCCCCCGCCCCGCCTCAGTCGGGGACTTCTTAGAGCAAACCACTTGGCACGGGAGGCAAAATATGAGCTTTAAAGTGAAGCTTAATGCTGCCTCCGTTGGTGGGGGGTCGGGGGGGGGGATATGTTCAGAAATAAAAGTGCCATCTTAGGTTTGTTTGCATTCATGGGATTCACAGAATGTCAGAGCTGGAAGGGACCTCAGGAGGTCATCTAGCCCAACCCCTGCTCAAAGCAGGACCAACCCTCAGTTTTTGCCCCAGATCCCTAAATGGCCCCCTCAAGGATTGAGCTCACAGCCTTGGGTTTAACAGGCCAATGCAAACCACTGAGCTGTCCCTCCCCCCTAAATCACTGAGCTATCACTCCCCCCTAAATCCATAATTCAGAAGTGTTTGGACAACTAGCAGTGCTTTATGACAACATTTCTCAATCCAGAAAGTCTCCCATATTTTTGAACAAATTACTAATCTGACAATTTGTACTAGAAAGAGTCAGCTGTGTTACTAGAGGACAGAGCACTTAACTGTGGCTAAGGAGACCTGGGATGTGGTCCCAGTTTTGCCACTAGCTTGCGTGGCCTTGGACAAGTAATTTCACCTCCCTGTTCCTCAGTTTCGCTATCTGTAAAATGGGGACCATACTGATCTCCTTGGTAAAGCGCTTTGAGATCTGATGAATAGCAATGGGTAAGACTCATGTATTATTACTTTTCACTGTTCCTTATTCAGTATTTGTTGTTCATTCACATTTAAAATAGTTCAGTCATCCAGTTAGGGTGCAGAAACTGTACAACCAATTCAGGTGACCTGCTAAACAACAGACATTGCAAATAGTTTAAGTGAACATTTTGTAAACAAGCTATAGGCTGGCCATTATTCATCCAAGGTATGCAGCGGACATTTGTAAATAACAAAGACATTCCAAGGAAATCAGTATCAGTTCACAAGCCAGTTACTAACCAAGAGACTCTCTTAATGAATGGGTCAGCCAGCTCCAATCATAAATATATATCAGGTTTGCAAAATTATTGCAAAAATGGATCTGCACATGCACAAATTTTACTTGCTTACCCAGTGCCATCCAGTGATGTTTTATTTGTCTATCAAAATGTATTCACCCATTAAATTTAAGAATTTAGGAACGGCCATACTGGGTCAGACCAATGGTCCATCTAGCCCAGTATCCTGTCTTCGGACAGTGGCCAATGCCAGATGCTTCAGAGGGAATGCGTAGAACAGTTAATTATCAATTGATCCATCCACCTGGGATGTTAAGGCTGAAAGGGTTAAGCAACTAGCAGGCTAAATGACCTAAATTCAACCTTTTAAGGCATATTAGAAAAGTATATAAATGGTAATTAGGGCTGTTCTTTATAAATAGCTAACATAGTTATATTAAATAGACTAGAGCTTTCAAATGCAAACCTGTATTGTTAGAGAATTAGAGGTAATACTAATTGCATATGTTTACTTGTATCTTGTTAAAGTTAGATGTTAACCATATAAACAGACGATTCCTATCTGTGACTATATCTATTGATTCAGAGCTCAAAAGGGAATATTAACATTTAGATGAAACTTGGGTGTAATAATGTCATTGTCTATATTTTTCTTTAAGTTTGTAGTAAACTGTCTGTGGACTGCTTAATGGATAATTACCTTATGCTAATGAATGCAACTAGTTACCTGTGTATACATAGGAAATAGATTATTCTACTTCAAAGCCACAGTGCTTCACCCAAGGAACACCTGCTGTCAAAAGGCTGTCAATTGCCTGCCAGAGAACTATAAAAATAACTCTTGAGCCCTGATCTTGTTATCTCAGATCTGCTTAAGCTTCATCAGGGGAAGTTTGAGTCACAAGACTGAGGTCCCCAGCTCCAGACTGGGTCATCCTGATATGGGACGTTGAACTATAACCTATGGAACTTATTCTGAAAGAACTTTTTGCAACTCTAAAGCTCACTATCTCTGTTATGAAACTGACCTAAGAACTTTATTCATACCTGTATGTATAATTATCATTTAACCAATACTTTCTCTCTTTTCTTTTTCAATAAGTTTAGTTTAGTTAATAAGAATTGGCTGTAAGCATTTATTTAGGTGAAATCTGAAATATTCATTGACCTGGTGAATAATGTGTCTGATCCTTTGGGACTGGTAGAACTTCCTATATGATGAACAAGATTTTTGGTAATCCTCATCATATTTAGCCTGGCTGTCTGGGTGGGAGCCCAAGGCTGGGTTGCTTTAAGGGAACTGTATTTTTGGCATCTGGGTAACCAGTAAGATGATATAGAAGCTGTTCTGTTGCTGGATTGGTGACTCTAAGTATTAGAAGAACCTCAGGTTTTGGGGATTGCCCCATTCTTTGCAGTTTGCTCTGATTGACCAATCTCAGAGTGGCCCCACGGGACCTCAGTCAGACCACCACAGAGGAGCAGAATTTTTTAAGGGCTGATTTATATCCCCTTATTTTAATTAGTGTAAGTGGTTTTAGTGTCGGATGAAACAGAGGCATAGAGCCAAGACCACACCCCAGATATGTAGCAAAGCCAAATGAGAACCCAGCTTTCCAGAGTTCAAATCCTGTACCCTGTCCACTGAACAAAACGGCTAGAAGTCCCAGAAGACTGAATTGTTTAGTTTGTGCTTTCACTTCTGATTCAGGAAATGGGTGGAGATTCTGTGAGATGCTGGTGGACATTTCTGTGGTATTTTCTGACACCCCCTCCCCCCAGGCACCTGACACAGTAGGAGGAGGACACCGACATGTCAGATTCAGTCTGCTTTTTGGAACAGGACTATAAGCATATACTGGTGGGACCACATCTTGCAGACCTGGAATGACCAGCAGTGGCTCCAGAACTATCTCATAAGAAAGCTACATTTCTGGAGTTTTGTGGGCAGCTTGTCCTCAAGCGTAGACACCCACATGATCTGCTCGTCCAGAAGAGGGTTATTGTCACTGTCTGGAAACTGGCTATCCCAGATGGCTACAAGTCCATTGCCAACCAGTTTGGTGTTGGAAAGTCAACTGTGGGTAAAACGGTTTCTGAGGCAATCAGGCATGCAGTTTATCACAAGGTGGAAGGCATAAAAGTTATTCCTGAGGTAATTGCTGGCTTTGAGAGAATGGGGTTTCCAAACTGTGCTGGGGCCATTGATGGGACTCGTGTGCCCACAGTTTGCCCTCCTCAAGGAGCACGTGAGTACATAAACTCCAGAGGCTGCTGCTCCATTTTTATGCAGGTCCTTGTGGACCAGAGAGGCTGATTTATTAACGTCAACATGGGCTGCACTTTAAAAATGTATGATGCTAGGGTTTTCCACCAATCAGGAGTCTACATTCATAGACCGAACGGGACTCTATTCCCTCCAAATGACATTGTCATAAATGGAATTACTGTTCCCACCATTATTCTGGAGGACCCTGCATACTCCCTTTTGCCTTGGTTTATGAAATCTTATGCTGATAGAGGCCCTAGCAAAACAATGTTGAATTACACTCTCAGCAGGTAGAGAAGGGTTGTTGAATGTACGTTTGGCACATTGAAATCCCGTTCAAGATGTTTACAGACTCATTTGGATTCCAGTGTCATCAATGCTGTCTGCATCACCATGGCTTGCTGTGCTCTTCACAGACTTTGTGAAGCCAGAAGTGAGCCACTTCCATTACTGTCATAGGTCCATTCAGAGTAATTGCTGAATGGGTACCCTCAGCCAGACAGTGCATCTAACGCTGCTGGAGCTGGATGCATGTGGGCTAGAGAAGCCAGGGATGCTTTGTGCACCTACATTATGGACTAGCATGGGACAATGGAAGAAGGAGAATAGCAATCTCATGAATGTGCTTGTGTGTGGGGGAACGAGCTGATGGATTGGGGAGGAGTTCAGTGCTGCGTGGTTGGGGTTGATTGCCAGACAATGTACTTATGAGTGATCTGCCCGCTTATCAAATGGGGAAGTGGAAAGGACAGGTTGGTTCACAACATGGATTGATGCAAGGAAGTGATTGATGTAACCAAGTGTATTGAGCAATAGTATTTCCATACTAATTCTCCCTGATCATGTGTTTACCTTTATTATTTGAAATACAAATTGTATGATTTGATGTAGTGGTAGCAGTAAACTTACTTGATAACATAAACAGCTTTATTTATAAACATGTATTAGGAGAGTACACTATTCCCTATTGGCAGGCAGGCTAGCTGCCATTATCACACCAAATACAAGCAAAAACAAAACCTTAAAAAACCCCAAAGTGCATGAACAAGTGCAAACAGTGAACCATGTACAAGATAGAAACCCCCTGCTGATCCATGTCCTTAGCCCCACGTTCTTTCTTTTTCCTTCTACATTTGCTGCCTACTTAGTGCGGGGGTCGGGGGCATCCACAGAAGAGGGGGTCACTGTGGAGGTCTCCAGGGGGCAAAGTTGTACTGCCTAGCTGCTCCTAGGGACCCTTGCAAGAGCCACCCAGCCATGGAGTTGTCCAAGCTGGTTCTGCACCGCAGCCTAGGGTACTGCCGAGGGGACTCAGGCTGTGGTGTGGGTGCAGCAGGAGCCAGGACGTTTGCAGCCATTAGTAATAGCAGATGCTCAGACAGCTCTTTCTGCTGAGCTCTGTCATCTTCCTATAGCTGCTGTCACTGTTCCAGGAACTGTGAAGCAAAGGTTTGCTCCTGTGTTGCAACCCTGTCCTCATGCTGTGCAGCCAGCCCGAGCCTTTCCTTTGCCTCTCGCCATGCCTTTTCTCTAGTTGCAAGTCCCTCTGTTTCCTTAGTACTGGACCTTCTTGTTGGCTCTTTGCAGAACTTGATTCTTCAACCATAGGTTCATCACAGAAACGCTTCCTGTTGGTACCGCAAATGAAGGTACGTTGACCCAGGCTTATGCTGCAGCGTGAGTGAGCTGTGGAGGTGCAGCCTCTAGAGGTTGAGGGGCCTGGAATAGGACAAGACACAAGAGGTTATTGTCTCTCATAGATCAATATAGGAGCACAGAAAAAATCCTTATGGAATTTGAAGGACATAAAATGTTACTCGGGCTGAGCAGAGGAAACCTGGTCCCAGCACCTTCCCCAACGACCCCAACCTGTGCCCAGCCCAGGGCCGCTGCGCTCTCCCTGCCAAATTTATCTGCAAGGGAGGGATCTGTCCTTTTCCTGCTGTGCCTCCCTCCCTCCCCCCGCAGCTGGCACATTTCCAGCTCCCCCGGTCCCTCTCCCCAGCAGCCAGGCCTGGGAAGGGAGCAGAGGGGGCATGACAGAGTTGCTTCTCATGCTGGCTGAGGGTCGCTGTTCCAGGTCACTGCCTCTGTGCGGCGTGGTGGCTGTGTGTGAAAGAGCCCAGCTGGGGAGGCAGTCTCAGCTCCCCGCCTGGGTGTGGCTGCTGGGGACAGGGGCCGAGCGAGCCAGAAACGTGTCAGGGGGCAGGCACAGCCAAAGCCCCCACCTGTCCCCGGCTCTGGGCCCAGGCAAGGAGTAGGGGGATGGGGGAGGCGGGTTGCTGCCACCTCCCCAGCTGGGCTCTCACAGGCAGCCACCGTGCTGCATAGAGGCAGCGACCCGAAGCGGCCACCCTCACCCAGCAGGAGAAGTGGCTCCATCTAGGTAGGGGGGTTTGTTCTCAGTGGTATCCCAGCCCATCTAGAGACAGTCTTGTCACTGGAGCCCCAGTAGGAAACAAAAAGAAAAGGAGGACTTGTGGCACCTTAGAGACTAACCAATTTATTTGAGCATAAGCTTTCGTGAGCTACAGCTCACTTCATTGGATGCATGAGTTTCTGTGGCCAAACCCATCGCAACCCCTTCACCTCCTGACTTCCTTGCTGACACCTCGGAGCAGAGAGGTATGGGAGAATTCTGTTTCCTTTGTAGCAAGGTGACCTCAGCTGCTGGGCATGACCAGATATTGTGGTGATGGTCATGAGGTACCTAGTTTAGATTAGGTGCTTTGTGCTGCCCCCAATATCATTACTAGTGGGCCAGGTGGAACCTGCCCCCAATAAGGAAGTGAGAGGAGGGTCAAAGCATCACAAACTCAAAAATTCAAGATAATGAAATGGGGAGGTGTCATGTCATGGGGGTTTCTAGATCTGTGGCTCAGCACCTCCCTGTTACTCAAATGGTGGGCCTCTTTGCTGATTTTGCCCGCAAGGCAGCAGGGGCAAAGATTGCCAGGTGTGTTGATGTTCTGTTGTGACATGGACACTGGTCCCACTAGGTACTGGGGTGAAAATCCATCAAGCTCATTTCACACAGGCTACCAACTGACATTGATTGACTACTGTAATATGGCTAGCCTCAGACTCATTGAACCATCCAGTTAATGCAGGACCTAGACGTTCCCCTCCCCATGGATTTGCACAGGAAGCTTGTCATAGCCCCTTTGTTAAAATGCTGCCATCAAGCAGAAGGGAAGGTTGAGGGGATTCCCCTGCCCCTGATGGAGTCACCACCTCTCTGTATATCTCTAAGCCACCCCTGACTCATTCCTGAAGGTTAATAAAAATGCCCGTGAAGAGCAAATTGCTGAGCCTTTGGAGTGAACCAGCTTGTGCCAGAGCTCAGGTACTTTCAAAACATATTCCCCCTTGAAGGTTCCTCCCATACCCCTTATACACTCCCTTCCCCCCTTCCATCCACCAAGCTGAACGCTGTACAGTCAGCATATTTTTTTCCAAGAACAAAACAAACACTTTCAGCGAAGTGCAGCTTAATATAACTTTGTTTGCCCAGTGGCACTGTCTCTCTCCTTGATTATGCAACAGCAATTTTGTTTACATAGAAAAACAAATGGATCCTATCCCCAGTTGCTCCTGGCCGCAGCATAAGCACCCCTGAGACACGAGCAGCAACAAGAATTTTTGCTATAAGTTGGGGACATATCAGTGGGAAGTGACAGAGAAGGAGAAAGACCTGGTGTATTGGTTGGTCACAGGCTGACTATGAGCTGCCAATATGATACAGCCCTGAAAAAGGCAGGGTGCATCAGGTGAGGTATTTCCAGTAGACACAGGGAAGTGTTCGTACCATTATACAAGGCGCTAGTGAGTCCTCATCTGGAACACTGTATGCAGTTCTTGTCTCCCATGTATAAGTAAGATAAATTCAAACTGGAACAGGTCCGCAGCAGGGTTGCTGGGATGATCCAAGGAATGGAAAACCTATCTTAGGAGACTCAAAGAGCTTGGCTTTTTTAGCCTAACCAAAAGAAGGCCGAGGGGAGATATGCTCACTATAAATACATCAGAGGGATAAATGTCAGAGAGGGAGAAAAGTTATCTAAGTGAAGCGCGATTGTGGACACAAGAACAAATGGATATAAACTGGCCATCAACAAGTTTAGGCTTGAAATTAGACTAAGTCCTGCACTTAGGACGGAAGAATCCCATGCACTGCTACAGACTAGGGACCGAGTGGATAGGCAGCAGTTCTGCAGAAAAGGACCTAGGGGTTACAGTGGACGAGAAGCAGGGTATGAGTCAACAGTGTGCCCTTGTTGCCAAGAAGGCCAATGGCATTTTGGGCTGCATAAGTAGGAGCATTGCCAGCAGATTGAGGGAAGTAATCATTCCCCTCTATTCGGCATTGGTGAGGCCTCATCTGGAGTACTGTGTCCAGTTTTGGGCTCCACACTACAAGAAGGATGTGGAAAAATTGGAAAGAGTCCAGTGGAGGGCAACAAAAATGATTAGGGGGCTGGAGCACATGATTTACGAGGAGAGGCTGAGGGAACTGGGATTATTTAGTCTGCAGAAGAGAAGAATGAGGAGGGATTTGATAGCTGCTTTCAACTACCTGAAAGGATGGATCTAGACTGTTCTCAGTGGTAGCAGATGACAGAACAAGGAGTAATGGTCTCAAGTTGCAGTGGAGGAGGTTTAGGTTGGATATTAGGAAAAACTTTTTCACTAGAAGGGTGGTGAAACACTGGAATGGGTTACCTAGGGAGGTGATGGAATCTCCTTCCTTAGAGGTTTTTAAGGTCAGGTGTCAAGGTTCCTCCCCCACTCTGAACGCTAGGGTACAGATGTGGGGACCTGCATGAAAACCTCCTAAGCTTATCTTTACCAGCTTATGTCAAAACTTCCCCAAGGTACAAAATATTCCACCCTTTGTCCTTGGATTGGCCGCTACCACCACCAAACAAATACTGGTTACTGGGGAAGAGCTGTTTGGAAACATCTTTCCCCCCAAATACTTCCCAAAACCTTGCACCTCACTTCCTGGACAAGGTTTGGTAAAAAGCCTCACCAATTTGCATAGGTGACCACAGACCCAAACCCTTGGATCTGAGAACAATGAAAAAGCATTCAGTTTTCTTACAAGAAGACTTTTAATAGAAATAGTAGTAAATAGAAGTAAAGAAATCCCCTCTGTAAAATCAGGATGGTAGATACCTTACAGGGTAATTAGATTCAAAACATAGAGAATCCCTCTAGGCAAAACCTTAAGTTACAAAAAAGATACACAGACAGAAATAGTTATTCTATTCAGCACAATTCTTTCCTCAGCCATTTAAAGAAATCATAATCTAACGCATACCCAGCTAGATTACTCACTAAAAGTTCTAAGACTCCATTCCTGTTCTATCCCCAACAAAAGCAGCATATAGACAGACACACAGACCTTTTGTTTCTCTCCCTCCTCCCAGCTTTTGAAAGTATCTTGTCTCCTCATTGGTCGTTTTGGTCAGGTTCCAGCGAGGTTACCTTTAGCTTCTTAACCCTTTACAGGTGAGAGGAGTTTTCCTCTGGCCAGGAGGGATTTTAAAGGGGTTTACCCTTCCCTTTATATTTATGACATCAGGCTTGACAAAGCCCTGGCTGGGATGATTTAGTTGTGGATTGGTTCTGCTTTGAGCAGGGGGTTGGACTAGATGACCTCCTGAGCTCCCTTCCAAACCTGATATTCTGTGATTCTAAGGTTTCTAACTGTCAGAGGAGTGAAATTCTTGAACAGCCTTCCAAGGGGAACACAAAAAACCTAACTGACTTCAAGACTGAGCTTGATAGGTTTATAGAGGGGCTGGTATGAGGGAACTACCTAAAATGGCATGTGGCCCATTGTCAAGTGCCAGTAGCAAAAATCCCTAATGGCCAGAGACAGGATACTAGATGGGGAGGGCTCTGAGTTACTACAGAGAATTCTTTCCCAGCTGTCTGTCTTGCCCTCATGGTCACGTTCTAACGGATCACCATATTTGGGTCAGGAAGGAATTTTTCCCTGGGTCAGATTGGCAGAGACCCTGGAGGTTTTGCCTTCCTCTGAAGCATGGGGCATGGATCACTTGCAGGTTTAAACTAGGGTAAATGATGGATTCTCTGTAACTTCAAGTCTTTAAATCATCATTTGAGGTCTTTAGTAACTCAGCCAGAGGTTCTGGGTCTCTTACAGGAGTGGGAGGGTGAGGTTCTGTGACCTGCAATGTGTAGGAGGATAGACTAGATGATCACAATGGTCCCTTCTGATCTTAAAGTCTGAGCCTATGAATTTAGACTCTAAGAAGCACATTATACCTGGTTGAAATGTAACAATTTCTGTCCCCATGTGTTATTCTTGCTAACTCTCTCTTAGATCTTAGTCTTTAATAATAAATGTATCATTGTTTTCACTATAAATATAGCTCAGTGTTGTGATAGTATAAAGGACCTGATCCTGAGTTATACCAGTCTAGCTGCATGTATACTGTGAGTGTCCAGTGGTTAAGGGCTGGACACTGCAGGTGGATGCTTTATAAGAGGTTGGGAACTGGGGTGCCCTTAATGCTTACCTCAAAGGTGAACTTAGGGCTAGCATAAGCCCAGTAGAGAGTGCTTGAGTGGCTGGCAGTGACACCCAGCTACCATAAGAAAGATTACTCCAGTGCTTCCAGCAAGAGGGAACACAGTGACTCGCAGTCCTGGGCACCCCAAGGAGGTTGCACAGTGGTGTAGTCTTGGCAGGATTTAGACACAGCTTGGTGGTTAGCTAAGGACCACACTCCCAGCCCTGGGAAATTAGATTCTGAGAGATTCATGAGTGAGAAGGTCAAGAATGGACACAGAAAAAGGTTGCAGTTTGTTATTTTCTATAATTTATTTTGGGGAAGGGAAATAGAACAGCAGAAACAGCAGGATGAGCAAAGAAGTATATGCTAAGCACACAAGAAATCATTTACAAGAGTTGTGTGCAGGTTGCTCTGGTGTTTGCAGCACAAAAAATGATGGACAAGTTGAAAACCCTTCTCATGGAATATAACAGGCATTATGAAAGGCAGCCAAGTTTCTTGAGTGTGCCTGAGGACCCAGAGGCTGTGGAGCCGGGCTGAAACAGACCTTGAAGCCTACAACTGAACCTAGAATGGATGCGGCTGGAGAGGGAAACAGTGCAGCTGGAAAGCCTTTGGCTCTGTCAAGGTTCCTTCCCCACTCTGAACTCTAGGGTACAGATGTGGGGACCTGCATGAAAACCTCCTAAGCTTACTTTTACCAGCTTAGGTTAAAACTTCCCCAAGGTACAAACTATTTTACCCTTTGCCCTTGGACTTCCACTGCCACCACCCAACGTTTATCTGGGTTTATTTTTATTAAGAAAGCGTTGTTTGGAAACGTCTTTCCCCCCAAAATCCTCCCAACCCTTGGTAAAAATCCTCACCATTTTGCATAGGTGACCACAGACCCAAACCCTTGGATCTTAAGAACAATAAAAAAAAAGCATTCAGTTTCTGAAAAGAAGGATTTTAATAGAAGAAGTAAAAAGTAAAAAAGAATCACTCCTGTAAAATCAGGATGGTAAATACCTTACAGGGTAATTAGATTCAAAACATAGAGAATCCCTCTAGGCAAAACCTTAAGTTACAAAAAGACAGACAGACAGGAATATTCATTCTATTCAGCACAACTTAATTTCTCAGCCATTTAAAGAAATCATAATCTAACGCATATCTAGCTAGATTACTTACTAAATTCTAAGACTCCATTCCTGTTCTGTCCCTGGCAAAAGCATCACACAGACAGATACAGACCCTTTGTTTTTCTCCCTCCTCCTATTTTGGTCAAGTGCCAGCGAGGTTATCCTATCTTCTTAACCCTTTGCAGGTGAGAGGATTTTTCCTCTGGCCAGGAGGGATTTTAAAGGGGTTTACCCTTCTCTTTATATTTATGACAGGCTCAAACTAGAGCAAGAAGAAAAAGAGAAGCAACACCAGCCCAAGGTCAATTAGAAAAGGAGAACTCTCAGCCAGCAGATAACCTCCCCCAAAATCCACCCAACTGGGAGAAACTGTGCTCTGCATACAGAGAGATGTATTGTGCTATTTGAAGCACTTGGGATGGGTGCCTGTAGGACTGCCCAAAACTAGGGGCAGGGAGGGAGAAACAAAACAAGGAGGGAGAAACTGCTGAACCTAGGCATCAGTTGAGTACATGGGACAACAAATAAAAAAACCAGGAGCAGGGGTGAGGCCAGAGCTTAAGAATCAGGGATCCAGAGGGGAACATTGAACAGAGAACCCCTGACAGTGCCCAGTGTTCCTCAAAAGCTACCAGGGAATCAGTAGACACTGCCCAGAGGAACTCTGCTGGGAGGCGTGATTGGGTAAGGGACTAGAAATAGACCACACAGTCGAAAAGCCTCCCCCAGTCCAACTTCTTCCTCCTGATATGGTGGTGATGGGATGGGCATCTTAGCCAGTGCCAGGAGGAGATTGTCGAGGAGGTCCTGTGCCAGGATCAGGAGGTATGGGGAAAAATGCAGCTTGAACCTCAGTAAGAGGTTCTGGAGGAGCTGGAAGAGGGGCTGCAACCTGGCACACTCTGCATTGATATACACCAGGGTCTACCTCTTGCTGCAAAGGAGGCAGGTGTCAGAGGAGTTGGTGAACCATGACAGGAACAGGCCTGTGCTCATGGCTCTGTGAAAGAGCTGCCAACTAATATCCCCAGCAGGCCATGGGATACAGACTGGCCCACCAGGATTCCTCACCCTTTTTGGGTGGCAACAGGTTTGGTATCAGGGCTGGACACAATGGCAGGGAATTGAATAGTATAAAGTACAGATGGTTCCTGTGTGCAGTTTGGAGGCAGACTGACTGGATTTTGTGCAGTCAGCTCAGGTGGTGTGTCAGGGGTGGCCAGGGAGGCTCAGGGGCAGGGTTCTGATGACAAGGTCCAGAGGGCCAGGGATGAGAGACAGGTGGGGAGCACCCTCCTGCAGGGCCTACTCCAAGAAAAAATTAGAGACTGGATGCAAGGCTACCCTCATCTCCTGGAGCAAGCAACTGGGGATGTTCAGGGTGGACAAGCTCATGTGCTGTCTGAGCTCCGCAAGATCTGCCCAATCCCACTTTCCTGCAGAGGAAGGCTCAGAGACCCAGTGCAGCTCCAGCCAAAAAAACTACAGGATCTTCTTCTGGAGGCTGGTCAGGGTTCCTGGGGGCAGTCTCAGTGTGTCGAACCAGTGCCAGAACATAGACAGGACCAGCTATTTGAGCACCAGCTCCCTCTCTCAAAGGGAAAGGCATCAGAACAGCCCCATCCACTTTTGCAACTGGTCAGTCACTCTGGCCTTGATACTGACCCAGTTCTCCAGTGAGGAGGGATTGATGGCAGAAAGGTAGATGCCCACATAGAACAGTGGACCCACACCCCATCCGATAGCCGAGAGCACGAGTGGGAGGGAGCTTGCCTGCCACCCGTCCCTGACCACCAGGCCAGAGCTTTTGACCCAGTTGACCCGGACAGAGGAGGCTGCCAAATAGATGGGTTGTCTAGCTTACAACCACACCAGGCTCCCAGGCCCTGGGCCACGAGGAACAAGTGGTTGGCATACACTAACAGGACTGTCTGCAGGTCTGGCTCTTGAAGCATCAATCCTGTCATCCTTTGACAGAGGAGACGGAAAAAGGACTTAGTAGTAATAGGATAGAGCTAGCTGGACAACAGGAATCCTGATGCACTCCTTGACAGAAGGTGATGGGTTCAGTCAAGGGCCAGTTGAGCTTGACCAGACATTCTGCAGAAGCATACAGCACTTGCAGAAAGCCCATGAAGCTGGTCCTGAAGCCAAATGCCTGCCAAGTGCCCCCAAGATACCCATGATCAGACACCTTTTCCTGGTTCAGGGACAGGAGAGTGAGCAACTGACCATCCCAAGACACAAGATGGAGTAGGTCCTGGACCTGATAGAGGTTGATGAAGATGGTCCGGTCTGGGATCATGTAGGTCTGGTCAGGGTGGATCACATCCATCAGCACGGACTCCAGCCGCAATGAGATGGCCTTCACTATGACTTTGTAGTCTGTGCTGAGGAGTGAGATTGGGCGCCAGGTCCTTAGCTTGTGGAGATCCCCCTTTTTAGGCAGCAGAGAGAGCATGTCCCACCTACCTAGCGAGGGAGTATCCCGCTTCCTAAGGACTCGGCCCAGATGGTGGAGATGTCTGGGTGAAGATGTCCACAGACATGTGGTGCAACTCCACAGTCAACTCATCAGTGCCTGGAGATTTCTTGGTAAGCATCAGATGGAGGGCTTCTGAGAACTTGGCCAGAGTCAGAGGCTGCTCTAGCTGTTGCCCAGTTGCCTGCGCTGACCATAGGGAGTCTGTCCCACAGGCATCAATGTAAGTCAGATCTTTGGAGAATAGACTGGTGTAGAAGGCGTGGTCCTTCCCTGCATGTCCACCGGATCCATGAGTGGTGTGCTGTCCTCCACGAGGAAGCAGGTGTGAGGTGGATTGTACTGAAGAATATCTCAGCACTCTTGAAAGAATTTGTGAACTGCATCAGATTCCTGAAGAAAAGAGGGTACCCACACTTATCACCAAGCTCTCGGGTAAAAGCTTTGCACGTGTTTAATGAGATGGACATGGAGGAGGCACTGAAATATGATGAGTTTTAAAAAGCTGTGTTGCGAAGGTTTCATATTACCTCAAGGGATACCACTAAGATTTAGGAACCTCAAAATATATGATAAGATGAGTCATAGAGAATACGTGTATAAAATGTGTGACTTAATGAAAAAGTGAGCAAAAGGGAAAGAGGCAGTCAGTTATGACCAGTTATTTGATGTCGTTGTGTCCAAAGCTGTTAATATAGTGACCTCTAGTAAAACGGAAAATGGCACTGATGTCTCAGAAGTGAACTGGGGGACAGAAAAGCAGCCAAGGGGAGAGGAGAACATTTCCAGCCCTTATTCAGCAAAGGATGATAATGTGTCTCTGTGAGTTGGGGGCAGGAGTCACTCCTTATACCTGAGACGGCTATTAGGGCTGGCAGAATCTAGAAATTTGCAGCAGAGAGCAGGCCAAATAAGCATGTCAGCAGGGATATCATTTGCCACACCACTTTTAAATTGCTTTCTAAACCCTCATACTGTATGTGTACCTTGGACAAAAGCACAGAAATCCTAAATCCTCCTATTAACACAAGCTCTGCCATTCAACCAGTATCTTCATCTTCAGTAAGACTCCGAATAATACTCCTGCAGGAATTCTGTGCCATTGCACAATGCAGAATTTGCCCAGAATTAATGTTTTGTGCAGAATTTTACGTTTCCCCCGCAGAATTGGGGCTGTAGTGCTGCTGGCGGCCATTAGGGACTGCTGGACTCTGCAGAGCCCAGCTCACCAGCTGGTAGTGAGTGGAGTGCCAAGCCCGGTGGGAATGGAGGCTCTGCATGCTCTGGCTGCCTGGCTTGATTGCCCGGGGACAGAGAGGTCTGGGATGCACTTTACCAGAGCAGGATGAGGAAGGGCAGGGCCACACCACACCTCATCCCCCAGTGGGACAGTAAAGAAGCTGGGGGGAAAGGGGTGCCCCATGGCTTGACTCTGGGGGGAGGGAGGTGCACATGTCTAGACCTGGAGGTGCCCCACAGCTGGCTCGGGGAGAGGGGTTGCAGATGTCTGGACCCGGGGGTTTCCCATGGTTGGGCTCTGGAGGGAGGGGGATGCAGGTGTTTGGGACCTGGGGAGACCCATGCAGCCCCCTCCTGCACCCCTCAACTGGAAATGGGTTGTCATAGGTGTTTCTTTGACTCTCTACTGCTGGGGGAATCTTTTTTTGTTGTCTGTATTGTTAACATAATTGTTGACAGGTATTTTGAAATAAATTACCAAAATAATTGAAACTGGAGTGATTATATTGTGTTATACTGACAAAAAAAAATGTAGAATTTTAAAATATTGTGCGCAGAATTTTTAATTATTTGGCACAGAATCTCCGCATGAATAGAGTAAGGAAAACAAGGGAAGAGAGAAGAATGTGGAGAGAGGCCCCTGTGGGGAAAATCAGAAATCCTGGGGAACCTTATAAACAACTGCTTGTGCCTGCAGCATCAATGTTGTTAGCTCTACAGCTGCCTTTCATTGCCATCAACTGTCTGTGATTCATGACCTCCATCCTTAATGGCTGGATGCCATTCCATTAGAAACTACTACCGCAGAGGTGATAATCTCTCACATGGACCATTTGTTTTGCCATATGGGGCTGCCCCATGTGGCTATCACAATAGGCCTCCATTTATCTCACAAGAGGCCAACATTTTTCTTCCTCAGCGTGGCATCAGGCATGCTGAAGCCTTTTCCTCTCACCAGAAAATATTGGGAAGTTTGAGTGGTTTCCCTGTATTTTAAAGCAAAGAAAGATGGTGTATTTGCTGCCAGAGTATCTTTTAATTCTGCTTTGTGTGCTGTCCGTGAGCACTACATGGAAGTTCTCTATTTGGTGACCAGTGTCACTTATGACACAAGTTTCATTTGGCACTGGATTTGTTAACTATCCCAGAACCACTATGAGCCCATTAGCTCTTGGGCTAGGGAACCGAGTTAGCCACTTCCAGCAGACAATGGCTAATTGTGCAGATGCCAACCTCTCCATCTGTACTCTTAGGTGAGGGCTTTGTGTTGCCTATGCTGAGGACCCAGTTTGACACTTCTATTTTCTGTAGCTTCTTACATTTGCAAAAGAGCTTTTCACATCTGCAGAACTGATCTAAAGGTTCTGTCTAAGCTCCAGCTGCTGAAACAGCTGCAGCTAGTACAATCACAGGATTTTGGAAAGCAGCTCTACACATTACAAGAAGCAGCACCACTGGGGAAAAGCCAAACCCCAAGGTTGCAACACCCCGTCTGTCGGTTCACAGTTGTTATTTCTCGTCCACTGAGGACGAAGGGACTACACACCCTTAGTGCCCCTGCATATCACAGTGGCATTTTGGATTCTGTTCTTTCTCAAATGCTACACCTACTTAATTCACACCGTTCGTTCAAAGGTGCCACTTAACTACAACCCCTCTAAACAATTCCTGAAGCTGATAATCAGTTGTCCTAGGAATTGGGTAATACTGTGCCATATGTTGGCTGGAATGGTCACTAAAGAATGATGTGAAATGCTTCTGCTTCCTCCTCTCTGCTCTGAAATTAATTGCTCTGTGTTTGTTCTGCTCCCAGCCCATTCCCTCATTCAATGGATAAGCAGTTCCTTGTAAGGGAGGAGGCATTACCTAATGGCTAGAGCAGGGAAGAGGGGGTCCAGTCTCTGGCAAGTCACTTAACTGCTCTGTGCCTCAGAAATGGAGGGTAGTAAATGCTTACCTGCCATACAGGGAACTTGTGAAACTTAATGGGTTAATGTCTGTAAAGTGTTTTGAGATCTTTGATTGAATATTTTAAGTATTACTTCTATTTTTATTTTATTAATAAGGATAATCATTTGAACGGTTGTTGTTTTTTTCCTTTTAAAGAATAAGAAAATACTGTGCAGAGTATATGTGCCAAAATGTAGCCATCTCTTGAGTGGAACGTAGAAGCCATTCTGTATCAGTAACACTACATAACAATTAAGCAAGCCATATAATTCTTTAATGATTAACAAGGTAATTATTCTAATGTCTTTATGCATCTTATGCCTTATTTAAGAGTTATCCATGTCACAGCTGCAGTTACTACTCACAGGTACAGAAAAAGGTCACTAATTAAAGAACATATTTGATTAAATGCTGTATTCATTTATTAGCTATTCAGTTAAAGAGCCTTCACTGTCTTTAATAATACTTTACATTTATATGTCACTTGTAATCTCAAAGGGTTTCAGAGAGCTTTATCACTAATAAACTGCCATACAAAGTATACTCAAGGTCCATAGCCGTCAATGAAATGCAGTCATCTCTGGTGTGGAACAAGTCAGCTGTCTAATAGCATACAGCATCACTAAACAACAGATTAGCAATGGAGTTAAAGAAAAATGCTATATTCCCTTAGGATCTTCTGGAAGAATCGAGGGAGCCTAAATGTAATTAAGTATAATAAACAGGTATTAAGTCCAGTCATTGGAATGAATATTCCTATTCTTTCAAAAAGGGAGGCAGTGAGGCCTAAAAGATGGAGCTGAGAAGTGGGACTCAGGAGACCTAGGTTCTAATACCAGCTCTGCTGCTGGATGACTTTGGGAAAATCACTTTCCCTCTCAGTGCCTTAGTTTCGCCATCTGTAAAATGGGAATAATGATGCTAACCTACCTGTGAATGATGCTTTGTGGGCTTCTGATGAGAAGTGTTATGTAAGAGATATAGATTACTATTACTACTGGATCTTTACTGATTAGGTTCTTATTTTTAAGTCTTATGTGAAGGAGACAACTTCCAGAATCATAGTGCTCTCTAGTACTAGGTTGAGATATTGTGGTCAGTATAGATTCAAAGACTAATGTAACCCCTGCTGGGTCACTCACACTACTCCTTGGAGAACAGTGCCCCCTAGTGCTGGGCCATTGAGGTCAGTAATGACGTAGAGAGAAAAACATCCCCTACTCAGTCACTAGCATTACTCCACACACCTTTTCTTTCATGTGATTTTTTCAATGGTTGAACACATTTCAAAGGGTCTGAAATAGCAGCATTCTGTTCTGTCTTGCCCGGGTGAGCCCTGAATAGATGGTCCATTATGAGAGGTCTAGTTATTATTTCTGCAGGTGTCCACCTGAAGTCAAAGTACAGTAGTAGGACATAGCCCTATGATAGGTGAGGTTAATTTCCCCCTCATCCCATGAAAACACACTGAACCAAAAATTACAGTGCTATTGAGTGCTAAAAAGGTTAATTGTGACCAGATACTTAACACAACTAATATTAACAACAAGGAGGAAGGAATACAAGCCAGAATGGGGAAAGAACAAGTTAAAGATACTTAGATAAGTTTGACGGTGACACAAAAATTGGGGGACTGGTAAATAATGAAGAGGACAGGTCACTGAATTAGACCAATCTGGATCACTTGTTAAACTGAGTGCAAGCAAACAATATATGCTTTCATACAGCTAAACATAAATACAGTAGATACATCTAGGATCAAAGAATGTAGGCCAGGCTTAGAAGACAGGGAGCTTTATCCTGGGAAGCAGTGATTCTGAAAAAGATTTGGTGTTTTAATGGATAAAGAGAAGGTTAAAGGGTAACTTGATTACAGTTTATAAGTACCCACAATGAGAAAACTATGTAATAATGGGCTCTTCAATCTAACCGAGACAGATATAACATGATCCAGTCAATGGATGAAAGTTGAAGTTGGACAAATTCAGATTGGAAATAAGGAATACATTTTGAACAGTGAGAATAATTAACCATTGGAACAATTTATCAAGGGTCATGGTAGGTTCTCCATCCTTGGCAATGTTTAAATCAATATTGGATGTTTTTTGAAAATATCTGCTCTACGAGTTATTTTGGGGAAATTCTATGGACTGTCATACAGGACGTCAGACTAGATGATCATAATGGCCCCTTCTGGCCTTGGAATCTATGAATCTATTAAATAATCGGCTTGTAAGCACTTGGAGGATAATAGGAATATAATAGAAAAGGAGCACTTGTGGCACCTTAGAGACTAACCAATTTATTTGAGCATAAGCTTTCGTGAGCTACAGCTCACTTCATCGGGTGCATACTGTGGAAAGTATAGAAGATCTTTTTATACACACAAAGCATGAAAAAAATGGGTGTTTACCACTACAAAAGGTTTTCTCTCCCCCCACCCCACTCTCCTGCTGGTAATAGCTTATCTAAAGTGAAAAGAAAAGGAGTACTTGTGGCACCTTAGAGACTAACCAATTTATTTGAGCATAAGCTTTCGTGAGCTACAGCTCACTTCATGAGTGAGCTGTAGCTCACGAAAGCTTATGCTCAAATAAATTGGTTAGTCTCTAAGGTGCCACAAGTACTCCTTTTCTTTTTGCAAATACAGACTAACATGGCTGTTACTCTGAAACTTATCTAAAGTGATCACTCTCCTTACAATGTGTATGATAATCAAGGTGGGCCATTTCCAGCACAAATCCAGGGTTTAACAAGAACGTCTGAGGAAGGGGGGGCAGGTAGGAAAAAACAAGGGGAAATAGGTTACCTTGCATAATGACTTAGCCACTTCCAGTCTCTATTCAAGCCTAAGTTAATTGTATCCAATTTGCAAATGAATTCCAATTCAACAGTCTCTGGCTGGAGTCTGGTTTTGAAGTTTTTTTGTTGTAATATCGCAACTTCCACGTCCGTAATCGCATGACCAGAGAGATTGAAGTGTTCTCCGACTGGTTTATGAATGTTATAATTCTTGACATCTGATTTGTGTCCGTTTATTCTTTTACGTAGAGACTTTTACATAGAGACTGTCCAGTTTGACCAATGTACATGGCAGAGGGGCATTGCTGGCACATGATGGCATATATCACATTGGTGGATGTGCAAGTGAATGAGCCTCTGATAGTGTGGCTGATGTTATTAGGCCCTGTGATGGTGTCCCCTGAATAGATATGTGGGCACAGTTGGCAACGGGCTTTGTTGCAAGGATAGGTTCCTGAGTTAGTAGTTCTGTTGTGTGGTATGTGGTTGCTGGTGAGTATTTGCTTCAGGTTGGGGGGCTGTCTGTAGGCAAGGACTGGCTTGTCTCCTAAGATTTGTGAGAGTGTTGGGTCATCCTTCAGGATAGGTTGTAGATCCTTAATAATGCGTTGGAGGGGTTTTAGTTGGGGGCTGAAGGTGACGGTTAGTGGCGTTCTGTTATTTTCTTTGTTAGGCCTGTCCTGTAGTAGGTGACTTCTGGGAACTCTTCTGGCTCTATCAATCTGAGAGTTACCAAAAGAAACTACAGCATTTGCTCAAGAAACTCCCTGAAAAAGCACAAGATCAAATCCGCACAGACACACCCCTGGAACCCCGACCTGGGGTATTCTGTCTACTACCCAAGATCCATAAACCTGGAAATCCTGGGCGCCCCATCATCTCAGGCATTGGCACCCTGACAGCAGGATTGTCTGGCTATGTAGACTCCCTCCTCAGGCCCTACGCTACCAGCACTCCCAGCTACCTTCGAGACACCACTGACTTCCTGAGGAAACTACAATCCATCGCTGATCTTCCTGATAACACCATCCTGGCCACTATGGATGTAGAAGTCCTCTACATCAACATTCCACACAAAGATGGACTACAAGCCGTCAAGAACACTATCCCCGATAATGTCACGTGGCTGAACTTTGTGACTTTGTCCTTACCCACAACTGTTTTACATTTGGGGACAATGTATACCTTCAAATCAGTGGCACTGCTATGGGTACCCGCATGGCCCCACAGTATGCCAACATTTTTATGGCTGACTTAGAACAACACTTCCTCAGCTCTCGTCCCCTAACACCCCTACTCTACTTGCGCTATATTGATGACATCTTCATCATCTGGACCCATGGAAAAAAAACACTTGAGGAATTCCACCATGATTTCAACAATTTCCATCCCACCATCAACCTCAGCCTGGTCCAGTCCACACAAGAGATCCACTTCCTGGACACTACAGTGCTAATAAACGATGGTCACATAAACACCACCCTATACCGGAAACCTACTGACCGCTGTTCCTACCTACATGCCTCCAGCTTTCACCCTGACCACAACACACGATCCATTATCTACAGCCAAGCTCTGCGATACAACTGCATTTGCTCCAACCCCTCAAACGGAGACAAACACCTACAAGATCTCTATCAAGCATTCTTACAACTACAATACCCACCTGCGGAAGTGAAGAAACAGATTGATAGAGCCAGAAGAGTTCCCAGAAGTCACCTACTACAGGACAGGCCTAACAAAGAAAATAACAGAACGCCACTAACCGTCACCTTCAGCCCCCAACTAAAACCCCTCCAACGCATTATCAAGGATGTACAACCTATCCTGAAGGACGACCCAACACTCTCACAAATCTTGGGAGACAGGCCAGTCCTTGCCTACAGACAGCCCCGCAACCTGAAGCAAATACTCACCAGCAACCACACACCACACAACAGAACCACTAACCCAGGAACCTATCCTTGCAACAAAGCCCATTGCCAACTGTGCCCACATATCTATTCAGGGGACACCATCACAGGGCCTAATAACATCAGCCACACTATCAGAGGCTCATTCACTTGCACATCCACCAATGTGATATATGCCATCATGTGCCAGCAATGCCCCTCTGCCATGTACATTGGTCAAACTGCACGGTCTCTACGTAAAAGAATAAATGGACACAAATCAGATGTCAAGAATTATAACAAAAAGAAAAGGAGTACTTGTGGCACCTTAGAGACTAACCAATTTATTTGAGCATGAGCTTGAGCTCATGAAAGCTCATGCTCAAATAAATTGGTTAGTCTCTAAGGGGCCACAAGTACTCCTTTTCTTTTTGCGAATACAGACTAACATGGCTGTTACTCTGAAAGAATTATAACATTCATAAACCAGTCAGAGAACACTTCAGTCTCTCTGGTCACGCGATTACGGACATGAAAGTTGCGATATTACAACAAAAAAACTTCAAAACCAGACTCCAGCCAGAGACTGTTGAATTGGAATTCATTTGCAAATTGGATACAATTAACTCAGGCTTGAATAGAGACTGGGAGTGGCTAAGTCATTATGCAAGGTAACCTATTTCCCCTTGTTTTTTCCTACTCCCCCCCCTCCCAAGACGTTCTTGTTAAACCCTGGATTTGTGCTGGAAATGGCCCACTTTGATTATCATACACATTGTAAGGAGAGTGATCACTTTAGATAAGCTATTACCAACAGGAGAGTGGGGTGGGGGGGAGAGAAAACCTTTTGTAGTGGTAAACACCCATTTTTTCATGCTTTGTGTGTATAAAAAGATCTTCTATACTTTCCACAGTATGCATCCGATGAAGTGAGCTGTAGCTCACGAAAGCTTATGCTCAAATAAATTGGTTAGTCTCTAAGGTGCCACAAGTACTCCTTTTCTTTTTTGCGAATGCAGACTAACACGGCTGTTACTCTGAGGACTATAATAGACAACATGGATTTGTCAAGAACAAATCATTCCCAACCATTTCCTTCTCTAATAGGGTTACCAGCTGAGTAGATGGGGGTTGTGGGGAGAAGACTGAGGGGCCACCTGATAACAGTCTTCAAATATGTTAAAGAAAAGGATGGTGATTATTGTTCTCCAGGTCCACTAGAAGTAGGACAAGAAACTGGAGCAAGGGAGATTAGGTCAGATAGTAGGAAAAACTTTCTAATTATAAGAATAGTTGAATTCTGGGACAGGCTTCCAAAGGAGTTTGTGGAATGATAAATCCCTGTTATGGATGTTCTTGGTTTACTTAACCCTGTCTCAGTGCAGGGGCATGGACTAGATGACTTCTGAACAGCTCTTCCAGCCCTGCATTTCTATTATTCTGTAATCCACATAGAAATTACAATGTGCTCAGATACCATTCCTGCCAAGTGGAGCAAGACTGACATCTAGTGTCTATGTATGCTCACATAAACCAACATAAATGTAAAGAACTTGGCTGTTCTATTCAGAGCCAGAAAAGGGGTGGAGCAAGTAAAGGAATGGTATGTTCCAAGTGGAAAAGATCTTCAAGGATTCCTGGAACTTTGTGCACTTGGCAGAGTTGTATCCAGAGTCAACAGATTCTAATGACTCTGTTCCTGGCCTTTATTATTCAGTAAACCTGAAATCTCCAGGAAACAATATAATGGATTAATTGGGTCTTGAGTGGATATTAAAGATCAGCAACTAGAATAGATTTATCAAGTCTACACAAATAATTATTAATAATAATTTGAGCTGGTTGAATAATGGAAAAACAGATCTGCAAATATATTCATGAGGCATTGGTATGCTTCTACACATGGGGTCTTACTAGTAGCAAACAGTTGGACAGTGGATAATTCAAGAAAATGTTCATGGATCTGGGGAGGATTTCACCTGGTAAGTTGAGATGCTGATTCAGTTCCATACTCTATCACAGATTTCCTGTGTGACCTTGAGCAGGTTACTTAAGTCTCTTATGACTCAACTCCCCATCTGTACAATGGGGATAACAGCACTGCCTCACAGGGATATTCTGAAGACAAATACATTAAAGATTGTGAGGTGATCAAAAGCTAAGCTTACAGGGGCTATATTTATATAGCTAGGCAGGTGAATATTTATTTGTCTGAATATTCACACCATAAATGTGTCATTAATTCATCACCGTTGTTTGTCATTTGCCATTATGTCTAACATTTTTCCACCATCCAGTTAGTGAGCAGAAACAATACCATGTAACTTAGATGATCAATCACACACCAGAAAAAGTAGCTATTCCAAGGAGCAGTTTGCAGACTGTCCATTGGTTGAAAATTATTATACTATCTATTTGAAGAAGAATCATGAATAATTAATATATTTAAGGGTTCTGCTTGATAACAATGCAAAGCAGTGCGGACCGACGCATGTTCATTTTCATTATCTGATTCAGATGCCACCAGCAGAAGGTTGATTTTCTTTTTTGGTGATTCGGGTTCTATAGTGTTTCTCTTTTAAGACTTCTGAAAGCATGCTCCACACCTTGTCTCTCAGATTTGGAAAGGCCACTTCATATTTTTAAACCTTGGGTCGAGTGCTGTAGCTATCTTTAGAAATCTCATATTGGTGTCTTCTTTGCGTTTTGTCAAATCTGCAGTGAAAGTGTTCTTAAAATGAACAACATGTGCTGGGTCATCATCCGAGACTGCTCTAACGTGAGATATATGGCAGAATGTGGGTAAAACAGAATAGGAGACATACAATTCTCCCCCAAGGAGTTCAATCACAAATGTAATTAATGCATTATTTTTTTAAAGAGCATCATTGGCATGGAAGCATGTCCTCTGGAATGGTGGCTGTAGCATGAAGGGATATACGAATGTTTAGCATAACTAGCATGTCAATACCTTGCAATGCCGGCTACAAAAGTGCCATGCAAACACCTGTTCTCACTTTCAGGTGACACTGTAAATAAGAAGCGGGCAGTATTATCTCCCATAAATGTAAACAAACTTGTTTGTCTTAGCGATTGGCTGAACAAGAAGTAGGACTGAGTGGACTTGTAGGTTCTGAAGTTTACATTCTTTTGTTTTTGAGTGGAGTTATGTAATAAAAAAATCTACCTTTGTAAGTTGCACTTACATGATAAATAGATTGCACTGCAGTACTTGTATGAGGTGAATTAAAAAATACAATTTCTTTTGTTTGCCATTTTTACAGTGCAAATATTTGTAATAATAATATAAAGTGAGCACTGTCAACTTTGTATACTGTTGTAATTGAAATCAATATATTTCAAAATGTAGAAAAACATCAAAAAATATTTAATACATTTAAATTGGTATTCTATTGTTTAACAGTGCAATTAAAATGTCGATTAATCACATTAATTTTTTTAATCACAATTAAATTTTTTAAGTTAACCATGTGAGTTAACTGCAATTAATCGACAGCCCTAATTTTTATCTATTTAAATTTTCCACCGTTGCAGGAAATTATGGGAGGTCAGACAATGGAGGGAGGTCAAACAATTTTTTATTGACAGACATTGAAAAAACAGTTAAAGTTTTATGACCATTAAACCACACATTGTCAATATGACATCAGAGCACACAAATATTCTTGAATCAAAGTCTAATAAGTTCTCATGCAGCATTTTTCTTACTTGACATATCTGTAAATTTTTATTATTATCAATGGAAATATTTTTTGTCCATTTGTGAGTGTATGTTGAAATTGATGTTAACTGACATTTGCTGATAAAAAATCTAATCCTTCCAAGCCTAGTAATAATACACAGATACACATTAATTGAGTTTATTGTACCAGCAGTGTTTCTGCCCCTTCCCATCTCTGATCTGTTATCCCACATAACACATTTTTTTGAGTTCAAATATAAGCTCTTCAGGACTGGGCCTCTTGTTTTTCAATATGGTCTATAAAGCACAGCATGTGTCTACAGTGTTATATGATCACAGTTATGTACTGTATATAAGCAGGTGGTGTTACCACCTTGCTCCAAAATATAAACACTGTATAAGGTTAAACTCACCCTTTTCTTGGGGTGTGTCTTTATTAAGAAGGTATTTAATAATAATAAAACACAAATTCCACCTCAAGCTCTTTCCCTAATCTTGGCTGTTCCTAGTGTTCTTCCATCAGATCTCTGTGTCCTACACCTGTCTCCCTCTAGCAAAATAACCATTCCCACTTCCCATACAGCCCAGTTGGAGTGACTGAGCTACACCTGCCACAATGAGCCATCAGGAATTAGACAGCATCTTCCTGCAGGACACCAACAACTGCCAGCAGAGTGGGTCAACAGAATAACCCTGCTGCCATGATGCAAGGCACTAACTATGGTGCTAGAGACTACGGTGATGGGCATCTTATTGATGTGTGTAATGAAAGTAATAAATAATAATAATGAATAACAATAACTAATTAACAATAAAAGATCCCAGTGAGGTATCAAGAGAGATCCATGAAAATATTATGAGTCATAAAGTATTAGGAAATTGAGTTACTCTCTTTGGTCAGGACATTAGATTAAAGAGGAGAATAACCTGAACTGTATTCCTGAGCCCACCTAGAACAGATTTTGGATCCTCCCCTTGAATATTAGTACTCTGCATTGTTGGCCAAATGAAAAAAAAAGAAAGAAAGAAATTGGGTGCATTCACATCAGGGGAGGTCTTGTTGTGAATCGTCTTCCACAGCTGATGCCTGTTGCTTTTCCTCTAGCACTGGGGCCAGGTCTGGGACTCTCTGCCCGGTCCGGGCTACCGTGAACCTGCTCATATGTAGGGCCTCCTCATAGACTGGAGGGGTCTCCGATCCGCAAGGGGGTGGTGCTCCTAGCACGGCATTGTGGGAATGTGCCACAGCCAGTATCCTCCTGGCAGCAGGACCAAACACAGAATGCAGAGCTGAAAGGAGTGAGATTGGGAAAGGTTAATCTAACCCTGGAACATCAAATACCAGACAGAGAGCACAAATATACTTGCTGTGTATGGCTTTTCCGAGCTACACACACTCAGTGCCAACCACCTTTCTTCTCCAAGGCCATCCCTTCTCATCAGACACATCCTCTACTGAAACGTTCCACAAATGCTTCTCTCAGCTGATGGACCTGTCCTCGTTCCACCAAAAGAAGTGTCCCACCTTCATTCCCTACTTCCCAGCTAGCTGGATCTTCCAGATATATCCCATGAAATCCCCCAGTCTCAACTCGCAGATGCCCCCATTCCCCAGCATCAAGCAATCTGGCCCATACACCAGCTGTTAGGACCCTCCCTCTACTACCCCAGCAAGTGACATGATGACCCATATGTAGCTAAGACCGGACCTGATCCTTGAACCCCTAGTTTCAAACTTTTGGGGCTCTAGAATTTGGCACTTTGAAGTATGTTATGGGTTCTAGACTTAAGGGGGCAGCTCCTTAGCTGGTGTAAATCAATGTAGCACTATTTACCGCAGTGGAGCTTTCTGACTTATACCAGCTGAAGATCTAGCCCTTGAAATTCATGGGATACAAAGGTCTGAATTTTTCAGACCTTCAGTTTCTGGATTCTGGAATATGTTCAAGGATTCTCAGCCTTCTCTACATCTACCTTGGCTTCTGCATGGTCACACTCACAAGTGATAGTGCTCTGAAGAGTGTTGTCATGATCAAAGGCGATGACTGTGACCTCATAGGGGTGGGAACCCGACTCCTCCCCTGCCTGCCGGCAGCAGCACCTCATGCAGGCTGACACCAGGCCACACAGAAGCAGCAGCCCACCAATCGCCACCACCAGCCTGTAGAGAGAGAGGGAGCAGCGTTATTGCCATACCTTTTCTTTATGTACAGACACTGAATGGATTCTAAGAAGTGATCACACTCATTTTACTAACATTTAAAGAGTCCTTTAAAAAGAAAAAAGCACTCAGCTGCACATCTGTGCTGTGAAATCATGAATGTTGTACATCTTACATTTCTCATAATAAAACTAATGCATTTAATAAAAATGCATGACTGAGAAGAGGGAAAGAGATATGTTCATGTTTGACGTGTTATCTAATACTAAGGAACAGGAAAACACAATACTTCCTTCACGACACTAGAGGGAACTGAGGGAAAGAGGAGAAGGGAGGAATTGTTCGATTTTTTGTCACTTAAAGGATCAGATTTAATTCTATCAATTGCTTGCTAACTTAAGTGACAAATATACAAATGATATTTATGTAAGTGTAAACTTACCAGATGTACCAGAGACGGACCCAATCAGTGCTTGAGCAGCTGAGAAAAAGAGGGTGAAAGAAAGAGTTAACAACATAACATCATAGCAATATGGGATGGAGAAATTCCCTGTTTGATCCTATCTTATCTACCATGCCAACTCCCATCTTCACTCCAGTTGATGAAAGATGGAGACTGGTCTACACTATAAGTTTTAAATGAGTCACATGATGGAGCTTCCACCACTTCTCACTGAGGAGACTATTCTTCAGTCTAATAAATCTCATTACTAGGAATTTTTTCTTAATGGCCAGCCTCAAATTTTCTCTTTTATAGATTCATAGACACTAATGTCAGAAGGGACCATTATGATCATCTAGTCTGACCTCCTGCACAACGCAGACCACAGAATCTCACCCACCCACTCCTGTGAAAAACCTCACCTATGTCTGAGCTATTGAAGTCCTCAAATCGTGGTTTAAAGACTTCAAGGAGCAGAGAATCCTCCAGCAAGTGACCCGTGCCCCATGCTACAGAGGAAGGCGAAAAACCTCCAGGGCCTCTTCCAATCTGCCCAGAAGGAAAATTCCTTCCCGACCCCAAATATGGCAATCAGCTAAACCCTGAGCATATGGGCAAGATTCATCAGCCAGATACTACAGAACATTCTTTCCTGGGTAACTTAGATCCCACCCTATCTAACATCCCATCACAGGCCATTAGGCCTATTTACCATGAATATTTAAAGATCAATTAATTACCAAAATCATGTTATCCCATCATACCATCTCCTCCATAAACTTATCGAGTTTAATCTTAAAGCCAGATCGATCTTTTGACCCTACTGCTCCCCTTGAAAGGCTATTCCAAAACTTCACTCCTCTGATGGTTAGAAACCTTCATCTAATTTCAAGTCTAAACTTCCTGGTGGCCAGTTTATATCCATTTGTTCTTGTGTCCACATTCGTATTGAGCTTAAATAATTCCTTAAATAATTTTATTCAGCTTCATCCCATTTTCTCCAAGTTCTCCCCGTCACACACACACTTTGTGACTATGTTATTCTGTTTACATCCTTCAGATACTTCTAGAGAGTTCTCATGTCTGCGTCTTCCTTATTTTTTCTTTATAAATCAGCCCTTCCAGCCCCGTTATTTTTGTTGTTTTTCTTTGAATTTCTCTCCCAATTTGTCACCCTCTTTTTGGAAGTGGGTGCACTGCACATTTCTTTACCTATAATTAGTAGAGTTGATCAAATTCTGAATATTGAATCCTTACAATGAACTGCTTGAAAAACAGTGATAGGACAAAAATTAATCCCAGAAATTTCTTGGCAAAAGTTTTCAAACAACCAATACCCCTGAAAAAATAAAAATCAGACAATTTGCAAGTATAAAGACAGGGCAAATACATAAAATAAATTGTATGTTAAGAATTAGTAACTCAGATCTAACAAACAAACTTTCTGGCCCTGGAAAATGCTTGCTCACGATTTACCAATACTGTTAACTAAAGCAAACTCCATTGGTGAGAGACAAGGCCATCAGCTGAGATTCCTCCCATGTCTGTCACTCCCGCCCTCAACCTCTTCTGAAAAGAATGCAGGATGTGTATACTCACTGTTCAGCATTCACACAGACCTCTTCACATCTCACTTGGGGAAACTACAAGGAGAGTAAAGGCAATCAGGGTGAATTGTCCTCACTTAGTCTCCTTGATGTCCTGTGTTCAGTATCTCTCTCATCCACCCCAATGCCAATCCTAATGCCCCCACCCATGGATTCACAGTTACCCACTCTCTTTCATCCCTCTCACGCACACCAGCATTAATCTGAATTCTCCTCTCCCCCATGCAAACGTAATTTATATTTTACCTTCCCCTGCCTCCATTAGAGACCTAAATTCCCTTCTGTTCTCTCTTTCCACAGACTATTACCGGCTTTCTACATCCTATATGACAGATCTGAATTCCCCTCTATGCCTAAAAATATAGACCCATCAATATCCTATTATTTACTGTGCCCACTACAAATCTGAATTCCACACTGTGCTGATGGATCTTCAGTTACCCCATTTTCTATCATTCCTCAATGTAGATTTTATTAACCCCCCAATTCTCTTGCTTCACTTATCCCCACTTGCTCTACATCCTAACATCCTGTTTACTGCTTTGAATTCTCCTCTGCCCCTACTTTATTTCCCCAATACTTTTAAATATCAGGGAAATTCTTACTTCATATCTATCTTTGGCTTAAATCCCCTTGAACTTTCTGATGTAATACAGTGCCCCAGCAGAGGCCAAAGTCTGCCAAAGAGGAACCTGTGATGTGACTCACCCAAGAGAGACTTGCCAGAGCAGAGACGGTCACGAGCGGGCTACCGATCCCCATGAAGAAAAAAACAGCTGACTCTGCTGTCTCATGTAGCTTAGGGCCAGTGCCTCCTTCCTAATTTCAGTTCATCCTCGCCAGTCCTCACAGTGGGGTGAGGAGCAGGGAAACTCCCTTTCCAGAGTGAGTTCCTTCTTTCTTCTTCTTCCTCTAC
The DNA here is from genome assembly GCF_965140235.1 of Caretta caretta. NCBI lineage: Eukaryota > Metazoa > Chordata > Testudines > Cheloniidae > Caretta > Caretta caretta. The sequence continues at coordinate 216,211,965 of NC_134206.1, forward strand.
TGCTTTCTGCACCCTTCTGGGTTTGTCTTTCCCTCTCATGCACACTTGTCTGCCTTCTTCTCTCTTTGTCTTTCTGTCTCTCTCTGTTACTCTCTTTCTCTCCCTTCAGAAGAGAGCCCAAACACTATCCAGTCACTTCATGAAAAGAACTGAGGATGCCAGTAACTTAGCTTTGCTATTTCCAACTGATCTAGCTCAGGGAGTCAAGGAGAAAAATGTACCCATGATCCTGAAAGAAGGGAGAATGGAGAACTCTCTTCTGTGGGGGGCGGGGGGGAAGCTGCTCTGACCTCATTTATTCCCAATTACTTCTCTCCCCGCCCCCTTATCCAGGGAGACTGGTGCAGTTTGAAGGTCATTTGTTCACCTTCTGCTTTACTCCGATGTGACCCCTCCTGTTCCCCTCCCTCAACACCCTCCCATCATTATACTTGTGCTGTTCTGGCCTGCTGAGTCTAACCAGAAGCTCAGAATCAGAATGGAAAGCACATTGCACCTGGGACATTCCTGCTGGCACAGGATGGGCAGAACTGGGGGGTGGGGTGTTATGGAATATCTAAAAACTTCTCCACACACCCCTCACTCTGAATATGCAGAGCTCCCTTCTCCTCAACTGGTGCCTCTCCCCTTTGCTCTGGTGATCACCTCAGTCCTGATATGCAGAACTCTCTGCTATTCCAATCATGGCCCCCATCTCTTCCAGCTTTACCAAAGCACACAGTCTTGACCTACAGAAACCTCCACTGTTCAAGGCTTGAGTTCCTTACACAGCTCTACCGGTGTCCCTCAATCCTGCCCTGCAGCCCCCCTGCTATTCCAGTCCTAGGCTTTCCATACAACTCTGCTGCTGCCCCTCAGTCCTGCCCTGCAGCCCCACTGCTATTTCTGTCCTGGGCTCCCCACACAGCTCTGTCAATGCGCCACAACTCCTTTACCATAGTAGAGAATGTTTTGTTGCTTCTCCTCCTGCATACATTACAATTGTCCCTCCAGCTATTTAACTTAATAGGCCTCTTTTAATGACCTGCTGTTTTCCCTCTTGTATAATCACTTTGGATTTCTATTACATTACTGCTCACGAGTATCCATGAAGTGCTTCCATGTATGTAATTAGCATCTCTCTCACACACACACACTGTTTCCAATAGTTGAAACAGAAAAATTGCTCCTCAGTAATGTGTTATTATTTCTGCCCTGCAACCATCCAGGATTGGTATATGAATATGTGTTTGAGGAAGTGAGCAGTGCAGAGACTAGTGGAACTTGTTACTCCATGTTGCAATCACGTCGCATCCATATTAAGCTGGTGAATCATTAGCCCTGGTCATGGCTATTAAAGGCAAAGAGCAGAACCAATGGATTCATAAACATAACACACACATTCCCCCCAAATGGGGGCTAAGAACCATCCACTATGAGCAACCTCCAAAAGAATCATGGGCTTCTCAGGCTGTTCAGATTGTAATCTTTCTATCTATCCGTCTGTCTGGTCATCTCTTCCTCACCCTTCTATCTGAATTAGTTTATGATCTGGGCCTATATACTGAATACTGGTGTGCAAAGAAGAAACATGCAAAAACACACTAGAGGCTTCTTTCCCATCTGCAGACTGCTCCAGATTCCTGTTCTTTCCTTTCTTTAAATGTCCCTATATATCATGGAAGTTTCAAATGAAAAGACAGTACAGCCTTCACTGAACAGCCTTCACTGCATACAACTCTTAGAGCTGAAGTGGCTCAACACACAATAACCAAAAAAAAACAAACCAAGTGCAAATTATAAGTGTGGCTCAACTTTTCTGCAGCTTTACAACTCAGACTCATTTAACAACCCAGAAAACTAAAAATAATTCTAAAAAAAATCTGGGTCATTGCATTTACAACTGATTATTGTGACCCTAGATGTATGACCATTTCTCCAAACTGTTCTTTCCAGCCACCAGGTATTCAGCTAATGTAAATCAACATTGCTTTACTGAAAGTCAGTGGAGCTACGCTGATTTACACCAGCTGAGGATCTGGTCCATCATATGTAATCATCCATTGAAGTCCAAATTGTCAGTTTTTAGTTTTAGTTCAATAGCTATGGACAACAGATTGTCAATCAGATTTTTTAGTGAAATGCTAATATTATAAGAAAATTTCAATTTTAGACTGATCAAATTTTGCAAAATATCACATGAAGAGATAAACATTTCTCTAATGAAAGAGTAACATTACAACCTGAAATTGTGACCTTCAGAGAGCACATGATCATTCATTCTGGCTGAACTATGTTGGCTCCAGTTCTTTAATTTCTGTGGCCTCTGGTAATACCATGGTTATAGTTGGCCATAGTAATTTACCATGGCCTCATTAATCTATTACACAGTGACAGAAAAATTCACATTCAACTTGATACTTTGGCTCATTTATCCCATAACTTTATTTTCCTTTGATTTGTTTTACGGTGAAGTCAGTTTTTTCCACCAGATTTTCCCCCTTTTTAGAAGTTTAAAGCAAGTGATTATACCCTTTACACAATTGCTCACAATCATCCTTGTCTTGTTGATGTGTTCTGCTGTTGTCATATTTTTCAAGGGCCCATTACATGTTCAGCAGTGAGATTCGTACTTCCTACTGGTTTCAGAGTAGCAGCCGTGTTAGTCTGTATCCGCAAAAAGAAAAGGAGTACTTGTGGCACCTTAGAGATTAACATATTTATTTGAGCATAAGCTTTCGTGACCTACAGCTCACTTCATCAGGTGCATGCAGTAGAAAATACAGTGGGGAGATTTTATATACACAGAGAACATGAAACAATGGGTGTTACCATACACACTGTAAAGGGAGTGATCAGGTAAGGTGAGCTATTACCAGCAGGGGACGGGGGGAGGGGGGGAAATAATCTTTTGTAGTGATAATCAAGGTGGGCCATTTCCAGCAGTTGTCCAGAACATGTGAGGAACAGTGTGTGTGTGGGGGGGGGGGGAGGGGAGGAATAAACATGGGGAACTAGTTTTCCTTTGTGTAATGACACATCCACTCCCAGTCTTTATTCAAGCCTAAATTAATTGTGTCCAGTTTGCAAATTAATTCGCATTCAACAGTCTCTCGTTGGAGTCTGTTTTTGAAGGTTTTTTTGGAGTCTGTTTTTTGAAGGCCATCCACAGCCTCAGAAACATCTCTGACATCATAATCAAAAAGGCTGACAAAGGAGGTGCTGTTGTCATCATGAATAGGTTGGAATATGAACACGAGGCTGCTAGGCAGCTCTCCAACACCACTTTCTACAAGCCATTACCCTCTGATCCCACTGAGGGTTACCAAAAGAAACTACACCATCTGCCCAAGAAACTCCCTGAAAAAGCACAAGCACAAATCCGCACAGACACACCTCTAGAACTCTGACCTGGGGTATTCTATCTGCTACCCATGATCCATAAACCTGGAAACCCTGGACGCCCCATCATCTCAGGCATTGGCACCCTGACAGCAGGATTGTCTGGCTGTGTAGACGCCCTCCTCAGGCCCTACGCTACCAGCACTCCCAGCTATCTTTGAGACACCACTGACTTCCTGAGGAAACTACAATCTATCAATGATCTTCCTGAAAACACCATCCTGGCCACTATGGATGTAGAAGCCCTCTACACCAACATTCCACACAAAGATGGACTACAAGCCATCAGGAACAGTATCCCCGATAATGTCACGGCAAACCTGGTGGCTGAACTTTGTGACTTTGTCCTCACCCACAACCATTTCACATTTGGGGACAATGTATACCTTCAAATCAGTGGCACTGCTATGGGTACCCGCATGGCCCCACAGTATGCCAACATTTTTATGGCTGACTTAGAACAACGCTTCCTCAGCTCTCATCCCCTAATGCCCCTACTCTACTTGCGCTACACTGATGACCTCTTCATCATCTGGACCCATGGAAAAGAAGCCCTTGAGGAATTCCACCATGATTTCAACAATTTCCATTCCACCATCAACCTTAGCCTGGACCAGTCCACACAAGAGATCCACTTCCTGGACACTACGGTGCTAATAAGCGATGGTCACATAAACACCACCCTATACCAGAAACCTACTATGCTTACTGACATGCCTCCAGCTTCCATCCAGACCACACCACCTGATCCATTGTCTACAGCCAAACTCTACGATACAACCACATTTGCTCCAACCCCTCAGACAAAGACAAACACGTACAAGATCTCTATCAAGTGTTCTTACAACTACAATACCCATCTGATGAAGTGAAGAAACAGACTGACAGAGCCAGAAGAGTACCCAGAAGTTACCTACTACAGGACAGGCCCAACAAAGAAAATAACAGAACGCCACTAGCCATCACCTTCAGCCCCCAACTTAAACCTCTACAGTGCATCATCAAGGATCTACAACCTGTCCTGAAGGATGACCCAACACTCTCACAGATCTTGGGAGACAGGCCAGTCCTTGCTTACAGACAGCCCCCCAACCTGAAGCAAATACTCACCAGCAACCACACACCACACAACAAAAACACTAACCCAGGAACCTATCCTTGCAACAAAGTCCGTTGCCAACTGTGTCCACATATCTATTCAGGGGACACGATCATAGGGCCTAATCACATCAGCCACACTATCAGAGGCTCGTTCACCTGCACATCTACCAATGTGATATATGCCATCATGTGCCAGCAATGCCCCTCTGCCATGTACATTGGCCAAACCGGACAGTCTCTACGTAAAAGAATAAATGGACACAAATAACATTCAAAAACCAGTCGGAGAACACTCTTCAACAAAAAAACTTCAAAAACAGACTCCAACGAGAGACTGCTGAATTGGACTTAATTTGCAAACTGGACGCCATTAACTTAGGCTTGAATAAAGACTGGGAGTGGATGTGTCATTACACAAAGGAAAACTAATTCCCCATGTTTATTCCTCCCCTCCCCCTCCCCCCCACACTGTTCCTCACATGTTCTGGACAACTGCTGGAAATGGCCCACCTTGATTATCACTACAAAAGGTTATTTCCCCCCACACACACCACACTCTTGCTAGTAATAGCTCACCTTACCTGATCACTCTCGTTACAGTATGTATGGTAACACCCATTGTTTCATGTTCTCTGTTTATATAAAATCTCCCCACTGTATTTTCTACTGCATGCATCTGATGAAGTGAGCTGTAGCTCATGAAATTTGTTAGTCTCTAAGGTGGCAAAAGTACTCCTTTTCTTTTTACTTCCTACTGGGGCTCCAGTGACAGCATATTTTGCTGGTGAACAGGCAGAGAACTCCCCCTTTTATATACACAAGCACACACACATTTCTGGGCTACTGCAGTCTCAGCAAGGTCTCAATCTCCTCCCAGATTTGATTAAATTCAGTTGGACAGTTCTTGGAAGTCAATAGAAATTTCCATTACGCATGCTTTGTTACCCTTCTGAGGAATGTTTTTTTTTTAAGGCCAGCTTCTTTAGTCACATCAGATATTTCCCTTGTGAACTTAGAAACACAGAAGATGGGAAAGCTTTTGGGGTTCATAACAGCCATTCGTTTTTTTCCTGAAGTTGGAGAAAAGATATGCCCACTGTTTCATGTACCACATGCTGGGTAATAACACAAAAGGACACCAGCTTGTACAACAAAACAGGCTGTTTATTAAGAGAACTATTTACAGAAATGCTGCAACTGCAGCTAGCATTCTCACCCATGTGCATACAGACTGACTTCTTGGTGCCTTCTCTAAACTTTTCCTCCTGCAAACTCTGCTCTAGCCTCCAAGTTCCAAGCAGGTTGCTGCACCCACCTCACAGAAGATTCAATGTGGTGGCTGGGCTAGGAGTTAGTGGTCTGCACTGCTGTGCAAGAAATACATGGAGTCCAGGTCATAGTGCCCATTTTTCCTACTGAAAGAGGTAAGGGTTTATCTGTGTCAGGAGAATAGGACCTCTGATCTTCTACCTCCTGGGGCTGGTGAGGTCTGGGAATGATGTGGAAGTAGGGCTTGATGCCACAAAAGGGGTAGCATTCTGCATTGCCCAAGAGTGGTCTGTTGCCCCCTGGAGCGACAACTAGTGAGAATGCTACTGAGACTGGGTTCTTGTGCTCCTTGAATTAGTGCTATGTGCTGCCAAGCAAGAGACTCAAGTTCAAGACCTATTCCTGGCCTCACAGGCAGCAGCTGGGACGGCTACAGCGTCTAGGACTGGTTAAGGGTCTGTCTTAATCTCAATCAAATAACAAGCATTTTGGGGTCCTGCTGTTTTGGAGGCTCTGTAACTCATCCATATGTCCCTTTGCAGCACTGGGATTAGAGGGACAGGAAACAATACATTTCCAGGTCTCCAGCGACCCTCAAGCAATAGGACCAGAAAAAAAGGCAACTCATGTCTGGAGTTTCTTCTTCTGGTGGCTTGGGGCCCTGCAAATAGTAAAGCTGACTCTGGTATGGTGCAGCTTATCTGTAAACCATGGAGAACCAGTATCTATTCCTAATATTGGTATCACACTCTCTGGAGTTGGCAGCACTGCAAGGATTGGGCCTGATGCCTACGACAGTTAGTGCTCTGAGTTGTCTGATGAGAAACCTGGGTTCAGTTCCCATTCTGATTCTTTTAGTCCTTAGGTGGGATGTTGGCTATGAAAACTGGATCTGTTACACCCTAGGAATCAGAACTCCATGCAGGAGAACAAAAGCACCTAGAAAAACAAGTTCAGTTCTGAGGCTTGGATTCTTGCTTCTCCACAGGACTAGTGAGGACTGGGAACATTGAAGAACACTGTTTGAATTTACTGAGTGTTTAATAATTGTGTAATAAAGTTGAGAATTGAAACACATATTGCACTGAAGCCTCAAGAAATCTGTAAAGAATCATAGAATCATAGAATATCAGGGTTGGAAGGGACCTCAGGAGGTCATCTAGTCCAACCCCCTGCTCAAAGCAGGACAGATCCCCGACTAAATCATCCCAGCCAGGGCTTTGTCAAGCCTGACCTTAAAAACTTCTAGGGAAGGAGATTCCACCACCTCCCTAGGTAACGCATTCCAGTGTTTCACCACCCTCATAGTGAAAAAGTTTTTCTTAATATCCAACCTAAATCTCCCCCACTGCAACTTGAGACCATTACTCCTTGTTCTGTCATCTGCTACCACTGAGAACAGTCTAGAGCCATCCTCTTTGGAACCCCCTTTCAGGTAGTTGAAAGCAGCTATCAAATCCCCCCCTCATTCTTCTCTTCTGAAGACTAAACATCCCCAGTTCCCTCAGCCTCTCCTCATAAGTCATGTGTTCCAGTCCCCTAATAATTTTTGTTGCCCTCCGCTGGACTCTTTCCAATTTTTCCACATCCTTCTTGTAGTGTGGGGCCCAAAACTGGACACAGTACTCCAGATGAGGCCTCACCAGTGTCGAATAGAGAGGAACGATCACGTCCCTCGATCTGCTGGCAATGCCCCTACTTATACGTCCCAAAATGCCATTGGCCTTCTTGGCAACAAGGGCACACTGTTGACTCATATCCAGCTTCTCGTCCACTGTAACCCCTAGGTCCTTTTCTGCAGAAGTGCTGCCGAGCCATTCGGTTCCTAGTCTGTAGCGGTGCATTGGATTCTTCCGTCCTAAGTGCAGGACTCTGCACTTGTCCTTGTTGAACCTCATCAGATTTCTTTTGGCCCAATCCTCCAATTTGTCTAGGTCCCTCTGTATCCTCCAGCGTATCTACCACTCCTCCCAGTTTAGTGTCATCTGCAAACTTGCTGAGGGTGCAATCCACATCATCCTCCAGATCATTAATGAAGATATTGAACAAAACCGGCCGCAGGACCGACCCTTGGGGCACTCCACTTGATACTGCCTGCCAACTAGACATGGAGCCATTGATCACTACCCGTTGAGCCCGACAATCTAGCCAGCTTTCTATCCACCTTATAGTCCATTCATCCAGCCCATACGTCTTTAACTTGCTGGCAAGAATACTGCGGGAGACCGTGTCAAAAGCTTTGCTAAAGTCAAGGAACAATGCGTCCACTGCTTTCCCTTCATCCACAGAGCCAGTTATCTTGTCATAAGCCAGTTATCTTGTCAACTGTGTAAGCACAGTTTGAATCTAGCCTTTTCTAGCCCGCTTCCTATTAATCACATTTCAGCTCACTCTCTCTGTCTCCATAAATCTCTCTATGCATTTATGGCAGTAGCCAAGAAATGCAAGACTCCCTATCCCATTCCCACTGTGTTTGTGCAGAGGCAGATGAAGAAATAAATGTCAGCTTGTGAAGCTATTGTAAAAGCTCCCACAATGTATAAAACAAGCTCCCCAAATGGCCCAGATTTTGTTTTATAAAACTCTGGCATGAGCCATAGTCCCCGCCTGATTTGTAGATGAATCACTCTCTCATTTCTAATGACTCTGACCATTCGAAGGATCACACCCAGAACTGTATCTCTGTCGGTATCTCCCTCTGTGCGCTCAGCCATAGGATTTCTCTCAGAACCTTGCCAAAAATGGCTGAAGTGACCTATGCAGATCTGAAGTTCATGACACTGGAGCAGCCCAGGAACCAGGAGCCCAATGAAGCCAAAGTGAAAGGTAACAGAGGGGTAGATCTTACATGGTGAGCTTGCTTACTTAGAACACAGCATTCAGTGTTGTCCCTCTGTGTTCTTACACCAATGGGACCTCTCTTAGAAAACTGCATTCAGCTCCAGGACCAGAAATCTGTTGAGAAATTAGAGGGAGAGGAGCTATACTGCTAAGAAGCTGGAGTGGTTGGTTTTCAGAAAAGAGTAGAAGAGCTAAGACTCATATTATCCCCTGATATGCACACAAATGACCCCCCTGAAATCATCGGGACTGAAGCCATTTGGGTGGCATGGGGTGTAGAATTTGGTCCTCAGTATATATCTCTTAACTAACCAATTAGTAATGAAGGAATATGATTAATAGCTACAAGTATCTGAAGAGTATATATATCAAGAATGCAGAGGACCTCTTTATGCAGGGGCAAAGGGGTCTAACTAGGCATAATAGGATGAAGTTAAGAAAAAAGGTACATTTTTGGATTAGCTATTAGGCATCAATTCCTAGAGGTCAGCAAAATAGTCTTCCCAAGGGAAATGATGGATTATTATTATTGGGTTATTTAAAACTGAATAAGAATATTCTGTAGGAACAATTCTGGATTGTCCCCCCAAGGGATGGAACAGATGGGTGGAAAAAGACCCTTTGGCCTTTAAGTTCAGAGTCTATGAAAATAATGCTGTGTAGCTTCACAACAGTGCTGTGTGTGTGGTTGATCCCTGTTCTATTGAGTATATACAGTTTTTAAAGTGCTTTGAAACCATTCAGGATTAAAGGTGCTAGAGGAACAAAGAATTAGTCTAACAAAATTCCAACAGGATCTTAATTGATCAATTTACAAGACTGAGGAACACTTTCCTGGGGGGATTCTCTGTCCGTAGCCAATCTAGTGGCTACCCCATTACCAGCCCTCAGAAGGATTCCTGGATCTTAGATACAGAGTAAAAAGTCAGACTCTGTAGAGTGCTTCCCCTTAGGGTTGGGAATGGGGATGGTTAATTCAGATGTTGGATTGTTTGGATCCCACAGGATTTCACAGGGTGCCTTCAGCATGGAATAGATTTTTTTTTTTTTACCAAAGACGAAGAGTATCAGCTGGAATCAGAGAAGTACTGATTATTGTGTGTGTGTGTGGTTATGCATACATTGCCTAGCTGTCTTTGCATATATGTTTGTTTCCATATTGCTTGTATGTACCTATATATTTCCATGTACGTCTATGTTTGTGTACTCTATGTGCATCATGTCCGTGTTTATATGGCAAGATTTTCAGAAGTGATTTTGAATGTCCATTTTTTGGGGTGCTCAATTTGAGACACCTTTAAAGGGGCTTGATTTTCAGAAGATGTGTGTTTTAGAGGGTAATTTCTGAAAATTAGTCCTCTTCAAAGTGTCTCAAGTTGGGCACTCAAAAATGAAGGCACGCAAAATCACTAACCACAACTGAAAACCTTGGCCATGTTTTAGACATATACATATGTGTTTGGTAACGAATGCATATGGTGGGGAGGGTTTTTTTTTCTTACATGTGTACATTTCCGTGTCTCTATATGTTAGTCACTTACATCCTATTCTGTCCATCTCAATAATTTGAACCTATCTATATATATAAATACCACTGGGTATTTCTATCTCCAGGGTCCAATGCGTCCTTGGCATCTGTCTGCTGAAGGGGGGGTCAATCAGTAGCACAATTATTGGGGAAGTTTTTGTAAAGTATTACTATGAACTGGACTGAACCCATCAATTCATTTCACATAGCTGCACAGCCATCAGACAGGAATGATTTTCAGACAGGAACGATAGCTGACTTGGGGCTATGTATGAACTGGTGAGATGTGAGAGGATCCATTTATTTGTCGATTCCCTTCCTTTTCTTTATCTCAGAATCTCCCCCTCCATCTCCTTATTGGCGACTTGCAGCAGAGATTCTTGGGATCTTCTGCTTGGGTTTGCTGGTAACAGCTGGTGTCCTGAGTGTGAAGTGTAAGTATCAGCAGAGAAGCTGGGCTAAGAATTCAGTGTGAACCCTTAACATGTTTTGAAATAAATTAAAGGAGAGGAAATGCAGTCTTGTGGTTCAGGCACAGCTTGGGCATTAGGGGATCTGGAAAGTTTTCCTTGCTGTGTGAGCTTAGTCCAATCTCTCTGTACCTCAGTTTCACAGTCTTTGAAGCAGGGATAATGCCTGTTTCAAATGCTGCCAGGGAGCTGGGATGTGAGGCTTAATTTCCCTCTTATCCCATGACAGCTTATTTTGCTTAAGAGCCTTTGGGGAGGGATCTTGTCAAAGGCTTTCTGAAAATCTAAGTACACTATATCCACTGGATCCCCCTTGTCCACATGATTATTAACTCACCCAAAGAATCCTAGTAGATTGGTGAGGCATGATTTCCCTTTACAAAAACCATGGTGACTCTTCCCCAACAAATTATGTTCATCTATGTGTCTGACAATTTTATTCTTTACTATCGTTTCAACCAGTTTGCCCGGTACTGAAGTAAGGCTTTGTAACTGCCAGGATCACCTTTGTAGCCCTTTTTAAAAATTGACATCACATTAGCTACCATCCAGTCATTTGGTACAGAAGCTGATTTAAATGATAGGTTACAAACCACAGTTAGTAGTTCTGCAATTTCACATTTGAGTTCCTTCAGAACTCTTGCATGAATACCATCTGATCCTGGTGACTTATTCCTGTTTAATTTATCAATTTGTTCCAAAACCTCCTCTAATATCACTTCAATCTGGGACAGTTGCTCAGATATATCACCTAAAAAGAATGGCTCAGGTTTGGGAATTTCCCTCACATCCTCAGCTGTGAAGACCGATGCAAAGAAATAATTTACTTTCTCTGCAATTGCCTTATCATCCTTGCGTGCTCCTTTAGCATCTTGATCGTCCAGTGGCCCCACTGGTTGTTTAGCACGTTTCCTGCTTCTGATGTACTTAATTTTAATTTTTTTTTGCTATTACTTTTTGAATCTTTGGCTAGCTGTTCTTAAAATTCTTTTTTGGCCTTCCAAATTATATTTTTACACTTCACTTGCCAGAGTTCATGCTCCTTCTGTTTTCCTCACTAGGATTTAAGTTCCATTTTTTAAAGGATGCCTTTTTGACTTTTTGTTCAACATATATACATTTATATACATTTCATATGGAAATATATAACATACTCTAATATTAAATGGAACAATTTCATTCTAGTTGTTTTGTGAATTGAAGTCACTCAGGTTTCCCAGCTAGTGAGTGAATGGCATGAAAACCTTACCCAGAAAAGAGAAATTCTGGGAAACCTCACCCAGCAGCTGGAGTTTCTCCAAGCGCAGAACCTAAACCTTTCGGAGACTGTGCAGCAACTGGCAAGCTACAGAGGTAACTTTTTTTCTAGGGAGTGCTTGTAGAGCTGGGCAGGAAATGTTTTTTTTTTTCCATCCCACAAGAGCTTAGGAAAAAAACTTTTCTAGGGATGAAATGTTGAAATCTAGAAATTTTCGTGAACCAATAAACAGGGGGGAAAAAATGGATCAGGTCAAATCAAAACATTTTATTTTGATACCACCCTTTTAAAATCGTTGTTAATATTTTTAAAATATAAATTACTAAAATTTGAAAATGAAAAATGGAAGTCTTTATTTAGAAAATGTTGAAGTGGGACATTCTGACAATTTCAAAACTTCTTTTCAAAAGATTTTGAATCCTCAGATTTGTCAAAACTGACCCTTTCCTGTGAAAAGTTTTGGTTTTGACAAATCAACATTGTCCAAAGAAAAAACATTTTGTCAGAAAATTCCTGAGTAGCTCTACTTTTTGAATATATTGATCTCCTCAAGGCAGTCTCTTTCTAGTATAAAGAATGAGGAGTACTTGTGGCACCTTAGAGACTAACAAATTTATTTGAGCATAAGCTTTCGTGGGCTAAAACCCACTTCATTGGATGCATGCAGTAGAAAATACAGTAGGAAGATTTATATATTCACAGAGAACATGAAAAAATGGGTGTTGCCATACCCACTGTAACGAGAGTGATCAGTTAAGGTGAGCTATTATCAGCATTAGAAAAAAAACCCTTTTTTTCCCCTCACTCCTGCTCACCTTAACTGATCACTTTCGTTATAGTGGGTATGACAACACCCATTTTTCATGTTCTCTGTGTGTGTATATATATATATATATATATATCTTCCTACTGTATTTTCCACTGCATGAAAGCTTATGCTCAAATGAATTTGTTAGTTTCTAAGGTGCCACAAGTCCTCCCTGTTCTTTTTGCTGATACAGACTAACACGGCTACCACTCTGAAATCTTTCTAGTATGTGGCAATGAAAAGCTTAGTGTGAGCATCACTGCTTTCTACTGGATGTGAGCAAAACTCCTCAACTGTTTTAATAGACCCTATGCTGGTGATTTTTCTATCCCTTATTTGGTATGGGTTTGGTCTTTTCATGAAGATCTGAGTTTGTTAGGTTTTCCATACACATATCGGAGGGAAGGAGGGGAGCAGATTGAACAAAAGTTTCTGTGGTAATCCCCTCTGCCTCTAAATTGAACACAAAATAGCAGCAGTCTCCTACACAGAAAGTCAAAATACATCAAATCATAAGGGTTCAATATTCCACATTGTTCCATCCTAATTGCCATCCAGCATGAAGTCCTGAGAGGCTAGGGTATACACTGGCAACTATGACATTCCTAGTTAGCTATGGATTTGTAGCAATATAAAATTGTGCTGTGAACTACAGATAGGCGAACCATTATGCAGAAAGAAACAACCGTCCCAAAACAAGAACCAAGTTTCCTGAAACTTTTCTGAAGTCTCCAAATAGTATTGGGTACTTTAAAAAAAATCCCACAAATAATAACAATTCCTGCATCCATTTGTAAGCCAGAATTGGACCTCCCAAAGTACCACAAGAGAAAGACTGTTTTCATTATTGTATTGCCAGCCCAACAAGACGCAGGAATTTTGCAGACTTATTGAGTTTGGAGGAGTCTGCACAAGGGTCAGAAAAACAATCCAATATTTTGATTGCTTCTTTCTGACTTCAGTATTGAACCAGAGTCTCAGTTTGGTGTTCAAGGGGAAATCAGCTAACAAAATGGTATGGCAGAAAGGAATAAACACAGTCACTAACAGTAAAGGCTTCTTCTTAAGGAATAATGGGTCTGATTCTCTCCTGCTTTACTCCTTGTGCCATCATCTACACCTGTACAAAAAGAGTGCAAAGTGGATATGAAATGCCACCAAATCAGAATGGTAGCACAGGTGTAAATGGCTTCATAATGTGCAAGCCTGATGAGAATCAGGCCCAATGTTTTGAACAAGAAATAAAAATAATAGAGCTACAAATAATATAAATAAAATAATGGGACAACAATTCTGTTTGATGGCAATTTTGAGGTTCCAAATTTTGTTTTCGTTCCACACTGGAACCAAAATAAAACCTTGTGAATGTTTTCGCGAGAATGGAATTGTGTCAATGTCTGCTGTCAGGTCAAAACTTAGCTTTTCAATTAAGGAAGAGGTGTAGACAGCCTGAAGGGTAGGGCACTGATGTGGGAGACACAGCAGGTTCAATTCCCAGAGTGATCTGGGATGAAGAACTCTCCTATGAATTAGGTAGAGTGGGGGCTTAAACCTGGGTCTCCTCTATTCCAGGCCATTGCCCTAACCACCAGCCTATACAACATGAGGGAGCTGCTCTCAAAAAACCTTCCTAGCAAAAACATTGCTGAAACTGCTACATTTTCCCAGACATTTCAGTTTTGACTAAGCAGCATATTTCAACAAAACTTCATTTAGTCTCAAATGTTCCTACCAGCTCTAAGAAATTTATTAACACACACAGAGTAAATAAAAAATTCCCATGGTAGGCCTCTGCCCCTGTGTGTTTGCAGCCCAACCTGCCCAAAGGCTCTCAGGAGCAGCCTTCTCTCATACCCTTCTACAGACATGGGTGCAAGTTTAAGGGGGAAGATAGACTGAAGAGGTAGTATTGTGCTGATGGATGTACTGACTCAGCTGAGACACAAAACGAGGTCCCCATTGCTTGTATGCACTCAAGGTCTCATTTGTGAAAATAGAGATGTTAGCCCTGGTGGATCTGATCAAATTCTAAATGGGTTAGTATTACTCGAGCTGTAGGAAGCTCTTCAATTTGGTTTTTAAGTGCTCAGCCAAACTTGGTGATTTGGCTGACTTAGCCGCAGCCTTAACTACAGGGTGGCTATTGCTGTTCCATAATACAGTTTGTGGATGTTTCTGTGACCCTTTAGCAGGAATCTCTAGATGGTGCTATTGATAAGCATGGTGATATGGTATTTTATTTTCAAGGACATAGATGCAGCCTTTGTCCTGAGAACTGGCTACAGCATGGAGAGAACTGTTACTTCCTTTCTACCAAATGGAAAACTTGGCAAGAAAGCAAAGCTCTTTGCTCTTCCCTGGATTCCAGATTTCTTAAGATAGAGAGTAAGGAAGAGCTGGTAATGATTCATTTTTCTCTCTTACTTTAAGGGTATTTTTTTATTTCTAATGTTCAGCTAAGTGGAGGAAAAATCCAGGAGATGGTACTCAGACTCAGATATATAGGAACATAGGGCTAGATCCTTTTCTGGTGTAAATCAGTGTAGTTCCACTGACCAGTCGATTATGCTTATATATACCTATCAGAGGATCCAGGCCAGAGGACTTGCCCTACCAGCTAAGAGCCAGCTGTTCCATGTACTTCCTTATCCCACCTCAAATCAAACTTCAGTAGATCATTTAGCAGTTCTATTTGATATCCAATCTCCAGACATGTTGGAACAGACTGCTAGTCCTCCACTTGGCTGGCTTTCCATCTCTTGCCTTACTGAATTAGAAAAGTAGCCAGTCAAGCTTGCCATCCTGCTCCCTGACCTCCCAGATCAAAACACCCAGCCCATCTCATTTCCTGATCCCTCCAATACCAGATGAAGCAGAATGTAACACATGAAAGCAAACCTGACTGGGAAGGCAAAGATGTTCACTGTGGGGAAAATTCCTCCCAGACTCCCATTGCTGATCAGTTTAAACCCTGAAGCACGTGATTTGATTACTCTGATTTTGGCCAGCCTAACCAGAACACCAGACAAAACTCATCTCAAGGGCTAAGACCTTTCACTTCCCTTGTGACTGCTGTATGCAGAGTCTGATGGAAAGAATTCTCCCAGGCTCATTACATGATCCTGGGAAGTGCTGAGCCCATAGTTATTCATTCAGCACATCACCTTTCCTGGCCTGTGAAATAGAACTAACTGCTGGAACTGGAAAACCCAAGGCAGATTTCCTTGCAAAACAAGCCTCTGTTATAAACACCTGAAACCAATGAGTTCTGTTTCTCTCTGTGCCTCTCTCCCTTTGCAGCTTTCCAGTTCTGTCTGGCTATGGAGGGGATATGATTCAGAGCTTTGCTTATGTTTCCATACAGGGTTTCATAATAAGATCAGCACAGTCTTATAGTTCCTATTCTTTCTGGATTGCCTTATCTCGCAAATATGCTGACGGGTCCTGGTTATGGGAGGATGGCACAGCTTTCTCCACTAACCTGTAAGTCTCTGCATGGCTAGAAATGGTTCAATTTCTAGGTATGAGGAAGGAAGACGTGATCCTTAATTATGGACTCACTCACTCACTTACCCAACTTCCTAGTCATCCATCACTCACACGCCCACTAGGTAGACAGACTGTACTTGACAGCTGACTTACCTTAATGCACTTCTACTTCAAGTTCAAAGGGGTGGCACTGGCTGGGCTTATATAAAGTTGATTAGTGATTTTTACCACATGAAACTGGCTGCAGCTGGTTGTAAACTCTGACTTTCTATTCCAGGTTTCGTATCCCAGAAGCTAGTTCCAGTCTTTACCAGATCTGTGTGTCAATTCAAGGTGCAAATGTTCACGCTGCCGAGTGTGGGTCATACAAGTTCTGTATTTGTGAGAAAGTGGCTAATCCAGTGGGGACTGCCTAACTGAGCTAATCAGACAGACAGGGGGTGCAGATCTCCAGAGAAAGACACATCCTGAGATGCTGCTCTATGGAGTCATCTCTACCACTGGGGTTTGTGACAAAGAAAAGAGAGGTGCGCAATCTGAGCTCACTTGTCAAGGTTAATTTTAGGGATCACCAAAGTTGTACTTTATTGTGTTCTGGCACACACTAGCCAGTCCTTTAGATTCACCCTTGAGCCTTCCTCCAGCAGCTCCTTTCCAGCTCTTCTTCACTCAACGGTACTGACAACCCTCACACTCTCCTGTTTTTCACTGAGCCTCACCAGAGTCTAATCTCAACACCTACCCTTTGCTGATGCCTGCTCAGAGAAGGAGGGATAGCCTGAGTAACTGACGCAAACATATTACAAAATAAGATAGAAAACGACAGGGAAAGCTGTAGCAAGGAGGAGGGATAGCTCAGTGGTTTGAGCATTAGCCTGCTAAACCCCAGGTTGCGAGTTCAATCGTCGAGGGGGGCATTTAGGAATCTGGGGCAAAAACTGGGGATTAGTCCTGCTTTGAGCAAGCAGGGGGTTGGACTAGATGACCTCCTGAGATCTCTTCCAACCCAGGTATGCTACATGCAGAGAACCTGAAACTGAGAAGGTCCCCCAGTGCTCCCTGCTGATACACCAAAGGATCAGTTTGTAAGAGGCCCAGTCAATTTCTGTAGAGTGCAAGCTTTCATTTGAAACAAAACTAAGGAAGAGATTTTCCAAGTGAAGTAACCTCAGTGAGAGCACAGTTAGGCCAACCCTGAGTTCTCCTGAATTTAAAAATAAAAACACTCCTTGCATACTCAGTGTTGTCAACTCTCATGATTTTATTGTGAGTCTGGCAATATTTGATACTGGCCCTGGCCACTGGAATCAAGAGATTGCAACAGAATCTCAGCTTTAATTTAAACAAGAGTAAGTTTCTACCCCTCATGATTACCAAGAAAAGCTTGAAAACATGACCAGAGTTCACCCTAAAGGCTTAGAAACCAGAAAGCAAATACAAAGAACTTCACATTTATTTTAAAAAATCTCATGGTTTTTGAGCAAATCCCATGATTTTGAAGGCCTAATGCCAGGGGTAGGCAATAGCTAATGAGCTATTTTTGTGCTGCGTCTGGTGATTACGGAAGAAATGCAGTATCCATGCAGGGCAACTTCCTTAGTGTGCATCAGGTTTGCTTAATTACTTCCCCAAATTCCATTTTCCAGTCTATCTACTATGAGTTTTACAATGTGTATAAATACTGATGGTGATAATTTGTGTAATACATGCTTCTTAGACAGCCACTGTGCATGATGCCCTCAAGGATAAGAAACTTATAAGCAGAGGGCCTTTGGCTGCGGAAAGCCCTACCACCACAGAGCCCTTCTGTGTGACCCACACACCTCTGCAGCTCTTTGAGAGGCTGAATGGGCAGAGGTGAGACAGAGCCATGGATTTCTTATCTCCATGGCACTGACCAACTCCAAAGCTACTTGGAAACACCCACAAGAAT
Organism: Caretta caretta; assembly: GCF_965140235.1. Taxonomy (NCBI): domain Eukaryota; kingdom Metazoa; phylum Chordata; order Testudines; family Cheloniidae; genus Caretta; species Caretta caretta. The sequence continues at coordinate 216,230,043 of NC_134206.1, forward strand.
GAGTTAGATGCTGTCACCAGGAATTCCCGCTAGTTGCCCATGTGTATATTTAATACCCTTCTGATGTACTCCGTGAAAATTAAGATCTGAAGTCAGGCAGACAGAGAAAGGTGAAGGTCACTCTACTATTGTACCAAGCCATAGAACCAAAGAAGGCTGTGCTCTTCCTCAGTAGTGCTGTCTCAGAATGGCTGGTGAGGGACATAGTGGGCACAGAAGGGGAATGAGGTGACAGTTACAGGCAGAGTACTTTTCTCATGTCCAGTGTTTTATGCTGTGATGAAAAAAGAGGCAGTTTCATTCCATAGCAGGAGTGGAGACCCTGATAGGGACTAATGTTCTAGCACACAGAGGACAGGGGAGTCTGAAGTAGCTGATGTTAAAGCCCTGTTACCTCCTCCTGGCAGCAGAGGAGGCTATGATGGGCACTACGTAACTGCAGAGGGAAGGAAAGAGACACAAATGGGGACCAATGGATGGATCCGGAGCAGGGAAGAAGGGACGCAGGGGCTTGTGTGCTGGCCTGAGGAAGGAGCCAAAAACACAGGCTGGATTTAGTGGTCAGAATTAGCCAGTGCTTACTTAGTGAGGCTGATGTGAGGGACTGAATTACAGGAGAAAACAGTGAGGGGTGCTGGTGTTATGGGCCAGAGCTAAGGATGAGACAGTGATAGAGGTGAGGCCTGTGGCTGGGAAGGAGAGAGTGAGGGCCTGCAATTACAGGCTGGGGCTGGTGAAGAGACTGTGTTAGTTAGGCGTCTTGTTTTCGACCGGAATGCCCGGTCGAAAAGAGACTCTGGAGGCTCCAGTCAGCACTGCTTACTGGGCCGTTAAAAGTCTGGTCTGGAGCGCAGTGCGGCTAAGGCAGGCTGCCTGCCTCCCTGGCTCTGCGCATCTCCCCAGAAGCAGCTGGCATGTCCGGCCCCTAGGTGCAGGGATGATTAGGGAAGCTCTGCGTGCTGCCCCCGGGAACCCCTGCCCCTGGGAACTGCAGCCAATGGGAGTTGTGGGGCGGTGCCTGCGGGTGCAGGCAGCACATACCACGCAGAGTCGCTTAGGGCCCAGACATGCCAGCCCCTTCTGGGAGCAGCACGGAGCCAGGGCAGGCAGGGAGCCTGCCTTAGCCCTGCTGTGCTGCCAAGCGGAAGCCACCAGAGATTAAGCACTGCCCGGCCGGCACCCACACCCCAAACTCCCTGCCCCAGGTCAGAACCCCCTCCCACACCCTAACTCCCTCCCAGAGCCCACACCCCCTCCCCGATCCCAACCCCCTACCCCAGCCCTGAGCCCCGGCCTGCATTCCAAACCCCTCAGCCCCAGCCCAGAGCACCCTCCTGCACCCCAAACCCCTTATCCCCAGCCCCACCCCAGAGCCTGCATCTGAAGCCAGAGCCCTAACCCTCTCCTGCACACCAACCCCCTGCCCCAGCCCAGTGAAAATGAGTGAGGGTGGGGGAGAGCATGTGATGGAGGGAGGCAGGTTAGAGTGAGTGGGGGCAGGGCCTCAGGGAAGGGGCAGCTCAGGGGGCAGGGCAAGGGTATTCGGTTTTGTGCAATTAGAAAGTTGGCAACCCTAGTGTTAGTATGCAATGTCTATTCCTCCATGTCTTCCTGGAAGCTCTTCCCAATCTGGAACAATGACCAGGAAGCCAGGCCTGCGGCTCATCAGGACCCTCACCTTGGGAGATGGGCTGCCCTCAGTGTCCAGAACAGGCTCCATGCATATGCAGGACCTTTTCTGCCCTCTGGTGGGAGAATCTTCATGGTGCCTCCATGGCGCATCTGCAGGGGCAGGTCCCCAAAGCTCCTGCAGGAGCCCAGCTAACAAAGTTCTCCTCCTGCCACAGCCTCAGAATTTCCCCATTCAAGGACCTTGCAGCTCCCTAGGTGCCAGGAGACATTAAGGGGGCTGGCATTATGGGCTGGGACTGGGAAGGCCACTGTTGTTGTTAACATCTTGTTTAGTTCCTGGAAGCTCTTCCCAGCCTGGGATAACAACCAGGAAAACAGACCCTGTTGCCCACCTAAACCTTGGGAGGTGGGCTGCCTTCGTGCTCCAGAACTGGCTTCACCCACACGTGGGACATTTTGCTGCCCACTGATAGGAGTGCCTTCATGCTGCCTCCATGACACATATGCAGAGTTAGGGCCATTGGGAGTGGGTATTGTTGGCTGGGGGAGGCTGTGCCTCCCCAGACAGCCTGGCGTGGCCCCGCCCATGCTCCACCCTCAGGCCTGCTCCTGCAGTTCCAGGTGCTCTCCCCTGGCCCAGGCTGGCTGGGGCTGGCCTGCCTGCTTCCCACACCACAGAGCCTTACACCTGTGTCCCTGTTCCCATTACTACCCTTAGCCAAACATGATTCCAACTTCCTTACTCCCATTCCCTGTTCCCATTTCCCCCTTTAGCAAAACATGATTCCAATTTTCTTACCCCCATTCCCTGTTCCCATCTCCCTCACCCACATCCCCACGCCCACGCCCACCCACACCCCCTCACTACCTCATTGACTACAGATTATATAGTAAAACTTGAGTTCTGCTTAGCTATACCTTAACCAATCATTTTCCTGAAATTTAACTAACCAATCCTAACATATTGTAACATGATTATGTAACCAATTATATCCCACCACCTCAATTAGTTTACACCCAGCAAAATTAATTATACAGCAGAAAGGAACAATCACAGAACCAGACAGAGATTATACAGACAAACAACAGCAAAGTGGGAACTATAATGACAAGACAATACAGAAGTGAGGATTTCACATCCCAGCTATTGATAAGTGAGTTCTTGCCAGACAGGATGCTATCAAACTAAGTTTCCTTTTACATTTTCTTACCACTTCCCTTTCTCTGGAGGTGATAGGAATACAGTCCTGTCCTGATAGTGCCTAACAGCCCAATAGCACCTTATTTCAATGTGACTAGTTTGGAATGTGAGGATGTGACCGTTCGCTTCCCAGCTTATGGCTGCCTCTGCTGCTTAGCCAAAGGCCTGAGCCTAAGCACAGGGCCACAAACTGTCACAGTAAGAGAAGGCCCTTACACTGGCAGACAGTGGTTTTGATTCTTTCTTTTATACCTCTGGAACTAGCCAAGTGATAAGAATACACCTAAATTCTTAAAGTACAGGCCTTTACAGACAGGCCTGAATATCTATATCCTAACAGGACTCAGGGCAGTTGGAGCTCAGACCGTGCTGCTCAACTGCCCAGCACTCCAGGGCTGGGGCGGCCACCCAGTGCACTGGGGCTGGGGCCATGGTGGGGTGCTCTGGGCTCTTGCAGGAGTGGGGGTAGAAGGAAAGGGGGAGGGGTGGGTCACCGGGAACAAGGGGCAGGGCCGGGGGCTAGCCTCCCCCATCAGCCAGGTCATTGGCCGCCCATGATTAGGGCCCAAATCTCGTGTGTGAGCCCAGATTGCAATGGGTCAATCTTTGCCATACCTTCAATTTTCCCCTAGTGCCCCACCTTCAATTTTCCCCTAGTGCCCCTTCAGAGAGGCCAGTTTTCAGGATTTCTGCAGCTCCTTGGGTGCCAGGAGGAGGACACTGGTGTCAGTGGGACCATCACTGGAGATGAACCTGAGTCACAAATTTCAGATCTGGCTGCAAACTTCGAGAGTATCAGTGTGAGTCCATCACTCCCTGCTCCCCTGCTGCCCATTGGGGTAACCTTTTCCTTCTAATAACCTGTCAGGGGTTGGCTGTGTGTTCTGGGGCCAGCGGTATGGCCTAGTGGTGGTACTCTGAGGTGTTACACCTAAATGGCGAGAATCCAGTGGCTGCCTTGTCTTGCGACTATATCTTGGGTTAGTGTTGCCTAGTGGCGAAAGTGAGGGGGTAGGGGAACCCGGGCCTGCACTACTCCATCAGGTTCTGACCCATGGCCCTTTGAAGCAGTAACCCTTGTACTGGGCTTAGGGCTTGATACCCCTAAATGTGCTCCCTAGGTCACTTCCTAACTTTGTCTCTGTCCCTTCGGCGGCATCTTGGGCTGGACTTGGAATCCCTTCTGTGTTTCCTGTTGATCTATCTCAGAAGTCTCCTTTGCTGTCAACAGAGACACATCACCTTCAGCTCCCATGGTCGATGGGCTTTCAGGGGTACGGTCTTAGCAATGTGAAGCCTGGGCAGCTTCCAGGCAGGAGGCTACAGCCCAGACTGAGCTGAGTTACTTCCTTTTAAATGCTCTCTCCACAGGGACCAGGCCCAGCAGAGGTGAAGAGGCATGGCTTCCTATGCTGAAAGAAGCTCCTTTACCCTTGCCTTCCTGCCACAGGGTTGATACACCCCAACACATAGCCCCTTGCATATAGAGGGGCCAGGCTGTCTTGCTCACCCGCTCCCCTTTCTTCTGCAGATTGGGGAGTGTGGAGCACTGGAGGTTCCAGTCGCCTCTGCCTTCATTGGCAGAGGGTCACTGCCTGCTGATTCCCTGTCTGGACTGTGCACTGCCAGGTAGCTCTTTACTTGACAATTTCCTCTCACAGCCCTTCCCCTGGCCCCAATACTGCTGGGGAGGGAAGGTAAAAGTCCTCACAATTTCTAGGCAGGACTTGAGACTCCAATACAATGACATTGATTTGATGCCTCCAGCTCAGGATTCCCCATGCAATGAGATTTTCCACTGTGCTTCAGTCAAGAGCCTACACCGACCAGAGGCCCTGAAAGGAAGCAAGGCCTCAGGCCTAATCACCCTGTTCCAGACTATGAGGAATCTCCCACCCTAGCTCTGGATTTAGTGATAGTTTGTTAAAGGGTTAGAAACTCTAGGAAAGAGCCTGTTCAGTTCCTAAGGGAGATGCTGTTTTGTTCCTGGTCTTCTGCCCTGACCCAAAGGAGACACAGAAGTTGAAAGAATAAAACCAATATATGTCATTAGAAGAAAAGCTCACTCTGTGAGCTGGAGAGAATTGAGGGGAAACTGTCCCTGGACATCACATATTGACTAAAGGTACCATGGAAGCAGATGGTGACTAGATTTTGTTTTTACAGGGGAAATTTCTCAGTGTCATCACAGCAGTATGAGAGGGAACAGAAATAGAGAAATAGATGGTGCATGTCATACAATTTGGGCATGTGCAGGGTGGACCATGGTCTGTGCTAGGAGGTTTTGGAGATGGTATGAGAACAAGTAGGAGGCAAATGTCAGCAGGGAATGGGCTTTTGCTCAGGAGCATGGGAGGATAAGGAGATGGGTCATGGGTGTTCATTGTCCAAGGAACACGTGGAAGAAGGATACCTGTTTCTGGTCCCCATTGCCTTCCAGCTTCTCTTCCCCTCATATAGTACCTTAATGATGACTCTGAGACCAACCCAGCTTTCTCTGCATGGGGGCCTATAGCTCCACCTGTCTGCCTCCACACTGTACTGTGAAAACATTAGTACCCAATACAGTGTGGGTGCTTCAGAACCAGATGATGCCCATGGAAGCTCTTCACTCAGGTTCCATCCCTGTTACCATGTTCACAAAACTACGTAATTAACAGTCTTCTTACAACCTCCCTTTTCCCCGTCCCAGATTGACTCTTTACCCTGCAGGTCCACACTTAAAAAGAGAATAACTCCCAAAGCCTTTCTCCACCTACAATATTGCTTTGCTTTTGCTGATGGAGAACTTAGCTCCAGCTTTGGCACCATTCTCTGCATAGCCTGCTTCCTAGGAGGAGGGGACAAACACAGGCTGTACATTTCTTGTGCAGGAGTTAGATTTTTTCTCTTTTCTGTGCCAAATACTGCGCAGGCGCTACTCAATACCCCCAAACTTGTATAAGGAAGTTCAATATGAAAGCACATATCGCAGTATGCACCTGTGAATACTGGGTGCACACTATTGCAGAATAATTATCAAGTCCCCATGGATCAATAAAGTACTTAATGTAACACACACACAATACGTCAAACAAAGCAGAAGAGAACAGAACCGGGAATTCCAATAACATAACACTCTCTGCTCTCTACAAGCCCCATACAGGACTTACTACATTATGGGAACATCAGGAATTCAATACCATGTAGAAAACACTGATAAAAAAGCACAGCTCATCCACGTCTCCTAAGGGCTACCGAAGAAAAACAAAACAAAAAAGTAAAGAAAGGAAAATAAAGAACCGAATCCCAGTTTAACCCTTCACCCAACCCAAAGTCCCATCAAGTGCCAGCTGGGTTAATTTCTCTGTGTTACACCATCTGGGCAGATACTGAATTGCTTTATCTTGAGTACTAGAGAAAATTTTAGACTGATTTTCTTTACTGCAAATAACTTTTAAAACATTATAAGATCTAGTAACACAAGTGTGCAGGCTGTCACTACAGGGAAATACGCATGAATTACATATTTGTCCCTATCAATGCCACTCAAAAGCTAAATGCTTTTTAAAAATTGGACTCAATTTGTAGCCACTGGATTTCTCCAAAAATGATTGTGAATTTATTGCTGGGGTAAGTTCTATTACAAGTATTTTTTTTAATAGGAAGATTTTCTCCAGTATCTCTCAATTTCTAGACAGCCCTACTAACCTCCCAGAACAACTATTGCATCTCCAAAATTTCTTTGAATTGAAGATTTATGTCAACTTTTAATGATAATCTATTTTAGGTACTTATATGGCCCACATTAGTGAAGTTTCTGAGTGCCCCATTTTAATCTCTGCATCTTTAATATATTTATCCTCATAACACCTCTGTGAGGTAGGGCAGTGTTTTTATCCACATTTTACTGATGGCAAACTGAGGCACAGAGAGGCTAAGTGACTTGCCCAAGGTCATACAGGAACCTTTCCTGTGGCAGAGCAGGGAACCAAACCTGGGTTTCCTAAGGCCTAGACTGCTGCCCTAGTGACTGGATCATCCTTCTTCTCTGGAATAGAATATTTTTGAGAATGAGAAAGGCCCAAGAATCACTCATTTCCTTAACCAATAAAGCTCAGCCATTGATACTTCAAAGTAAAGCCAGTGCGACAGAGCTTATGTTTTCATTTAAAATATAGTTAGTTTTACACTGATAGACTATATCATACAGCTTTCCTATTAATATGTTTAAGAAACCTTTTAATTTTAGGAATAGGTATTGTAGCTTAATTCTTACCTACCTCCCATTCCATACAAAGGTAGCAAACAACTCCATGATTTGGAATGTTGAATGGTATCATAGCTAATATGTAGGTGACCAGTGTTACAAATGACATCTTAATTGATTCCCTTCTATTGCAAAGAGATGTAGGGAACTTTGTGAAAGGTTCTATTTTCATTTGAAGGAACATAAGCATCTCCACAAAGAGAGAAAAGTGAATCTTTGCCAGTCCTTGTTTGCAGTCTGTCTTAAGAAGTCCTAAGTGCTGAGGAGAGTAAGAATCTTTACTGAGGCAGAGGCTGGAGGATTTCAGAATAAATGTAATAACAGAATAAATGTAATAATGTGTTGCAGGTGATTCTCTGGACAAAGGCTGATATTTTTATCCTTGGAAAGAAGACATTATTGATAGATTTTAGCATATTTCTGCATCATTTAGTAGTGAAGCAATTTGTTTTAGGGTAGATGGTCCCAAACCTAACCCCCCTCATGCCAAATGCCCTTACTCTTTGGTAATGGTGTTCAGAGGAAACAGTGCCTACTGTCACCTGCTGTTCAGTGGTTTAGGTGTGGCATCACAATGTTAGCTCAGCATGCACTTGCTAACTAAAGAGCATTTTGAAGTGTTTCTCAGGCTTCTACTGTCACTGTTCAATCAAGGCAATAATTCCTCCTCTACAGCCTCTCTGCTGTTTATATTGGGATGTCTTCAACACAGTCCGTATTACATGTGTAAGGAATAGCCAGTCTAGAACCCACATTTGCAGATCCCCCAGGTGGTGACCACTGCCCCCCAATCACCTAACAGCTCTGATCACTGTACCAACGTACAGTGAAAGACAGTTTGTGCCCAAAGCATTTATAATCTGTACTAAAAGCAAGGCATCACAGCAGGTCATAGTTTGTAACAGGAGGTCAGGGGTGTGTGAGAAGACAAGAAACAGTAAATGAAACACATGGTTACATAGACAAAATAAATACATGATCCAAAGTGAAAGTGACTCAGGGATGAATCTTTGATTGTCCATCTTAGAGTTGTTCCATAGTTTGTGTGAAATGAGTTGAGGAGTCTCAGTCCAGTTCTTAACAGAAAAGTGTCCACATTAAAATAGAACACAAATGTAATTTGCTTTAATTAACCACCTTGCTATGTCATCTTGAAGCTAGTAAAATAATTGAATGCATTATGGAAAATGAATGCTCTTGCACCTCCCCTCCCTTTGTATTCCCAGCTTACACATAGGAGATTGTTCCTCTAATTGCCTGGCTAAGGGCCCAGGCTCATTGTCTATGGTTGCTTAAGGGACAGAGGTATATTGCATAGTCATTGGATTATAAAGTGGATAGCAAGCTGGCTAGATTGTTGGGCTCAATGGATAGTGATCAAAAGCTTGATGTCTAGTTGGCAGACGATATCAAGCAGAGTGCCCCAGGGGTCGATCCTGGGGCTGGTTTTGTTCAACATCTTTATTAATGATCTGGATGATGGGATGGATTCCACCCTCAGCAAGTTCGCAGATGACACTAAGATGGGGGGAGAGGTAGATACACTGGAGGGTAGGGAAAGGGTCCAGAGTGACCTAGACAAATTGGAGGATTTGGCCAAAAGAAATCCGTTGAGGTTCAACAAGGACAAATGCAGAGTCCTGCACTTAGGAAGGAAAAATCCCATGCACCCCTACAGGCTGGGGACCGACTAGCTAAGCAGCAGTTCTGAGAAAAGGACCTGGGGATTACAATGGATGAGAAGCTGGATATGAGTCAGCCGTGTGCCCTTGTTGCCAAGAAGGCTAACAGCATATTGGGCTGCATTAGTAGGAGCATTGCCAGCAGACTGAGGGAAGTGATTATTCTCCTCTATTTGGCACTGGTGAGGCCATACCTGGAGTATTGTGTCCAGTTTTGGTCCCACTCACTATAGAAGGGATGTGGACAAATTGGAGAGAGTCCACCGGAGGGCAACAAAAATGATTAGGGGGCTGGGGCACATGACTTACAAGGAGAGGCTGAGGGAACTGGGCTTAGGTAGTCTGCAGAAGAGAAGAGTGAGGGGGGATTTGATAGCAGCCTTCAACTACCTGAAGGTTAGTTCCAAAGAGGATGGAGCTCGGCTGTTCTCAGTGGTGGCAGATGACAAACAAGAACCAGTGATCTGAAGTTGCAGTGGGGGAGGTCTATGTTGGCTATCAGGAAACACTGTTTCACAAGGAGAGTGGTGAAGCACTGGAATGGGTTACCTAGAGAGGTGGTGGAATCTCCATCCTTAGAGGTTTTTAAGGTCCGGCTTGACAAAACCCTGGTTGAGATGATTTGGTGTTGGTCCTGCTTTGAGCAGGGGATTGGACTAGAAGACCTCCTGAGGTCTCTTCCAACTCTAATATTCTATGATTCTATGATGCGCCCATTCTGGGATAGAGGATTTACAGCCTTATTTACCATTATTCTTATTCATCCCCATTCTTCTGAACACAAACTCTCATTTTTTTCAAACTCTTTGAGCAATTGCTGTTAGTGGCTTGCCTATTTTTGTGGTCCAAGGTGGGGCTTTCAGTTCCTTCCCCAAAGGCTCGGAAACCTGAAATGAACTAAAATACCTTCCAAAGCAAGATTATGGTTTTGATCTTTTAGCTATTGCTATGTTATTCATTCTTTTTATGTACATCCAGGGCTTGTGTATGTAGGTGTGTGATTACACGTGTGCGTTGCAAAAAGTAAAGGCTAGGAGAAGATGAAGAAAAATACCAGTAAATGTGATTACCAGAGTGATGTTGCTATATTTTTGTATTTCACCTGTGGCATAAAACAACAGTTATCATGCATCTGCACATCATGATGTATCATCATTCTTTCATTCAGTAACATCCCACACTGAAGAAACCTTAAGTTGTAACAAGAAAAACTGAAGTTACAATGTAAGAAGGAAATTAGCATCAGTGACATCAGACACTGCCATAATTCCCCAGATTAATACAGGATTTTTAATTGTTGTACAGCACACACAAAACACAGTCCGGAAAAGTGAAAATTGGGATAGATTACAAATCAGAACTGCTTCATAAATTTGTGTGATATGTGGTTGCCTATTTTAAGATAATTGTACTGAGGGAGGTCATGATGTGAAAGAACAATTGGATTTACCACATGATCATGCTCTGACAAGTGCCTCTGTAAAGGTGGCATTGGAATTCTGTAAATGGAAGTTAGTTAACAATTCTGTTAGTAATGAATGAGCCAGAATAGAACCCAGCACCCTTTCCAAGAAGTGCCTGGACACTGCAGGGCAAAGAGGAGGAAAAAATTACTTTAGTAGTAAAGTAAACAGATGTGATCCTGAATTCAGCAGGTGTGCTGAGTAAGAAGTGAGACCATTTGAATGGTCATTTGTCTGACCTTAACCACTCTCTGGGCCTATAACCGCTGCTCTTGATGGAAGTCTGGCCATCACCATTTTACAGCTTTATTCAGGATCAAGCATCACCGCAATATACTGAGAAGTTCAACTTCAATGGGGTGTTCCTGTGAAATAAGCAATTAAGACACACTTTTAAAGGGCTGATTTTAACAGAAGGTTAACATTTTCAAATGCATGTATGTAAAGGGATCTTTCATAACAGAACAATAAATGTGAGTGATATTTAAATGGGATACAGAGCTTTTCACTTCTAGGTCACTGATCTAGAGCCGGCTCAGGTCACTAGTAACTGAAAGTAGTCACCATCATGCTTTTTCATGGCCTGTGGGAAACAAGATGGTGAGTTTTAAGTGCAGAATCTAGTGATCTTAAATGATCTGTGGCGAGACACTTGGGGTCTTGATGGTGCGGGGGGTGGCGGGGGGGTGCCTGTTGGAAGACTGAACTGTCCTTAGTGTATTGGTTCTGTGGCTATTTAGAGGGTATCACTTTCCATGGGGCTGCCAGACCAGCACATTTTACCAGCATTTGAATTCCCAAAAAATCTAGAAGTAAATACAATAAGTCTCAGTACTTACACAGGACCAGCAAGGTTACCGGCCCAATGAACAGCACCGTCTGTGCACAGTGTGAGCAAACCAGACATCATGTGGGCAGGCAGCCCTAGGAGAAACCAAGAATGGATTTGGTGATAAAAAGAAGTGCACACACAACTCCATGCAGTGGCGTCTCCTATCTGTTACTGGCAGCCTTTTGGTCACTTTTTAATTATTTTTTTGAACAATGTTTTTTTTTCCAATAACAAATATTTATAGTGACAAAATGTTTTGAGATTCTGGGAAACACAAAGAGGGCAGAAAGACACCTTGAAAAGCAAAGGCAGATAAACATTAATCATTTTGTGAATAGCTCTCTATCTATGGATGTTTTTATACTGAACTCATCTTATACCACATCTTATAAATAGATACCACACTACCTGGGAATAATATTATCAGGAAGTATAAGAATAACTTCTGCAGTGGCATTAGCTAGGGCTGTGGATCCTCCTGTTTCAGATTGTAAAGAGACTGCCATCTGCAGGACAGAATGAAATCCCTTCGCAGAACTCCAGGATAGTGCATAATAAGATTAATTAAGCCAATGAAGGGATGCAATGAGAGGGATGATGTGGTCAGAGTAATGAGCAAGAAAGATTATCCCAAGAAAAGCATATTGAATGGGCTTGAGCAGTCAATTCTTCCTCCATAGCATCTCTAAATATGGCCTTTCCTCTCCACCCAGACAGCTAGACTCCAGGCTGTCATCTCATGTATCACCTACTGTGAGATAAGAACGGCCATAGTGGGTCAGAACAAAGGTCCATCCAGCCCAGTATCCTGTCTGTCGACAGTGGCCAATACCAGGTGCCCCAGAGGGAGTGAATATAACAGGTAATGATCAAGTGATCTCTCTCCTGCCATCCATCTCCACCCTCTGACAAACAGAGGCTAGGGACACCATTCCTTACCCATCCTGGCTAATAGCCATTAATGGACTTAACCTCCATGAATGTATCCAGTTCTCTTTTAAACCCTGTTATAGTCATAGCCTTCACAGCCTTCACATAGCCTTCACTCCTCAGGCAAGGAGTTCCACAGGTTGACTGTGTGCTGTGTGAAGAAGAACTTCATTTTATTTGTTTTAAACCTGCTACCCATTAACTTCATTTGGTGGCCACTAGTTCTTATATTATGGGAACAAGTAAATAAGTTTTCCTTATTCACTTTCTCAACACCATTCATGATTTTATATACTTCTGTCATATCCCCCCTTAGTCTCCTCTTTTCCAAGCTGAAAAGTCCTAGCTGATCCAAGCCGATGACACCCTCCTGTCTAGCCCTGACAAATGCAGTCTTGCCCTGCTGCAATGATCATTCTCCTAGCTCGTGACTTTAACCATGTTAACCCTTCTGTTTGTATCTTTTCCTTGGGCTCCCTTTTTTCATCACTTCAAATAGCAATTACTTGTCTTCACTTTAAAGCTCTTCATGACCTATCCTCAGGCCACCTATCATCTCTTTTAAACTACTAAAATATGGACGGCCATCTGTGATCATCCAATGATGCTTACGACCAATGATGCCAACTGTCATCACCCATTTGTTAATTTTCAATCAAGCACCTTTGTGTTTTCCCTCCCATGCTGCCCCTCTCTTAGGAGGTGCTCCCTGTAAAAGTCCACAAAGCTACCCCATTATCATCCTTCAAAATTCCCTTTAATACTCTCCTTTTCCATCATGCCTACGAAACCTTGACAATAGCTCAGCAGCAGATGTGCTGAAACCACTGCCTGTCATGCTGATAAAGAATATCCCGTTGTTTCCATGTGTTTCTCCATGTGTCTGTCTTCACCTGTTATCTTTTTTCTTATGCTTAGATCGTAAACCCTATAGGGCAGGGACCATGTTTTTGCTATGTATTTGTAGGATGCCTAGCATAATGAGCTCCTGAGTCCCCGATTGAGGTTTTTAGGTGCCACCTCAATAAACACATAATAAATAATAATTTATTATTAAAACTAAAGCATATGTTTTTAACGGTGAGGGTTATTAAAAACTGGAACAAACTACCAAGGAAAGTGGTGGATTCTCCATCTCTTGATGTCTTCAAATCAAGACTCAATACCTTTCTGGAAGATATGCTTTGGCCAAATACAAGTTAATGGGCTCAGTTCAGAGGCAATGAGGAGAAATTTTATGGCCTGAGATAGACAGAATGTCAGATTAGATGGCCTAATGGTCCCTTCTGGCCTTAAAATCTATGGTTCTGTGAATGAATCTATGAATTCTTCCCTGGTGCTAAGACTGGCAGTGCAAGGGAGAGAAACTCCTTAGTTCATCCGCGGCACTGAGACACAAAACTAAATTCATTTTGGGCGGTAGTGAACATAGCTGATAAGGGGTATGCCATCTAATCAGGGAACAAAAAGAATATCATGTGAGTTATCCAGTCACCAACCAGACCAATCATATTGCATTAAGGGCAAACACTTGAAAATTCACATCAAACCCTTTGTGAGGAACCCATAGCCTTAGGTTTATTCGCACAAACAATTAATCCAACAGTTATGTATAGCAGAGTCCTAAAAATCAAGTAGAACTGTGCAGATATAATTTGTGAAAAGAAAAAGGGGCTAAATTCACCAAACAAAGGCTGGAGGTTTTATTGATCTCATATTACCCTTGAAGACAACTCTACACACTAAGATGAGCAATGCAAAGGTGCTGTTCCCTGTGCAATAATTAAGAGTTCATAAGATCCCTACCTGATAAACATGCCCATAATTTACGGCCCAATCCTGAAAAGTACTGATGCCCAGATCCTCAAAGATATTTAGTCTCCTAACTTCCATTGAAATCTATGGAAGTTAGGAGCCTAAATAACTTGGAGCTCAGGGGCCGGGCAGGATGGTCCCGCGGGCCGGATGTGCCCTGTGAGCCGTAGTTTGCCCATCTCTGCGCTGGAGCGTAGGAATAGGATACAGAGGGACCTAAAAAAATTAGAGGATTGGGCCAAAAGAAATCTGATGAAGTTCAACAAGGACAAGTGCAGAGTCCTGCACTTAGGACGGAAGAATCCCATGCACTGCTACAGGCGAGGGACCGATTGGCTAGGCAGCAGTTCTGCAAAAAAGGGCTTAGGGGTTACAGTGGATGAGAAGCTGGATATGAGTCAACAGTGTGCCCTTGTTGCCAAGAAGGCTAACAGCATATTGGGCTGTATTAGTAGGAGCATTGCCAGCAGATCAAGGGACGTGGTCATTCCCCTCTATTAGGCATTGGTGAGACCTCATCTGGAGTACTGTGTCCAGTTTTGAGCCCCACACTACAAGAAGGATGTGGAAAAACTGGGAAGAGTCCAGTGGAGGGCAACAAAAATGATTAGGGGGCTGGAGCACATGACTTATGAGGAGCAGCTGAAGGAACTGGGATTGTTTAGTCTGTGGAAGAGAAGAATGAGGGGGGATTTGATAGCTGCTTTCAACTACCTGAAGGGGGGTTCCAAAGAGGAAGGAGCGAGGCTGTTCTCAGTGGTGGCAGATGACAGAACAAGGAGTAATGGTCTCAAGTTGCAGTGGGGAGGTTTAGGTTGGATATTAGGAAACAGTATTTCACTAGGAGGGTGGTGAAGCACTGGAATGGGTTCCCTAGGGAGGTGGTGGAATCTCCTTCCTTAGAAGTTTTCAAGGGGCCGCGTGACAAAGCCCTGGCTGGGATGATTTAGTTGGGGATTGGTCCTGCTTTGAGCAGGGGGTTGGACTAGATGACCTCCTGAGGTCCCTTCCAACCCTGATATTCTGTGATTCTAATATTATGAGGCTCATCTTTCTCTTCACTGGATCCCACATCTGCAGGTTCCCTCCTGCACAGAAGGATGGACCGTGGGATCCTTCCGGCTCGCGTTTCCCACTCTTCACTGGGCACCGAAGATCCACCTCACGCTCCCTTTGTATCAGGGCTCAGTCAAAGTGCCCACAGTCTACACCATATGTCACAAGGGACGAATGCTCCCCAGTTTCCAAGCTTCCCCCAGTTTCCTTTAAGTAAAGTAGGTTTATTGTTCAAAGATAAGTAAAACAAAGACAAACAGTTCCTCATCTCACCCTTGTCAGCTAGGTCTTTTTTAGCCAGTTCTGCTCTGCACTGGCTCTATTAACATTCTGGAAAAGCAGGTTGAAAAGAGAGCAAAAATGAAGTGGGGATGTTCCTAGCTCTTTATAGCCAACTTCATCTGCTATGGATCATCACAAGCAGTTGAGGCCAGTTGAGGAGCTAGAGGTAACCATCTCTATGTTAAAATGTCTGGATGGAGGCAGGATGATCCTCGTGGAAGTCCCTGTACTCTGTAATTCACTTCTCATGCTGGTTCAAGAAAACCACAATTTGTTGATCTTTAGTTTATAGGGCTGGACCCATCTCTTTCTTTCTGTTGCTCAAAAAGGAGTTCACTAGTTTGAAGTGTAATTTATATTTTTTCCTTTTGTTTAAAAGGCACATCTTATATTAACTGGAGCACATGCATTTGGATACTTTGTATGGAGAGTACTTTCTAAATTACACAATAAATAAATCCATCATGCATTGGCAGTTGGACAAAGTAGCACTTTTTAGACTCAGAGTTTAAGGCAAGAATGGCCCACCAGATCATCTACACTAACCTCCTGCATATCTCAGGCCAGCAATACTACCCAGCACCCACACATTAACCCAACAACTGAAATTAGACCAAAGTATTACAGCCCTTGAGAGACTAACCTACTACGTGCCTCAGGCAGAGAATAGGAGGGAATGAAGTGCAGCAGTGCCTGAGGCCCTTGAAATGGCAGGGAATAGTTCCTGCCAAGCGACCAGCACCCCGCACTGCAGAGGAAGGCGAAACCCCCCCAAGGTCACTGCCAATCTCACCTGGGGAAAAATTCCTTCCTGAACTCACATATGGCAATTGGTTAAACTCTGAGTATATGCAGGAGCTTTTCCAGCTCTAATTTCAACGATTATGACAGTAAAAATAAACCATCAACATATTAATTAGTATTTCTTGTCAATTTTCCCAATTAAACAGAACTATATTTGATGATATATCAGAATCTCTCATATTTCTAAAGGACTAAGACTTGAGTTTATAGGAATTTACATCCTTCTATTTAGGTGGAATATTCTTATATTCCTAGATGGGCAAAATCACTTAGTCCTACAGCAGTCACTCTTAAATTTATCCTGAGAATGCCATGCCATTGCCTGGGAATTATCTCCTGTCATTGATTTCCATTAGGGGTCTTTTTTTAAGCAACACAATTGTGAACGATAAGAACTTTGGGTTGTTTTAATAATTATTCCCTCATAGAAACATATACCAAGAGACAATACACAATATCACTGGACTGGATTATCATACAAATCTGAGAGGATTGGCTGATATTGGGAGAATGGCTCAACTCTCCTTGACACAGGGAGAGTACTGGTAAATTCTGATAATTTAGGGACAGATTATGACCCATCCTGAGGGCCCCTGTAGGGGAGAATCCTGTGTCACTCCCTTACTCTTTTGCGCTGGCTGCCTATGTTGTAACTAGAAGCATAGGGACAAGAGTAACCTTTGTGGGGCTGCTGATTCCCATCGTGCCCAGGAAAGGGAGGGAGTGAGCAAGCAGAGGTAGAGGATTGGACCTGGTCCCACAATGCCCTGGCTGGCACAGCTGAATTTGTATGGAGGTGAAAGTAAACTGAACCAATCATAGGGAAAATACAGATTACTTTCCCCAGGGAAGCTGGTGAATGGGCCCTGAATACACATAAGGAATTCAAATGTCAGGACATAACGAAATGATGCTTTATTTTCTAGGATTGAGTTTTATGAAACTATAAAAACTGTGCATCCTGTATGGATTGAAAATTTATACCCGTTGTGCCTGTTCATGGGAACAATTCTGGATCTGCAAGAAAGCAGATGTCCAGCTAAAATGAAGAGACATCAGTCGACTGAACATTGTTTCTATCAGTATGAGATAACATAGGCTCAGTGTATTTTGTTCACTTATTTTTTACTTTGCTATTGTTTAGGGTTCCATTAGGAAAATGAAGCCACAATAACTGGAAAGAGTCTGAGGAAGTAATGTGCAAAAATAAGTTAGTGTCAACATCAAAGTACTACTGATATACACCGGGAAAAACTCACTAGCTCCATCAATCCAGTTGGGAAATGTGTAACCAATGACCAAGTAAAACTGGGGACTTCAGGAATATCACAGAACTGTACAAATTATAAATTAAAAGACCGGTTAGGTCACATCTGGTGACCAGAATTCCAGGACATGATTCTTCTGAATAGTAGATTCTCTAGTTCAGCTTTAAATATTGTAACTCAAGAAATGAGGCTTTAACCACTTCTGTTAGGGAGGATCATATAGATCTTACTTTTGCAGGGGGAAAACCAAGTTGCTCAATTCCAACCTGAAAATTATTTTTTCTCAATTTCATCACTCTTCAGTTATACCCCTGAGACAGCCATGAACAAATCCCTCATTCTGCTTATTGATTTTATTTATCTACTGCAAGCATACTATATCATGCCTGTGATCCTCACTCCAAGTTAGACATGTTTAACTCTTATTGTTTCTTCATAAATCAGTCCCTCCACCTGCTTAACCACTTTGTGTGGTATGGGGATATGAAAAGAATTCTAGAATTCAGGTCCAGATGACTAGCTCTTTATTATATATTCAGTAAGA
The DNA here is from genome assembly GCF_965140235.1 of Caretta caretta. Taxonomy (NCBI): domain Eukaryota; kingdom Metazoa; phylum Chordata; order Testudines; family Cheloniidae; genus Caretta; species Caretta caretta. The sequence continues at coordinate 216,247,801 of NC_134206.1, forward strand.
TTGTAGAAACAAAAGCAAATTCTTTATATAGGGTACAGAAAAATGTTGGAAGTGACTGCTGCAGAGAGTGAGAGTCAAATTCTGTGGCTGGTTTTCAAATAGGCTGGATTATTCTATGTTTATAATCACCTTTTGTAGCTATACATGTGAAGATAAGGATAATAAATGGATTTTCTGCAATATGCTCTATATGGGACTAAAGTTGAAAACCACCAGGAACTTAAGATAGACAGCTGTATTCTGCACTAATTTCTTAATTGCGCTACTCCTATTATACATACATTTGTCTGAAAGCACAGGTTACGATCCAGTGACATCTTCAGGTGAAGTTCAAAAGGTTGGTAATGATCTAAAAAGACCTCATTTAGTTCAACAGAATTTATGTATAGGGTTTTTGCACACTGGTGCTTTGTCATGTTTCATGTGAATAGGCTTGTTTGTTTTGTATTCTATAGGTGCCTTGATGTCTGAACAAGTGTCTTTTATTAATCTAAATGAAAAAATACTTCTATGGCATCTTCAGTCTGTGTTGAAATGATCTCAAAGTCTGGAGCAGTTTGCTATCAAAATGTCTGGTGTTGAGCATCTGCTGAAAGTTATATGGGAGTTGAAGATATACATCAGCACTCAGGAGGCAGTCAGGCTGGCCTCTCCCCCACAGCCTCAGTGCACTGTGCTACCAGCGCTCTGGCCCACCGCTCCTGCCGGGTAGCGCGGCGGCGTGGCTGGCTCTGGCATGGTAAGGGGGGCGGGGGACAGTCAGGGGACAGGGAGTGGTTGGATGGGGCGGAGGTTCGGGGAGGGGGTGGCGGTCAAGGAATGGGGGGATTGGATAGGCGTGGGAGTCCCGGGGGGCCTGTTAGGGGGCAGGGGTGTGGATAGGGATCAGGGCAGTCAGGGGACAGGGAGCAGGGGCAGTCGGATAGGGGTGGGGTCGGTCAGGGGACAAGGAGTGGGGCGGGGGGGTTGGATGGGTCAGGGGTTCTGAGGGGAGCAGTCAGGGGATGGGAATTGGGAGGGGGAGGATAGAGGGTGGGGGCCAGGCTGTTTGGGGAGACACAGCCTTCCCTACCCGGCCCTCCATATAGTTTTGCAACTCTGATGTGGCCCTCGGGCCAAAAAGTTTGCCCACCCCTGCTCCAGCGTATCTACCACTCCTCCGAGTTTAGTGTCATCTGCAAACTTGCTGAGGGTGCAATCCATGCCATCCTCCAGATCATTATTGACTGACCCTACATCGTTTGATGGTGAGGATAAGGGAAAATGGAGGTGGTGATGCACCTGTCAGTAACAGGGGAGCAGCACCAGATGGCCATGATACAGCGACAACAAGAACAACAACAGCAGACTCAGGTTCTGCTCATGCAGTTGATGGAGAATCAGCAGAAGGCAGAATTGGATGGCCCACATAGCACTGATAATAACAGGCCAGGCAAAGGCAGTTTACTGAGCAGTAAGTGATGAACAGGCAAATCCCTATTTGGCAGTGACAGCAGTCATTCTGGACCAACTACGGTTGACTCCAGAGGTATTCAGCCACCAATTTTGAGTGGGGCACAACCAAGGGTAGTGTCTCAGAAATTATGGGATCTTGTGGCTCAGTCCTGAGACCAGCTCGATAGAGAGAGAATCATGGGACAAATTGTCTTGGAGTAGTTCTTAAAACTTCTACCCTGGGAGCCCAGAGCTTGGTAAGGCGCTTTCAGCTACCCTCAGTGGAGGAAGCTGTTGAATGAACAGAGGCCTTTGAGGCCAAAAAGAGGTAGATGAATGGCTGGGGCAGTATGGCAAAGTGAAGGGATCCCACCAGAAGGTGGCCCAGGGAAGTTTCCAAGGGGAAAATACCTCATGTGACCAAAACTTGGGGGATACACAAGAGTTACAGAGGGCCCAGGTAATCCCACAGTTTACTGGAAACACTTGTCGGGATGGTGAGGGGGCCACATGGTGTGCTTCAGTTGTGGCCAGCCTGGGCACATTAGATGAGAATATCCAGTCATGAAGTGTGTTCTCTGAAACTGTTACTTGAGTAGGACCAGGAGCCAGGGTCTACACAGAAAGTTACGGTAGGGCTCAGCTGTACATGGTACCAATTATGTTGGGAGAGGCAGTGGTAATGGGACTTGCAGACTGGGGTTATTGGTGTACTCTTGTCAGGGAAGGTGAGGCAAGAGTAAACAAGTTAGATCAACATCTTCCAGTACATGTCTCATGTATCCATGGTGAGTCCCATGTCTACCCCACAGCAGAAGTTGACCTGGGGGTGCACTGCCAGAGAGCTTGGTTGTGTGTTGGGGTGGTCAAGGATCTAGCCAGGCCTATCATTCTGGGGACAGATGGGGTGGGTTTCTGGGAATTCCTCATGTAGTGGGAATTAGAATGGCAGGACAGGGCAGGTCTGGGATCAAATGGAAAAGGAAGTAAGGTGGCTGGAAGCTCAAGTAAGGACAGCAAAGGAAGTTTGAGAGGGGATGATTGTGATCTCCTAAGGCTGGTGGGAGCAACTTAAAAAGATGTCTAAAAAGTTGAGAGAGTTAAGCATCTCATCGGAAAAGATTATTAGTCAGTTAATAGGTTTAGAACAAGAATTAGACTGGGTTTGGGTGGAGACTTAGAAAGAAAAACAAACTGATGCTTAATCCTGAAGCAAGAATTGGCTTGGCTCCTGAAAGAGAGAAGAACCAGGGAATGGTGGCTTGTGGAAACCAAATCTCAATCCAATCAGGGTACCACAGAAACCCAGACTGGCTTCCAATTAAGCAAGGTAGCGTGTGGACCCAGACAGTACCACACCAACAAGAAGAGGCCCAGATAAGGGGCCATAGGTGGAAGCAGGGCTCCAGAGTGGGTAGGGATTCAGGGAATACCTGTTTTATGTGTCTGCCCTGGGCACCCGGGGGCTTGCAGAATGATTACAAGTGGTGGTGTGATAAATAAAGTGTGGTGGGGGGAAGAGCTCCCTTTTGCGGACACCCAGCCAGCCAGTTAGCTATAAAGTCCCTCTTGGTGGCTGCTTGCTTTACCTGTAAAGGGTTAAAAGTCCCCAGGTAAAGAAAAGGGAGTGGGCACCTGACCAAAAGAGCCAATGGGAAGGCTAAAACTTTTTAAAATGGGAAAAAAGCTTTCCCTTTGTCTCTTCGCTGTTCTCTCTGGGCTGGAGGGACAGAGCAGCAATGCTGTAAGCAGCTTTAAGCCAGGTATGACCATAAATCATCAGATCATACCTAAAACTACTTATCTGAAACTTCAAATGTGTAAGTAGATCAGAATGTTTAGCAAGATGCAATCAGATTTATTTCTGTTTATTTTTTAAGGCTTGTGATCTCCTCTGTGCTAACCCCAGATGCTTTTGTTTGCTTGTAACCTTTAAGCTGAAACCCCAAGAAAGCTATTTTGGGTGCTTAATTTTTGGAATTGCTCTTTTAAAATCTCGCTAAAGCCTGAGTTCCAGATGTATTTTCTTCCTTTTTGTTTTTAATAAAATTTACCTTTTTTAAGAACAGGATTGGATTTTTGGTGTTTTAAGAGGTTTGTGCATATGCTGTTTGATTATCTGGTGGCAACAGCTAATTTCCTTTGTTTTCTTTCTCAGCTCTTCCTAGAGGGGTGGGGGGAAGAGCTTGAAGGTACCCCACAGGGAGGAATTCCCAAGTGCTCCTTCCTTGGTCCTGAGTGGTGGCAGCGTTTACCAAGCCAAGGCCAAAGAAAAGCTGTAACCTTGGGAGTTAAATACTTGCCACTCCAGGCTTGTATTAATTTTTAGAATCCTTGCAGATTCAGCCTTGACAGGTGGAAAGCGAGTTACAATACCTCAAACATGAGAAAGGACAACTGGTGAGAAATCTTCGGCTCACTCAGGAGGAAAGATGACCTCCAAGTCCAGGCAGAGAAAATGAAACTGTGTATTGATTGTGCCCAGTGAGGCTAACTGTGTGACCCTGACCCCATTGCATAGGGCTCAGGACAAAGATTAGAGGTTTGTTCCAGTTAGATTGTGTTTGGGTCCATGGGACTTCAGGAACCCTCTGTGATATGTCTGAGTTTGTGTGTAATGTTAAATGTTTTATTGAATGCTTGTATGATGTTAAATGAGTGCTGGGAATGTTTAGATTGGTTTGGGAAAATTTGGGATCCACTTTGGATGGAAGGCCCTGGAGTATTATGAAGAATGTTTTCCGAAATATGTCTGTGATAAATGTAGTTTGCCTTGGGAGGGTTTGTAGGCCTTCCTGGAGCCCTAGGCATAACTAAGAGTGTGAACGAAAGGCTGTGAACCAGAGTAGGCCTGGCCTTGGCAAAACAATACCACCACACTAGGTACTGGCTAACCAAGTAAGCACATTCCTGACCAGAGAGGATGACACAAGAACACGCAGAGTTTTCAATTAACTACGTAAACAGATTCTTAAGAGATGGTACAGGAACACGCTGACCCCTCATAAGATAAGGAGGGGATGACAGGATAATGGATAAGGATGTTTTGTTTGAACTAGAAGGTACGAGGAAAAGGGTGGTAACTAGCAATGTCTGGAGTGTAATACAGAACTTGTTTGTATAAGTGTGTAAAAGGAGAACACATAGGTGGGGCAACTATTTCCAGAGTAGGGGGTAGTGTACTGGTGCACTGACTGAGCTGGTACCCTTGTCACGGGCACACATGTGTTAGTGTACCTGTAGCTCCTATGGGGTGCTAGTACCGGGCTTTGTCGACAATAAACATGGCAAGCGCCTTCACCACCAAACAAAGCCTGCGGTCTCGCTTATGAATAACACACTCCACTCGCTGCTAGTGCGGCGGACCCTGGAGCTCCCAAACCAGCAACACTGGCAGCAGTAACAACATCCTACAGGGTTAGCCCCCGGAGGCATTTCACAGGTCAAAAGAGGAAAAAAAAGTCAAGGTTCTTTCCTAAAGAGGGGAGAGGTATTACAGGGTAAGTAGACCAAACCCAGCGCCCTGTGTCAGAGGAGGAAGGGGGGCAGGGCTGCAGCTGAGGCTATAAAAACCTGCCAGAGCGCAAGAAGAGGAGAATGGTGCGGAATGGGGAAGCCTGTGAGGCTTTAAATTCTCAATTGACAAAACTAAAGGACTTATATTCACTGAAGTGTCCTTTAGTTTTGTCAATTGAGAATTTTTTTTAAAAAGATTGTAAATATGGACAGAAAAGAAGTACAGTTAAAAGCTTCACATTTTTAGGTACTTGATAGCAAGCTCACTTAGAGGGACCAAATTCAAAATATTAGAGATAAGTGTAAAGCAGAAACCACTTACTTAAAAGTATTTCTGGAACTTCCTGATGTGCAAATAAGAAAGCAGTGGTAATGCCATTCAAAACGCTAATAAGACCTATGACTGATTATGGGTGCCAGGCTTTCAGTTTGACTTCAAAAATGAATTTGAGAAAGCTTGACTCACTCCAAACTCAGGTGTTGAGAAATGCATGTGGTGCCTTCATCACAATGCCACTGTGTGTGCTGAAGATGGCTGCAGGTAAAATGCCTATTGCTTTAAGAATGAAGCTTTTATAGACAACCCTTTGGGCTAAAGTCATTAGAAACAGCAAAGATGGAAACAATTAGCTAATGTATGATGAATGCTGGGAATGAAGTAGTCGATGTATAGGTCAAAACCTCAAAATTCCTCATGTAAGTAGAGTTAAACCATGGACAAAGGATCTCAGTGAAGAGAAAAACCTGCAAGAGGTTAAAAATGTAGCTTTGGGAAAATGCATCATAATTGGAAAAGTATACCTCCTGAGATAGATATAGAACTGCATAATGAAATTAAAAAGAGGAAAGGGAGTGTTAAATGTACAAGATATAGCAAATCAATGTGCTTGTGATAAGATGTGATGCTACTGCCAAATGTATACCAACAGTTCCAAAAATGTAAGAACAGGAAGAGTGGGAACAGCATTCTGCATTCCTTCGCTTGGAATCAAGACAATTGTAAGGCTATCAAATTTTGTACCTATTTTGTTAGCTGAATGAGCAGGGATAATACTGGCATCAAACTGGGGCATAGATGTTCTCCCAGCCACTGTCTGATTGCTTATCAGAATTACTGGCAGTCAAAAATGGCACTTTAGATAGCAGAAATAATATACGTAATGAAATATTACTGTTGACAACAGAACTGATGCAGCTGGGCGTAATCATAGTAATAGCAAAGGTCCCCGCACATGTAGGGGTAGTGGGCAATGACCTGGCAGACAAAGTGGCAAAAACTGCTGTCAAGTAAAAGCAACCTGATTTAGAGATTTCTTTGAATAAACTGAAGTTCAAAAAAGAGAGGAATGGCAGAAAGTAAGCGCAAAAGAAACAAAGTGGAAAATACTGATATACTCCAAGACACTGAGACAAAAAGTGAAGGGGGCCTAGTTAGAACTTAAATGACTATTTAAACCACAATGGCCAGTTAGTTTCTAAAAAACATAAAGATGGATTATGTGGGAGGTGCAAGGTCCAGGAAACAGTTGATTATCTTCTTTGAGAGTGCAAAGAGTGTACCATTGAAAAGGGGCATTTATATGAAAAATAGAGAGGCCTTAAAATGCCTACATTTTCACTGTAACACCTAGTAAGAGCATCAGAAAAAGGGGCCCTATAAAAAAGAAATATTGCAATTCTTTAAGAATACTGGGGAAGGTGAGAAACTTTAATTATTGAATTATTTGTGGTGTCCGGTGCCTGGGGGTTATAGACTCTGCTTCACCATAAAACACAAGAAAAGAAATGATTGGGGCAAGCTAAATCTGAGGAGAGGAGTCACAGAGGAGTGGAGCTAACCCCTGGAGTGGGCCTCTGGAACAAGGGGTCAGTGCCCAGAAAGGTTGCCCTGAACTTGCTGTTCAAGAAGGGTAACAGAGCCAGCGAGAGCAGAGCTGGCTGAATAAGGACTGGCTGAGAAGGGTGAGCTGGGGACCTGTTTGTTTTGTGTATATCTGAACAATAAACCTATTTAAAGGAGCCTGGGCAGGACAGTGTATGCTTGGATAATGGGGAGAAGCCCCGCCCTGTGACAGTCATCTGGGAATATCTCACCAAATCAATTCCATGCCATTGCAGGGGCCTTGGTGCACTTCAGTCCCACCTATTTTCTGCCCATGGCACATAATAGTCCACTCTCCTGTGGTCTGTAATACCGTGGTCTAATTTTGGTTGCTGGGTATAGTGTTTGGGTGCTGGTGACCTATAATAAGCACGTTGTCAGATCAGAAAAATCTTATCTCTTATGATCCCTTCAGTAGGTATGATTATTAAACTCTGGATTTGATATTTTTGCATTTGACCTATGGCATAAATTGACAGTTGTAATTAGGACTGACACTGTTGAAAACTTGCCATCAAGACTGTTTGACAGAATATTTTGTTTTCTATTAGACAGAATTTTTCATGAAAGCATCTGCTTTCTTCTGAAAAGTTCAATTTATTTTGTTGATAAACTGAACTCCCAAAAAGCTAAAGTCTTCTGGTTTGGGCTGAACCTCCCCCCCGCCCCAAATATTTTCATTTGGCTATGCTGCCACATTGCCTCATGAGAATTATAGGTTCTTTCATCCGATGCATCACCTCTCCTGAAGACAGAAAACCATGGTGTGTAACAGTAGAATATCAGGGTTGGAAGGGACCCCAGAAGGTCATCTAGTCCAACTAGTAGATGTAGTGTGAACAGACAGAACATCACATCAAGGAGAATGGGAACATGATGCACCCAAACTGCAACTCCCATTGAGAGATGGTGTGGAATTTCCAAATAAAAACATTTTTGTTTTCAGTTTGTAGCTAATAATTTGGTCCCTGAAAGAAAAAAAAAATTCCGACCAGTTGTAATGCTTTTAACTATCATTCTGCAACATTATGTTCTGATCCAGTGATATGCCTCTTTGAATAAACATTAAAATGCAGGAAAACATGACCTGCAAGGGCAGGTTATAACAGACAAATGTACAATTATCAAAGTCAGAGTGATACTATTAGCAAAACAACATAGTTAATGGGATTTAAAAAAAAAACCCTATAAATATGAAGGAGATGAGAAATGCGATACAGAGCCTTTCACCTCTAAGTCACCAGTCTGAATACAGCTCAGGTGGCTAATAACTGAAAAAATGTTACCATTGATGGCTACTGTGGAATGGGTTGGTGGGTATTAAGTAGAGATGTTAGTGATCCTATATGATCTCTGCTGAGGCACCTTGGTGGGGAGCAACGTGTGTCGGAAACCCGAACTGCCACTGTACTTCTTGTATTGTTTCTGTGGGTATACAGAGGGCATCAGTCTCCAGGGCCTGCCAAACTAGTATCTTTCACCAGTGCTCAAATGCACTAACAAAACTAATACAGTAAGCCTCAGTACTTATACAAGACCACTAGGGCTACCAGCCCTATGCATAGCACCAGGCACAGTGTGGGCAAAATCAGGGCTAATGGATAACACGTGAGGCTGGAGCAGGGAGTCCTGGGAGAAACCAGTGGATTCAGTATTGAAGAGAAGTGCACCCCTGTCAAATATAAAGGGAAGGGTAACCACCTTTCTGTATAAAGTGCTATAAAATCCCTCCTGGACAGAGGCAAAATCCTTTCACCTGTAAAGGGTTAAGAAGCTAAGGTAACCTCGCTGGCACCTGACCCAAAATGTCCAATGAGGGGACAAGATTCTTTCAAATCTGGAGGGGGGAGGGGACAAAGGGTTTGGGCTGTCTGTGTGATACCTTTGCTGGGAACAGATCAAGGATGCAAGCCTTCCAGCTCCTATAAAGTTAGTAAGTAGATTTTCTTTTGTTTTTTTGGCTTGTAAAATAAGCTGTGCTGGAGGGAATGTGTTTTCCTGTTTTTGTGTCTTTTTGTAACTTAAGGATTTGCCTAGAGGGATTCTCTATGTTTTGAATCTGATTACCCTGTAAGGTATTTACCATCCTGATTTTACAGGGGTGATTCTTTTACCTTTTCTTTAAATAAAGTTCTTCTTTTAAGAACCTGATTGATTTTTCATTGTTCTTAAGATCCAAGGGTTTGGGTCTATGTTCACCTGTACCAATTGGTGAGGATATTATCATCAAGCCTTCCAGGAAAGGGGGTGTAGGGCTTGGGGGGATATTTTGGGGGAAGACATCTCCAAGTGGCCTCTTTCCCTGTTCTTTATTTAAATCGCTTGGTGGTGGCAGCGTATTGGGTTTTTAACCTAAGCTCGTTCCCAAGGCAAGAAAGAAATCTGTGCCTTGGGGAAGTTTTAACATAAGCTGGTAAGAATAAGCTTAGGGGGTCTTTCATGCAGGTTCCCATATCTGTACCCTAAAGTTCAGAGTGGGAAAGGAACCTGGACATGGTGGCAGAGGTGTAATCATTTTGAACCAGAAGCACAGCAGGATTTTAAAAGGTTTTGTAAAAGGTGATTGCAGCTGCAGATTCTGTGTCTCTGCCTGGGGACAGAGCAGCTCCATAACAAAAGGGTTTTTCTGTAGGCTCAGAACAGCTATCAGGTTACAGCACAGGAAAGTTTACAAGCCAGGTTTTTGGGGTTTTTTTCCTTTCTAATGCTCGGGTATAGCTAGATTAAAAACAGAGAGGCTAAGATGACAAAAATCAATGCCCACCAGAAACTGGAGCTAGCCAGACTGGAAGCAGAAGAGAAAGAAAAGAAACACCGGAGACTGGTCGAATTAAAACAGAGAATCCCTCTAGGCAAAACCTTAAGTTACAAAAAGACACACAAACAGGAATAGACACTCCCTCCAGCACAGTGAATTTTACAAGCCAAAAAGCAAAAGAAAATCTAACGCATTTTCTAGCTAGATTACTTACTAACTTTAAAGGAGTTGGAAGGCTTGCATCCTTGATATGTTCCCAGCAAAGGTATCACACAGACAGCCCAAACCCTTTGTTCCCTCCCCCCTCCAGCGTTGAAAGAATCTTGTCCCCTCATTGGCCATTTTGGGTCAGGTGCCAGTGCGGTTACCTTAGTGTCTTAACCTTTTACAGGTGAAAGGATTTTGCCTCTGGCCAGGGGGGATTTTATAGCACTATATACAAAAGGTGGTTACCCTTCCCTTTATATTTATGATAATCCCACTTCTCTCCCCGTGCAGAGGGGTCTACCCTCACTCACTTGCAGTCATCAATTCATCTTTAAGCTGCTTTTTCCTTTACTGACTAGAGTTTTTAATGACTAAATATTTTGAGCATTTGAGCTATTTGGGAGAAATACCTATTTCTCCACTAATGTTTTTATACTTCACCCATTACTATAGTATCTGGGAATAATATTGATAGGATCAATATTTACAATAAAAGCGTCTGCAATGACACTAGCTACAATACAAATTGATAAGGCTCTAGATTCTCATGTTCCAGGTCTTAAACAGATGGGCATCTACAGGGTGAAGACAAAATCAGTCTCCTTACTTCTAAGATAGAATTATTGCATAATGAGATCCAGTATCTATGCAACCATCTATGGTGCATCAATTATTGTGGTGCACAGGGGACTTTCTAGTGGGTTATACCTTATTCTAACAAATACACTCAGACAGAATATCAGATTTGATGGAACACTGGCCCATTTAATTTGGCAATCCAATAATCCTGGTCATAAAATCTGGTAAAAGAGGAGAGAGAACCACCCACCCCTCACAGGCCTGTACTATGTGTTTTGTAGAGGAACCACTGATTAGACAAGAACCACTTTACTTACAGTACCACAGTCTGGGAACATGGTGCTTTATTCACCTACAGAACAGTGAGATAGGGATGCACATTAACTAAACAGAAAATAAGGGAGAGGTGGCATATGGCTCCAACTCATAATACTCAGTAACATAGTTAACCCCTTGATGATCACTTTACTTCAAGAACAAGGAATAGAAACACTATAAGTCAATAGCCCATAAGCAAGAAAGCTTTCTATTCACTATGGGTAAGTGAGTGAATGCATTTTTCAAGCCCTGCATTATTAAATTATATTATCCTTCCTTTTTTCATGTGATCTTAAGAAACAAAGTTGACCAAAATAATAAAATCCTGATCAGGGCTAGCTTCTACTTTCCAGATTGGGGAACCCCACACATCATGTTAAATGGAAACAAGTCAGAATTAGGTTAAATATTGCATCAAAGACCCCAAAATGATCATACTCAACATTGTTTCCACAGCTGCTTGTTAAATTTTACAGCGGAAATTACAGAGGTTAGCAATATATGTATACACAGTAGTATGCACATATTACTCATTTCCTTTGCTGCCTGAAGTCCATGGGCTGAGACTAGAGATCAGGACAGCAAATTTAAAATGATGTATCCTTCCTCATCTTCCCTATCCAACACTTGGCTGTTCTTTCCTGGGATATTCATCTCCAGGGGCAGGGACACCCTGACTGTCCTGTAAGGCTCATGCTGGGAATGGAAGCATTGTTCATTGAGCATTTCCACAAAACCCACACAGGAAATTGGCACTGTGCTAGTCTGAGTACTCACAGAAAAGGGACTTGCAGCTTGAAGAATTAAAGTGACACTGTATAGGCTAGAGCCTTCTTTCCTTCTCCCTGTATTTTAAGTTCATGTAATTTGAAAGGTGCAATTATGTGTCTGTATAAAGTTAAGCAAACTTTACAGTTATAGGTCACCTTTTATCTAGGTATCTCAGAGCTCTTAACAAAGGTAGGTCTCACTAGCCACGTTTCACAGCTGGGAAAATTGAGGCACACAGAGCTGAAGAGATTGAGTCTCACCATGAGTCAGTGGCAAAGCCAGAAACACAGTCCCAGCCTTCACATCAGTATTCATCGATGCTGTCCACCAGACCACAAAGGCTCCTTGTTTATATCTATTTTAGATCTTAACAGAATACAAGGAGGGTGTGATGGTGCCTTTCTTTAAAGTTATTCCATCTTTTATGCTCACACTATAAATGCCATCCCTGCGTGGTGCTGTCACATGCCCAGGCCATCTCCCCATTTCCCTTTGCTGGTATAACTCAATCCTGAGTGAAACTTTTACTTTTAAGAGCCCCTTCAGAGGATTTTATTCATTCATAACACAAACTAATACAAAAACAGTTTCAGTCTCCAGTCCATCTCAACAGACTGGTTCATCTCTTGCTAGAAACTGTTCTCATTCCCTTGCTTACTGAGCATCAGCTGCTTAACCTCAGCATGGACAGGGAGATCAATCTCTTGTTCATCTGCTCTCCCAGAAGCTATGCCTTTTATTACATGTGCCCTCACCAGGAACCGACTCCTACCCAGAGGATTTCAGATTTTTCTGCTTCCTCCTCAGGAGCCAGATCCAAACTGCAGGTCTCTTCAAAGGCACCTACCAACTCTCCTCCCACACCTAACAACCAGATGCCCCCTCCTATCTCCCTTCACAAAGGCTCTGACAATTATCCCTTCAGGGCTCTCTGTCACCTCTAAGCCCTAACTCAAGGCTTCTACCCAACAGCAGCCTGCTCTGCTTCCTGTGGGTTTCCCTCTAACTTGTAGTCCCAGGCCTTCCCCACAGCAAGAACTCTCCTCCTTTTTTTTCTCCTCCTGATCTGCATAGGTTCTTTTCTATACTCCTCAGGCAGTCTCCTTATTGAGCTCAGCAGCTCCCTTGCAAATTGGCTAATGAGCCACCACCAGGAGCACCTACCTGCTCCCAGGTGTAATTATGTGAGCAGGGAATGGTCCCGCTATCCGAGTCCTCGCTCCCACTTCCTTTACCCAGAGGCCTGCCTGACCTCAAGGGCTCCCCTTCCACACTCCTCTCTGGCAGAGTCCTCATAACCCCAACAAGGCTGGGCCTAGGATTCCTGGGGGGCTCGACCTCCAACCTTGTTGTGGCCACTTAGGGCAGGGGCTAAGGTGTCCCGACTCCAAGGTTTCTCTCTGCACTGGATGCTTCCCTGACCCACTGATCATTACATACAGTTCAAAACAAAAAAACTTTTAAACAGCAATCAATTAAAAAACATAAGGAAAAAGTGGGAAAGGTTAAAGGAAAACACGTCACCCTGCTCTGTGCCACAGGGACGTCACAACCAGAGTCTCTGGAACATAAGGGAAGTTCAGACTGTTCCTCACAAATCCCAGGCCTCCTCCTCAGGCCCTGGCTGTGCTGCAGGGATGCTGCAGGTCGGACACTTGCTCTTGTGGTGGCCACACGCTCTCAGGCTCTAGGTGGCAGGACCCTTCTTCCCAGCATCTCCCCAGCCCTGTCAGGGTTACGATCCCCCTCCAAGTCTGGCCTTCAGGGCCTCTTGGCTGGGGTCAGCTCCCTGCGCTGGGCCCGCTGCCCAGGGTCCCCCTCGCTCTTCCCAGCTGCTCACTGTGCGTGGCTTCAGACTACTCCAGCCCCAGCTCCTGCTCCTGCTCCACTCTGCCTCAACGCTGCTGCTGCTCTGCCTCCAGCTCCCTGGGCTGCTTCTCTGGCTCTGGTTGCTGCAGCTCTGCTCCCAGCACAGTTCTGCTCTACAGGCTGCTTCTGTGACTCTGCTCCCAGCACTGACCTGCTTCGCGGGCTGCTTTTCTGCCCCCTCTGATCTGGCAGAGCTCTGCTCCCCAGCTCAGCTTGGGCCCCTGCTTTCTCCTTAGCTCAGTCCCATTCTGTCTGACTCAGCCAATTCCAACTCACACAGAGGAGGACAGGACCCTGCTGGCTTCTTGACTCCCTGATTAGCCTGCCAGCCCTGTCAATCAGGCTGACCTGGAGCATTGGCCTCTCCCCATTGTTCCTGGGGACTGTGAGTCTCAGGGTCCTGATTCCCCATTGACCCTTCCCCTTTCTTTTGGTACTGGGAGCTAGCCAACCAAAACACCCCCACTGAGTTTTAGTAAGGGGACAACATTCCCCTTACAGTTACATGGTTGTCATGGGCAGGTTGAGCCCTCATTCTCTCTGAACAGCCACTGACCCCATGACAATCATCTTCAGAGAGCTGAGAACTCTACCCCTCTTAGCTCGACTCACATTTACATTGCCACTTGCACCAATATTTCCTCTTCCAGTCAGAAGAGAATTAACATTCTCTGTGAAAGCATCGGACAGTAATTTTCTCCTTGAGAATCTCACTCCAGCAGACATTATGGTTTCCCTAAAGAAGTGAGGCTTAAAATATTCAACAAGTTACAGATGAGATAATACAGATTAAGAGATATTATGCAGGATACTATCCCAGTTCTTATACCTCACCTATCCCTGTGGTATTTGAGCACCTAATAAAGTAGCTTCAGTGAGGAGTTGCATTATCACCAAAATGTCACTTTGGAGAATAAAAAGTAAACTATGCATAGGAGAAGTTAGTTCCCTCTTTAGCATTTACCTCTTCTGCTTGTAGCTTAAGCATCTTTGCTTCTCTCTCTTCCTATCAGCAACATGGCTAGTGACAGCCATTTGGGAAGAAAGAGTCTGCATTGAGAGACCTTTCAGAGATATAGGCCAATTCTCTTTCTGAGCACAGGTGATTCAATTAACAGAGTGGGACCAATACTAGGGATTATCAGTATAACACCATCATAAGGTAGTGAGTGGGGTTTGTTTGTTTTGTTTTTTCTTTTCTGAAGATCACACAACAGCTTTAGTGACAGTCACTGGAAAAGTGAAATGATGAAGCTATTTATATCCAAACAGAAATTAAGATGAGGAAGTTGTGGGTAAATGATACTTTAAAGTGCAAGTTTGCTCTGAAGAACAATTCTGTTCATGCACACAAAGGGCTAAAATCCAGGTCCCTTTGCCGGAGATGGTCTGTTTCTGAAGTTTGAACAGGACTAAAAAACAACAACTTATATCTGTTCCTTAGGCCAGTGGACAGGGCTCTAAATATCTACATGTAAGCGGGGGAAAAGTTCCGCTATAGTGGGGAACTTTCCTGGCTTCTGTACTACCCCGGTGAAGTGGGCTAGCGAAAGGATCTGAGTCCTCACTCCCACTTCCTTTACCCAGTGACCTCCCTGCCCTTGAGGACTCCCCTTCCACGCTCCTATCTGGCAGAGTCCTCGTAACCCCATCAAGGCTGGGCCCAGGATTCCTGGGGGGCTTGACTCCCAACCCGGTTGTGGTCACCTAGGACAGGGCTAGGGTCTCCCCACTCCAGGGTACTCTCTCTGCACTGGGCACTTCTCTGACACACTGACCATTACATACAATTTAAAACAAATGCAAGTTATTCAATCAACAATTAATTTTAAAAAGAATAAGGAAAAATGGGAAAGGTTAAAGGAAACACATCAACCCGCTCTGTGGCAGGGAACATCACAAACAGTGTCTGGAACATCAGGGCAGTTCACAGTCTGTTCCTTGTAAGTCCCAGACCTTCTTCTCAAGCCCTGGCTCTGCTGTAGGGATGCTGTGGGTTGGACACTTGCTCTGGTGGTGGCCACACGCTCTCAGACAATAAGTGGTAGGACCCTTCTTCCCAGTGTCGCCCCTGCCCTGTCGGGGTTACGATCCAAGCCTGGCCTGCAGAGCCTCTTGGCTGAGGCATCTCCCTGTGCTGGGTCCACTGCCCAGGGTCCCCCTGGCTCTCCCCAGCTGCTCACTGCACCCAGCTCCAGACTGCTCCAGCCGCAGCTCCACCACTCTGTCTCTGCACCGCTGCTGCTGCTCTGCCTCCAGCTCCCTGGGCTGCTTCTTTGGCCCCTCTGCCTCTGGTTGCTACAGCTCTGCTTCCAAGACAGGTCTGCTCTGCAGGCTGCTTCTGTGACTCTGCTCCCAGCACTGACCTGCTTCGTGGGCTGCTTTTCTGGTCCCTCTGGCTCTGGTTGCTGCAGCTCTGCTCCCAGGGCAAGTCTGCTCTCTCTGGGCTGCTTTTCTGGTCCCTCTGGATCTGGCACAGCTCTGCTCCCCAGCTCAGCTTGAGCCCCTGCTTTCTCCTTAGCTCGGCCCCACTCTGTCTGACCTAGGCAATTCCAGCTCACACAGAGGACAGGACCTCCCTGACCTCTTGACTCCCTGATTAGCCTGCCCGTGGTGTCATTCAGGCTGACCTGGAGCATTGGCCTCTCCCCATTGTTCCTGGGGGCTGTCAGTCTCAGGGTCCTGATTCCCCATCGACCCTTCCCATTTTTAGTACTGGGAGCTAGCAACTAAAACACCCCACTGAATGTTAGTAAGGGGGCAACAGTCCCCTTACATACAGGAAGCAGGTGCATTCAGTAAGAAGTTGTCTTTTTATACTCAACTTTCAAAGTAAAACTGCACTTTTAGAAAATTAGTCCTGTGTAGCAAAGATAATATTATGGTCTTGCTGATTACATCTTAAACCATGTCTTTGTCAGTACAGAAAAATAACACCTGAGATTTTCACACTGGTCTAGGAGGATTTAGATACACATCTTCCACTCAAATTATGTGTGTCTTTAAATTCCCTAAACTGCTTTGAAAAATCTCAAAATCTTTTTTTCCAGTAGAATCTTATTGTTCAGAATTACAAGAGAGAAAAGAACAATTTAGACAGATTAAAGGCATCAAAATATAACCACAGTCTAGACAGAGTGATCTGAAAATACATGGAAAATCGGAACTGAATAAATGGAAATAGACTTTATGGAGTCAAAACCCACATGCATACACTATGCCTTCTGGCTAGACAGTGAATATTGGGCATACAAAGGGTAGTTCATACCTCAATTGACTCAGTACAGTTTTGCTTTGCTGATAAGTAGAAATTGTAAGGTTTTGCTGTTGCTAGAGAAATTGTTTTAGCCTATTAGGGGTTATGATTGATTAAAATAATGTAAGTAAAATAATTGGTTAAATTGGTTAAAATATTTGGCAGTTTGTTTACCTGCCGCGTCCGCAGGTTTGGTCGATCGTGGCTCCCACTGGCCATGGTTCACCCCCCAGGCCAATGGGGGCTACGGGAAGCGGCGGCCGGTACGTCCCTCAGCCCGCGCCGCTTCCCGCAGCCCCCATTGGCCTGCAGCAGTGAACCATGGCCAGTGGGAGCCGCAATGGGCCGAACCTGCGGACGTGGCAGGCAAACAAACCGCCCCGGCCCGCCAGGGGCTTTCCCTGAACAATCGGTGTCCCAAGTTTGGGAAACACTGGGTTAAGGCATAGAGAAGAGGAATCCTCATTTTAATTATATAATGAGGGGCAAAAGACAGTCTCCTCGGAACTTAACTCTGGGATTCAACTCAAGACCAAAGCTGCTAGGACTTTTTAACCCCTGCACAACCAGATTGTGCAGAAGCTGGAGCCTCATATGAAAGGACCCTGACTCACCATCTGGAGAAGTCCATCTGTTTTACTAGGAATGGTGAGCACTAGACTATTGGCATGTGTATTCTGCTGATTAATAGTTGATTGTTAATAAATACATGTACATATTTAAGAATATTCATTGTGTAATAAAGGCTCTTTCACTGGGAAAAGGTCCCGTTAACCCGTAGAGGCCAATTACACCCCGAGGAGGAGGAGAGAGCCCTACATTGTTTGGGTGACTGTGACACATTTTCCTGTTTAGTTGAGGAAGATGCATACTGTAGTTCAGGCATGTCAAGCACCTGGCCTGTGGATTGGAACTGGCCCACTGGCACTGGATGTATTTTTGTGACCCTTGTGACATATTCAGATTCTGCAGAGCGTAAACTTTTTTATTTTTAAAATTAGGTTTCCAGTCCCAAGTTTTGCAAAGAAACACTTGAAAATCTGAACCACCCAGTATCAATTGATGCAGTGTTTTACGGAGTTTGCAGAGAGCCTAAAGCTATCACTGCAAGTGTTCAATTCCACCACATCCCCATTAATCTTATTAAGGGCATTAACCATGAGCCAATTGATGACATTCTAAATATCAGAATTAATATTTTCCTTCTAGATGGAATGAGACAGTAGCTAAGAATGAAGCCCACAAGAGTGGAAATTGAGAGTTGCTCAAGGTAGAGAAATGCATAAGATAGGAGGAGACAGAAAAGAAAGAGAGAGAAGAACAGAGAAAGGAGGATGGAAAAGGAAGAGAAGTGATAGGCAGAAATTGCCATGGTCCTAAAGGGGAGTATAATTTACGACTAAGTGATTCTGAATGTGACAATTAGGCATTGAGAGAATGAAAGAATAATAATAGTAATGATAATAATTAATAATATGCTTAGTTAATATGTAAAGGCCAGATTCTATCCTTGATCTTTGTATAAAACTCCAAATGGCACCACTGGGCACTCCATTTTGGACTGATGGGGGGTTTGAGTTCTAAATTTAAACACTGATCTATGTACCACAGTTAAAAACAGAGTTCAGTCCTGTCCACAGTGTGTGTGTGTGTGTGTGTGTGTGTGTGTGTGTGTGTGAGAGAGACAGTTCTCAGTATATAAATAAAGAGTCACCTAGTTATCTCCAGCGAATGGTAGCCTTGCCCAAGTTGCCTGTGGTGGCTGGGTGTTAGCTCCTGATACCACCAGCCTTTCAGCCACCCAAGAACTCTTCACTGGGCAATGCCAGCCCTGACTTTGCCTGCAGGTTAACAATAGGTGCACCCCAGACCCCGAGTCCCCTTGACTTCTTCTCCAGGGATATCCAGCCCCTGACACTGGCTACTCAGTAATCCCAGATCCTCTATCCCCAAAGGAGCAGTGTACCCCAATTTACCAGTTTTACTTAAACCACCTCTCCTGTAAACTACATTAAAAATAAAACAAAAGAAGGTTTATTTAAGAACTAAATTTGTTAGTCTCTAAGGTGCCACAAGTACTCCTTTTCTTTTTAAGAAAGGAGAGACGTTCAACTACACACAAAAGATAGTGATGGAAACAATGGGGGCTGCCCTTCCCGCAGCCCCCATTGGCCTGGAGCGGCGAACCGTGGCCAGTGGGAGCAGCGATCAGCCAAACCTGCGGACACAGCAGGTAAACCAACCGGTCCGGCCCACCAGGGGCTTTCCCTGAACAAGCAATGGACTGGCTTTGAGAACCACTGCTCTAAGGGAACTAACCATGTGTTACAAAGGCAATATAATGGCATTACTGATTCAGTATAAACATATAATTTGTTTCTTTCTGGTGACAGAAGGGAACAACAACATGTTTCTCCAGTAGCATCACATTGTTCAGAATGAAACGCAAAAAAGAGGAACTAAGATAGGTGGACGGCATCAACATCGGAGCACAGCCCAGACACAACTGTCACCAGCAGGCTGAAAATATCTATTTATTTAACAGAAACTGGCTTTATGTGGTCAGACCACATAAGTAAGTTATGTCTTTTGATTGGAAATAGATGTTGGATATACAAAGCATACTTCTCATCTGAGTGCTGCAAGCCTGTTTTCCTGGTAGGATCACAGGAAAACAGATGTCACAACACCATCACACAGAATTTTATACAAGACAAAACGGGAGGGACCTTCTTTGTTTTGCTTCACCTATAGTCAAAGATCATTTTAATGGAGACCTGACTCAGTGAGGCCTCTCAAGATTCTGCTATGTTGCAATATCAGTAAAATCATCAACTGGGCATGTTTGCCTTCACTATTCTCACCCTTTTTCAAGGTGTACTTGTACTCTCTTGTACCTTGAATCACAGTGGGAATTTGAAAGCTAGGGCTTTCATATATCAGCTGAGTATCAGCAACCTTTGGGGTGTTGGCTAGACTCAGGGATCAAGCTTCCCAGACTTCCTATCCCCTGGTTTTGACAAGAAATTCCATCATAGACCCGAGATCCTTTCATAGATCCGAGATGAATGATTTGTCAAAAACTGATTTTTTTCTTGCAGAAAGTTTCAGTATTGACATTTGCTGAGAAAAAAAGGTGAATAAAAAAATTCCTGCCCAGCTCTACAGCTTTACAGATGGCATCAGTGGGAGCTCCCCTATGGATTGAGGGGTGTTTGAAGACTGAAATGTATACACTGATTCATGGACCACAATTAAAAATGGAATTCAGCCCTCTCCACAGAATAGGTGTGATGCGTATGCCCTAATCCTTGTGTATGCCCTAATCCTAGTTCTGTTGCCCCATCTCAAAAAGGATATAGTGGAAATGATTTAGAGAAGGGTAACAAAGATAATCAAAAAGAAAAGGAGTACTTGTGGCACCTTAGAGACTAACCTTAGAGACTAACCAATTTATCTGATGAAGTGAGCTGTAGCTCACGAAAGCTCATGCTCAAATAAATTGGTTAGTCTCTAAGGTGCCACAAGTACTCCTTTTCTTTTTGCGAATACAGACTAACACGGCTGTTCCTCTGAAAGATAATCAAGGGTACAGAATGGCTTTCATATGAGGAGAGACTAAAAAGTTTTGAGGCTGTTCAGTTTAGTAAAAGAGATGACTGAGGGGATATGATGGAGGTCTATAAAATCATTAATGGTGTAGGAGAAGTGAATGGTGAAATACTTATCCTTTCACACAATTCAAATAACAGGGGTCACCCGATGACATTAATAGGTAGCAGGTTTAATACAAACAAGAGGAAGTCTCTTTTTACACAACCCACAATTAAACTGTTTTTGCCATGGGATAGATTCATGGATTAATAGATATTTAGGTCAGAAGGGACCATTATGATCATCTAGTCTGACCTCCTGCACAACGCAGGCCATAGAATTTCACCCACCACTCCTACAAAAAAACCTCACACCTATATCTGTGCTATTGAAGTCATCAAATCGTAGTTTAAAGACTTCAAGGAGCAGAGAATCCTCCAGCAAGTGACCCTTGCCCCATGCTACAGAGGAAGGCGAAAAACCTCCAGGGCCTCTTCCAATCTGCCCGGAAGGAAAATTCCTTCCCGACCCCAAATATGGCGATCAGCTAAACCCTGAGCATATGGGCAAGATTCATCAGCCAGATACTAAAGAAAATTCTTTCCTGGGTAACTCGAATCTCACCCCATCTAATAGCCCATCACAGGCCATTGGGCCTATTTACCATGAATATTTAATTACCAAAACCATGTTATCCCATCATACCATCTCCTCCATAAACTTATCGAGTTTAATCTTAAAGCCAGATCGATCTTTTGACCCCACTGCTCCCCTTGAAAGGCTATTCCAAAACTTCACTCCTCTGATGGTTAGAAACCTTCGTCTAATTTCAAGTCTAAACTTCCTGGTGGCCAGTTTATATCCATTTGTTCTTGTGTCCACATTTGTATTGAGCTTAAATAATTCCTTAAATAATTTTATTCAGCTTCATCCCATTTTCTCCAAGTTCTCCCCGTCACACACACACTTCATAAGACAAGTTTTCCATTCCTCGGATCATCCTACTAGCCTTTCTCTGTACCTGTTCCAGTTTGAATTCATCCTTCTTAAACATGGGAGACCAGAACTGCACACAGTATTCCAGTGCCTTGTATAATGGTACTAAAACCTCCTTATCCCTACTGGAAATACCTCTCCTGATGCATCCCAAGACCACATTAGCTTTTTTCACAGCCATATCACATTGGCGGCTCATAGTCATCCTATGATCAACCAATACTCCAAGGTCCTTTTCCTCCTCCGTTACTTCTAATTGATGCGTCCCTAGCTTATAACTAAAATTCTTGTTATTAATCCCTAAATGCATGACCTTACACTTCTCACTATTAAATTTCATCCTATTACTATTACTCCAGTTTACAAGGTCATCCAGATCCTCCTGTAGGGTATCCCTGTCCTTCTCTAAATTGGCAATACCTCCCAGCTTTGTATCATCCGCAAACTTTATTAGCACACTCCCACTTTTTGTGCCAAGGTCAGTAATAAAAAGATTAAATAAGATTGGTCCCAAAACCGATCCTTGAGGAACTCGACTGGTAACCTCCCTCCACCCTGACAGTTCACCTTTCAGTAGGACCCCTTTGTAGTCTCCCCTTTAACCAATTCTTTATCCACCTTTCAATTTTCCTATTGATCCCCATCTTATCCAATTTAACTAATAATTCCCCATGTGGCACGGTATCAAATGCCTTACTAAAATCTAGGTAAATTAGATCCACTGCGTTTCCTTTGTCTAAAAAATCTGTTACTTTCTCAAAGAAGGAGATCAGGTTGGTTTGTCACGATCTACCTTTTGTAAAAACTTTTGTAAATGTTGTGATGGCCAAAAGTATAGCTGCATTAAAAAAATAACTAGATAATTTCATGGAGGATAGGCCATTAATGGCTATTAGCCAAGATGGACAGGGATGCAACCCCATGCTTGGGGTGACCCTAAACCTCTAATTTCCAGAAGCTGGGAGGGGAAGTTGGGGTGGATCACTCCAACCTTTTTGGTTCACGCCCCCTGATGGTCTGCTATGGGCCACTGTCAGAGACAGGATCCTGGGCTAGATGGACCATTGGTCTGACCCAATATGGCCGTTCTTACCTTATGTTTTTAGGATGAGAGGAGGAGGACCTCCCTCATGACTTTTAGCCCACTGGTTATAGGGTTGCTCCTCCAGGATTGGCTGGAGTCTCCAGGAATTAAAGATTAATCTTTAATTAAAGATTATGTCATATGATGAAACCTCCAGGAATTCAGCCAACCCAGAACTGGCAACCCTAACAGGTTAGGATACTCATCCTGGATATAAAAGACTCCTGGTTGTCCTCCACCTGAATCTCCCACATCCTAGGTGAGTGCACTAACCACCAGACTAGAGCCATTCTCATGGCTGTGCATGCTCTCTGGTGCAAATGACTCCTTCAGAGAGAGAGAGAGGGCATTGACCCAGGATATGGGAGACCCAGGAAAGAGTTCCCCTGCTCCAATGACTCATTATTTATCCACAGTGGGACAGCATCAACAGGAGAGAATGAGGGAACCCCATATCAGAATATCCCATAGACTAGTAAATAGGGCATTCGCCTGAGACATGGCAGACCCTTTTAATACCCCATCTCCCCCTTAGATGGAGGGGGGACTTGAATTGAGCTCTCCCGCATCCCAGGTGAGTAACTAACCACTGGGCTAAAAGTTACAAGGGAAGTCATCCCTTCCCTGCACTTCTTGCAAAAACAGCATAGATGCCTAACCCTCAAGAGAGTTTCCAGATGAGAATAGGTAGCAGAGCTAGGCCCCTCCCTGCAGCCTGGATTTAGGTGCCTATCTCTGGGAGAAGGGCAGTACTTGCATATACCTCTCATCAGCATCTCCCTTTGGCTAGCTTAGATGGCTCCCTGCCTAGCATGCTGGCTTTTGTGAGTCCTATTCTAAGGCTCCTATCTCTCCCCATGCAGTGTATATTAGCCTAGGTGCCTATCTCAGACTTTGTGAATCTCAGTGATTTTTCTACACACTTAAAAGTTAGACACTGTGACACTGAACATTGCCATGCCAAACACCTGTTGTACATCCGGACCCTAGAGAATGTTCAGAAGCATTATGACCTGGGCTTCTGGTCACAAAATGTGTCCTAACATGTCTTTTTATCTCTTTTTATTTCTTTGGTTCTGTGACATAGCTGAAGTTCCAAGTTTCAATTTGACATCTGTTGCACACTTCAGAACTGGATTGATAGATTTTGTGTGTTATGTCTAGTGCATGGCAGTAGTACTTGATGCTCACAGTAGCTTATTTTTCCCAGGTACATTCTAAGATTCTTTCCAGTTAGTGTTTCTTTTTCCCAGGTTTCAGTTGTGAAAATCAAGACACAGTAAGTTCTGGCTTAGGGTCTAATGGAATGCCAATTTGAACCCCCACTTTGAGAAGCCTGAACCCCCCCCCCCAAAATACTGAGTATATGTTTTTTCATACTGAAAGCACTAATGTGCATTTTGGTGATGTTGCTGTACCTTAGCTCAACTGTTGCTTTCTCACAGATCCAGAAGTGCATCTCTGTGCAGTAGTTATTAATAGGGCTGTCAAGCGATTAAAAAGATAATTGTGATTAATCACACCGTTAAAATATAACAGAATACCATTTATTTAAATATTTTTGGATGTTTTCCACATTTTCAACTATATTCATTTCAATTACAAGACAGAACGCAAAGTGTACAGTGCTCACTTCATATTTATTTTTATTATAAATATTTGCACTGTAAAAATAAATGAAATAGTATTTTTCAATTCACTTAATACAAGTACTATTGTGCAATCTATTTATCATGAAAATTGAACTTACAAATGTAGAATTATGCACAAAAAATAACTGCATTCAAAAATAAAACAATGTCAAACTCTAGAGCCTACAAGTCCACTCAGTCCTACTTCTTGTTCAGCCAATTGCTCAGATGAACAAGTTTGTTTACATGTGCTGACCACTTCTTGTTTACGTCACCTGAAAGTGAGAATAGGCGTTCGCATTTAACATTCCTGTGGTGGGAAAAACACCTCAACAGCCCAACACTGTGGCATTTAATTTCAGAAGGGGAACTATGCAAAAATGAGGAGGTTAGTTAAACAGAAATTAAAAGGTACAGTGACTAGAGTGAAATACCTGCAAGCTGCATGGACACTTTTCAAAGACACCATAATAGAGGCTCAACTTCAATGTATAACCCCAAATTAAAAAACACAGTAAAGGAACTAAAAAAGAGTCACTGTGGCTTAACAACCATGTAAAAGATGCAGTGAGAGATAAAAAGGCATCTTTTAAAAAGTGGAAGTCAAATCCTAGTGAGGTAAATAGAAAGGAGCATAAACACTGCCAAATTAAATGTAAAAATGTAATAAGAAAAGCCAAAAAGGAGTTTGAAGAACAGCTAGCCAAAAACTCAAAAGCTAATAACAAAATGTTTTTTAAGTACATCAGAAGCAGGAAGTCTGCTAAACAGCCAGTGGGGCCCCTGGACAATGGAGATACAAAAGGAGCACTTAAAGACAATAAAGTCATTGTGGAGAAACTAAATGAATTCTTTGCTTCAGTCTTCACGGCTGAGGATGTGAGGGAGATTCCCAAACCTGAACTGTCTTTTGTAGGTGACAAATCTGAGGAATTGTCACAGATTGAAGTGTCACTAGAGGAGGTTTTGGAATTAATTGAGAAACTTAACAGTAACAAGTCACCGGGACCAGATGGCATTCTGAAAGAACTCAAATGTGAAATTGCGGAACTATTAACTATGGTTTGTAACCTGTCCTTTAAATCAGCTACTGTACCCAATGACTGGAAAATAGCTAATGTAACACCAATATTTAAAAAGGGCTCTAAAGGTGATCCCGCCAATTACAGACCGGTAAGTCTAACATCAGTACCGGGCAAATTAGTTGAAACAATAGTAAAGAATAAAATTGTCAGACACCTAGAAGAACATAAATTGTTGGGCAAAAGTCAGCATGGTTTCTGTAACGGGAGATCATGTCTTACTAATCTATTAGAGTTCTCTGAAGGGGTCAACAAACATGTGGACAAGGGGGATCCAGTGGACATAGTGTACTTAGATTTCCAGAAAGCCTTTGACAACGTCCCTCACCAAAGGCTCTTACATAAATTAAGTTGTCATGGGATAAGAGGGAAGATCCTCTCATGGACTGAGAACTGGTTAAAAGGCAGGGAACAAAGGGTAGGAATAAATCGTCAATTTTCAGAATGGAGTGGGGTAACTAGTGGTATTCCCGAAGGGTCAAGTCCTAGGGCCAATCTTATTCAACTTATTCATAAATGATCTGGAGAAAGGAGTAAACAGTGAGGTGGCAAAGTTTGCAGATGATACTAAACTGCTCAAGATAGTTAAGACCAAAAGAAGACTGTGAAGAACCTCAAAAAGATCTCAAAAAACTAAGTGACTGGGCAACAAAATGGCAAATGAAAAGTAATGTGAATAAATGTAAAGTAATGCACATTGAAAAACCCCAACTATACATAAAATATGATGGGGGCTAATTTAGCTACAATCAATCAGGAGAAAGATCTTGGAGTCATCGTGGATAGTTCTCTGAAGACGTCCACACAGCGTGCAGTGTCAGTCAAAAAAGCAAACGGGATGTTAGGAATCATTAAAAAAAAGATAGAGAATAAGATGGAGAATATCTTATTGCCCTTATATAAATCCATGGTACGCCCACATCTTGAATACTGCATACAGATGTGTTTTCCTTATCTCAAAAAAGATATACTGGCATTGGAAAAGGTTCAAAGAAGAGCAACTAAAATGATTAGGGGTTTGGAATGGGTCCTGTATGAGGAGAGATTACAGAGGCTAGGACTTTTCAGCTTGGAAAGAGGAAACTAAGCGGGGATATGATAGAGGTATATAAAATCATGATTGGTGTGGAGAAAGTGAATAAGGAAAAGTTATTTACTTGTTCCCATAATAGAAGAACCAGAGGCCACCAAATGAAATTAATGGGCAGCAGGTTTAAAACAAGTAAAAGGAAGTTCTTCTTCACACAGCGCACAGTCAACCTGTGGAACTCCTTGCCTGAGGAGGTTGTGAAGGCTAGGACTATAACAGGGTTTAAAAGAGAACTAGATAAATTCATGGAGGTTAAGTCCATTAATGGCTATTAGCCAGGATGGGTAAGGAATGGTGTCCCTAGCCTCTGTTTGTGAGAGGATGGAGATGGATGGCAGGAGAGAGATCACTTGATCATTACCTGTTATATTCACTCCCTCTTGGGCACCTGGCATTGGCCACTGTCGGTAGACAGGATACTGGGCTGGATGGACCTTTGGTCTGACCCAGTATGGCCATTCTTATGTTCTTATGGAATTGCTGTAGCCGGTGTTTCAAGATATTTACGTGCCATATGCGCTAAAGATTCATTTGTCCCTTCATGCTTCAACCACCATTCCAGAGGACATGTATCCATGCTGATGATGGGTTCTGATAGATAACATACAAAGCAGTGTGGACCGACACATGTTCATTTTCATCATCCGAGTCAGATGCCACCAGCAGAAGGCTGATTTTCTTTTTTGGTGGTTCAGGTTCTATAGTTTCTACATTGGAGTGTTTCTCTTTTAAGACTTCTGAAAGCATGCTCCATGCCTCGTCCCTCTCAGATTTTGGAAGGCACTTCAGATTCTTAAACCTTGGGTTGAGTGCTGTAGCTATCTTTAGAAATCTTACATTAGTACCTTCTTTGAATTTTGTCAAATCTGCAGTGAAAGTATTAAAAAAAACAACATGCTGGGTCATCATCCGAGACTTCTATAAGATGAACTATATGGCAGAATGCGGGTAGAACACAGAGCAGGAGACATACAATTCTCCCGCAAGGACTTCAGTCACAAATGTAATTAACCCATTATTTTTTTAATGAGCGTCATCAGCATGGAAGCATGTCCTCTGGAATGGTGGCTGAAGCATGAAGGAATATTTAGCATATCTGGCATGTAAATACCTTGCAACGCCGGCTACAAAAGTGCTATGTAAACACCTGTTCTAACTTTCAGGTGACATTGTAATTAAGAAATGGACAGCATTATCTCCCGTCTTAGGGATTGGCTGAACAAGAAGTAGGACTGAGTGGACTTGTAGGTTCTAAAGTTTTATATTGTTTTGTTTTTGAGTGCAGTTATGTAACAAATAAAATCTACATTTGTAAGTTGCACTTTCACAATAAAGAGATTGCACTACAGTACTTGTATGAGGTGAATCTAAAATACTATTTCTTTTGTTTATCATTTTTACAGTACAAATAATTGTAATAAAAATAATATCAAGTGAGCACTCTACACTTTTGTATTCTGTATTGTAATTGAAATCAATATATTTGAAAATTTAGAAAAAGATCCAAAATATTTAATAAACTTCAATTGGTATTCTACTGTTTAACAGTGTGATTAAAACTGCGATTATTTTTTTTAATCACGATGAATTTTTCTGAGTTAATTGCATGACTTAACTGTGATTAATCAACAGCCCTGGTTATTAATAATAATTTTCATTCCACACAAGTAGCCACAATTATAGGATGCATACAAGTCAATCCTAGAAAATAAAGCATTTCATTATGTCCTGACATTGGCACTCTGCATGTATTCGGGGCACTGTGTATTTACCAGTTTCCCTTGGGTTAGTAATCTGCACCTACCCTACAACTGGTTCAGATTACTTTCCCCTCCATCCCAGCTCAGCTGTGCCAGCCAGTGCTCTGCAGGGCCAAAGCCAATGCTTATGCTCCACTACTGCTTGTCCACTCCCTCCTCACCCACACAGGACAGGAAATAGCAGTCCCGCAGAGGCTGGTATTGCCCCTGTGCTTGTAGTCACAATGCAGACAGCACAGGAGAATAAGTGGGTACCATATGCTTCTCCTTTGTGCAAGCACACAGCACAGGCCACAACTGGTAAGTTTTGAATACAGTATTTAGGACCCAAACTGCTCTCTGTGTCAAAAGAGCTGAGCCATCCTCCCCAATACCAGCTGTTCCTTTCAGATGTACACAAACCAATCCAGTAATATTGTGTATAGGAGCCTTTTGGAGGTGCATGATTCTGTGAGTAAATCGCAACATTATTTCCAAAAAGAAACCAAGTTCTTATCTTTCATAATTTGTATAAGCTAAAAAACCAAAAACTAATATAAATCAGTAACAGGAGAACTTCCAGCCAATGACATCCACCCATTCCAGCCAATGACACCCTGATTTTGATGAAATAGCCCTGACTTGTATTACAAGACTGTTCAAGTGTCTCAGATTATTGCTATGTTGCAGGACAGATTTAAGAGTCACTGTTCTAGCACCAGGGGACAGATTTTCAAATATATTTAGGAACTTAAAAGTTGTAGATAGACACCTACTGGGATTTAAAAAATGCTTAGGCACCTAACTGCCATTGATTTTAGTGGGAGCTAGGCACTTTTAAAATCATACTGGCTGAAAGGTGACAGGCAGAGCTCTTTGAATCTGGGGATTTACCATCCCTTACGGCTTCGGCCCTGATTTTGAAATGTTTTGTCTGGATCAGATGATATGGAACCAGACACATTGCCTATCTCCATTAGTGTGTCCTGAGCAATTCCTGAGATGTGCCTCACATGTTCCGAATGTTTCCTGTCATCATATGCAATTTCAGTCCCATCCTTCTTCTGTTTTCTGTCTTTCTGGTTTTTTACCTTCTGTCTCCTAAGAGCCTGGCTTAGCCAGCCAGGACAGCACTTTGCTGTAACTGATTTAGCAAGCCATAAATAATAAAGTAACATGATCCATGGGAATTTTGCTCTCTAAAATATGATGAGAATCAGGATAACCCAGTCAGATGTTTTCCTGGGCCAGGGAATTGCAGATGAGGTCAAGGAGTATCTAAATGGGCCAAGGGCCCTAGCAATCCCTGTAGTCTTCCAGTACCCAACCAGCAACTCGGAGACAGAAGCTTTCTCTTTCCCCTTTTGTGCGTCTGTCTGCTTTTCTCTTAGGCAAATATAGGATCGGAATTTAATGACAACTTAAGATTTGCGAGCTCCCGCCCACCTAAAATAGACTTTGTTTCTTCCCCCCTGCCCCTCTCTCAAGTTCAGTGGATATTATTTAAGAAACTTTTAAGGAAGAGATTTCTGTAAATTCTCTGTGTAACTTCTGTGCTTCAGCCTCTGGAGAGGTGAAAGAAATGAAGGATGGAATCTACGGTGGGATACCTACGTGGCAGTGGAGGCACCAACTTCTAGATCACTGGGTACAGCTGCACAGCGTTTCTAGCTAGAGACAGATGTAAAAGCAGGAATCGGGCTCTGATTGCTTGGCTGGCAGCACACAGCACGCATCCTAGACTTACCATTAACATCCTCCACAGCACTCCCCTCCTCAACTCTTGCCAGGGAACTTGAGAGACTGGCGTAGACAGCTTGTTAAGGAAGAGCCCTGGCTGGGATGATTTAGTTAGGGATCGGTCCTGCTTTGAGCAGGGGGTTGGACTAGATGACCTCCTGAAGTCTCTTCCAACCCTAGTCTTCTGTAAGAGCTGTGTATTTTTCCCTGGCTGAGGATAAGGAGTGGATAAAGAGAAGAAGATTGAATTGGAGTGGACATTGTCATGGGGCAACTGTGACATGATTTTGCAAACTGGAGGAGCTATGTGGGCATGCTTGTCACTGATGCATGTGGTACCTACCCATGCCCTAAATATGCATTTAGCCCAACTTTAGGCATCTATTGTTCATCTTAGCCCTAAATTATCAAAAATGTACCAATCTTTTTGTGTATAGAAAAAGCTGTGTTTTCCTCCCAGGAGCAGCCAGTCCAATACATTTTATTTGCTATTATACAGACAGAGATATTCCTATGAGGACACTTTAATAGAACCCCCACTTCTTAGTGAGAAGTCTGTAGGTTCAGACTCACTGATGGTACCATTGAAAGAAGACGAGTACCACCGAACAGGGTGCTGTTCACCCATTCTGATATCTGTGAGACAGGCCTGCTCTTAAGCTTATAGGACCGTTAAGTGCTATACGAGAAAGTTTAGAGACACCATTTTGAAGTATGATTCTGGCATATCTGACACAAATATATATTTTGCTTGGGAAAGTGACAGGAAATGTGAAGTGATATAGATTTTTGTAGTTTCATAGAACCACCCATTGTAAAGTTGGAAAAGCCCTATATGATTCCATCTCATTTACCCATGCCCCATCTGAACCATTGCACATCAGACAGAGGTTTGGAGAGGGTGCTTCATTATTTAATGGTTGTACTTCTATGGCACTTTCAGTCAGGATATTGTAGCACTATATGAAGTGACCAAGTGAAAGTAAACATTATTTTTCCTTTAGATTTGTAAAAGTCACCTGTCCAAATATCAAGGCACATCAACAAACCAAATCAAACGTATAATTTTAAATAGATACTAGTATTTTCAAATGCATGGAGGACAGTGCGGTCTCTGGTGTACATGGTGTAATTGTGACACTAACAGACAGTTCAACTAGTGTGTGACCATAACAACATAACAGGAGATATTAAAATGGTGTGACAAAGCTCTGTCCTTGCCTCCATGGGTTCCGTGTTTCCTGGCGGATTTCGCTAGCCTCAGAGGCTCACTGTGACCCTCCATGTAACCCTTCTTTCTCTAGAGATAAGGGTCACAGTCTACTGAGCCATTTTCATCATAAGCCAGCAAGGGAGGTGAGGAGAAGTTATCCTTCTTTGCACAGTCTCTGTTGTCTCCCAGTCTCAGTGATTAATCAGGGGGCAAAGGTGCAAGGGGGGGGGGGGAGCCTGGGCCCACCCTCTACTCCAGGCTCCAGCCCAGGGACCCTAATAGTATCAGCTATGGTAGCTGACCTTTTAGAAACATGATATGTACAATTCCCTGAGCTACTTCCCCCACAACAGCCCTCACTTCCTCAAGCTCCACTTCACCCTTACCTCAGGGCTTCTTTCCTTGTGCCTGATATGGTGTGTACTCCTCAGTCTCTCCAACAGCGCAACTTCCTTCCACAGCTCCTGAGATGCACACCCACCTGACTGACTGGGCGGCTTTTAACTAGTTTCAGCCAGCCCCTGATTGGCTTCAGGTGTCCCAATCAACCTAGCATTCTCCCTGCCTTCTGGAAAGTTCTTAATTGGCCCCAGGTGTCTTAATTGACCTGGAGCAGCTTCCATTTCACTTAACCTGGTACCAGGGATTTGTTTAGCCTGGAGCTAATATATCTATCTCCCACTACTTTTCTATAAATCGGTGACACTGGTCGTGGCACTAGTTAACTCGAGTGGGTGGAAGACCACGAGTGTCGAGGAAGCCCCCCCGCTCTGGGCCCAGGCTAGCCTGAACACTTCTCCCTCCTGAAAGCTGCTGTGTTGTACCTTCTGATTGCGTTGTTTTGTTGCATAGTTGTTTTGTTTCTTTGGTAATTCTGTAAGCGTTACCAATAAACTTTCTTTCTGTTTCAAAAAAAACAAACAAAACAAAACAAAAAAAAAACCTGGTACCAGGGATTTGTTTAGCCTGGAGCTAATATATCTATCTCCCACTACTTTTCTATAAATCGGTGACACTGGTCGTGGCACTAGTTAACTCGAGTGGGTGGAAGACCACGAGTGTCGAGGAAGCCCCCCCGCTCTGGGCCCAGGCTAGCCTGAACACTTCTCCCTCCTGAAAGCTGCTGTGTTATACCTTCTGATTGCGTTGTTTTGTTGCATAGTTGTTTTGTTTCCTTTGGTAATTTTGTAAGCGTTACCAATAAACTTTCTTTCTGTTTCAAAAAAAAAAAAAAAACACTTCTCCCTCCTGAAGGCTGCTGTGTTATACCTTGTGTTTGCTTTTGTTTTGTTGCATAGTTTTGATTTATCCTTTTTGGTGATTCTTTGTAAGTGTTACACAAATAAAATTCTTTTCTGCTTCAAAAAAAACCAACTACTTTTCTATAGCCATCTGGCCTTGTCCCGTCACAATGGTAAACAGGGCCATTCCTCGTAGATCATTGTCAAAGCCGTATTAAGAAGTCTTAAATCTTTAACATGTTTGCCTGTATTATTAGAGAATCAAGACTAGAAGCTAAGTGTATTTGTCTGTGTTTACCTATATCTTGTTAGAAGTTTAACCATGTGATCTAATTAGCTTGTAGATGCTAAAATCCTATTCCCGTCTCTTAATGATTCATTACTGTATTCTATTGACTCAAAAATCAAAGATGCAAGATGCTATAGGACATAATAACATTACTTATATTGTCTTCAGCTTAATTATCTGATATAATGAATTGTTTTAGTAATTTGAATAGTTATTGCTTAATGTATTTTCTGAGAAAGGACCCACTGAATAGAGATCAAACTGTCTGCTTGCTTTCATCAAAGCCCATGTGGTGGGATTACCTGTCAGCACCCAGATTGCTTCAGATATAAAGAAAGCTTCAGGCCTGATCCTTTTTATATCAGGTTTACTTAAACTTTGACAGAGAAGGTCTAAGCCACAAGACTGAGGTCTCCAGATTTACTCTGGATTTACCCTGGAATTCTCATGGAAGAACTTGAACAAACTCTACATCTGAAACGTCTATTGGACTGTAACCTTTTAAATTGATTCCAGAAAGACTTTTACAAATCAGCAGTCTCACCATCTCTGCTATGAAACTGACCTAAGGACTTTACACACATTTGTATGTATATTGATCTCTTAACTATATATAACTCTCTTTTATTAATACATCTTAGATTTAGTTAATAAGGATTGGCTGTAAGGGTGTATTTGGGTAAGGTCAATGGTCTTTTGGAATTGGTAGAACTTTAATTATGGTGAATAAGGTTTTCGATAACCCTTCGATAACCCTAGATTTGATTGGGTATGGGTCCTGCTTTTGAGCAGGGGGTTGGACTAGATGACCTCCTGAGGTCCCTTCCAACCCTGATATTCTATGATTCTATGATTCACTATATTAGCATTGGCTGTCTATATGGGAGCCAAAGGTTGGATTGCTTAAAGGGGATTGTATTTGACTTCTCCAATGTGGTGTCACAGAAGTTGTTTTGTTACTGGCTTGCTGAATCTAATTATAGAATAAACCACCAGTTTTAGGGATTGTCTACTCTATTCCTTGCTGTTTGCCCTGAGTAAGCATTCTCAGTGTGACCCTTCCAGGCACCACAACCATAGTAATATATCTGTATAATAAAGGAACACAACTAAGTGATCAGGCAGCTGCATTCTGCACTATCTTAAGTTTGAGTGGTCTTCGAGTGTTGTCACAAGTTGAGCACATTACAGCAATCTAGTTATTATCCTTATTTCGACTTGTAAAACTGCAAAGGTTATTATGAGCATGAAATAATCCAGGACATTTTGAACTCCAGCCACAGTATATGATTCTGATTTCCTGTAGCAATATTTGTAATGGTTTTCTATACTCTTTGTAAAGAATGGCTTTTTGTTGCTAATGTATAACTATATCTATACAATAACAAGCTGGCTGTCTGAAATAGAAGAAACGTTGTACAAGTATCAGATGAGTAAAATCACCAAGGAGAAATAGGATAAAGGCCTAGTTTACACTACAGAGTTAGGATGACACAAGGTGGCTTACGTCAACCTAATTATGTCAGTGTCTACACTAGAATGCTGCTTCTGCTGAAGTAAGTTGCCTGCTACACCAACATAATAACTCTACCTCAACTAGAGGTGTTGTGCTTCGGTCGGTGTTGTTAGAGCAGCGCAGTGTCCATGTAGACACTGAGTTATTTACATCACCTGTTGTCTGTCAGACCTGAGTAGGGCTGACAACTGGAGCTACCGCCACCCTGGTGCTGACAGCCTGAGCTGTCACCAAGCACTAGCTGGAGCTGATCAGGCCACACACCCGTTCCAAGTGCACTTTAACCAGAAACCTAAATTTGGAATTTAGAATGTGGGAATTTAAGACTCACCCTTTGGTACCCCTCGCTGCCAAAGATCCCAGGTGAACTCACCCGTTGGCGCCAAGTGGATGTTTGGAGGCGAGAGGCCCCGATGATGGTCGCCTAGAGTCCTACTGCGGTGGCCAAACTGTTAGGGGAATAAACAATTAGCCCTTGCTCTCACCAATTTAGGTGCTTGATTCGACTCTAGGATCCCACGAACTTCTAAATTCTGAGTCTAATCTATATATGCGTCTTTTATTAGTTAACAGAAATACAGCTCGAGCTGGGTGCCTCAGGAGAGGGACCCCGCCCCTCAGAAATTGCAAGCAATTATACCCTTTACAGTTGGTAACACCGCCCTCGCCCATGTCCAAAGTCCAGCCCCCCAATTTGAGTAGGGGTCTCTGCTCTTTTCCATTGGACAGTTCTGTTGCTGAGTGGACAGTCCGTTGCCAGGTGCCGGATTTGCTCCAGGAGACAGTCAGTCCTACTCCTTGCATTCTATTTTATCTTCGATGATAACAGGCAGTCTCTCCTGGTTTTGTAGCTGCTTCTTCAGCATTCCTCTCAGGTCATCTTGACCTCGGCCTTAGGCTTCAACTACTTTAATCACTTATGCTAAGTTAGTAACTTATGCTAAGTTATAAGAACAAACTTATTGAACATTCATATAAAATAGCATATAAGCACTTTTTTATAACAATAACTCCACCTCAATAGAGGTGTTGTGCTTAGGTCGGTGTCGTTAGAGCAGCGCAGTGTCCATGTAGACACTGAGTTATTTACATCACCTGTTGTCTGTCAGCCCTGAGTAGGGCTGACAGCTGAAGCTCCCCCCACCCTGGTGCTGACAGCCCGAGCTGTCACCAGGCACTAGCTGGAGCTGTCAGCACCCGGGCCAGGGGGAGGGCTCCAGCTGTGAGCCTGGCCCCTGGCTGACAGCTTGGGCTGTCAGCACTGGAGCGGGGGGCGAGAGGGGGGGGGAGAGGCTGACAGTTGAGGCTGTCAGCCCCAGGGCTGCTGAACTGCAGCTGTCAGTGTCCCACAATCCCCTACCTCAGTCAGTGGAACCACTCCTAGTCAGGGCATGTCCCACCGACAGATGGGACATAGTGTGGACGTGAACCCACCACTTTAATTACTGTGTTGGCTGTACATTGACTTCACTTAAGTTGACTTAATTTTGTAGTGTAGGCAAGCCTTTAGTTTATGGTTGTCTGAGGGAAATAACTGAAGTGTGATGAAATTTAGAAAAAAATTATTTCAAGTTGGAACTCAGGATTTATTTTTAACTTTTTTGTAAAATTGAGATCTGTGATATTTTAGAATTGTCTCTCAAAGAGACAAGCCTCATCACTTCAATTACAATATTTAAAGCTAGAAAAAGCTCTGGTGGATCTCCTATTCAGAAGAATTATGCCCCAGGGTTCTGGTCACAAGATATAACCCAACCCATTTTATCTCCAGTTTCTCCGGTTCCATGCTATGCCTGAAGTTCCCAGTTTCAATCTGGCGTCTGTTACACATTTCAGAACTGCACTGATGGATTTTGTGTTCTCTCTGGTGCATGGCAGTGGTATTTTGATGCTGACAGTAGCTTATTTTTGCAAGTGACTTCCTAAGACTCTTTCCAGTTATTGTCTTGATTTTCATAACTGAACCTTAGTGTGGAGGGAAAGAAACAAGAAGTTCTGGTGTAGCATATAATAGAACGCCGATTTTAATCCCCACTCTGAAAATTCTGAAAAAAAGTATAAAAACCTCACAAGAAAACAAAATACACTGAGTATATGTCCCATCATACTGATGGAGCCAGTGTTCCTTCTGGTGATGTTTCTTTATCTCAGTTGGACAGCTGCTTTCTCACAGATCCATAAGTGCTCCTGTGAGCAGTCATCTTTATACATTTTCCTGTCATATAGGGATGCACATTGATTGTATCCACATCCGCGGTCCCTGAAATAGATGTTTTAGAAATAGATTAACATTGTTTGTGTTTAGTAATTTTGAATATTTGTTCATTATTGTATAGATCTGTGTTAATGGTGACATAAATCGTATCATAAGAGGAATGGGAACTGCCCCTTTAAGAATAGGGTGAAGGCACCGTGAGTGAGCTGCTACAGAAGCTAGTATTCACTGTGTGCTGCTGCTGCTGCTCCTGGAAAAGGACGGTGGCCTGTAGCTGGGCACTGGGGAGGTCTCTGTCTGCAAAAAGCTCCTTACGCAAAAGATTGGAAACCCAGAGCAAACAATGGTCTCTTTAAAAAATGACTCTAGTGGTTAAGGGTGTAGCACACAGACTGTCATCCTAGAAAATGAGGCATCGTTTTACTGTGTCCTGACATGTGCGTTCTATGCGTGTGTTCAGGACCCTCGTGTCTTCGCCAGTTTCCCTAGGGGGTAAATAATGCACAGCTGCCCTACAACTGGTGTGGATTACTGCCCCTTCCTGCCAGCTCAGCTGTGCCAGCCAGTGCTCCGCATGGCCAGTGCCAAGTCTCCAGCCTTGTTTGCCCACTCCCGCCCTGCCCTGTGCAGAACGGAGATTAGCAGCTCACAAAGGCTGTTATTGCCCCTGTGCGTCTCTGTCAGAACACAGGTAGGCAGCACAGGAGAGTAAGGGGGCACCTTATGCTTCTCTCCTGCAGGGGTCCTGGAATGGGCCACAATCAGGCCCTAAATATTCATTACCAATCAGTTCTCTGTGCTGAAAAAGCTGAGCCGTCCTCCCAATGCCAGCCGTTCCTTTCAGATTTACATGATAATCCAAACCAGTAATAGTCTCTAGTCTGTCTTGGAGGTACATGATTCTGTGAGGAAATCACAACAACATTACTTAAATAAAGAACTCATATTCTTACCTTTAAAAAACCCCACTAATGTATATTAGTGATGGGAGAGAACTCCCAGCCAAAGCTATGGCGTCCACCCTTCCTGATGTGATGATATATCCCGGATTTGTATTACAGGACTGTTCAAGTGTCTCAGATTATTGAAATGTTGCAGGACAGATATAAAAGTCACCATTGAAGTGAGTCAGATTTTTAAAAGGTATTTATGCAGATAAGCACCGAGTGGGATTTTTCTAAAGTGCCTAACACCCATTAAAATCAATGGGAGATAGATGCCTGGGTGCTTTAGAAAATCTCATTAGGTGTTTATCTACATCTTTAGGTGCATAAACACCTTTACAAATCTGCCCTAACGGCCACATTTTTAAAGGTATTTAGGCATAACTATGCTCAGCTTTGCAACACCTAACTAATTTAGGAGCCTAATCCTCATTTTCAAAAGTGACTTGGGCACTTCGGAGCCTAAATGTGTTTGAAAATGAGATATCGTTTCCTAATCAGTTCAGCATTGCAAAGTTGAGCACATAAGCAGCTAAATACCTTTAAATATGTGGGCCTAAATGCCTTTGGTAATCTTGGAATAAAAGAATATTTGAACTAAATGCAAAGATGGACAATTTCTATGAACTCATGTCTTAATCTTTTAGAAATCTGACAGATTCTGACATATGATACAACATATAATAGTTGGGAAAACTGACAAGAAATCTTTATGATAAATATTATTTCTAGTTTCATAAAACGACAGAAATTAGAGTTAGAAAACCTGCTACCTTGTCCACGCACCAATGCAAGGTGGATTTCTTTATTTTGTAATTTAGAAAATGCTTCCATATAAAGTCTCTGAATTCATGTGCTCCAGTTAGTAGAACATGTGACTTTTAAACAAAAAGTCAAAAACAATAGAACTCTATGCCCAATCCAGTTATAAACTTTAGACCAAACAACTGAACTCCAATTCCAATAAGCAACAGCCTGAAGAAAGGCATGGGATCAGCTCCATGCCCTAAAGATCCACAAATTATGTTTTTTTTGTAGCAGCACAGGAAGTGAATTCCAGACTCCAGGTTCCTTCACTAGAATGCCCTGTCTCTCCATCCCCAGGCATTTGAACTTAGCAGTGGTTAATTCTACCTACTCAGCTGGCCTCAGTTGCTTTGTGACAGTCCATGGCAGAAGAAGTTAGCTACCAGGGAGCTTGGACAAAACCCGCATAGGGCTTTAGACAGCAAATCCGAATCATCCCTTGCATTGCATACGGCAGCTAGAAGTACAGCTGTTTCTGGAAGTTGTCTGAGCAATAACAGAGCTTTGGTGGACTTCTGCTATTGATTCTGCCTTGCTGCTCCTCAGTGCATGTTGTCTTTATCCCACGCTCCCAGCTCTCAACCTATGCTTGGCTCCCGGCCCTGATTAACTGTCTTCGGTTTAAGATGATTGCTGATCTCAGTGAAAGACAGTGGCCCAACCTGACCCAGACTCTTGCCTCACACACTCAATCTGGTAATAGTATCTGACTGTGTGCTTTTGAGCTGGCCTGGCCCCGGATTGATCTCTGACCTTCAGCCCCAGTATTGAGTAGCTCACTCCAGGCCCACAGGCCACCCATGACTTGGCCTGACAATAGGGGCCTAATTCCCAATTGTCCTGTGCCTTCTGTTGTCATTTACATGGGTGTAAACATCTACCAGATCAGATTGCTAACATTTTATGTCGACTTTACCACATTGTAAATGAAGAAGTGAATCCTGCTCTCTCTCTGCCCATCTGATGTGGAAGTGTGGAAATCCTGCCCTTGAACCCCTCTAGCAGCCAGAAGAGCAGGACAAGTGTTATCCACATAGAACTGATCAACCTACTCCTTAAAGCACCCAGAAGGCAGTGCTCTGTGTGGAAAACCCATTGTTCATAACCACAGCAGGATCTGAGAGACTCACATCTACTCTTTGCTTTAAAAATATCCTATGGTGGTAAGTTCCACAAGCTATTTATCCAGTGTCTGACAAAGGCACTGTGCACTGCAATGTACCACACCCTGTAGATAGGAGGCAATAGAGCTATAGTAACCAAACTGCATTTTCTGTCTTGGGTGGCTTATGAGAAATTTACATCCAGATAAAATAAAAGAGGCTTGGGTAGGAGCTCTACCAGCTTCTCCATGTCTTGTAGCATGAGAAGGGTTGAATTCTGTAAGGAACAGAATTTTCGACTCTGCTTCCAGGACCTTTTCTCTCTTGAAATGTAGAAGCAGGTGTCACCTCCCATCCATTGCCAGTTTGCAGGGCAGAGTGTACAATTTGGTCCTAAAAAAGAGAGAGAAATTGTCTTTGTTTCTCATCCTAAGCAGTTCAATTTAGAATACAAGGGCTACTGCCATTGACTGGAAAGATGCACATAGAAGTTGCAGAGCTGTCATGTATATGGCACTGATCCTCCACGGGCCAAGCCCGGGATTATCACTAGCCTGTGTGAAATGATCTGCTGAGTCTCAGTTCTTTTAAAGTATGATACGATCTCCATGGAGAAGGGCTGGATTTTGCATTGCTGAAGAGGTAGAAACTGTGTTGAACCCAGCAGCAGAGAACGTTGTTATATCAGGAATCACCAGATCGAGCTTCTACACATAGTCTTACAAGTTCTGCTCCTCAGCATGAGAGCAGTGTGCAGTCTCTGAAGAGATGCTGTATTGTTGTTAGGTTTCAGAGTAACAGCTGTGCTAGTCTATATTTGCAAAAAGAAAAGGAGTACTTGTGGCACCTTAGAGACTAACCAATTTATTTGAGCATAAGCTTTCATGAGCTACAGCTCACTTCATCGGATGCATACTGTGGAAAATACAGAAGATGTTTTATACACACAAACCATGAAAAAATGGGTGTTTATCACTACAACAGGTTTTCTCTCCCCCCACCCTACTCTCCTGCTGGTAATAGCTTATCTAAAGTGATCACTCTCCTTACATTTTTTCATGGTTTGTGTGTATAAAAACATCTTCTGTATTTTCCACAGTATGCATCTGATGAAGTGAGCTGTAGCTCACGAAAGCTTATGTTCAAATAAATTGGTTAGTCTCTAAGGTGCCACAAGTACTCCTTTTCTTTTTGCAAATATAGACTAGCACAGCTGTTACTCTGAAACCTAACAACAATACAGCATCTCTTCAGAGACTGCACACTGCTCTCATGCTGAGGAGCAGAACTTGTAAGACTGAGAGCAGTGTGCAGTCTCTGAAGAGATGCTGTATTGTTGTTAGGTTTCAGAGTAACAGCTGTGCTAGTCTATATTTGCAAAAAGAAAAGGAGTACTTGTGGCACCTTAGAGACTAACCAATTTATTTGAACATAAGCTTTCGTGAGCTACAGCTCACTTCATCAGATGTATACTGTGGAAAATACAGAAGATGTTTTTATACACACAAACCATGAAAAAATGTAAGGAGAGTGATCACTTTAGATAAGCTATTACCAGCAGGAGAGTAGGGTGGGGGGAGAGAAAACCTGTTGTAGTGATAAACACCCATTTTTTCATGGTTTGTGTGTATAAAACATCTTCTGTATTTTCCACAGTATGCATCCGATGAAGTGAGCTGTAGCTCATGAAAGCTTATGCTCAAATAAATTGGTTAGTCTCTAAGGTGCCACAAGTACTCCTTTTCTTTTTGTTGTTAGGTTTGAGATTCAGGTTCTTTTTTATAAAGCTGTTACAAGCAGCAAGAGAATTTGCTCTTTCCCTTAATCTTTGTAACTACCGTTTATTTCTGGGACAGAGTTGCCTGCTGGGACCCAGACATTAATGTGTGGGCTGAGATTCCTGAAAGCAAGGATTGCCTGTATGCTGTTTGTGACCACCTCTGTTCCAGGTGTATCTAGTGTAAAGAAACCACTTGCACTAAGAATACCCAGACTCCTCATGATTAATTTCTCTTCCAATGGAAAACTGACCCTACCAGGCCCTGAAATCTGCTGTGACTCAGCAAAGAGGCTTTTTTTTTTAGTGAACAATCTTGCAGTGGCCAGAGAATGAGAATGGGGATGGAGACAGTATGAACTACCAGGATCAAGACTTTTTCCATCTTAATTGATAACATTATTATGAATCTGAATGTCCTTTATGTAAGGCCCCTTTAGACCACTCTGACAACGTAATGGTGCTTTAAAGGGAGTGTAAATGGCTCCCATAGCAGTGTAAAGGAGAATCTGCTCCTATACTATCTTTAAAGGATAGTTCATACATAACATACCTAAGGCAAAAATCACAAAAGCAAGGTGGTTAAAAGTCAGGGCATCTAACAGGGCATATCCTCTACTCCAGTGGTTCTCAAACTTTTTTTTTCACAGACCACTTGAAATTTGCAGAGGCTCCA
The DNA here is from genome assembly GCF_965140235.1 of Caretta caretta. Classification (NCBI taxonomy): domain Eukaryota; kingdom Metazoa; phylum Chordata; order Testudines; family Cheloniidae; genus Caretta; species Caretta caretta. The sequence goes on from NC_134206.1 coordinate 216,289,128, forward strand.
CTAATTAGGTGAGTGGCCCTTCGTTCTCTTGTGTGTGGCTGCCCAGGCGCGCACCTTAGAGGGAAGTATCTGTGGACCACCTGAATGGAGCTCGCAGACCACTGATGGTCCGCAGACCACAGTTTGAGAACCTCTGCTCTATGCCTCAACCTAGGAACACACATCCTACTAGAGCAACCACCATACAATGCAGAATACACACTGTCATCTGAACTCTGCCCCAGTGGGGACACCAGACTTACAGAATAGCCCTCCCAAAATCTCTACACCCACAAACAGACCTGACTTTCCAAAAGCACTGTCCCAATTATTCCTTCTGCACAGTTCTGGAAAAACCACACTAACTCAATGTTCACATAAGGGCTGTTCCACAGAGATCCTTCTCTTTATGAAAGTAGCGTCTGCTTTGCTGAAGACCTTCCTTCCATAGATGATGCTAGATTAGAAAAGCCCATTCATGCTCTGTGTTAAGTTCCAGTTTCAGAGAGAGGGGACATTACTGGAGGCATGTGAAAATTTCTTGCTCTTCCAATATGATCAAAACCAGTGCTGGTGAAAATGAAACTCCATTGTCCTTTTCAAAAACAAAATGTGTTCATGTTTTCCACTGGTGAACCATTGTGCTTAAGGATCTATTTATAAAATGATTATCAATCCCTCTTCCCCAGTCTCAGACCACTGGTAGCCTTAGGCACTAGAGCCAGGGTCAGAAATAAATCACTTTTCCCATCTCCCTGAGATTCTGGGCATCACAATGAAAGACTCTGATGATCTTTCCAGCTCTGCTTATTTTTCTAGTGTTTTGCAAGCAACTCGTGTACTCCACCCTTGAGGTTCCATAGTGAATCCACGTTAGAAGCCAATCAATATTGCTCCTTAATTAGCCAAAGAGGGCAGTGCAAAGTAGAGCTAACCAAACCATTTTTTTTTAGATGAGGGACTGAACAAAAATATCTGAAAAAAATGGTAAGTTTCCAATCAGAGGTGGGTTTTTTTCATTTTCTTGCTGAAATGAAAAATTGAAAAAAATTTCCTTGATGTTAAATGAAACCACATTTAAAAATGAAACTATTCATTTAGAAATGGAATGTTGTTAGTTTAGAAAAATATCAACGCAATGGAAAAAATTTGCTAAAGAGTCAGTTTGGGGTTGAACAAAATGTTTCCTTCATCCCACAATGTTTTGTTTCCAGACATTTTTAAAGGACTAGATTGAGAAAATGGCCAGAGGAGGAGGCCCTCTTAGAACCCTTACCTCGGCAGGTAGGGCATTCATTTGGAGGGGATATTTGGGTTTCCTTCGCCGATGCATTGATATGAACCTCTATCTCCTCTATCCCAGGAGAGTGAGCTAGAGGCTATTCTTGGATGAGGTTCTCTTAGTCTATTTTGTGGAAGCCATTCCACTTTGTATAAATAATTTAAAAATATTTGGAGCAGGGACATCATCACAGGTGAGGGCCCTAGCACCTAAACTGTAATCATTCTCCCAGTCATGCTCTGCTTTTGTGAATCACTCTGCTTTTGTGAATGGCACCTAAATTCTTGTGTTTATCTAGCCTGATTTTTTTATTTTATTTTTTTTTGCCAAAACAATTTGGGAAATACCTGTCCAGTCCTCTTATACTTTCTGGACAGATATAAATAAATAAAAATAAACTTTTTTATTTGACTTTTTCATTTTTTTCGTTATTTTTTAGTTTGTCTGACTTCAACCTAAGTTGACGAGTAGTTTTGGACACCCCTTTGATGATTTACTATTCAAAAAAAAAAAAAAAAAAAAACAGTTGCCCAGCTCTATTGCTGAGTGATATAAAGCATTCCTGCTTCTCCAGACTCTGAACATGCTGCTTCTTTCACACTTCATGACCCAGTCTTAGAGGAACTGAATGAAAGTTGATCCTTAATCTTCCAAGCTGTTATACAGACCACTAAGCAACATCACTAGTGGACAGTTACCATCTGATACTGTTTTATGGCCCATGTGAAATCAGTCAGATAGTACCAGTTCAGTTACTAGGAGGAAGGTGTCAGCATCACAAAAGCACAATAATAACTGGCATTAATTATTTGCTTTCTTAGCCATTTGAACAGAGAAAACAAGGGCTGAATGGCTCATGAAGGAGGAATTCCCTTGTACCTCACCTCTCTGCTAATTGCATACAATTAGTGATCGTCCTTTTCAGTGCAGGTATAGAGGTCATTTAATGGGGTGTAATTGGAAGAGAATAGGTGAAATTGTACAACCATTGCCCAACCTGTATCTATTCTGGAATAAAGGACAGGAGTCCATTTGCATAACAATCCTATTTACCATTATTCTTATTTTTTTCTTCCCCTTTCAGACACAAATTGTCTTTCATGTCTTGCAGCCTTTTTGAGGAACTTGTTTGCAGAGTTTCCTGGTTTTGCTTGAGGTTTCCAATCTGTTTCTGGAAGTCACTGGAAACCTGAAAAACTGAAATTCACAAAAAGCATTTTGTATTCTTATAATTTATGAATAAAAATTATTCCTGTCTTTGTCCTCTTTTAATTTTTGTATCCGGGGGTAGCCGTGTTAGTCTGTATCCACAAAAACAACAAGGAGTCTGGTGCCAGTCATCTGTTTTTTTTTAAATTTTTGGTTATTCTATTCGTCTGGTTTAAATTTTGTGCCTTGTTTTGGGTAGTAACCTTTAGTATTGGCATTACAGGTTTAGTGTAATTTTTCTATTTTAAAATAAATTTTAAATAAAATGAGCTGGCTTTTTAATGAGATACAAAGCCTTTCACCTTTTTGTCACCAATTGATATCCAGCGCAGGTCAATAGTAACTGAAAAACATCCCCACCTTATAAGTGTTCAGTGTGAAATGAATTAGTGGATGTCACCCAGTTCCTCATGGGACTGGTTTCCATATCACAAAAAAGAGCATCATAACTTGGTGTCACCAAAAGGCTTCCCTTTGGCAATTTAAGTAGAGAGGTTAAGGAGTGAGTGGGCTCCAGAAATTGTCACTTGCAGCAATAACACTACTCTGGAGCTCAACCAAGGTAAAGTACATTAATGGGTGATAAGAACAGGAGGACTAGTGGCACCTTAGAGACTAACCAATTTATTTGAGCATGAGCTTTCAGGAGCTACAGCTGAAACACGGCTGCTACTCTGAAACCTGTCCTTAAGGGGTGATAGTGTGTCTGGGAAGCTTGCATTACCACTGCTCATGCTGTACCTGTGCGATGGTTAAATCAACAACTTCAGACTACAGGGGATGGATAGATACCTGTATCAAATTCACCAAATAAAAAAGTATTGATACTTACACACAATCCCCAGGGCTAATAGCCCTACCAGCAATGCCAAGCACAATGTGAGGAAAGTCAGGGCAGCCAGACGCCATGTGGGGGATGAAGTGGGGCGCCCTGCAGAAACAGCAGAAAAAAGTCCAGACCAGTAATATATATAATTGGTGCTTTAGTGGGGCCAATTTCACAATGCTGAAAACAATTATAAACCAAATCCAAACCAGCTGGGAGGAAGAATTTAATCAGAAAAAAATTGAACGATAATTGGGAATCTTTAAACAACACCTTACTAGATGTCCCCAATGCCATAAGCCCACAATTGAGGAAGAAGGCTGTGCTAAGTTTTAAAAAAAAAACTAGTTTAGAGTAGAATTAAAGGCAGCTGTAAAAAATAATAATAATTAAATACATAGCAAATGGAATAAAGGGGAATTAATATAAATCAGAAATTAGGAATTGTAGAAAATTGATAAGGAAAGTCAAAGGATATCTAGGGCAGCAGAAATAAGAACAATAAGAAGGAGTTTTTTAAATATATTAGGAACAAAAAGAATCCTGACAATGGTATTGGTCCATTGATAGATGGATATGATAGAATTACCAATAATAATGCAAAAAAGGCAGACATGCTAATATATATTTCTGTGCTGTATTTGGGGGGAAAGCAGATGATGCCGTCTCATCATATAGTGAGTACACTCTTTCCCATTCCATTTGTATCTCTGGAGAATGTTAAACAGAAACTGGTGTGACTGCTGATGGAATACTATGTCCAGTTCTGGTGCTCACAGTTCAAGAAGAATGTTGATAAATTGGAGAGGGTTCAGAGAAGAGCCATGAGAATAATTAAAGGATTAGAAAACATGTCTTATAGTTATAGAATCAAGGAGCAAAATCTCTTTATTTTAACTAAGGGGTGACTTGATTATAATCTATAAGTACCTCCATGGGGAACAAGTATTTAATAATGGACTCTTTAATCTTTCAGAGAGAGGTATAACACGATCCAAAGCCTGAAAGTTGAAGCTAGACAAATTCAGACTGGGAATAAAGTGTAAATTTTTAATGGTGAGAGTAATTAACTGTTGGAACAATTTACCTAGGGGTGTGGTGGATACTCCATCACTGACAATTTTTAAGTGAAGATTGGATGTTTTTCCAAAGCCGTGTCTACACTAGCGAGCTTATGTCTGTGCCGATGCAGCTGCGCCATTGCAAGATTGATCGTGTAGCTGCTCTATGCCAAGGGGAGAGTGCTCTCCTGTCAACTTAATAAAAACACCTCCATCAGTGGTGGTAACTATGTCAGCGGGAGAATCTCTCCCGCTGACATAGCACTGTGCACACTACCACTTATGCTGGCAAAACTTATGTTGCTCAGGGAGTGGTTTTTTCACACTCCTGAACGACATAAGTCATAGCGTAGACATGGCCTAAAAGATTTGTTCTAGGAATTATTTTTGGAAAGTTCTATGGCCTGTGCTATGTAAGAGGTCAGACTAGATGCAAGAGGTCAGACTAGATGCTCATAATGGTCCTATCTGGCCTTGGAATCTATGAAAACTAATAATGAATTCAGTGACTAAAAGCTCTGCATTCTGGAAATGCCTTATTTTGCTGCTTTGTTCTTCTTCCTTCCTTCCTTCCTTCCTTCCTTCCTTCTTGGTTCCCACATACCCACAAAGACACTGAGCCAGCTTCTGATAGGGCAGACTCAGAAATGGTGAAAGGTCTGCTTGGAAAGGGCTGCAGCTACACAAGTTTCCAACAGACTCTCTTCCACTGCAAGGGCTACAGATGGTCAGCACAGACCCTTGTTGGCCTTTACACAGGGCTTCCCTTGCAGAAGCCTAACCTGATCCTGTATTGTTCTTCCGCCATTGTACCCTATCTGTTAAAACTTATCCCATGACTTCTTTCTGCCAGAGAGACCTGCCTCCTCTGCAGTTTCTTCCCCCAGCTGAGCTCCCTCAGTCTACTTTTAAAGCCTAGCTAGCTCTGCCTCTTCTGGGCAGGAGACAATTAGTTAATCACTCCCAGGTGTGAAGCTGACTAACTAGGGTTCTTTCCCTTACTTTACAGAGGATGGGGATGCTCTGGCACCGGCTCAACACCCTAAGCCAGCCCCCAGGTATCCTGGCCTGACTCCAGAAGAAAATTTTGGAGTTCTTTTGGCTGAAGCTGCACTGGGTCTCTGTGGTGGTCCTGAGTCTCCTCCTGGGAGAGGGTGGACAGGACCTGCCCTGCCTTCGCAGTAAGGTCCATGTCTACCACCTTCAGGCCCTGCAGAGACTTCTTTATGGTGCAGGTACCGCAGTGTAGAGTTTTCTGGTGCACGCCTTCCTCCACCATCTCTGAGGGCTCTGATACAACCTTCAGCTCTTCTACCTCCATCTGAGGGGTCTTCTGCAAGACCTGTCTGAGTTGCCGGTCTTCTACTGGGACATCCTCAGGACCTGGAAGCTGGACTTGATGACCAGGTCCATGGTGGCCGCTAAGAAGGAGGACCTCTTTGCAGAGCCTCTGCTATACAACCCCCAGCTCAGTGTGCAGGTGGCGGAGTCCCCCTTGGTGAGCCAGAAGTTGGTCCTGACAGGTATCACCAGAATCGGGGAGACCTCCTGGAGTAAAACAATTGGACCCCTGTCGCTTGGCCAGCACATGGGGCTCTCCATCCCTCAAGTTCGACGGTGTATAAGAGCAGCCATACGAGGTCAGTCCAAAGGTCCATCTAGCCCAGTATCCTGTCTTCCAACAGTGGCAATGCCAGCAGCCCCAGAGGGAATGAACAGAACAGGTAATCATCAAGTGATCCATCCCCGGCTGCCCATTCCCAGCGTCTGGCAAACAGAGGCTAAGGACACTATCCCTGACCATCCTGGATAATAGCCTTTGATGGACCTGTGCTCCATGAATTTATCTAGTTCTTTTTTTAACCCTGTTATAGTCTTGGCCTTCACAAAATCCCCTGGCAAAGAGTTCCACAGGTTAACTCTGCATTGCGTGAAGAAATACTTCCTTCTGTATACACCAGGAGGTGAGGGCAGCCTTACTGCCTGTCTCTCAGGCCTTCCTCGAGTGGGTTATTCAGGAGGGTTCTCCCTGCCTGCCCTTCCCCCCAGCTCTCTGGACCTCTCCATCAGGCCCCTGTCCTGTGACCCTCCCCCTCATCCCCCCCGACCACTCCCTCCTCACCAGATGAGCTGGCTGCACAACTTGCAGCAGGTCCATCTCTGAACTGTTGCACTGCCCTCCTCAAAAGATGCTGCAAAGAATGTGGCTACAATCAATGTGTGTCCAGAGAGCACTGAGAAACCTGTGTGCCTTCTTACAACACGTTCCTGGGGGCAGACTATTATGTCTTCTTCTGAAATCTTTGACACTGGTCAGTGTCAGAAACAGGATTTCTTTCTTTGCCTGTCAGCCCAGGTTCTGGGCACTTTTGAATACTTAAATGGCCCAGATCCTTAACTCTGCTGTGACCCCTATGCACAGCACCTCTGGGACACTGTGGCATAGCTGGCACAGGAGGGTAACACCAGTGTAATAGCTCTGATGCTAACTTCCTTCCCTATGGCTGGTGTAAACCGGTGGCTCCAGAAAAGAAGACACTACTGGGGTTTCCCTGAACCGGTGATCCCCAACTGCTCCTCCTCCAATGACCATTTATGGTCACGAGCACCTGCAGCAAAGTTGGAACAGCCTTCAGAGTGCTCTAACTGATACCAGAGGACTGGCTTAGAGCACAATTGGCCCAGGATTGGGGATAGAACAAAGATGGTTTCCAGACATTCTTGCACATTCCCCTACTGAATCATGCTGTGTGCTCCTCTGCCTGAACCAGGAATCGGGGCCTGTAACACACTGATGCCGTCTGGTGATTGCTACTTTCCTAAAAATGACAAAACTGCTAAATAATCTGGCATTTATCTGAATGTAAAGGCAAAATAACCTACCACCTTCCCTACCGAGATACAGCCCCAAGCTGGAGCCTGACAGCATCACAAGTGGTCTCTGACAGATAAGGAAAAAAGGAAGTGGTTTCAGTTTGATTCACTCGGGATCTGAGGTTTCCCTAGCTGAATGCAAGCCCTTCTGCAGAGATCAGCCTGGGCCTCTGAGGTCCAAACTGGTCAGGGAGCCAGAGCAAACAAAAGTTCTGTCTGGAGAGTTTTGTATTTAACTAATCTCTCATTCATTGTTTCAGAAAAAGGCTCCGTGAAACAGAGTTTGTGTTTTGAGCCTTTTTTTTCTTCTTCTTGCATTTACAAATATTCCCATGGTCTCTTTTTTAAAAGGACCTTTGACTATTTAAAGTACTTCCCTCTTCTCTGGCTCTGTTCACCCTCTCGCATGGAGACATCACAAACGCTCTATACTGTGAAAGTGAGTTATCATTTGTCACCAAATGTTACAACCTCCCATGAGAAGGAAGCAGGTCAAAAATGAAAGAGAACTAAGATCCTATTTCCCCCATAGACCAGAGTTTGACAACTATAAAATCCTAATCTAGGGCAATATCCTGCCATTGTTGATTCTGCCAAAATCCCCATGGATGGCACAATATTCCTCTAGACTCTCAAACTCTACTCTAGAACCTGATCCCACAAACACTACCTTGCACACTGGTCACTCCCATGGGTAGTCCCATTCAAGTCAATAGGATTACTCATGGTAGAAAGTGCTCTCAGCAGTTAGTGTTTGCAGGGATCCTTACATTATACAAATATTCAGGGGAGGGACAACATCTCCCTCCATGCTTTGAACTGCACAGTGCATGCTTCTGCGCTTCTGTTAATTAATAATGACAATAAAACAAAAGGAGAAATTCACCACTGGTGTAACTCTACTGACAGTCATGGATTTAGAGGAGTGAATTTGGCCCATTCTGCCTAAGATTAGGTTGACAGTACTTCCCAGTCCAGCTAATTTAAGCACAATAACCAAAAAAGCTCCTTAGAGATTGTACCTTTTTCCTCAGGAGCGGCAGGTTTTGGGATATTTTCCAGTGCATAAGGTTTATTAAATTCCAGATCCGCATATGTTATTTCCTCTGTCATAGGCTGGTGAAGAGGGAAGCTTATATTTCAAGTCAAAAAGTTAAGGCACATTCAAGGTTCTGCAGCAGATGAGCGAGGAACAATATCTGTCATTTTAGAGAGGGCTCCTTTTTAATGCATTGGTAGATACAAATGATGCAACCCGGATGTCAGAGCAGAGTGGCCCAGAACTTCCTATGACAGGATGTTACAAAAGAGAAATGTTCCCTTTTGACTGAGGAACAGTTCCCCTCTCTTTCTTCCTCTGCCTCCCTTCTCACCCATCTACCCACCACTTATTTCTCTTTGCAACATCTGTCTGTGTAAATTCTGTGCTTTGGTTTTTAAAGAGGCAACTTGTTTCTGCAGAACTGCAGGGTCAGGATTCATATGTGGGGATGAATACAGGATTTTCACAGCATTATGGTCATGTTCTGTTATGATCAGATGCATGTCATAGGGGTTAGCACTCTGCACAGTCCAGCAGCAGGCTTGGGATCAATTCTCAGTCCTTGTCGCTTGCCACAGGGTGCTGAGAGTGCTCCAGAGACTAGGTTCTGTCCCCAGGAGTTAGAGTTCAATGTGACCATGCAGAAGCCCAAGTCCAGGTATTTGGGCCCAGATCCTTGGCTGGTATAAATCAGTGTATTGATAATTGATTTATAGTCCAATGTACATCATCTGGCACCTGGTTTCTACCAGCTCAGGTCAGAAAGAGCAAGGAGTGCTCCAGGGATCGGGGCCAATGCCTGGGAACCACTGCTTGTGCTCTGATATGTGAGACTTCAGCTTTATTAACATTCCTGGAATCTTGCTTGTCTAGGCCTAAGGGGATAGTCTTTGACACAAGGAAAAGTTCAGGCAAAGGGACAGGTTTTGAGGCTGCACAAGAAGGTAAAAGGAGGATGCAACATGTGTGCTGGCTTTTGTGTCTCCTCCATAAGGGCCAGCAAAAATTGTAGACTCTGCACTCTTCTCAGTGCAGTGACTGCTCCTTTCTAGCACACCCTGTAGTGTAAGGCTCTGAAAGGGGACAGGAAGGAGGGAAGGAACTGGCTAGCCTTGGAAGACAGTGCATGCTGCACCCTCCTAGCAGACAGAGCACCAGGTGTGTTATTTGGTGCACCAGAGAGATCCACTGTATTTCTGTGGGCCACAGGGATTCCCACTGCTCCTGACCATACAGCATTAGGGCAAGTTTTGTGACAGCCAGAGCAACTGAGACACAGAAACAGACTCCCCTGGGGAGGTGGTCAAGTACTCAGTGATACTGAGAGATTCCAGAGAGTTTAAATTAGATGTGGGAATGCAGATGTGGGACGTACACCATTGTGAAATGAAACAAGGGCTACAACATGTGGATCAGGAGCAGATTGTAAATTATGTCACAATCTGAGTTGCTAACAGAAATAGGACTGATTCTCATTTACAGTAGGACCACCTTACACCACTCTGGCAGTGTAAAGGATCTTTAAGTGAGTGTGGATGAAATTTACACCTACTTTAAGATGTCTTTGCACTTTCAGATTGGTGTAAACCAGCCTTCGGGTGACTGAGAATCAGGCCATAATATGGGGTTTGTTTTGTTTCTCCCTCCAATTAACTGAAAAATATTATAGACATTAACATTTTCATCATCTCAGTTGTTAGAAACATAGAGAAGGAAAATTAAATTTAAATTATCCAAATGTTAACCTGTGTTCCAATAGAGCCCAATTCTACAAATGCTTTGCACAATATTATCTTTACTCAAATGAATAGCCCAGGTGAATTACTGATGTGCTTAAGTGTTTGCAAGTACAGGTAATTCATTTGGACTGATCAAAGAAGAAAACACTCTCTGAAATTATTTTAGTTATTAACCAAAATTCCAAGTGTCCCAACCTTTAAATTCGTGTTTAAATTAGTGTTTAAATTTGGCAGAGAATTCCGTCTCTCTCCCTGCAGATAGGGGGTTTTTCCAGGCTGCACAGTTCTCTGCCTACACTTCCCAGCAAGCCAGATGACCTACACAGCCAGTGTCTGTGGTTTGTTTTGTGCTCCCTGACAGTTAATCAAAAAAAGGGGGCATGACCTATGCTGAGGTTCCACCCAAATCAGGGGCCCCATGACAGTCATCCTTTGTGAGCAGAGAACTCTGCCCCTCTTGTAGCTCTTGACTCACATTTACACTGCCACTCACATCCATATTTCCTCTGTCCAAGTAAGAAGAGAGTTAATCTTCTCTGGGAAAGCATCCAACAGTAATTTTCTCCAAGAGGAATTCACTCCAGCAGACATTGTTGTTTCCTTAAAGAAGTGATGCTTAAAAAATTAAGCAAGTTACAGATGAGAAAATATAGACAATATGAGATATTATGCAGGACACTGTCCAGATTCTTATACCTCACCTATCCCTGTGGTATGTGAACATCTAACAAAGTAGCTTCAGTGATGAGTTGCATTATCACCAAAATGTCACTTTGGAGAATAAAAAGTAAACTTCTATAGGAGAAGAAGTTAGTTCCCTCTTTAGCACTTACCTCTTCTGCTTGTAGCACAAGCAACTTTGCTTCTCTCTCTTCCTATCAGCAACATGGCTAGTGACAGCCACTTGGGAAGAAAGAATCTGCATTGAGAGACCTTTCAGAGATATAGGCCAATTCTCTTTCTGAGCACAGGTGATGCAATTAACAGAGTGGGATCAACAGTGGGAGTTATCACTATACCACCAACATAAGGGTGTGGTGTTTATTTTATTTATTTTATTTATCTATCCACTTCAGGACACTGCCCTCCAGCAGTGCCCACTACTCCAGACTTACCCCCTTCCGGGGAGGTTAACAGCAGGTCTGGGGACTCGCACCTGCCTCAGTGGCCAACCTCAACCCAAAGTCTAGCCCCCTTTGCCAGAGTGCCCCTGAATTTCAGTGATCACCACTATGAGGCAGCCCCTTGGGGACTGTTGCAGACAGGCATAATTTAGAGAATGTCCGAGGCTGCTATAAATTACACTAAGGAATAGGCCAGCCCGATTGACCTCAGAATCAGCACATGTGGCTTCAGCTCTCCTTTATCCCCTCCTTTCTCAGCTGCACTGAATAGAGCTTTGGCACAACTGAGGATCTGGCCCCTTCTATTTACTTTGTGGTTTTTCTCTTTACTCTCTAGTGGAGGCAAAATAAACTTTGCTTTTATTGAAAATAAATATGGCTCCACTTCTCCTCCCACAGGGACTGGTGCAAATGAGGACTAACCCCACTGAATTCAATTCAATTAGATTGCTAGAAAGACAGAACACAGTCAAGTTCCTGGAAGTGGTTATAGTAAGTGTCAGTGGACACTGCCTTTCCTGGGCACTCCAAAGAAAAGGAAGTTCACTTTAAATGTCAGAGGAGGCTGGTTTGGGAATGAGGGAACAGAATAGACCCAAAGAGTGGCAATGCCCTCCTCAAAAGATGCTTCAAAGAAGCTGGCTGCAATCAGTGTATGTCCAGAGAGCACTGAAAGATCTGTGTGTCTGCTTACAACATCCTCCTGGGGCCTGACTTTGAAATCTTCCTCTAAAGCCTTCGACATTGGTCAGTATCAGAAACAGGATTTCTTTGTTTATCTTTGTTTTTCCAGCCAAGGTTCTGGGCACTTTACAATCCTTAAATGGCCCAGATCCTTAACTGTGCTATGACCCCTATGCACAGCACCTCTGGGACACAGCGGCATAGCCGGCCCAGGAGGATCATACCTGTGTATTTGCTCTGGTGCTAACTCTCCTCCTTATGGCTGGTATAAAATAGTGGCTCCAGAAAAGAAGGCACAGCTGGGGCTTTCCTGAACTTAGGTGATCCCTAGCTGCTCCAATGGTCATTTATGATCACTAGCAACTGGAGCAAGTTGGAGCAGCCTTCAGACTGCTCTAATTGGTACCAGAGGACTGGACTGAAGCACAGCTGGCCCAGGATCAGGAATAACACAAAGGTGGCTTAAAGCTACTTTGCACATTCCCCTCCTGAATCATGCTGTGTGCTCCTCTGCCTCAGCCAGGAATCAGGGCTGAGAACACACTGATGCCGTTTGGTGATTGCTACTTTCAGAAAAATGGCAAAACTGCTAAATAATCTGACATGTATTTGAATGTAAAGATGAAAAAACCTTCCACCTTTCCTACCAAGCTACAGCCCCCAGCTTGAGCCTGAAGGCAAAACGCTTTGTCCTCTTTGACAGTTAACCAGAAAAGGGAAGTAGTTTTCTATTTCAATTACTCTGCTGCAGAGAACAGCACGGGGGCTCTGTGGTTGAATTGGTCAGGAGGCCACAGCAAACCAATTTCCTGATTTGTACGTGTTTTGATTAAATAAACTCTCATTCATTGTTTTGGGAAAAGGTTCCACGAACTGGGGTTTGGCTTTTGAGGGTTTTTTCTTCCGCTTTCTAATGTCACCTTGGTCTCTTTTTTAAAATGCAGCTTTGACTGTTTAAAGTGTTTCCCTCTTCTCTGGCTGTGTTCACCCCCTCACATGGAGACAACACAAACACTCTGCTCCAGAAACTCGAGTTATAATTTGTCACCAAATGTTACAATCTCCCATGAGAAAGATGCAACCTGGAGCAGGTTAACCATGAAAGCAAACAAAGATCTTCTCCTTCCCATGGACCAGAGTTTGAGAATTTTAAAATCCTAATCTAGGCTGCATCGTGCCATGGATGATTCTGCAGAAATGATTATGAACTGATGACACAGTATCTTCTCTAGCGTGTCAAACTGTTCTCTAGAGCCTGATCCCAAAAACACTTATTACCTGGCATACTGCTCATTCCTATGGGTAATCTATCCAAGTGAATAGGACTACTCATGGCAAAATGTATTCCTCTCAGCCGTTAGTGTTTCCAGGATTGGTTCCCTACATAAGAAAATCTTCAGGGTAGAGACAGCATCTCCCTCACGCTTTGAACACCAATGTGCATGCTTCCACACTTCTGTTAATTAATAATGACAATAAAACAGGACAAATTCACCACTGGTGTGACTCTACCAAGAGAAGTGTTAGAGGATCAAATTTGGCCCACTCTGCCTAAGATTAGGTTGAGAGCGCTTCCCAGCCCAGCTACTTTTAGCACAATAACTAAAAAGCCCCATAGAGATTGTACCTTTTTCCTCAGGAGCGTCAGGCTTTGGGACATTTTCCAGTGCATACGATTTATTAAATTCCAGATTCGCATATGTTATTTCCTCTGTCATAGCTGGTGAAGAGGGAAGCTTATATTTCAAATCAAACAGTTATAGCATGTTTCAGGTTCTGCAGCTTTTGAGCAAGGAGCAAGATCTGCTGTTTTAGAGAGGGCTCCTTTTTTAATGCATTGGTAGATACAAATGATGCAACCTGGATATCAGAGCAGAGTGGCCCAGAACTTCCTCTGACAGGATGTTACAAAAGAGAAATGTTCCCCTTTGACTGAGGAATTGTTCCCCTCTCTTTCTTCCTCTACCTCCCTTCTGGCTCATCTGCCCTCCACTTATTTCTCTTTGCAAAATCTGAAGAAAACACAGCCCTTCGGCAGAGAATTCCATCTCTCTCCCTGCAGATAGGGGGTTTTCCAGACTGCACAGTTCTCTGCCTATACTTCCCAGCAAGCCAGATGGCCTACACAGCCAGTGTCTGTGGTTTGCTTTGTACTCCCTGACAGTTAAGCAAAAAAAGGGGGCATGACCTATGCTGAGGTTCCACCCAAATTAGGGGCCTCTTGACAGTCACCATTTGTGAGCTGAGAACTCTGCCCCTCTTGTAGCTCTTGACTCACATTTACACTGCCACTCACATCCATATTTCCTCTTTCCAGTAAGAAGAGAGTTAACCTTCTCTGAGAAAGCATCTAACAGTAATTTTCTCCTAGAGGAATTCACTCCAGCAGGCATTATGGTTTCCTTAAAGAAGTGAGGTTTAAAATATCCAGCAAGTTACAGATGAGAAAATATAGACAATATGAGATATTATGCAGGACACTGTCCAGGTTCTTATACCTCATCTATCCCCGAGAACCTAACAAAGTAGCTTCAGTGAGGATTTGCAACATCATCAAAACTTCAGTTTGGAGAACAAAAAGTAAACTATGTGTAGGAGAAGAAGTTAGTTCCTTCTTCAGCACTTACCTCTTCTGCTTGAAGCACAAGCATCTTGCTTCTCTCTTCCTTCAGCAGCCAGGCTAGTGACAGCCATCTGGGAACAAAGTCTCTGGATTCAGAGCTTTCAGAGGTATAGGCCAATTCTCTTTCTGGGCACAGGTGATGCAATTAACAGAGTGGGACCAACACTGGGAGTTATCACTATCCCACCAACATAAGGGTGTGGTGTTTATTTTATTTAGTTAGTTATTTAGTTGGGTGATCATACAATAACTTTACTGAAGTCACTGGGAAAGTGAAATGATGAAGTTATTTATATACAAACAGATATTAAGATGAGGAAGTTGGAGTTACATGATACTTTAAAGTGCATGTCTGCTCTAAAGGGATGAAATCCAACTCCCTTTCCCAGGGCTGGTCTGTCTCTGCAGGGTGAACAGGACAAAAAATCAACAACTTGTTTCTATTCCTAAGGCCAAGAGCATGGCTTTAAATATCCACAGGAAGCAGGTGCATTCCGTAAGAAGATGTCTTTTTATATTCACCTTTCAAAGTAAAACTGCGCTTTTGGAAATTTAGCCCTGTGTAGCAAAGATAAATTATAATGGACTTGCTGATTACATCTTAACCCACATCTCTCTCAGTACAGAAAAATAACACCTGAGATTTTCATGTTGATCTAGGGGGATTTAGTTACACGTCTTCCATTCAAATGCATGTCTTTAAATTCCCTAGACTGCTTTGAAAATCTCCACCAAATGGTTTTCCAGTAGAACCTTATTGTTCGGAATGACATGAGATGAAATTAAAATTTAGGCACATGAAAGGCATCATCTACCCACAAGCTAGACAGTGTAATCTGAAAATACCTGGAAAATCAGAACTGAATGAATGGAAATGAATGTTATGGTGTCAAAAGCCACATGCACACACTATGCCTTCTGGATAAACAATGAACATTGGACATACAAATGGTACTTCATACCCAATTGGTACAGTGCAGTTCTCCTGGGAAGACCATACTAGACAAGCCATCAGAAGTTTTATGAGTGGATTTCTTCATTCCCCCTCACTTTAAGCCAAAAAAGACAAGGATGGAAGATCAGAGACCAGAGTCTAAAAATGACCCCCTTTTAAGACTCTGCCATGTTGTTACAGAAAAGACAGATTGAGGATGGGTATTCATTGTTGTTCTCCTCCACAATCCCCTCCTTGCTACAAAGAACCTGATTTGTACCAATGCAGCAATCAGAAGATTCCCTGTACTGGGACACACTCACTTTTAATACAAAGTTTCTGCTGCTTAGAGTCGCCAGGAGGATGTATGAATGGAATGGAGTACATCTCATGTGACATGGCATGTATTTTCCTGTTGTTGTTTATTTGAGGAAGATGTGTACTGTCGTTCAGGTACATTGAACACTGGCCCGTGGACTGGAACTGGCCCACTTGATGTATTTGGTGGCCTTTGTGGTATATTCAGATTCTGCAGAGTCTAACTTTATTTTTGAAATCAGGTTTCCAGACTCAAGTGTTGCAAAGAAACTCTTGAAAATGTGACCCACGGAGTGTAAATTGCCACAGCATGAGTGTTATGCATATGCCCTAATCCTTGAGATCCCCATATCTACTGGAAGTGGCTTTTTCAGAATTATAATTGTCATCACTAACAAAAAGTGTAAATGTATTCATGACAATGTTTGCAACTGCTGGACTGCACTTCTCTTCAGCATTGTTCACGTTACTTTCCTCTTCCTTTTATGATCCTGCTGTTTTGTTTGTGTAAACATTAATGAAAAGAGAATTGGGGCCCTGGGTTAAAGTTCATTTAATCAAGAAACAAATGTATTCAAGAGTAGATCATGTCAGTTAGTAAGAGCCCTGGGTTGGTGACCATACCAGGGTGACCTCTACTCTGTCTGATCTAGGGAGGGGGAGCTGACATCCGGAATCAAAGCTCCCATGGTGAAAGTCTCTTGCTACTACCCAACTCCAGCTGAAACTAGGGCCTGTTACATGGTGCACCCCAACTGGTCTCCCTCTTCACAAGAACACACAAGAGTTTTCTATTCTTCAGACAGAGGGTGCCCTGGAAGTAAAAGATACTACTTTTATTCAAATTTTTAAATGACACCTGATCAAAGATCAAAGCACATGTACTATACAGAAAAGGCCCTTAAACTGATTGATCCACATGCAGTAGTATAAAAATAACACAGGAGATAAAGCATGCAACATTTTAAAAAGAGTACAATACAAATAGTACAAAATTCAACTGAACTAAAATCTACATTTAAGACCCACCCCAACGTTTAACAGCGAGACACCACATTGGCCGACTCTGCCCCAGATACACCAGTGCAATGTCTGTGCAGAGGAGTCCTCGGCTGGATCTGCGAGGCAGTACATTTCAGAGAGGAGAGCCTTTCAGTGAGAATCCTGCAAACCTAGCTGAATGGATCTGGGGACTGTCAGCTCACATGTTACGCTCTACCTCACGCACTGGAATAAAACAAAGGAAAGGGTTGATCAGTACGGTGCAAAGCATCCAAATAAAAATGATCTTTTCAGACTAACACTAACACTTTGAATTGAGCCTGGCAGCCAGTGCAGCCTCTTGAGCCCCGGGGGACTGTGCACGTTCCAGTCCAGAATCAGCATCATATAAGACAGTGGCAACTTTCTTCATTGCCTGACATTTCTGAGTGGCTTCAGGAGTAACCCCAAGAAACGTTCATCACAGTAATCCATTTATTATTCTTTTTGCCAATTACATGACTGCGAACATTATGATAACCCTAAAATTTTCAACTTGTTTTAAAATCCAGCCACAATATTTAACTCTTTTAGCCTGAGGCAGTGAGTTACAGAGATTTTCTATCCACTCTATTTACAGGGTCTTTCATTATGTCCTACAGTATTACAAGATGCAACCTAAAGATCTAATCATCTGAAAATGACCTATCAGAGTACTTTCTAAATCTTCATTTCTCACAAAATGTTTAAACGTTCTTCATAATTCAAATCCCTCCAGAATCTTAGAGAGCTACATATTCATAATTTGGCTAAGTGATGACTGAATAGTAGGGATACTGCCACCTTCTACAGGTATGTACAGAAGGTCAGAGGAATGTGTTTAGGGTTGTTGGAGGGTTTAATAGATGTGTGAAAAACCTGAGGGAAATAGAAATGTTTAGGGTTAGTGATCAGGAAATTTTTGGCAGAATAGACTCCTGAATGAAAATGGTTGAAAACTCAACACCTGAGTTAAATCTGCAATAGACAAATCTCTGGCAAATAGACAATGGGAGACAATCATATACTGGGCTTCCAGGGGATGAACAAGATGTGACCCTATAGTTCTTTCCATATCTCAGTTCAACAGCTTTATAATTTGTCAGGATTTGCAAGTTTCAATTTGGTATCCATTGCACATTTCAGACCTGGATTAACAGACTTTGTGGGTAGCACCCTATGTGTGTTCCCTAAGTAATGTAGTTTTTAACAGAGGTGTCCTAAAAACAATGCAAATGAAGACGCTGATTTGGACACTGACTACACACCTATTTAAATCACCATTTGAAAACTTTGAAGAACCAAAAAATTAACAATGCAGAGCAAACAGAGGATCTTCCCACGGCTGAAAAATAATAATTTCATACTGATAAACCACACTTCCCACTATTGATTGTCTTTAACCTCAGCTGGATGGCTGCCTTCTCACAGATCCAGATTTTTTTCTCTTTGCAATTCTGATCAGCATAGACATATGCGGTAACAAACAGATATGCACAGTGTTTGGCAAGTTGGTAGATATAGATCCTAGAAAACAAAGCACTGTTTCAGTACATCGTGGCATGTTTGAGTTACACACATGGCCATTTCTAGACAGGGCCATCTCCACAGGAACTGTTCGAGTCACTCTCAGGGAAACATGATTCTCCAAACTGTTGAAGAGCCTGGCAGGGCCAAGCCCTGAACCCTAGGACAATAGACCTGATTGTAAAGTGCTCACAGCCCTGCCAGCCCCCTGCATAGTGATGGAACCTCCGGAGGGAATCTGGGATGTGTCACCCAGATAGCAGTGAAGACACCAACATCTAGGTCATTGAACCCCAGACCAGTGTTTCTAGGTACAGCCAGAGCTAAAAACCAATGTAAAGCAAACTCAAACAGGGGCATCGGCAGTGGGGATCAAACTGGGACCTCTGAGCTAAATGTATGAGCTTCTAGTGCATGAAGTAAAAGACACTTCTCTCTTAGCCAAGTCTGTAGCAGACTCATCGATCTCTAGCTGGCCTACCCAGCACTAGATGGGGACAGAGCACCACTCTGAGCAAGCAGGGGGTTACACCAGTGAGCCTGGGAATCAAATGTGGGTTGCCCAGAGTGCATCAGTAATAATCTCCTCAGCACTCCCATCCCCCACTGGTGCCAGGGAAACAGAGGCTTGAAGGCATTTCCAGCTTCTCAGCAAAGGACTGAATATTTTTCGATGGGGAAGGGGGATGCAGGGAGAATAATTAAATTAGAATAATAGAATCATAGAATCACATAAGATTAGGGTTGGGAGAGACCTCAGGAGGTCATCTAGTCCAATCCCCTGCTCAAAGCAGATCCAACCCCTACTAAATCATCCCAGCAAGGGCTTTGTCAAGCCTGACCTTAAAAACCTCTAACAATAGAGATTTCAACACCTCCCTAGGTAACACATTCCAGTGCTTCACCACCCTCCTAGTGAAAGAGTTTCTCCTAATATCCAACCTACACCTCCACCACTGCAACTTGAGACAATTGCTCCTTGTTCTGTCATCTGCCACCACTGAGAACAGCCTAGCTCCATCCTCTTTGGAACCCCCCTTCAGGTAATCGAAGGCTGATATGAAATCCCCCCTCACTCTCCTCTTTTGCAGACTAAAGAAGCCCATTTCCCTCAGCCTCTCCTCGTAAGTCAAGTGCCCCAGCCCCCTAATCATTTTCATTGCCCTCCACTGGACTCTCTCCAATTTGTCCACATACTTTCTGTAGTGGGAGGCCCAAAATCAGATGTAATACTTCAGATGTGGCCTCACCAGTGCTGAATAGAGGGTGATAATCACTTCCCTTGATCTGCTGGCAATGCTCCTACTAATGCAGCCCAATATGCCGTTAGCCTTCTTGGCAACAAGGGCACACTGCTGACTCATATCCAGCTTCTCATCCACTGTAATCCGCAGGTCCTTTTCTGCAGAACTACTGCTTAGCCAGTCGGTCCCCAGCCTATAGCAATGCATGGGGTTATTCCATCTTAAGTGCAGGATTCTGCATTTATCCTTGTTGAACCTCATCAGATTTCTTTTGGCCCAATACTCCAATTTGACTAGGTCACTCTGGACCCTACCCCTACCCTCCAGCATATCTACCTCTCCCCGCAGCTTAGTGTCATCCGTGAACTTGCTGAGGGTGGAATCCATCCCATCATCCAGATCATTAATGAAGATGTTGAACAAAATCGGCCCCAGGACTGACCCCTGGGGCAATCCGCTTGATACCAGCTGCCAACTAGACATCAACCGATTGATCAGTACGTGCTGAGCCCGATGATCTAGCCAGCTTTCTATCCACCTTATAGTCCATTCATCCAATCCATACTTCTTTAACTTGCTGGCTAGAATACTGTGGGAGACAGTATCAAAAGCTTTGCTAAAGTCAAGGTAGATCACGTCCACCACTTTCCCCATATCCACAGAGCCAGTTATCTCATCATCGAAGGCAATCAGGTTGGTCAGGCATGACTTGCCCTTGGCAAATCCATGTTGACTGTTCCTGATCACCTTCCTCTTCTCCAAGTGCTTCAAAATGGATTCCTTGAGGACCTGTTCCATGATTTTTCTGGGAACTAAGGTAAGGCCGGTCTGTAGTTCCCCGGGTTCTCCTTCTTCCCTTGTTTGAAGATGGACCCTCTAGTTGCCTTTTTCCAGTCATCTGGGACCTCCCCTGATTGCCACAAGTTTTCAAAGATAATGGCCAATGGGTCTGCAATCACATCAGCCAACTCCCTCAGCAACCTCGATGCATTGCATCCAGCCCCAAGAACTGATTTGGTAACCGTGTTCAGGGAGTGCATGCCAGATTGGGTACCTCAGGTGAGTTCATGCAAAATATGAAATTGCAGAACTACTGTCGCTGAAAGAAGTCTCTGTACCAGATGGCTGGAAGGTAGCTACTGTAATGCCAGTCCTTAAAAAGGGCTCCAGAGGAGATCCTGGCAAGGTCCTCTCATGAATCAGTAACTGGTTAAAAGACAGGAGACAAAGGGTAGGAATGAATGGTCACTTTTCAGAATGGAGAGAGGTAAATAGTGGGGTCCCCCAGGGATCTGAACTGTGACCAATGCTGTTCAAAGTATTCATGAGTGATCTGGAAAAAGGAGTAAACAGTGAGGTGTCAACATTTGCAGACAAAAGAAGATTACTCAAGAGAGTTAAGTCCAAAGCAGACTGGGAAGAGTTACAAAGGGATCTCAAAAAAGTTTGTGACTGGGGTCTGAATGAGCTGTTGCCATCCAAGAAGGAGATTTGGGAATCATTCTGGATAGTTCTCTCAAAACTCCATATTAATGTTCAGCAGTGATAAAAATGGCTAACAGAATGTTAGGAGCTATTAGGAAAGGGATTGAAAATCAGACAGAAAATATCATGATGCCACTATATAAATTGATATATATCCATAGTCCATAGATTTCTGTGTCCAGTTCTGGTTTCCCCATTTAAAAAAGAATGTTGTGGAACTAGGGCTGTTGATTAATCACCGTTAACTCATGCAATTAACTCAAAAAAATTAAGCTTGATTTAAAAAATTAATTGTGATTAATAGCAGTTTTAATCGCACGTTTAAACAATAGAATACCAATTGAAATTTATTAACTATTTTGGATGTTTTTCTACATTTTCAAATATATTCATTTCAGTTACAACACAGAATACAAAGTGTACTGTGCTCACTTTATATCATTATTTTTTATTACAAATATTTGCACTGTAAATATGATAAACAGAAGAAATAGTATTTTTCAATTCACCTCATATAAGTAGTGAAAGTGATCACTTTCAAGAAAGTGCAATTTACAAAAGTAGATTTTTTTTTGTTGTATAACTGCACTCAAAAACAAAACAATGTAAAACTTTAGCACCTACAAATCCACTCAGTCCTACTTCTTGTTCAGCCAATCGCTCAGACAAACAAGTTTGTTTCCATTTATGGGCTATAATGCTGCCTGCTTTTTATTTACAATGTCACCTGAAAGTGAGAACAGGCATTCACATGGCATTTTTATAGCCAGCATTGCAAGGTATTAACATGCCAGATATGCTCAATATTTGTATGCCCCTTCATGCTTCGGCCACCATTCCAGAGGACATGCTGATGACACTCATTAAAAAAATAATGCGTTAATTAAATTTGTGACTGAACTCCTTGGGGGAAAATTATATGTCTCCTGCTCTGTTTTTTACCCGCATTCTGCCGTATATTTCATATTATAGCAGTCTCGGATGATGACCCAGCACATGTTCATTTTAAGAACACTTTCATTGCAGATTTGACAAAATGCAAAGAAGGAACCGATGTTAGATTTCTAAAGATAGCTACAGCACTTGAGCCAGGATTTAAGAATCTGAAGTGCCTTCCAAAATCTGAGAGGGACGAGGTGTGGAGCATGCTTTCAGAAGACTTAAAAGAGCAACACTCCAATGTGGAAACTACAGAACCTGAACCACCAAAAAAGAAAATCAAACTTCTGCTGGTGGCATCTGACTGAGATCATGAAAATGAACGTGCATCAGTCGGCTCTGCTTTGGATCGTTATCGAGCAGAACCCATCATCAGCATGAATGCATGTTCCCTGGAATGGTGGTTGAAGCCTTGAAGGGACTTATGAATCTTTAGCGCATCTGGCATGTAAATATCTTGCAAAATCAGTTATGACCGTGCCATGCGAATGTCTGTTCTCATTTTCAGGTGATGTTGTAAACAAGAAGCAGGCAGCATTATCTCATGCAAATGTAACCAAACTTGTTTGTCTGAGTGATTGGCTGAACAAGAAATAGGACTGAGTGGACTTGTAGGCTTTTAAATATTACATTGTTTTATTTTTAATGCAATTTTTTGTACATATTTCTACATTTGTAGTTCAACTTTCATGATAAAGAGATTGCACTACAGTACTTGTATTAGGTGAATTGAAAAATACTATTTTGCTTTTACAGTGCAAATATTTGTAATAAAAATAAATATAAAGTGAACACTGTACACTTGGTATTCTGTGTTGTAATTGATATCAATATGTTTGAAAATGTAGAAAACATCCAAAATATTTTAATGGTTTTCTATTATTGTTTAATTGTGCAATTAATCATGATTAAATTTTTAATCATGCAATTAATTGAAATTACATTTTTAAATGACTTGACAGCCCTAAGTGGAACAGAAAAAGGTTTAGAGAAGGGTTTGACAGAATACACCACTGTATTCACACTGTACACACTATTGTAATAAACTTTGTACAAGTACGCCCTGTAAGGTATTACCTGAAAACCCATAATCTGCTGGTCAGTGTTGTCCTGGTAAAATATGTGTGGTACCATGGTATAGGAAGATTATAAGATTCCCCCTGTAGGCTGTTATTAACACATGTTCAAAACCATGCAGCCTTGCCCAGGCAGAAGTTAGGTCTGTCCTGAACAAAGGAAGGATTGTGTGCTAGCCTTAATTTGCATTTAAGCAGGAAAGAGAGCAATCAAACTGGAAGGGGAGACAAAGGAAGTTCGAACAGGTGAAAAAGCAGCAGGAAATATCCTTCCTTTGTCTCCTGAGTCTCAGCCGGAAATGTTTTTCAAGAAGGGGACTGAAAGTATAAAAAGGAGGAACAAACACCCTGTCAAGGTTCCTTTCCCACTCTGAACTCTAGGGTACAGATGTGGGGACCTGCATGAAAACCCCCTATGCTTACTTTTACCAGCTTAGGTTAAAACTTCCCCAAGATACAAATTAATTTTACCCTTTTGCCCCTGGACTTCCACTGCCACCACCAAACTTTATCTGGGTTCCTGAAAAAATGTAGTTTGGACACGTCTTTCCCCCCAAAATCCTCCCAACCCTTGCACCCCACTTCCTGGAGAAGGTTTGGTAAAAATCCTCACCAATTTGCATAGGTGACCACAGGCCCAAACCCTTGGATCTTAGAACAATGAAAAAGCATTCAGTTTTCTTACAAGAAGACTTTTAATAGAAGTAAAAAGGAATCACCTCTGTAAAATCAGGATGGTAGATACCTTACAGGGTAATTAGATTCAAAACATAGAGAATCCCTCTAGGCAAAACCTTAAGTTACAAAAAAGACACACAGACAGGAATATTCATTCTATACAGCACAGCTATTTTCTCAGCCATTTAAAGAAATCATAATCTAACACATACCTAGCTAGATTACTTACTAAAAGTTCTAAGACTCCATTCCTGTTCTGTTCCCGGCCAAAGCATCATACAGACAGACACAGACCCTTTGTTTTTCTCCCTCCTCCCAGCTTTTGAAAGTATCTTGTCTCCTCATTGGTCATTTTGGTCAGGTTACCTTTAGCTTCTTAACCCTTTACAGGTGAGAGGATTTTTCCTCTGGCCAGGAGGGATTTTAAAGGGGTTTACCCTTCCCTTTATATTTATGACACACCGCAAGGGACTGCTCACTCTCTCCCTGCCCATCGCATTCTCAGCCCCGGAAGAGACAAAGGAAGCAGCCTTTCTGAGGAGGGGGTCTTGACCTGAAGAGTTTGGTCAGTAACATTGCTGGAAGGATGTGTTGAGAGATTTTGATTGAATCTAATATAGTTTGTTAAGTTAGTCACTAGTAAACATTTTATGTTTATTTTTCTGATAACCATTTCTGACTTTTAAGCCTCATTACTTCTGCTTCAAAAAAATCAATCTCTTTGTAGTTAATAAACTTGTTTGACAGTTTTTTCTAATCCAGTGTGATTAGCTTGAAGTGCTTGGATAACTATTTAAGATAATAAGATGGCATATTATTCCCTTAAAGCAGTGTTTCCGAAACTTGGGGTGCCGCTTGTTCAGGGAAAGCCCCTGGCGGGCTGAGCCGTTTTGTTTACCTGCTGCATCTGCAGGTTCAGCCGATCGCGGCTCCCACTGGCCGCGGTTTGCCACTTCAGGCCAATGGGGGCTGCGGGAAGTGGCGGCCGGTACGATTGGCCTGCAGGAATGAACCACGGCCACTGGGAGCTGCGATTGGCCGAACCTGCAGACGCGGCAGGTAAACAAACCGGCCCGGCCTGCCAGGGGCTTTCCCTGAACAAGTGGCATCCCAAGTTTAATATATAAGACTTAATATATTTTAATATATAAGACTTAATATATATATAAGACTTAATATATTTTTACTGTCCAGGAGGGGGCTGGGAAATACAGTACATATATTTCTGGGGGAAATTTGAGACCGGGGGGGCAGGTGTTGGGGTCTGCGGTGGGGCGGCTGCCCCAGCCCCTCCGGAGAAGGGCTGGAACAGGCCGTAGAGGCTGCACAGACCAGCGACCAATCAGCAAGGGCCTGTGGACAGACAATCAGGGCAGATTATGAGGCAGCCAATCAGGGCCAAGCTAGGTCCTATATAAAGGTGCCTAGCAGGGGTGGGATCAGTCTCTCCCTGACTAGCAGGGGAGGAGGACTGGCTCCTGAGCTAGGGAGTGAGCACCTTGGACAGAGCAAGGCTGGGCAGGCTCGGGGGAGCAGGAGAGCGCTCCATCCCCATTACCTGCCAGGCTGCAGACCCTGCTACAAAGGGCCGAGAAGGTGCACAGGGCCAAAGGGGAACTGGCCCAGGGAAGAATAGGAGGACAAGAGGGGAACAAAGGAGGGTAGAAAGAGGCTGCCACTAGAGGGTCCCTGGCTCAGGACTCAGAGTAGTGGGCAGGCCTGGGTTGCCCCATCCCTCCCTTACACTGCACCTGGCAACCGAAGACAGTGGCCAGTACAGACTGCAACTTGCCCCTGAGATAAGGGGCTTGACTTTGGGTTGTGGTTGTCCACTGAGGCAGGTGTGAGTCCCAAAAACTGCTGTTAATCTCCCTGGAAGGGGGTAAGTCTGGAGTAGTGGGCACTGC
The DNA here is from genome assembly GCF_965140235.1 of Caretta caretta. NCBI lineage: Eukaryota > Metazoa > Chordata > Testudines > Cheloniidae > Caretta > Caretta caretta. The sequence goes on from NC_134206.1 coordinate 216,314,699, forward strand.
CGGAGGGCAGTGTCCTGAAGCGAACGCTGCCAAGTGGGGAGCAATGCGGGACCCAGGGCAGCAGAACCCACAACGGGCAAGACACCACACGCAGAGGGTGCTCCAGGACTGGACAGAGCTAATTCCCGGAGCAACCAGGGGGAGGCGCCAGGGGCGGTGAGTCTTGACCCCATCACAGGGTCACTGCAGAATACCCAAAGCTGGTGAGAGCCAAGGGGTGGCTGGCTGGCTGCAGCACACACAGTGACTTACATGCTGGTGGCTGTTTATGAGCTGTGTAGGCTGGAGACTACAGCAGCAAGGTATTGTAAAGGGCACCCCAGGTTACACTGCAGAGGTGACACAGCCATCCACTAGTCTGAATTGTACCCCAGAATGTCACAAAGGGCACAAAGATGGTGAAGGGTACGGAACGGCTTCCATACCAGGAGAGACTAAAGATTCGGGTTGTTCACCCTAGAAAAGAGAGAAGTAAGGGGAAGAGGGATATAATTAAGGTTTTCAGCTAAGATTGAGCAGCAGGGCTAGGCACCTCCCTGCAGCCTGGACATAGATGCCTGTCCCTGTGAGAAGGGAAGGGTTTGCACACACTTCTCCTCAGCATCTCCCATTGAACAGCTTAGGCGGTTCCCTGCCTAGGGTGCTGGCTTTTGTAAGCCCCATTACAAGGTTCCTGTCTCTTGATATATTTTGAATAAGAGTCTAGGAGCCTCTCTCAGACTTCGGGAGTTGCAGTGGTTTTCTGGGCACCTCAAAGTTAGGTATGGCTCGGTGTCACAGCACCTAACTCCTTTTGTGCATCCCGGCCCTCGAGAATCTAATGTTCTGAAGCATCACACCATGCGCTTCTGTCATAAATATAAAGGGAAGGGTAACCACCTTTCTGTATACAGGGCTATAAAATCCCTCCTGGCCAGAGGCAAAACCCTTTCACCTGTAAAGGGTTAAGAAGCAAAAATAACCTTGCTGGCATCTGACCCAAATGACCAATGAGAGGACAAGATACTTTCAAATCTGGAGCAGGGGGAACAAAGGGTTTGTCTGTCTGTGTGATGATTTTTCCGGGAATAGATCAGGAATGCAGCCTCAGAAACTCTTAAGTTAGTAAGTACTCTAGCAAGAAATGTGTTAGATTTCCTTTTGTTTAATCGCTGGTAAAATAGCTGTGCTGAATGGAATGTATATTCCTGTTTTTGTGTCTTTTTGTAACTTAAGGTTTTGCCTAGAGGGATTCTCTAAGATTTTAATCTGATTAACCTGTAAGGTATTTACCATCCTGATTTTACAGAGGTGATTCTTTTACTTTTTCTTTAATTAAAATTCTTCTTTTAAGAAGCTGATTGCTTTTTCATTGTTCTTAAGATCCAAGGGTTTGGGTCTGTGTTCACCTGTACAAATTGGTGAGGATTTTTATCAAGCCTTCTCCAGGAAACAGAGTGTAGGGCTTGGGGGGGGGGATATTTTGTGGGAAGATGTCTCCAAGTGGGCTCTTTCCCTGTTCTTTGTTTAACACACTTGGTGGTGGCAGCATAGGGTTCAAGGACAAGGCAAAGTTTGTACCTTGGGGAAGCTTTTAACCTAAGCTATTAAGAGTAACCTTAGAGGGTCTTTCATGCAGGTCCCCACATCTGTACTCTAGAGTTCAGAGTGGGGAAAGAACCTTGACAGCTTCTAATCACAAGATGTGACAGAAAAGGTCTTTATCTCTAATTTTTCTGGTTCATTGATATGCCAGAAGTTCCTAGTTTCAATTTGGCACCTGTTGCACATTTCAGAACTAGATTCCTAGATTTTGGGTGTTATCAATAGTTATCGGGTGTAATACTTTGGTGCTGATCGTAGCTTATTTTTACTAGTTACTTTCTAAGAATCTTTCCAGTTAATGTTTCTTGATTTTCATCATTGAACCCTGTGGAGAAAAGAAGCAGAAAGTTCTGGTTAGTGGCTAATAAAATGCCCATTAGAATCCCAGTTGTGAGAAGTCTGAAAAACAAAAATATGCACAAGAAAACAGAATCACTAGTATGTTATCGCATACTGATGGATCCAATTTCCGTTTGATGTTGCTGTACCTTAGTTTGACAGCTGCTTTCTCACAGATACAGAAGTACTTCTCTGTGCAGTAGTAACTGTAAATTTTTTCTCTGTATAGGTATCCACAATTAGAGGATGAATACAAGTCAATCCTAGAAAATAAAGCATCATTTCATTATGTCTTGACATTGGCATTCAGTGCATGTATTCGGGGCACTCTGTATTTGCCAGTTTCCCTGGGGTAAGTAATGTGCATGTGCCCTACAACTGGTTCAGATTACTTTCCTCTACATGAGAGCTCATCTCTGCCAGCCAGTGCATTGTGAGGTCAGTGTCAACGCTCCACTGCTCCTTGCCCACTCCCTCCTCACCCACACAGGACAGGGATTAGCAGCCCTACAGAAGCTACTATTGCCCCTGTGCTTCTGGTCACAACACAGACAGACAGCGCAGGAAAGTAAGTGGGCACCATCTGTCTCCTCTGCACAAGCACCCAGGACAGGCCTCAATTTGGTCCGAAATATTTATAACTTACCAATCTACTTTCTGTGTCAAAACAGCTGAGCCATCCGTCCAATACCAGCTGTTCTCTCCAGATTTATGTAAACCAATCCAGTAATATTGTGTATTCTCTCTTGGAAGTACATGGTTCTGTGAGGAAATCACCACATTATTTCCCAAAAGAAGCCAAGTCCTTATAGGAGATATGGGGTCTGGTGCCCTATTGTCCTGCACATTGTCTTGTTATTTACACCAGGATAAAATGGGTATAATATCTACCAGATCAGAATGCTGGCATTTGATGGCCACTTTATTCCAGTGTAAATGAAGACACAAATTTTAGGACCATGGTGAATCCAACTCTGTGGAAGTGTGGAAATCCTTCCCTTGAATCCCTCAAGGAACCCAGAAGACCAGGACAAATGTTATCCACAAAGCACTGATCCACCCTCCTCCTGAAAGCAGCCAGAAGGCAGTACCCCCTGAGAAAACCCATTGTTTGTAACTACAGCAGGATCTGAGAGACTTGTGTCTATTCTACTAATATCCCCGGCAATAAGTTCCAAATGTGACCAACAGATTTACTGTACTCTGCACTGTTCCACACTTTGTGGTTCCTGAGCACAGAGCTGTAGTAACCAAAATGCAATTTATCTTGGAGAGGCTTCTGAGAAATTAATTAAAGTTAAAATAAAACAGACTGGGAGAGGGACCATACCAGCTTATGTCTGTGTTTTAGCATGAGAAGGGTGGAATTCTGTAAGGAGCAGAACCTCTGGCTCTCTTCCCATGACCTCTTCTGCATTGATATGTAGAAGCAGGTGTCACCTCCCATCCATTGCCAGCTTGCAGGACACAGTGTACAACTGGGTCCTACGAAAGAGAAATTGTTTCTATTTCTCATCCTAAGCAGTTCAGTGGAGAATACAGGAGCTGAAGCCATGGGTTTGAGTGGGTATAGAAGTTGCAGAGTTGTAATGGATGTGACACTAATCCTCCGGGGACCAAACTGGAGAATCTCGCTAGTCTGTGTGAAATGAGTTGCTGAGTCTCAGTTCTGTTACAGTATGACTTGATCTCCATTGAGGAGTGGTGGATTTTTCATTGCTGAGAAATTTAAAACCCAGGAGTAGAGAACGTTATTATCAGGAGTCACCAAGTCATGCTGCTACACATAATCTTACAAGTTCTGTTCGTCAGCATATGAGCAGCGTGTAGTCTTTGAAGAAATACTATGTTAGTTTTGTGAGGGAGATTCTTTTGACAGAGCTGTTACAAGCAGCCAGAGAGTTTGCCATTTTCCTTAATCTCTGTAATTAGAGTCCATTCTTGGGGCAGGGCTATCTCCTGGAAACCAGGTATTAGTGTGTTGGCTCAGATTCCTGAAAGCGGGGATTGCTGCATGCTGTTTGTGACCACCTCTGTTCCAGGGTGTATATAGTATAAACCAAGCAATTGCACTGAGGGAATACGCAGACTTTTTGTCATAGATTTCTCATCCAAAAGGAAACTTACCCCACTTCTCCAGGGTTCTAGGCACCACAATCAAACACCCTGATGATATTTTCACTCCTGCTTATTTTTTTACTGGTTTGATATCCAACTGCCCAATTCCACCCTGGAGGTTCCATAGCAAATTCACTATAAGGGACATCAATATTGCTCCTTAATTGACTAAAGAGGGCATTGCTGAATAGAGCTAAGTAAATAAGTGGGTGGCTGGGAGGAGGAGCATCTGAAGGAGAAAAAAATCTTAAAAAAAAAAGTTCAGTAAGTTTCAAATCAGTACAGAACTCTTTCTCGCTGAAACAAATTCATGTGGGTCAAATGAAACAATTTCAAAATGAAAGTTTATTTAGAAACTAAATGTTGAAATGGTTCATTTCAAAAATGTCAAAATGAAGCATTTTGAGTTAGTTGAATTTTTTCCTTATTTTTTATTTGGCGGAATTCTATCCAAATTCAGAAATAATTTTGCTCACCACTTTGGACATTTACTATTCACTAAAAAAACATTGCCTAGCTCAATGCTGAGTCACACAAAGTACTCTTGCTTCCCCACTGACTGAACATACTGCTTCTTTTGCAATTCATTATCCTGTCCCAGTCCCAGAGGTACTGAATGAAAATTGAACCTTAGTCCTCCACACTGTTCTGCAGACCACTAAGCAACATCTCGGGTGACAGTTACCATCTGATGCTGTACTGTGGCCCATGTGAAATCAGTTGGTTAGCAAAAATCCAGTTACTAGGAGGTAGGTCACATCACATCACAAAAGCACCACAATAACTAGCATTAATTATTTGCTTTCTTAGCAATTTCAACACACAAGAAGAGGATCGAATGGATCATGAGGGAGGAATTCCCTTATCTCAGCTCTCCACTAACTGCATACACTTAGTTGTGGTCCCTTTCAATGCAAGGGCAGAGTTAATTTAATAGGGATGTTATGAGAAGCAGATGGGGGAATTGTATAACCTTTGCCCAACCTTATCTATTCTGGAATAAAGGATAGGAGTCCATTTGCATAACAATCCTAATTACCATTATTCTCATTATTTTCCTCTCCTTTAAGACACAAATGATCTTTCATATCTTGCATTCTTTTTGAAAAATTTGTTTGCAGAGTTTCCTGGTTCCTCCTGAGGCTCCCAATTTGTTTCTGGAAGTCATTGGAAACCTGAAAAACTGAAATTCACAAAAGCATTTTCCATTTTGACCATTTACAAATCAAAATTATTCCTGTCTCTCTCCTCTTAATTTTAGTGATTCCATCCATCTGGTTTAAATGTTGTGCCTCATTTCATGTCGTAATGATTAGAAGTGACATCACAGATTTAGTGTATTTTTTTTCTACTAAAAACAATATAAAATGAGCTGGTTTGTTAATGGGGTACAGAGCCTTTCACCTTTTTGTCACCAATGTCTATCCAATGCAGGTCAGTATTAACCAAAAGGCATGCCTCCTGAGAAGTGTACAGTATGAAATGAGTTAGTGGATGTCACTCCAGTTCCTAATGGGACAGGTTTCCACAGCACAAAAACCACCACCATAACTGGCACAAGAAGGCTCCTCTTTGGCAATTTAAGCAGAGAGGCCAAGGAGTGAATGGGCTACACAGATTGTCACTGGTAGCATTAATACTACTCTGGAGCAGGGCCAAGGTTAAAGTACATTAATTGGTGAGAGTGTGTCTGGGAAACTTGCATTATCACTGCCCCCGCTGTACCTTTGAAACAGGTAAATCATCAACTTCAGACTAGAAAGGATGGATATCAATCTGGCATCTTTTACAAGCACCAAATGAATGAATAAATAAAATATTGATACTTACACACAATCCCAAGGGCTAACATCCCTAGCAGCAATGCCAAGCACAGTATGAGGAAAGTCAAGGCAGCCAGACGCCATGTGGAGGATGAGGAGGGGAGCCCTGGAGGAACAGCAGAATAAAGTCCAGACCAGTAATATTATTTATATATATATTGACCCTCTTAAAGCACTAAGTGTGTGTGTGAAATGAAATGAAAATTGGGAATCATTTAACACTTCTCTAGATGCACAAAAAGTCACAATCCCACAAAGAAGGCTGTGCTGGTTAAAAAACCAGTCTGGATTATAAGACAATTGAAGGCAGCTGTAAAATATTATATCGAAGGCAACACGCTGTGAGAAAAGGCTCTTAGCCTCTACGTGCTATTCAAAACTCCCGCCAAAGAGGGACAGCCTTTTGATGAGAAGGAATTCAAAGCCAGTCAAGGTTGGCTTAACAGTTTTAGGAACTGCTTCAACCTCAAAAACGTGCAGACTACTGGTGAAGCTGCATCTGTCAATGAAGAGGCAGCAAAAGCTTACCCTGAACAATTAAAGAAATATAATATATACACACACACACAAAATGGAATAAAGGGGAAGTTGATAGTAATGAATATAAATCATTGTGAAATAATGTATCCCTGTGTTCACACCCTACACACTATTGTAATAAGGTTTATACAAAGTATGCCTTTTCAGATTGTGACGGGTTGGACCCCCCTTCCGAGATGCCACCTGTTGTGTTGGGGTCCCACTGAGCCCACTCATTCTACCAGCCTGGGCTGCCTCACCCTGTCCTGCTGCACACACACACAGAGGTAGGGGACACACCCAGGTGTAGAATCACAGAGTCTGCAATCAGCTCTGTGTGGGAAGACTCAGCTCAGGGAATTTACCATAGGGTACAGCAGCAAAGCATTGTAAAGGGCAACCCAGGTTAGAGGGCAGGAGTGAAACAGCTACTCATTAGTCTGGATTCTACACTGAGTATGTCACAATCAGAAGTTAGGAATTGCAGGAAATTGATAATGGATTGTAAGGTGGATAGAAATCTGGGTAGATCATCGGGATCGACAGGTAGTGATCAACGGCTCGATGTCTAGTTGGCAGCTGTATCAAGTGGAGAGCCTCACAGGTCAGTCCTGGGCCTGGTTTTGTTCAACATCTTCATTAATGATCTGGATGATGGGATGGATTCCACCCTCAGCAAGTTCACGGATGACACTAAGCTGGGGGGAGAAATAGATACACTGGAGGGTAGGAATAGGGTCCAGAGAGACCTAGCTAAATTGGAGGATTGGGCCAAAAGAAAACTGATGAGGTTCAACAAGGACAAGTGCAGAGTCCTGCACTTAGGATGAAAGAATCTACTAGAGGCTGGAGACCGACTAGCTAAGCAGCAGTTCTGCAGAAAAGGACCTGGAGATTACAGTGGACGAGAGGCTGGATATGAGTCAGCAGTGTGCCCTTGTTGCCAAGAAGGCTAACGGCATATTGGGCTGCATTAGTAGGAGCATTGCCAGCAGATCGAGGGAAGTGATTATCACCCTCTATTCAGCACTGGTGAGGCCACATCTGAAGTATTACATCCAGTTTTGGGCCCCCCACTACAGAAAGGATGTGGACAAATTGGAGAGAGTCCAGCGGAGGGCAAAGAAAATTATGAGGGGGCTGGAGCGCATGACTTACGAGGAGAGGCCGAGGGAACTGGGCTTAGGTAGTCTGCAGAAGAGAAGAATGAGGGGGAATTTGATAGCAGACTTCAACTACCTAAAGGGGGGTTCCAAAGGGGATGGAGCTAGGCTGTTCTCAGTGGTGGCAGATGACAGAACAATGAGCAATGGTCTCATGTAGCAGTGTGGGAGGTCTAGGTTGGATATCAGGAAACACTATTTCACAAGGAGGGTGGTGAAGCACTGGAATGGGTTACCGAGAGAGGTGATGGAATCTCCATCCTTAGAGGTTTTTAAGGCCCGGCTTGACAAAACCCTGGCTGGGATGATTTATTTGGAGTTGGTCCTGCTTTGAGCAGGGGATTGGACTAGATGACCTCCTGAGGTCTCTTCCAACCCTAATCTTCTATGATTCTATGAAGCCATGGGACGGAAGTAGAAATCTGTGGCAGCAGAGTTAAGGACAGTGAGAAGGAATTTTTTAAATATATTAGGAACAAAATGAATCCTGACAATGGTATGGGTCCATTGCAAGATGGAAATGGTAGAATTATCAATAATAATGCAGAAAAGGCAGAAGTGTTCAATAAATATTTGTGTTCTGTGTTTGGGGAAGAAAACAGATGATGCAGTCTCATCATATGGTGGTGATAGCACTCTTTCTATTCCACTTGTATCTCTGAAGATTGTTAAACAAGCTACTAAAGTTAGAACATTTTAAAATCAGCAGGTCCAGATAATTTGTATTCAAGAGTTTTAAAAAAGCTGGCTGAGGAGCTTGCTGGACCATTAATGTTAATTTTCAATAAGTCTCGGAGTAATGAGGAAGTTCCAGAAAAGTGGAAGAAAGCTAATGCTATGCCAACTTTTAAAAAAAGTAAACAGGATGACCCAGATAATTATAAACCTATCAGCCTACCATCAATTCTTGACAAGATAATGGAGTATCTGATATGGAACTCGATAAATAATGAACTAAAGGACATTAATATAATTAATGCAAATCAGCATGCATTTATGGAAAATAGATCTGGTCAAACAAACTTGATTTTTTTTATGAGATTGCAAGTTCGGTTGATAAAAATAATAGGATTGATATAATGTACTTTGCCTTCTGTAAGGCATTTGACACGGTGCCGCATGACATTTTGTTAAAAAAACTAGAATGATATAACATTAACATGACACACATTAAATGGATTAACAACTAGGTAACAAATAGGTCTCAAAATGTAACTATATAGCATTTTTATCAATGACCTGGAGGAAAACATAAAATCATCATTGATGAAGTTTGCAGACGATACAAAAATTTGGGGAGTGGTAAATAATGAAAAGGGCGGGTCACTGATTCAGAATGATCTCGATAGCTTAGTAAACTGGGCACCAAGCAAACAATATGTGTTTTAATATGGCTAAATGTATCATCTGGGAACAAAGAATGCAGACCATACTTTGATGATGAGGGACTCTGACCTGGGAAGCAGTGACTCTGAAAAAAGTTTGGGAGTGGTGGCGGATGATCAGCTGAACACAACCTACCAGTGTGATTCTGTGGCGAAAACAGCTAATGCAACCCTGGGATCATAAACAGGGGAATCTTGAGTAGGAGTAGGGAGGTTTCAAACCCTTTTGGAGACAACCAAGATGTTACAACTCAATTTTATGAACTCTTTGATTGGATAATATGCACTTGAACCAGATCCTCAGCTGGGGTAAATTGGAATGATCTACTGAAGTCAGAATAGCGACACCAAGTTTTGACCAGTTCTAGCTACAAATGAGTTAACTTCCCAATTAATTACAATCCAGTTCCAATTTGGAGTGTGTATGGGACAGTAACTGTGTACCCAGTTCATATTAACATTTTGCATAAGTCCAAGGCTGGAGCACAGACAGAAGACCCTGTTAAATCCAGGTTAGTTCCCATTTTCTCTTCAAAATAGAATGCTGTTTTAACCAGTCTTGTAAATGGGCCTCCCTACATGGTTGTTTTTGTAATGTAGACAGGCCCATGACCCACATGCTCTCAGAGAGAGGCTGGTCCTTAAGGCATCATGCTGTAGTGGAAAGAAACAAAAGGACTTTCTGAAACATAACAGTTTTCATCTTACTTAGCCAATATCCCGTGAAATTAACTGCAAGTGTGTTTTTAGTCTAGCTGTATTTCTAGTCTCCTTATTGAACCAGGTCCCTGCCACCGTGGTTTGCCTGCTTTATGTTGCTCCGGCAATGCAAAACAGGAAGAAAGTCTACTTAGCCATCTACATGGGAATCCACCATGATAGGGAAATTCCTAGCTGGAGTAGCCAACTTCATACCAGCTGGCCATAACATAAAGCGGGTGTCTAGGACATGGCTAGGAAGGCGACATGGTGAGAATGCCCCTGCACTCCAGTGACCATCACTTGTGAAGGAGCCCCGTGGACACTGTTGCAGCCAGGCCTGAGGCTGCTCTAAATTATGCTGAGGGAGGGGTCAGCCTGTAAGTGTGTGTCTTCGTCTCTAGGGCACACCTGATGCCTAGATGCAGCATTGCAGAGCTCTATGACTCTCATACCACCTCTGGTGACTACTTATTTGGCTACAATGGCCAGTCCCAGCCAATGTATTCTCCCTACCCCCTGTCTGGGTCTTCTGTAGCTCAGCCCTCTAGCCAGGTCACATAAGAGTTCAGCTTCTTCCAGAGTAGCACAAACAATGTCAAACAGATCCTTAAACTAATAGTCCTTCTGCTTCTCTCAACTTCTCTGTAGTTCCCTTGTTTGCCTTTGCACAGGGCTTTTCTTGCAGGTGCCTAACCTGCCTCTGTATTGTTCTTCTGCCATTGTACCCTGTCTGTTAAATCTTATCCCATCACTTCTCTCTGCCAGAGAGACCTGCCTCCTCACCACTCTCTTCCCCTAAGTGAGCTCCATCAATCTACTTATAAGGCCTAGCTTCACCTACTCTGGCTAGTAGGCAACTAGTTAATCACCCTCAGGTGTGGAGCTGAGTAATTGGGGGTACTTTCCCTTACCTTGCAGATGATGGGGGTTAAGCCCCATCATACAGCCCCAGCTGGCCTCATGATTAGCAAAGGTGGTGTAAACTCCCTTTTATCTGCTTCCCCCTTAGCTGCACTGAATGGAGCTTTGGCACAGCTGAGGATATGGCACCTTTTGTTTACTTTTGCCATTTTTCTTTTTACTCTCTATCCAAGGCAAAATAAACATTGCTTATATTAAAGATACCTATGGCTCCGCTTCTCCTCCCACTGCACTGGTGCAAATCAGGATTAACTCCACTGAATTCAATGACTGCCTGAAAGACAGTCAAGTTTCTGGAAGTGGTTATGTTAGGTGTTGGACTGCTTTTCCTGGGCACGCTGAAGAGAAGGAAGTTCACTTTAAATCTCAGAGGAGGCTGGGTTGGGAATGAGGGAACAAACCCAAAGAGTTGCAAAGCCATCCTCAAAAGTTGCTGCAAAGAAGCTGGCTGCAGCCAGCGTGTGTCCAGAGAGCACTGAAAGATCTATGTGCCTGCTTACAACATCTTCCCGGAGCCAGACTATTAAATCTTCCTTTAAAGCTTTTGACATTGGTCAGTATCAGAAACAGGATTTCTTTTTCTTTCTCTTTCTCTTTCCAGCCTAGGTTCTGGGCACTTAACAATTCTTAGATGCCCCAGATCCTTCCCTGTGCTGTGACTAAGGTGACCAGATAGGAAGTGTGAAAAATTGGGAAGAGGAGAGGGGAAATGGGGGTGGACGGGGGGGGTGTAATAAAGTCCTATCTAAGACAAAACCCCTAATAATCGGGACAATCCTGATAAAATCGGGGCATCTGGTCACCCTAGCTGTGACCCCTATGCACAGCACCCTTGGGACACAGTGACAAAGCTGGCCCAGGAGGATCATATCAGTGCAGTAGCTCTGCTGTCAACTCCCCTCCCTATGGCTGGTGTAAAGTGGTGGCTCTGAAAAAGAAGGCACAGTTAGGGCTTCCCTGAACTCTGGAGATCCCCAACTGCTGTAATAACCATTTATGGTCACTAGCAGCAGTCACAAGTTGGAGCAGCCTTCAGAATGCTCTAATTTATACCAGAGGACTAGCCTGTACGTAAAGACAAAATAACCTAACACCTTCCCAAACGAGGTACAGCCCCAAATTGGAGCCTAAAGGCATCACAACTGGTGCTCTCAGAAATTTAAGCAAAAAAAGGGAAAGTGGTTTTCAGTTTGATTCACTTGGGGACTGCGGTTTCCTTAGCTGAATGCAAATCCTGCTGCAGAGGACAGGATGGGGCTGTGAGGTCTGAACTGGTCAGGGAGCCAGAGAAAACAAAAGACCAGGTTTGTGAGTGTTTTACTTAAATAATCTCTCATTCATTGTTTCAGGAAAAGGTTCCAGGAATCAGGTTTGTTTTTTGAGGAATGTTTTTCTTACACTTACTAATGTGCTCTTGGTGTATTTTTTTTAAAATGACCTATGACAATTTCAAGTGTTTTCCCCTTCTCTGGCTGTGTTTACCCTCTCACATGGAGATGCCACAAATGCTCCATACCCTGAAAGCAAGTTATCATTTGTCACCAAATGTTACCACCTCCCATGAGAAAGAAGCAACCTGGAGTCGGTCCTACATGAAAGAGAACAAAGATTCTCGTTTCCCCATGGAACAGAATTTGGCAACTGTAAAATCTTAACCTAGGGCCACATCATCCCATGGATGATTCTATAGAAACCCCCACTGAATTCATTATGAACTGATGGCACAATATGTCCTCAAGACTGTCAGACTCTACTCTAGAGCCTGATCCTCAAACACTTACTACCTTTCACACTGCTCACTCCCATGGGTAGTCCTATTAAAGTCAATAGGACTACTCACGGTAGTAAGTACTACTTTCAGCAATTGATGTTTGCAGGAGTGGGTCCCTATATAGTAAAATGGTATGGGGAGGGACATCTCCCTCCATGGTTTGAACAGCACTGTGCATGCCTCTGCACTAATCACAATAAAACAGGAGAAATTCACCACTGGTGTGACTCTACTGAGAAGGAGGGAGTTAAAGGAGTGAATTTGGTCCATTCTGCCTAAGATTAGGTTAGAGCACTTCCCAGCCCAGCTACTTTAAGCACAACTAAAAAGCCCCATAGAGATGGTACCTTTTTCCACAGGAGCGTCAGGCTTTGGGATATTTTCCAGTGCATAAGATTTATTAAATTCCAGATCTGCATATGTTATTTCTTCTGTCATAGCTGGTGAAGACGGAAGCTTATATTTCAACTAAAAAAATTATAGCACGTTTCAGGTTCTGCAGCTGTTGAGTGAGGGAAAAGATCTGCTGTTTTAGAGAGGGCTCCTTTTCAGTGCATTGGTAGATACAAATGAGGCAACAGAGCAGTCCAGAACTTCCTATAAGAGGATGTCACAAAGAAAAATGTTCCCCTTTGACCAAGAAATTGTCCCTCTCTCTTTCTTCCTCTTCCCTTCTCGCCTATCTGCCCTCCACTTATTTCTCTTTGCAATGGCTGAAGAAAACACAGTCCTGTGTAAATTCTGTGGTTTTGGTTTCTAAAGAGGTAACTTGTTTCTGGAGAACTGCAAATTCAAGACTTACATGCAGGAATGAATACAAGCTTTTCACAGCATCATAGTCATGTTCTTTTGTTACCAGCTACATGTGGTAGAGGTTAGCACTCTGCACTGCCCAGCAGTGGGTTTGGGACCAATTCTCAGTCTTTGTCTCTTGCCACAGGGTTCTGAGAGTACTCCAGACACTGGGTCCAATGCCCAGGAGTTAGAGCTCTGTGTGGCATGCAGAAGCTCTAAGTTCAGGTACTTGAGCCCAGATCCTTGGCTGCTATAAATCAGTGTATTGATCACTGATGTCCAATTTGCATCATCTGAGCATCTGACACCTAGTTTCTACCGCCTCAAGTCAGAAAGAGCAAGGAGTGCTGCAGGGATCGGGGCCAATGCCTGGGAACCGCTGCTTTTTTCTCCGACATAGAATCATAGAATCACAGAAGATTAGGGTTGGAAGAGACCTCAGGAGGTCATCTAGTCCAACCCCCTGCTCAAAGCAGGACCAACACCAACGGAATCATCCCAGCCAGACCTTTTCAAGGTGGGCCTTAAAAACCTCTAAGGATGGAGATTCCAACACCTCCCTAGGTAACCCATTCCAGTGCTTCACCACCCTCCTAGTGAAAGAGTTTTTCCTAATATCCAACCTACACCTCCCCCACTGCAACTTGAGACCATTACCCCTTGTTCTGTCATCTGCCACCACTGAGAACAGCCTAGCTCCATCCTCTTTGGAACCCCCCTTCAGGTAATTGAAGGCTGATATGAAATCCCCCCTCACTCTTCTCTTCTAAAGACTAAATAAGCCCAGTTCCCTCAGCCTTTCCTCATAAGTCCTGTGCCCCAGCCCCCTAATCATTTTCATTGTCCTTCGCTGGACTCTCCAATTTCTCCACATCCCTTCTGAAGTGGGGGGCCCAAATCTGGATTCTATACTCCAGATGTGGCCTCACCAGTGCCAAATAGAAAAAGGATAAGTGCAGGGTCCTGCACTTAGGACGGAAGAACCCAATGCACAGCTACAGACTAGGGACCGAATGGCTAGGCAGCAGTTCTGCAGAAAAGGACCTAGGGGTGACAGTGGACGAGAAGCTAGATATGAGTCAGCAGTGTGCCCTTGTTGCCAAGAAGGCCAATGGCATTTTGGGATGTATAAGTAGGGGCATAGCGAGCAGATCGAGGGACGTGATCGTTCCCCTCTATTCGACATTGGTGAGGCCTCATCTGGAGTACTGTGTCCAGTTTTGGGCCCCACACTTCAAGAAGGATGTGGATAAATTGGAGAGAGTCCAGCGAAGGGCAACAAAAATGATTAGGGGTCTGGAACACATGAGTTATGAGGAGAGGCTGAGGGAGCTGGGATTGTTTAGCCTGCAGAGGAGAAGAATGAGGGGGGATTTGATAGCTGCTTTCAACTACCTGAAAGGGGGTTCCAAAGAGGATGGCTCTAGACTGTTCTCAATGGTAGCAGATGACAGAACGAGGAGTAATGGTCTCAAGTTGCAGTGGGGGAGGTTTAGATTGGATATTAGGAAAAACTTTTTCACTAAGAGGGTGGTGAAACACTGGAATGCGTTACCTAGGGAGGTGGTAGAATCTCCTTCCTTAGAAGTTTTTAAGGTCAGGCTTGACAAAGCCCTGGCTGGGATGATTTAACTGGGAATTGGTCCTGCTTCGAGCAGGGGGTTGGACTAGATGACCTTCTGGGGTCCCTTCCAACCCTGATATTCTATGATTCTATGAAATAGAGGGGAATAATTACTTCCCTCAATCTGCTGGCAATGCTCCTATTAATACAGCCCAATATGCTGTTAGCCTTCTTGGCAACAAGGGCACACTGTTGACTTATATCCTGCTTCTTGTTCACTGTAATCCCCAGGTTCATTTCTGCAGAACTGCCGCTTAGCCAGTGGGTCCCCAGCCTGTAACAGTGCATGGGATTCTTCAATCCTAAGTGCAGGATTCTGCACTTATCCTTGTTGAACCTCATCAGATTTCTTTTGGTCCAATCCTCCAATTTGTCTAGGTCACCCTGGATTCTATCCCTACCCTTCAGTGTATCTACCTCTCCCCACAGCTCACTGTCATCTGCGAACTTGTTGAGGGTGGAATCCATCCCATCATCCAGATCATTAATGAACATGTTGAATAAAACCGGACCCTGATGTCCATGGGGCTCTTTGCTTAGAATCATAGAATATTAGGGTTGGAAGGGACCTCTGGAGGTCATCTAGTCCAACCCCCTGCTCAAAGCAGAACCAATCCCCAGCTAAATCATCCCAGCCAGGGCTTTGTCAAGCCTGACCTTAAACATATCTAAGGAAGGAGATTCCACCACCTCCCTAGGAAACGCATTCCAGTGTTTCACCACCATTCTAGTGAAAAAATTTTTCCTAAGGTCCAACTTGATACTGGCTGTCAACTAGACATTGAACCATTGTACACTACCGGTTGAGCCTGACAATCTAGCTAATTTTCTATCCACTTTATAATCCATTCATCCAATCCATATTTTTTTAACTTGCTGGCAAGAATACTGTGGGAGATTGTATCAAAAGCTTTGCTAAAGTCAAGGTATATCATGTCCATCACTTTCCCCATATCCACAGAGCCAGTTATCTCATCATAGAAGGCAATGAGGTTCATCCGGCATGACTTGCCCTTGGTGAATCCATGCTGACTGTTCCTGATCACCTTCCTCTCCTCCACATGCTTCAAAATGGATTCCTTGAGGACTGGCTCCATGATTTTTCCAGGGACTGAGGTGAGGTTGACTGATCTGTAGTTCCCCGGATTCTTGTTCTTCCTTTTTTTACAAATGGGCACTATATTTGCCTTTTTCCAGTCATCCAGGACCTCCCCCGATCACCACAAGTTTTCAGAGTTAATGGCCAATGGCTCTGTCATCACATCAGCCAATTCCCTCGGATGCATTAGATCTGGCCCCATGTACTTGTGCATGTCTAACTTTTCTAAATAGTCCTTAACCTGTTCTTTCACCACTTCGGGCTGCTCACCTCCTCCCTATACTTTGCTGCCCAGGACAGCAGTCTGGGAGCTGACCTTTTTCTGGGAAGACCGAGGCAAAAAAAGCATCGAGTACTTCAGCTTTTTCCACATCATCTGTCACTATGTTGCCTCCCACATTCAGTAAGGGTCCCACACTTTCCCTGACCTTCTTGTTGCTAACATACCTGTAGAAACCCTTCTTATTACCTTTTACATCCCTTGCTAGCTGCAACTCCAGTTGTTCTTTGGCCTTTGTGATTACACCCCTGCATGCTCGAGCAATATTTTTATACTCCTCCCTAGTCATCTGTCCAAGTTTCCACTTCTTGTAAGTTTCTTTTTTGTGTTTAATCTCACTGAAGATTGCTCTGTTAAGCCAAGCTGGTTGCCAGTCATATTTGCTATTCTTTCTGCACATTGGGGTGGTTTGTTCCTGCGCCCTCAATAAGGCTTCTTTAAAATCCGCTAACTCTCGTGGACTCCTTTCTCCTCGTATTAGCTTCCCAGGAGATCCTGCCCATCAGTTCTTTGCAGGAGTCAAAATCAGCTTTTCTGAAGTCCAGGGTCTGTATTCAGCTGCTCTCCTTTCTTCCTTTTGTCAGGATCCTGAACTCAACCATCTCATGGTCACTGCTGCCCAGGTTGCCACCCACTTCTACTTCCCCTACTAATTCTTCCCTGTTTGTGAGCAGCAGGTCAAGAGGAGCTCGGCCCCTAATTGGTTCCTCCATCACTTGTACCAGTTCTCACCAACACTCCCCAAAAGCTTCCTGGATTGTGCACTGCTGTATTGCTCTCCAAGCAGATGTCAGGGTGATTAAAGTCCCCCATTAATACCAGAGCCTGTGACCTGGAAACTTCTGTTACTTGTCTGAAGAAAGCCTCGCTTACCTCATCCTCCTGATCCGGTGGTCTATAGCAGATGCCCACCACGATATCACCCTTGTTGCTCTCGCCTCTAAACTTAACCCAAAGACTCTCAACAGGCTTTTCTACAGTTTCATACTGGAGCTCTCAGCAATCATACTGCTCTCTTATATACAGTGCAACTCCTCCACCTTTTCTGCCTCGCCTGTCCTTCCTGAACAGCTTATACCCATCCATGACAGTGCTCCAGTCATGTGAGTTACCCCAACAAGTCTCTGTTATTCCAATCACATCATAGTTCCTTGACTCTGCCAGGACTTCTAATTCTTCCTGCTTGTATCGTAGAGCTTGGCTGTAGACAATGGACTGTGTGGTGTGGTCTGGGTGAAAGCTGGAGGCATGTAGGTAGGAATAGCAGTCAGTAGGTTTCCGGTATAGGGTGGTGTTTATGTGACCATCGCTTATTAGCACCGTAGTGTCCAGGAAGTGGATCTCTTGTGTGGACTGGACCAGACTGAGGTTGATGGTGGGATGGAAATTGTTGAAATCATGGTGGAATTCCTCAAGGGCTTCTTTTCCATGGGTCCAGATGATGAAGATGTCATCAATGTAGCGCAAGTAGAGTAGGGGCATTAGGGGACGAGAGCTGAGGAAGCGTTATTCTAAGTCAGCCATAAAAATGTTGGCATACTGTGAGGCCATGCTGGTACCCATAGCAGTGCCGCTGATTTGAAGGTATACATTGTCCCCAAATGTGAAATAGTTATGGGTGAGGACAAAGTCACAAAGTTCAGCCACCAGGTTTGTTGTGACATTATCGGGGATAGTGTTCCTGATGGCTTGTAGTCCATCTTTGTGTGGAATGTTGGTGTAGAGGGCTTCTACAACCATAGTGGCCAGGATGGTATTTTCAGGAAGATCACCGATGGATTGTAGTTTCCTTAGGAAGTCAGTGGTGTCTCGAAGATAGCTGGGAGTGCTGGTAGCGTAGGGCCTGAGGAGGGAGTCTACATAACCAGACAATCCTACTGTCAGGGTGCCAATGCCTGAGATGATGGGGCGCCCAGGATGTCCAGGTTTATGGATCTTGGATAGTAGATAGAATATCCCAGGTCGGGGTTCCAGGGGTGTGTGTGTGCGGATTTGATCTTGTGCTTTTTCAGGGAGTTTCTTGAGCAAATTCTGTAGTTTCTTTTGGTAACCCTCAGTGGGATCAGAGGGTAATGGCTTGTAGAAAGTGGTGTTGGAGAGCTGCCGAGCAGCCTCTTGTTCATATTCCAACCTGAGGAAGGAGTCTACATAGCTAGACAATCCTGCTGTCAGGGTGCCAATGCCACCCTATACTGGAAACCTACTGACTGCTATACTTACCTACATGCTTCCAGCTTTCACCCAGACCACACCACACGATCCATTGTCTACAGCCAAGCTCTACGATACAACCGCATTTGCTCCAACCCCTCAGACAGAGACAAACACCTACAAGATCTCTATCAAGCGTTCTTACAACTACAATACCCACCTGCTGAAGTGAAGAAACAGATTGACAGAGCCAGAAGAGTACCCAAAAGTCACCTACTGCAGGACAGGCCCAACAAAGAAAATAACAGAACGCCACTAGCCGTCACCTTCAGCCCCCAACTAAAACCTCTCCAACGCATTATCAAGGATGTACAACCTATCCTGAAGGACAACCCATCACTCTCACAAATCTTGGGAGACAGGCCAGTCCTTGCCTACAGACAGCCCCCCCAAACTGAAGCGAATACTCACCAGCAACCACATACCACACGACAGAACCACTAACCCAGGAACCTGTCCTTGCAACAAAGCCCGTTGCCAACTGTGCCCACATATCTATTCAGGGGACACCATCACAGGGCCTAATAACATCAGCCACACTATCAGAGGCTCGTTCACCTGTACATCTACCAACGTGATATATGCCATCATGTGCAAGCAATGCCCCTCTGCCATGTACATTGGTCAAACTGGACAGTCTCTACGTAAAAGAATAAATGGACACAAATCAGATGTCAAGAATTATAACATTCAAAAACCAGTCGGAGAACACTTCAATCATTCTGGTCACGTGATTACAGACATGAAAGTTGCGATATTACAACAGAAAAACTTCAAAACCAGACTCCAGCGAGAGACTGCTGAATTGGAATTCATTTGCAAATGGATACAATTAACTTAGGCTTGAATAGAGACTGGGAGTGGCTAAGTCATTATGCAAGGTAATCTATTTCCCCTTGTTTTTTCCTACCCCTCCCCCCTCACTGTTCCTCAGACGTTCTTGTTAAACCTGGATTTGTGCTGGAAATGGCCCACCTTGATTATCATACACATTGTAAGGAGAGTGATCACTTTAGATAAGCTATTACCAGCAGGAGAGTGGGGTGAGGGGAGAGAAAACCTTTTGAAGTGATAAACACCCATTTTTTCATGGTCTGTGTCTATAAAACATCCTCACTGCATTTTCCACTGCATGCATCCAATGAAGTGAGCTGTAGCTCACGAAAGCTTATGCTCAAATAAATTGGTTAGTCTCTAAGGTGCCACAAACACTCCTTTTCTTTTTGCTAGGGCAGTGCAGCTCTGAGCCATAGCTATTAATAGCTGCCATAGTCAGTCCTTACGATATCGAGGGAAAGTTTGTAACAGCCAAAGCAGGGAAATAGTGGGGAAGTGGGGAAGTGGCTGAGTACCCAGTGATGGGGGGAGATTCCAGAGAGTTTGGATTTGATGTGGGAATGCAGAAGGACATAGTCCTGTGGGATTCTGGGGGACAGGAGATCAGACTGGATGACCCAGGAGTCCCCTATTTGTTATGATTCTGTTTCACCCTTACACTCTGCTGAGACACAGACAACTTTTCTGTGAAACCCAAAACACACATTGTGAAGGCTGGATGTCTGACGTTCAGGTTTCCTGTGTGACTTACACCATTGTGAAATGAAATAAGTGCTACAACACGCGGATTGCACATGGGTTTCACAATCTGAATTGCTAAAGTAATGGGACCAATTCTCATTTACACTGCCAAAGTGGTATAAACAAGCCTTTGGGTGACTGAGAATCAAGCCTTAATGTCAGGTTTCAGAGTAACAGCCGTGTTAGTCTGTATTCGCAAAAAGAAAAGGAGTACTTGTGGCACCTTAGCGACTAACCAATTTATTTGAGCATGAGCTTTCATGAGATGCATCCGATGAAGTGAGCTGTAGCTCACGAAAGCTTATGCTCAAATAAATTGGTTAGTCTCTAAGGTGCCACAAGTACTCCTTTTCTTTTTGCGAAGCCTTAATATGCGGTTTGTTTTGTTTTTCTTCCCCAATAAACTGAAAAACATTAGAAACATTAACATTTGTATCAGTGCACAATAGAAACAAACAGCATTTATAGTGGAAGCAAGTTAGATCCTAAAATACTGAGTTTTAATCATCTCAGTTGTTAGTAACACAGAGAAGGAAATTTTTTTTAAAACATCCAAATGTTAGCCTCCATTTCCATAGAGCCCTATCCTGCAAATGCTTTGCACAAAATCTTCTTTACTCACATGAGTAGCACAGGTGAGTTACTGATGTGCTTAAGTGTTTGCAGGTACAGGTAATTCAGTTGGACAGATCAAAGAAGAAAACACTGTCTGGAATTATTAGAGTTATTGACCAAAATTCAGAATGTCCCAACCTTTAATTCTTCATTTAAATTAGTACAATAACGTTTTCTTTTCCAAAGGGAAAATTTCTGAAATTCTTTTCCCCCTGACTGTGCCTTTAAAAAACTTGTTTCTTTTGGGAACTGTCTTGATGAAAACATTCAATTGTAGATGCCTAAACTCGTATGTCTAAGGATGGGATTTTCAAAAGTGCAAGTCACAGTTCAGGTCAACAGCACCTGTATCTTCCTTCCATAATCCTATTCAAGATCCCGGTTCCCCGGCTGTCAATTCTCTTGGACAAAGACCCCTGTCTCTCTCCCTGCTGACTGGGGCTTTTTCCAGGGTGCACAATTCCCTACCTACACTGTGTTATTCCCAGCAGGCCAGACAGCCTACACAGCCAGCATCTATGCTTTGCTTTTCCTTCAGAGGCTATAAACAGCATAATTTCCCACAGTTATAAGTTACCACCCAGCCCTTTCTAAGCAAGCACATTTATCCTTAAGATGAAAGAATTACAGAGAAAACATATTAAAAACTCTGTGTCTTAACGAGTGGGGAAGCAGCAGCCTCTTTGCTGTTAGCACTACAATAGCCATGAGCTAGATCCTCAGTTGTATAAAATGGAATAGCTTCAACTTCTGTTTAAGCCAGCTTTCTCCCCCTCTTGCCACTGCCAGTGAGGCACAAAGAAGCTGGTGAGGTGAAGGAAGGTTCTCGTCCTCAGGGTCTAGCTGTCCATTTGGCAAATTCTTCTTAAGCTTTATTGTCATGCTGTATCTCAAAAAAGGCAAGGTCTCAAAATGTGTTGTGAAGGTCTTGCAGATCAACAACTTCTATTGCTATTTTTGAACGCTGGTAGTAAATGCTGGGAAGATGTTCCTGTGTGAATCTGGAAAATCAAAATGTTCCCTTGTCATGTTATAGACATGTACGCTCTGATGTGTGGATCTACAGTTCCTTCTCCTGCAAAGTCTGGATTTATAACAACTTCAATTAATGACAGTTAGGTAATTTTAAAATATAATTGGGGAGTGAATTTGGTGGTTGTGACAGTGAAGACTTAATTGCACCCTCTAAATGTGTGAGGGTTTACATGCTTCCTCAGAACTGTTATTGCATCTTATTGAAGCCTTCCTCACCCTATTCTAACACTTGTGGGGCATGAGTAAAATACATCAACAAACCTATGTAGAATGGCAGACCTAAACTAGCAGGGATACTGAGAACAGGACTGAGACAAGCAAAGTTGGTGGTGGTGGGGAACTTGCATGGACCGCCTCAGCAACTTAATCTGTCTCTATCCAGCACTACCAACCACAACAGTCATCTGTTTTTGTCTAAGCCGATCCATTTTAGGAGACAACTGGAATAACTATACAGTACCATGAGACTGTTTTCATATATTCAGGGCCAGATCCTTAGATAAAGTTGGTGTAACTCTTTTGATTTCAATGAGCTATGCTGCTTTACACCAGGTGAGGATATGGCCCTCCTTCATCTCTAGGTCACTGGTTCCTCTACATCTCCGGGTTGTTAATTCCTATCTGGAGGCCCCTCAGGGGCCTATCTGAAATAAGTGGGTAGATCCCAGTCTTGCTCTGAGAAGGATGATGTTTACATCACAAAAATCACTACCAGATAAGAATTACTTGGCTCCACTCAATATCTCAGCAGAGGGGTCAAAACTGGAATGGACCATAGCATGGGCCCCTGTCTCCCTTAGAGGTGATCCCTCGGGGTCAAGGATGAGGTTAGCATTAGCAGAGGGATGGGACAGTGTGCATATGGGTGTTGGGCCCAAGAAGGCAGCTTGTGTTACTGCCCTCTGGGTTGCAGATATTCTGGAAACAGAGGACATCAGCCTCCAGGGCTATTAGTCCTGCACTTTCCACCAGCACTTTAAAACATTACACAAACTTAGTTGCTTGTTCTCAGTGGTCAGGAATCATTAGACACTCTCAGTCACAGACGGAAAACCACAACAGAAAACATGAGAAATATAGCAGATGCTCAGCGCTGACGTCATTCACGCTTGGTTGTGAAACCTGCCCCGTCAACTATATCCAAAGCCGCAGCGATGGTATCTGGGAAGTACATGAACTGCAACAGCAGGGCTGCTCTACCCCTCTAGCTTTTGTGGGTCTTTCCTGCATTACTCAAGCCATAGCCGATGGTGTGGTTGCTACTATATCACAGCAGCAAACACTTTAGCAGTGTCAATAAGGAGAACTACTTGAAACTGTGTGAAATCTTGATGCAAGATGTCAAAAGCTTTGAGTGGAACATTTTGTACAAATGTGCTGACTTTTCACCCACTCTCTTGAGGATTTGAATACACACACAGCAAGACATGCCTGAAACTTAAGGAGTGGACTGGGTGTAATGTCTTATACACTACTCTCTCCAGAATCCTCACTAGGACTCTGGAACAACCAGAGAAGAGGCTGTCCCTCCCAGGATGGAACTGAGCTCAGCGCAGACTGGGGCAGGTCTGTGGGAGTGAGATTGTGATTGCACCATACACTGCAGTCATGACTTGTAGAACTCACAGTTTATGGACCTTGCTATTGAGTTTCAGTGCCTCGATTTAAGGAGCTTTCAATGATGTGTAACACATTTATTATCTTTCTTCTCTGCCTGTGTAACGTTTTCTGTCTGTGGTGATGAGGGACAGGAGAGGGAAGCAAATATAACTCTTTTTGCGCATATGCTTTATAAGTCCTGAGCTTGGAAAATATCTTAGTGTTCCCTTTTATTTCACAGTGTGGTCAGAGCAACAAAATAAGCTCACGGGTTCTCTGGAGTCACTTAAAAGCATAGTTAAGCACTTGAACAGGTTACCTAGGGAGGCTTTAGAATCCCTGTCATTGGAGGTTGTTAAGAACAGGTTCAATAAACACCTGTGAAAAATGATCTAGGTATACTATATCCTGCCTCAGCACAGGGGGCTGGACTAGATGACCTCCATTTATATGATTGTATGAGGAACCCTTGTTTTGGCAAGAAAAGCCAACCAAGTTCACCTGTAAATATTACCATCAATTAACACCAAGCATTTTGCCCTCTTATTAACATAAAGTGTTACTGTCATTTTCAGCAGCTTTTCAGCTGTTATTTGTATATATTGTATAAACACAGTTCAGTCTGAAAGTTTTTGTGGTTTCGATCATTCTTTGTATAAAGTTTAAGATTAGTCATTGGCCTGAATGGCTGGGATTGGGCGAATTTATGGGTGTGCAACTAATTGAAAGACAGCACTCAGCGAGTTAGCTGTCAAACTGGGAAGGCATATCTCGTGGGATCCTGCAGGGGTCGGTCCTGGGTCTGGTACTGTTCAACATTTTCATTAATGACTTGGATAATGGAATGGAGAGTATGCTTATAAAATTTGCTGATGACACAAAGCTGGGAGGGGTTGCTTAGCACTTTGGAAGACAGGATTAGAATTCAAAATGACCTTGACAAATTGGAGAATTGGTCTGAAATCAACAAGATGAAATTCAATGATGACAAGTGCAAAGTAAAAAATGTAGGAAGAAAAAATCAAATGAACAACTATAAAATGAAAATAACTTTCAAGACAGTAGTACAGATTAAAAGGATGTGCCAGTTATAGTGGATCACAAATTGAATGAATCAATAATGTGGTGCTGTTGCAAAAAAGACTAATATCATTATGGGTAGGACCCTATCAGATTTGTGGCCATGAAAAATGCATCACGGACCATGAAATCTCGTCTCCACCCATGAAATCCGGCCTTTTGTGTGCTTTTAAGATATACCATACACATTTCATGGGGGAGACCAGTGTTTCTTAAACTGGGGGTCCTGACCCAAAAGGGAGTTTCAGGGGGCTTGCAAGGTTATTTTAGGGGGGATTGCAGTATTGCCAGCCTTACTTCTGCGCTGCCTTCAGAGCTGGGCAGCCGGAGAGTAGTGGCTATTGGCCAGGAGCCCAGCTCTGAAGGCAGCACCCTGCCAGCAACAGCGCAGAAGTAAGGCTGGCAATTCCATACCATGCCACATTTATTTCTGCACTGCTGCCTTCAGAGCTGGGCAGCCGGAGAGTGCCGTCTGCTGACTGAGGATCCAGCTCCGCAAGCAACAGCGCAGAAGTAAGGGTGACAATACCATACCATGCCATCCTTACTTCTGCACTGCTGCCTTCAGAGCTGCGTGGCCAGAGAGTGATGGCTTCTGACGGAGAGCCCAGCTCTGCAGGAAGCAGCGGAGATGTAAGGGTGGCAAAACCACACCATGCCATCCTTACTTCTGCACTGCTGCTGACAGCTGCTCTGCCTTCAGAGCTGGGTTCCCAGCCAGCAGCCACCGCTCTCCAGCTGCCCAGCTCTGACGGCAGTGCCACCAATAGCAGCAGCGCAGAAGTAAGATTAGCAGTACCACAACCCCCCCCCCACAGTAACCTTACAACACCCCCCCACACAATTCCTTTTTGGGTCAGGACCCCTACAATTACAACATAGTGAAATTTCAGATTTAAATAGCTGAAATCATGAAATTTATGATTTTTAAAATCCTATGACCACGAAATTGATTAAAGTAGACGGTGAATTTGGTAGGGCCCTAATTATGGAGTCCATTAACAGGAGTCATATGTAAGACAGTGGAAGTAATTGTCCTACTCTGTTGAAGACTGGTGAGGTCTCAGCTAGAGTACTGTGTCCAGTTCTGGGGCACCACACTTTAAGAAAGATGTGGATAAGCTGGAGAGAATCCAGAGGAGAGCAACACAAATGATAAAAGGTTTAGACTAACTGACCTATGAAGAAAGGCTAAAAAAACTGAGAAAAGAAGACTGGGAGGGGAGCTAACAACAATCTTCAACGATGTTAAGGGCTGTTATGAGGAGGACGGTGATCAGTTCTTTATGTCTGCTGAAGGTAGGACAAGAACTAATGGGCTTAATCTGCAGCAAGGCAGATTTAGGTTATATATTAGGAACAGCTTTTGACCTGTAGGAGTAGTTAAGTTCTGGAATAGGCTGGCAAGGGACGTTGTGGAGTCCCCCTCACTGGAGGTTTTTAAGAACAGGTTGGACAAACACCTATCAGGGATGGTCTATGTTTACTTGGTCTAGTCTCAGAGCAGGGGACTGAATCTGATGACCTCTCAAGGTCCCCTTCAGACCTATATTTCTATGTCACACCCCCAAGGGAGAAGGATATGGGTCTGTCACAGGGAGGACATTGGCTGCTGGTTATGTACAGTGGCAGGCAGTGATCCACCCCTAATCCCAACCCACCAACCATAGTGATAAAGAAATGTTATGCTGCCCTAGCAATGAGGGATGAGGAATCACCCCCAAAGGTGGAGGAGAAGCCATGTTCCCCCAAGACTAGGAGGATCACGGCCACCACTCCAAAGAGGAAATGTAGGGTAGTTGTGGTTGGTGACTACCTTCTGAGGGGACACAGACACCCATCTTTTGGCCTGACCTGGCATCAGTGAGGTATGGTGCTTGACAGGGGCCTATATCTGAGATGTTACAGAGGGATTGTTAAGGATCATCTGGCCCTCTGACTACTACCCCGTGGGCACTAATGATACTGCGAGGTGTGGTCAGATGTTGGCTGTGTGCGTGTTCATTCAGCGTGCTGTCCCAGCTCTGCGCAGATAGCAGAGATAGCAGACCTCAATTAAACTGCCCAATAAATCCACAGACTCCGTTTTTAGTGAAGGCACCCAGCCAGGTTTATTGTTAACAAGGCACAGTCCCCATATCCTGCAGACTCTACAGAACCACTAACACATGTATGCCCATTACAATGGAACAATTCAGTGAACGGTGGGACTTTCCATTCCCCCCTAGGCCAGAGCTCAATACCCCCTCAGAGATACCTCTTTATACCCCAGTACAAACAAGTTACGTACATTTGTTAGGTGCCACCTGACAGAGTGAGGTGCCACCTTCTGATGTGGTTAGTTACTGCCCCTTCTGATATAGCTAACCATCACCCATTACCTTATACCTGTCAGTTCAATCAAAACATTTCTATCCCTCTTGCTGTCATCCTGACCTTATCTTTAGGATGGGTCAGTGTGTTCTTGTTACCGTTGAGGGTTGTGTTTGTACCGTACTTGGTATCAGGGTGTTCTGGTACCATCTTTCTCAAATGTGTTTGCGTGAGTGTCCTGGTGCCTAGCACTTCTTAGGAATGTGTGTTTCTGCAATATTCATCCTGTTCTTGCCAGATGCTGTGAGCAGGGCCTGTCTCTAGCTTACAGCCTGATTTTACTTTATATCAGCAAAGCTTTGACCACTACCTTAGCCCAGGCCTCAGGCCTCAGACCAGGCCTCTGACAGAAGGGCTTATGTTTCAAGCCCTCTTCCTAATACATGCAGTATGACCCTGCGCGATCAGAAGTGACTACAGAACACTTGGCGAAAGGGTGAAAGAGTTGGGGGCACAAGTGATATTCTCTTTTATCCTTCCAGTGAAAGGTAGGAACCCAGGCAGAGACAGATCCATCCTGGAAGTGAAAGCCTGGCCGTGCAGATGGTGTTGCCAAGAGGTCTTTGATTTCCTTGACCATGGGATGCTGTTCCAGGAAGAAGGACTGCTGAGCAGAGATGGGGTCCACCTACTGAGGAAGGGGAAGAGCCTCTTTCGATATAGATCAGCCAACCTAGTGAGGAGGGCTTTAAACTAAGGTTGATGGAGACAGGAAACAAAAGTCCTAAGTCAAAAACATGGAGACCAGGGAGAATGGTCAGAATCTGCGGGGGAGCATGGGCCACTATATCAGGGACAAGGGCAAGGCAAGAGGGAACATAGAGGGGAAATCAGATCAGTATCTTAGATGTCCGTGTATTAATGCAGGAAATATGGGAAATAAACAGAAAGAACTAGAAATCTTGTACTAGTGAATAGACACTACTATGACATAGTTGGCATCACAGAGACTTGGTGGGATAATACACATGGCTGGAATATTGGTGTGGAAGGGTACAGCTTGCTCAGGAAGGACAGGCAGGGGAAAAAAGGAGGAGGTGTTAGATTAGAATCATAGAATCATAGAATATCAGTGTTGGAAGGGACCTCAGGAGGTTATCTAGTCCAATCCCCTGCTCAAAGCAGGACCAATCCCCAATTAAATCATCCCAGCCAGGGCTTTGTCAATCCTGACCTTAAAAACTTCTAAGGAAGGAGATTCTACTACCTCCCTAGGTAACGCATTCCAGTGTTTCACCACCCTCCTAGTGAAAAAGTTTTTCCTAACATCCAACCTAAACCTCCCCCACTGCAACTTGAGACCATTACTCCTTGTCCTGTCCTCTTCTACCACTGAGAATAGTCTAGAACCATCCTCTCTGGAACCACCTCTCAGGTAGTTGAAAGCAGCTATCAAATGCCCCCTCATTCTTCTCTTCTGCAGATTAAACAATCCCAGTTCCCTCAGCCTCTCCTCATAAGTCATGTGTTCCAGACCCCTAATCATTTTTGTTGCCCTTCGCTGGACTCTCTCCAATTTATCCACATCCTTCTTGTAGTGTGGGGCCCAAAACTGGACACAGTACTCCAGATGAGGCCTCACCAATGTCGAATAGAGGGGGACGATCACGTCCTTCGATCTGCTCGCTATGCCCCTACTTATACATCCCAAAATGCCATTGGCCTTCTTGGCAACAAGGGCACACTGCTGGCTCATATCCAGCTTCTCGTCCACTGTCACCCCTAGGTCCTTTTCTGCAGAACTGCTGCCTAGCCATTCGGTCCCTAGTCTGTAGCTGTGCATTGGGTTCTTCCGTCCTAAGTGCAGGACCCTGCACTTATCCTTATTGAACCTCATCAGATTTCTTTTGGCCCAATCCTCCAATTTGTCTAGGTCCCTCTGTATCCTATCCCTGCCCTCCAGTGTATCTACCACTCCTCCCAGTTTAGTATCATCCACAAATTTGCTGAGAGTGCAATCCACACCATCCTCCAGATCATTAATGAAGATATTGAACAAAACCGCCCCCAGGACCAACCCCTGGGGCACTCCACTAGACACCGGCTGCCAACTAGACATGGAGCCATTGATCACTACCCGTTGAGCCCGACAATCTAGCCAACTTTCTACCCACCTTATAGTGCATTCATCCAGCCCATACTTCCTTAACTTGCTGACAAGAATACTGTGGGAGACCGTGTCAAAAGCTTTGCTAAAGTCAAGAAACAATACATCCACTGCTTTCCCTTCATCCACAGAACCAGTAATCTCATCATAGAAGGCGATTAGATTAGTCAGGCATGACCTTCCCTTGGTGAATCCATGCTGACTGTTCCTGATCACTTTCCTCTCATGTAAATGCTTCAGGATTGATTCTTTGAGGACCTGTTCCATGATTTTTCCGGGGACTGAGGTGAGGCTGACTGGCCTGTAGTTCCCAGGATCCTCCTTCTTCCCTTTTTTAAAGATTGGCACTACATTAGCCTTTTTCCAGTCATCCAGGACTTCCACCGTTCGCCACGAGTTTTCAAAGATAATGGCCAATGGCTCTGCAATCACAGCCGCCAATTCCTTTAGCACTCTCGGATGCAACTCGTCCGGCCCCATGGACTTGTGTATGTCCAGCTTTTCTAAATAGTCCCTAACCACCTCTTTCTCCACAGAGGGCTGGCCATCTATTCCCCATGTTGTGATGCCCAGTGCAGGAGTCTGGGAGCTGACCTTGTTCGTGAAGACAGAGGCAAAAAAAGCACTGAGTACATTACCTTTTTCCACATCCTCTGTCACTAGGTTGCCTCCCTCATTCATTAAGGGGCCCACACTTTCCTTGGCTTTCTTCTTGTTGCCAACATACCTTAAGAAACCCTTCTTGTTACTCTTGACATCTCTGGCTAGCTGCAGCTCCAGGTGCGATTTGGCCCTCCTGATTTCATTCCTACATGCCTGAGCAATATTTTTATACTCTTCCCTGGTCATATGTCCAACCTTCCACTTCTTGCAAGCTTCTTTTTTATGTTTAAGATCCGCTAGGATTTCACCGTTAAGCCAAGCTGGTCGCCTACAATATTTACTATTCTTTCGACACATCGGGATGATTTGTCCCTGTAACCTCAACAGGGATTCCTTGAAATACAGCCAGCTCTCCTGGACTCCTTTCCCCTTCATGTTAGTCCCCCAGGGGATCCTACCCATCCGTTCCCTGAGGGAGTCGAAGTCTGCTTTCCTGAAGTCCAGGGTCCGTATCCTGCTGCTTACCTTTCTTCCCTGTGTCAGGATCCTGAACTCAACCAACTCATGGTCACTGCATCCCAGATTCCCATCCACTTTTGCTTCCCCCACTAATTCTTCCTGGTTTGTGAGCAGCAGGTCAAGGTGTTGCCTGGTATATAAAAGATGTATGAACTTACACTGAGGTTGAGATGGGAAATAGGAGATAGACTTGTAGAAAGTCTCTGGGCAAGGATAAAAGAAGTACAAAGCAAGGGTGATGTCACGGTTGGGGTCTACTATAGACCTAACCAGGAAGAAGAAGTTGATGCGGCTTTTTTTAAACAACTTAACAAAATCATCCAAAGCACAGGACTTGGTGGTGATGGGGGACTTCAACTACTCAGACATCTGTTGGGAACATAACAGAGCAGGGCACAAATTATTCACCAAGTTCTTAGAATACATTGGAGACATTTTTTTTTATTTCAGAAGATGGAAAAAGCAACAAGGGGAGAGGATGTTCTAGATTTGATTTTGACAAATAAGGAACTGACTGAGAATTTGAAAGTAGGAGGTAGCTAAAAATCATTAAATGCTAAATTCATGATTCTAAGAAATGGTAGGAGCGAAAACAGCACAATAAAATGATGAATTTCAAGAAGGTGGACTTCAGCAAACTCAGAGAGTTGGGAGGTAAGATCCTATGGGAAGTAAGTCTAAGGGGGAAAAGAGTTCAAGAGAGTTGACAGTTTTTCAAAGAGACATTATTAAGGGCACAAGAGAAAACTATCCCACTGTGTAGGAAAGTTTGGAAGTATGGCAAGAGATCACCCTGGCTTAAACAAAAGATCTTCAATTATCTTAAACTCAAAAAAGAGTCCTACAGTAAGTGGAAACTAGTCTAATTAAAAAGGATGGCTATAAATAAACACAAGAAGGTAGGGACAATATTAGAAAGGCCAAGGCACAAAATGAAATTAAACTAGCTAGAGTCATAAAGGGTAACAAGAAAATATTCTACAAATACATTAGAAGCAAGAGGAAGACCAAGGACAGGATAGGTCCATTACTCAATGAGGGGGGAAAGACAATTACAAAAAATGTGGAAATGGCAGAAGTGCTGACTGACTTTTTTGTTTCAGTTTTCACCAAAATGATTAGTAGTAATTGGATGTCTAGCATAGTGAATGTCAGTGAAAATGAGGTAGAATCTGAGGCTAAAATAGGGAAAGAACAAGTTAAAAATTATTTAGACAAGTTAGATGTCTTCAAGTCAGCAGGGCTTGATGAAACACAACCTAGAATACTCAAGGAGCTGACTGAGGAGATATCTGAGCCATTAGTGATTATCTTCAAACACTCACGGAAGATGGGAGTGATTCCAGAGGACTGGAAGAAAGCAAATATAGTGCTCAACTATAAAAAAGGGAATGAGGACAACCCAGGAAATTACAGATCGGTCAGCTAACTTCAGTACCTGGAAAGATAATGAAGTAAATAATCAAGCAATCAATTTGCAAACACCTAGAAGATAATAAGATGATAAGTAACACTCAGTATGGATTTGTCAAGAACAAATAATTTCAAACCAACCTAATAGCTTTCTTTGACAGGGTAACAAGTGTTGTGGATGGGGGAAGCGATAAATGTGGTATATCTTGACTTTAGTAAGGCTTTTGATACTGTCTCACATGATCGTCTCATAAATAAACCAGGGAGATACAACATATAAGGTGGGTGTGTAACTGGCTGGAAAGCCATTCGCCTAGAGTGGGATCCCACAGGATCAGTCCTTTGTCCGGTTCTGTTCAATATCTTCATCAATGATTTAGAGCGTACACTTATAAAGTTTGCAGACAATACCAAGATGGGACAGGTTGCAAGTGCTTTGGATGGTAGGGTTAAAATTCAAAATGATCTGGACAAACTGGAGAAATGGTCTGAAGTAAACAGGATGAAATTCAATGTGGACAAATGCAAAGTACCTCACTTAGGAAGGAACAATCACTTGCACACATCCAAAATGGGAGATGACTGCTTAGGAAGAAGTACTATGGAAAAGGATCAGGGGATTATAGTGGATCACAAGCTGAATATGAATCAACAGTGTAATACTATTGCAAAAAAAGTGAACATCATTCTGGGATGTTGTCACCGAGCCTCAGTGGGTCACAACTGAGAATACCAAATTAAGGACAAACTGCTGAGAAATAGGGCAGACATATCCCCAAACTAGTGGTTATTCTTCTATAAGATATACCAAACCAGCCACAAAGGCAAACTTCTGGCTCACCACACTGGCTAACAAAAACTCAGAAATGCAGCCTCCGTAGGTATTCCAGTCCTGGACTCAACACCCAGACACTAGACTTACTGATGTGTGGTTCTTTCAAACCAATTTCATCAACCAAAGGGTTCTTCTTGTCCCAAAGGACCAGCCACATACCCACGTCAATATATTACTCAGATCCTACCCAGTAAAATGTTGTTGCCAATCCTTTAGTATCTAACATCTAAAGGTTTATTTATAAGAGAAAAGAAAGAGGTCAGAGTTAAAATTGGTTAAAGGAATCATATACATACAATAATTGCAAAGTTCTTGGATCAGGCTTGAAGCAATGGTGGAATAAACTGTTGTCTTGTTAAGTCTCTGGTTGCTTCCAAATAATTGGAAGGTCCTCAGTCCCTTGGTTAGAATGCTCCCATTAGTATAAGTCCATAGTCCAGAGGTTAGAGCAAGAAAAAGGGAAAATGGAGACGTTTCCAGGGCTTTTGGAAATGTGGAGGGAAAACATGTTAAGGGAAACCCATTGTTCCAAACAAAGCCCTCAGCACAGTCAGTGGCAAAATACAGGCACACAAGATGGAGTTCAGTACCCCTTGATCTAGTCACATGCCCTTGCATGCTTTGAGGAGTCATAGCAGAGGCCATTATCCATATTCTAGCTGGAACATCTGCAAGAAAGTCCATCAGATATAGACAAGGTTCATTCATGAACTATTGTGTTTGTTGATGGGCTGGCAACTTAAATATTTCCTTCACAATGTGCTGGCTAGATTGGATGTAAATACCTTTTTGGTGTTACTCAGGAGCATTTGAAATACAGGTATACAGTCAGTATTCATAATTTCAGATACAAAAATGATACATGGATATAAATAGGACAATCACATTCAGCAAATCATAACTTTTCCATTGACACCTTACATGACATAATTTGTACAAGATTTGTTGCAATTCTATAACAGTGGTAGCTACAATGATCTACATGGTCATATTTTAATCAGATAATGACACAGATGTATTAGCAGGATTGATGTAAGCAAGGCACAAGAAGTAATTCTTCTGATCAACTGTGCACTGGTAAGGCCTCAACTGGAGTATTGTGTCCAGTTCTGGGTGCCACATTTCAGGAAAGATGTAGACAAATTGGAAAATGTCCAGAGGAGACCAACAGAAATTATTAAAAGTGTAGAAGACATGACCTATGAGGATAGATTAAAAAAAAGGTTTGTTTAGGCTGGAGAAGAGAAGACTGAGGGGGGACATAACAGTTTTCAAGTACATAAAAGGGTGTTACAGGGAGGAGGGTGAAAAATTTCTCTAGTTAACCTCTGAGGATAGGACAAGAAGCAATGGGCTTAAATTGCAGCAAGGAAGGTTTAGGTTGGACAGTAGGAAAAACTTCCTAACTGTTAGGGTAGTTAAGCACTGAAACAAATTGTCTAGGGAGGTTGTGGAATCTCCATCATGAGAGGATTTTAAGAAAAAGGTTAAACAAACACCTGTCAGGAATGGTCTAGTTATTACGTAGTCCTGCCTTGAGTGCAGAGGATTGGATTAGATGACTTCTCAAAGTCCCTTCTGGTCCTACATTTCTATGGTTCTATGAATTTTCAATAAACTCTTACTTCCTTTAAGATACTTCTTCTGGTACAATAGTGTGTTATTCACAGTAATGTTTAAATTTATTGAGAGGTGATCGAAGTGTATGTAGTTTGTATCTATTATGGCTGTTTTTCTCTACTGCATCTTTAAATGGAGAGAATTCCTTTCCTTACTGCAATAGCAGAACCCATTTTGTACATTCAGACTGATATCCAGAGATGTGAACAGCTTGTGTGACTGAGCAATAGCAGTTGAAATGCTGGTGTTCTAGCTGAGTTCATTATAAAGGAAAGAACGAGTGGTAAAGTTTGAGGCCTCAGTCCTCAGCTTCCCCCCGTATTTGCTGGTCACAGCTGAATGGGGAGGACATGTTTGCAGCTCTCCAGTGCAGGGTCTGGCTGAGCTCCAGATCATCCTCAGGTTTAGTATGGAGCAGTCCCAGTGCAAATTATTTAATGTTATTATCAGAGATTAGGATGAAGCACAAAGTTCTGATTCTCAGTTTTCACAAAGTTCTAGGTGTTTGGGTCTAAAGCTCTATTGTGGCTCTAGTTAGAGACAAAAACCAGCAGCAAAGATCTGATCTGGATCCAAGCCCACCCCCAAAGTTGAAGATTTTTCAGGTGCAAGATTTTGGATGTGGCCCAAATTAATTAATTAATTAACTAAATTAATTAAATTTCCTATTTTCTTTATTATGATCACCAGCCCCCTACCTCAGTATTTCTTTTATCTACCCTCTTTTCCAGATAGCAAATCCTCTTCTTCCCCTCCACACCCCACCTCCTAACCTTCAGTGTTTCAAAGGTGTTATTTTTGTACTCTGTAAAATGTTTCACAAATAGATTTTTTTAACTTTTCTCAGCACACAGAGAAAAGTTATTACCACCCCTCACCCCCCTCACAAAGAATAGTCTCTGAAACCCAATAAGATTTACAAATTGTCTTTATTAAGCATAATTTGCATGATTTCCCCCAGTCATCTGTACAATGACATTTTTTTATGGTCATTGATGGTCCTGAGACAAACTGTGTATATGGTGTGACACCCTGGCACCCCAGTATTCACTACTGTCATGTAATTAGGATATGTTTTCCACAATGTATGCCTTGGGAGGTATCATTCTAAAAGTCTTGATCTGCTAGACATTAATATCTCATTGGATTGTATGTTCTATCATCGTATGTGAAGTTATGAGGTTTGCCTATGTATGTGTTACTGAAACATGTTGTGAGGTTGAAAACGCAGTTAAAAAGGCCAAACAATATTAAGGGCTTACTGAGGAAAGGCACACAGGCACAAGGATTGCCCCAGGAACTGTGTACAAAAGAAATCTCTCAGAGATAGCACTACACAATGGGAACTGTTTGACCCAGGTCACAGCAAAAGAGATTTCCACAAGTGAGAAGAAGATATAAAAGGGAGATGGGAAGATCATGATGGGACCTCACTCTCCCTACAACAACACACCTGGAAACACCTGAGGAATAAAGACTGAACAGCAGGGAAGTGATGGTCCCAGGCTAAAGGATTGCTAGCCAGTGTATGAAAACCTGGGAAATCAAAGCTGCAAAGCCCAGGCAGCTAGTGCCTTAAGAATCTGCCAGCCTGTTTATCACTCAGGGTGAGAATTTGCTAATTCATATCCTACCTATCTAGTATGTTAAGTTCATTTTGCAGTTTTGTTTATTTACTAGGTAATCTGCTTTGATCTGTTTGCTATCACTTATAATCACTTAAAATCTATCCTTTTTTAGTTAATATGCTGTCTTATATTAAACTTACATTATGTTTAAATCCAAACCAGTGTGCGTTTGACTAAAGTATCTGGGGAAAATCTCAGCTTGGTTACCACAAGTGTGCATGGTCCTCTTCACATTGAGAGAGGGGCAGATGGGATGTTAAACCCATATACTGGTCAGATTTGACCAGGGTAGGACAGTACTGCTCTGGGATCCTAGGCTGGGAGGCTGGTGGTTAGAGAGCCTGCCTGTGACCGCAGTTGTGTCTGTCCCTATGTGTGTGAATGCTGGTGAAAGTGCAAGCTTGGAGGGCTTTGCAACTTGTCACAGCAGCACAGGGTGAGAGGGAGCCCAGGCTGGTGGGTCAGAAGGCTCATTGGTACCCCATGTAGTAGGAAGAGGACCTGAAACACAAGATCTTGGATCTGAGGCCTGGTATGAGGCCTGAGGCCTGGGTTAAAGTAATGGTTAAAACTTACTAATACAAAGCAAAGTTAAGTTGTGAGCAAGAGGCAGGCCCTGCTCACAGAATCTGGCAAGAACAGGGCTGATTTTGCAGAAACACACATTCCTAAGTAGTGCTAGGAATAAGAATATATAAGCAAACACATTCCAGAAAGGTGGTACCAGAACACCTTGATACCAAACACTTTCCCCAGAGATAACAGGAACACAATGACCCATCCTAAAGATAAGGTCAGGATGACAGCATGATGGATAGAGCTGTTTAGATTGAACCAACATGTACAAGGTGTTGGGTAGCACCCGACTATGTCAGCGGGTACCACCGAGATATGTCAGGGGCAATACCTAACTTGTTTGTATCTGTGTATAAAGATGTATCTCAGCAGAAGTGTCTTTGGCTGGCTGAGGGAAGAAAGGAAAGTCCCGCCATTAACTGAGCTAGTCCATTGCAATGGGCATACATGTGTTAGTGGTCCCATAACCATGAAGCCAGGACATTAGGACCATGCTTAGTTGACAGTAAACCTGACCAAGTTCCTTTGCTACGAACTGAGTCTGTGGATTTATTGGGCTGTTCAATCAGAGCCTGCTTTACAGGCTATCTGGCCAGAGTGAGTACAGCATGCAGAAAGAATACACACACACACACACATACGCACACACACAGCCAAACATCTGACCACACCCCAGTTCCAGGTGGCACCCCAGGGGGAACTCATCACTGATGGACCCAACTGTTCAAATGTACAGGAAACTCCACACAAGCCTGGGACTCAGCAGCAGGCTGTTTATTCTTCTGGATCTCTGTGGGGAGGGGACTGGTGTGTGGGCTGGGGAGCCCATGGCTGGGCTCTGGGGAGGGAGGAGATGGTGTCTGGGCTGGGGGGGGGGGCACAGCTAGGCTCTGGGGGGAGTGGGTGTGTATTTAGGCTCCCCCCCACAGCTAGGCTCTGGGGGGAGGGGGTTCGGGTGTATTGGCGTGGGAGGCCCAATGGCTGGACTGGGGTGTGGGGGAGGAAGGAGTTGTGAGTGTTTGGCCCCCTGACTGGGCTCTGGAGGGGCAGAAGGGGCATAGAAAGAGGAACTGGGTTGTCATAGGGATTTCTTTAACTCTTTACTCCTAGGGGAATTTTTGTGTGTGTCTGTATTGTTACAGACCTACTTGCTGACAGGTATTTTTGAAATAAATTACCAAAATAATTGAAACTGGCATGATTATATAGTCTTATTTTGACAAATAAAAATGTGCAGAATTTTAAATATCGTGTGCTGAATTTTTTGGCACAGAATTTCCCCACAAGTACTAAAACCCCATAGCCAGCCTCTAGCATTACCACAACACACATCATCTAAAGTAAGCAGACAGATCACAAGGATTAAACTGAATTCTTCATTCAAGCAAGCTGTTGTATCTCATGCCAATTACATGTAGCACAAGTGACTAAATGCAATACCCAATAGACCTCACTAGGGTAAGCATGAAAAGGTGCCAGGATGAAAATGGTAGATCCCTGTCTGTACAGTGTGTAGTAGCATGCTGCTGGTCCTTTATAAGCAATACATAACAATAAGAACAAAGCAGGAGGTCTTGGATTTACAACCTGAAATATAACTTATTTCATACACCATAGGGGACAAAATTGGTGACACATAGTCAATCTGTGGAACTCATTGCATGCGACGTTCTGAAGGCCAAAATTATAAATGGATTTTTAAAAGAATTAGATAAGTTCATGGAGGATAGCTTCATCGATGGCTATTAGCCAAGACAACCCCATGATCCAGGTGTCCCTAAATCTCTGACTTCTAGAAGCCTGGACTGAACAACAAGGGATGAATCACTTGAAACATTGCCCTGTTCTGTTCATTCCCTCTGAAGTATCTGGCACTGGCCACTGTTAGAAGACAGGATACTGGGCAAGAAGGACCATTGGTCTGAGCCATTATGAACATTCTTATGTTCTTATATTAACTTTTGAAGTTAAACAAGGCATATGCCCTATCTTTCTTGACTCTTCCTAGGCTCTTTGCTTTCATTATAATTATCCTTTGCATCAGGTTTTTGTTTTCTTTCTATCTTAACAGAAGACACTGTGATCTCCCCTCTCCCCCCCCCCCATACCCCTCACGTGACTGAGTTACCAAGCATTCTGATGGGAACAATATATTTGGGGCTGCTACCATTACCCCCATCTGTTCCCTGGTTCCCTTCCATAAGAATCCATGAGGCATTCCACAGCACACTGGGGAGGTGGGATGGAAAGGGCTGCAGCAGCTAGAGCTTCCCACAGGAATTCTAGCTGACCTGGCCAGAATTCCTCCGAGGACAGGATGTAACCTGGTGGCTAAAGGTTTCCATTTTGTTCTAAATGAAAGCTTAGTACCCGTAGCACAAGAGGCCTTTACTAGAAAAAAAAGACGGCAGCTGAACAACCATGGATCAGCCCAGTTCTCCCACTGGAGAATATGGAAAACTCCAACCATGCAGGGCTCCTCCCATCAAACTCCGCTACATTTACAGTAGTCTGCCCTACTGACCAAAGGGTGATTCCACCTTCCCTCATTGCTACCATCTAACTTACCAGCCATTGAAAATCACACGTGATAGCAATAAATTCTGAGCAGTTTTACTGTGTGAGATATGTCTACAGGGTTTTGTCTGCTGTCTAGCTCGCAGAATGACTTCTACTGGTAGGTTTGGGTAACAATGCTGAATTGCCAGACAGCACAATCTCCAGTTGTGTGTTGAGATAATGTCCCACTCTGAAGCAGTGGGAGAGAATTATAGGTTTGGCCTGGTCTGAAGGGATGTCCCTGTCACATTTCAGGGTGCATTTCAGGTCAGTCAGAGCTTGTGTCACTGTTTGTATTATAACCCTGAGTGCCCCAAAATGCTTCTGATATTTGTGCTCCCTGCCTGGGACACCAACACAGCCCTAGCAGCTAGCATGCACACTGTGTTTTGTATTCTGTACAGTTCTGATTCAACCCCTTTGAATCCAACATCCTGCCAGCAGATATCACAGACAGAATCTGGTCTTTACCAGATTGGTTAATGCTAGCAGATGATCCAAACACATCCCCAGTCCTGAACTTTCCCAAACACATGTGCTCTGCAATGTAGAGCCTTTTCCTGCAACGTTCAGAGGAATAATAAGATCTGTTTATTCCTTTAAAGAGACAAAACCCAACAGTTTATTAACTTAACTGAGCTAAATATGCTCTTCCCTGCAAATACAGCACTGACTTGCTTTGTTGTAAAAATTAAAAAACAACAATAGGACATAAGTAAATGATGCTAAGTAAAAGAAATAAAAGTAGAGATGGTTATAAGCAAATAAAAGTGAAAACACACATCTAAAAGTCTAAAACTTAATCTAGCAAGGTACAGATGTTATTTTCCCCTTATCAACCTTTCTTCTTCCCAGCCATGGCTGACTTTCCTTCAGTTAGGACCTTCCGCAGAAGTACAAGATGCTGACTTCCCTTTTCTTCCTAGGTGAAAGATCTTTGCCTAAGCAGGTTTCTCATCTACACTCAGTTCCCAGAGATTTCAACTCCTTCTTGGTTAAAGGACCCATTTTTTCTAACTTGCAAGAGCTGTAAAACATAATGTCATATGTACTGTGCGTATTAGGCATTCATAAAACACCTCACTCATTATACTCGTTAAAATACAGTAACACTTGATCAATCAGTTGAGTCAGTTGCTTGTCACTTGAGTTTCAGACTGCCTGCCTTTATAGCTCATATATCGTTTTTTCTTTCTCTCTCACCTGCCAGCTTGATAGCTTTGTTTACCTAATATGTAAATAGACCTTCATTGTCTCTGCCTGAGAGATCAGGCTGGTCAGAGAAGCAAACACATTCCTTTGTCTAGGGCAGACCTGCTTACCAATTCCCCATGACATACCTGGTTTAGACTGATGAATAGCTGTGTCATAGAATCATAGAATCATAGAATATCAGGGTTGGAAGGGACCCCAGAAGGTCATCTAGTCCAACCCCCTGCTCAAAGCAGGACCAATTCCCAGTTAAATCATCCCAGCCAGGGCTTTGTCAAGCCTGACCTTAAAAACCTCTAAGGAAGGAGATTCTACCACCTCCCTAGGTAACGCATTCCAGTGTTTCACCACCCTCTTAGTGAAAAAGTTTTTCCTAATATCCAATCTAAACCTCCCCCACTGCAACTTGAGACCATTACTCCTCGTTCTGTCATCTGATACCATTGAGAACAGTCTAGAGCCATCCTCTTTGGAACCCCCTTTCAGGTAGTTGAAAGCAGCTATCAAATCCCCCCTCATTCTTCTCTTCTGCAGGCTAAACAATCCCAGCTCCCTCAGCCTCTCCTCATAACTCATGTGTTCCAGTCCCCTAATCATTTTGTTGCCCTTCGCTGGACTCTCTCCAATTTATCCACATCCTTCTTGAAGTGTGGGGCCCAAAACTGGACACAGTACTCCAGATGAGGCCTCACCAATGTCGAATAGAGGGGAACAATCACGTCCCTCAATCTGCTCGCTATGCCCCTACTTATACATCCCAAAATGCCATTGGCCTTCTTGGCAACAAGGGCACACTGCTGACTCATATCCAGCTTCTCGTCCACTGTCAGCCCTAGGTCCTTTTCCGCAGAACTGCTGCCTAGCCATTCGGTCCCTAGTCTGTAGCTGTGCATTGGGTTCTTCCGTCCTAAGTGCAGGACCCTGCACTTATCCTTATTGAACCTCATCAGATTTCTTTTGGCCCAATCCTCCAATTTGTCTAGGTCTTTCTGTATCCTATCCCTCCCCTCCAGCGTATCTACCACTCCTCCCAGTTTAGTATCATCCGCAAATTTGCTGAGAGTGCAATCCACACCATCCTCCAGATCATTTATGAAGATATTGAACAAAACCGGCCCCAGGACCGACCCTTGGGGTACTCCACTTGATACCGGCTGCCAACTAGATATGGAGCCATTGATCACTACCCGTTGAGCCCGACAATCTAGCCAGCTTTCTACCCACCTTGTAGTGCATTCATCCAGCCCATACTTCCTTAACTTGCTGACAAGAATACTGTGGGAGACCGTGTCAAAAGCTTTGCTAAAGTCAAGAAACAATACATCCACTGCTTTCCCTTCATCCACAGAACCAGTAATCTCATCATAAAAGGCGATTAGATTAGTCAGGCATGACCTTCCCTTGGTGAATCCATGCTGGCTGTTCCTGATCACTTTCCTCTCATGCAAGTGCTTCAGGATTGATTCTTTGAGGACCTGCTCCATGATTTTTCCAGGGACTGAAGTGAGGCTGACTGGCCTGTAGTTCCCAGGATCGTCCTTCTTCCCTTTTTTAAAGATTGGCACTACATTAGCCTTTTTCCAGTCATCCGGGACTTCCCCGGTTCGCCACGAGTTTTCAAAGATAATGGCCAAGGGCTCTGCAATCACAGCCGCCAATTCCTTCAGCACTCTCGGATGCAACTCGTCCGGCCCCATGGACTTGTGCACGTCCAGCTTTTCTAAATAGTCCCTAACCACCTCTATCTCCACAGAGGGCTGGCCATCTCTTCCCCATTTTGTGATGCCCAGCGTAGCAGTCTGGGAGCTGACCTTGTTCGTGAAAACAGAGGCAAAAAAAGCATTGAGTACATTAGCTTTTTCCACATCCTCTGTCACTAGTTTGCCTCCCTCATTCAGTAAGGGGCCCACACATTCCTTGGCTTTCTTCTTGTTGCCAACATACCTGAAGAAACCCTTCTTGTTACTCTTGACATCTCTGGCTAGCTGCAGCTCCAGGTGCGATTTGGCCCTCCTGATAACATTCCTACATGCCCGAGCAATATTTTTATACTCTTCCCTGGTCATATGTCGAACCTTCCACTTCTTGTAAGCTTCTTTTTTATGTTTAATATCCGCTAAGATTTCACCATTAAGCCAAGCTGGTCGCCTGCCATATTTACTATTCTTTCGACTCATCGGGATGGTTTGTCCCTGTAACCTCAACAGGGATTCTTTGAAATACAGCCAGCTCTCCTGGACTCCTTTCCCCTTCAAGTTAGTCCCCCAGGGGATCCTGGCCATCCATTCCCTGAGGGAGTCGAAGTCTGCTTTCCTGAAGTCCAGGGTCCGTATCCTGCTGCTTACCCCAGCCCTCTTACCTGGGTGCCCTTTTAAACTTATTTGCTGCTATGGTCTCAGTGTAAACAGCTCACAAGCAGCCTCTAGCATGAAAACAGTGGTGTGGGACTGGGGGCCCAGGGGACCATAGCCCTCCCACTTTTTGAAAGTGGATGGGCCTGTCCCATCCACTTTTCGCTGAGGTAGACCCTACCTCTTCCCCTCCTCTTCCCTCGAGGCCCCACCCCTCAACCAGGCCAGCATGGGCCTACCCGGGGAGCCCGGGCACTTGTGGGAGCCGTGCAGACCCTCCATGTGCAAGTCACTCCCATGGTACCAGGAGGAAGAATCTAATGGTGTGCCTGACTGGGGGCTAGCAGACAACCACCTGTGGAAAAGATGAATCCCATCATTCTGTCTGTAGCCTGAGGTCTTATGGATACTAAAGGTTATTCTGGAACTCTGTGGGGAATGTGGGAATGTTCTTTTTTGATGTGTTGTCTTCTGTAATGATGTAACAGGGTTGAGCCTGAGGGCTCAGGTACAAGTCTGCCATACACAGATTCAATCAACCCTCACCAGGAAAATTAAGTGCACGTTGAGGGTGACTCTGACACATCTTCCTCCTGGTACCATGGGAGTGGCTTGCAGATCCTCTTCAGCTCACGCTGCCTGCATTTGTCCTGGTTAGCAAGCTTCTGTTGCTGCAGCTCTGCCTCCTTGCTCAGACAACTGGCCTCCAGTTCTATCCAACTTCATACATGAATTACACCCAGTTTCCTATTTTAACTGAGGCCAAGCACTGCTAAAATAGTTTTAGGTGGTTCTCAAGTGGAAAAGTTGGGATCAGTCAGTCAAAGAAAGGTTACAGTTTTAGTATTTTCTGTTTGTTTATTTCAGGCCAGAGAAATAGAACAAAGGGAAGAGTAAAGATGAGTAAGCAGCAGAAGAAGCAGATGCTGAGCTCACCAAGAAGCACTTAGAAGAGCTGTGTGCACAGTGAGGTATCTCAGCAGCAGTTCGGAAGAAGTTGTAGCTAGTGACCATGCTGTACTTATATGCCATGAGGCAGGATGGGGCACCTGTTCCAAACCAGGGGCCAGAGGGTGTCTCTTTTTATTCCACAGGGCATGCAGGAGCCCAAGCAGATGGTTACCCAGATGATCCATCAGAGGCAGCAGCAATAGCAAGAAGTCCAGCGCTGTGGGGGCTGCAGTGGAAAAGGCTGCTGGGGTCAGAGTTGCTGGACCAGAGCTGCAGTTATACAAAGGCACTCAGAGCATGCTTGTTGCTGACTGTAAATGTCCCAGGCAGGGAGTTACTCTAGCAAAGCTTTTAAGAAACATAATAGTTACACTGTAAGAAGTGACACAATCCCGCACTGATCTAGATAGCACCCCGAAACAGTGGCAGTCTCCAAATGCTGTTTTGAAATTCTACTTGGTGTAGTAGAAACAGTGAACAGAGGAGAGGCAAACAGAGGGAGTTTGTCTGGGAACCGTCTGAGAGGAGGTACGGTGAGTGCTGCATTAGGGGGACTGTGTTGTGAGCTGCTGGGTGAATATCCGAGTGTCTGTCTGCAGTGACCATTTCTTTGACTGGTGCTAGTTGCAGGGACTGTTTGACCGTGTGGTTATTTGTTTGAAAAGTGTGAATTGGGAGTGCTTTGTTCCAGGTGGGCCTTCAGTGGCTGATTGGAGGGAAGGCTTTGAGCAGGAGCAACTGGTTCGAGCCAGCAGCCTTATAAAAAAGCAGCTAGTTTGGAACAGAGGAGAGGCAAACAGAGGGAGTTTGCCTGGGAGTTCGCCTGAGGGGAGTTCCCACAGAGTTTTTTGCCTTTCAGGCTTCTGTGAGCAGTAAATACAACATCTGAAGAGGCTCTTAGAAGGAAGACAATATGGATAGTAGTGAGAGATCAGCTGTTGTGACCTGCACAGGATGTTCCATGTTTCTCTTTCTCCCAGATGATAGAAGTGACTTTGTCTGTACGAAGTGCAAGCTGGTCTCCATATTGGAAGAGAAGGTTCAAGGACTAGAGACCCAATCAACTCTGAATCGCATCAGAGAAGATGATGAGTTTCTGGACAGAAGTCAGTGTTTGATACTGCAGGCACAGCATGCTGAAGAATCAGAGAGGGCAGTACAGAATGGGGAAGAAAAGTGGCAGCATGTGACCTCCAGAAGAAGAAAGAGGAGAATCCATGAACCCTCAATGCAAATAGAGGTAAGAAACCGTTTTCAGGCTTTCTCCACAGGTACTACGGCGGCGAATGGTTAGGAAGAATCATCTGAGGGAAGGGATCAGAAGGAGACCTCATCAGCCGGAAGGCATGGGATGCATTGTCCTAGGGATGGGAGTTCCACAACCACCACTCGCAAGAGGAGGAGACGGGTGGTGGTGGTCGGGGACTCTCTTCTAAGGGGGATGGAGCCATCCATCTGCAGTCCAGACCGGGAAACTCGAGAAGTGTGCTGCTGCCTGGAGCTAGAATTCAGGATGTGACAGAGTGTCTGCTGAGATCAATCAATCCCTTGGACCTCTGTCCCTTCCTTCTTCTCCACGTGGGAACCAATGATACTTCCAAGAATGACCTTGAGTGCGTCACTGCAGACTACGTGGCTCTGGGAAGAAAGATAAAGGATTTTGAGGAGCAAGTCATGTTCTTGTCCATCCTCCTTGTTGAAGGAAAAGGCCTGGGTAGGGACCATTGAGTTGTGGAGGTA
This sequence comes from Caretta caretta, assembly GCF_965140235.1. Lineage (NCBI taxonomy): Eukaryota > Metazoa > Chordata > Testudines > Cheloniidae > Caretta > Caretta caretta. The sequence goes on from NC_134206.1 coordinate 216,359,427, forward strand.
AACGCATGGTTGCACCAGTGGTGTCAGAGAGGTCTTTGGATTCTTCGACCATGGGATGTAGTTGCAGGACGGAGGACTGTTAGGAAGAGATGGGATCCACCTAATGTAGATAGGAAAGAGCATCTTCGCAGGCAGGCTTGCTAACCTAGCGAGGAGGGCTTTAAACTAGGTTTGCTGGGGGGATGGAGACCTAAGCCCTGAGGTAAGTGGGGAAGTGGGAGGAAACAAAAGGAGGAGGGTGCAACAGGGGAGCCCTCCTGATTCATACTGAGAAAGTAGGGCAATCGGCTAGTTATCTTAGGTGCCTGTACACGAAAGCAAGAAGCCTGGGAAACAAGCTGGAAGAATTAGAAGTCCTGGCAGAGTCAAGGAACTATGATGTGATTGGAATAACAGAGACTTGTTGGGGTAACTCACATGACTGGAGCACTGTCATGGATGGGTATAAGCTGTTCAGGAAGGACAGGCGGGGCAGAAAAGGTGGAGGAGTTGCACTGTATGTAAGAGAGCAGTATGATTGCTGAGAGCTCCAGTATGAAACTGTAGAAAAGCCTGTTGAGAGTCTTTGGGTTAAGTTTAGAGGCGAGAGCAACAAGGGTGATGTCATGGTGGGCATCTGCTATAGACCACCAGACCAGGGGGATGAGGTGGATGAGGCTTTCTTCGGAGAACTAACAGAAGTTTCCAGATCACAGACCCTGGTTCTCATGCGGGACTTCAATCTCCCTGACGTCTTCTGGGAAAGAAGTACAGCAATGCACAGACAATCCAGGAAGTTTTTGGAGAGTGTTGAGAACAACTTCCTTGTGCAAGCGATGGAGGAGCCAATCAGGGGACGTGCTCTTGACCTGCTGCTCACAAACAGGGAAGAATTGGTAGGGGAAGTAGAAGTGAGTGGCAACTTGGGCAGCAGTGACCATGAGATGGTCGAGTTCAGGATCCTGACAAAGGGAAGAAAGGAGAGCAGCTGAATACAGACCCTGGACTTCAGAAAAGCAGATTTTGACTCCTCCAAAGAACTGATGGACAGAATCTCCTGGGAAGCTAATATGAGGGAGAAAGGAGTCCATGAGAGTTAGCTGTATTTTAAAGAAGCCTTATTGAGGGTGCAGGAACAAAGCATCCCGATGTGCAGAAAGAATAGCAAATATGGCAGGCGTCCAGCTTGACTTAAAAGAGAAATCTTCGGTGAGCTTAAACACAAAAAGGAAGCTTACAATAAGTGGAAACTTGGACAGATGACTAGGGAGGAGTATAAAAATATTGCTCGAGCATGCAGGGGTGTAATTAGTAAGGCCAAAGCACAATTGGAGTTGCAGCTATCAAGGGATGTAAAGGGTAACAAGAAGGGTTTCTACGGGTATGTTAGCAACAAGAAGAAGTTCAGGGAAAGTGTGGGACCCTTAAAAAATGGGGGAGGCAACATAGTGACAGAAGATGGGAAAAAGCTGAAGTACTCAATCCTTTTTTTGCCTCAGTCTTCCCAGATAAGGTCAGCTCCCAGACTGAGGCACTGGGCAACACAATATGGGGAGGAGGTGAGCAGCCCTCAGTGGTGAAAGAACAGGTTAAGAACTATTTAGAAAAGCTGGACATGCATAAGTCCATGGGTCCAGATCTAATGCATCTGAGGGTGCTGAGGGACTTGGCTGCTGTGATTGCAGAGCCATTGGCCATGATCTTTGAAAAATTGTTTTGGTCGGGGGAGGTCCCGGATGATTGGAAAAAGGCAAATATAGTGCCCATCTTTAAAAAAGGGAAGAAGGAGAATCTGGGGAACTACAGACTGGTCAGCCTCACCTCAGTCCCTGGAAAAATCATGGAGCAAGTCCTCAAGGAACCCATTTTGAAGCACATGGAGGAGAGGACTGAGATCAATCAAGGAACAGTCAACATGGATTCACCAAGGGCAAGTCATGCCTGACCATCCTGATTGCCTTCTATGATGAGATATTTGGCTCTGCATATATGGGGAAAGCAGTGGATGTGATATACCTTGACTTTAGCAAAGCTTTTGATACGATCTCCCACAGTATTCTTGCCAGCAAGTTAAAGAAGTATGGATTAGATGAATGGACTATAAGGTGGATAGAGAGCTGGCTAGATCATCGGGCTCAACAGGTAGAGATAAATGTGCTCGATGTCCAGTTGGCAGCCAGCATCAAGTGGAGTGTCCCAGGGCTCATTCCTGGGGCTGGTTTTCTTCAATATCTTCATAAATGATCTCGAGGATAGTGTGGATTGCACCCTCAGCAAGTTTACAGATGACACTAAACTGGGAGGAGAGGTAGATACGCTGGAGGGTAGGGATAGGATACAGAGGGCCCTAGACAAATTAGAGGATTGGGCCAAAATAAATCTGATGAGGTTCAACAAGGACAAATGCAGAGTCCAATAGAATCCCATGCACTACTACAGGCTGGGGACCGACTGGCTAAGCGGCAGTTCTGCAGAAAAGGACCTGGGGATTACAATGGACGAGAAGCTGGATGTGAGTCAAAAGTTTGCCCTTGTGGCCAAGAAGGCTAATGGCATACTGGGCTGCATTAGTAGGAGCTTTGCCAGCAGATCGAGGGAAGTGATTATTCCCCTCTATTCAGCACTGGTGAGGCCACATCTGGAGTATTGCATCCAGTTTTGGGGCCCCCACTACAGAAAGGATATGGATAAATTGGAGAGAGTCCAGCAAAGGGCAACAAAAATTATTAAGGTTCTGGAGCACATGACCTACAAGGAGATGCTGAGGGAACTGGCCTTATTTAGTCTGCAGAAGAGTAGAGTGAGGAGGGATTTGATAGCATCCTTCTCCAACGTGAAGGGGGGTTCCAAAGAGGATGGAGCTAGGTTGTTCTCAGTGGTGGCAGATGACAGAACAAGGAGCAATGAATTCAAGTTGTAATGCGGGAGGTCTAGGTTGGATATTAGGAGAAACACTTTCACTAGGAGCGTGGTGAAGCACTGGAATGGGTTACCTAGGGCGGTGGTGGAATCTCCATCCTTAGACGTTCTTAAGACCCAGCTTGACAAAGCCCTGGCTGGGATGATTTAGTTGGGGATTGGTCCTGCTTTGAGCAGGGGGTTGGACTAGATGACCTCCTGAAGTCTCTTCCAACCCTAATCTTCTGTGAGTCTATGATTCTATGAAAGAGAGGCTGAGACATAAGCCCTTGTATCAGAGGCCTGGTATGAGAACTGAGGTAAAGTAGTGGGCGTGCTTTGCTGATATAAAATAAAGTTAACAAATGTCAGGGCTGTGAACAGATGTCAGGCTCTGATTATTTGCAAGTTCACAGAAGCTGGCAAGAACAGGGCTGGCATTGCAATCATTCACATTCCTGTGAAGCGCTAGGCAGAGGACACTCACGCAAATACGTTCCAGAAGGGTGGCACCAAAACATCCCAAACCAAGTATGGTACAAACACACACACACACACCCAAGAGAAAGAGAACACACTGAACCCTCCTAAAGAAAAGTTCAGGATGACAGAGTGATTGATGGAGATGTCTTGATCGAACCAACATGTACAAGGCAATGGGTGTTAACGAGCCATGTCAGGGGGCAGCAACTAACCATATTAGAGGGGCAGTACGTATGCGATACAAACAGTCCTATGTGGCCCACAATGTATTACCTGGCCTTCAGGTGGAGAACCACAGCACCACCCCAACTCCCCTGACCCCTATACCCAGCGCCTTCCGCCCAGAGATCCCTCCACAGAATGGGGCCAGGAGTAGATCCCTGGCCGTTGGGTCAGGCAGCAGGGACCCTGGACCCCGCTGGGCAGCAGGGCAGCCAGGCAACAGCCGTGACCCTGGACCCAGCTGTGCAGGACCGGGTGGTAGGGCAGCTGGTCAGCAGCCCCAACCCCACCGTGATGGACCAGACAGCAGGGAAGCCCCAACCGCGAACTCCGCCGCACCAAGCGGCCAGGCAGCCAGGACACTGGACTCCACCATGCAGGACCCTGGACTCACCATGGGCCACAGCTGTGTGCTAATTGAGCCAAATGCGGCCCCTGGGCCACGGGTTGAAAACCACTCGGTTAGACAGTACAGATCTTCTCTGAGAGAAAGACTGCATCACCAAGTCCAGGGAATAAGAGAAACTGGCCAAAATTTTCAAACATTGGTGTATGAAACTAGGCATCTAAACCCATTTTTAGGCACCTACATAAAAATGGCCTAATTTGCAGAGGTATTCAGTGCCCACACCTGCTATGGGAGTCAATGGGGCCTGAGTTTGAAAGGCATAATTTGTGTAGCCACTCAAAGTGAGGGAGAATGCCCAAAATAGTCACAACGTGAATACAGAGCCAGACACTGCTGTCCGTTACAGCAGTGTAAACCCAGAGGAACTCCATGGCAGCCAATGAACTAATTCTGGGTTTATATTGATATTCATTAAAGCTGAATTTGGCCTTATAGTTCTGTTATTGAGCAATATCCTGACTGGCATTCATCTTGGAAGGAACTGTTAATAATTTCTTGGGTTTACAGAATTATGAGGGGTTTTAGAATATCTGACAAAAAAGAAACACCTGTACTGCAGGAGACAGCATACATGGAACCAGATCCTCAGCTGGAGTCATTTGTGTGGCTCCGCTTAAGTCAAAGGAGCTAACCTATGTTCTATTATTTTTAAAGCAGGAGTATGGAGTTGAAGTTCTGAATGTTTGTGGAGGAAAGTTTTAAGAGGAGAAATCAGCACAGAATGCGAGGTCATTCAGAGGTCAGAAGAGCATGGGGCTGGTGTCCAGTTCTGGTGTCCACTATTCAAGAACAATGTTGATAAATTGGAGAGGGCTTAGAGAAGAGCCATGAGAACTACTAAAGGATTAGAAAGCATGCCTTATGGTGATAGATTCAAAGAGTTCAATCTATTTAGCTTCACAAAGAGAAGGTTAAAGGGTGGCTTGATTACAGCTTGTAAGGATCTATATGGGGAACACATATTTAATAGTGGGTTCTTAAATCTAGCAGAGAAAGGTTGACAATGGCTGGAAGCTGAAGATAGACAAATTCAGACTAGAAATACGGTGTAATTTTCAACAGTGAGAGTAACTGGAATAATTTACCAAGGGTAGTGGTAGAGTCTCCATCACTGACAATATTTAAATCAAGATTGGATGTTTTTTTAAAAGATCTGGTCTAATAATTATTTTGGGGAAGTTCTATGGCCTGTGTTATACAGAAGGTCAGACTAAATTATCACAATTGCCCCTTATGGCCTTAGAATCTATAAATCTACTAATCTTTGCTTTTGGGAAGTGAGTTGGTTGTTTGTGAAAATGTGTTTCTCCCACTTTATTTGTTGTTTGTTTAATAATGTCAAAGTCTTAAATGACATTGGTAGTTTGGGAAATTAAAAAATATTTACACTGAACTTGTCTAGGAGTGGGTGTGATTGGTTAAAATTACAGTATAAAGGGAGAGTCAATGACAATGCCATCATAAAGGATGACATGTCTCCACTGGCTTGGATAATAAAGAATGCAGCTTCCCATTGGTTCACACCCAACCAATCAGAAAGTACATTTTCTCCCTCTGCCAAGGTTATAAAAGGTCCCCAGCTCAGAAAAGGTCAGTAGACAAGTCTGGCTGCTTTTCAAGAGGTGGCTTAGCCAAGCTACACTTCATCAAGCCAGACCAGGAAGTGAGCAAAGAAGGCGAAACAAGGACAGAAAAATCAGGTGAACACAGACAAGTGAATAAGATTACAAAGCCAAGCAAGGCTAGGCAAGGAAGAAAAGATCCAGACAAACCAATCAAGAAAGGAAAGAAAACCAGGCAAGCCAAACCAAGGAAGGAAAAATTCAGATAAGCTACACAAGTGTTGCTGGAACAGCAGAAGTCTGCAAAATGTCTGAGACTGAGTCTGAGTCTGAGTCTGAGCACTCTGGTGAGACCTCAAATGCAAAGGAGGCTAAGGCCAAAATCACCCGCTCTTCCCGGGCTGGGCTGCTGTTCTCTGTCAGTCGCATAGACAGGCTGCTTCGCAAAGGACAGTTTGCAGACCGTATTGGAGCTGGAGCCCCGGTATATATGGCCGCGGTGCTTCAATACCTGACTCACGAAATTGTGGATATTGCTGGAGAAGTTGCTGCCCGCAGCAAGAAGCGTCGGATTTCCCCACGGCACTTGCAGCTGGCCATTCACAGTGACTCAGAGCTCAAGAAACTACTGGGAGGTGTCACCATCTCTCAGGGCGGGGTCCTGCCCTTAAATCAGCCTGTGGTTTTACCTTCCAAGAAGAGGAATGGCAGGAGAGCCATCAAGAGAAGGATTGCCCCTGCTCCTGTCCCTGTTAAGTGAGAACAGAGCAAAGGGGAGACAGCCACCCCAGATTTGGGAAAAATGACATTAACTTGATTGCAAGGCTCTTTTCAAATGCACCAGTATGGTCTAATAAAAGCAATTAAAATGCCAGGTCTTCTTTTGTGAATTCATTTCCTCTTTTACTATCCTACAGTTATAAGGGATCATTCAGTTGGTCAGGTAGCTGCATTGATAATGTGGTGTAAACACCTAAAAAGATAGAACTCAATCATTTCATTAAGAAATTTACATCAGAAATTGTCTAAATGGTGTAGATTGTGGGAAGTGATTTCTCTGTTTGTTCAGGCATGTCCCCAATAGGCTGAAGATTAGAAACATTTTTTCCCATAGTGAAGCAGATGTGTATTACATGTTTTGTAAAAACACAGAAAAGAACAAACTCGTGAAAATTTAATCCATTACACATGCAGGATGAAGCCTATGGGCCTGGTTTTTATTTTTGTTTTGGTCTTTTTTTGTTTTTGTTTAGTTACCCCATTATAAAACTATTGACTTGTTTAGAGTAATATCAGATTTATACAGTATAAGTGATATTAGAATGAAGCTTTCTGAAATTATTAAATGCCTGGGGGGTTCACATAAACTTTGATCACCTTTTTAAAACTGAGACTGTTTGAGTGTCAATTATATGTAATAATTATTTAAAATAATGGAAGTTTATCAGTGAAAATGTAGTTGAATTTTCATGGAAAATACATACATTATAAATGGTAATGGCATAAATGTAACAATAGACAACTGAAAGGGTAATGGAGTTTTGTGAGAAGGTGTGAAAATGATTGATGACAAATCAATTACTTACATCTCCTCTTCTTCTCCTCCCCGCTCCCTCTGCGGTATACACACACCAAAATGAATATAGAATATATAATGTGTAAGGGTTTGCGCTAGCCAGAATCTGGCTCTCGTTACTTCTCTGTTGTGCAGCATTAAGTGTGTCAGGCCACTTGTAAAGCCCAGTTCCTCCACCAGCTGTCTCACAAGTTTCCAGATTCTGAGAGGTACGAATCAGCCCACTGCGTTTCTACGCTGCATCTGGGAACAAGTCTCTGAGCCTAGGCCAACAGATTTGTGCGAGCGGGTCTCATGTGAGCACACTAAAAACAGCTGTGTAGCTGTTGCAGCTCCCCCAGGCTTGGGAGCCTGAGCTTCCGTCCAAGCTGCAAGGTCTACATAGTGACTCTTAGCGCGCTATCATGACTCCCTCTGCCACTGCAGTGTTTCTCAAATGTGGCCACAGTGACTGCATGCGAGCAACAGGGGGGTTTCCTTCAGCCACAACAACCTTCTGGAAAGAGATGGAGGAGGGGGGCAAAACAGCAGCAGCCTCTCCCTGCAGCGCCCAGGAGCTCAGGGGGTGGGCTTCAGTCCCCGTCCCCCCTCCGCCCCTGCTCCCACTTCAGTCATGGGACTCCTGGGGTCGGGCTTCAGTCCCACTCCCCTGGTTCAGCCAGAGGCTCAGGCGGCAGGCTTCACACTCCCCCACCCCAGCGTCAGTCGGGGGCTCCAATGCCAAGCTTGAGCCCCTCCCCCCGAGCTTCAGCCACAGGGCTCCGGGGACAGGCTTAACCCCCCATTCTCCTAGGCTCCAGCCATGGGGCTCCAGCTCGGGGCTTCAGCCTAGGGCATCGGAGCTTCAGCAGTGCCAGCCTTACCCAGTGCCATGGTCAAGAGGCAAGGAGCAGGGTGAGCTTGGGGAACGAGCCTACAGAATGGAGCTCAGGGCAATGGGGGGAAGCTGCAGGGCCCAATATTGCGGGCCAGAGGCAATGGGTGGGGGCGCAGGAGGAGGCAGTGGGAGTCAGCAGTATCAAAATACAACTGTACATTATTTTTATTATTGTCTGCAAAAAAACGTGACATAAATAAATTACAATGATTTGGACATGTAAATGTGCATATTTAATTGTTTTCCCTAAAGTTAATTAACTATTTTAGGAAAATTTTGTCACAGCAGCCACCAGCTAAAACTGGTTGTGAGACTTTTGTTGTGAGCACCTCTGTGCTAGTCTGTGGGCCTGGACTGGAAGGCTTACTATGGGATGCGGTATAGAGATACTGTCTCCTTTATTGGTCTCCTTTATAAATTGGTGAGTCTCTAAGGTGCCACGAGTACTCCTTTTCTTTTTGTCTCCTTTTCTGCTTAGATTTTACTTCTCAAATCTTCCCAGCAGGTGGCGCTGATAAGCTGTCAAATGATTTTGGGAAAGAAGCCAAACTACAGTGGGCTTGTTCTGGAAGCTAAGTGACTCTCATTGGGGGAGTCGGTGCTTCAGCTTCATGCAATGAAACATATTGCTCACCCAGTTGTTGTCTCTTCCCTGTTTCAATACATGTTCTTCTGTACTGGGGCTGCTCAGAGATTTGGGTAATATGTTTGTTGGTAAATGGATATGTATTGGAGAAAATGTTGTTTAAGCCCCGCTATGAATCTAAAGGGAACAGGAGAGACATCACTACTTTGGTTACATTCCGATCACCTTTAGAAGGTTCTGTTAGCAACCTATCAGAATGACACGACTGCAGATTTAAGAGAAAAATGCCTGGTAATTGATCTATTATAAAGCAGCCCAATTCAAGCCCCTTGGCTGATGGGAGAACTCAACCCATTTTTTAGACATACTCTGCCATAATGACCACCACAGGCCTGCACATTCTTCTTCACTGATGTGACAGCCTAACTTACCAGCCACCCAAAGTCAGATTTGATAGTGCTAAATGCTACACAGTTTTGTTGTGTTCTCCTTTGTTTATATGATGTCAATATGAATACCTTAGAGTGGTACATTTGTGGCATAAAGCTAGACTGCCAGTTGGTCCAACTGTGTATTGAAATAAAGACTTTTTCTGGAGTGAAGGGAGGGCCAATGGATTTGGCCAGATGTGAGAGGTTATCTCCAGATGCTGTTTTAAAACCGGTCTCAGAAAATAGCTGAAGAACAGGAGAAGCAGCTAATCATACCTGAGAGTGACAAATGGTGAACACTTGGGTTTCTGGAATGGCAAAGAACCCTTACCGTGGGCTTGGCTGCCATGAGGGTTCTCTGAGAGACCGGAAGCATCACCAAGTTAAGGGCCCCAGAGAAACTGGCCAATATTTTCAAACTTTAGGATGCCTGAATTTCAGCACCTAAACCCATTTTTAAGCAGCTAACTAAAAGTGACCTGATTTCCATAGGTGCTGAGCACTCAAAACGCTGAGTGAAATCAACAGGAGCTGTGGGTGCTCAGCTCCTCTTCAAATCAGGCCACTTATAAGTTATTTAGGTGCCTAATTTAAGGTATCTAATTTTCAAAATGTAACCAAAGCCTATTTCATGCCGTTACGGTCCATTCCTAAAAGTCCTTACTCATGAATGTAGCCATTATTCTCCCATATAGTCCCATTGGAGGCACAAGTGAGCATTCCTTCCCTGAGTAATAACTGTAGAGTCAGGACCCTGTTCAGTACTTTCAGACTTTGTTTATGACATTCAACCATGTTGAGGAGATAAAAGCAAATTCTAATTTCACTTTTTCATGGCGCTTAAATATATCAGCTCCCCCAAAAAAGGGACAAAACTTCCATGAAGTAAGGGTCTGAGGACTTGATTTTGCTATCCCCTAACTTGAGCAGTATCTTACTACACAATTAGTCCCACTGATGGCAACGGAATTCCTTGCGCAGTGACTCAGTGTCAGCAAGGGGGTCAGAACAGTGCCCATTGTGAATATGGAACTAGATGCTGCTGTTACTTCCAGTTTAAAATCTGTTCCAGCCCATGGAGTTATTCCTAATTAGAGCTGAATGAATAATTGATTTTTTAGTTTGGAGGCCAAAGGGAAAAAATAAAAAGTAAAAAAGAAATGTTGTTTCTGATTAAAGGAAAAGGTTTGTTCCACCCACAATGAAATGTTGTGTTTCATTTTGGGGAGATTTTTACCCTTTGGGGTTGTGGGTGTGGGTGTTTGTTTTCTAATGGGAAATACATTTCTAAACAAAACAACATTTTGACAAAAATGTCAGAAATGACTTTTTCAGGATTTTTTCACTCTTTTTTCCCTGTCAAATTTTGTTCACCTTTGCAAAATTTGCCCTGAATTCACAAGCAGCTTTGGTTGGCCCCAAACTGCATTTTTTCAACAAATAAAACTATTTGCTGAAAAAAATTGCCTAGCCTCATTGTTGATTTACACCTGTGCAAGAATATGATTATATTCTTGCATGGGTGTAAATATATATATATATATATATATATATATATATATATATATATATAAAAAACAATACATATATTATAAGACAGTATCTCCACTACCACTTAACTCTGCTACCATTTATCTTGAGAAGGCATTGCTAGGAATTTCTTAGGTCTATATGATTTTGAGAGGCTTGGATATGTTTGATTTTTTTTAAAAAGAAGGCCCCTCTTGTGGATGAGAGAGGAAACATTATTTTTAGGGTAGTAGGAAGGATTTGAATTTGTGGCTGTTCGGAGGAAGTTTATGAGATGAAAAAATTAGACCAGACTGCTATGCTTTTGGAGTTCAAAATAAATTGGACTGCTGTCCTTGGTATGTCTGCTTAGGAAAGTGTGTTAATTGCTGATGGAAATGGGTAGCTTCCTCTTTGCCTGGGTGCCGCTAGATAATTTCAAAGATTAAACAAAAGTTAATAATACAGGAAATTAAAACCGTTTTACACCCTGAGTTTTGCTAATAGCAGATATCACTGACTAAAAATCCAACACAAACAGAGAATCAATGGGAATGATGTCATAAAAGGATGACATATCCCCTCTGGCTTGGGTAACAGATGAAGTAGCTTTCCATTGGTTTTCAGACAACCAATCAGAAAGTAAGTTCTCTGTCTGCACTGGGGTTATAAAAGATTGTAGGCTCAGACAGGGTCAGTACACAACTGTGGTAATTTCAAGAGGTGGCTTAGCCAAGCCACACTTTGTCAGACCAGTCATAATCAGGCCAGACCAGGAATAAATCAAAGAAGGCAAAATAAGAGAGAGAAAACAAAGTGAACAGAGCCAGGAACAGAAGGAAAGAGAGTCAGGCAAGCCAAGCAAAGAAAGACACAGGCAAGTGAAGCCAAGCAAGGAAACATCCACTGAAGCTAAACAAGTAAAAAAAAAAAAGCTAGGTATACCAACTCCTGCGTAAAGACTTGGGTAAACCAAGCAGAGCAAACAAAAGAAAGCCAAGAAAGTCAAGCCAAGTGTTGCTGGAACAGCAGAAGTCTGCAAAATGTCTGAGACTGAGTCTGAGTCTGAGTCTGAGCACTCTGGTGAGACCTCAAATGCAAAGGAGGCTAAGGCCAAAATCACCCGCTCTTCCCGGGCTGGGCTGCTGTTCTCTGTCAGTCGCATAGACAGACTGCTTCGCAAAGGACAGTTTGCAGACCGTGTTGGAGAGGGAGCTCCAGTATATATGGCAGCGGTGCTTCAATACCTAACCCATGAGATTGTGGATATTGCTGGAGAAGTCACTGCCCGCAGCAAGAAGCGTCGGATTTCCCCACGGCACTTGCAGCTGGCCATTCACAGTGACTCGGAGCTCAAGAAACTACTGGGAGGTGTCACCATCTCTCAGGGCGGGGTCCTGCCCTTAAATCAGCCTGTGGTTTTACCTTCCAAGAAGAGGAATGGCAGGAGAGCCATCAAGAGAAGGATTGCCCCTACTCCTGTCCCTGTTAAGTGAGAACAGAGCAAAGGGGAGACAGCCACCCCAGATTTGGGAAAAATGACATTAACTTGATTGCAAGGCTCTTTTCAAATGCACCAGTATGGTCTAATAAAAGCAATTAAAATGCCTTGTCCTCTTTTGTGAATTCATTTCCTTGGTTATATTGCTAACATTTTAAGGGAAAATTCAATTAGTTAGGAAGTGACACAAAGGCTGTGATATAAAAGCCAAAATGTGTAGCACTCAGGCATTTCTTTACAATATATAGACACATAAGAAATTACATAATATGTCTCTGGGAAATGATTCCCATAGAAGTATGTTTGTGTGGACAGTTGGGAAAGTTGGGCCTGTTCTCGCAGTCAGTAAAGCTGCTTTGGATCTACTGCAGGTTTTGTTGAAGATCTGGAAGAGAATAAATTTGTCTTGGGAGCACTAAACAGGTACCAAAATGGGTTTGCCTCTGGTTCTTCTCTCTCTTATTCTGTTGTAAATTCATTGAATTCACTGGAGTTATTCTTTCAGTATGCCACTGTGAGGTCAAAATGAAGCCCAATAAAATTAACATCTAGGACATTAAAATAAACTTTTCCAATTTTATTGGAAATTTGAGACAAATCTTTGAGGGAGGAGAAAAACTAAGTGCAATAGTTATTTTTAAAGATGGGACATTAGAAAGACACGACATATTCTTAGAAGATTCTGGGAAGTGATACACAAAGATATATTTTGGGGCAAGCATTTGGGAATATTTAGGGCATTCTTCCAATTAAAGAATCTATTTTGGATCTATTGTGGTTCTTGATGAAAACCTTATAGACCCTCTCAGTGGGATGTTGATTAGACAGACCTCTACGTACTGTATGCTGGCTTTGACAGATTGTAAAACCCATGGTGCGGTGATAGGCACCCTCTGCAACTGGAATGAGCTTCTTGGGGTGGGAGGCTGCTGCAGCAGCACAGACGATGTTGGGCTCCATTTTGGACTAGGAGCTAGAACTGAGACCAGCTGCTCCCTTTGGAAAGGGAAAGCTGTGACGGAGCCCTGTTGTTGAGTTGGTGGGGTTGAAGACACACAACCAGGGTTAAGACTACAGCGCAGCTGACTTCTTGTTAGTGCTGAGCCCTCGCTCATGGATTCTTTCTCCTCAGCTAGGCATTGAGAGTGGAAGCTGGAGACTGTCACTGGTGCAGCAGTTTTGAATTTGGCTCACAGGCAGTTGAGGAAAGAGTGATTTACCCCTGGGGCTTTGCTCTCTGGTTGAAGATACTGCGTTAAGATTAAGTGTGGCTGTATTAAGTCTAAGAGAAAAAGTGGGATTCATTGTATTATCAGAATCACGTGCTATTGCTCTCTGACATAACAACTGTTATTACCAGCTAGTACTGTGCAAACTAAGGTGATCACAACACAAAATTGCCTCACTCCTTTTTGTTTCATCTGGACTGCCTTTGCCGCACTTACAGAGTGCTGGTCTGAACTCCTGCTCGCCAGCATGCCAACGAAAGAGAGGGCCCAGAACTATAACCTTAAGGAAGAGTGTACAGTCAGGGATGGGTTAGATCTGTGCATATTGCTAAGAGTGTTGCTTGGGTGTGTGTTGCAGTTGAAAGCTGCAGCCATTAGTGGAACTATTGCAGTGCAACCTACTGACCTGGTACAGTTTTAACTTAACCTGTATTAATCTGTTGCATTGTTTGTTGCTAGAATAACTTTTAAGTAAAATTGTGTTGTTTCTATTTTAGGTGAATATTGCCCGTATAAGATCCATTATTTATATTTTTGTTCCTGAAAGCAACCGAGATACACCCACAGGCATATACAGTGCCAGTCCAGGTGGAGACACCTTCAAACGTAAATATTCAAATGAGCAATAGCACAGGGGTGTCTAGAGGATTCCAACCTAATTTCCCATCTTAGTTAGGACGGCCAGGATCTTCATTATCCTTAATTACTTAAGGCACCCAGACAACAGGTTGCCTCCTCTAGAGTATCCTGGGAAGGAAAAGGGGGTTACACCTGGAAGACAGACAGATTGTCATGGGAGCATTAAATCCCTTACTGACACAGGATAAAGCCTGACTATTGTTATATATGTAACCTATCGTTATGCTATGCTTTGTGGGGCAGCACCTAGCACAGATATCTCTTCTTTACTCCTACACTACTAAATTCAGCCACAAGAGTATGGATTCCCTGCCCCCAAGGAGACACCAATGAGAAATCTAAGTGGTGAGACAGGAATGGAGAGGTAGCACAGAACAAAGGAAAAGAGATAAAATGAATGAAAATAAATATTTATTCTGTAATTTATTGGAATTTTCTTCTTCCTTATGACAGCTTTAGCAAGAACAACATGAAAGTTTCTTAAAATCCACATCATGTATGATAATGGCCCAACTAAAAGATCAAAACAATTGTGTTTAACTGCTGAAGGCTAGTTGAAACTTTTTACAGTGTGTGTGGCCATGTAACTGTGAGGACTTTGTCTTCTCTGCATTGCACCTATAAATTTCTAAGAATTCTAAACAGAGGCATCAACCATTTTATTCTGAGAGTTGCTGCTGCCTGTTACAGAAAAGACACAAAAAGAAAAGGAGGACTTGTGGCACCTTAGAGACTAACAAATTTATTTGAGCATAAGCTTTCGTGAGCTACCGCTCACTTCATTGGATGCATGCAGTGGAAAATACAGTGGGGAGATTTATATACACACAGAACATGAAACAATGGGTGTTACCATACACACTGTTATGACAGCGATCAGGTAAGGTGAGCTATTACCAGCAGGAGAGCGGCGGGGGTGGTGGTGGGGAACCTTTTGTAGTGATAATCAAGGTGGGCCATTTCCAGCAGTTGACAAGAACTTCTGAGGAATAGTGGGGGGCTGGGGGAGAGGGGGAATAAACATGAGGAAATAGTTTTACTTTGTGTAATGACCCATCCACTCCCAGGCTTTATTCAAGCCTAAGTTAATTGTATCCAGTTTGCAAATTAATTCCAATTCAGCCGTCTCTCGTTAGAGTCTGTTTTTGAAGTTTTTTTGTTGAAGAATTGCCTCTTTTAGGTCTGTAATCGAGTGACCAAAGAGATTGAAGTGTTCTCCGACTGGTTTTTGAATGTTATAATTCTTGATATCTGATTTGTGTCCATTTATTCTTTTACGTAGAGACTGTACAGTTTGGCCAATGTACATAGCAGAAAGGCATTGCTGGCACATGATGGCATATATCACATTGGTAGATGTGCAGGTGAACGAGCCTCTGATAGTGTGACTGATGTGATTAGGCCCTATGATGGTGTCCCCTGAATAGATATGTGGACACAGTTGGCAATGGGCTTTGTTGCAAGGATAGGTTCCTGGGTTAGTGGTTCTGTTGTGTGGTGTGTGGTTGCTGGTGAGTATTTGCTTCAGGTTGGGGGCTGTCTGTAAGCAATGACTGGCCTGTCTCCCAAGATCTGTGAGAGTGATGGGTCGTCCTTCAGGATAGGTTGTAGATCCTTGATGATGCGTTGGAGAGGTTTTAGTTGGCAGCTGAAGGTGATGGCTAGTGGTGTTCTGTTATTTTCTTTGTTGGGCCTGTCCAACTATGGTGCTAATAAGCGATGGTCACATAAACACCACCTTATACCGGAAACCTACTGACCGCTATGCCTACCTACATGCCTCCAGCTTTCACCCAGACCACACCACACAGTCCATTGTCTACAGCCAAGCTCTACGATACAACCGCATTTGCTCCAACCCCTCAGACAGAGACAAACACCTACAAGATCTCTATCAAGCGTTCTTACAACTACAATACCCACCTGCTGACGTGAAGAAACAGATTGACAGAGCCAGAAGAGTACCCAGAAGTCACCTACTACAGGACAGGCCCACTGTCCTCAGTGGAGCAATCTCAATTTAAAGCGGCTGAGGATCCAGCCCAGTATTTTTGATATTTTAAGTTAGGCCAAAGTCTCAGTGTTGGGTCTCTTCATCTTCCATTTAAAGATTTACAGACAATTCATGCTCTCTTTATATCAAGGACAGATTCTTTCTGAACATAGTGACAATTACCTGTAACTAGGATGAATATCTATTCAGCCTTTATGTAAGTGGCTTAAATTTAGTAGAAATGACATACTTCTCCGCATACTATCTATGTCTGTCTGCCCTACTTTTTAACAGTGCTGTCCTATTTGTCCTACCTTATCAAAGTTATATTTGCTGCTATATTTCTTATAGCGGCAGGAACCTTTCCCATCACAAATACCTATAGATGACAAGTACATAAGATTTAGAATTTTACTTACTGGAGCCATTATTATTTTGGGGGTTTTTGGGTGTGTATGTGTGTGTGTGTGTGGATTTATTGCATGTAATGTAACTTTGTTAAATTAGTTTAATATTCACCACAACAAGCCGTGTTCCAAATCCTGAGAGATGCTGAGCATTTAGGGCCTGACATACCCAAGTGAGTAGTCCCATTGACTTCAAACATTTGCTTACCAAGAAGTCCCATTAAGGAAAGACTACTTGGAAGTCAATGGTAACTGCGTGTGCTCAGCACTTCATCACTTGAGATTATAAAAGTACAAATGACAGGAAATTAAAAAATATGGGTCTCAAGGCAACCAAAATAAGTGTATAATATTATAAGGCAGGGCTTTTATCACCTATAGTTAAGGATGCCCATCGCTTTCCACTATAATACCCTATTTTCAGTTGCTTAGAAGTGTGCCAAATTTTAAAACATTCAGGATGAAATTTGCCATGCTAGGTGTCTTCCTGATAAAGCCTCAGCTGGAATATTGTGTCTAAATCTGGGCATCACATTTCAGGAACGATGTGGACAAATTGAAGAAAGTCCAGAGGAGAGCAACAAACATGATTAAAGGTACATAAAACATGACCAATGAGGAAAGATTGAATCAAAAATTGGGTTTGTTTAGTCTGGAGAAGAGAAGACTGAGGGGGAACATGATAACAAGTTTCAAGTACATAAAAGGTTGTTACAAGGAGGAGAGTGAAATCTTGTTCTTGTTACTCTCTGAGAATAGGACAAGAAGCAATGGGAACAAGAGAGGTTTAAGTTGATGTGACACTCTGTACCCCAAAGCAACACCCTGGCACCCCCATATTTACCATGGTGATATAATTATGATATGTTTTGTACAAAGTATGCATTGTGAGGTACCATTTTAAAAGTCTTGATCTGTTGAATATTAATATCTTGTTGGATTGTATTTGCTATCATTGTATGTGAAGTAGTGAAACTTTGCTATGTGTGTGTTATTGAATGTCCTGTAAGTTGGGAACAGTCACAACCAGCCTTTCAGGTACAACAATGGAGGAGCAAGATGTGTTGATGGCTCATTAAGGGGAATCCACAGTCACAGGGACTACCCCAGGAACTATAAAATTGAGACTTCTCAGGGAGAGCACTTAGACAATGGAGACCACTTGACTCACATTATAGAAAGAGATCTTTCCAGCAAGCTGAAAGAACCTATAAAGGCAGGGAAGTGGCATCATCATTTGTCCTCACTCCCCTCACATCTCAACACCTGGAATTATGTCTGCCGAACAAACAAAGGGGAGGTGGTCCCAGCCTGCAAAGAGGAATTCCAATCGGTGTATGAAGGAACTATACCATCAGGGCGAGACACTGCTTGATTCAAATCCTGTCTATTTTACATAACTCAGATTGTGATTTCACTTTTATTTCTTAAGTAACCAACTTTGACCTGTATGCTTATTACTTCTAATCACTTAAAAATCTATCTTTCTGTAGTTAATAAATCTGCACTGGTTATACTGGCTCCACACCACACATGGATTTCCATATGCAAGGAAAATTCCCCAATGGTTGTTTGAGCCAACTTTTCATCTGTGTTGCTCTGCCTAAACAGCGTATGAGTATAGAGAGTATCTGAGGTTCTGGCCCATAATGTCAATGATTTTGAGGTTCCTAAGAGAATAAGAACAATATAATCATGGCAAAGTTACTGAGATACCAGGGCACATTTGCAAAACAAACACAACCAGATGCTCACCTGAGAGACTCAGAGTGACCCGAGCTAATATCAGATCAATACTCCCTAAAATCCCAAATGTGATTTTATACAAGTGAAGGCACAGAAGAAAATCTGTAAAATTAATCAATCTGTTAATTATCTTCAGTAGCTATTACGGGTATTAAAAACCTTTGGTGGCTATTTACTGATAACATTTGATTAAATATTTAATACTGCTCATCTCGACGTTTTAAAGCATCACCAGAGTGAAAAAAAAAATCGTTCAGCTCTGGAGGAACCAAACATTTTGCTAGTGCATACACTGTCTTTTTAGAGCCCACCAAGATTTGTTTAACTGACTAATAAACCCTGAATGTTTTATAGAAGAAATTATATGAATGTGATAAGCACCAGCCTTATCAAATAATTGCAGCTGATTTGCAGACAAGACATGGAACATCACAGAAAAGTAATAATTTTATTAATTGTGGTAATTTAGGAAAGCCAGAGAAGACCTATTTGTTTAAGAAAAAAATGCTGGAACAATATAAACACTCAAGTATTATGTTATGCCTGCTATTTGTTTTAAAAGTAGACATTTTGCTGTAACTATATTACAATCTTTAATGTGTGGGTCTAACAGAAGTAGCCCTGCCATGTGTGGGGCTGACAGTCCAAGCCTCAGCTACCCAGGCCTGAGAGCCCAAGTGTAAGGATAAGGTCTTTTCCGGTAGTCATATTGTGAGGTCTGAGGCCTTTGTCTCCAGACATATTAGGAGAGCAGCAGCCATTAGCCAAGAAGCAAGAAGTCACATCCTTACATTCCATCTAAATTACATTAAAACAATGTAATATCGGGCAGATAAGAAGGCAATCCTGTCCTAATAGTACCCACCATCACCAGATAAAGAAACAGATCTTAAGATGGTTAAAGAAAACTTTGATATCATTCTGTTTGGCAAGAAATCACTTATCAACAGTTGTGACTGTAAAATCTATACTTCTATTGTTTTGCCTTTATGGTCTCCACTTCTCTATTGTTTATCTGTATGGTCTCTGTCTGGTTCTTTGATTGTTTCTGTCTGTTGCATAACTAATTTTGCTAGGTGTAAATCAACTAAGGTGGTCGGGTATAATTGGTTAAATGACTGTTTTACAATATGTTAGGATTGGTTAGAAAATTGTTTAGTAATATTTTAGTACAATGATTGGTTAAGGTATGGCTAAGCAAGACTCAAGTTTTACTATATAAACTGGGGTCCAAAAGGAAGTTCTTTGGAACCAACTCCAGGTCACAGCTCCAAGATCAGAGCTGCCAGACCTCAACACCCTGCCAACCACACTGTGCAGAAGTAGGAGTCCCCCAGATGACCTGATCCTCACTGGCCATCAAGAAAAGTCCATCTGCCTTATTGGGAGTGGTGAGCATTGCATGCTTAGCATGTGCATTCTGTTTTGGTAATTGTTAATAAATAGAGTTTAAGAAGGATATTACTGTGTAAGGCTCTTTCACTGGTAAAAGACCCCACAAACCTGAAGAGTGTAAGGTTACACCCTAAGGGTAAGGGTGGGTGCCAAAATTAAGAGGGTTACGCCTTGAGCCCTAGGAACTGGGTAAAGGTGGGTGCCCCTACAGTGTGCAAGTAATAGAGAATTTTGTGCAGGTAACATAAGCCCCAGCCTCTATCAGCTCAGACAAATGGGGTTCTATTGCACTAATGGAGAAAAAAGTGTATGTTGCAAACCTCAAAATTTCTGCAAAATTATGGACTGTGCAAAGCAAGCTAATTAAAATCAAAATTGCAGGGGAAGTCTAATATTGTGGGATCCACAATTGCTCCAATATCAGAAATTATGTAAGGCCTTAAATATTTATCAAATAACTTTTTCAGTGAATTTTACAATATTTATTCAATAAATGATCCTGTGAATATTTGTATTATTTGTTCAGTTTATACAGTCTGATGAATATGTACAACTATATTTCAGCATTCTTAAATGGTTCTGACAAAATACTGAATATTTGTATTTTTTCATAATTTACACCCATGCATATATGAGAGAGAAACATATCTATTGTAGCTATGGGGGATAAACAATTTCTGTCCTTAGAATCTAAAGTGCATGGAATACTACTTTGGATTTCTATATTGCCTTTCATCAAAATACCTTAAAGAATTAGCCTAAGAAAACGCTGTGAGGTAGGCAAACATTGTTCTCCACAGTTTATGGGTTGTAAAATAGAGGCATGGACAGGTGAAGTGTCTTACCTATTGTCACAAAGTGTGTCAGTGACAAAGCTGGGAGTAGAACCCAGATTTCTTGATTCACAGATTATGTTTTAGGCCTCAACTTCTTGCCTCTGGAATGCTGAATCAGTCCCAGATATGGATTCTTTCTGTATATTATAGGATCACCGATGCTCTCTTGCAGCTGGTATCAAGTCTTTTAGATAGCTTATTACTAGGCTTGGCAGACAATAATTTTTATTTTTTAAATAATTTTGATGGATAATATTGTTGTTTATTTTTAAGCATTTATTCTTACTTTTATTTATTACAATTTTCACAGTTGGAAATTATGCAGGGGTCAGACATTAATTATTTAATCACAGTATATGTTGAGATTCAAAAAATTAAATCTTTTTAACAATTAAAACACCAATTGTCAATATCATATTCAAAATATAGAAAATAAATAGCCTTAAATCAAACTGTAGTTGTCTTACTTTTTTCTTACTTTTCCAAAATTATCTATTATTATGGATGGAAATATTTGGATAAATGTGGAAATTGATGGAAATGTGGATAAATTGGAGAGAGTCCAGCAAAGGGCAACAAAAATGATTAGGGGTCTGGAACACATGACTTATGTGGAGAGGCTGAGGGAACTGGGATTGTTTAGTCTGCAGAAGAGAAGAATGAGGGGGGATTTGATAGCTGCTTTCAACTACCTGAGAGGTGGTTACAGAGAGGATGGTTCTAGACTATTCTCAGTGGTAGAAGAGGACAGGACAAGGAGTAATGGTCTCAAGTTGCAGTGGGGGAGGTTTAGGTTGGATATTAGGAAAAACTTTTTCACTAGGAGGGTGGTGAAACACTGGAATGCGTTACCTAGGGAGGTGGTAGAATCTCCTTCCTTAGAGGTTTTTAAGGTCAGGCTTGACAAAGCCCTGGCTGGGATGATTTAACTGGGGATTGGTCCTGCTTTGAGCAGGGGGTTGGACTAGATGACCTCCTGAGGTCCCTTCCAACCCTGATATTCTATGATTCTATGATTCTATTTTTTTCATTAGTTTGTGTGTGTGTGTAAAGTGAAATAGACATTTACCGACAAAAATCTCATCCTTTTTATTACTTTAATCTTCTTCCCACTTCCCTTGCAAGGTACCAACTGGACAAATGTCACCCAAGAGTTTTTCAAACTCTGAAGCTGTGTTTTATTATAAGAGTAGCATCTCAAATTGGCTTTATGGAGTTTGCCGAAGACCCCAGCTTAGGGTATGCCAACTTGCCTTCGTCAGTGCTCCAATATGCAGCACAGTTGGTCTGATTCACATCTCACTTTTACTGATTTTATATCATTGTAACTACATGGAATCCTAATTTACACAAATTTAAGTTTCAGAGTAGCAGCCGTGTTAGTCTGTATTCGCAAAAAGAAAAGGAGTACTTGTGGCACCTTAGAGACTAACCAATTTATTTGAGCATAAGCTTTCGTGAGCTACAGCTCACTTCATCGGATGCATTCAGTGGAAAATACAGTGAGGAGAATGCATCCGATGAAGTGAGCTGTAGCCCACGAAAGCTTATGCTCAAATAAATTGGTTAGTCTCTCAGGTGCCACAAGTCCTCCTTTTCTTTTTACAAATGTAAGTGAGACAACAATTAGGCCAAGTCATTCAAACGTTGGAGGGCATGGATCAGCGTTCACGTCGCACTCCCCTTCAGTACCTGGCCCAGGCTGGAGAAACTAATGATCCAACCAGTGGACCAAAGTCGATGATGAATCCTGGTCACATACCACCTGAGGCACATTGCACATATGCTAAGAAGAAGATTCAAAAGTCTGTACCTTCTTTAAGCCTGCCTGCAGTGTTCCCTTGTGCTAGTGATAAAATAATGTTGCCACTATATGTGCAGAAACTCCATTTACAGAAGATATTTTCCCTTCCCCGTCTCATTTCCAAAAGGCAAAGGTCTAAAGCAGGAGCAGTAATAGCTGTATTTGTAAAAGGAAAGCCTCAGGGGCATTTTAGCCATTACCTTGGGTCCCATGTTGCAGTGGTGGGACTGACTGTCTCTTTTTTGGCCACAGATTCAATATAGTGTAACCAATATAGTCTTCACCCTGCATCTTTCCAAACTTGAGGTGTATTTTCCAAATTTGAGGCGTATTTTCCTAGGTAGGGTTAGGACAGAAGCCATGGGAGGTGGGACAAGAAGAAAGGGAAGGAAGATCCATGGAGGGTTGATCCTTGATGCTGATGAGGGAGTACCTTATTGGGGTGAGCCTGTGGTGGGGACAGGAGAAAAGATCCTTGTGGAGGCTGGTGCAAGGTTCAGCTTTGGGAGACAGAGAATAGAGAAGGGCGAAATATAGAAGAAGGTCCATGTTCATGATGGACATTGGGAACGGGAAATCCTTGTGGTGGAAGGGGCTATGTATGGGGGCGAGATGGGGTAGGGGTAACTTGAGGAGAATGAAACCTTGGGGAGTTGGAACAAACTCATGGGAAACCTGGGAAATAATATGGATGGTCTTGGGGAGAGGGCAGGGAGTTAGTAAACAGAGGAGATCTGGGAGCATCAGGAAAGCAGCTCAGGATGGCTCTGCTCCTCCCACTGCCCTCTGGTGAGAAACATGGACAGGACAGCATCTCTGCTCCTCCCCCTGCAGACCCTGGCCTGGGAAAGAGCGGATGAGGGGTGAAGAGTCCCTGGAACCTCCCCCCAAGATGGTAACGGGGGGAGGGGGCCCAGCTCTGGGAGAGAGGGTTGAAGATCTCAGGAGGAGCAGAGGTAAGGTTGGTGAGTCTGTACCTAGGGGATGGGACTGAACTGAGAGGGATGAGGCCAACAGAACTGGGGAACTGAACTGATGTGGGGGCTGGGAGACAAGATTAATTGCTGGGCAGGGGATGGGAAAATGTGAGGGTGAAAATTTCTGGACCCAAGGTCAAAATTACCTTACCCAATCAATTTGGAAGAGTGGCAACACTAACTGTCTTACACACACATGCACACACAGACATGCACTGGAGATGGGCAGGAGGAGTTCACCAATCAAAAGACAGATTGAAAAAACACAATATAATATTTTTTTTAAAAGAATAACCTCCTGATGTTTGATCTAATCTTATGATTTGTGTTTGACTCATGATTGTTGGTCACTTGAAGTACTACTCACAGCAGGCTGAGAAGTTTCAGTGCACCTGTGCTGATTTATACAGGCTAAAGGATCTTGATTTGAGACTGCAGGAGCCTCCCAGAACAGTATCATTTGGAGATGGTGAAAAAACTGCAGGCTTTTGGTTTTCTGTTTGGATAACAGAATGTTTGTGACCAGTTTTGGGTTTTGCAAATACAGTAGCATGGTTTGTCCCATTTCTTCCCCACCTCCACGCTTCAAGTGATAGGAATGTCAACAACAAACTGCGCATGCTGCAAACTTGATTTTCAAACATTCATAACTGCTAGCTAATTTCTTCAGCGCTTCCTTCTGGCAAATGATAACCTGACCGCATCATATATGGTTAAAATAAAAATGTAAATTAAAATAGGGATTTGGGTTATCCCCATGGGGAATTAGAGAGTTACTTACATTTTCAATATGCTGATTTCCTTAACATGTGCAATACACCATACCACAGTTTAAGAAAACCTTTAGTGCTTCAAGGAATTTCCACTTTTCTTAAGGAGTCAGGATGAGTGGCCATGATGGTAAAGGATTCAATGCTTAGCTGGAGTCATTTTAGGCATTTGAGGGGAGTGTGTAATCTATGACATGGCACAGCTTGGGTGGTTGCTAATGGTGGGGAGGGATTTGTCAGATTTTGGTTGCTTGGTGTAAAAAATTCTTGTCTCACACAAGTGCGCAACCTAATGATCACACAATCAATTAATGTACTGGTGAATTTCTCTCATCGTTTGGACAGTAGACCTCACAATCAATTCAGAGATTGTGCTCTAGGCATGCATCCTCAAATCATGAAATGTCCTTGAGAGATATGGACCCCAATTCCCCTCTCAGTTAGATTTGTGAAAGTCTGGAATAAGTTTATTGACTTCATTGGTATATATGACATTAACTATGAGGTAACTGACTTTAGAAATGTGCCATTGTCTTTGAAAGAGGCTGCTTGCAGGACACAACAGAAAGGCTACCAGAGTTATTGGGTCCCTTCTAATGCTATTTTAAAGGTGTTGGTGGGGAAGTACCTGAAGTCTAGTCTCTCTTCTTTACTAATTAAAAACTAAGTAATTACATCAGAAAGGAAATTGTAATACTGCTCTGACTCAGTAGTTAGCTGGTTAACATTAGAAGTCAACACTAGTTTCTGAGATTTCAGAAGGATAATTCCTCATCTTTATAGAATACAGGTACAGGAAATAATGGTTTTAAGCAAAGTAGTCAAATCTATAGCAGTAATAACACACCCTAGTTCAGACCAAATGAAGAAGAAACAGCTTAAGTAAGCTAGAGAGAAGATGTCTTCCTTGATATTGACAAGACTGAAAGGATATAAGGCAAGATCCTTCAGCTCTGGCAGAGTCCAAACTCCAGCAGCCATCACTGACACTTTTGATTGTGCAGTGAAGGCAGAGATCAGACATTTGGCTAGGAAAGCATGAACATTGATTCAGGAACTTCCAAGGAAGTTGCCAGTATCTCTTTCATAGTTTTATGGATGCTGGAAAATATGTGTTTGAATTCAAGGTTTTCTGGCTGTCCTCAACTTCCTAAACTGCAGATAATAAAGTTCTTCATTTTCTGAAGAGGAAGGAAGAACTGTTTAAAGAGAAAAGAAGAAGGGAAATATCTTGTTGATATTGCCTTTAGTGAAAACCCAATAATAGAAGTGAAGGGGTGATGCAGAATAATTCTTCTGAATGCCAGGGAGTCACACACGAACCCCCCCCCCCCCGCCCCTTCTTTATAAGGTTTACATCATGTGCTGAGCATAGAAACACATTTCTGAGACCTTTGGGACATGTCAAAGTCTAGAACTAATGAGTGATAATACCAAAGGGAGCAGCTGAAATGTTCTTAGATGATTCAATGCTACAAAACGACAGACTAAGGGAAGCTTTTGTCTGAATCACACAAAATGCACAGAGTTTTCAGCCCAGTGGAAGGGAAGTCCTAGTCCAAACTTCTGGGTTTCATTTTCCTGACGCTCACAAGAATACATCAGTACTTGCACTCACAGAATGAAACCCACATTGAGGAGACTGGAAAAGCAGTGGTTATTAATATTTCATCATCTCTTCACAACAGCGCAGAGTTACTGCTGGGACTGGTGGCTCTCCAATGATACTGAGCAGGGCTCCATCATTAAAATAAAGAGAAATGATAAAAGCAGTGTTGGGCATGATCAGGGAGCCAGTGTGCTGAAGATAAGAAAATCTGAGGGGCTATAGGAAGTTAAAATCAGCCTGAGACAGACAAGAAGAATGGAGAATTTCAGACCAAATGGTTAAAGTGCAGCAAAGTTATGGGTAACTGACAACAAGGTCGTATAATGACAAGTCTCAAATAACTTTAATAACAGGCTGTACTACCAGCACGACATATAATTTGCAACATTTGGTCAATTTATATTCAAATCCTGCGTCAGTTATAAACCCAGTAGCCCTTTTTTTCTGCTTTTTTGTACTTAGCTCCTCCGTGCCCTCAGTTTCTTTTTAAATTTCCTTCCTTTTTTGTTTCTGTGTTTAGGAACACAATTCCAGTATTCGGAGAGAGAGAGATTGATTATATAACTGAACAGGGTTTGCAAAAATAAAAAGGAGAATGTGCTAACCGTGGCTCAGCTCCACAAAAGGACTTGGCACCAAAAATGTGAGCTAGGTGCCCAAATCCAACATTTAGGCACCACTGAAACCCGCAGAACACCAGTTCAGTGGCTGCCTAACTCTAGAGGTTATTTAATTGTCACCATAAAAGTCCCTTATGTGCCTAAATTCCTGCCTCTGGGCATAGAATCATAGCATTGTAGGACTGGAAGGGACCTCGAGAGGTCTTCCAGTCCAGTCCCCTGGACTCATGGCCGGATTATCTAGACCATCCCTGACAGGTGTTTGTCTAACCTGCTTTTTAAAATCTCCAGTGATGGAGATTCCACAGCCTCCCTAGGCAATTTATTCCAGAGCTTAACCATCCTGACAGTTAGGAAGTTTGTGCAATTGCTGCAATTTAAGATCATAGTTTCTTGTCCTATACTCAGAGGTTAGGAAGAACAATTTTTCTCCCTACTCCTTGTAACAAGCTTTTATGTACTTGAAAAATTTTATCATGTCCCCCCTCAGTCATCTCTTTTCCAGACTAAACAAGACCGATTTTTTCAATCTCCCCTCCTAAGTCATGTTTTCTGGACCTTTAATCATTTTTGCTGCTCTTCTCTGGATTTCCTTCCCCAGTTTAGGCACCCGGGTACCTGTCTCATGCCTAAGCCCCAGTGCAATCCACAAACCAGCTGGGAATAGGCATTTCCTTGCCTACCTTGCCTGTGGGGCCTCATCTGGTAGGTGTGCTCTAAACACACCTAGCACCACCCAAAATGGTGACAAGGGCCAGTCTTCTAGAACTCCTCCTGTGTTCCAAGACTTACTGAAAACAACATTAATGTTCCAGCGAGCTCTTGTAGATGTTGGCATGAGTGAATTAAACAAAATTCATTAAAATGGACGTGAAGTCATTTTACACATGCTAGGTCAGCCAATCAGGCAACAGAAGCAATAATATGTAATTGAGGGGACCAGATAGAAAGCTCAAAGAACATATTCCAAGTGAGTTACCATGAACAATTCAAAGAGCTTTAAAATTTCTGTTGTAATGTTTTTTTTTGTTAGTGGTTCAACCTTGTTGCATGTATATATTGTATCTGTACATAAATCCTTAATAGTGCACAGATATAGTGGGAAAGATGTAAATATTCAGCCTTTCTGTTTTCATGAATTTGAAGCGCCTGTGTATCAAATCTAATAATGAAACTTTCAGTATAAAACTAGCTGACCTCAGTACCATGGATACCCATTAGTCCAGCTATGTTAGTCCACTCTATACATGACAGAAATCAGAGTGTCCTTGTCCAGGGAGTAAGTGGATTTGGATCTTAAATAGACAATGGAAGCACATCCAAAGTGCATGACAAGCGCAATGGGGTGGGAAATGCAGGTGTAAAAGGCTTTATGCTTCCCCTTCGCAAAGGGGACGTTCAGGATGTGTAAAATATAAGAGAATAGGAATGGTAACAATATAGCCAACATGCAAACAATAAAAAATGATAATTTGAACAGTATAATTTCTGGTGCAAGCCCATTTAATCACTAGTGGCATATCCCAAATAGGGGCACGGGGGAGTTTAACCTTAACCTTGTGGGATGCTGCAATGGAGACACTAGAAGATCCATGTTCCCATTGTGTCCTCCCAGCTGGGATCCCATTAGGCCACCCTTGGCCAAGGCAAGTGCCATGTGTTGATAAATTGTATAGTCAATTGCTTGATCACACTTTGGTTCATTATAAAATATACTCAAGAGACCAAATAACCTATGTCATTCAGGTTTATTGCTATAAGTGAATAATAATACAGTATAGGAAGAAGGTTCAATACAAGTCTCTGGGAAGCCATCTTGTATAGTGATGTTATATTCACCTTACGCAGAAGGTGTGCTCCCAAAGTTATACCTCTACAGCCATCTTTTTATACTCAACCTGCTTACAAGTCCAAGGAACATTGCCCAGCATCAGAAACTAGATTTCACCCATCAGCTTTCTAGCTTGTTCTTCCGGTACCATGGTTCACCTCTCATCGCTTTGTTCTGAACACATGCATTCCAGGTACCCAAGAATGTGAAGGTATCTCCTAGGTTTGTATGTGGGTAGAACAATCATATGTTTTGTCCTTTTCCTTTGGGACATTTGAGTACTGGCCTGTGAGTACAACTCCCTACCTACTGTTACAGTAAAATTTAGCTAATACAAGGTATTATGGGATAGTTAGCATAAAAGAACAGGGAATAGGCCAATTTAGGCTACATAGCTGTTATATTATATCCCAAGTGAGAAACATCTTTAAACCCAGGCACTAATTCAACCCCATGATCACAGGAGAGCTGGGAGACTTGTGCTGCAGACCCTGGGTGTCCCCATCCCAGGGACAGGTCACCCATCCTGAGCCCCCACCACTCGCCCCTGGGTTTGTGATCCAGACTCTCTCAGGGACAAAGAGAATTGAAGCTTTTTTATCTCTTTCTGAAGAGATATGCTTGCCCACCATGTTGCCCTTATGCTTGCCCACCATGTCCATCTCCTCAGCAACTGGAGAGAGAGACTCCTTGCTCAGGGACTAGCAGCTGAAGGTGAAATCCTGATGGAGGCAGAGGACAGGCCAGGGAAGGGATCTACCGGCTGAATGGTCTGCTGCTGCACCAAAGGTGTAAAGAACCCAGCCAGAAAACAGGACCCCTAGAAATAAGCCCCCTCCTCTGAGACTGACTCCAGCCATACAAGGGGACACCAATGGCAATGACTCCCCATGGTGTGTTAGCACCTTTTGTTCCCTGTAGTGATCTGGCTCCCAACACTGTCTCCCGGGCTGACACAAAAGCAAGAGAGAGAAGCCCCTGGGTCAGGACACCGCATATAACACTCAACAAATCCTTGTTGGATTCCTACTAGAACTCACCTAGAGCCCCTTCCCTTCCCTGGTGCCTGAGAAGGATGAGGGGTTCTTCAGCAGAGGGCTAGCTCCATGTTTGCTCTGGAGAGCTGTGCAGTGAGAACCTTCCCCGCCCCACTAGCTCTCCTAACCCTGCATGTCGGCAGCAATCCCTCGTGGAGCCATGGGATCCAGGAGAGATAACATGGAAGATCATTTCCTGCCTCTCCTGGTGAGAGATGTTCCTAAAGCTCTGCCAGTTTGGCTGGCAATTTCTAGATTAAGTTGGTGGGTAGCTGGTGCCAAGGTAAATTGTGCCTCCTGCAGGCATCCAGACCACCCCTTGATATCTGTTTGTCCCAGTGATATCATAGAGGTGTCACATCACTGCCTTCTCCTTGTTGTGATTCTTAGTAAGGAATGAAATGACATTTTCCAGCCTATTGATTTTTTCACGTTGGTTCAATTTTTATTAGTGTCACAATTTCAAATTCACTAAACACATTTTCATTCCTTTTTCCAAATGATCTTGGTCTCCTTGGACAGAAGTTAATAACTGACAAGCGTCTAGTGAAGAGAAAGGAAGCACACTGAGAATAGCTATGACATTACTATGGGGGTGACCATCAAAGCATGAGGCTCTGTAGCAGAGCTCCAAGCCCAGGCCCCACTGTGAAGTCAGCTGGGATCCAGGACAGGGATGTGTCTTGTAGCACTTCCTAATGAATCAATGCTACACCCCCAGCCCCACACTCGCCTGCCCCCATCCCAGCAATCAATGATACAGCCCCAGGCTCACATCAACTTTGCACCCCCAGCCCCACATCATTCCATTGACCCTCATTTCACCTAGGAGCCTCCTGCAGCCTCAGGGGTCTTCACCTCCTCTAACCTTTACCAGTGCTGCAGGGAGGAGAAGCAGGGACCAGGCTGACCCATTGTCACAGTAGAGGGGAGTAGCATAACCCTGAGCTACTCTTTCTGCTCAATGCTGCCCTCTCCCCTTCAATAAGAATGGTGTCAATTGCTTCCTCTCCAACCTCTACCTGAAAACAGCTCTGGCCTCTGATGGGAGGGGTGATGTGATGTTGCACTCTATTTGATTTTAGAAAAATATGCTAATGAGTGTAAATATAGTGTAACTGGAATATGCTTCATGCAAAAGGTCTCTTGTAAGTATCATTACAAAGCTTATAATCTGCTGAGTGTGGTCATCCTATTTGTATGAATGTATTACTCCTGTATCTGAAACTTGAAATATGAAATAGAACTCTGAGGTCCTATTGTGGTTATGCAAAGTGTGGGCCATTAATGATGGTTTGGAATCTTAATGGCTCCCATTAACCAGGACAATTACCTGTAGATGGCTCTGTTTTACTTGTAAGTCTTCCTGTATACCTGTGGGCTGGCAAGTGGGTAATGAAGTCTTACAGTGACATGTGATCATGTCACCTGAACTGGAATCCATCTTTAACCTGGTGCTTTTCCATTGAGAAGAGGGGTGGGAACCCAGAGGGATAAAGGATTCTCGCCTTGTCCAAAAGATATATAAGTGGGTAGACCAGAACAAAGGGGGTGGCCATCATGAGAAATCCCCTAGCTACCACCTAAGCTGGAACAAGGGCTGTACCAGGGGAAAGGATTGTGCCCAGACTAGGAAGGCATCCAATCTGTGAAAGAAACTTATTGAAAAATCTCTGTGAGGGTGAGATTTTATCTGTATTCAGTTTTATTACTGTACTAGACTTAGACTTGCATATTTTATTTTATTTTGCTTGGTAATTCACTTTGTTCTGTTTGTTACTACTTGGAACCACTTAAATCCTACTTTCTGTATTTAATAATATCACTTTTTACTTATTAATTAACCCAGAGTATGTATTAATACCTGGGGTGGGGGGAGGAGACAAACAGCTGTGCATATCTCTCTATCAGTGTTATAGAGGGCGAAAAATTTATGAGTTTACCCTGTATAAGCTTTATACAGTGTAAAATGGATTTATTCGGGGTTTGGACCCCACTGGGAGTTGAGCATCTGAGTGTTAAAAGACAGGAACA
Organism: Caretta caretta; assembly: GCF_965140235.1. Lineage (NCBI taxonomy): Eukaryota > Metazoa > Chordata > Testudines > Cheloniidae > Caretta > Caretta caretta. Next base: position 216,390,387 of record NC_134206.1, read on the forward strand.
CTTCTTAAGTTGCTTTCAGTTAAGTCTGCAGCTTTGGGGCATGTGGTTCAGATCCTGGGTCTGTGTTGGAGCAGACGGGCGTGTCTGGCTCAACAAGAGAGGGTGCTGCAGTCCCAAGCTGGCAGCGAAAGCAGGGGCAGAAGTAATCTTTGCACATCAGTTGGCAGCCCCAAGGGGGTTTCTGTGATCCAGCCCATCACAGGGGACAACTCTGTCTGACACCTGCAGCAGCCCTGGGTGGCTGCTATTTCCCAGGAGGTGGGCAAGTGGGGAAGGCAGCCAATCAGAGGGATTGCTCCTAGGCAGGGTTTGAAATGCATGAGAGCTGGAAACTTGAGTCATTCCCAGACTAGCTCCAGCTGGGGCTGAAATTGTGTCACTGGCCATGAAATCCCAGGCGTTGGGTGCTGTGCTAGGAGCTCTGCAGTGGTGGAGCAGCAGCCCCTGCTGCAGATCCCAGGATGGCATGACTGAGGGTGGCAGCACCTACAGGAGGAGCAGGAGACATCTCCCTCTAGGACTGGAGTGATGTGGGTGCAAGGGGGGAGGAGGGGTAGCACTATTGCATAGGCTCCAAGGGAGATGGGGCCCAAGCAGGAGAGAAAAGAGAGCCAGACCAATAGCTAAACGTGCTGCATGACAATAGCTACCAAGGATTATTAGATGTGGCTGCATTTCCCTTTCTGACATGGTGCCATGGGCAGGAAAAGGCTATTGCAGTAAAATGCTACTGGAACAGAATCTCCTTGCTGTTGGGTGGAGGCTGAGCAGAGGCTCTTGCTGATGTGACCATTCTGGGTGGTCCCTGGAGGCCAGATAGAGCTTGGATGCAATGATCTCTGCTCTCTAGGTCTCTGGTTTTCCTACTGGTTTCTTCACTATGTGAACAGTCATTAAAAAAAATAATGAAAGTTTCTTGCCCCATAGCAGTAAAGGAAACCTTCCAAATGTGGCACCTAGCAGTGCTGTCTGTCTGGGTCTGCACAGACAACTTGAATCAATCACTCTGAGATGGGGTCTCTAGCCGAATAAGGCATTAAATGTGAACCTGGTGACTATAGAAATTTGTCCATAGTTAACAATGGCACCTCTGATCATTGCAGCAGAAACGTCCAGCCCATTGGAGTTGTGGGGAAAGTCCTAATTGTTACCAAATTATAAAGAAAAAGCAAAGTAAAGTAGAGACCAGGTGCACATCTCCAATAATGAGAAGATTTATTGAAGAGAACTAATACATGTTCAGGATATGGACCTAGAGAAAAGCTTCATGGAAGGAAGCATCAAGCCTAAGTTCAGGTAAAAATGACACACGTTGTCATGGACGCCTGTGATTAGAAGGGTGAAGTGCAATGAAATGGTCTTTTTGTGACTGAACAGAGGAATCACTTGTTCATCGTTCACCACAGTCCTGGAGAAAAAAGCAAAGCAGAAACATCAGTGAGAACAAGGCAAACACATAATTCATAGGTTCTAGGAGAGAATGGATTCAGTCTTGAATACTGTGTACAGATGTGGTCGCCACATCTCAAAAAAGATATATTGGAATTAGAAAAGGTTCAGAAAAGGGCAACACAAATTCTTAGGGGTATGAAGCGTCTGCCATATGAGGAGAGATTAATAAGATTGGGACTTTTCAGCTTGGAAAAAAAAAACTAAGGGGGGATATCAGAGGTCTATAAAATCATGACTGGTGTGCAGAAAGTAAATAAGGAAGTGTTATTTACTCCTTCTCACAACACAAGAACTAGAGGTCACCAAATGAAATTAATAGGCAGCAGGCTTAAAACAAACAAAAAGAAGTATTTTTTCATACAACGCACAGTCAACCTGTGGAACTCCTTGCCAGAGGATGTTGTGAAGGCCAAGACATAACAGGGTTCAAAAAAGGAATTAGGTAAATTCATGGAGGATAGGGCCTTCAATGGCTATTAGCCAGGATGAGCAGGTATGGCCTCTGTTTGCCAAAAGCTGGGAATAGGCAACAGGGGATGGATCACTCGATTACCTGTTCTCTTCATTCCCTCTGGGGCACCTGGCATTGGCCACTGTCAGAAGACAGGATACTGGGCTAGATGGACCTTCGGTCTGACCCAGTAGGGCCATTCTTATGTTCTTAATCTCTTGAACTCTCCCAGCTCACTTTTGCTGCACAACTATACTGAGGGCAGAATTGTGAAGCTGTACCAAGGAACCCAGCTGTTGGATACATCTGCAGCCCCAACAGCCCAACCCTGCAGGCAGCAGCCAACCTGGAGTAAGAATGCTCCATTTCCAGGAATTGAACCGGGCCTCACATGTGAGCCGAGATGTCTCCCACCGAACCACCAATACTCCAGCTCCAAGAATGAAGTTAGTATGAGCCAGCTTTCTCTTCAGAAAGCATTTCATTGATTCACTGGCTAGAAATGGAATTTCCAGGAGTCCCAGCTCTCTGTGAAATGGCCAGGTGGGTACCTGGAAAAGGCAGGCTTTGAAGGGCTGATCTCAGTGGAACAGCTAATACGAAAAGCACTGCATTTTGGAAGATGGTAGCACTTATATAATACTCTTCAGCCATTTTCCATCTATCTGATTGTATGCACTTGGGCTCCAATGCTGCAGAGGGCAGAGCTCTCCCTGGGAACTGCTGAGTGCCCCCAACTCCCATCAATTTTGGGAACTTGACATCCGGCAGGATTGGGCTCTTAAATGAAAACAACCTTGTCTCCCTACTCTTTGATCAGGCTGGTGGAGACTAGATACCCTAACCTACAGGAACTTCTATCCACCTGTTTACCCCACCTCCGTTCATCTACTCAGTGCAGCTCCCCACTTACCTCACCTTTCTTCTTGCTCTCCACTCACCACATTCTCTTTGTATCTGCTCAGTGTCTCCAGCTCTCACTTACCTTTCCCAGGCTATTAGATGCTTTCAGGGGTAGTCTCATTGCAGAGTAACTTGTATTCTGCAACAGCATTCTCGTCTGGAAGAGATGGGAACATTCCCATTGCAGTAAGAAGTCACTCCATCTCTGATGCCCATCACACAAACCCTCCCCTCCCTGTGGAGTATCCCTGATCCATAGAAGCCCAAAATGGATCTCCTTGAAATCTTCCCAGTTCTAGTCCATCACCTATTCCAGAGCAGGCTTATCATGCACATTCAGCACCTATGGCCTGAGCCAAAGCTCACTGAAGTAAACAGGTGTCTCTCCATTGACTTGAGTAGGTTTGGCTCAAACCCCTGTTGAGTTCCAAGGCCCCCATCAGCCTCCCAATTGTAACGGCCCTCCATCAGTTTTAATAAATGCAGTGACACTCCCCGCCACCCGGTGTGTGGTCTAAACAAAGCCCTCCTACCTGTTTCATAGTAATCGTAGATCAGCACTGAAGCTGGTTTGATGTTGGACACAGGAAGGTCTTGTTCAACTGAGAAAGAGAAACTGATAGTCTTCCGTGAGACCTGGGAACGGGGGGGGACAGAGATGGGCATCAGCTTTTATTCATAGAACACTGACTCCTCTGTAGAGGGTCAACCCCAGAGACTGCTGAGCTATGGTGGGTTCCCAACACACACATCTCCTGTGTGTATGATGCACTCCAGCCCTGGCATCCATTATTTACCTTCCTGTATCAGTCATTTTAGAAACAGTCTTAGAAAGTTTTTAAAAAACATTATTGGTTCTAATTTTCCTCTCCTTCCTGTATGGCTGGGATCCTCAGTCATCATGAGTCCCACTACACAGGGCTGAGAGGAAGCAAAACCAACATCTAAAAATGACCTTTCTGAATCACAAATGGTCATGGCATTGAAATCTAATGCCGTGCAGTCCCTCCAAATATAGCAGGGAGGGTGTGCATCCCACGGAGAAGCTGGGAATCTCCCCTTTCCAATGGTGTAAACGCTCCCGTTACTAGTCCTGCAGGGCCTCAAGGGAATCAACTTTAAAGATGCAGCATGTTTTTCTGACTAGAAAAAGCTGCTTCTGGGGCAGGACCGTGTCCTGCTAGCTCCCGTCCTCAGACAGGTGCAATCTGATTGGAGGGAAGGGGGAAATTCTCTACGCAGCAATTATGAGGAGGAGAAGGGACATCAAAATTTCCAGACCAGATAAAACTAGTGCTCCAGCTAGTGCAGTATCCTGCCTGTGCTGGTGGCCAGAACCAGCTGCTTTAGGGGAAACCCCCTAGTGGAGCTGTGTGCCCACTGGGGAGGTTGCTCCCTGGCCCCCAGCAGTCAGTGGCTGAAAGGAGGAAACATTTTTAGTGTGTTTTATTTGGAATAAAAGAATAGGAGGCTGCTGGAAGCTGCTGAGGGGTTTGGAATGTTAGAATAGTTTCAGGGTAGATGGATTAATGGGCAAAGGTGCATGATCAATGCAGTTTATCACATACGTAGCCACTCCACATATGTGTATCTTCTATGCAAAATTAAAACCTGCTAAACCCAAACCAAAGAATTGATTTTCCAGAACTCACATTCTCCAGATAGAGGAGGACGTGGTTTTGCTTGGTTTCTACCTGCATCACATTCTGATCCTCACGGAGCTTTAGGCGAGGAAATGGGGGAAACATTCAAATGTTAATAATCACTGAAAGCAAGACACCCCAGAATCTGCAGTAAACGACTGAGCCAAAGTGTTATCTAATGGCTAGCATGGGTCAATCAAAATAATCACTTGATAGAGACCCATGTGTTCAGTGGCTTTGTCGGGAAATGCACATATCTAGACAGTTATACAAGAGACAGTCAGTTTGGAATTCCAGTTGGTTAATCTAATCCAGTGATCCTCAACCTTGTCCATATTAGGACACCTCCCTCCCCTGAATCTCACTCCCATTTAGCCAGGCTCTATCTGGGAGCTCCCTCCAATTTAGCAATATAGGAAACAGGGTAGTTGTGACACCCTGACCCCTGTTCAGGACTCCTGGAGGGTGTGACCCCCCAGACTGAGAATCCATAAGCTAGTCAAGTGCTACAGACACATTAAAATCCCTAGGAAAGTAGTTTTTTCAGTGCTAACCAGGCCCCTCTTTTTATCCAGTTCATATTGTAATATTCTGTAACCCCCCCTTTCCCTGAGATGGCTTATTCATGTCACTGCCATTCCTTACCTTCTGCAGGGATGAACTGACAGGTACGAAGCCGGAGAGCATCTTGACGTCAATAATGGCCATGTTGGAGATATTGCGGTTCCCAGCATAACTGAAATGAGAGTGACTGGATCATTCTGGACCATGAATGTGGAGGAAACACAACACCTTCGGCTCCAGAGCGCACACAGCCTGCAAAGGCCTTTTTGAATTGCATGTAATTGCTAATCATTTATTAACATGGAAGAGGTGCAGAAATGACCAAAGATAAATGTCCAAGAAGGGGACAAGTATCTCCAGGGAGGGACAGTTGTCTAGAAAGAGGGGGTATCCCTGGGGTTTGGGATAAGTGTCTAGCAAACCAAGGCGATTAATACCCGGGGGAATTTTACACAGACCATCTAACAGCCCTTTAATATTTGTAATCTGTTCTTTCAAAAGCCATCGCTTCTTAACCAGCCAGTTCTTGTCATCCAGGCAACTGAAAGGAGGTTACCTGGTTGAGAGGACGATGTCAAACTTTGCCCGGAAACTGTCTGCGCAGGAAGCATTTGCCGTCTGCACTGAGAGAGAGAACCCAGAAGTCTTCTTGGGAAGAAGGATGTTGTATCTCAGTGTTGTCTGGAACAGATGAAAAATGGTCATGAAAATTAGAAATCAATTTGAGCTATTGACCCACCTGTTGTGGTGCCTAACAACCCCTTTTTTGCTCCATGGACTGGAGAAATCCTGACTGAATGCACCAACTCCCCAAGCTCTCCATCAATAACATTAAAAACCTTCCCTTCCCCACAACTGAACAATGTAAGGAATAAGTGTGCCACCAAGTGGCCAGTCAGAAGTGTGGGGAAAAAAAAACATGTCAATCCCCATTAGCTTTTTTACCTGCCTAGGGACTTATAGGGTTCATCACCAATGTATCTGCATCTTATAAATTCTGTGAAGTAGGGAAATGCTATCACTGTGACTGAGTAGGATACGTCTGGATCAGATTATGAATTCTGTTGAACACTAGTCCGGACTTGTGCAAGGGTAGCCTGTTGTACTGCATTCCAGACAGCTGCCCCAGCTCCTTGCTGAAGGACCATTGCTGAGAGTCATCTGGGGCTACTGATTCTGAATGACTGAACTATTGGTCCAACCCCATGGAACAATGGTTTCTCTACGCTGGACGTACAAGGGTAGGGGGCAAGCATGACTGGGGAATCTGGAGCATCTCAGTTCGAGCGTATGGCTCAGAGTCATGGCCCTATTTAAGAGAAAGATTCTGCTCTGTGTAGGGGCCCATCCACTGCAACATGTAAGAAGGGCTTGAAAGAGAGGGCAGGAGAGACTCTGCTTAGCCTGAAACTCTGACAAACCAGGGATGAGATCCGACTAGGGACAGTGTATCTCAGGGCTTCTGTTATTTTCAAAGATCTGTAACTCTTGAATGCTTTAAAAGTAAAGCCACGACGGTTAAGTAACATCTTTGCTAAGCCTGTGTTCCTTACTTGCCTGCCAGAGACCCAGTAGAAGCCCAGAGAGCCTCAGCCTAGCTGGGACTCTGACGGAGTACAAGTAAGCACTTGGGAGGCGTGAGAGGTTTCAGAATCTAGGACAGCTGGATGGCAGCACCCCATGTCCCAACAGATCTGAGCTTCTGAATGTGCTGCGGAGTCTCACAGCTAGAAACAGTGACTAGACTCTACCCAGATCCAATTGGCTTGGCTTGGGCCCACGCACAGACTGATGACTATACAGGGTACTGCACCAGGCTGTAATAATACCCATTTTACAGGTGGGAACTGAGGCACATAGAAATTAAGTGACTTGCCCAAAGTCACATGACAGCTTTGCCAAAGCCAGGAATTCAACCCAAATCCCCCGAGTCCAGTGCATTAATCACATCATCATCCTTCCTCTCATTGATTGTGTTGTCTGGAGATGGCAAAGTTTGTTCACCTTTAGTCTGACGTTTGTCTAGGAGGATCCTTTCACCATGACTAGCACATTATATGGGTTAAGATTCAAGGTGCAGACACTCAGCAGGAACAAAAGGGGCAGTACTATTACAAAATGCTTCTGTTGTTAACCTCTTGGCAGCTGCTATTTTAATGGATGAAATGTTTCCAAAGAGAGGTGCAGAGAGTTTTGGCCTCTCGGAGTTAGCCATTATAAACTGTAGCAGCTCTTTGGGTTTTGACCTCATAATGCTTGTGCTCCCAGTTCTGGCTGCATCATATGGCATTTTTCCCACCCATTTAATGCTGCACTGCTTCATTAGAGCTTTTCCTGTGGATGATCCTTGTTGCAGTGATTTACTCAAGGTCACTCTGTGAGTCAGTGGAAGAGACAGGAAGAGGACCCAGCTCTTCTGCCTCCCATTCCTGTGTTGCAGTCTGAAGACCACAGCTTAAGGACTGAATTCTGATGTGTTTTCTGCTGGGGAGATGGGCTCCTCTGGGAGGATGCAAATCAGAAAAGCCCGGACTGAAGGATGTGAGAGCTGGGGACAAGACATGGTCAGTCAAAGGGAACTGGCTCTGGGATAAACTGCCAAAGGAGATCAGGTGAATCTAGAGCCTGACCATCTTTAGGAAATCCTGAAAAACCTTCCTCTTTGAAAAAAGAAATCTTTCCACTATAGCAACAGTGACACTCTCAACACGGATAGCCCTCATCTACCAAACAAATGCCTACAAAAAAAAATCCCTGAAAATACCTAACACGTTTACCTATCCAACCACTCAAACTAAAATATTCCAGGCAGATTTTTACCCCAGATAGGAAGATTGCTATTGATTTGACATGGAAGCAGTTGGATACTACAAAGACGGGCAGCAGTATAAAGCCCTATGACTGACAGATAGACAAACCATACTCCTTCAACTGGAACTCAAGTTTTACAAATAAAGAGGAGGATGTTTGCGTCTGACACATCTCCAGTTACTAGTCATCACCCGAGAAAAAACTAATCACGTGTGATACAGAGAAAAAAAAAACACCAAGGGCCAATTCTTTCTTTCTTTCTGAACTGGACTTTAAGAAGTTGATATATTTGTCCAAAAAGAGTCTTAAGAAAAGAAACAACTGGAGAGGTGGGGGAGGGGGGGAAGAGAGAGAGAGACACACACTGGACAGCAGAGACGGACACAAAAGAAGAAAGGCTGTATTATGTGCTGAAGAAGCCACACACTAAAGGGTAGGGTGAGCACTTACCTGCACAAAGACACATCCATTGCCATTCACTTCCAGGGTATAATTCCCCGGGACATCAGGCAGGGAACTCTGCTGCAACAGTAGCCTGTTCTGGCTGTTCACCTCAAAGACCTTCTCAAAAGGCTTGCTGGAGCTGATTTTAACTGTGTTTTGGCCAATCTCAGAGTAGGTTGCTGCACCGTAATCAGCCAGTGCTTGAAGAGCAATAACCGTGTCCTGAAAAAGTGTAGAATAATTGTGAAGTACAGACACACTGTGTTGGGATACTGCATTGGGTTATTAAACACATGGTTTCAATACAGACCACAGTCATTTCATGGCTCAGAAGATTTCAGTGCAGATGACCTCTAGCCAGAGGTGAAAGTAAGCTGGTACGCCCCGGTAGGGTGTACCAGCAAGAGCCGGTGCACTGTACCGGGGTGGATTGGCTTCCCCAGGTGCCATTTAAAGGGCCCGCAGCTCCCAGCAGCAGCTGGAGCCCCTGGCCCTTTAAATTGCTGCCAGAGCCGCGCTGCCAGAGCCCTGGGGTAGTGGCGGCGAGGCTGGGGCAGCGATTTAAAGGGCCTGGGGCAGTGGCTCAGCCCTGGGACCTTTAAATCGTCCCCGGAGCCCTGCCGCTGCTTCCCCAGGGCTCTGGCAGGCTCCGGGGACAATTTAAAGGGCTTGGGGCAGTAGTGGCGGCCGGAGCCCCGTCCCCGGAGCCCTGCTGCCGGAGCCCTGGGGAAGCGGCAGTGGTGCTCCCGGGACGATTTAAAGGGCCCAGGGCTCCAGCTGCCGCTACCGCCCTGGGCCCTTTAAACCGCTGCCAGAGGCCCCGGCTGCTGCTGTTACCCCGGGGAGGAGGAAGGAGGCACTTGCCGGTATAGGGTGGGCCGGGGCTGGCTCTGACCTCCCCCAGCCCCGCCCCTTCCGCCGGAGGCCCCGCCCCTTCCAGGGGCCAGAGCTGGCCCCAGCCAGCCCCATATCAGTGAGTCCCAAGACTTACTTTCACCCCTGCCTCTAGCCCAAACCCATCCCAGTTCGTCTTGGAAACGGAGTCCTGTAGAGCATTAGGGCACACCTCCAGAACGCTTCACTGCACCAGGTGTGTCTGATAGCAAATCATACACACATCAGTAATATGCTGAGAACCAGGGACGAATGGAATTCTCTGAACTCCTAGCCATGTGAAGATCTAACTGTACCTGTTGCTATTCAGTTGCTGCCATGTGACTTTCACCCTTGCACATTTAGAACCAGATTGTCTTCTGGACAGCAGAACTCAACTCTGACGTTCTGCTCCCCCCACAGGTGACATTTACTCACCTCACACACACACACTGCAAAAAGCTTGAGTGCATTAGCACTATGTACGTAGAGCTTGAGGCTAGGGGAACAGATCATCAAACCCCTAACCAGCTGGCAGGGTGTGGGGAAGCCTGCCATCCCTTCATAGCTGCTACTCCAGCTTTTGGAATAGGGCCTGGACTATCTGTGGGAGAAAGTGGCCAATGGATCTCTTTAATCACAGTCCCATTGGCTCTCTCTCAATCTCTAATGCAGCTGGCTTATGTGAGCAGCTGCCTGAGATTTCCTGGGTGTGAGATTAGAGGGCAGAAAGTAGCTGCTGTACCTGAGTGGAAGAGAAGCCCCCATTGGAATTCTGCTGTCTGACGATCCACTTCACAATCTGGGAGGCGAATGTTAGGTCCTTTGGAGCTCGTTTGGGTTTGTGGAGCACTGCCAGCAGCCCATAGCTGGTCATCTCAACCTCAGCAGAGGGGGCACGGGAATAGAAAGAGGGGAACGTTTCTGCAGGAGGCTTTACCTCCCGCTCCCAGTGCACTGAGCCGCCTGAGAACAGAAAGGAGATTGTGAAGAACCAGAACAGCAACTTAGTAATTAGTAGTCTGTGCTGCCATGCAGAAGATCCAGTCCCAGTCTCTTTGGGTATGTCTTCTTTTGGCGGCATGCAGAGTACATAGATGGCTAGCTCCCCTAGCATAGAGATAAATAGCGGTGCAGGCAGAGAGGCACTGGTTACGCGAGCAGAGTACAGACACACTTGAAAGCTATGGGTACATACCTGCGTACTTACCCTACATGGCTTTCTACTTGCCCAAGCCGTGCCTCCCACAATGCAGTGTTCCACTGCCTCTCTGCTGCTGGAGTGTTTCCCCACTTCAGGGAAAGACACAGGCAGTGGGGAAAGGTTCTGGCAGGGGCGAGGCAGCAAAGAAAGGCTCTTCCAGCTACCTGTTGCTGGTGCTTTTCCTCACCATAAGTGAATGGATCTGGCTGCAGGGAGCAGTGCCCCCTTCCCCCCACTTCCCCAACCCCACCATGAGAGCCTTTCACTGACACATGTAACTACACACTACAGTGTGGATGCAGCCTTCTTTTCACTGTGATATGCAGCTGCACACACACTACACAACACCAGCAGTGGTGTATAGTGTAGACCCAGCATTTCTTTCTGCAGAAAGGGCCGCGGAGAACAAACTCAGTGCTATGCACTCCAGTAGGGGGCATAAATGTTTATTTCTCAGTCCTCTGGCCAGATCTGTTTATGTACACTGGTGTAACTCCAGAGAAACTCCACTGAACATAGGAACATAAGAAAGGCCATACTGGGTCAGACCAATGGTCCATCTAGCCCAGTATCCTGTCTTTTGACACTGTCCAGGGCCAGATGCTTCAGAGGGAACGAACAGAGCAGAACAACTATTGACTGATCCATCATCCCCTGTCATCCAGTCCCAGCTTCTAGCAGTCAGAGGTTTAGGGACACTCAGAGTATAGGGTTGGGTCCTTGCCATCTTGGCTAATAGCCATCAATGAACCTCTCCTCCTCCTTTTTCGTACCGTTATACTTTTGGCCTCCACAACATCCCCTGGTAACACATTCCACAGGTTGACTGTGTTTTGTCTATAAATACTTCCTTCTGTTTTTTTAAACCTGCTGCCTATTAATTTCTTTGGGTGACCCTTGGTTCTTGTGTTATGTGAAGGAGTAAACAACAAGAACACTTCCTTATTCACTTTCTCCACACCAGTCATGATTTTATAGTTCTCTATCAGAGCTCTCCTCAGTGGTCTCTTCTCCAAGCTGAAGAGTCCCAATCTTTAATCTTTCCTCATATGGAAGTTATTCCATACCCCTCATCATTTTTGTTGCCTTTTTCTGTCCCTTTGCCAGTTCCAATAAATCCAGTTACTCCTGATTTACAGATGTAAAGGAGGGCAAAATTTGGTTCCTGCTCCCTGGCTCTCTATAGGACTGGTAGAACTGCAAAGGCTAGGTCTGGTGGACCAGGTGCTAAATCCTGCAAGCTCCATTCCTGATCCCAGCATCGTCCTTCCCTGAGGTGAGCAGGGAGTCAAAGGAGGCTGGCTTTGGGACTCTGAGGGAGATTGCTCTGTGCAGTCAAACTTCAACTATTCATTATCTGATAGTTGGTTAAATCTCCTGATGTTTCACTGAAGCTCTGGTCATGGAGAACAGAGGAACTGCTATGCCATACCCACCCAGTGGTCCATCTCGTCCAGTACCCTGTCTGACCGTGACCAAAGATAGTCACCTTCAGAGGAAGGTACAAGAAAATTTCAAATTGGGCAGTTATGGAATAATCTACCCATGAAGAAGTTTTTTCCTAACCCTCCTTAGGTATGGGTACTCTTACACCCTGAAATATAACAATTTAATCCCTTTCAAACGTTGGGGATTTTTTAAAATCCTACCTAATGTAACTGTGGATATTCTCATTGTCCATATACGCTTCTGATTTTTTATGAATCCTGATAAGTTCTAGGCCTCAATGGGCTCTAGTAGCAATGAGTTCCATGTACTAATTATGTGTTCTATTAATAAGCATTTCCTTTTATCAGTTTTAAATTTTCTGCCTTTCAATGTCATTGAATGTTCCCTTAGTCAGGTATTATGAAAAAGTCAGAACAGAAGCACACAATCTACCTTCTCCATTTCATTCTTTTATTTCTCCTCTTTCTGTCTCTGCTTTAAATACTCTGTTTTTTTTCAATCTGCTTTCTAATGGAAATCATTCCATTCCTCTGGTCAGTTTGGTCTTATCTCTGAACCCCCTGTATTTCTGCTAGATCCTTTTTGAGACAGGGAGGACCAGAACTGAACACAATATTCCAGCAGACTACTCTGCAGGAGCAGTTACTCATCCATCTGGCCTTAGGGATATTGGGATTAGACTGCAATTATATTTGTATGCCACAAGCTGTCACTCTTTCTACAGGATAGTCACATAAAAAGATAAGACAGATAGATTGAGCGGAAAGGCTAGAACTAAAGCAAGAGAGAGAGACACTGGTCCCAGTTCTCTCCTTCCAGCTACCTTTGATTTGCATCAGTGAAAGGGAGGTCCGAATCAGGCCCAGTAAATTCTCATCGTTGATAACCAAAAAGTTTGGTGTCAAAGTATTACATAATATTGGGCATCTAGTGTGCAAACAGGTGCATGCAGGAGGGGAGCTTGGGAAGCCTGGTTGAGGTAGGGAGGTGGACATGACAGTCAAGGGCTCCTTCAATATGAAGAGAGGAGGGTCAATCTGGGTTGTGTGTTAAAAACAAAACCACAGATCCTCACAGCATCCCCATTTCAACTGGCCTACCTATGGGCCTGCCTATCTCCCTATGTATTTCTAATGAGTCAAACTCCATGAAAGATAGTTACCGTGGTTTCTAGGTTTGAACACAGTTAAAGGTGGCAGTATCATCTAGGTAGGCCCATCTGCCATCAGTACCAATGTCCCAGAAAAACTAGGTGACACTCACCAACTTTCTTAGCTGATTTGTCCAGCTCCTTCAAGAAGAAGTCACATTTCCCCTCATTGCCGACCAGGCAGAAGATATAGGCCAGGAGTGCCTGGATGTAGACTTTGCTGATTTCCTCTCCAGATGCAGCCTCCAAGCAAAACAGGCCATTTCGAACCACGGGGTGCTATAAAGAAATAAATTAGATGTGTGTGTGTTCGTGTTCGTTCCAGAACATTCCAGGCTCACTTTATCTGGCCACCATCACTGCAGAGAACATGGAACCTTCTAGGTCCAAAAGGACTGCAGGAGGGGCAGCATGAAATCTTTGAAACAGGGATTTTCAGACTAGGGAAGCATCATAAAACAGTCAAGTATCAGGGGATAGCCGTGTTAGTCTGTATCTACAAAAACAACAAGGAGTATGGTGGCATCTTAAAGACTAACAGATTTATGCCCAGATTTAGCTTGTGCCCAAAGAAATCTGTTAGCCTTTAAGGTGCCACCAGACTCCTTGTTGTTATCATAAAACAGGAGTGTCTTTGGTTTCATTATTGACGTTAAAATTTGAGTATAAATGAGAGCTCATTCTGTCCCCCTTCCAGCCCACTGCTTCTTCTTAGCTCTAAAATAAGTTATTAAACTTCCATTGGTAATATCACATTCTATTGTAATGGACAAACTCAACATTTTGGGTCAGATTCTGGTCTGAGTGCCTTCAGTGTCAATCCATTGACAACTGTGGTGTTGTCCTGAATTTACACTGAAGTAAATGAAGTTACGCCAACATCATGGAGATCACAATTTGACTCCATGTCTTCACTGCGGCAGAATACAGGCCAGGAGGAAGCAAGCTCCTCAGACAGAAACAGAACACCTGCTACAAAAATGTATGGAAAATACAAGTCAGGACGTCTGACATGTTAGGGTCTAAGGCCCAACCTCTGCTCTCCCTTACGCCAACCACTGTAAAGCAAGACACAACGGGACCCTCACTTTAATGGACTTTTACATTTTTAACTGGTTGCAGCATGTGTATCATTCATCAGAACTGGAGCTTATTCCACCTCTGCACATATTCAGAGATACATGAGATAACAGGCCCATTTAGATGTTTCATGGGTCTGCCCTGAACTTTCTCTTGGTCCTGAGTGACTCATGTTTGAGGCTGAGATATAATACAAGCACAAGAGCCTGGCGAGTTTGTAGGCACATCTAGCATTTCATTTAATCAGAAGTTACACTGAGCCATATCCTGCCCTAGACCCTATTGAGTGCAGTGGAATTCCTGCTTGAAGACTGGGGATAGTATGTAGCCCCTTTTCTTTATTAACAGCGGTGAATGCATACACATTCCATGCAGACATGTCCCTGTGGGTCATCACTTCCAGTACCCAGGCAATTTGTAACACATTCTGGGGCCAAGCCAATTGACTGAAACAAATTACAGCAGGACAACCATAGCGAAGGAATCCTTACCGAGCTGGGGTGTCCAGCCTCAAGCAAAGCCGTGGTGATGTAGGCTGTGAGTGAAAGCTCGTCGTCAACTCCTCCCTGAATAAAACACACAACAGAACTAGTCATTCCGGGGGGAGGGACCACCTTCTCCTCCCCCTGGACTGTTTCACTGACTTACTACACCAAAATGGTTCCCATATTGTGTTATTACCCTGTTATGCCTGGACAGGGAGTTCAGGATAACAGTTCTCAAACTGATCACCAGTGTTTGCTGGTCACATCGGACTGGCTCTGCTTCTATTGCAGGCCGAGTTCTTCTTTACAATGAAGAGCCTAGCCAGCTATGGAAGCAATTCTTAAGGAAGAAGAACGAGCCTAGCAACATCTCATAGGGGCAGCTGCTTGCCTTAGAGGATGTGGGAGAGGAGCCCCTATCTGCCAGCAAGCAAAGAACTTCTTCAACTTTGTACATCTGTAGTGGATGGGACAGAGTGTAGGAGCTGGGAGATAGGGGAAAGAAAACAGATTTGTGAGACCAGAGATATGCTTTGGAAAATGAAACCCATTAAATTTTGACATTATTACTTGTGTACGTCTGAAGAGTTATCCCAGGGGAAGGGACAGAATTGGGGATTAAGGATGCTATTTGGTAGTGGTAAGAAAGTGCTTTCCCAGTGGCAGGACAGGAAGTTTGGCAGGGGAGTAGAAATGTGTCACCTTCAAGGCATTGTTGAAGAGTTTCCCAACACTTTGGAAGCAACCATTTGTCTTCTGTTTGCTTGAGAGCCAGATCAGAGTTTGGGACTGGACACTGTCATCAATAAAGATATAGCGCTTGGCTTGTGCAAATGACTTGTATACGAATGCGGTGAGCCTGGGAGGAGAACAACACAGATATGAGCAGTCACTTGGAGTCTACAGCGTCAAAACGCAATGCAGGTCCCTTCCCCTCCTACACACAGACCAGGAGGGGAATGAGCGACAGATGATGGGATAGAACATTTTCTTTAATCTGTCTGTAAAATGCTGGCTTTGTGTGCATGTGTACGATCATGTCACCTCAAGTGGGTGAATCTACAGAGAAGAAAAAGGGACCTGCTGCCAGTAGCAGCTAAGAGAGTTCTCCTTTAGCATCACTGGTAGAGATGGCTGTACTTAGAGCCGTAGAACTAAAGTTCTAGTCCATGCTCTTTATGTGTGTGATTGATTTATTTAGTGTGTGTCTTTCATCCGCAGCTCATGTATTCATTACCAGCCTAGGCCTCAGCCAGCTTCCCAGCTCTCACCATGTGTTTCCTTCCTTATCTCTGGTCCCAAAGACACTGTAGGATCCATCCGGGTGTTTGTATGACAGCTGCTTCTGGTACCCTGAAAACACACAAGGAGGAGGAAATGTTCCCTGATTAACACCAACAAAATCCCATTTTAATTTGCCATCAAATAAATCCAGAACCCCAATTAAAGGAATCAAATGGGGATGAGTCTGAGGGACTGAGGGGAGCAGAAGAACATTGACTTGGCATCAAAGCCTGGGGGAAAGGAGCAAGGGGAGCGTACTAAGGACTGAAAACAAAAAACAGCCATGTGGAAGGGGCAGGAAGACAAGACATAAAAGGAGTGAACCTCAAACAAGGTGAAAAGGTGGGTGGGGAGGGGATAGAAGGGGCAGGATGATGCTAGTTACAATTTCAAGCAGAACTACCAATTGTTTTGCAGGAGCAAGCAGGTCAGCAGGGTATTACAAGGCAGCTACATGGTTCAGTGTGCTTAGTTAAATGAAAAATGTAGAGTTACCAGGGTAACTTTGTAGTGCATGCTATCAATGGAGGCAGGAGGGTGTCACAAGTTAAGGAGAGGCCCCTCACCACTGACTAAGTATCCAATGGCCTTGGATTTGGTCTCCTCACTCAGCTGCCCCGTCTTATTCAAATAATCCAGGACATAGATGTTGGGGGCAAACAGGACCATGTTCTGCTCCCCGCAGCCAAAGGGCATCTGGAGGAGCTGCTGCAGGTTCTGCATGGCTGTGCCCAGGATATCACCTGGGAATAGAGACATAGGGAGTGAGTTTCACTCAGAGCCAACATCAGAATCTGCAAAGTTAATATGTACTACAGAACAGTAACAGTACAATAGTCAGGGCCCCTCAAGACCCTGGCAGAGATTCTAGAATTAACCCCTGGCTGCAGAGATTCTACCACTGCTTTTCTCAGTAATCCTTGAGTCCCGAGCACAGAAGGACAGATTTGTTCTGTTCTAAAGTAGAAGACCGCAAAAAACCCCAAACAAGAAACCCCCACACCTCATGCCCCTTTGCCCGCCACACCTGCACTTTGCCAGATAATCTGCACCAGAAATATCTTGAACACGGCAAATGCTTGCAAAGCTTCAAGCAGCTGGTTTTTATTTAAGAACAAAAAGAACACACCACCAAGAAAGGTTTCTTCCTTATCCCAAGAAAGTTACAATTGTCAGTACAGCCTGGGCAAAAGAGCCCTGGGCAGGTTTAAGAACTTCCAACCCAACAGCGCTAGAAATGGGCACTTCAGAGCGCAAGTTTCCAAACTGTGGTCTCCGCAGCCCTTGCTGATTGTCCATAAAGAGCTGGCTGGTCACATGCCACAAGCATTTTCTCTTTATTTCCAGCTGTTAAAATGCATTAAGAGAAAGCTGAAATGCATCAAGTACTTTCCCAGTGTTACCTCGCCATGTGAGAAACTGCTGTAGCTGCCACAGGGAGGGCATGAGATGGAGAAGCGTATCTCGGCGATCAGGAATCAGGTAAGGGGGAAAAGTGTCCAGGAGGCCGTCTCTGTACTAAAATATTACCCCCACTATGAAAAACTTTGGGAACCCTGCTTCATAACACTTCAGGGGAAGGATTTCTTAGTTCCTCTATGGGACACCCATCAATTGTTTCTGAGGCTTGGTACACCCCAACGTATCAGGCCTTAACTGCAATGCAATTATTTAGTTCCAAATGGTATTTGGGTGAAATATTTAGTGGTTTCTAAAATTGTATTAATTTCAATTTGTTCTCCTTCCGTAGCCTGGATAACTGAACTCACAGAGGGATACAAAAGAATTTTAATAAAGCTTTAAAAAAAAACCTTTGCTACAACATTGCTAAAATAGTATTTCTAGAAAGTCTGGCACATACAGAGCACATGATGGGGTGTGGTGACATAATGGGTTTATTGGCATGATTTTGGGAGGACCAGCATAACTCAGTAAGGGCTCTGTCACTTGTGAGTCATGTAGCTTGGGATATAGGATGGTGGGGCACCAAGGTTTTATTGGCATGAGTTTAGGATGGGTGCATTAGGCATGAGTGGCAAAGAATTGGGTCAACCCAAACAAGTGCCAATAAACACTTTATACCAAAAGAAAGGAGTATCCCCACCATTCAGAACCTGGGTTCTGGCAAAGAGGGTGTCTTCTATCACTGCAAAGCTGGATGTTTACTTTCAAAGAGGCAGGAAGAAGCCTTGTTGCTCAGAAGTTTGCCTTTCCTGAGATGCAAGAATCTCAACACAAAACTGAATAGATTTACCAGTGACAGCGCAAAAGGCTCTGGCTGATCCTTCCACCAGGTTTTCAGGCAGTTTCAGAGACAGCTGTTCCGTGGCTGCAGCATCTGTGGGGACAATATTAGATTAATTTTGATCATAGCAACTAAGCACTTCTTGTAAAAATGAAAATGAATGAACATCAGAAGACACCCACAATGGGGAACAGCAGATGGAAACTGCTGCTGTTGCCCCCATGAGCTTAACAATAGGCTGGAGTGAAGGAGACAAAGTAAAATGAATACAGTGAAAGCTAGACAAAACAGGGCAAATCCTCAGCTGATGTAAGTTACCACAGTCCACAGAAGTCAACGTATCTAGGCAAGGCCAGTGCTCACAGGCTGCGATGACACTTGTCGTGGCCAGGAACCCAGGTTGAAGGACCCTCCTTGGCAAGACACTTGATGTGGGGAGTTGGTGTGGGTCAGTGTCCTATTTTCTGCTCCCTCCATTAGCAAGTGGTCTTCCACAGCCTCCATAGCAGCTTGGCTACTGACCACGCTTCATGGCAAAATCCAATCTAAGGCTCCCCTGTCTCTCTCCCACTCCTAGCCCTACCTTACATCCTCACTGGGAGAAGGAAACTAAAACATTAAACTCTGAGAGGAAGACGTCAATCAAATATGCCTTCAGGGGGGCCAGCACACGCCTGAAATGGCCCAGTGAACTACGTATCTTAGGTAGCTATATGGCCCCCTGCACTATTAGAAAGTGCTGTTATGCCACTAAATGAACTGAGACACTAGGGATAGGTCTACCCTGCACACTAAACTCGGTTCCATGGGACTGTGCTAGAACATCCCCCCTGCGTTGTAAGCCTGGGATTACAGTTGGCAGACCTGGGTCTCAGCACTGTGCTAACGCATCCATCCTGCACTACTCTGACCTGGGTTTGCAGCTTGACCTGTGCACTGCACGCTGCAAATGGACCCAAGTCACAGCAGGACGCAGGCTCTGACCCACCCCTGAGCAGGGTTCTAGGAGCCAGGTCATGAGTGCTTGCTGTACCCAAGTCAGACTGATTTGCATGTGAACAGAAGGGGGGCTTGGGCCCAAACCTGAGTCAGAGCCTGGGCTTAGTATGCAGTGTAGACATACCCTAAGTGACCTGCCAAAGCTCACACAGGAGGTTAGTGGCACAGCAGGGAATTGAACCCTCATTACCCCACTGCCAGACTAGCACTCTAACTCCTGGACTATCCTTCCTCACACATCTAGGTACCACCTGTACAGTGCCTCAGTGAAAGGGGGATAGGTCAGGGAATTACAAAATTATTAATTTGTGCTGAGGGAAAGAGCTTTGGTCCCAGTCAACAAGTACAGAATTTGGAGAGATGCCCTTACCCTTTGTGCAGATGAGGGAGCTCTGGGTCACCTCCTTTTCGATGCCTTCAGGCTGGTCGGTGGAGGGGAGAGAGGAAAACACATACAGCATGTCAGAATGAACATCACAAAAGAAAATGGTCCAATGACAGTAATGAAAAGCCATCCCAGTATCCATACTGTCAAGTAATCAGGGTATTATACCCAGACTCTAGGGGCCAGACACAGCCATGATGTGGCTGCAACTTCAGGGGAGCTCTAGACAATTGGTTCTGGGTCTGTGGAGTCTTTCCCGTTCTCCCTCCCCCTATTACACAAGGGGGTGGGGGAAACTTACTGTATTTCTCTTCCATCTGCTTCAGTCCTCCCCTCTCTTTACTTCCCCCAACATAACTCAGTAAGGGCTTTGTCACTTGTGAGTAATATAGCTTGATATATAGGGTAGTGGGGTGCAAAGGTTTTATTGGCTGCAGTTTCCACGGTAAACATCCGATGAAGTGAGCTGTAGCTCACGAAAGCTTATGCTCAAATAAATTGGTTAGTCTCTAAGGTGCCACAAGTCCTCCTTTTCTTTTTGCGAATACAGACTAACACGGCTGTTCCTCTGAAACCAGTTTAAGATGACATACAGGATAGGAATACTCCTGCCAGCCAGGGGACAGCTGTCCTAGACACAGGGCTAGCGATTGAACATGGTGCTGGATGCCCTATTAATACCATTGCTTGCTAGTTAGATAGAGTCAGATGTAGTTTTTGGCTAGGAAATGCTGAGCAGAGCTCTGACAGGCCTGTGAGAGATTCATTTTAACTCTTCTGGTGGATTTGCATTCTGTGGACAATACCTATGCTGGTCCCAGTCTCAGCTCTGCCGAAGTGCAGAATGCAAACATAGTGAATGCATGCACAGGGTATTTTGGTAATGGAGAAGGAGTCCTGTCCTACAAAGTGGCTACATCAGCATGGCCAGTCTGACCCCAGGCTGGTTAATGCAGCAGACAGGACAAACTCTCCAGCACTGCAGTTAGAAGTAGGGAGAGGTTTCAGGGTGGGCTGGCTCACACACTCTGACCTCCATCATGTTCACTAAACACTCGCCACTGCCATCAAGAATGTTGTTGAGAGGGCATCATTCGTAAACTGAACACCCAGCCCTCTCCCAGCTGGCTGACACTGGACACAAGCCTGGTGCGCTTTAGGGCACTTCAAATACTCTGACTTGCTTTCACGCATACTTGCTGTACTCTTCATGGGAGGGAGGGAGGGATGTTCAGACACAGAGCCAGAGCTTTCCACTGTACCTCAACCAACAGGGTTCTGATCAGGGTGTCCTTCCACCCTATCTCCGGCTTCCCAGATGTTCTGTTCCCACACTTCCCACCACTCTTCTTGGTCTCAGCAGTAACACTGAATGTCACATCACCTGGAATAACACCGAATAAAGAGAAAAAGGTACCTCCATTGCCCAGCGTGATGGCTGTTAGCAGATTTCTTCTGGCAATTGACCTCTACATGTGACAAAGCTGCAGTATGGGACTCTGTGGGTCAGCTGGTGTGATGACTGTTTAGTCACCAGTGTTTCACCACCCTCCTAGTGAAAACGTTCTTCCTAATATCCAACCTAAACCTCCCCCACTGCAACTTGAGACCATTACTCCTTGTTCTGTCATCAGCTACCACTGACAACAGTCTAGATCCATCCTCTTTGGAACCCCCTTTCAGGTAGTTGAAAGCAGCTATCAAATCCCCCCTCATTCTTCTCTTCCACAGACTAAACAATCCCAGTTCCCTCAGCCTCTCCTCATAAGTCATGTGTTCCAGTCCCCTAATCATCTAGGGAGGTGGTGGAATCTCCTTCCTTAGATATTTTTAAGGTCAGGCTTGACAAAGCCCTGGCTGGGATGATTTAGTTGGGGATTGGTCCTGCTTTGAGCAGGGGGTTGGACTAGATGGTGTGGTTTGCACTCTCAGCAAATTTGTGGATGATACTAAACTGGGAGGAGTGGTAGATATGCTGGAGGGCAGGGATAGGATACAGAGGGACCTAGACAAATTGGAGGATTGGGCCAAAAGAAATCTGATGAGGTTCAATAAGGATAAGTGCAGGGTCCTGCACTTAGGACGGAAGAACCCAATGCACCGCTACAGACTAGGGACCGAATGGCTAGGCAGCAGTTCTGCGGAAAAGGACCTAGGGGTGACAGTGGACGAGAAGCTGGATATGAGTCAGCAGTGTGCCCTTGTTGCCAAGAAGGCCAATGGCATTTTGGGATGTATAAGTAGGGGCATAGCGAGCAGATCGAGGGATGTGATTGTCCCCCTCTATTTGACATTGGTGAGGCCTCATCTGGAGTACTGTGTCCAGTTTGGGGCCCCACACTACAAGAAGGATGTGGATAAATTGGAGAGAGTCCAGCGAAGGGCAACAAAAATTATTAGGGTTCTGGAACACATGACTTATGAGGAGAGGCTAAGGGAACTGGGATTGTTTAGTCTGCAGAAGAGAAGAATGAGGGGGCATTTGATAGCTGCTTTCAACTACCTGAGAGGTGGTTCCAGAGAGGATGGTTCTAGACTATTCTCAGTGGTAGAGGAGGACAGGACAAGGAGTAATGGTCTCAAGTTGCAGTGGGGGAGGTTTAGGTTGGATATTAGGAAAAGCTTTTTCACTAGGAGGGTGGTGAAACACTGGAATGCGTTACCTAGGGAGGTGGTAGAATCTCCTTCCTTAGAAGTTTCTAAGGTCAGGCTTGACAAAGCCCTGGCTGGGATGATTTAATTGGGGATTGGTCCTGCTTTGAGCAGGGGGTTGGACTAGATGACCTCCTGAGGTCCCTTCCAACCCTGATATTCTATGATCTCCTGAGGTCCCTTCCAATCTGGATATTCTATGATCAGCCATGGGGTGATGGAGCTCTGAGCTCTATACATGGAAAGGGCAAGGCAATGCAGCTTTCTGTAGAGCACCTCCCAGGCAAGCGAAGTTGGGGCAATGTAGGTTCAAGCTCTATGGACTCAGGAGATGGACTGGTTAGGGATGGGCTTTTGGTGACACATGAATAGACCAGCATCAGTCACAGGACAGAAAGTTGTGCAGAAACTTACCGAGTTTTTTGGAGATAATGTTCCAGACATAGGTTTTCCTCTCACTGGCGCACACACATCCATCATCTCTCTTTGGGGACAGGAGCTGAGCCTGGTAATCCTGGGAATTGGCCAGCAAAATACCAACCTGAAAGCAGGAGAGAAATACTGATGTGGCGCAGGCTATGTCTGACACAAACAGGGTGAGCATTACAGGAACTCCCTTCTGCCTGTCTCCAGTGGGTATCCAATGCCAACACTATGGGGCAGAACCGGGACAGGGGATGCTGTGGTATTGGATGGGCCACTCTTCAGAGGGCACCTTAACAGAGCTCCCTTCTGCCTGTCTCTAATAGCCATCCATAGGGACATGAAATATACCATGGCAGTAAATAACCTAATATACTGACCAGCACCCATGCTCTCACTTGGTACAAAAGGGGCTAATGCCTTCCAGGTGATCTGCATAGGAAACCACTGCCTGGGCTCTTTTTTGCTGCTTTATGGGGTATATTGAAGGCCAACAAGGGTTGTTACTTTTTCTTCCAAACATTTTTCTGATTTCTATGTTTTGTTGCAGGACTATTAGGAAAACTGGAAAGGGATTATGACATCACAAGAGATGGAAAGGAAAAGGATTTAAAACTCTGGGGTCTTTTTGTTTGTTAACATCTATTTAACATACTGATTGTTAAGAGTCTAAGGAGAAAAGTATTTTTCTGATTATTCAAACACACCTCTTTAATTAAAGTCTAAGAAAGTTCCCACTGTAGTTCTCCAGTTATCCTTTGAGACCTCCACCAAAAAGGGAGGATAAAATGAGACTTGATTTAATATTAAAATCAAGCAGAAAAAAAAAACAGGGGGGAAAGTCTAGCTTTTTAGATACAATGCAAAAAAGCAAAAAAGGAGGGTACAAATATTTTTCACAGGTCCCCTTTAAGCTGTGTGTAAGCTATTGAGGAGTGTGGGTGCACCCCACTGTTATTGGATGGGTTCTGCCTGAGGGTGGTGAGGTAGGCAGAATTCCCCTATGGGTAACTGGAAAGAACACATTCAAACACGGCTCTTACACCTCCTGTCCTGAAGGGCAGAAAGCTCTGCCTCACGCTGCTGACTGGGGCACAAGAAGTGAAAGCTATTTACCCCAGCCGTCAGAAGTTGTACAGAGCCTCTGCCTAGGCAAATACTCCACGGATACAAGCACTGTGATTCTGATGCTCTCTGTACCCTGCACCCCAGACAGGAGTCAGGATCTGACCAGGCTCAACTCCTCACCTGCAACCCCCTTTCTTTGCACTTTGGGAGGCCCAGGTCCTGCCTGGACTTTCAGCCTCTGTAGCCCCACTAAAGTCAGAGCTGTAAAGAACCCTGAAGCATGAATGATGCTACATACACACCCACATTTCTGGTCTTTTTAACTCCCAGCAGAGGTTTGCTTATATCCCACTCCCAGAACACAATTCAGCAAGCTCTGTCTCTGCTCTGTAGTGGCCCACAAGGATTGGCACAACCAGCCTGATTTGCCGTAGATAGGTCTTAACAAATTTGCCACATTGTTGCTTGTTTTAGCCACGCAGACAGGTATCCTGGAAAGGATGTGGTATCTTCCAGGTTGTGGGGGACACATTTAATCAGAGAGAGAAGAAGAGGACATACCTTGACGCACATGTCCAGGTAGTTGAAGATGTTGGCTCTAAGGAGGAAGTCTTCCCCCCGGATGATGGAGTAGGGCAGGGTCAGGTCAACAAAGAAAGGCTGGAAGGCTGTCAGAGAGGTGGGTGCAGAGATACCAAATCCAGACTCCCTCTCCAAACAGAAGACGCTGGCTTTCCATTCAGTGATGGTGTCAGGGATGGTGAATACAATGTTGGCCTTGCCAGTGGAACTAGAGGGAATGAGGCAGAGTGTGTATGTGGCACTCAGTAGAGAGAACACAGTGAGCACTGCCCATGTTCTGCTTGGAGAATTCCCCTTGTTGTCTGAGTGCCCAAAATTCATCACTCAAATCCTCTGAAGAGAAGCCCCTAGAAAATTCTCCTGCATGCCACTTGCCTGAGGTAACAGAACAATTGGTGGCAGAGCATGGAACAAGACCCTAAGTTCTTGACTCTACCTTAGCAACAAGACCCTCGTTCCTTTCGCTAGCCAAGTCTGACATGCTGGGTGCATTATTTGGGAACATGAACTAACAGCCTTGAACAATATCACCATGCGGGGGGGGGGGGGGGGGAGGCAGCTATCTATAGGAAGTGTTTCATGCCTTGAAAGGCAACAGGAAGGGCAATAGTGGGGCCTTTAAAAGAAGATGAGAAGACAGAATAAGCAGTACTCACTCTACTGAAACGAGATCCCAAATCCATGTCTCGGGGAAGAATTTTCGAACAGTCTCAATCATGACTCTGCCTCGAGAATCATCTGCAGAAACAGTCTCTGTTAAGGGAGAATGGGGAACTTGGTCAAACCCAGTGCATTCAGCAAAGGTGCAATGGCAGAGTGGCCTTTGCATATACACTATGGATCAAACTGATGCCACCGTGTTTATCCCCAAAACTGGCAAAGCAGGGGCAATGGCAAGCAAATCACTGTCCCCATCCCCATGTTTCTCAAACTTGTTCAGGAGAGAAAACCTCTAGGACTAAGCACAGGATTCAACCGTTGTTCTCTATTGAGCTACAGTTGTGGTGGGGAGTTTTTGAATGTGGCCACCTATATCCCCCAGAACTGGATTGAGACCCACCAGCTCACTTCATCAGGCCACCCAATGGCGAGCTGGGTTAGAGATGGGCGGGAAACAGTTTTCCCATCCCTCAGATATTTTCAAGAGATCAACTTTTTTTTTTTAAAACTATTTTTTATTAAAGGTCAAAGTTAGAATGAAATGTTCACCTACTAAATCATACACTACTTATCCCTTATTCACGATCAGGTTAATGTTCAAAGGCCAGGACAAAGATTCATCTCAAACTGGGATAAAAAGTTGAATTCTCAAAAATATTTGTGGTCCTGAACCAATTATGTTTCCAGTTCAACTGAAACGATTCATTTAAATATTGCAAAATGTCTCCTTTCAGTTTTGACCCTTTTTTCTCCTTTTTCAGTACACCTATCTTAAATTTTGCAACAGAAAGTAATTTCAAATTGGGAAAAACAGATTTAAAAAAAATGATTAAATGAAACATTTTGACAATTTCAAAACATTTCATTTCAATGTTGTTTTCAAGTCAGGAGATCTGTTGAATCTGAACCTGTTTCACAAATGGTTTCATTGAAAAATTACCAACCAGCTTTAGAGATGGGAGTACCTTTGGACAATGTGGTAAGCCTTTGCATTTATGTCGCCCCTTCTATCTGAGGACTACAGATCTCTGCACATACATTAACCAGTCCCTACAACACTCCCATGAAGTATGTATTGCAAACCCAATTTGACAGACACAAAGGAGGCTGTTTGACTTGTCCATGGTCACCCAGGGAATCAATGGAAAAACTGGTTTCAGATTAACAGCCGTGTTAGTCTGTATTCACAAAAAGAAAGGGGTACTTGTGGCACCTTAGAAACTAACCAATTTATCTGAGCATAAGCTTTCGTGAGCTACAGCTCACTTCATCGGATGCATACTGTGGAAAGTGTAGAAGATCTTTTTATACACACAAAGCATGAAAAAATACCTCCCCACACCCCACTCTCCTGCTGGTAATAGCTTATCTAAAGTGATCACTCTCCTTACAATGTGTATGATAATCAAGTTGGGCCATTTTCAGCACAAATCCAGGTTTTCTCCCCCCCAACCTCCCCTCCCCTGGATTTGTGCTGGAAATGGCCCAACTTGATTATCATACACATTGTAAGGAGAGTGATCACTTTAGATAAGCTATTACCAGCAGGAGAGTGGGGTGTGGGGAGGTATTTTTTCATGCTTTGTGTGTATAAAAAGATCTTCTACACTTTCCACAGTATGCATCCGATGAAGTG
This sequence comes from Caretta caretta, assembly GCF_965140235.1. Classification (NCBI taxonomy): domain Eukaryota; kingdom Metazoa; phylum Chordata; order Testudines; family Cheloniidae; genus Caretta; species Caretta caretta. The sequence continues at coordinate 216,416,830 of NC_134206.1, forward strand.
AGCTGTAGCTCACGAAAGCTTATGCTCAAATAAATAGGTTAGTCTCTAAGGTGCCACAAGTATTCCTTTTCTTAATGGAAAAACTGGAAGTAAAACCCAGGTGGGACCCTAAACACCCCTGAATTCACACTCTGCAATTCACACTACTGCAATGATGTTTGTTCAAAATATATCTTATAAGGTATCACTTGAAAAGTAATAGCACCCTGGTCATTTATATCATTGTAAAATGCAGGTGTTAAACTTATTTGTGAAATTATGAATTGAATCTGTATAATGTTACTAGAAGGTGTGTAAGAAAACAGCCTAGCCTAGGTAAAGGTGATAAACAGATCTGCCCTAGACCAAGGAATGTGCGTTTACCTCAACTTAAATATTAGCCATGAATAAAACTATCAAGCAAACCAGCAGGAGCTGTCTTGAGCTTGAATTTGAGAGACGGAAAATTATCATGGCTCCTGCATCCCAGGGAGACACAGGAGACTGAATACACCTTCCTAACTTTGAGGACAGAGACAATTCTTGGAGAATATAAGGGACAGAAAGAGACTTCATATTTATCTTAGACCTAAACAGACAGGGGAAACCAGCACCTTGTACTTCTATGGAAGGTCCTGACTGAGAGACAATCAACCGAGCTGGACTAAGAGTAGTTGGTGGGTGAAATCATCTTAAACAAAGACCGTGCCTTGTTAGTTAAGATTTAGACTTTTAGGTTCATGTTTTCACTATCATTTGCTTTTAGCCATCTCTATGTTTATTTCTTTTACTTGGCATCACTTAACCCACTTCCAGTTGTTAATAAACTTGTTTTAATTTAAGCCAGCCCCATGCCGTGTCTGAACTGAAGTAATTGTTAACTCCAGTTAATGTGGCAAGCTCTTAGTACTGTCTCTTTAAAGGAAGAAACAAACCTTATTATATCTCCAAGTAGTCCAGCAGAGGGCTGGTCACTTCAGAGCACATGTTTTTGAGGAAATTCGGGACTGGGGATGTGCTGTGGTCACTTGGCTAGTAGTAACCAAGGCTGGTGGATACCAGAGTCTGGCTGTAGTATAACAAGCAGGCTGCTGAAGTCCGAGCTGCTGAACCAGGTTTGCTCAACACACAGACACCCAGTGCATGCTTGTCTGCTAGCTGGGAGCATCCAGACAGGGAAACCATGGCAGCAGAGCACTTTTAGGCACCCAAAGGTACAGGGCAGATCAATGTCTCACTAGTGTCGCTTGCACCCCATAACGTGACACCAGATCTCCTGACTCTCAGCTCTGTGCCCTAATCCCAGTGCTATGCTGCCTCTCAGTACAAACTGCTCATACTAGAACCAAGAGCCAGCCGGTCCAACACATCTGTATTACATCCCTCAAAATGTCTGCTCTCAGGCTGGATTGGAAGCAGTGGCTTAGAGTTGACAGGCTTCCACTGGCATTACCTGAAACCCTGTATGCTTTGGTTCCACACTGGACTGGGATTTCAGGTCGAGCTGTGTGTATCTGTGACTGCTAACATGCAGGGGCAGGCTTGTACGTCCACTCCACACAGTGCCCCTTCTCCCCACAAGCGTTCCTAATCTCACAGATCCATGTAGGAAGAAAACAACCTCATCTTTTTTTTCTGCCACCCGCTATTACCTGACAATTTGGCAGTAGTCATAGGTGTGGACAAACTTCCACCAAAGCCAGGACGGCCAAGGAAATCAGGGCGTGGTCTGACACTTCCACACACCACAGGCTGCCGCAGCCGAGAGTTGGTAAAAACCTTCATGCCCATCTCCTTCAAAATCAAAATGAAAAGTACATCAACCACCTCTGCTTCCTAATACAGCTTTATTCCACTCTGCCCTCCTTCCCCATCCACAGCCTTCTAGTTACAAGAGAGTGGATAATACCACAAGTGAACAGTGCCCATCTAAACTCCAGGCTCTTCTTAGTGGCACTATTTCTCCCACTGCCCCATCCTAGGGCCAGCTTCTCTCTCTTCTCCCCTGTGGGTCTCTATGGCATTTTCTGTGCCAATGTCAATGGGAGTTCCATGCATTTTAGAGATGCAGAATATGCCAAAGGAATCCATCCAGAGTGTGCACTACAAACACACAACACTCAGGACAGAGGAATTTGGTGCTGGATCTCTAATGTACGACAGTGACACCTGCTGTACAGTCAGAAACTACATTAATGGAGCTCTGAAAGGGGCCTCACTTCAGCATCTAGAGATGCAAGAGATCTATCACGGCCCATCTAGTCCTTTACCTGAGGGCCAGTGTAGGACTCTTCCTTACTGTATATTAGGAAATCCAGCTGGGTTTCAATCACTTCCCTTGGGAGACCTGTCCACTGCCTCTCAGATAAAAATATTGGAGTCTACAGCTAGAAAATAAATTGAGCCATCTCATCTCACCCCTCTGTTACTGGAAGAGGGCCCTCATGTTGTGAGGCTCAGCTGCTCCAAGGGGAGGCTGGATATATGACAGCAGGAAATAAGATTGCACCACAGTGCAGGATTGACTCTGGCCCTATCCCCCGCCCCAGATTACAGACTTCATAATAGAGCTGGGGGCAAAACCTTTCAAGGTTTCAAAATTCTTCCCATTCCACAATGGGACAAAACTAACATATTTCAAAGGTTTTTTGTGTGAAAAAAAACGAGAGAGAAAGAACTCCATTCCAGAATCCCCAACAGCTTAGGGGTTAGCGTCCTCCCCTGGGATGTGGGAAACCTGGGCTTGAGTCAGGGCTCTGAATCAGTGTCAGTCTCTCTCTCTTTCTGGTACAATGAATATTTAATCACTTAGACTAAGTGAAACAGCTTCAACAGGAGAAGCTCTTCCTATAAAATGACCAACAGCCTTGTGGTCGGAGCACTCAGTGGGTATACGCAGATGTAGGTTCCAGACCCTCCTCTGAATCAGGCAGAACATGGACTTTGAGGTGCATCTTCTACACTCCAGATGGGCGCTGTAACCACTGGACTATTGGCTACTCTGAGATGCGCCTCTCTTTCTGGTTTTGACCAGAAATTCCATCCTGGACCTGATAAATCTTCCTGACAACAGTTTTGTCAAAACCAACCCTTTCCGCTGAAAAGTTTCAGTTTTACAAATTGGCATTTTCTAATGAAAAAGAGTTTCATCGAAAAATTCCTGACCAGCTCTATTTCAGCACTCAAACTGCTTTGCCTACCAATAAGACTAAGTGCAGGAGGACATGTCAGCAGAAGAAGTTATATACCCGACACCAGGTGCCAGCTGCATTTCATGATTTGCAAGGGAGAAAACCAGGGAGGGCACTTAAAATTTCACCTTCATCACCCCCACCCCCTTCCCTGCTCTCCTCTTCCATTGCTAACCAGGTGACAGTTCATTGTGGGCTAATTTAAAGAAATTCCAGCATGCTTGCCTTGAAATATTGATAAACATCTGGGGTGAAGTCAGACGACACAGGCATGTAATACAAGCCATTATGAAAGATGTTGTCAGCCGGGACACATGGCTCTTTGCTGTCATCTTCCAGGTTCAGCCCGTTGAAGTAATAACCATATAACTCTTGCAAGGGAAGTAGGTTGTACACCTGTGAGAGGGGAAACAAACACAGACCCTGTATTTGGGGAGAGATCTGTACAGGGACATGCACCAGGTAATGGGTGCTGCTAGGGGTGGGATACCAGTCTGGGTCGCTCATCCTTTGCCTCATCCTCTCCTGAACTCTTCAGTCTACGTTGCTCTGTTGTGATGTGTGGTGTCCAGGAAGGAGCACAGGCCCCCAGGCAATATTGGCCTGTATTAGGACTGTCACACTGCTGGCTCATGATCCTCCATTGCAGCCTCCAGAAAGTTTCTTTGTTAACTCTTAGAGCACTGCCTAATCCTAACACATTACACACCTTCCTACCTGGGTGGTTCCTAAAGTTCAGAAGGGGGTGATTAATAGTTGTTGTGGCAAGAGGGTTCCTGATGGTGGGGAGGCTGAGACTCTTGCCTAGAGCAAGTCTTGATTGGCTCTTACTTTCTCCCTGCTACTGGGAACCTTGCTCCTGCCCATAGTGCAGTGTTCTTCATTGCAAGGCCTGTGAGCCAGTGGTGGCTCCCATCGACACTAAGTGCGGCTCCCTAAGTTCCCTCTAAGCTGTGCGGCCACAATGCAGGCTATAAATAGCTGTGCAGCAGCTCTAAAGGGCCACACAGCAGGGACATGGAGAGGAGAGAGGTAGGGGGTGGGCAGAAACTGGGGAGGGGAGCAAGTTGAGGCTTGCAGGGCTTCTGTGGGCCTCTCCCCTGGCCCTGGAGCTCATTGCTGCCAGAGGTGAGTGAGAGGCCCCTTCCCCCAGAGCTCCATGCTGCCTGCTGACAGGGAGAGAGAGGTCCCTTCCCCCAGAGCTAGCTGCTGCCGGCAGGGGGGAGGGCTAAGGGGAGGGGGCCTTTGGCCCCAGCACTTGGGCAACCTGCCTGCACCCCAAACTCCTCAGCCCTGGCCCCACCTGCACCTCCAGGCAAAGCCCTCACCCCCCGCCCCTACATTCCAACACTCTGCCCCAGCCCTGAGCCCCCTCCCACACCCCAAAACCCTCTGCCCCAGCCCACCCCAGAGCCCACACTTCCAGCCCAAGAGGTAAAAAGAAAACAGAGGAACAAATTGACCAATGAACATTTGGACTGCCTTACTAGGATTGCGATGACAGATTACAAATACTGCATGAACAAAGTCAAGGAGGAACAGGCATGCTTTCGCTCATTCCATTTTTAAAGTAAGTTTTGCTCTTAAAAAGTTTACCCATATAGGTGCCTTTTTAATTCCATATATTTTCCTGCTTATTATTTTATAAAAGGAGTATCGTTTTATTGTACAAGTAGACTTTGTTTCAGTTACACGAGTGGCTCTGTAACATTACATCATTAAGGAGTAGTAAGCAATCTGTTAATTTAGTAGTTGATGTGGCTCTCACACTGAAGGTTTTTTGCCAAAGTGGCCCCCACTTCAACAATAGTGAAGATCACTGCCATAGTGTGATCTGCCTCCACCTTCTGCTGCTCAGGCTGCAGCTTAGCAGGAGGGAGGGGACATGCACTGGGAGGGCAGGTAGAGGCAGAGACAATCTGATGTAGAATTGTAGAATCATAGAAATGTTGGGCTGGAACAGACCTCAAGAGGTCATCTAGTCCATTTCTTGTGCTGGGGCAGGGCCAAGTAAATCTAGACCATCCCTGGCAGGTGTTTGTTCAACTTGTTCTTAAAAACTTCCAGTAATGGGGATTCCACAACCTCCCTTGGAAGCCTGTTCCAGAGCTTAACTCTCCTTATTGTTAGATTTTTTTTTCTTAATATCTAACCTAAGTCTCCCTTGCTGCATGTTGAGACCCTTACTTCTTGGCTTACCTTCACTGGACATGGAGAACAATTGATCCTCATCCTCTTTATAACAGTCCCCTTAACATATCAGAAGGCTGTTATCAGGTCTCCTCTCAGTCTTCTTTTCTCAACACTAAACATGCCCAGTTTATTTAACCTTTCCTCATCAGGTCAGGTTTTCTAAACCTTGTATCATTGTTTTCCCTCTCCAGATTTGGACACAGTATTCCAGCTGAGGACTCACAATTGCTGAGTAGAGCAAGACATTTATCTCCTGTATCTTGCATACAACACTCCTGTTAATACACCTCAGAATGGTATTAGCCTTTTTTGCAGCTGCATCACAGTGTTGACTGATACTCAATTTGCGATCAGTGAGAACCTCCAAATCCTTTTCAGCAGTACGACCACCTAGCCGGTTGTTCCCCATTTTGTAGTTGTGCATTTGATATTTCCTTCCTAACTGAAGTGCTTTGTACTTGTCTTTATTGAATTTCAGCTTCCTGATTTCAAGCCACTTCTCTAATTTGTCAATATTGTTTTGAATTCTAATCCTGTCCTCCAAAGTGCTTGCAACCTCTCCCAGTTTGGTGTCATCCGCAAATTTTATAAGCTTAAAAACACTCCATTATCCAAGTCAATAATGAAAATATTGAATATACTTGACCCAGGGATAACCTCTGTGGGACCCCTCTGCATACCCCCGCCCAGTTTGACAGCAAATCATTGATAACTAATCCTTTAGATGTCTTTCAAACCAGTTGTACACTCACTTTATAGTAATTTCATTTAGATCACATTTCCCTAGTTTGCTTATAAGAATGTCATGTAGGACTTGTCAAAAGTTTTGGTAAAAGTAAGCTATATCACATCTACTGCTTCCCCCCCCATCCAGTAGGCCAGGGACCTTGTCAAAGTAGTAAATTAGGTTGATTTGTTCTTAGCAAATCCATGCTGGCTATTCCTTATAAACCTATCATCCTCTAGATGGTTACAAACCGATTGTTTAATAATTTGTTCCACTATCTTTCCAAGTATCAAAGTATAATTTCCCAGGTCCTCTTTGTTCCCCTTTGTAAAGATAAGTACTATATTTGCCCTTCTCCAGTCCTCTGGGTCCTTCTCTGTCCTCCATGAGTTCTCAAAGATAATTGTTTCAGTTAGTTTCTTCAATACCCTAGGATGAATTTCATCAGGCCCTGCCATCTTGAATATAACTTACTTAAATATTCTTTAATATGTTTCCCAGAGTGGCTGGTGGAGGAGGGAGGAAGCAGGAGGCTCTGCCCACGAGGGGATGGTGTGGTCTTTTGCCTCTTATAGAGTGTTTTTATAGGGGAGAGAAATAAGGGATCAAACCACAGAACTAGGAAAGACCAGGCATGGGGATGAAGGCAGCAGAGCTGCAGGGGATGGGAGAAGAGTGAGGAGAGATAGGAACCAAGTGAATTTGAAAGGAAGCAGCACATTAGCCTGGACAGTGCTGGGTAGAGGACTTGAGGACTTACAGTCTCAGCAGACAGCTCTCGCTCAGGCCTCAGGAGGAGCACGCTCTCATCCACAGCCCGGAGGGCGCAGTGGGAGTTGGCTGAAGCTTCAAGGTGGAGGCTGACATTAGAGGCTGGGAGCCCCTGCTTCTTGGAGAACTGCAGCCGGACCTGGAATTGAGCAGAGGTGTCAGATGGGTTAAATCCTGCCCCTCAAGGGACTGCTGTGTGTGAGTATAGGTCCTGTGGCAACATGGATGGGCCTCTACCCATTGCCACAACCTCATTCTTCTCCCTGCAGGATGAAGGCCTCCTCATCAGACAGAATCTCCTAGGAGTCCCTGTCCCAGGGCCAGATGTGACCATGAAGGCCCTGCAAAAGCTCCTGTGTGTTCTTCTCTACATCTCTGGCAATCCACACAGTGCCTGCCATCCAGCGTATCCCAACTCGTACCTCTTGCCACTTTCTTTTTTAAAAAAAATGTCTTCAGGACAAGAGCCCTGGAAAGCCAGAGTAGTTAGAGGAATAATGTAAACACACCTTTGCCTCCCCTAATGTAAGCACTTACCGTTCTATATTTGCAAAAAGAGAAGAAGGAGTACTTGTGGCACCTTAGAGACTAATAAATTTATTTGAGCATAAGCTTTCATGAGCTACAGCTCACTTCATTGGATGCATTCAGTGGAAAATACAGTGGGGACATATACATACAGAACATGAAACAATGGGTGTTACCATACAGCACTGTAACTGCTGGTAATAGCTCACCTTAAGTGATCACTCTCGTTACAGTGTGTATGGTAACACCCATTGTTTCATGTTCTCTATGTATATAAATGTCCCCACTGTATTTTCCACTGCATGCATCCGATGAAGTGAGCTGTAGCTCACGAAAGCTTATGCTCAAATAAATTGGTTAGTCGCTAAGGTGCCACAAGTCCTCCTTTTCTTTTTGTGTATACAGACTAACACGGCTGCTACTCTGAAACCTGTTCTATATTGTATTCCCATGGGATTTATTTATGTATCTGCAATAAACACCTTGTGTCTGCTGCAAACAAACCACGGCTTTATTTTTTTCCTCCGAGAATAGACATACCCAGCTTCAGTTTATGGACTTTGGGTAATGTAGTCCAGCAGGAAATTTCCTGTATTAAAATCACACTGTAATTAGAATTGCAAACAAAATCTTATTAGCCAAATTGTTCTCTCAGTTATACTGGGATGAATTAAGTGTAACTCACATCAGAAGCAATGTAAGATAAAACACAATTTGGCCCTAATGTGCAAATATCACTGCACTACACTTTCCTTTAAACTGAAATCCTGAAAAAAAAACAAACAAATAAAAATAACCACAGATGAGCTGTGAAAGTTTATAACATCCAAATTGAATTAGAATTATCACAGCCATTTTAAAACTCTACTCCCCAATAAATTCCCAGGTGACGTAAATCTCTCTCTCTCTCTCTCAGCTGAGGGAATCACTGATTTTTTTGGTTTGGTGGCTGAACCGAACAATGAAAAAAATTGATTAGTTTTCAACAAAAACAGATTTGTTTTTTCCTCACTGAAACAAAACAAAAACAATCTGAGGGAGTCAAATTAAATGTTTTGAATGTCAACTCAAAACATTTCCGAATGAATCTAATTAAAAACATACGTACCATTTTGATGCTTCCGAAATTTTTGTTTTAGTCAAAAAACTATTCACCAAATTCAACCTGAATTCACAAATAATGTCAGTACTCTGAAAAATGCATTTTTTTGGGCAAATTTACTATTTGCTGAAAAATATTCACCCAGCTATAACTACATAGAAATATATCATGGCATTAAAATATACTGAGTACCTTGGGATTTATCCAACAGAGTAACACATGTTCCCTACCTTGAAGAATTGACTATTGGATAAACAAGACATGGGGTAAGAGTTGAGGACAGAGAAGTGCCAATCAGTTTAGGAAGGATTCCTTGAAGAAGTGGATTTTAAGAAGGAATGGCCACTTGGGGGGCAGGAAATGAGAGCCAGGTGTAAGCAGGGTGGGGCAGTATAGCAAAGGTATGAGGCTGAGAGGAAAAGGAGATGAATGGCACAGTAAGAGAAGATCAGAAACAGCATAGGGAATGAGAGGGTAAGACTGGAGCAGAGATTTAGAGGGGGTGGGGGGAGAAATAAAGGTCTCCTGTAGGAGAAAAAAATATACACTCATAGAAACATCTTGCGTTCACTCACCTTGTTCTTGAAGCACTTCTCAATCTGGAATCTGGTACTGTCAGCCACTAGCTCCCTGGCAGGATGCACGGTGTAGACCAGCATCCGAGCAGCAGGAGCCAGCTTCTCACTGACAGTGAGTGGGATGGAGAAAGTGCCTTTTAGAGATGCTGGGAGAAAGGGACAAGTCAAAAGAAAAAATCACAGAGAACTGTTTTAGAAGCTGCCATCCTAGCTGGCATGTATGTAAAATGGTAAGGGGGTTGAGATGGTATAGCGAGGAAATACTGTGGAGATGGACTGATGTGGTGGTGGGTTTGGATTCAGATCCAGATTCCACCAAAGTTAAAATTAGAGTTTGAAGGCATATCCAAAATCCAGTCAGATTCCAGATCAGAATTCAGATCCAACATCCCAATGGCAGACATCTCACAAGATATGTGCTATTCCCTTAGCCACACTCTGCATCTCCTCGGGAAATCCATTTGCTCCAGTTTTCTTCTGGGAGGTCCTCCACAGGCCATTACTTCCCCAGGGGTGACATAGGCTGCTTTCTCCTACTGCCTCTGTGGAGAGTTTGATGGGTTGGGCAGCCATCCTTAATTCAACAGGGGTCTTCTAGGTGGTGATTACCAGCCTGACTGCACCACACACACACACACGCACACACACACACACGTGGGGAGAGGTGCTGTGCTAGTTCCCTCGTTCTCATTATCTTTGCATCAAAAACCACCATACTTACCACCACTGGTGTTGACTTGCTGTTTGCCACTGAGAACGATCTTGCCCTTCGCCATCACCTGTGCACAGAAAGACACCATGAGATGGGAGACAGGAGGGAAGGCGGGTGGGGGGACAACCCAGTCAGATAACAGGACGTTTGCAATTAGGATTGTTTTAACTCTTTGGCTCAATATGAAGTCAGGTATAGTATGTCCAAGGGTAGATAGGTCAGATTCCCCACACACAGACATCGTCCTGCCAAACCACCCCAGTCCTGTCCCTACTTTTGTAGTCCTGTTTGCCAGGTTGTGCAGCAATGTGAATCAAGGAAGAGTTCAGCCTAGAAAGCATCTCTGCTATCCATAACTCAGTAGATCAATCACTTGAGATATCGGTACTTGGGGTTTTGCTGGGCCAATCCCAGACTGAGTACTTTTAGGGGCGCAGAGAAGCCACCTGACACTTACCACATAGTAGAATTTCACACTAGTGATCTTCCCATACCCGTTTTTGTTCAGGACATAGTACACTGTGATTGACCTCTGCTGGCCACAGCTCAGCTCTCCCGGCTCCAATTTGATTTTCACAAAGCTGTTAGTCTGGGAGTAGAAGCGCTGGACAGAGTAATAGGCCTCAGGATAGTAGGGTACCAACCAACCAACAGCGTTGCAGTTGTCGTTGGTTTTATATATTGCCTGACAAGAAAAGGGGAAGGGGAGAAAAGAACAAACTGATGTTTCACTGGGGAGGCAGTGGAAACAGCAAGTCACGGCCACAAATAAGAGACTGAAATTCACAAGCCATTGATAAGGCATTTTATCTAAAGCTAACTGCCCAGGTAGTGTGAGTGACAGCAGACCATCTCTAGCAACCTGGAGAGAGGTGACAGAAAAAGCAGAGATGTGCCAAAAGGAAAACAAACCTGTGAAAGTCACAATCATTTTGTAGACAAGATACAAAGAAAAAGAAAAAAAAAAGAAAAGGTAAAAAGTCTAAATCAAATCAATCAATTCCCTTTTTTCTTCCCATCCCAACAGTTTGCCTCACGGCTCCTGGCCAGCATGTCCTCTCTTACCAAAGTCAGCTAATGCTTGAAATATTGCAGAGCACACAAAAGCTGCTGTATTTACTTTTAAATATCTCAGTTATTGCAATGATAATAACTCACTGCTTTAGAAGGTGCTTTGTGATCATTGGGGCATGAAAGGAACCAGAGAAAGCACAGTCCATCACCAGAATACAATCTTCATCCCATCCCAACTGTTGGGGATTGGTCCTGCTTTTAACAGGGGGTTGGACTAGATGACCTCCTGAGGTCCCTTCCTACCTGATATTCTATGATCCTCTTTGGACACGGGTTCTAGCCAACAGATGAAGAGTAGCACGCCCTCTCCCCAACATAGTGCCTCTCATGGGAATACAACCCTTCCCCACTAGCTCTTCAGGTACTTACCCTCAGGCTAAACTGAGGATTGAACATTTCAGAAGTGTCAATTGAAAACCGAACAGTGCCATTCCCATCCGTGGTGTAGTTGCCCACATTCTTTTCATTGAGGAATAGCTGGACAACCTCATTAGCGATGGGTGAGTCATCCTCATTTACCAGTTTGACCTAAAGGAAAATGGAATGTCATAGTCTCAGAGAGGTAGAAGACCAGTGTTCAGTTCCTAATCCATTTGAATATGGACATGTATGTTTTGCCTGTGTTTGTTTTCCATCCAATACAACCCTACCCCCAGAAACAAATATCCAAGTGGCCCTACCGTACCCTCCACCCGGATGTTCTTCTGTGCCCCCCTAAGGCAGTGCACCCCATAGTTTGGGGACCACTGTCCTAGGCTATAATAAAAACCACCCAGGGAGCCTGGGCAAGTGTGGGGAGCCCCAGACCCTCTACCTGCCCTGGGTGGGGGACCACAGTACCCAAGAACAGCCCCTGTCCCAGGCTCCCCACTGCAGTGCAGGCTCTGTGAGCAGCTCTTACTATGGCCAGGCCAGGGGGTGGAGCCTTGGGAGAATGGGAGGAGTGGGGCCCCATGGCACGGGGGTATGTGGCGGGCCCCCAAATGTTCTTTTTGCCCAGGGCCCCCAATATATCTTAATCCGGCTCTGGGGAAACTTTGGGGCTGTCTACCACTCACCACCCTCACAGTGCACTCTGCCCAGTACACGCAGCTCCAGGGGGGCCTAGGAGCAAGGAGCAGAGAGCAAAGTGAGGACCAAATGCTGCCCTGCAAGGATGGGGAGTGGCAGGGCTCCCAGCTCAGGAAGAGATGACCCCCAACATCCCGGCAGCTGGAAGCTGCTTCCCGTCATCAGTTCTGCTCCCTGCTTGGGGCAAGCTCTGCAAGCAGCGAGGAGGAACCGGAGCAGGAAGGGGGAGCACACTCGGACAGGTAGTAATAGCACTTCCAGCAGCCATGCTGGATGCCTGCAGTGCTGCTCCTCTGCTGCCTGGAACTCTGGGATACATCTGGAGGACCTCCAGAATCTGAGTCAAGCAGGGGCTGCATGCCCACAGGAAAGCAATAGGGCTCAGACCTGAGGTCCCAGCTTAACATGGGCTCGGACCGTCCAGCCCTGCAGGTTCCTGTGACCATGGGTCTGAGCCTAGGTTGGGCAAACATTGCTCTGTAGTCATATACTGACCCTATGCCAGTGAAAAAAAAATTTTAAAAAAAGGGAAAATAACTAACTATTTCCCCCCCAATAGTATATCTTACTTTATTCCCCGCTTCCTTCTTCTAGTTGAAGAAAACAGAATTGTAAAGATGGGGCATTTTCCCCACCAGAACAAAATGAAAAATTGAGATGAAAAATTGCTAAGTGAAGTATTTTTGTCCAAAATAAATAAATAAATAAATAAATGCAATTTTTGGTGAATTAAAACAAAACCTGTTTTCCAACATTAAAAAAAATAAAAAAGCTTCAATTAGCTCCAGTTAACTGGCCATAGCCAAACCTGTGGGGTGGGGTGGGGGAAACTTAAATCACATTGATCGTGCAGTTAAAATCATGGTTAGTTACCCTTTTTTTAAACACAAAACATTTCCCCTCAACATAGACAAGACATCAGAACAAAGGCAGTAAATTCATGGGTAATCAGAGGTCCCTATCGACTAGCTGAAGAACGGAGTTGTAGCCAAGGATGGACAAATGTTGTTTAAGAAAATAATTCTTTTGTTCTAAACTGTGCAGTCTAAATAGAAAGAAAGAGTGAAGCTTTGGGGAAGAAAACCTCCTTTGGTGAAAGATTTTTGGTCACATTGCTGGACCCCAATACGCAACTCCCCTACCTCACAGACCCCTTCTATCACCCAGGATACAGTAATTTGTCCTAGAGGGTCCCTCGCTGCTGGCCTACCTGTCCAAAATAAGGAATTCCCCTTTTGTAGGATTGATCCATGTTCTCAAACCGCACACTGCCCAGCACCTGGGTTATGGAAATGTAGGCAGAGCCTGTAAGCTGCACACCTGCAAGACAGGCGCAGGGTGAAGATGAGACATTAATTAGTCTTGAATTTAACATGGTTTAAACAGAGACAAATGAACCAACTAAGTGTTTGCCTTGGAGATAGTTTGCCACTGTATTTATAAAATGGATTTTCTCTGGGAATTGAACCTTGTGCTGGGCAGCCAAAGCTTTGACCCACAGAGCAGTCTCTCTCTCCCCAACACCCTTTTCCATCACTGTACCCCAGTCTCTGACTGATTGGAAGGTGTTACCTGTTCCTTTCTCTGTCACAACTGCTTTCACATCAAGGTTCATCTGGTACCCCGAGCGATTAAGCTCAAAGATCTTGGAGCTGAAGACCTGGGAGACGCAGCCATCCTTTCCCAACTGAGAAGGGAAGGAAACAGCCAGTGAGCAGGGAAAGAGCCCAGTTCTGTGCAGGGTCAGGAGAACTGGAGATCCTCTTGCGAAAGGGGGCAAAGAGGGTGCTGGCTTACTCCCTTGAGCAAAGATAACAGTAGAGTATTCATACAAAAGACCATTATGACATACTTGTGCCTGACTTAGCTGGTAGGTCTCTTGGTCAGCGGAAGCTGGGAACAGATTCCTCACTAAGACTTGGTCACATATCCATTGCTGACTCTCTGGGGCTATGCCGAATGCCGGGAAACACTGCACTGTTAGAGTCTGCCCTCTAGACTTTAAACAAACTCCCTGCCATTCTGCCCTGTATTGAGGAAGGCACTGCGTGTTAACACTGCAGGACAGCAATGCAGGGTGGCAGCAGACCGTGCTGTGTTAAAGGTCCTGTCTTTTTAGGGAGAGGTTGGAAGCAGCTCTCACTCTTCCTGAAGGGAAGGAATCTTATGGTACTTTTCCCAAGAGCTGGAGAGAATCCAGTGTCTTGGTCAACATCCCTTCTCCCCGTGAGACAAATTCTAATACTGCATGGAAGCTATTATCAAATGTTTAACTGGTGCACACAACCGTCCCCAATATTATTTTGATGAAGGATATTTCCTTTCTGATTCTGGAAGTACCTTTATCTAGGTTATGGCTAGTTCCTGTGGTGCCTGGAGCCCTATAGATACTGGCACTTTAGATTAGATAGATATTTAGCCAGGAACTTCCATGTACCAAGGACCCCCCCATCAGCCCCAAATAAATTGGGGAAATGCTCTGTGATTCTACCCCAAAGCTATCTGCCCACCCAAAGGACCCACACCCCTCTTACAATATAGGGAAAAAGGGTCAAAACTAGTTAAAATACAATTTATGTTCAAAGATAAAGAGGGGATTGGGGAGAGGAGGCAAAGATAATAATATAAAGATCATCTCTGGTGCTTTTTTCCATAGATCTCAAAGCAGCTTACAAAAGGAGACCAGTATCATTATCCCCACCTTATGGATGGGGAAACTGAAGCATAGAGATGTGAAGTGACTTGCCCAAGGTCACCCAGCCGGCCAGTGGCAGAGCAGGGATGAGAACCCAGGTCTCCTGAGTCTCAGTCCTGTGCGCCCTGCATTAGAAGGGAGGAATGAAGGGGAGAAAGGAGAGAAGAAGAGGAGAGGGAGGCATGAAGGAAGACCGAAGGATGGGAATCTTTTCTAAATAGCTGTTGTGCATCATACGTCTTCGGTAACAGACTGACAAAGTGGGTCTCTCTTGCAGTTCCCATACAAACTGAAATCCCTGCACACACTGAGTTGGACTCTCCCCTCGACAGGCTGGCCATAGGTGTACCTAGTGGAGGAGAAAACACAACAGTGAAATGGGGCTTAAGAGGCTGACCTGAGCGAACGGACAGCTACAGACCCTGGACCCACACCAGGCCTGAGAACCCAGAGATGGGAGTAATGTTGTGTGCTTTCTGTCTAGATTGCTGAATACTCCAGAAAGGTTAATTACTTGTGAGCAGCAATGATATGGATTTTCATGCCAACCTCTGTACCCTGGTGACACCTCTCATTGTCTGAGGACATTGCAGCCGAGTTTCTTCCTCAGTATCTCCATTGCCCCATACTCATTTGTCCTAATGAAACACCCTGTCATTTCCTTAAACAGGGCAATCTGTGCCCCATGAAGGGGCCTCCGAGTTGCTCTTAGAGCAGCGATTCCCAACCTTTCCATGATGCAGCCCTTCCCCTCCATGTCCCCAGGCATCTGCCATCTTCATTCCTCTGTTCTCTGTCTCATTTCTCCTTTCCATCTTGCCTTTTTTCCTTTTCACTGTATTTAACATTTTCTTCGCTTTCCCTGTTTATTGCCAGCTCCCCTCTTTTCTCTGAAGTCCTCCAGTAGCTCCTTCCCTTCCTCACTAGATGCCGCAACTTGATGCCACCTGAGGTTGAGCCAAGTGCCACACCAGCACAGCAGAGATGTTAGAGCTGCTGCATTAGCCTGTTGCCACATTCATGTGAGTGGAGCTGGGTGAATAAGGGATTTTTGAGTTTGCTGGTCATTCCAAAAGAATCAGGGGGTGGGGAATCTGCATTGGGTAGAACGGACAATGACAATTTTCACTTTTTTTCTGGCAATTAAAAAGTCAACAAAAATTGTTTCAATTTCAAGAATTTACTAACATTTTAAAAAAAGAAAAGGAAATTTCTAAACAAAACATTGTTTTGGAATCAAAAATAGAAAGGTTTCATTTCCAAAGTGTCAAAAAAAGTTTTAATTTTGTCATATCTTTGAGTGAATGGGGGGGGGGGGGAGTTTGGGTCCATTTGAAACAATTCTGCAAAACTGACATGAATTCACAAAATGTGTTGGGGTCTTTGAATTGGCATGTTTTACTAGGAAAAAGTTCAGACGGAGCTATTTTGCCAGGCTCTACCCAGCCAGGACCACAACCAGAGCAAGCAAGGAAAATGGCTGGCTGTCAAAAAGCTACTTGCCATTTGACTTGCAGACTCAGCAGCATGTTGCAGAGTGTGGGGGACACGGACTGGGGGTCCAGGATCTTTCTCTGGCCATGCTGATCCAGACCTCTGCCCTATGGGTCCCCCCTAAACTAGTTTAGCATCCCCCACATTAGTAAACATTATTTTACAGCAGGGGTGGGCAAACTTTTTGGCCCAAGTGCCACATCGGGGTTGTGAAATGGTATGGACGGCCAGCTGGGAAGGCTGTGCCTCCTCAAACAGCCTGGCCCCTGCCCCCTATCCGCCCCCCCCCCACTTCCTGCCCCGACTGCCCCCCTCAGAACCTCTGACTCATCCAACCTCCCCTGTTCCTTCTCCCCTGACTGACCCCTCACCCCTAACCACCCCCCCGGGACCCCACCCCCTATCGAACCCACCCTGATCCCTGTCCCCTGATGCCTATCCACACCCCCATCCCCTGACAGGCCCCCCAGGACCCCTAACCCATCCAACCTCCCCCCCACTCCCTTTGATGACGGTCGGGCCAGAATTTCACCTTTAGATTTGACGTAATAACCTCCTTGTGTAAGAGTTACTTAGCCCCTTTAAAAGGACTGAGCCCAACTGTTCTCAGCTACACTGAATAGAATCAGCTCAGGGACCCACGGCCCGCTTGGATGCTGAATCCCTTGCTGGACTTTAACTCCATGCTACTGGCTGGCTTAGCAGATCCTACTCCTAAAATAACCTTTGGGCAGGGGTGAGCCCATCCCAGGGGGCCCATAAGGAAGCAGATAATGTGTACAACCCACCATACACCTGTGCAAACAATAAAATTTCCATCCACCCACAAGTCAGAGGAACACAAATAAATGGAGGCCGCTATCCTCAAAGTCAATGGCCTGATTGCTTTGTCCTCCTCCACCTCCATCCCCCTCCCCATGCTGATGGGAGTGCCTTCTTGTCAGTCTCTCTGGCAAGGTCTCACCCTGCCCCCAGTCTCTCTGCAGCACTGTATCAGATACTTACACACCACAAACTTTCACTGTCAAATCAGGATTCAGGACTGAGACACTTTTTGGTGCATTGACCACAACTTCAAACTTTGGTAGCACTAGTGTGGGAGGAAAAAGGCACATTAGCTCCTAGGCGAGAAATGGACCCTCCCAATTGTTTAGTTACTACTAACACACAGCAGGCAGGAACTAGAGTGCTCTGAATTGGGTTGGTGAAAGAGACCAAGAAAATGATCTAACACTTGGGATCATGGTGAAAATGTTCCACTAGCTATCAGTAAACCCGACATAGACAAGTAATGATTTGCTCTGGGGTGCTCCTTAAGGAAGGACAAGCCATGAAACAAGCAGCGTTTAGACTCCTCACGGTGTGCTGAGGAAGCTAGTGAATGCTGCTAGGATAAAGGTTAGTTCCCGGTGCCAATCTTTGTAACTTAAGTTTCATAACCTGCCTAGGAGAAGTTTTTTCCGCAGCCTGCACCTAGAGGAGATGTTTAACTTCTGTTCTTTGGCTTTTTACTATTTGTTTCTTCTCTCTAGTTCTCAGATGGCACATTTATTGAAGGCAACTAGTGTCAGAAGGTCTCTGGGAACAAAAAAGGGCAGAAACAGAAGACAAGCGGAGTTCAGTGGCTGAAAGACACCTAGAGACATATAGCATACGCTGCAGTCACGGGATGCGAATGCAGCCCGTGTAGATCAAAGCTAGCCGGAGTAACAATAGCAGTGAAGCCTCAGCTGTGCAGAGGTAGTGGGGGAGTTGCCTGGGTTAGCCACACCCATCCAAGACCCTGGGTCCATACTCTAGCAGCTGCAGCCCCTACTGCCATGGCTTCGCTGCTCCTGTTACACAAGCAGGCTTTGATCTAGCTAGCTCAGATATGTCTACACAGGCTGCAATCACACTTCCTGAGTGCAGAATGAACAGTCCAAAAGAGGGACTCATGCAGGGCTGCAGTCTTGGCCCAAAGAGGTGGCAAACTGGGGTCAGTACCTTTGGCAGGTTGAGTATGGTGCATTAAATGTATCTCTTGTGAGAGACCTCCCCAATGCAAAAACCTTAGCTCCTAACAACACAGACTTGGGGTTGTTCAAAATGCAAACCCTGGATCTAGATGGATTTCTGGATTCTGCAAACAGACTGTCTTTGGAGTGGGCTGAACCAAAAGCCAGAGCAGAACACCCTGGAATTCGCAGTGTAACTGGACCACAAGTTCTTGTGCAGAAAGGAGTGCGGGCATGTTCTGTTGAGTCATCCCAGGCTCAGGCATTCAAACCTTGTATGAAAATCCAGGATAATTTCTGGTGGCTCTAGTTTGGTTGAGAATGTCCCTCTGGGCCAGAATGAACTAAGAAGACGTGGTCCTAGAGACAAAGGCATCTAGATAGTCTTATGTGTAGTGCTGGGGAGGAGCCGATGGCCGTGGTACAGGTAGGTACCAATGACATAGGGAAGGGTAGGAGAGACGTCCTGGAGGCCAAATTTAGGCTGCTAGGAAAGAGACTGAAATCCAGGACCTCTATGGGAGCATTCTCAGCAATGCTACCAGTTCCACATGCAGGGCCAGGTAGGCAGGCAGAGCTTCAGAGTCTCAATGTGTGGATGAGTGATGGTGTAGAGAGGAAGGGTTTAGATTTATTAGGAACCGGGAAAACTTTTGGGATAGGGGGAGTCTGTACAGGAAGGATGGGCTCCACCTAAACCAAAGTGGATCCAGACTGCTGGCACTTGACATTAAAAAGGTTGTAGAGCAGTTTTTAAACTAAGAGATGGGGGAAAGCCGATTGCTGCAGAGGCGCACGTGGATTGGACAGAGACTTCTCTTAGAGGAGAGAGTCTATTGATAGAGATTCTCTCAGTTTTAGTCAGGGGGAGGGGATGAAAGAGGATAAAGTATGGGCCAGATCAGACGAGAAACATTCACATAAAGAATCTGACACATCAGAAAAGGACAGACAAATAAACAGTGACAAGTTTTTAAAGTGCTTGTACACAAATGCTGGAAGTCTAAATAATAAGATGGGTGAACTAGAGTGCCTCGTGTTAAAGGAGGATATTGATAATAATAAGCATCACAGAAACCTAGTAGAGTGAGGACAAATCAATGGGACACAATCATTCCAGGGTACAAAATATATCTGAAGAATAGAAGAGGGCATAGGAGTGGGGGGGGGGTAAGAGGCACTATATGTGAAAGTAAAGGTAGAATCAAATGAAATAAAAACCTTAAATGAATCCACATGTTCCATAGAATCTTTATGGATAGTAATTCCATGCTCTAATAAGAATAACACAGTTGGGATCGATTACCGACCACCTGACCAGCACAGTGATAGTGACGATGAAATGAAAAAGGGAGATTAGAGAGGCTATCAAAATAAAAAACTGGGTACATGTCGCCTCAGGATAAAATTTCTCGATACTTTAAATGACCGTTTCTTGGAGCAGCTGGTACAGGAACCCACAAGGGGAGAGGCAACTCTCGATCTAGTCCTGAGTGGAACGCAGGATCTGGTCCAAGAAGTAACTATAACAGGACCGCTTGGAAATAATGACTATAATATAACAACATTCCTCTGGTGGAAGAACACCTCAACAGCCCAACACTGTGGCATTTAATTTCAGAAGGGGAACTATGCAAAAATGAGGAGGTTAGTTAAACAGAAATTAAAAGGTACAGTGACTAGAGTGAAATCCCTGTAAGCTGCATGGACACTTTTCAAAGACATCATAATAGAGGCTCAACTTCAATGTATACCCCAAATTAAAAAACACAGTAAAAACTAAAAAAGAGCCATGGTGCTTAACAACCATGTAAAAGAAGCAGGGAGAGATAAAAAGGCATCTTTTTAAAAGTGGAAGTCAAATCCTAGTGAGGTAAATAAAAAGGAGCATAATAAAATGTAATTAAATGCCAAATTAAATGTAAAAATGTAATAAGAAAAGCCAAAAAGGAGTTTGAAGAACATCAGCTTTTGAGGTTTCGGCTAGCTAACAACATTTTTTTTTT
This sequence comes from Caretta caretta, assembly GCF_965140235.1. Lineage (NCBI taxonomy): Eukaryota > Metazoa > Chordata > Testudines > Cheloniidae > Caretta > Caretta caretta. The sequence goes on from NC_134206.1 coordinate 216,436,948, forward strand.
TTTTTTAAGTACATCAGAAGCCGGAAGCCTGCTAAACAACCAGTGGGGCCCCTGGACGATCAAGATACAAAAGGAGCACTTAAAGACAATAAAGTCATCGTGGAGAAACTAAACAAATTATTTGCTTCAGTCTTCATGGCTGAGGATGTTAGGGAGATTCCCAAACCTGAGCCGTCTTTTGTAGGTGACAAATCTGAGGAGTTGTCACAAATTGAACTGTCACTAGAGGAGATTTTGGAATTAATTGAGAAACTTAACAGTAACAAGTCACCAGGACCAATGGCATTCACCCAAGAGTTCTGAAAGAACTCAAATGTGAAATTGTGGAACTATTAACTATGGTTTGTAACCTGTCCTTTAAAACAGCTACTGTACCCAATGACTGGAAGATAGCTAATGTAACACCAATTTTTAAGAAGGGCTCTAGAGGGGATCCTGGCAATTGTTAGGTAAGTCTAACATCAGTACGGGGCAAATTAGTTGAAACAATAGTAAAGAATAAAATTGTCAGACACATAGAAGAACATAAATTGTTGGGCAAAAGTCAACATGGTTTCTGTAACAGGAGATCATGTCTTACTAATCTATTAGAGTTCTCTGAAGGGGTCAACAAACATGTGGACAAGGGGAATCCAGTGGACATAGTGTACTTAGATTTCCAGAAAGCCTTTGACAACGTCCCTCACCAAAGGCTCTTACATAAATTAAGTTGTCATGGGATAAGAGGGAAGATTCTTTCATGGATTGAGAACTGGTTAAAAGACAGTGAACAAAGGATAGGAATAAATGGTAAATTTTCAGAATGGAGTGGGGTAACTAGTGGTATTCCCCAAGGGTCAGTCCTAGGACCAGTCCTATTCAACTTATTCATAAATGATCTGGAGAAAGGGGTAAACAGCGAGGTGGCAAAGTTTACAGATGATACTAAACTGCTCAAGATAGTTAAGACCAAAAGAAGACTGTGAAGAACTTCAAAAAGGTCTCACAAAACTAAAAGATTGGGCAACAAAATGGCAAATGAAATTTAATGTGGATAAATGTAAAGTCATGCACATTGGAAAAAATAACCCCAACTATACATACAATATGATGGGGGCTAATTTAGCTACAACTAATCAGGAGAAAGATCTTGGAGTCATTGTGGATAGTTCTCTGAAGACGTCCACACAGCGTGCAGCGGCAGTCAAAAAAACAAACGGGATGTTAGGAATCATTAAAAAAAGGATAGAGAATAAGATGGAGAATATCTTATTGCCCTTATATAAATCCATGGTATGCCCACATCTTGAATACTGCATACAGATGTGGTCCCCTCATCTCAAAAAAAGATATACTGGCATTAGAAAAGGTTCAGAAAAGGGCAACTGAAATGATTAGGGGTTTGGAATGGGTCCCATATGAGGAGAGATTGAAGAGGAGAGGACTTTTCAGCTTGGAAAAGAGGAGACTAAGGGGGGATATGATAGAGGTATATAAAATCATGAGTGGTGTGGAGAAAATGAATAAGGAAAAAAGTTATTTACTTGTTCCCATAATAAAAGAACAAGGGGCCACAAAATGAAATTAAGGAGTAGCAGGTTTAAAAGAAATAAAAGGAAGTTCTTCTTCACTCAGTGCACAGTCAACCTGTGGAACTCCTTGCCTGAGGAGGTTGTGAAGGCTAGGACTATAACAGGGTTTAAAAGAGAACTAGATAAGTTCATGGAGGTTTAGTCCATTAATGGCTATTAGCCAGCATGGGTAAGGAATGGTGTCCCTAGCCTCTGTTTGTCAGAGGGTGGAGATGGATGGCAGGAGAGAGATCACTTGATCATTACCTGTTAGGTTCACTCCCTCTGAGGCACCTGGCATTGGCCACTGTCAGCAGACAGAATACTGGGCTGGATGGACCTTTGGTCTGACCCAGTATGGCCATTCTTATGTTCAAACCTTAGGAAGAGCCATGCTTGAGGATGAAGTTTAGTCTGAAGTTTGGGTCTGCAGGTAACTCAAGAACAAATTTGTCTTATTCTTGAGTTACTTGAAGATCCAAACTGCACAGATGAGGTGAGTCTGGACACCAGCTCAGGTCTCTAGACTCTGCTGAGGACAGGGTAGAGATTTGGTCCATTCACAGTGGGGTCAGGAGACCCACACATAACAATACACACTTTTCGAGGCGTGGGGGGGTGTTGCAATTTGGGTCTAACTATTTTTTCCCCTAGTACAAATAATAGCAACAGCAGGTGTTTACCATATTCCTCCACAGAGAATGAGTGAGGAGTGCTAGATCCCGATTTCTTTTCCACAATGATTTGGTAGTTGCCCAGGATTGGCTCTTTGATTAACTGGAACGTGAGCTGGACGATTGCCATCTGAGCTGTCACGTTCAGCCACTGGAAGATCCGGTTGCCCTGAGGATCCTAGGGGACAGAGGGAGCAGGAAGATAAGCACAGACACAGCTAGTTTCTTTTTCTTAAAGAAAATCTGGTGCGTTATTGATCTCCCATCTAGCTGACATCTCCTGCTGACACAGACCTTAATGTTTTGCTACTAACACATGCACATAAGCTGTTGTCATACCTATATGGGACACTAATCAATGTTGTATGCTGTCTATAGTAAATATCAGAGGGCAAGTGTACACTACAATGCTACAGCAGCACAGCTGCAATGCTGCAGATGGCATGCTACAGCAGCGCTGGTGAAGATACTCTATGTCAACAGGAGAGCGCTCTCCCGGCAGCATAGTTATTCCACTTCTGCGAGAGGCAGAAGCTATGTCAGTGGGAGAGCATCTCCTGCTGACACGGCACCGGTGTGGATAGCGCTTAGCTCAATATAACCTATGTTGCTCGGGGGAGGGGTGGGGGGAGTGTCTTTTTTCACACCCCTGAGCGACGTAAATTACATCAACTTAAGCAGTATAGAATATCAGGGTTGGAAGGGATCTCAGGAGGTCATCTAGCAGGACCAATCCCCAACTAAATCATCCCAGCCAGGGCTTTGTCAAGCCGGGCCTTAAAAACCTCTAAGGAAGGAAATTCCACCACCTCCCTCGGTAACCCATTCCAGTGCTTCACCACCCTCCTAGTGAAAATGTTTTTCCTAATATCCAACCCAAACCTCCCCCACTGCAACTTGAGACCATTGCATTACTGTAGACCAGCCCTAAGTCTTCTAGTTCTTTCCACCTGACGAATTTGGTGCATGTTGAATTTAGCCTGACTTTCCCCACACTTCCCCCCCCGTTTCACAGATTTATAGATTCCAAGGCCAGAAGGGACCACTGTGATAATCTAGCCTGACTTCTGTGTAACACAGGCCATAAATTGTCCCCAAAATTATTCCTAGAGCATATTTTTTAGACAAACATCCAAACTTGATTTAACAATTGTCAGTTGTGGACAATCCACCACAAGACTTCATAAATTGTTCCATTGATTAATTACTCTCACCATTATAAATTTACACCTTATTTCTAGTGTGAATTTGTCTAGCTTCAGGTTCCACCTGCTGGATCATGTTATACCTTTCTCTGCTTGACTGAAGGGCCTATTATTAAATATCTATTTCCCATGTAGTTACTTATAGACTGTAATGAAGTCACCCCTTAATCTTCTCTTTTTGAAGCTAAATAGATTGAGCTATCTGAGGCTATCCTTTAATCATTCTTGTGGCTCTTCTCTGAACCCTCCCCAATTTATCAACATCCTCCTTGAATTATGAGCACCAGAACTGGACGCAGTATTCCAGCAACGGTCTCACCAATGCCAAATACAGAGGTAAAATAACCTCTCTACTCCTACTCAAGATTCCCCTGTTTATACATCCAAGGATCTCATTAGCTCTTCTGGCCACAGCATTGCACTGGGAGGTCATGTTCAGTTGATTATCCAACAAAAGTCCCAAATCTTTTTCAGAATCACTGCTTACCAGGATAGAATCCCCTATTGTGTATGTATGGCCTACAGTATTTGTTCCTAGAAGTATACACTTTCATTAGGTTATATTAAAATGCATATTGTTTGTTTGCATCCTGTTAACCAAGACATCCCTGTGAATTAGGGAAGTATTGCTATCCCGTTTCACTGATCGATAAATCCTACATTCTCCCACCCTGCCCTATATTCCAGAAGGTTGCAGTTTTCCATGCTGTTATGAAGAAGGGGTGGGAGAGGGAAGAAAGGGGAATCTATCTCATCACACACACAAACCCTTCCCCTCCACCCTGCCCCTCCATTGTCCTAGTTTTCCCCAACTGGAAGGAGAGGGGAGGAGGGAAGAGACAGGGTCAGGAGGGCACTCTACAACCCTATCCCCCTTATTTGGGCTCCCATAGCCTTTTGTTATATTTCATTTTACATTGGTTAAAAGAAAGACTTTCTAGCAATTGCCTTGTGCTTGTTAGTGAACAATGTCAAACTCTGTAATGTTTAAATTTCACTGTATGCAACAACTAATGGCTGCACTTCACAGTACAAGTGAAATCTTGCAGGCACGTCTGCTTGGAAGGGAACTGAAACTTTCTCACTTATTAACAAAAGCACAACATGACATATAATGTCTAAAACACTTCATGGTCCAAAGCAGCTAGTAATTGCATCCACTATCTCCAGTTGTTCCTTGGTTTTCAGCAGGGCAAGTTATGCAAACTATAAACCAAAGCAATTGGAACTCTTGATACGAAGGAGGGGAAACAGAAAGACCATAGGAACAGGACAATTTTAAGTATTATTGGGCTGAACTCTGCTTGTAAAGCTGGACTTGCTCCACTGGATTCCATAGAAATACTGGAATCAGAGGGGTAGCTGTGTTAGTCTGGTTCTGTAAAAGCGGCAAAGAGTCCTCTGGCACCCTATAGACTAACAGACATACTGGAACATAAGCTTTCGTGGGTGAATACCCACTTCGTCAGATGCATGTGCATTTCTACTAGTGGATCTGAGAGCAGAATGTGGCCAGTTAAGTATATCGCACACACACACTCAGGATTTCACCTTTATACGTGACACATTTTAAAAAGCAAGTCTCTTACCTGAATGGTGATCAAGGGATACTGAAAGAGAGACCAGGAAAAGAGATTGTAAGTGTTTGAGGAAACAATAATAGTTGTTTCAGCATTGAATAAATAACAATTTTAAAAACTATTTTAGATATTAAGGGCCCAAATCTACAGTGAGTATTCAAGCAAGATTGTCACTGAGTTCAGTAGGAATTTTACCTGAGTAAGAACCACAAGGTTTGACCCTAAATGCTGAAGATAACATTTTTAAAAAGAGGAGATGAGGGCATAAGACACCCTGGGACAGATTCTGATCTCACTCATACTGGTGCAAACCAGGAGCAGTACAGTTACAATGCTGTACCTAAGATCAGAATCAGGCATCCTATCGGTCTCATCCATCCATACTCTCAGATTATCTAGTACCTTTCAACAGGGCAAAGTCCTGCTCTCTCCTGCACAGGTATGGGGTGAGAATAAGGTGCAGGAAGCCTATTTTCCTCAGCCGAGAAGCCAGCCAGGACCCCTCCATCTGTTGCAGTAAGTATCATATCCCCAAGACAGATAGTCGGTTGTTGGCAGTATCTAGATTCTCTCCCCTTGCAGATGGCGAGTGAGCCTGTAGCCACTGGCGACACATGCTAAACGGGAACAGTAGGAGTGGGCCAAGTGAAATTGCTTGTTGGAGCAGTAAAGATCACCTCACATTGCAAGGCACAGACTCTCCTTGAAGCCCCTTGCCCAGCATTAGCAGGAGGGCTCTTGTGCCAGGCACACATCTGCCTACACGCTAGTGCTGCTCTGTGTGGCTGCTGCATGTAAGGGCTGGACTTTGTACGTGCAGTGTTAAGGTTCCAGTTCAAACTAATATTTCTTCTTCAGTTTCTGCAGAAATTCAGCTCCAATTCTGTCCCAGACAAGTGTGTATTTAGATGTTGGACTGGGGCTGATGAGGTGACACCCACCAATTTACCATCCAGGTGGGGCTCCTGGATAATTCCGGTCTCTGGTCACACTCACCGTCTCCTGAACAGGCCTAAAATGGGTATCGAGAGCGACAACTCGAAACAGCACTGAAAAGACATGGGCAAGAGATCAACGTTAGCTCGCCTCTATCTTCTGAGCTCCAGTTTGGTCCATAGCCCCACTTCAGCTGGTTTTCCAGCACTCCCCCTTTGAAAAAGGAACAGGTAAATCACAGATAGGATCTGTACCCACAGCGAAGAGGGTTCCAGCTCCATCTTCTCATGCGAGAGACTTTCCATGGTATACCCTTCCATGGGACTCAATTCCCTGAGCTGGCCGAACAGCAGGGAATGCTTTTCTCTAGAGATTTGTCTAGCCTACTGAAGGAAAGGGAGTGTGGTCCGAAGGAATAGGAACTGGGTTGGGAGCCAGATAACCTGAGTTTTGTTACTGAGTCCCTGTGTGGCTTTAGGCAAATCCCCTTTTCATCTCCATTTCTCCACTGTAAAATGTGCCCACCTCCCCCATAGGGGTGTGTCAGCATTAATCTAGTTAATGTCTGCACAGGGCTTTGAGCACATAAAAGTGCAAGTGTTATTAAGAAGCAGCCATTTCGGATTAGAGCAGTTTGCTCGATTCAGAAGTGATTCCCCAGTGTCTGCACAGCAGGTAATTCTGTGTGAGGACCTTCCCTCACAGTCTCTCCTATTGGGTGCTTGCCATGTCCTTGAAGCTGGAAAGCCCAGCCATTGTCACAGATATGTTCAATATCTTCATAAATGATCTGGAGGATGGTGTGGATTGCACTCTCAGCAAATTTGCGGATGATACTAAACTGGGAGGAGTGGTAAATACGCTGGAGGGGAGGGATAGGATACAGAAGGACCTAGACAAATTGGAGGATTGGGCCAAAAGAAATCTGATGAGGTTCAATAAGGATAAGTGCAGGGTCCTGCACTTAGGACGGAAGAACCCAATGCACAGCTACAGACTAGGGACCGAATGGCTAGGCAGCAGTTCTGCAGAAAAGGACCTAGGGGTGACAGTGGATGAGAAGCTGGATATGAGTCAGCAGTGTGCCCTTGTTGCCAAGAAGGCCAATGGCATTTTGGGATGTATAAGTAGGGGCATAGCGAGCAGATCGAGGGACGTGATCGTTCCCCTCTATTCGACATTGGTGAGGCCTCATCTGGAGTACTGTGTCCAGTTTTGGGCCCCACACTTCAAGAAGGATGTGGATAAATTGGAGAGAGTCCAGTGAAGGGCAACAAAAATGATTAGGGGTCTGGAACACATGAGTTATGAGGAGAGGCTGAGGGAGCTGGGATTGTTTAGCCTGCAGAAGAGAAGAATGAGGGGGGATTTGATAGCTGCTTTCAACTACCTGAAAGGGGGTTCCAAAGAGGATGGCTCTAGACTGTTCTCAATGGTAGCAGATGACAGAACGAGGAGTAATGGTCTCAAGCTGCAGTGGGGGAGGTTTAGATTGGATATTAGGAAAAACTTTTTCACTAAGAGGGTGGTGAAACACTGGAATGCGTTACCTAGGGAGGTGGTAGAATCTCCTTCCTTAGAGGTTTTTAAGGTCAGGCTTGACAAAGCCCTGGCTGGGATGATTTAACTGGGAATTGGTCCTGCTTCGAGCAGGGGGTTGGACTAGATGACCTTCTGGGGTCCCTTCCAACCCTGATATTCTATGATTCTATGATATGGAGCTATAGCTAGAAAGCCATTGGGAAGTGCTCTAACCATCTATTCATGTCTACGAGTGCCTGGGAGCCATAACGAGGCAGCAGCAGTGAGAGCAGGGGACAAAGGCAGTGACTGTGAAAAAGGAGTGAATAAAGACTGGGGAGTGAGTTGGGATTTTGACAGTCACCCACCAGATGGTGTCCTGTGTCTGAGGGTGGCTTCCTCAGCTCCGCTGCAGACATTAGCAATGATTTTACTGTAAGGTGCTGAGCAGTCAGCCCAAATCCACAACATTGTCTGTTCTGACTTGCATTTTGCAGAGCAGTTCGCTCTCTCACTCTAGCTCTGGATATTGGTTCCCAGAGGAAATGACATTAAGTAAAGCAGTATCTACATTCACCTGTCTGTCCTGGCTTGTAGATGGGTTTGTCTGTCTGGACAAAGACGACGCTCTCCACATTCTGAATGGCCACCGACCTCCTCTCTGCCAGCCTGACTGTGGCGCCTTTGGCAGAGAAAGTGATGAAAGCCAAGGGGGAAAAGGTGGCATGAGGAGCCTGGGAGGGATGCAAAATATAAGGGGGAGAATGTTCAGCTTAGACCATTCTCTCCTGGAGCGGTCTACCTGCAGCATGGAGTGTACTATAGATTCCCCCCACACCTCTGTTTCACTGCCAGCTCTGTCTCTTTCTCAGATCTTTACTGCTTGTCTCTTCCCATATCCCTCTCTTCTCTCACAGTGCAGCTCTCCCCTGCCTCCTTTCCCCCTCTCCATTTCGCATTCCTTCCAGCTCTTATTTCTCCCTTAGTCTCCCTCCTCTGCTTTACCCTTTCCTCTCCCATCACTAACTCTGTAAGATCACTTGTTTGATCGTGCACATTTTCCATGATTACTTTTTCTTTCTTTATTAGAATGTAAATTAAAGTCTGTACCGTGAATCTGATGCACTGGAAGAAGTAATTTCCTCTCACAGGCTGCTCAAAAATAGTGGTGTTGGAACCACTGTACTCCAGGACGACACTCACAGACACCGACTCTTTGAGGTTGTGGAGCTGCAGGCAGGCCTGATCCGGAGAGCTACTCTGCAGCACTGACGGCACCATCAGGACATACTGTCTATGGAAATCAAACACCACAAATTAATTCAAGGGACAAGGGGGCAGACAGGAAGGAACAACCTGTTTGGCTGAGGCCAGACAATGGTTATTGTGAAGTAAAGGACTTTTTCATTATAGGTTCAGATATAACATAGGACCCCAGACAGCTCTGCTAATTGCCAGCAATCCCTCACAGCCACTTTGCTATTCCTGGACTTCCCACACAACTCTGCCGATGCCCCTCAATCCTGCTCTGCAGCCCCCCCCATGTTATGAATCCTGGAAGCCCATACCTATCACACCACACCTGGCTATTACTGTTCCCTTTCCTATGCATATAAGCTCATACATTTTAAATTTTGTGGTAGTTTAGCAAGGTGTAAAAAGTGTGTTTTGTGCTCACATGTGAAGCACTCATCCCATTTCATAGAATCATAGAATATCAGGGTTGGAATAGACCTCGGGAGGTCATCTAGTCCCACCCCCTGCTCAAAGCAGGACCAAGCCCAACTAAATCATCCCAGCTAAGTTAGAATTCACCCTAGGCTTCCAGATATAAAAGGTGGGGGCAGCAGCAGTATTTCTAACTGTGCCTCCAAACCCTTCAATAAATGAAGGATTCCCAGCAAACACATATCATTAGTAAAGAACATGGTATTTCTTACAGTTCAGGAGCATATGCAGCTGTTAGGTGAACAGCGAGGGCACTCAGAAAAAACTTCAGCAGCATCTCTGTCCACAGAAACAAGGGAAATGCAGAGATATAATCACCCAAGGGACAGCACGTTCTCTGAGATTTTAATAGCCCTTGGACATTCCTTGCTCAGAGTTGCACACTGAAAGAGCCTGTTCCTCCACTCCTCCCTGACTCCCTTTCTCCCACCTCAGTTGCTGATGGCTTTATAAGCCCAGCAAGGGGTGGGGATCCTAGTCCATCCCACACTTTCCAAGACCCTCCCCAGAACCTATCACAACCCACTCCAGCTCCCTGCCCTCCAAGTTGCATCACTTGTTGCAATTTTCTTATCATCGATGCAAAATGTCTTCCGTGACTTGGCTTGCTTCTAACACTGATGCTTGGCACAGGGAAGCAGGAAATGACCCAAAGCAGAATGAGCCTGTTAAACTAGTTTAAGGCTTGGGTTCCCCCCTGCCCCTTGATTCTGGAGGAATTCACCTACCAGGTTGACAAACTGCTTGCAGTGGATTAACTTTACATGCATATTTTGGTGCTTGATCTTTGCTGAAATCACATTCCTGGAGTAGAAAGCGAACAGAGTAGAGCACCTCTCCCTCGCTTCACCACCATCTTGACTTTTGAATATGACGATGATGATGATGATGAGACTGAAGAATAGGGAAACCAGAGCTAGAAACATATCTAGGTCACTCACACCTAGTCTCTATCCCTGTTGTAGACAATGCTGGATGTCTGCTGCAGTCTATTCTCCAAGGCTTTATCTATTACTCAAACAATGTGCTTCCACCAAGTCCCTAGATATCTGCTAGCACTCCTGGATCTCAGTTTTTCCCCAGTCAGGATACAAGTAATGTCAATGGAAGTTACTCAGATCCTGAAAGAGGAAAATAGGGTCCCTGCTCTTTAACTGGAATCCCCTCCTTTTGTTTTGAAAGAGGACACAAAGCCCAACTCTCCCCACCTCACCACACAAAAACAAGAGGCAACACTGGAAAATAGTTGTTTGATGTTTATGATTCCTGTACTCCAGAGTTATCTTAACAATTGGATTAAACATCATCCTCTTGGAGCCACATTGGCATGGTTTTATCCCTGACCAGCTCTAGTGCCAATAAATAAAGCTGCAGAAGACCTGTCTGCTCCCTGCAGCCAGTGCAGGATTGTGCAGTTTCAGAAACAGATCAAGCAGCTCATCCTCAACATTTCACTTTACACAAATTTCTTAGCAAAAGGGTTATTTTCATATTAACAAATTACAAAAATACACACTTTTGTGTTTTTAGTGCAAAGTCTCTTTTGCAGTTGAATGGCCCCATTGTTGCATAAAAACACACCGCATTTCACTGAAAATATTTATGGAAATATTTGTGGAAATTGCCCCAGGTGGGAGTTTTTGCTGTTACGTAATACAAGGCCAAGAGGCAGCAGCTGATGTTCAGTCCTTTTCCCTGTCAAACTTTGGAAAGGGAATGGCAGCAAGGGTGGAGTTTTTACTGACCCAGAAGCTCAGAATTACTTTGTGGAGTCAGTTTGCAGCAGACGCAGAATTTCAACATTCCTAGCAGCAGAGTAACAGGAAGATTCAGTCTAAAGCCTGAGCTCCTTATAGCTTCCTTTTCCATCATACAATGCTGTATTGTTTCTGATTCCTCTGTTTTCTTGTCAAGTTTGGTGTTGGTTGTTAATGTTTGAGTGTTTACTCTTTGTTAAATATGAGTGTTTACCTCTTTGTTAACCTTCATGTAACCCTCTTAGGGTGTGTCTTCACTGAAGCATTAACCCAGGTGTGGGTGGTCACACTGCAAAGCCCTACAGCATGCCTGTGTGCTCAGTGGTGCTGCACTCACCCACCTGCATCACTAGGACTCCTAGGGGCACATCCCAGGGTTCTTTGCACTGCAATGAGCTGAACCACTCTATGACTGTTTCTCAGTGAATTGTGGGTGAACTTGTCTGTCCTATCTGGGCACACAGAAGGAAGGCATTGGAGGACTATCAGCACTGGAGTGGTTTAACCTGTGTCCTCACTACAGAATGGGTAGGTTACCAGCCTGAGTAATATTAGCCTATAGTCCCAGATAGGTCAGATAGCCTGGGTTTAAGGCAACAGTGAACTTGGGTGAGAGGGTTTTGTGTGCAGATGGGGTGTGGGGTTAGGGGAAACACCAAATTCAGAGCTCGGGCTAACTCTGCAGTGAAGACATCCCCATAATCACAGAATCATAGGACTGAAAGGGACCTCGAGAAGTCATCTAGTCCAGTCCCCTGCACTCATGGCAGGTCTAAGTATTATCTAGACTATCCCTGACAGATGTTTGTCTAACCTGCTCTTAAAAATCTCCAAGGATGGAGATTGAACAACCTGCCTAGGCAATTTATTCTAGTGCTTAACCACCCTGATAGTTAGGAAGTTTTTCCTAATGTCCAACTTAAACCTCCCTTGCTGCAATTCAAGCCCATTGCTTCTTGTCCTATCCTTAGAGGTTGAGAAGAATAATTTTTCTCTCCCCTTCTTGTAACAACTTTTTCTGTACTTGAGAACTGTTATTATGTCTCCCCTCTTCTCTTTTGCAGACTAAACAAACCCATTTTTTTCAGTCTTCCCTCATAGGTCATGTTTTCTAGACCTTTAATCATGTTTGTTGCTCTTCTCTGGACTTTCTCTAACTTGTCCACATAATTCCTGAAATGTGGTGCCCAGAACTGGACACAATGCTCTAGCTGAGGCCTAATCAGCGCAGAGTAGAGCGGAAGAATTACTTCTTGTGTCTTGCTTACAACACTCCTGCTAATACATCCCAGAATGATAGCTTTTTTTGCAACAGTGTTACACTGTTGACTCATATTTAGCTTGTAATACACTATGACCCCCAGATCCCTTTCCTCAGTGCTCCTTTCTAGGCAGTCATTTCCCATTTTGTATTTGGTCAATTTTGTATTTGATTATTCCTTCCTAAGTGGAGTACTTTGCACTTGTCCTTATTGAAGTTCCTCCTATTTACTTCAGGCCCTTTCTCCAGTTTATCAAGATCATTTTGAATTCTAACCCTGTCCTCCAAAGTACTTGCAACCCCTCCCAGCCTGGGTATCATCCTCAAACTTTAAAAGAGTAGTATATCTCCAAATCATTTATGAAGTCTCTGTTGTGCACCCACCTTATAGTAGATTTGTCTAGGCCAATGGTTCTCAAACTTTGTTGCACTATGGCCCCTTCTGACAACAAAAGTTACTACATGACCCCAGAAGGGGGGACCGAAGACTGAGCCCGCCTGAGCCCCATTGCCCAAACTCCGCTGCCCCAGGTGGGAGGGTGGGGGGGAGCTGAAGCCCAAGAGCTTCTGCCCTGGGTGGGGGGCATGTAAGCTTAGCCCTGGGCAGTGGGGCTCAGGCTTCAGCTTCAGCTCCGGGAGATGGGGCTCAGGCTCCAGCCCTGGACCCTAGCAAGTGTAACACATGACCCACTTGGGGGTCCTGACCCACAGTTTGAGAACCTCTGTTCTAGGCTATATTTCTCTAGCTTGTTTATGAGGTTATGTCAGACAGTATCAAAAGCCTTACTAACGTCAAGATATACCACATCTACTGCTTCCCCGCATCCACAAGGTTTCTTACCCTGTCAAAGAAGGATATCAGGCTGGTTTGACATGACTTGTTCTTGACAAATCCATGTTGACTGTTACTTATAACCTTATTTGTTTCTAGGAGCTTACAAATTGATTATTTGCACCATTATCTTTCTGGGTACTGAAGTTAAGATGACTGGTCTATAATTCCCTGGGTTGTCCTTATTCCCCACTTTATAATTTGGTACTATATTTACCCTTTTTCAGTCCTCTGGGATCTCTTTTCTATGCTTTTGGATAGTTTGCTCTTGTGATTTTAATAATGTCTCTTTAAAAAACTGCCAACTTTCCTGAACTCTTTTTTACCCTTAGACTTTCTTCCCCTGGGATCTTACATACCAATTCTCTCAGTTTGCTAATTGTCACATCTGCCACATACATCACTTACTTTCCTAGTTCTCACTTGATCTAAGTCTTTCATAGGAATTCATTGACTACAGGCTAGGCTCTGGAAGCTTTCTTTATCCAGTACAGCGTTTATTACCTGGCTATTCAGTGTAATGGAGCACATTTGGATTCCTTCTCTGGGAGAGCAGATGTCTTCCTGGGATACATTATTATATAACATATTAGTAAGCTTTGATTTCTTAAAAGGGCAATCCTGGGCTTTGTGGCCAGTCTGACTATAATAATAGCAATTGGTAACTTCTGTTTCTCTCCTGGATTTGCTGTTTGCCTTTAAATGTATTACTCCCTTTGCCTTTGGTCTATCCCTGGCCCACAGTCTTGGTTCCCTTATTCAAGAGGAACCTGAACAGACATCAGTGGTGGTGTTTCTCAGTCGATTTCCAAATAAGTTTCTGCCAACCTTACCACCAGTCAGTATGGGCCTCTGTCTCCACAGAGAATCATAGAATATTAGGGTTGAAAGAGACCTCAGGAGGTCATCTAGTCCAACCCCCTGCTCAAAGCAGGACAAACACCCACTAAATCATCGCAGCCAGGGCTTTGTCAGGTCCCTACTCTGTAGTGGTGCGTGGGATTCTTCCACCCTAAGTGCAGCACTCTGCACTTGTCCTTGTTGAACCTCATCAGTTTTCTTTTGGCCCAATCCTCCAATTGTCTAGGTCACTCTGGACTCTAGCCCTACCCTCCATCATATCTACCTTTCCCCCCAGCTTAGTGTCATCTGCAAACTTGCCGAGGGTGCAATTCATCCCATCATCCAGATCATTAATAAGACCTGCCCCAGCTCATAAGTCATTGGCACAGCCATGAATAGAACCTAGGCTGCCTGATTCCACTAGTCCTGTATTTACAGAGCAAAATTGCCCCAGCCCCTCTGCACGTAGCCCTGTGCCCCTTCCAAAGAAGCAATAATGTTAGCTGTATATTGAAACATGCTGCTGTAGCCCCTAATTTTTATTTTGCACTAAAGAAATTCCATCTCTGACCCACACTAGCCCCGGTGTTATTTTGAGACCACTCTAAGCTGTGGCTATGCTTATTATAGTGAGCAGGATTTTTTTTTTATCAGTTCACAATCTTCTTTGCTCACAGAACTCCTAGAGAGCTTTGTCTGGGCCTGCATGCCTTAAGAACAATTAAAGAACCCTTGTAAATTAAAGAACTGGAGACCCTATCAGCCAAACAGGACTTTCCATGTTAGTGCCAAGGTTAAGCATTGTTCCGCAGACACCTGGGTCAAAGCAAGCATTTCGACCTGCCCGTTGTCTAAACAAATTGTTACACTCTCTTTATCTGCCTAAACAAGGTTTTATAGGAAGCAGTAGGAGTGAAAGTTTCAGATCACTTCAGTGCATTCCAATTAATTTCCATGCCTCTAATGATGAAGTATTAATCCTCCTTGGAATGCAGCAATGATCACATTTAGCCAAAAGGTTTTAGGCCCAGATTTTTAAAGGTATTTAGGCATTGCTGTGATGCTTAGCATTGCAACACCTAATTGATTTAAGAGCCTAAGTATCATTTTCAAATGGGATTTAGGCACTTAAGTTCCAAAATCCATTAACAGCCAATATTGATATACTATACTAGAACAGCGCTTCGAGTCTGGATGCAGCTTATACTGGTAAAGCTGTATTTTTACCAATATAGCTCGTTCTCTTTCCCCTGAGTGACCAGGAAGAAGAGGTTGATGAGGCTTTTTTTAAACAACTTAACAAAATCATCCAAAGCGCAGGACTTGGTGGTGATGGGAGACTTCTACTACTCAGACATCTGTTCGGAAAATAACACAGCAGGGCACAGATTATCCAGCAAGTTCTTGAATGTATTGCAGACAATATTTTTATTTCAGAAGGTGGAGAAACCTACTAGGGAGAGGCTGCTCTAGATTTGATTTTGACAAATAGGGAGGAACTGGTTGATAATTTGAAAGTGGAAGACAGCGTGGGTGAAAGTGATCAGGAAATGGTAGAGTTCATGATTTTAAGGAATGGTAAGAGGGAGAACAGCAAAATAAAGACAATGGATTTCGAGAAGGGAGTGTAGCAAGGCACCCCTTCTGCCTCGCTGGACTTAGCGCTCCCTCCTCTGGCAGGGACAGGGCCTGGGGTAAATCCTAAATAGAATATCAGGGTGGAAGAGACCTCAGGAGGTCATCTAGTCCAGCCTCCTGCTCAAAGCAGGACCAACACCCACTAAATCATCCCAGCCAGGGCTTTATCAAGCCTGACCTTAAAAACCTCCAGGGAAGGAGATTCCACCACCTCCCCAAGGAACCCATTCCAGTGTTTCACCACCCTCCTAGTGAAAAAGTTTTTCCTAATATCCAACTGTGACGGGGCAAGGCCAGATGGCTATGGAAAAGTAGTGCGAGATAGATATATTAGCTCCAGGCTAAACAAATCCTTGGTACCAGGATAAGTGAAATGGCAGCTGCTCCAGGTCAGTTAAGACACCTGGGGCCAATTAAGAACTTTCCAGAAGGCAGGGAGAACGCTAGGTTGATTGGGACACCTGAAGCCAATCAGGAGCTGTCTGAAACTAGTTAAAAGCCGCCCAGTCAGTCAGGTGGGTGTGCATGTCAGGAGCTGTGGGAGGAAGTTGCGCTGTTGGAGAGGCTGAGTAGTACACACCATATCAGGCACAAGGAAGGAGGCCCTGAGGTAAGGGTGAAGTGGAGCTTGAGGAAGTGAGGGCTGCTGTGGGGGAAGTAGCCCAGGGAATTGTACATGTTCTGTTTCTAAAAGGTCAGTTATCATAGCTGATACTATTAGGATCCCTGGGCTGGAGTCCGGAGTAGAGGGTGGGCCCAGGCTCCCCCCCACCACCACCACCTTTGCCCCCTGATTAATCACTGAGACTGGGAGACAACAGAGACTGTGCAAGGAAGGATAACTTCTCCTCACCTCCCTCGCTGGCTTATGAAGAAAATGGTCAGTAGACTATGACCCTTGTCTCTAGAGAGAGAAGGATTATGTGCAGGGTCACGGTGAGCCTCTGAGGCTAACAAAATCCTCCAGGAAACGTGGGACCCACAGAGGCAAGGACAGAGCTTTGTCACAATTGGTGTCAGAAGTGGGATTTCGTTCACAGCGTGGCAGAAGAAAGAGGTTTAGGAAAAAAAAAGTGCACTGGGGTTTTGGATTTTTTTTTGTTTTGGTTTGTTTGTTTGCTTTGTACCACAATAGAGGAGGTAGTAAGAGCTCTGGTACAAGCCACTGCAGCCCAGCAGGAGGCCACCCAGGTTCAGGCAATGACACAAAAGGAGTCTATGCAGCTACAGCAGGAAACCAATCAATTATTGATGAGCCAGGTGACCCAAGATCGTGCCCTCTTGAGAGAGGTGGTGGACCAGTTGAAGATCCTCACCACCCAGGCCCGGGGGTCCAACGGGACACAAACCCTGAGGGGCACTGGTTGTGTGCCAAAGATGACATCAGGAGATGACGTAGAGGCATATCTCCTCTCATTCAAAAGGACTGCTCAGCATGAGGCGTGGCCCCAGGAGCAGTGGGCTAGCATTCTCGCCCCTTTTTTGTTTGGAGAGGCCCCTAAGGCCTACTTTGACTTGCCTGCCACAGATGCCACTGACTATACCCATCTGAAGGCAGAGATCCTAGTACGATCAGGGGTAATGGCAGCGGTAAGGGCCCAGAGATTCCATGAGTGGAAATACCAGGAGAAGAAACCCCCAAGGTCCCAGCTATTTGACCTCATACACCTCGCGCGGAAGTGGTTACAGCCCGAGGTGTGCAGGCCAGAGGAGATTTTGGAGACCCTGGTCATAGACCATTACATGTGGGGACTGCCGCCAGACATCCGCAAATGGGTAGGCCAGAACGATCCGTCCACATACGATGAGATGATCACACTTGTAGAAAGACGGATGACAGCCAGGGAACTGACCAGACTACCCAAGGAAGGCCCCTTTCGAAGCAAGCACCCGACCACAACCCTGGAAGATTGGGCAGCCAAACCCCCGGGGAGCCCTAGGTGGAAGAAGGGAGGAGCCGAAAACCAGCGGGGACCCCAGAAGGAAGGGATTGGCCTGAGTGGGGGGAACCCCGGGACTAAACCCCCTAACCCCCGGGATAGGGGAGTGATTAAAAGCAACTATAGATGTTATGCATATGGGGAGTGGGGACACATAGCAGCACAGTGTCCCAGCACCGAGGAGCCTATGCAACTTAGGGGATTGGGAGGTCCTATGCTCCCTTATCCACCTCGCGGGGGTCGCATTAGCCCGGCATAATTACACGAGCAAGTGAGGATATCATCCGACTTGATGCCAATCCAAAAGATCGAGGCAGCCAACATGATTAATCGCAACCGAGATGTGTTCCCTACAAAACCAGGGCGGACGACTGAGACCTATCACTATATCCGCACGATCCCCGGAGCCAAGGTAACATTGAGACCCTACCGAATCCCAGCAGCCAAAAGAGAAGAAATCAAGGCCGAAGTAAAGAAAATGTTAGAATGAGGGGTTATTGAAGAATCTTACAGTCAGTGGTCCAGTTCAATTGTTCTAGTCCCTAAACCTGATGGTAGCATGAGATTCTGTAACGACTTTCACCGACTGAATGAAATATCCTAGTTTGATGCATACCCCATACCACGCATCGATGAACTGGTTGACCGACTGGGTAGTGCCCGATTCTTGACTACACTGGATCCGACAAAAGGGTACTGGCAGATTCCTCTGACCAAAGAAGCTAAAGAAAAGACAGCATTCTCCATCCTGGATGGGCTATTCCAGTACACCGTCCTCCTTTTTGGGCTACTGGGGCCCCAGCCACATTCCAGCACCTCATGGATAAGCTGCTGCGCCCCCATACTAGTTATGCAGCTGCATACCTAGACGATGTTATCATCCATACGCCAGACTGGGGAACACACTTGGAGAAAGTTGAGGCAGTACTTCGCACCTTAAGGCGGGCTGGCCTCACTGCTAATCCTGCTAAATGCGCCATAGGGCTAGCAGAGGCTAGGTACCTGGGATATATTGTGGGAAGGGGCATAGTGAAGCCCCAAACGAATAAGCTAGAGGCAATTCAAAACTGGCCCCGGCCGACGCGAAAGAAGCAGGTCCATGCGTTCCTAGGCGTGGTAGGCTACTACCAACGTTTTATTCCCCACTTTGCCACTAGGGCAAGTCCCCTAACGGACCTGGTGAAGGCCTGAGGTCCAGACATGGTAAAGTGGACCGACACAGCAGAGGGGGCATTTACAGACCTTTGGACGGTCCTCTGTAATGACCCCGTACTCATAGTCCCGGACTTTAACAGGGAATTTATTTTACAAACAGACACTTCCGAGGTGGGGTTGGGGGCAGTTCTGTCGCAAATGGTGGGAGAAGAGGAACACCCGATCCTCTACCTAAGGAGAAAGCTTCTCCCAAGAGAACAGAAATACGCAGTAGTCGAGAGAGAATGCCTTGCTGTCAAATGGGCTGTGGAGACGCTGCATTATTACCTCTTAGGCTGGCGATTTACTCTTGTGAAAGACCATGCACCCCTCCAGTGGATGCAGCGGAATAAGGAAAAGAATGCAAGGGTCACCAGGGGGTTCTTATCCCTCCAACCATTCCATTTCCGCATACGGCACAGGGCTGGATGCCACCATGGCAACGCTGATGGTCTGTCACGAGCATACTGCCTGGCGTCACAAGATGCCCAACTCTATGGTGTTGAGTGGGGGGGGGATATGTGAGGGGTCAAGGCCAGATGGCTATGGAAAAGTAGTGGGATCCTCTGTTGCTGGCCCCGGGGTGTCAGTCCTTTCCCTAAATAGGCACTGGGTTTGCGTGTCTTCCCTATAGGGAGGAGCGCAGTCTCTCACACTGGAAAAGCATATATACCTGCTGCCACTAGCCTTGCAGTAGTTTGTCTCTTCCCCCTCCCCTTCTCTCTCACCAGGAAAAGCATACTCAGAGAGTAGTTATCAAAGGTTCACAATCAAGCTGGAGGGGCATGTTGAGCAGAGTCCTGCAGGGATCTGTCCTGGGTCCAGTTGTATTCAATATCATCATAAATGATTTGGAGAGATACTAACTTTTAAAGTTTGAGGATGATACCCAGGCTGGGAGGGGATGCAAGTACTTTGGAGGAAAGGATTCGAATTCAAAATGATCTTGACAAACTGGAGAAATGGCCTGAAGTAAATAGGAGGAACTTCAATGAGCACAAGTGCAAAGTACTCTAATTAGGAAGGAATATCAATTGACCAAATACAAAATGGGAAATGACTTCCTAGTAAGGAGAACTGCGGAAAGGGATCTTGGGGTCATAGTGAATCACAAACTAAATAAGAGTCTACAATGTAATACTGTTGCCAAAAAAGCAATCATTCTGGGATGTATTAGCGGGAGTGTTGTAAGCAAGACACAAGAAGTAATTCTTCCACTCTATTCAGCAATGATAAGGCCTCAGCTGGAGTATTGTGTCCAGTTCTGGGCACTACTCTCTGGGAAAGATGAGAAACTCCAGAGAGCAACAAAAATGATTAAAGGTCTTGGATGACTTATGAGGAAAGATTTGAAAAAAAAGGGCTTTGTTTTGTCTTGAGAAGATTGAGGGAGGATGTGATAGCAATCTTCAAGTACATAAAAGATTGTCATGAAGAAGAGGGTGATAAATTGTTCTCCCTATCGACTTAGCACAGGACAAGACATGATGGGTTTAAATCACAGCAAGGGAGATTTAGGTTAGATGTTAGGAAAAACTTCCTAACAGTAAGAGTAATTAAGCACTGGAAGAAATTTCCTAGGGAGGTAGTGGAATCTGTTGTTGGAGGTTTTTAAGAACAGGTAAGACAAACACCTGTCAGGATTGGTCTAGTTATTACTTAGTCCTGCCTTAAGTGCATGGGACTGAACTAGATGACCTACTGAGGTCCCTTCCAGCCCTACACTTCTATTATTCTATGAATCGACTAGCCAGAAGGTTTTACTGGCCTGACATACATCAACAGATATGTGACTACATCAGAGTGCCTGAGTGCCAGAAAGTAGTTCCCTAAAGGAAAAGTGATCAGACACCCCATATTTCACCACCAAAAATAGACCTATCTTTCTCTCAAATAGCCATGAATATAGTGGGTCTTTTGGAGCAAAGGAATTCAGCATAGAATTGAGTGACTATATACTCAGAAGCATTTCCCCTGAGAGGCATAAAGAGCCACCAGCTTGTAGTGGCTTTGGTCCAGTTATTTTTTTTTTTTTTTTGGTTTGGACTGCCAAAGGAGATCATAACTGACCTGGGGACAAATTTTATATCTAAGGTCATGAAACAGTTATATCAGGAACTAGGTATGAAAAGTATAAAAAACATCCTGTACCATCCTCAGATACATAATTGTTTTCTATATGAATTTTGTTAACAGCAGAGGATCAGAATGGGACAAAAGGCTGCAACGGCCGTTATTTGCCTTCAGGGAAGTGCCTCAGGCAGCAACAGGCTTTTCAGCATTTGAACTTCTCTATGGCCAGCAGGTGCAGGAGGAGAAAGGCAAACCACTATGAGGGAGTGGAAAGCTCCTTTGTAACAAGACTCACAGTAGCATACAGCTTTTAAAATAGATCTGGCTGAGTAATGGTTCACTGGTAATTCCCCCTCATAATAATGATAATGATAATAATACTATTAATAAATATTGGGTCAAGTGAAATTTGCGCTTCGATTTTGAGCGGTATTTTTAAATTTCTGATTGTTTTTTAAATACAACTAAAGGAAATGTCAAACTGAAAAATCAAAACAGGAAGCTATTTCCATGAGTGACCAAATATGCTTCTGTAGAAAAGGATTTTCTGGCCATAAAAAGGGAAGTGAAGAGCCTTAAGAACTATCTGGATTGAAGACCCTTTGTCCTAGAAAATGTCCGTAAAAGTCTACATGACTGCAGAGTATAAAGGACCATAATTCCAGCAAAGCAAGGTGGTACCATTCAACATAAACCAGGTATAGACATTTACTGGCAGACTACTTATCTTGGCTTACCCAAAGACTAACCCTAAAGGAGATGGGGGAGAAAATGTGACAGAGTAGACTGTCACTGGATGAAAAAAAATCAAAAGACTCACTCTCAGAAAAGCAGCTGTAGATAGTGGATTACCCCAGGAAACTAGAACTAAAGTATGTTCCAGCTAGTGCTAATTTACCACTAATCCTCACAGCGGCTGCTGGGCATGGGTAGGTTCTGGGCTCAGCGTTGCAATGCCAAACTGATTTAGGGATCTAAATCTCATTTTCAAAAGGGATTTAGGCAATTAGGAGCCTAAATTTCATCAACAGTTGATTGGATTTACACTCTTAAGGGCCTAAATCCCTTTTGAAAATCAGATTTGAGCTGCTAAATCAGTTAAGCATTACAACACTGAGGTGGGCAGTACTAACTATCTTTAAAAATCTGGGCCTAAGTTATTAAGGCTATGTTTATACTACAGACTTCTGCCATCATAACTGTGTTGATCAGGAGTGTGAAGTGGTGTGATTTTTGTGCTGGCAGAAATCCTTAGTGTAAATGTAATTATACCAACGAAACTGCAGTCTTACTGGTGGAGATTGTTTTGCATAGGGGAGGGGGTACATGGAGTCAGCTATACCAGCAAAAGCGAAGCTTTGCTAGCATAAGCTGTGCCCACACTAGAAAGTGCTTTTCAGGTTTACTCTACTGGTATACTGTGACATTCTATACCATAGGGCAGCATACTATAACCCCCATATTCCTGATTTTGATATAATCGTGATTTTACATATAAAGCATGCCTTGTAAGGTATCAGGGGAAAGGTTATGATCTGCTGAAAGTAATTTCTCTATCCATATATGTATATCATTAATGCATATGAAGTTATGAGAATTGTGTTGTATGGTGGTCACTAAAACATGCTGCAAGTTGGGGAATCAGAAAGATATTAGCTCCAGAGGCAACAGCAAGGAAAGCCTTCAACAGCCATTGTCCAGCAAGGGAGCTACAATGTGATGACTCACCTGCATGAGGCCACATCAGGGGAATTGCTCAACCTTGCTTGGAGAGACTCAGCAATGCCCCCCCCCTCACCCCCCGACATGCCTGGACTTGTGCTCCCCTAGCACATGAACTGAGAGTATAAAACAAACAGAGTGCTGTGCCCTTCTCCTGCCCGCACCTTCGCTGCAAGCAACTAAGACACTGAGAAGAAGACAAGACTCCAACACAAGAGATTGGCCCAGGTTTAAGGAACAAACCTGTATATTAAGGACTGCAATATCCAGTGGGGTGAGAAAAACTGCTTAATCTAGTTGCTGCCCAGTCTAATAGGGTTGAGAGTTTAGACTGCATGCTTATATTTTCTTTTATTTTGGTAACTAACTCTGACTTTTCGCCTATCACTTAATATCACTTAAAATCTACCTTTATAGTTAATAAATCTGTTTGTTTATTCTACCTGAAGCAGTGCATTTGGTTTGAAGTGTAGCAGAGACTCCGCTTGGGATAACAAGCCTGGTACATATCAATTACTTTGTTAAACTGACAAACTCATATAAGCTTGCAGTGTCTAGCGGGCATAACTGGACACTGCAAAACGGAGATTCCTAGGGTTGTGTCTGGGACTGGAGATATTGGCTAGTGTCATTCGGTTGCACAATCCAAACAAGCAGCTTACATGCCAGAGGCTGTGTATGAACAGCCCCAGAGTGGGGGTTCTCATAGTAGAGCAGGGTAAGGCTGGCTCCCAGAGTCGAGGATTGGAGTGACCTAGCAGATCACCGGTCGAGATAACACCAGTGGAACATCACATATACCTACCGGCAGAATGCTTCCTAGTGCAAATATGGCCTAAGTGTAATAATAGAGAACCAAAGCAGAGTGAATACCAGGGTAAAATGTTTTTATTTTTCAATCGGGAAGTGTTGCATGACTACATCAGCTGCTTACAGGACAGCTGGGGATGGACCCACAGCTAGAGCTGGGCAGAAAACAGCTTTTCCATCCTGCAAAAATTTTGAGATATCAAAAAAATATTTCCTGTCTCAACTCAGAACACAAAGTCAAAATATTTCACAAATCAATCCCCCCAGCCCCGAGAAACTTTGGTTTGGATCAGTTGAAAGATTTTGTTTTGCTTTTGACCTCTTTTTTTTTCCTTAACTTTTTTTAGTCTAAGATTACTAAAATTACAAAATAAAAAGACATTTTGCCACAACTCCCCCACCCCTGCAAAAAAATGTCATAATGGGTTATTTTGACAATTTTGAAACTTTTTTTCCAGTAATTTTTTGAGTCAGGAGATTTGTTGAAACCAACCCTGTTTCATGAATAGTTTAGTTTTTGACATATTGGGCATTTTTCAGTGCACACACACACACACGATTCATCAGAAAACTCCCAGTTCTACCCGTAGTAGGGATCCTAGTGTGGCCACTTCCTGACTGCTAAGTGATGGCATTTCCAAACCCAGAGGTCAAAAAATCAGATGATATACTCAACCTATGAGATGTATTTCTAACTCTAATTGCACATCCAGCCACTTCCAGTGCATAGTGTCCCATCCTGGACATGTACATGATGTCACCAGGGCTCATGATCAAAGGAGCGGGAAACATATGGAAAAATCTCCCAGCGTAATGAGAAGCATCGATTGCTGTTCTCCATTTGCCAGTTGAAAAGTGCCATTTCAAATGCAGTTATGTCATCCTGCCCCACCCGCCTTTTCCAGTGACTAACTCAAAAGATCTATCATAGAGCTCTCCAGCATGGGAAGTTGGCAAGCCTCTGAAATCACTGTGCTCTTAGGAAAGGACTTTGCTTTTAAATCTGAAAGTGGAGACTGTGATGTTCATTTTATATTAGTTTTGGGGGAAGTTGTATGTAACTGTTACCTTAGGTGTTTGGATTCTACTGGTTCTGTGCCCCCTGGCACTGCATAACTTGCCTGGCACATTATTGTTAGGATACAGATATTCAGGCCTGTCTGTAAAGGCCTATACTCTAAGAATTTAGGTGTATTCTTATCACTTGGCTAGTTATAGAGGTATAAAAGAAAGAATCAAAATCACTGTCTGCTGATGTAAGGGCCTTCTCTTACTGTGACAGTCTGAGGCCCTGTGCTTAGGCTGAAACCTTTGGCTAAGCAGCAGAGGCAGCCATAAGCTGGGAAGCAACCAGTCACATCCTCACATTCCAAACTAGTCACACTGAAAGAAGGTGCTACTGGGCTGTTAGGCACTATCAGGACAGGATTGTTTATTCCTATCACCTCCAGAGAAAGGGAAATGCCTAGAAAATGTAAAAGGAAACTTAGTTTGATAGCATCCTGTCTGGCAAGAACTCACTTATCAATAGCTGGGATGTGAAATCCTCACTTCTGTAATGTCTTGTCATTATAGTTCCCACTTTGCTATTGTTTGTCTGTATAATCTCTGTCTGGTTCTGTGATTGTTCCTGTCTGCTGTATAATTAATTTTGTTGGGTGTAAACTATTTAAGGTGGTGGGATATAATTGGTTACATAATCATGTTACAATATGTTAGGATTGGTTAGTTAAATTTCAGGAAAATGTTTGGTTAAGGTATAGTAAGCAGAACTCAAGTTTTACTATATAGCCTGCAGTCAATCAGGAAGTGAGTGGGTGTGTGTGTGGGTGGGGGAGATGGGAACAGGGAATAGGGGTAAGGAAATTGGAATCATGTTTTGCTAAAGGGGGAAATGGGAACAGGGACTCAGGTGTAAGGCTCTGTGGTGTCAGAGCTGGGAAGGAGGAAACTAAGGAAGGAAACTAGAATCATGCTTGCTGGAACTTCACCCCAATAAACATTGAATTGTTTGCACCTTTGGACTTCGGGTATTGTTGCTCTCTGTTCATGCGAGAAGGACCAGGGAAGTAAGTGGGTGAAGGAATAAGCCCCCTAACAGTTATGTGCTTTATTGCATTGATTAGGTGCTTGCCTGTGTGCGTTGGGCTTGTTCCTACCATGCAAGTATGTGTAACAATCTCTCTCGGAAGCTGCTTACTCAGCTGTATTAAGCACTGTGCACAATCAACCCAAGCACACCACCTTGATGATCTATTGTTTATCTTTGATATTACAGTAGTACCCAGAGACCTCAGTCAGGCCCCATTTTGATTGCTTTTGTACAAACACCGTCCCTGCCACAGAGATCTTGCCATCTAAAAGAAGGGGCATGTCCTCAGTCTGGCAGAAAAGAGACTTAGCCTTGGTCTACACGAGGAGTTTAGGTCGAATTTAGCAGCGTTACATAGATGTAAACCTGCACCCGTCCACACGATGAAGCCCTTTTTTTCGACTTAAAGGGCCCTTAAAATCGATTTCCTTACTCCACCCCGAGAAGTGGATTAGCACTTAAATCAGCCTTGCCAGGTCGAATTTGGGGTACTGTGGATGCAATTAGACGGTATTGGTCTCCGGGAGCTATCCCAGAGTGCTCTATTGTGACCGCTCTGGACAGCACTCTCAACTCAGATGCACTGGCCAGGTAGACAGGAAAAGGCCCGCAAACTTCCTATTTGCATGGTCACCTGCAGCTTGCCACGCTGGCCAGAGCTCATCAGCAGAGGTGACCATGATGGAGTCCCAGAATCGCAAAAGAGCTCCAGCATGGACCGCACGGGAGGTATGGGATCTGATTGCTGTATGGGGAGAGGAATCCGTGCTATCAGAACTCCGTTCCAGTTTTCAAAATGCCAAAAAACATTTGTCAAAATCTCCCAGGGCATGAAGGTCAGAGGCCATAACAGGGACCCGAAGCAGTGCCGCGTGAAACTTAAGGAGCTGAGGGAAGCCTACCAGAAAACCAGAGAGGCAAACGGCCGCTCCGGGTCAGAGCCCCAAATATGCCGCTTCTATGATGAGCTGCATGTCATTTTAGAGGGTTCAGCCACCACTACCCCAGCCGTGTTGTTTGACTCCTTCAATGGAGATGGAGGCAACACAGAAGCAGGTTTTGGGGATGAGGAAGATAGCTCACAGCAAACAAGCAGAGAAACCAGTTTTCCCAACAGCCAGGAACTGTTTCTCACCCTAGACCTGGAGCCAGTACCCCCCCGAACCCACCCAAGGCTGCCTCCCGGACCCGCTAGGTGGAGAAGGGACCTCTGGTGAGTGTACCTTTTAAAATACTATACATGGTTTAAAAGCAAGCATGTTTAATGATTAATTTGCCCTGGCATTTGCGGCTCTCCTGGATGTACTCCCAAAGCCTTTACAAAAGGTTTCTGGGGAGGGCAGCCTTATTCCATCAAATACAAATAATGAGGCATCAAAGTCAGAAATGGTTACATGAAAAACAATGATAAAACACTTACTAGTGCCTAACTTAACAAACTATATCAGATTCAAGCAAAGTTTCTCGCCACATGCTTTCAGCAATCTTACTGACCAAAGGACCCAAGGACTCTTCCACCAGAGTGTACTGCTTCCTTTGTTTCTTCAGGTGCAGTGAATATGATGGGCAGGGGGGAGGGTTTCTTGAGGTGTTTATCCTGCCTTTTTATAGTTTGTCCCCCTTCTTGAAAAACATTTCCAGCTGAGAACCAGGAGCCAAAGAGTCTATGAGAAGGATATTCCCTGCTGTTTTTTTCACTTGTTTTAACTTTCTTTGTCTTTCCTTCCTGCTTGATGACTCTGTTTACTACTTAAATGCAAATTAAGGACAGCACACATTCCTGTGTTTAGGACAACTTCTGTTTGGGCATGACTGTGGGGTTTGGAACATGTGTTAATAACACCATAGAGGGGAATCTTATAACCTCGCATACAATGTTGTCACACATATTTTACCAGGACTATAGTGCCCAGCAAATTATGAGTTTTCAAATGATACCTTACAAGACATACTTTGTACAATGATTATAACAATAATGTGTAGCGTGTGAATACAAGGGTGTATTCTGTCTCAAGGATGCAAGAAGCTCTGCTGATAACTCCCTCTTCTACGGAATCTGAATTAGGGCCCCAGGTATCCATTGGCCAAAACCCAACAATATTACTGGCATTACTGGGGGGTGGGAGGGCTCTCCCCTGTACAAAAGAAGCAGCTCCTCCAATTGATCAAGAACTTTACGACTGTATTCTCCCTCCACCCAGGGAGAATGCAGTTAGTCCAACATCACCTAGCAATTATCCTGGGCCAGCTAGTCAGGGAGAACCCTAGACCATTGTCCAGGAGGATGTGGGACTGTTCGAGAAGAAGTACGAGCAATGCTGGAGAGGGGGGTAATTGTGGAGCCCCAAACTGAATGGAGGATTCCATAGTTCTTGTTCCCAAACTGCACTGTTTGGTTGGGTTTTTATCAACTTCAGGAAGGTTAATTCTATCTCAAAATTTGATGCCAATCCAATACCAAGGATGAACAAGTTGCTGGAGTGGCTAGGACCAACAAAGCAGCTGTGCACTACAGACCCAACAAAAGGTTATTGGCAGATCCCTTTATCCCCCTCCTCACATGAGAAAACACTTTTCTACACCCCTTTCAGGCACTTCCAGTTCAAAACTATGCCTTTTGGCCTCCACGGAGCTACTGCAACTGTCCAATGGCTTATGAATAGGATCCTCAGCCCCCACCATCAATACGCCACAGCCTCGACAACATGACCATTTATAGTCCTACCTTGGAAGACCACCTGTAGCACTTAAAGACAGTGTTAAAAGCCCTCCAGGATGAAGGACTAATGGCCAACCCTGCAAAATGTAGATTAGCCATGGGTGAGGTAACCTATCTTGGGTTCTATGCAGGCAGCAGCACTGTGAAACCAGTGGCTGACAAGGTACAGGCACTACCAGCATGCCTAATAATCCAGAGAAAGAGGCAAGTGAGGCATTTTCTCAGCCCGGCAAGATATTACTGGAGGTTTATCCCCACTTTCAGCTCATTTGTGGCCCCCCCTTAAGGACCTCATAAAGGAAACAACTCCTAAAAGATCCAGTGGGATGAGAAATGCAAGGAAGCTTTTAGTGAACTGAAAGCATGACTATGCTGGGCACTCGTGCTCCACGGCCCCGATTTTCCCTGTAAATTCATACTGCACAATCAGATGCCTCAGGCATTGGACTCAACGCCATACTCTCACAAGACTTTGGAAAAGAAGAACACACAGTCCTATACCTGAGTAAGAAGCTATTCCCTAAAGAAAAGGCCTATTCAATTATTGAAAAGGAGGCACTAGCATTCCAGTGAGCTGTGGATTCCCTCCGGTATTACCTGTTGAGCAGCCCCTTCTCCCTGATCATGGATCACACTCCACTAAAGTGGATCCAGACAAAAAAGACACAAACCCTCATATAATGCAATGGTACCTTGTGCTACAACCCTATAGTTTCAGAGTACAACACTGGGTGGGAAAAAAACATAACACCCATTTCTTTTTGTGAGAAATGGGGATGGAGACAAACAACTCCAGAACAGCCTTTACAATTTGAGGGGTAGGATGTGACGGGGCATGCCCTCATTCTGGTGTAGAGAAGACTAATGAGCTTGTCTGGGATCATTCCAGACTGATGAGGCACACCCATAAGGCTTGCCATGACTGGAGGCAGGGAGAGTTTAAAAAGGGAACACCTACTATAGGAAGGTGTGGTGAACAGGAAGAGGACTGCTACACCTCAGAGACTGCTGACCACAGACAGAGAGCAGAAGGAGACATTTGGAGGCCTCACCATCTCTGAAATTATGTAGACCAGCTGTAAAGCCACAGGCCAAAAGGTGGGGCTAGAGGTAGGCCTTAATCAAAAACAATAGACTCTCTCATAAGCCAAGCCCAAAGGGCTGAATTCCAAAAGAGTGCCTAAGTTACAGGCCACCTTTGCTTTGCTTTCATTCAGGTTTTTCCTCCCCCATAAGGGAAAGAGAGAGAAAAAGACCTTTCTTTTGTTTTGCTTAGAGAACCCCACATATGCTATGCTCTGGGGAAGGACATTAGACACATTTTGAAGCAGAGTCTAATGGGGACTCAGGGGAACCCCTGATCCCCAACAGACGTCTTTAAGGCTATACCACAGTGCCCCACTGTCTTTTAAACAGCTTGTGCCTGGAGAGACCACACCCTGAAAGGAGAAGAGATTGGCAGAGTGTAAGGGGTGGTTTGTGTCTGTCTATGTTAGGGTGACCAGCAAGTGTGAAAAAGTGGGTGGGGGGTAATAGGAGCCTATATAAGAAAAAGACCCAAAAATTGGGATTGTCTCTATAAAATTGGGACATCTGGTCACCCTAGTCTGTGTGTAATGTCACCTTCTAGTTCCTAGCTCGCAGATGGGGGAAAAAGGGATTTGCTACTGCTATCAACTATGGGAAAACTCTGGGTCAAAATCATTTTGGGGAAGAATTGTAAAAGAGTTCCTACTAGGAGAGGGCTAGTGGTCTGCTATAGACCCCCAGGGTCAGACTCAGGTATGGAGAGAAATCTCCTTAATATTATTAGAGAAAGAGAGAGACTATTGGGAATTGTATCAGAATGGGTGACTTTAACTTCCCTGATATAGATTGGAGAATAAGTGCTACTAATACTGGTAGGACCCAATGATTTCTGGGTGTCAGTTTTCTTCATCAAATTGTCATTGAACCAACAAGAGGTGATACAATTTTAGACATGTTTTTGAAAAGCAGTGAGGACATCACAGAAGAGTTGGTTGAGGGAAATAAAATTGGATTGAGTGATCATGAACTGATTCAATTTATATTAAATTAAAACCAGGTCATCAACTGTGTGTGTGTGTGTTTGTTTCAAAGGGGGCAGACTTTGGGAAATTAAGGGAATTAATTAAAAAAGACAGACTGAAGAGCTCAAGGACTTAAATGAGAAGGAAGCTTGGAATTTCTTCATATCAACTATGCAGAAACTGTCTGATATTTGCATCCCAAGCAAGGGTAAAAAACATGTAGGGACAAGCTCCAGGCCCAGCTGGATGAATAACCACCTCAAAAAGGTTATTAGAAATAAACAGAGAGCCTATAGGGAATGGAAAAAGCTGTTGATCATCAAAGAAAACTACCTCTCAAAGGCTAGAAAATGTAGGAATAAAGTGAGAATTGCTAAAAGTCAAGCTGAATTAACTCTTTCCAAAGAAATTAAAATAAACAATAAGAGGTTTTTTAGTTTATAAATGAGAAGAAAATAAGGAAGGATGAGGCAGGGTTGCTATGCAGTGTGGTTAGGAAGGAGATTTGGGGGGAGGGATAGCTCAGTGGTTTGAGCATTGGCCTGCTAAACCCAGAGTTGTGAGTTCAATCCTTGAGGGGGCCATTTAGGGATCTGGGGCAAAAATTGGGGATTGGTCCTGCTTTGAGCAGGGGGTTAGACTAGATGACCTTCTGAGGTCCATTCCAACCCTGATATTCTATGATTAAAGATAATTAGGTGTGGCCCATAGACTAAATGAATACTTTGCCTCGGTTTTCAATGAGGATGATAATATGGAACATGGGTATGAAGGCAGGACATCTGATGGAAATTAGCATCTAAAAATGGAAAATACCTTGTCTGAGTAGAAGGAAAACTTAGCAGCCCTGGGGTTCACGTCTGATTTATGGCTTATGTTCTTAAAACCTCATTCTTCATGGCTTCAGCCAGCCATCTGCAGGGGTTAGGAAAGGATTTTCCCCTACCCCCAGTTGGGAATTCCCTGGTGCTGGTATCCTTCCTCTGAGGCACCAAGATGGCCATAAATGGCAATGGAACACTGGGTGGAGAGGGCCAGGGCTCTGAGGTGGCACTGAGCATTTTCTCTGTCAGGTGCTTGGCTGACTGGTTCTTGCTCATATTCTCAGGGTCTACCTCGGTGGTTCTCAACCTATTTACCATTGTGGGCTACATATGCAGCTCTCTAGGCACTATATGGGCCACATGCACACAATATATATACTACCTGTATGGCCCTGAGGATGTCATATGAGCTGCAGCTGTGAGCTGATTGGGCCGCAAGTGGCCCGTGGGATGCGGGTTGAGAACCAATGGTCTAACTGATCACCATGTGTGGGGGCGGGAAATAATTTTTCCTCAGGTCATATTAGCAGTGACTTTGGGAGTTTTTTGCTTTCCTCTGCAGCCTGTGTGTGCGGGTCGCTTGCCAGGATTATCTGGGTATATCTCACTTAGTCATTTCCCTGCCATGGCAAGGGTCTTGGATATTGGTTCAGCTTGGTCCCTCCTATTCTCCTTATATCCTGTGGCATGTAATAGTCTAGTCTGCTGAGGGCTGTAATACTATGGTCTAATTTTGGGTTGGGGGTTCAGTTTGTGGGTACTGGTTGGTGTTGGTGGCCAGTGGTGGCCAGGAGGTCCGACTAGATGGTGGTCCCTTCTAGCTTATGGTCTGTGACTTTAAATCTCCTTTATTGCAAGTGGTAGACACCAGTGGTGGGGAAATGTCTGGACAAAGGCTCTAGGCTCTCCTCTCATTGTACATATGGAATGCAACACATGGATCCTTTATGTGAACTGGAAGCAGATGGCTAATTGCTGTCCAGCTTTAGCAGCTCACCACTTCTAGAGCCTTATCCAACTCCCAATGAAGTCAGTGGAAAGACTTGCGTTGACTTCAGTTAAATGCAAAGAATGAAAGTCAATGCAAGTTGGTTCAGATGCCCGGCGAGAAACTGGATATAGCAAATACTGAAGCCAATGACAGGTTTCAGAGTAGCAGCCGTGTTAGTCTGTATCCGCAGAAAGAAAAGGAGTACTTGTGGCACCTTAGAGACTAACAAATTTATTTGAGCATGAGCTTTCGTGAGCTACAGCTCACTTCATCAGTCCGATGAAGTGAGCTGTAGCTCACGAAAGCTTATGCTCAAATAAATTTGTTAGTCTCTAGTCTCTAAGGTGCCACAAGTACTCCTTTTCTTGAAGCCAATGAGAAATTGTTGAGCAAAGCCATAGAGAGCTGACATCTTCTGTGTGTCAAGAGTAGTGCTAGAATGAACGCCGCAGGGAATAGCAACTGCAACACAAATCAAATTGGCAAGTGGTGCAACTTGTACACCTCAAGGGCTGTTCTGGAGTTAGGAACAATTTCTAAAGGTTGGTAGGTTAAAGGAGTTTCTCCTGGGTGGTAGGACAGCTTGGACTAAAATTATAGCCAGCAGCTCTGCTTTACCTGAACTTGAGTAAGCCGTCTGATCCACTAGAAGATCTCCTGGTGAGGTTTATAAACTTCAACCTTTGTTAACTCCTTTAACAAGCTCCTTCCAATCCACAAGAGTGATCAAGGCATCAATTACAACCAGTGTAAGCAAATGACACTTCACAAAATTCAGACAGCTCTGCCAATGTCCTGTACCCACCACTCCTCTCCCTGCTATTCCAGTCCTGGGCTCCCCACAGTGCTCTGCCAATCCCTTCAAGCTTCATTTGGAAATCATAGAATCATAGAATATAAGGGTTGGAAAGGACCCCAGAAGGTCATCTAGTCCAACCCCCTGCTCGAAGCAGGACCAATTCCCAGTTAAATCATCCCAGCCAGGGCTTTGTCAAGCCTGACCTTAAAAACCTCTAAGGAAGGAGATTCTACCACCTCCCTAGGTAACGCATTCCAGTGTTTCACCACCCTCTTAGTGAAAAAGTTTTTCCTAATATCCAATCTAAACCTCCCCCACTGCAACTTGAGACCATTACTCCTCGTTCTGTCATCTGATACCATTGAGAACAGTCTAGAGCCATCCTCTTTGGAACCCCCTTTCAGGTAGTTGAAAACAGCTATCAAATCCCCCCTCATTCTTCTCTTCTGCAGGCTAAACAATCCCAGCTCCCTCAGCCTCTCCTCATAACTCATGTGTTCCAGACCCCTAATCATTTTTGTTGCCCTTCGCTGGACTCGCTCCAATTTATCCACATCCTTCTTGAAGTGTGGGGCCCCAAACTGGACACAGTACTCCAGATGAGGCCTCACCAATGTCGAATAGAGGGGAATGATCACATCCCTCGATCTGCTCGCTATGCCCCTACTTATACATCCCAAAATGCCATTGGCCTTCTTGGCAACAAGGGCACACTGCTGACTCATATCCAGCTTCTCGTCCACTGTCACCCCTAGGTCCTTTTCTGCAGAACTGCTGCCTAGCCATTCGGTCCCTAGTCTGTAGCTGTGCATTGGGTTCTTCCGTCCTAAGTGCAGGACCCTGCACTTATCCTTATTGAACCTCATCAGATTTCTTTTGGCCCAATCCTCCAATTTGTCTAGGTCCTTCTGTATCCTATCCCTCCCCTCCAGCGTATCTACCACTCCTCCCAGTTTAGTATCATCCGCAAATTTGCTGAGAGTGCAATCCACACCATCCTCCAGATCATTTATGAAGATATTGAACAAAACCGGCCCCAGGACCGACCCTTGGGGCACTCCACTTGATACCGGCTGCCAACTAGACATGGAGCCATTGATAACTACCCGTTGAGCCCGACAATCTAGCCAGCTTTCTACCCACCTTGTAGTGCATTCATCCAGCCCATACTTCCTTAACTTGCTGACAATGTCACAACAAAGAGAGCCTTGTGATTTGTAACATATATTTAAAAGCCATTGATTTAGTCTCTCTACTTGTGCCATTTTACCAAAACTAACTCACTTGAGTTTGCTGTGATCTGTACCGTTCCCATGCCAGAAAGGAAATGACACAACCCTCAAAGGGTTTTCTCTCTAACAAGCACTGTCAAAATGAGGCCATCCATCATTTATTGAGACCTCATCCTCTTGTGAAATGTCAGAAACTACAGCTAAGCAAAATAGGTGTTGCAAAAAGTTATCAGTTTGCCTGTTTTCAGGTTTGGAAACTTCTACAAACTTTGCCCTTGTTCAATTCATTGTTGCTTCTTGTAGGTTTCATTGACTCATAAGATTCTTCACTAGTTAGCCATTTTCTTCTGCCAAAAATCTTGATGGATGTTTTGGTTATATCTAGACTGGAGCTGAAACCATAGTTCAGAGGCCAACTCAGACTTTCTTTAAGTCTCTTGTTCAGTTTTGTGTGGCTCTTTTGGACACACTTCTGTTACATGTCTTTAGTATTGCTTCCTCTCCTTGGCTGGCAATTACTTTGTTTCTTGTAGTGTATGGCATTAGGATAGTATCTCTCTTCATAGTTTGTGAGCCCTCCTGAGATGCTCATTGTGTTCTGTGATTTAGAAGTTGCCAGACACCAGCCATAGCAGCAGCAGGTATGTGGTTCAGCCTTCCATGTTTGCTCATGTGTAACAAAAAGGGTTATTTGGGACCCAGCTGTGCCTGTGTTGCTTGTTAATATTATTTTTATTGTGTAAAGAGCAAATATGCCATATACTCTTACCTTTTCCCTTTTAACTAGGTGTCTACACTAATTACTACTTCAGCCTATAGCTATGACTTTGAATCTGTGAATCGCTCTGTTCATCTCTTTCCTTCATAGGCCATTGGGAGAAAAAGATTGCCAGCATTGCCTTCAGCATGCTCGTAACACTTGCAGTTCTCCATTAAGACAGTAGCCAGCACCAAACCTCATGCTTCAGGGCTCGGATGGTCACCGGCAGCGGTCAGGAAGGATTTTCCAGTTGGTCAGCTGTATTCTGGGAGTGTTTGGGGTAGGGGGTTACTTCTTTGGAAGCATCAGAGATTGGCCACACTGGGAGACGAGACACTAGACAGGGTGCACCAGCACTATAAAGTTGTACATCTTATGCTTATAAGAAGCACACAGGATTTTTTCAGGGGAAAAGGCAATACGACCCCTTTATTGAAGATATAGCAATTAGCATATGCATTTAATTACATATACACATATACACACTGTCCTGCCAACTGATGTTATCGTTACCAGTCTGGATCAATCTAGTGGCTAGCTAGGCTGATCATGGGTAGGTAAGAGCCAGGTTCTGTCAGTCGTGACACGATGCTCTGGGGAAGTCTTGGCAGGATGAACCCAAAGTATCATGGCAAGGCACCCTGTTTATATAGTGATTTTCCTTCATTGGGACCAATGAATTTACACCATTATGCTGTAATTGTTTGAGTGCTTGTTTTCTTAAATTGTTCTTTTAACTTTTTTATTTTGTTTTTGTATTATGTTTTTTAGGGAGTTACCCCATGCTGGCTTTGATTACAGCTGTTTTATTCCCATTGATAGGTGCTTGTCTTATCTTTAGTGTCATCTATCTGCCCTCCTCTGACATTTCAGTAGGGACATGTTGCAACCTCCTGGCACCCTTGTGTCTGTCTTCAGTTCCTCCCTAGAATATCTGGTCTGGTGATGGCCTTCACACTTATTTTTTTAACACACACATTCCTCATTCACACACAACAGAATTGATTTACACAGAACATTTGAACAGGAACATTAAATTGCAATGCAAGAGAAAAAAACAACCATTGCATGCTTTTACTTATTTTAAACCTACAACTAATTGGTGACCCTAAAAGATCTGTCACTGCCTTGAAATCAGCACAGACACAGATTCTGGCGGATGCATCTCTACCAATGGCCCATTAGGCCATTCCTTTCTGTTTTCAGAAAGGGTGGCTGGCAGGATATGGTCAAATCATACACCAGTACATGCTACATTGTATTTTATATAATTTAGAATAAAGAATATGAAACATAAAATCCTACTACTACATACAGAGAATCCTCTTTCTTAGATGCCTGGCTGGTTTGTCTTGCTCACATGCTCAGGGTCATATTAGTTGCCAGATTTGGGATCAGGAAGGAATTTTCCCGTAGCTCAGATTGACAGGGAGATTTGGGGATTTTCGCTGCCTTCTGCAGCATGGGGCATGGATCACCCGATAGTATTATCTGGGCATCTCTAACCTAATCCGTTCCCTGTGACTGCAGCGGCACCTTAATCCCTCCTGTTCTTTGCCTGTGGCACACAACAGCTTAGACTCCTAAAAGTCTATTTTTTTTACAGCAGAATTTACAGTCCAAACTTACTTAGATGCTTTGAAAACTGTCCCCCAAGCATTGATCCTACAATCTCTAACTGCCTCCCCAGTTGACAAAAGCCTGAACTCTCCCTCTGCCAATATCTCCTGTTTCTCCCATGACAGCTTCTACAACACAGGATATGTATTCAACGCTAAATCCAGCAGCATGTTGAAAACTGAAAGTATGGGGAAAGCATAAAAAAATCACACTGGAGCTACTTTACGGTGGGTTTTTACCAGGCAGTTCCTCTGCACCGCCCAACCAGGATGGCATGTCTGAGCGGGAGCAATTCCCCACTGCATGGAAGCAGCAATCAGGAGACACACATTCCCTAATATCTCACAAGCCCTTGCTAGGGAAATATCAGGAACCAGGGAAAATAATGTCATTTCTAACTGACTCAGGGAGGACACAAAAACTGCCACCTCTCCATGTGAGAAAACTAGTGGAAATGGCTTCCACTGACCCTCCTGAGCACAGGGAGTTGGCAGAGCAAATGAGAGAACTTAAAGACTATGATCTGTTGTAACCATTTGACTTCCAGCAGGCCACCAAGCTCAACCCAAACTCAGAAAACATCATGAAAAAACTGTGTGGAATTTGTTGCGGATGTCCAGAAATGCTGAGCATTTAATGCGTAACTGATGGGAATTTAGCTATGGCAACACAGGGCATGTTACACTACAAACTTTAGTCAATCTATGTTAGGTCAACTTACAGCTACCGCAGTAATGACTGCAGTGGTCCAGCTCCACATTATCCTCCTTCTGTGAGGGGTCCTCACCAGGAGTACTTCCATTGACTTAAGAGGGGCAGTCAGCAGTGTGTATGTGTGGAGGGCCGGGGGGGAGAGCCTGGCCTCTCAGCTCCACATGTGGCTGCCTCCCGGACCTCCAGCTCCCGACTGGGAGCCCAGCTGCCGCCACCCCCCAGGCTCTTGGCTCCCCCACTGCCCTTCTCGGCTCTCAGCTCCTTGCTGGGAGCTCGGCAACTGCCTGGGTTCACAGGGGGGAGTTCCAGGTCTGGAGCCCAGGCAGATGATGGGCTCCCAGACGGGAGCTGGGAACCTGGGCATGGCTGGACTTGCAGCAGGGAGCCAGGAGCCTCAGCAAAGCCGGGCTTCTAGTAGGGAACAGGGAGCCCAGAGCCCAAGGGGCACCCAGGCTCCCTGCAGGGAGAGGGGAGCCTGGGTAGCAGCCTGGCTAGGAGTAGGGAGCCTGGGCAGCAGCCCAGCTGGGAGCAGGGAGCCACGACCCCAGGGCTCTAGCTGGAGCCCCACCCCACCCCCCCAACACACACACACCCTGGGGTAAAAGCCTGAGCTGTGAGCCAGACTTTCGTGTCAATTTCGCAGCTCCAGCAGAGAGCCATGAAATTGTCAAGAATGAGAGCCAACAGCTGACATAAGTAATCTGTGCAGCCCTAATTACACCGACACAAACATATGCCTCTCACGGAGGTGGAGTTATTATGTCGGTGTAGTAGGGCACTTACATCAGTGGGAGCAAGACTGTAGTGTGGACACTGACTTAATTAGGACATTGCCTTATGTTGACCTAACTTTGTAGTGTAGACCAGGCCATATCTCTTACTGCATGTACCTGGTGGGGTGTATCTATGCTGAGATTCTATTTCTAATTAGTTGATGTGATGCCTCTGAATTTTTCTATCATTTAAGAATTTGGGACACCCCTACTCAGAAATAAAATGAACAAGTAATTTTTATGGGGGAGGTTGTTGAATTTCCTTTGTGCCTTTCTCAGATTTATTGTAGGGAACCGAGGAATACACATTTGGGTATTATGTTGAATCGTTCCAAGGGACAGTCCCTAGAGTATTGTTTTTTACACTTGACCATTAGATCTGAACAAACAAAGATATCTAAGCACATAATGCAAGGCTGGGAGCATAATTTCAACTCTTCCAACTAGCAATGGAATTGAGCAAGCTTCTGGGTTCAAATGTCAGGGAAGTTAAACAATGCAAGCTCAGTAACCAGTCTCAGAACTGGATATACAAGATTGTGCCAGGTATGTGCTGACGTCATTCCAATAACTTCTCCCCAGCCTGGAACATACTGACACATTGGTGTGGTTGGGATTTGTGAGGAAGTAAATATTGCACATTTGAGAGAGGCTCCCATTGCGGTTGAATATCTGGCCTTTGATTGATGCCAGTTAGGCTTATGTTCAGTAAATCGGATTTCCTCATGAATGGAGATTATTGCTCTGGTAACGACATAGCCCAAATTAGCCCAGTGCATTAAAAGAGAATTTTTGCAAGGCCCAGAAAAATGGGAGCTTCTCTTTGATATCTGTTGCATTGCAGGGGTCCACAAGGGAATCGGCTATCCTGGATCTGGGGGGATTTATTATTCCTGTTGTGCTAGGCACTGCACAAATATGTAACAGGAAGATGGCACCTGCCCTGAAGAGTTTACAGTCTAAGCAAGGCTTGATCTTGCAGCTCTCCCTCATGTGATCAGTAACTCTGGTTTCACTGGAACTATTCCATTGGAGTAAGAGCTGCAGGATTGGGGCTTTCTCTCCCACAGGCCAGACTTAACACACCAGGGACCAAATTCAGTGCAAGTGCTCATATCAGTGGTTCAGATGGAACCTTGGCAGATAATAGTGATTCTGTAAGTAGCATCTTTAGTTTTAGAACAAAATTGTCAGAAAAAAAATTTCCCTGACTCTCAGAAACATACAACACACCACATACATCCAGTTTAAAAAGTTATGTGCCTTCAGGTTTAACCCATTTTTTTTTTTAAATCCGCTCTCCCCAATCAGTTGTCAATGTCTTGCAGTGTCTGCTAATGAGAGAGAACAGAAAGTTCATCTTTGCCCTCAACATGCCCATCGTACTTGACGCTCTGCATTAAGACAAATTACTATAATCAAATCTCATGCTTCAGCCAGTGGCCAACAATAGTCAGGAAGGATTTTTTCCTCAATGTACAATTGGACAGACTTATCCTGTTATGTATTTTTTAGTCCTTCCCCTAAAGCGCCAGAGATTGGCCACACCTGCAACGGGCAACCTGCTGGGGTGGACCAATGCTCTGAGGTGGCACAGTGCATCATCTTTCTTAGATGCTTGGGTGGTCTGCTTAGTTCACATGCTCAGGGTCAACCTGATCACCAGATCTGGGTCAGGAAGAAATTTTCCCTCAAGTCAAATTGGCAGGAACATTGGGGATATTCACCTTTCTCCACAGCATGGCTCGCCTGCTAGGATCATCTGGCCATATCACACCAGTTCCCCGCCACAGGTTCTCTGGCATTGGTGGCACACCTCAGTCTCTCCCATTCTCTGCCTGTGGCACACAACAGTTCAGTTTCCTGAGGACTAAAATCCTTTGGTTTAACTCAAGTTATTGGGCTCAGAAAGGGGTATCTGGATGAAACGTACTACAGCAGACCAGGCTAGATGATCCAATGGTTGCTTCTGGCCTTAAATGCTATGAAACTATGACTCTTTGATCAATGAGTTCCTTGAAACACGCATGAAAGAGATAAACAACAACCCTGAGTTAAAAATCCTGTATTACCCAATATCTAGATAGCTGTCGATGTCTTATTTATAGACTGACTAGATAAGACCAGCATACCCACCTGAGGATAACATTGTTGTAGCAAATTCCTGTGCATTCGCACTCGGCACAAACAACAGTACAATCCCACGCTCTTGTGTGCATGTTCATTTGTGCATAAAAATGCCATAGTAAGTCCCTGTGGGGCCTTGTGCACAGCATTACCACACCAAAGTCCTTTGCGTACACACTTCTGCACAACACTGCACCAACAGAAGCTGCTGCATGCTTGGTATGGTGGAAAATCAGGCTACTTAGACATCTAAATAAGGATTTAAGAGCCTAAATTTATACCTCTAGTTTTGAAAATCTTGGCCCAGGTCTCTGTGTATACAAGAAAAGTTTTCTCAGTAGTAACAAATGGAGTCTGAGTAATGTGTCTATTTGTGATTCTCAGGTCAGGCTGCCACATATTGGGAGGCTGCTTCTGTTGTTTACTTTCATTTCAGCTTGGGCCAAAATGAAAATCCCGCATCCAAACAGCTTAAGAAAAGTTTGAACTGCAAATATCAGGCCTGCTCTAGACATTGTTTCTGGACAGTGCTTGACATACAGAGCTTGATTTTTGGTTACTTTGTACCTTCTGTAGCCAATCACAACTTCACAATGTGCATGTAAAAGGCTAACACCAGGTGAGTGAGTGGAGATGATACAGTAGAGTTTCAATAGTTATTGGTTTCAGAGTAACAGCCGTGTTAGTCTGTATTCGCAAAAAGAAAAGGAGTACTTGTGGCACCTTAGAGACTAACCAATTTATTTGAGCATGAGCTTTCGTGAGCTACAGCTCACTTCATCGGATGCATACCGTGGAAACTGCAGAAGACATTATATACACACAGAGACCATGAAACAATACCTCCTCCCACCCCACTGTCCTGCTGGTAATATCTTATCTAAAGTGATCATCAAGTTGGGCCATTTCCAGCACAAATCCAGGTTTTTTCACCCTCCGCCCCCCCACACACAAACTCACTCTCCTGCTGGTAATAGCTTATCCAAAGTGACCACTCTCCCTACAATGTGCATGATAATCAAGGTGGGCCCCAATAATGTCACGGCTAACCTGGTGGCTGAACTTTGTGACTTTGTCCTTACCCATAACTATTTTACATTTGGGGACAATGTATACCTTCAGATCAGCGGCACTGCTATGGGTACCCGCATGGCCCCACAGTATGCCAACATTTTTATGGCTGATTTAGAACAACGCTTCCTCAGCTCTCGTCCCCTAAAGCCCCTACTCTACTTGCGCTATATTGATGACATCTTCATCATCTGGACCCATGGAAAAGAAGCCCTTGAGGAATTCCACCATGATTTCAACAATTTCCATCCCACCATCAACCTCAGCCTGGTCCAGTCCACACAAGAGATCCACTTCCTGGACACTACAGTGCTAATAAACAATGGTCACATAAACACCACCCTATACCGGAAACCTACTGACCGCTATTCCTACCTACATGCCTCCAGCTTTCACCCTGACCACACCACACGATCCATCGTCTACAGCCAAGCTCTGCAATACAACCGCATTTGCTCCAACCCCTCCGACAGAGACAAACACCTCCAAGATCTCTGTCAAGCTTTCTTACAACTACAATACCCACCTGCGGAAGTGAAGAAACAGATTGATAGAGCCAGAAGAGTTCCCAGAAGTCACCTACTACAGGACAGGCCTAACAAAGAAAATAACAGAACGCCACTAGCCATCATCTTCAGCCCCCAACTAAAACCCCTCCAACGCATTATTAAGGATCTACAACCTATCCTGAAGGATGACCCAACACTCTCACAAATCTTGGGAGACAGGCCAGTCCTTGCCTACAGACAGCCCCGCAACCTGAAGCAAATACTCACCAACAACCACATACCACACAACAGAACCACTAACCCAGGAACCTATCCTTGCAACAAAGCCCATTGCCAACTGTGCCCACATATCTATTCAGGGGACACCATCACAGGGCCTAATAACATCAGCCACACTATCAGAGGCTCGTTCACCTGCACATCCACCAATGTGATATATGCCATCATGTGCCAGCAATGCCCCTCTGCCATTTACATTGGTCAAACTGGACAGTCTCTACGTAAAAGAATAAATGGACACAAATCAGATGTCAAGAATTATAACATTCATAAACCAGTAGGAGAACAAACACTTCAATCTCTCTGGTCACGCAATCACAGACATGAAGGTCGCTATCTTACAACAAAAAAACTTCAAATCCAGACTCCAGCGAGAAACTGCTGAATTGGAATTCATTTGCAAATTGGATACTATTAATTTAGGCTTAAATAGAGACTGGGAGTGGCTAAGTCATTATGCAAGGTAGCCTATTTCCCCTTGTTTTTTCCTACCCCCCCCTCCCCCTACGTTCTGGTTAAACTTGGATTTAAACTTGGAGAGTGGTCAGTTTGGATGAGCTATTGCCAGCAGGAGAGTGAGTTTGTGTGTGTGTGTGTGTTTCCCTGGGTGGGGGGGGGGGGTGAGAGAGCCTGGATTTGTGCTGGAAATGGCCCACCTTGATTATCATGCACATTGTAGGGAGAGTGGTCACTTTGGATACGCTATTACCAGCAGGAGAGTGAGTTTGTGTGTGCGGTTTTTGGAGGGGGGTGAGGGAGTGAGAGAACCTGGATTTGTGCAGGAAATGGCCCACCTTGATTATCATACACATTGTGAAGAGAGTGGTCACTTTGGATGGGCTATTACCAGCAGGAGAGTGAGTTTGGGGGGGGGGGGCGGAGGGTGAGAAAAACTGGATTTGTGCTGAAAATGGCCCAACTTGATGATCACTTTAGATAAGCTATTACCAGCAGGACAGTGGGGTGGGAGGAGGTATTGTTTCATGGTCTCTGTGTGTATATAATGTCTTCTGCAGTTTCCACGGTATGCATCCGATGAAGTGAGCTGTAGCTCACGAAAGCTCATGCTCAAATAAATTGGTTAGTCTCTAAGGTGCCACAAGTACTCCTTTTCTTTTTGCGAATAGTTATTGGGAGAGGCAACTCATTCAAGAGAGAGAGTTGATGGATTGACATAAATTTTACATAAAAGAGGCATGTCTCAGGCACAGTTCAGAGCAGCATGTACTTAACATAGAAGAATGGACTTTTTTGCCGCAGCAGATGCTTAGGGGAGATTATGTTTCAGGCTGCAAGATAAGGAATATGTGTTGATGACATATGAGACCTCATTTCTACATCTGATAAGTCTGTATCTGTTAAAACAACTTGGGATTATTTGGAACAGAGGACAAACATTTTATGTGCACACAGTTCTCCTTTCATTTTCTTAGTGATATTTGTATTTCAGACGAAGATAAGAGCGAATTATCTGTAATTGCAATGAGAAGTGATTTTATAACATGTTGTGGCATTAGCTGCATGTTCCCCTTCTGGGTAGTAGGCTTCAAACAAATCAGAGGTTTGCCAGTGATCTGATTATTATAATTACTTATTTATTTGGATTATTGTGTCACTGATGTAGTCATCTCTTTGTTGCCAACAAACCTGATACAATTACATAAAAATTAAAAGAAAGTTAAAGTTGCAATGTCAAGCACTCCAAAGTTAGGAAACACCAGAATTAAGATTGTCTGTGTAACCTTAATTTGGCTCACTTGTGCATATATATTATGCAACAGTCTTTAATTACATGATCACTGTCACAGTTTAGGGCAACTGCACTTGCATTCTCCCTCAGTGGTCAAGCAAAGGGTGCCCACACTCAGGTTTCCAGCTCTGCAGCTGCTGCCGTTCTGGATGCCTTTCTCTCTTCCGACCCAGGTATTCCCAGGCTGCACAGTTCCCTGCCTTCACCATGTTATCCCCACCACAGGCAGGTTGCCAAACTCATCTGCCTGTTTTCTCTTCAGAGATGGTTAACAGTTCCAGTGTGATGCTGGCCAAGTAATTTAACCTGAATTTTTTTCTAATGGTTCGGGACTATTTAGAAAAACTGGACGAGCACAAGTCCATGGGGCCGGATGCACTGCATCCGAGAGTGCTAACGGAGTTGGCGGATGTGATTGCAGAGCCATTGGCCATTACCTTTGAAAACTCATGGCGATCGGGGGAGGTCCCGGATGACTGGAAAAAGGCTAATGTAGTGCCCATCTTTAAAAAAGGGAAGAAAGAGGATCCTGGGAACTACAGGTCAGTCAGCCTCACCTCAGTCCCTGGAAAAATCATGGAGCAGGTCCTCAAGGAATCAATTCTGAAGCACTTAGAGGAGAGGAAAGTGATCAGGAACAGTCAGCATGAATTCACCAAGGGCAAGTCATGCCTGACTAATCTAATTGCCTTCTATGACGAGATAACTGGCTCTGTGGCTGAGGGGAAAGCAGTGGACATGTTGTTCCTTGACTTCAGCAAGGCTTTTGACACGGTCTCCCACAGTATTCTTGCCAGTATGTTAAAGAAGTATGGGCTGGATGAATGCACTATAAGGTGGATAGAAAGTTGGCTAGATTGTCAGGCTCAATGGGTAGTGATCAATGGCTCCATGTCTAGTTGGCAGCTGATATCAAGTGGAGTGCCCCAAGGGTCGGTCCTGGGGCCAGTTTTGTACAATATCTTCATTAATGATCTGGAGGATGGTGTGGATTGCACCCTGAG
Organism: Caretta caretta; assembly: GCF_965140235.1. NCBI lineage: Eukaryota > Metazoa > Chordata > Testudines > Cheloniidae > Caretta > Caretta caretta. Next base: position 216,481,527 of record NC_134206.1, read on the forward strand.
CAAGTTTGCAGATGACACTAAACTGGGAGGAGAGGTAGATATGCTGGAGGATAGGGATAGGATACAGAGGTCCCTAGACAAATTAGAGGATTGGGCCAAAAGAAATCTGATGAGGTTCAGCAAGGACACCACCTGCGTAGCCATTCGTTGACTTCCACGATTCAACGGTCTGTACCCCAGTCTTTTCCTTCCACGGGGAGGATGGACGAGAACACCACTTCCACCTCAAACTCCTTTATCCTTCTTCCCAGAGCCACGTAGTCTGCAGTGATCCACTCAAGGTCATTCTTGGCAGTATCATTGGTGCCCAGGTGGAGAAGCAGGAAGGGGTAGCGATCCGAGGGCTTGATGAGTCTCAGCAGTCTCTCCATCACATCGTGAATCCTAGCTCCTGGCAAGCAGCAGACTTCTCAGTTTTCCCGGTTGGGGCAGCAGATAGATGACTCAGTCCCCCTGAGGAGAGAGTCCCCGACCACCACCACCCGTCTCTCTTCTTCTCTCAACAGAAGAATTCTTCCATCAACCTAGCCTCAGGGAGAGCATTAGCTATAGCAGTTGGAGAACCCCTGTCTACATTGAAGCACTACAGCAGTACAACTTTGAAAATCCTTTTCATAGCATTTGATCTTGCAATGTGCTGACCAAGCACTCTGCCCTGATCCAGCAAAGCACTTAAACACATGCTGCATTATGAAGATGTATCAATACAGAGACAATACCTTCACATTTAGGTCTTCAAAGGGTCAAGAGCATCACTGGCCACCTAAAAGAAATAATCACATGCACCAAACTAAAAGTGCTGCATGACAACAGGTGAAAGACTGTCTGACAGACTTATCTGGAGGTGTGCTGGAAATGGCTATTGCAGTAACGTGCTTTAATAACAGAATCTCCTTCTGGGTTGCCAAGCACAAACTCTTCCCGTTGCACATGTGCCTGTTCTAGGTTATCACCATTGTGTTGCTACGAGAGTATTTGGGGCCAAAAGAGGTATAAATAAAAACGCTTGTTCACTGTAACACCATTAAATGGTTGGGGGGGGGGGCATTCATGTCAAGTTAACACTGGTGAGTCCCATTGTAACAGTCACCATTAAAAATGTTTTAACCTTTTATTAAAAACTCAAGAAGGAAAAACAGTTAAAGCATCTGAAATGTAAAGCATTAAGTCAAGCTCTCACTTTAGCAATTTCCCTCATTCTCTCCCCATTTCGATGTACAGAATCTTTTTATTGGAGAAACCTCTGTTTGACTATCTTTTAGATGGTACTTGTGAAGAATGTGGGAAATCTCTATTATTTTTTATGAAAATTGTGTATGCCTAGATTTCCCACCTCACTTTTGTATTGCAATCCACTTGCTATGAAGGGAGGGATTAATCTCTTTCCAGAGACAGGGGAATTAAACTATGAATTGACTGAGTGTGAGTCATGTAGACATGTCTGGGTTCGTAGGAATAGACTGACAAAACCTGTCAATGTATGAATGCAGGTACCTTGAAGATATAATGGGATTGGACCATTCATATTTAATGAAACAACTGCCAGCCAAGGGGCCCTGTTGACTGTGGATGGACAATGTGTGAACACAGCCCTCTCCTACCTGAACCAACAACGTTGGAGAAGGGGTGTCAATCTCATCCTGTTAAAATTAACCAGTCCACACATACTGTAATTTGGAGTGTGACATTTATTGAAATGGCCCTATCCAAGCTCAGTCACAGAGGAAAGTAGGGATCAAAATCACATTCACAGCTTTCATTTCTCCTGGTAGGAAAGAAAAAAAGAGACAGTGATTAAAATCTATAGATTATTTTTTCAAGCAGAAACTAATTTTCTCCCTAAAAAATTATAGTTTTGAGAGGAATTTGTTGCCAAAAATGTGATTTCCAAGAATCTGTTCTTCTAAAAGAAACACCAGCATATAATGTGCCCCTGGGTATCTAGGTGGTAGGGAGTCTCCGGACTAATTGCACAGTATCAACTTTGTTATGATATACCAGCAACTCTGATCTTCAGGGAATGTAGGTAAAGTCCAGGTTGTCCCCAACCTTTTTGAAAGGGTTGGCAGAAAGCAGGCTTTCCTGATCCACAGCAGTATGTGTGGATTTATCTCACATCTAGCTCTCTACTTTTCCTTTTCCTTTACACAAACAATCAACTCTCTTATGCTCTTCTTTCCCCATTCATACCGATCAAATATCTGTTGCTCTCAGTTACCCTTTCCGGGCTCTTGGCTGGTTTCAGCTTGAAGCCTGACTGCAGGGCGTATTGTATTCAGCAAGAGCATACTCTTCTGAAAAAGAAAAGGAAGAAAACATCCATATTCCAACGACAAATCGCTCCAACCCTGTGCATACACATCTGTGGTTAACACACATTCCAGATACACCAGCAGCCAATGGATCTTGTTGTAGCCTCCCCAGGCGTCAAGCGACTTGTTTCCATGACTGATCTAGAATGCATAGTCAGTGCCCAATGTATTGCACTGGGCCCACTGACAATGTTCAGAAGTATTCAGTGTTCAGAGTATTGCACTGGGCCCACCTGACAATGTTCTGATGCTCATTATGTTGATCAGATGGTAGTATGCACAATCACAGGAAGCAGAACATACCTTCAAATCCTCTGTACATCTCTACTGATCTGGGCAAACACCTTGGGACTTTAAGTGTAATGGTAACTATAGCCTTTGGTACTCCATGAAGACTGATACATAGTTACTTAGCTGTTAGGTTCTATGGGGATGATATGGTGGGTGGGTGAGACATGCCAGACTAGACAAGACAGAACCGCTCACCTCAGGTCATTTTTTTCTGCCATCATGCTAAATCTGTAGTACAATGGTTATGCCGCACATTGAACCAGGTAAAGAGTTCTTGAAGTGCCACTGTCCATCTGTCTTTGTGTTCAAATTAAACAAGAATGGGGAGAGAGAATTCCCAATGTCTCTCCTTGGTTGAGGAGCTGTGTAGTAACCAGTAAGAGCTACATACTTACCTTCCACACACTGCTGCTGTGAGGGAAAAAAATAGGGCAAATGCAGAAATGGAAAGAGAAGTCTGCATCCAACCAGCTGGGGAAATGCATCAGATTTCATCACTATGTAGCTCTTTGGCTTCTGCTAAAGCTGGAATCAGTAGTTTGGTTCAGTGGTCTCTTCCCAGGCTCAGCCAGGCCACCTACCTGTTTCGTAGCAGTCATAGATGTGTGCACTGCAGCAGGTTTCATATCAGACCCAGGAAGGTTTTGCTCAACTGAAAAAGAGAAACTGATTTTCTCCTGAGATGCCTGAAAACAGGACAGAAAACTGCATCAGACTTTGTTTCTTTTAATACTAATTGCTGCTACTCTTAATGGATTTATATAGTGTGACTAGGCCATCTGAACAGCCCACCACACCAATTATAGGGGATGGCAATAGACACTTTAAGTCTCTTTGTAGAAAACAATAAACACAGGCTAGTCGCTGACCTGCTGATGATGTGGTTTTTTTCACTTATTTGGGAGTCCATGCTCCAAATATAACAAAAAACAAAAGGACATTCTTCCCCAAGCTTATCTTTTCCAGGTAGAAGAAGACATGGTTGTTCTTGGTTTCCACCTCCATCACTGTGTGATGATCCTGAAGCTTTAAACAAGGAAAATGATATCAACTTTTAACACAGGAGATATCCCTGATCCTACACAAACAGCCATTTGTAGCCAGGGATGGGCAATGGCTATTATATGCCTATGATTCCACAGTGACATCTACTGGCCAGAATAGTTAATAGAAAAACTATTTATTGTGGTTGTCCTAAAAGGAGTATGAAGTCATCATCATCATAAAATATAAAACTTCTCAAAATTCAATGTTTCACATTTTATTGGATAATACAGCATCACGTGGCCCAACCACCTCAGTTACAAACGCATATATGCAACAATAGAGAATAAAACCCAGGACCTTTGGTTCATAAACCCACCTGTTTCTACTGCATTGTCTGTCAGTAGTAGTAGGAATTATATTCTCTGTGGGACAGCCACTAGACGGTAACTTACCTCAGTGACAGGGTTAAACATTTGGGGATAGGGATAGTATTTGGCAGTGGTTGGACAGTTCTATCCCAGTGGCAGAACTGGAAGCCTGGGAGAAAGCTGAGATCACTCGCCTCCAAGACATTGCTTAAATGGTTCCCAACATTTTGGAAATTGACGTCTGGCTTCTGTTTACTCCCAGCCAGATCAGGGTTTGAGATTGAACATGGTCGCAGTATAGATGTAGCATTTGTCTTATGTGAAAGACTTGTATACTAAGGTGGTGAGCCTGCAAGGGAACCACACAAGCATGAGGGAGGAGCAGGGAGTATATCTAAGCTGCCTGGCAATTCTGCTACCACCTTCCACGTGGGATACTGGAGGAGACGCATCAAGCAGAATCTAAAGCCCAATCTGGTCTCATGTCAATCTCCACTCTATGATTTTCCCCATGACTATGCCCCAGCAAGCGGTGCTTGCTAAAAAAGTCTGTACAGTAGACACACAGGTGGGACAAAAGGAATTCTGATTATTACAGCCACCATGTTTCAGCGCCCATTTTCCTTACTCTCAGAATTTTCCCCTAGCAGAGCAATATTTGGAGGAAGGGCAAAGACATCTGTATGTTTCCAAGATCCTTTATTGGGGCAGTTAGAGGCCGTACAGGTGGTTCTCCCACTCCTCATACAAAAAAAGCAGGGTGTCTCCAATCACTCAGCAGCAAAAGCTGCAGGATTGACAGGCAGCTTGGCAAACTAGATTGAAAAACCCTAAAGAGTGAAGTTCTCTATTCATGCCCAGAACAGGTACAATCCACACTGCAGTGGTATAGCCTTCACCAAGCTAGCCTTTCCCCTACCTACACACCCCACAAAAATTGGGGAAAAGGTTGCTTTTAGGGGGCATAGAATATTTGCAGAGGGGGTTCTTTCCCTTAAAAAGAGATGACGCATGCCTGTCAGGATGTACCTGAACTGCATAATGATTCAGAGCTTGAGTTCTTTCTTGGCAACATTAAACTAGTAACTATCGGACAGTTTTTCACAAATGTATCAGAATCCATCATCCCAATGTTAAGGTTGTTAAGAAATTAAGTGAGGCAAAATATTACTATTCAAGTAGCAGAAGGAAAAATGGTTCCAGGATACTCCAAAACGTCCCTTTCTGTTAGTATGCAATGTCTCCCTACTAGGGATGGAAGCTGTTATTCCACAGAGATTGGAGAGAAAAACCCAGAGCATTTACTTACACACCATTGTGAAAGGTAAAGAGGAATTTCAAGGAGAGGAAGAGGCACTAGCATTAATTTGGAGTAATTAATTTCATTAATGTTTTAGAAATTCAGAATTTATCACCATTCCCTAGAAAATCTGGGGCTCAAAGGCATGCATTGTACTTTAGGCAGCAGCTGTGATGCAAAGATGAGCTTCAACCTCCATTGCACATGAGTACCATGTGAGATACAATAATTCAGAGGAACACGCTGACACCCTGGTACTGTCCCAATTGTTTCTGATAGCAAGGTGGGAGGGGAAGGGAGGGTTCTGATTTGAAATGATGGGAGCAGTGGGGAATAGAGTTGTCAGAAAGGTACTGGGATCAGGATTTCCTGGTATACGTAAAGGAGGTAATAATAATGAATCATATTGTCCTGCTGTTACAGCAGAGGTCCAGAAAAGGCCCGGAGATTGAAGATGATGTAAATATGTTTACTGACTTGAAAATGGGTCTGTTTTTATTGGCCTAAAGAAGATATTAGTCTAATTGGTGGACCTAATGATGGCCATGAGGAACAAGTGTCAAACGCCCTTCATGACTGATACCTTTAGACATAATGTAAATGCAAACCTCCCAGAAGACTAAACATGTATAAGTTAATGAATTGCAGGGGAGGAGTCAAAGCTATGTAACTGAAGGGAGAAGCTGTCATCATGTTGTCTGTGGTCTGCACCTTTCGCTGTTGAAGAGCCATCTTGTGTGCTGTGGGAGCAGCTGGAAGGCAAGCTGCCTTCTTCTGTTTCAGTTCAGATGCCGCATGTCACCAAGACAGTCACTGTGTTTGCTCTCTTCCAAGGAGATTTATGTTTGTTGTTTCTCCACTTGCTATTTTCCTATATCTGAAATAAGAAGCACCTCAACTGAGAAATTCACGTGCTGCTTTTTGTTTTTTAGAAACACACTTGCAACATTTGCCTTTATTTCAAGAGAAGCAGAATTTGCCCATTCTTCGTATCTCATTAGATACACTCCTCCTCCCCCTTTCTTTATCTGAGAGTTCATTATTAGAGCTTGTCAGAAAACGGAACAAAAAATTGCCAAAAATTGTCCAACTAGCTCAGAGGTGGGCAAACTACAGCTCGCGGGCCGCATCCAGCCCACGGGACCATCCTGCCTGGCCCCTGAGCTCCTGGCCGGGAAGGCTAGCCCCCAGCCCCTCCCCTGCTGTCCCCCTGCCCTGCAGTAACACCGCCGCGTGGGCAGCGTGGCTTGCACCCGCCCACCTCCCAAGCTTTCCAATAAGCCTGTCCTGCCACTCTGAGCAGCATGGTAAGGGGGCGGGGGGAGGGTGGGGTTGGATAAGGGGTAGGAGGTCCTGGGGGACAGTCAGGGGACAGGGGGCGGTTGGATGGGGTGGAGGTTCAGGGTGGGGGCGGTCAGGAGACAGGGAGCAAAGGGGCTTGGATAGGGGGTGGGGTCCCGGGGGGGACAGGGAGCGGGGGGGGTTGAATGGGGGGGGGTTCTGGCGGGCAGTTAGGGATGGGGATCCCAGGAGGGGGTGGTCAGGGGACAAAGGGGGGGGTTGGATGGGTCCGGAGTCCCAGGGGGCCTGTCAGGGGGTGGGGCTGTGGATAGGGGGTGGGGCAGTCAGGGGACAGGGAGAAGTGGGGGTTGGATAGGGAGTGGGATCCCGGGGGGCCGGTTAGGGGCTGGGGGTCCCGGGAGGGGGGCGGTCAGGGGACAAGGAGTAGGGGGGTTGGATGGTCAGGAGTTCTGAGGGGGGCAGTCAGGGGGCGGGAAGTGGGAGGGGCAGATGGGAGTGGGGGCCAGGTTGTTTGTGGAGGCACAGCCTTCCCTACCCGGTCCTCAATACCATTTCGCAATCCCGATGTGGCCCTCCATCCACGCTGTTCTTCGTTTCAGTGGAGGAGTATTTAGTTCCAGGAAAAACAAGCAGAGCCTCAGTGATGAAACCCTGGAGTCCTGGGGAGAAAAATCATACAATAGAGTATCTTGTTCCTTTCCTGTAGAATTTGCATGGCACTCATGGCTGAAAGCACTTTTCAAAACAAGACCTTACCTGAGCTGAGGAGCCCTCTCCATGGCTTATCTATAATATATGGCCAGTAAAATTTTGTTTTAAACAGCATAAAGTCCTGCAATCTCTCCCCTCCTGTTATTCTAGGGCTAGGATCTGAAAGCTCTGCTGATGCTTCTCAGCCTTTACTGGATGCAACAGCACCAAAAGGACAGGATAGAAAGAACTGTTCTTCAACTCTTTCTGGTGTGTCCTCACTAGGAAACAGGTGTGTTCCTAGCCTTGGTATCGAACCAAAAATCACCCAACTGTTTCTGTACTGGGGTCTTGGAGACCCCCTGGTTTGTCAAAATTGTGGGGAAGGAGGATGGATGCATTTAAAACTGACTTTACTGTAACCAGTGAACTATAAAACTATGAACAAGTTAAAACTTTTCTAGAGTCAGCAGCACACGACACAGTATTTGTGCTGGGTCTAACTGACCCCATGATCAAAACTCTTTTTTTTTTTTTTTTAAACTACATAAAATACAGGTGTTGGGATTTAACTGACCCCAAGTATAGACAATGAAAACAGACAGGAACAGCAACAGTATAAAAGGCAGAAACACAACAAAGTGGCAGTAAATGTCTTATTGCTTTGAACAAATGGAGCAAATAGTCAACATGTTCTGAATATACAAAGTTCTTACACTTTGCATATTTTTATTATTTATTTATTTTATCTGGAGCAGATGTTGCATCTTCCCCATTTCTTAGGCTCTAGATAAGTACCCAGCATACTCGGAATCTGAGGCAAGGCTGCAATGTTCCTTTCTGCATCATGACAGGTTTCAGAGTAGCAGCCATGTTAGTCTGTATTCACAAAAAGAAAAGGAGTACTTGTGGCACCTTAGAGACGAACAAATTTATTTGAGCATAAGCTTTTGTGAGCTACAGCTCACTTCATCGGATGCATCCACTGAATGCATCCAATGAAATGAGCTGTAGCTCACAAAAGCTTATGCTCAAATAAATTTGTTCGTCTCCAAGGTGCCACAAGTACTCCTTTTCTTTCTGCATCAGTGATTTCTCACCCACTGAAACTACAATAAAAGCAATGGAGAAAGATTCATATAATCCCATCATAACTGCTGCCTCAAAATAAAAACAATCTGATGCTGGAATACATGCAAAATTAATTTGGGGTCCAACTGACCCCAATACCATTTAAGTGACTTTTTTCACTACACTAAAACCACAACAGGTATGCAGACAAAACCAGTGCTAACATGTTGGTCTCATCACAGTTTGTGAATACGTAAAAGAAGAGACAGTGGTTTGCCTGTCATGATTTATTTAAATGTTTGTATGTGTTTGGGGTCCAAGAGACCTCCAAAGACCCTTGGATGTGTAGTACTTTCATTTTTGCCACTGACTAAAATTGAGGGATCTAACTGACCTTTTTATTGACTTTGTTTGATACATCAAAACTGCAACCAGCAGCATGATAAAACCAACACGGAAAAAGGGACCTCATCCTACTTTGAGAATAATGTGTGAATAGGCCCAGATTTGACACAAAAAATGTTATTTACATTGTTATGCATAGTGTGGTCAGATAGACCCCAAATCACTAGGCGGGTTAACTCGAGTTAGTAAACATGAAGTAAAATCCTAGTGAAGACAAGACAATTTGTAGCTGTCACATGAATTAGCAGGTCATGGTAAACCCTAGGCTATGCCACAGTTTTAACTTGACCTACTAACCCATTGGAAACTACAAACTGTTTGTCTTCACTGCCTTTTAACCTCATGTTAGCTAACTCAAGTTAAAATGCACACAGGTTCTTTAACGAGCCCCTGCATGGGAAGGCAAAGCTAGGGCACGTCCCATTTCCTAAGGCATGCACACCACTCTGGAGTGTAACCCCAAAATTATACCATCTTGCGCTGCACACGGAACTGTACACTGTAAGCTCATGAAATTGGCCCCCTCCCTCAATGGCGAGAGGAATATACAACAGCTTTTTGCCCCAAGTTATTACTTCCACACACCTTGGTTTTAGACAAAGCAAAAACAAATGTATTAACTACAAAAGATAGATTTTAAGTAATGTGACAAGGCAAGGCCAGATGGCTATAGAAAGGTAGTGGGAGACAGATATATTAGCTCCAGGCTAAACAAATCCCTGGTACCAGGATAAGTGAAATGGCGGCTGCTCCAGGTCAATTAAGACACCTGGGGCCAATTAAGAACTTTCCAGAAGGCAGGGAGAAGGCTAGGTTGATTGGGACACCTGAAGCCAATCAGGGGCTGGCTGAAACTAGTTAAAAGCCTCTCAGTTAGTCAGGTGGGTGTGCATGTCATGAGTTGTGGGAGGAAGTTGTGCTGTTGGAGAGACTGAGTAGTACACACCATATCAGGCACAAGGAAGGAGGCCCTGAGGTAAGGGTGAAGTGGAGTTTGAGGAAGTGAGGGCTGCTGTGGGGGAAGTAGCCCAGGGAATTGTACATGTCATGTTTCTAAAAGATCAGCTACCATAGCTGATACTATGGGCTGGAGCTCGGAGTAGAGGGGGGGCCCGGGCTCCCCCCCACCCTTTTCCCCCTGATTAATCACTGAGACTGGGAGACAACAGTGACTGTGCAAGGAAGGATAACTTCTCCTCACCTCCCTCGCTGGCTTATGATGAAAATGGCTCAGTAGACTGTGACCCTTGTCTCTAGACAGAGAAGGGTTATGTGGAAGGTCACAGTGAGCCTCTGAGGCTAGCGAAAGCCGCCAGGAAACGTGGAACCCATGGAGTCAAGGACAGAGCTTGTCACAGTAACTATAAGGGATAGCAAACAGATCAAATCAGATTACCTAGCAAATAAACAAAACATGCAAACTAAGCTTAATATACTACATAGACTGGATATGAATAGCAAATTCTCACCCTAAATGACGATGCAAGCAGGCTGCAGGATCTTAATGGGCAAGCTGCACTAGCTTACAGCTTGGAAACCCCAGGTGTTCCATTCACAGGCTAAAAATCTCTTTAGCCTGCGTCCAGCACTTCCCCCAGTTCAGTCTTTGTTTCTCAGATGTTTCCAGGAGTCTCTTTGGGTGGGGAGTCACTCACCTGCTTTATATAGCTTTTGCATATGGCGGGAACACTTTGTTTCAAAGCTTGGTTCCCACGCCACTCAACGGAAGAACACTGGAATCCCAAGATGGAGACCAGCACCAGGTGACCTTGTCATGTGTGCTTGTAGTGTCATAGCAATCACGAGTCAGAGGCTGTTTGTAGCATCCTCAGGAAGCCCACCCCCTTACACCCAGTGGGAGATAAACTTCTTCTAAGTCCTATTGTTTTCTCTAATGGCCCTTTAACCTGAATGGGCTCATCCCAGCCAGCCATCTAGACTGAGTGCATGCTGCCTAGTGGGCGTTCCCCAGGTGCAAACACATTTGTAATACAAATATACAAAGACAATATTCTTAACTTCAGATACAAAAATGATACATGCATACGAATAGGATAATCATATTCAGTAAATCATAACCTTTCCATGATAACTCACATGACACATCCTGTATAAGATACATTATGATTATGTCATAATCATATAATAATATCTCTATGAAGAATATGGCATGCAGCATCACATTACATTCCCAAAGAACTTTACCTTGTGTAATAGAACTGTCTAATATAGTAATCTAGCTGAAACATCTTCCTTGGGCTGGTATTTCATATTTCTCACCTGTTAGTTTGCTCAAGTGCACACAGCCTAGGACTTGAAGATATGAGACCTTAGTGCTTTATCTCAGCTGTGCTATTTATTGTGTGGGTGGCCATGAACAAGTCCTTATGGGTGTGTCTACACAGCAACTAGACACCCATGGCTGGCCCTTGCCAACCAACTGGGTCTCATGGGGTTCGGGCTGCAAGGCTATTTCATTGTTGTGTAGATTTCCAGGCTCTGGCTGTGGCCTGGGCTCTGGACCCTGTGAGGTGATAGTGTCCCAAAGCTCTGGCTCCAACGTGAGCCCAGAAATCTAAACAGTGATGAAACAGCCCCACAGCCTGAGCCTGTAAGTCCAAGTTGGCTGGCATGGGCAAGCTGCGGGTTTTTCTTTGCTTTGTAGACATACCCTTAGCCCTGGTCTACACTAGGACTTTAGATCGAATTTAGCAGCGTTAAATCGATTTAAACCTGCACCCGTCCACACAATGAAGCCCTTTATTTCGACTTAAAGGGCTCTTAAAATCGATTTCCTTACTCCACCCCTGACAAGTGGATTAGCGCTTAAATCGACGTTGCCGGCTCGAATTTGGGGTACTGTGGACACAATTCGATGGTATTGGCCTCCGGGAGCTATCCCAGAGTGCTCCATTCTGACCGCTCTGGACAGCGCTCTCAACTCAGATGCACTGGCCAGGTAGACAGGAAAAGAACCGCGAACTTTTGAATCTCATTTCCTGTTTGGCCAGCGTGGCAAGCTGCAGGTGACCATGCAGAGCTCATCAGCAGAGGTGACCATGATGGAGTCCCAGAATCGCAAAAGAGCTCCAGCATGGACTGAACGGGAGGTACGGGATCTGATCGCTGTTTGGGGAGAGGAATCCGTGCTATCAGAACTCCGTTCCAGTTTTCGAAATGCCAAAACCTTTCTGAAAATCTCCCAGGGCATGAAGGACAGAGGCCATAACAGGGACCCGAAGCAGTGCCGCGTGAAACTGAAGGAGCTGAGGCAAGCCTACCAGAAAACCAGAGAGGCGAACGGCCGCTCTGGGTCAGAGCCCCAAACATGCCGCTTCTATGATGAGCTGCATGCCATTTTAGGGGGTTCAGCCACCACTACCCCAGCCGTGTTGTTTGACTCCTTCAATGGAGATGGAGGCAATACAGAAGTAGGTTTTGGGGACGAAGAAGATGATGAGGAGGAGGTTGTAGATAGCTCACAGCAAGCAAGCGGAGAAACCGGTTTTCCCGACAGCCAGGAACTGTTTCTCACCCTAGACCTGGAGCCAGTACCCCCCGAACCCACCCAAGGCTGCCTCCTGGACTCAGCAGGCGGAGAAGGGACCTCTGGTGAGTGTACCTTTTAAAATGCTATACATGGTTTAAAAGCAAGCATGTGAAAGGATTACTTTGCCCTGGCATTTGCGGTTCTGCCTTTGCAAAAGGTTTCTGGGGAGGGCAGCCTTATTTCGTCCTTCATGGTAGGACACTTTACCACTCCAGGCCAGCAACACGTACTGGGGAATCACTGTAGAACAAAGCATTGCAGTGTATGTTTGCTGGCATTCAACCAAAATCCGTTCACGCGGTGGGAGGAGGCAAAATGCGACCTTGTAACGAAAGCACATGTGCTATGTATGTAATGTTAACTTTCAAGGTTTACCCTGAAAGAGTGTAGCCACTGTTTTATAAAATGTGTCTTTTTAAATACCGCTGTCCCTTTTTTTTTCTCCACCAGCTGCATGTGTTTCAATGATCACAGGATCTTCTCCTTCCCAGAGGCTAGTGAAGCTTAGAAAGAAAAAAAAACGCACTCGCGATGAAATGTTCTCCGAGCTCATGCTGTCCTCCCACACTGACAGAGCACAGACGAATGCGTGGAGGCAAATAATGTCAGAGTGCAGGAAAGCACAAAATGACCGGGAGGAGAGGTGGAGGGCTGAAGAGAGTAAGTGGCGGGCTGAAGAGAGTAAGTGGCGGGCTGAAGACAGGGCTGAAGCTCAAAGGTGGCGGCAGCGTGATGAGAGGAGGCAGGATTCAATGCTGAGGCTGCTGCAGGACCAAACCAGTATGCTCCAGTGTATGGTTGAGCTGCAGCAAAGGCAGCTGGAGCACAGACTGCCACTGCAGCCCCTCTGTAACCAACCGCCCTCCTCCCCAAGTTCCATAGCCTCCACACCCAGACGCCCAAGAACACGGTGGGGAGGCCTCCGGCCAACCAGCCACTCCCCCACAGAGGATTGCCCAAAAAAAAGAAGGCTGTCATTCAATAAATTTTAAAGTTGTAAACTTTTAAAGTGCTGTGCTTAAAGTGCTGTGTGGCATTTTCCTTCCCTCCTCCACCACCCCTCCTGGGATACCTTGGTAGTCATCCCCCTATTTGTGTGATGAATGAATAACGAATGCATGACTGTGAAGCAGCAATGACTTTATTGGCTCTGCAAGCAATGATTAAAGGGAGGAGGGGAGGGTGGTTAGCTTACAGGGAAGTAGAGTGAACCAAGGGGCGGGGGGGTTCATCAAGGAGAAACAAACAGAACTTTTACACCGTAGCCTGGCCAGTCATGAAACTGTTTTTCAAAGCTTCTCTGATGCGTACCGCGCCCTCCTGTGCTCTTCTAACCGCCCTGGTGTCTGGCTGCGCGTAACCAGCAGCCAGGCGATTTGCCTCAACCTCCCACCCCGCCATAAACGTCTCCCCCTTACTCTCACAGATATTGTGGAGCACACAGCAAGCAGTAATAACAGTGGGAATATTGGTTTCGCTGAGGTCTAAGCGAGTCAATAAACTGCGCCAGCGCGCCTTTAAACGTCCAAATGCACATTCTACCACCATTCTGCACTTGCTCAGCCTGTAGTTGAACAGCTCCTGACCACTGTCCAGGCTGCCTGTGTACGGCTTCATGAGCCATGGCATTAAGGGGTAGGCTGGGTCCCCAAGGATACATATAGGCATTTCAACATCCCCAACAGTTATTTTCTGGTCTGGGAATAAAGTCCCTTCCTGCAGCTTTTGAAACAGACCAGAGTTCCTGAAGATGCGAGCATCATGCACCTTTCCCGGCCATCCCACGTTGATGTTGGTGAAACGTCCCTTGTGATCCACCAGAGCTTGCAGCACTATTGAAAAGTACCCCTTGCGGTTTATGTACTCGGCGGCTTGGTGCTCCGGTGCCAAGATAGGGATATGGGTTCCATCTATAGCCCCACCACAGTTAGGGAATCCCATTGCAGCAAAGCCATCCACTATGACCTGCACATTTCCCAGGGTCACTACCCTTGATATCAGCAGATCTTTGATTGCGTGGGCTACTTGCATCACAGCAGCCCCCACAGTAGATTTGCCCACTCCAAATTGATTCCCAACTGACCGGTAGCTGTCTGGCGTTGCAAGCTTCCACAGGGCTATCGCCACTCGCTTCTCAACTGTGAGGGCTGCTCTCATCTTGGTATTCATGCGCTTCAGGACAGGGGAAAGCAAGTCACAAAGTTCCATGAAAGTGCCCTTACGCATGCGAAAGTTTCGTAGCCACTGGGAATCGTCCCAGACCTGCAACACTATGCGGTCCCACCAGTCTGTGCTTGTTTCCCGAGCCCAGAATCGGCGTTCCACAGCATGAACCTGCCCCATTAGCACCATGATGCATGCATTGTCAGGGCCCATGCTTTCAGAGAAATCTGTGTCCATGTCCTGATCACTCACGGGACCGCGCTGACGTCGCCTCCTCGCCCGGTATCGCGTTGCCATGTTCTGGTGCTGCATATACTGCTGAATAATGCGTGTGGTGGTTAATGTGCTCCTAATTGCCAAAGTGAGCTGAGCGGGCTCCATGCTTGCCGTGGTATGGCGTCCGCACAGAAAAAAGGCGCGGAACGATTGTCTGCCGTTGCTCTGACGGAGGGAGGGGCGACTGACGACACGGCTTACAGGGTTGGCTTCAGGGAGCTAAAATCAACAAAGGGGGTGCCTGTACATCAAGGAGTATTTCAGGCAGGACTGCACGGAGGGTTCCAATAAGAAATGGTGCACCTAAGTTATCGTTGTTATTGGAACAAGGAGGTTAGCCTGGCCTCTGATTGATACATGGCTAGATTTACCTCGCTGCACCTTCTCTGTGAGTGACTGCAGTGTGACCTAGAGGAATGAGTCCCCTAGACAGGGGAGGAGGCAAATGAGTACAAAACAAATCTGGTCTATTTCTTGTTTTGACCCACTCCATCTATCTTTTACATCTTTGGCTGGCAGCAGACGGTGCAGAAGGACTGCATGCCATCCACATCTCATGGCTGCTTGGCAGAAGATGGTACAGTACGCCTGCTAGCCATCCCCATCTCTTGCCTGCCTGGCAGAAGATGGTGCAATACGACTGCTAGCAATCCTCATCTCTTGCCTGCCTGGCAGAAGATGGTACAGTACGACTGCTAGCAGTCCGTATCGCCTGCCTGCTCACCATAAGACGGTTCAATAGGACTGACTGCAGGACTAAAGAGAATGACCTGGTCAAGTCACTCCAAATTTAGTCCCTGCGCCCATGTCTGCCCAGGCGCTCCCAGCCGACGCGGCCAGGAGCACCTCGGACACGATGAGGACGACTACCAATCGTATTGCACCGTCTGCTGCCAGAAGGCAAGGGGTTGCTGCTACTGTGCAGCAAAGCCGTACCGCGTCTGCCAGCACCCAGGAGACATAGGGTGACGGTTACCTGAGCGGGCTCCATGCTTGCTGTGGTATGGCGTCTGCACAGGTAACTCAGGAAAAAAGGCGCGAAATGATTGTCTGCCCTTGCTTTCACGGGGGGAGGGAGGGAACGGGAGGCTGACGATATGTACCCAGAACCACCCGCGACAATGTTTTAGCCCCATCAGGCATTGGGATCTCAACCCAGAATTCCAATGGGCAGCGGAGACTGCGGGAACTGTGGGATAGCTACCCACAGTGCAACGCTCCGGAAGTCGACGCTTGCCTCGGTACTGTGGAAGCGCTCCGCCGAGTTAATGCACTTAATGCACTTAGAGCATTTACTGTGGGGACACACACACTCGAATTTATAAAACCGATTTCTAAAAAACCGACTTCTATAAATTCGACCTTATTCCGTAGTGTAGACATACCCTTAGAAAACAGCCTTTAGGTCATTGTTTTGTATTGCCATGGAGCAGATTATCTCCTCCCTCATCCCTTCCTCCCATCTCTCCATCATCTGTCAGTCTCCCAGCTCCCTCTGCATCTCTTCTGCCTGTCCTTTTGTAGGGTCTCCAGATCCCTTTCCCCATTCTCCCATCTTCTCCATCTTCCTCTCTTCCTTCCAGGTCTCTTCTCCTCTGGGTAGGATGGGGAGGGAGTTGGCAAACATGACAGTTACTGAGATGGAAGTGCCTATGGTCAGGGCGTCTGTGATGGCTGGGACGGGGAAGGAGAGAAGAGGAAAGGATCCACTCTCCTGCCCTAGAGTGTGTGCATGCTATGCAGGTCATGGCCCCACACAGCAAGTCTGCAGAGCGCTGCCTGGGAGCTGAAGGCTCTGCGCCTTCTAGGCTCAGCTGCTGCTATGGTGAATTATGGGCTTGGTCTCTATCAGTTTACTCATTCCCATGTTCATCAGCACGATGCAGGTCACTCCTGGATTGTAACTGGCATCTGAGAAAGCACATCTCAGTAAGATGATACCACAGCCCCCTTGACACTACTAGGCCACTCCTGCCTTAACTGGCAGCAGAAAGACCTCTCATGGGATACTGGCCTTTGATGACCCCTCCGTTTCTCATCTGTAGTTAATATAAATAAGCAGGGTATAGTGCAGAAAATAGCTGAGTATTCACCCCCATGTTTGTTTCTTTCCAATTGTGAATTTAGTGCATGAAAAAGAGGGTCTGAAAAGCTGTTTTACCAGGGATACAACAGATTCTGCAATAATGCGAGATGAGTTATTCTTCCGGGTGCTTCTCCGATTCTTCCCAGAGCAGGTTGAGTAACCTATGCAGATCTATTCTAGCATTCCCATTGGTGGATTACATTTAACAAAGATCTTTTCTTTTAAAGTTCTTGTCAGGTGTTCGATTTAATTGAGTATTAAAAAACAGTTCTAAATTGTGTTTAATTTACACAATAAGTGAAACCTGAGCATTTATCTAGACGACTAGAATAGAATTCATACAAAGTCTTACAGAAAAAAATAGAATAGGCTAGACTTGAATTTCTTATTAAAAAACAAAACAAAACAAAACAAAATAACCCTGCTCGTTTTAAAAACAGCTTTTGGTCTCCTTTAAACAAAGAGAAAAGTAGGGTGACCATATGTCCAGTTTTGGCCAGAACAGGCCCTTTTTTAAGCCCTGTTCTGGCCATCCTGACTCTTTTTTTTTTCCAAAAGGAGGCATTTGTGCCATTTTATCTTGCTGACTTGATTATTTGGTAAGAGCAAACAGGACAGATGCTCACTTTTGGAAAATAAAGTGGGGTGCAGTGCAGAGGGCGCAAGTGGAGATACTAGCCCCACAGAGGGGGGAGGCAGGGTTGGGGGGGAAGCAGCGTTCCAGCATGCAGGGGCCAGCAGGGTTCCAGTGGCCAGGCAACTGTTACCAGATATGCCCGTTACTTTGGGGTATGCTCATTTATTAGGGTTCCTCTTTGGTGGGGTGGAGGGTTCTGTAATTCTATTAATGCACTGCTTATGTCACTTGTGTGTTCATATAGAGCTCTACTCCTTCCTTCTGCAAGTCCCCTCCCAGTGGCGCTATCCTGCAGGACCTAGGTTCCCCAGGACTGGGTTCCTCCAGCCCTAGAACTAGATGAAAACACACACACAAACACACACAAATATACTAACAGAGCAAGTCTGAGCAGACCGGGTCAATCAGTGCTCTCAAGCTGATCCCCTTATATGTCCCTGTACTCAATGGGCTGGGTTAAGCAGCATCCTCAAGCTGTCACCCTCGTGTGCCCCTGGTCTCAATAGGCTGGGATGAGCAGCACTTTCAGTTGCCCTCTGCCCCCCTTATGTGCCACAGGTTTAACATGTCCCTATCCCCACCTTCTTGTCACAATTGTACCAGTAGTAACCCACTGGATGAGCAAACCGCACAGTATTTTGGGCGCTACAGGGATCTTTAGCTTAGGTAAAAGAAGCGCTGCTGCAGAGTAAATGGGGGAAGCTAAAACCCAAAAGAGTAAAGTGCAGAGAGAGAGAGAGAGAAGCAACCAGCTTAACCATAAAAGTTATTTATTGAATAATAGTGATAACTACACAAGGAGGGTTAAATCAACAAAACATACATTATTAAAGGTTAATACCTAAGGTAGAAAGGAAAATAAAGAGAGAGAGAAAGAGGGGGATCTCACCCACTCCAGGAGGCTTGAACTGGTCGGGGTTCCCAGATGATGGTGGTAGCTCAGGGTCCTGAGTGCTGGAGACAGGCAGAGCCCCCAGCACAATCAGTCAGGAGATGGAGTCCCGGTGGAACTGATGCATAGTTTGGATCTAAGCGTCAGAACACTGACTGGAGGGTGAGCAGGGATTTTTGTAGAGAAAATACAATGGTTCAAGAGAGAACATTAGATTTGTTTATAGGTAAACTGATGACTCAAGGGTTTTCTTTAGGCTAGACAATAGGAGCTGATCACTCTTGGCTATGGATGGTGTTTTCTTCCAGGGAGCTCACAATGCAAATAGGCTGCTTCAGTATTTTGGATATCAATCAAGGATTAATTACTAGAATTGGTCTGATAATTGCTGAGCTGGGTGTGTGCAGGCGTAGGTTCATTAACATCTGGAGCAGAGATTCCCATGATGCAGTGCGTCCCTGCTTTTCTGGTCCCAGAGTTCAGTGCAGTTCTCTGTTCTTCATTCTTTATGCTAATCCCTGTCCCATCTTTCATGCAGATGAGGCTAGGGGAGTTGTCTCTGTTCTTCATTCTGTATGCTAATGGAGATGTCTTACTTTTGTCATTCTTGTCAGGAGGGGTCAGGTGTGTCTCCCAACGCCCTTCACTGCTCTCTGCCAGCCTTTTTTCTGATCAGTTTTTGTTCAAGCAGAGACTGGTGGTGGTGGGGTGTCTTTCAAGAGTCAGACAGGCTAGATACTACGCCCTGGTTCCCCCAAAAGACAGAACTGACTGATATCACAACAGCCTCCTGCGGGGGCCAGCAGGGTTCCAAGGACCAGGAAACAGCCTCACAGGGTGGGGGTCATAGGGTTCCAGCAAGCAGGGTTCCAGCCACCGGCAACAGCATTGACAGGGGGGCCTCGGACGAGCAGCTGGGGGTGTCCCATTTTCTCTTTGGGAAATATGGTCACCCTAGAGAAAAGGCACAACCTCTCTTTTCCTTTACATGTAGTCCAAAGGAAAGTTTTCATAGGGAAATCCCAATTTTCCACACCCACCTAGATATTTTCTTTTTCAATTGTTTTTGATAATCTCAACACTTAACTAAAAATGTATATATCACCAAAAACATAAAAGGATCCTTGCCCCCAAAATACTTTACAGTTGAAAAGAGCACCCAGTGAAAACTCTGCAGCTCCACTCAACAAGAATGGGCAGGAAGAAACTTTCACAGGCCAGCAAGTTTCATGGAAACAAAAAAAATGCTTCAAGAATGCAATGAAAGGAAATCCAGGGAGAGAAAAGCCCCACATTTTCGGTGAGCATAGCATTCTGATAAGCATAACATATGATGAGATAACTGCCTCTGTGAATATGGGGAAAGTGGTGGTTTTCTTGAATATTTTTATTAATGATTTGGATGATGGGATGGATTGCACCCTCAGCAAGTTTGCAGATGACACTAAACTGGGGGGAAAGGTAGATATGACGGCGGGTAGGGATAGGGTCCAGAGTGACCTAGACAAATTGGAGGATTGGGCCAAAAGAAATCTGATGATGTTCAACAAGGACAAGTGCAGAGTTCTGCACTTAGGAAGGAAGAATCCCATGCAACTCTACAGGCTGGAGACCGACTAGCTAAGCAGCAGCTCTGCAGAAAAGGACCTTGGGACTACAGTGGATGAGAAACTGGATATGAGTCAGCAGTGCACCCTTATTGTCAAGAAGGCCAATGGCATATTGGGCTGTATTAGTAGGAGCATTGCCAGCAGATCAAGGGAAGTGATCATTCCCCTCTATTCGGCACTGGTGAGGCCACATCTGGAGTATTGTGTCCAGTTTTGGTTCCCCCACTGCAGAAGGGATGTGGACAAATTGGAGAGAGTCCAGCGAGGGCAACAGAAATGATTAGGGAGCTGGGGCACAGGATTTATGAGGAGAGGCTGAGGGAACTATGATTATTTAGTCTGCAGAAGAGAAGAGTGAGAGGGGATTTGATATCAGCCTTCAACTACCTGAATGGGGGTTCCAAAGAGGATGGAGCTAGGCTGTTCTCAGTGATGGCAGATGACAGAACAAGAAGCAATGGTCTCAAGTTGCAGTGTGGGAGGTCTAGGTTGAATATTAGGAAACACTATTTCACTAGGAGAGTGGTGAAGCACGGGAATGGTTACCTAGAGAGGTGGTGGAATCTCCATCCTTAGAGGTTTTTAAGGCCCGGCTTGACAAAACCTTGGCTGGATGATTTAGTTGGTGTTGGTCCTGCTTTGAGCAGAGAATCTTGACCTCCTGTGGTCTCTTCCAACCCTAATATTCTATGATTCTTTCGTTGGTGATGGGAAACTATCCTGACAGAAGGACACTATACACATGTGTCAAGGTTCCTCCCCCACTCTGAACTCTAGGGTACAGATGTGGGGACCTTCATGAAAAACCTCCTAAGCTTATCTTTACCAGCTTAGGTCAAAACTTCCCCAAGGTACAAAATATTCCACCCGTCGTCCTTGGATTGGCCGCTACCACCACCAAACTAATACTGGTTACTGAGGAAGAGCTGTTTGGACGCATCTTTCCCCCCAAAATACTTCCCAAAACCTTGCACCCCACTTCCTGGACAAGGTTTGGTAAAAAGCCTCACCAATTTGCATAGGTGACCACAGACCCAAACCCTTGGATCTGAGAACAATGAAAAAGCATTCAGTTTTCTTACAAGAAGACTTTTAATAAAAATAGAAGTAAATAGAAATAAAGAAATCCCCCCTGTAAAATCAGGATGGTAGATATCTTACAGGGTAATTAGATTCAAAAACAGAGAGAACCCCTCTAGGCAAAACCTTAAGTTACAAAAAAGATACACAGACAGAAATAAGAAAAGGAATACTTGTGGCACCTTAGAGACTAACCAATTTATTTGAGCATGAGCTTTCGTGAGCTACAGCTCACTTCATCACGAAAGCTCATGCTCAAATAAATTGGTTAGTCTCTAAGGTGCCACAAGTACTCCTTTTCTTTTTGCGAATACAGACTAACACGGCTGTTCCTCTGAAACAGACAGAAATAGTTATTCTATTCAGCACAATTCTTTTCTCAGCCATTTAAAGAAATCATAATCTAACACATACCTAGCTAGATTACTTACTAAAAGTTGTAAGACTCCATTCCTGGTCTATCCCCGACAAAGACAGACTATAGACAGACACACAGACCCTTTGTTTCTCTCCCTCCTCCCAGGTTTGAAAGTATCTTGTCTCCTCATTGGTCATTTTGGTCAGGTGCCAGCGAGGTTACCTTTAGCTTCTTAACCCTTTACAGGTGAGAGGAGCTTTCCCCTAGCCAGGAGGGATTTCAAAGGGGTTTACCCTTCCCTTTATATTTATGACAACACGTAAATAGTTAAATTTGTAGTTCTAAAATTATTTCTTTTCTTTTTGTTTAGGATGGGTTATTGGGTGTCACCGTTTTACTGATCAGTAAGATGGACAAAACTCAGTTGGGAGGTGTTATGAGCATGATGAAACCTTGATATGGGTTGACTTAAAACTTCTTTAAACCCACATGTGAATCAGTCACGCATTTGAGTCAATTGTAAAACAGAGTTAATGGGTCACACCTAAAACAAAGAGAGCGTGCTCAGAACTAGCACCAGGTGGGTGGAGGGTTTGACTGAGTAGTGTAAAGAGGCATGGGTGGATTGGGGGGATGGGTGTGGGGTGGAGAACAAACAAAAACTGACTGAGAGGACAGGACAACAGGCTGAAGGAATACCTGATAGCATATGGCTGACCCTAGAAGAAACCTGGGGAGAGGGATTTTTTTGAGTTGGGGTGCAGGCTGAAAAGATTACTCTAGTGCTGTGCGCAAAATAAGTTGCTTCCACTTCTGTCAGTCCCTCTGCGTTCAGAGACACAGGACTTATTTGTAAATAAACAAAATTGCATTAAAGAAATCCCTATCTCCCATTTCTACTCCCAGCTGGAACACCCACAGAACCCCAGTCTTTGACTAGATGCTAAAGATAAAAAGGGGCAGCACTTTATCAGTTAAGTTTGCTGCCTTTCAGTTTCATTTAAGTTCTTGTATTACTGGAAAAAAAAACAAACATTTTTTTCAGTCTACCTCCTTTACATCATTATGCGTACCTTTATCATAAGAACATAAAACCACAAGAACAGCCATACTGGGTCAGATCAATGGTCCCTTTAGCCCACTATCCTGTCTTTCAACAGTGGCCAATGCCAGATGCTTTCGAAGAAATGAACAGAACAGGACAGGTGGTGTTTCTCAAATGCAGGCACTGTGGCCACATGTAGCCATCAGGGGGTTTTCCTGCAGCCACAACAGCCTCCTGGACAGAGATGGGGGAGGGGGCAAAGCAGCACCAAAGGGCAGGCTTCAGCCAGAGACTCCAGCGGGGAGCTTCAGCCTCACAGGCTCCCCCCAACCTTCAGCTGGAGGCTCCAGCGGCAGGCTTAACCCCCCTCCCCTCCTTTGGCTGCATGGGGCTCTTGCAAGCTCCATGCTTCAGCCTCTGTTTCTTCCCCACTCCCACCTTCAGAGCTCCAAGCTCCAGGCTTGAGCCTCCCCCACCCCGGATCCAGCGGTGGCTCTCCAACTCTGGGTTTCAGCTCAGGGTGGAGGGGCTTCAGCAGGGCTGACCTTGACCATGGTCAAGAAGCAAGGATCAGGGTGAGCCTGGGGTGCGAGGCTGCAGAAGGGAGCTCGGGGCAATGCAGAGGAGGGAAGCAGTGGGGGTCAGAGGTGATGGGCGGGGAACCAGGGAGGCAGCAGAGTCCAAGGACACCAAAATACAACTGTACATTATTTTTATTGTCCTCAAAAAAACCTCTATATAAATAAATTACAATGATATATGCATATTTATTTGTTTTTTTCTAAAGTTAATTACTTTTTAGGAAAATTTGTCAGAGTGGCCACCAGCAAGAGTTGTGCAAAATGTGCGAAGTGTAAAAACTTTGTATGTTTAGTATCAGAGGGGTAGCCGTTTTAGTCTATATCCAACAAATTTATTTGGGCATAAGCTTTCGTGAGTAAAAAAACCACTTCTTCAGATGCATGGAGTGAAAATTACAGATGCAGGCATTATTATACTGACACATGAAGAGAAGAAAAAAGTACTTGTGGCACCTTAGAAACTAACAAATTTATTAGAGCATAAGCTTTCGTGAGCTACAGCTCACTTCATCAGATGCATACAGTGTATGAGTTTTTTCATGAAGTTGATAGATTTCCACTCCATACGGCTAAATTCAGTGCCTTGCATAATGACAGGTTTCAGAGTAGCAGCCGTTTTAGTCTGTAGCCATAAAAAGAAAAGGAGCTGTAGCTCATGAAAGCTTATGCTCTAATAAATTTGTTCGTCTCTAAGGTGCCACAAGTACTCCTTTTCTTTGTACAGATACAGACTAACACGGCTGCTACTCTGAAGAGAAGAGAGTTACCTTACAAGTGGAGAACCAGTGTTGACAGGGCCAATTCAATTCAATCAGTGTCACTAAAATAGATATGGGGACAGAGTACTCTACTCTAGTGACACCATCAGAGTACCCAACCACACCAGCATGGACTCATTCACCTGCACATCGACTATGTGATATACCCCATCATGTGCCAGCAATGCTCCTCTGCCATGTACATTGGCCAAACCTGACAGTCTCTACATAAAAGAATAAATGGACACAAATCAGACATCAGGACTGGTAATATACAAAAGACAGTAGAACACTTCAATCTCCCTGGACACTCTATAACAGATTTAAAAGTAGCCATACTTCAACAAAAGAACTTCAAAAACAGACTTCAAAGAGAAACTGCAGAACTAAAATTCATTTGCAAATTATAACACCATTAATTTGGGCTTGAATAGGGAGTAGGAGTGGCTGGTTCACTACAAAAGCAACCTTTCCCTCTCTTGGTATTGACCCCTCCTCCTCAATTATTGGGAGTGGACCACATCCACCCTGACTAAATTAGCCCAGTCAGCACAGGTTCTCCACTTGTAAGGTAACTCCCTTCTCTTCATGTGTCAGTATAATAATGCCTGCCTCTGTAATTTTCACTCCGTGCAACTGAAGAAGTGGGTTTTTTACCCACAAAAGCTTATGCCCAAATAAATTTGTTAGTCATTAAGATGGCACTAGACTCCTTGTTGATTCTGAGTGTTTAGAACACATGTTGCCTATTTACTCCATTTGTTTTTAAGCAGCAGGCCATTTATTGCTACACTGCTGCATCAGTGCCTTTTATACTGTTGCTTTCTATTTTCATTGTCCATACTTAGGGGTCTACTGAATTCATGGCCATGACAAATCACCTCATGGACTGTGAAATCTAGTCTCCTCCATTAAATGATGTATCCCCTGTGAAATCTGCTCTCCAGAGGCCCAGCGCTGAAAGCCGTGGTGCCCCGCAGCACAGAAGGGGACCACACCATACAGGGCTTGCCTCAGAGCTGGGCCCCGGCCAGCAGCCAGTGCTCTCTTGCCCCCCCGGCTCCAAGCAGGGCGGCTACCAGCGGCGGCCTAAGGGTGCCAATACTGTGCCCCCTCATCGGCTTGTGATTCGCTTCTGGGGTCCTGGCCCCTCGCTCGAGAAAGGCTGTGGAGAAATTACACATTTCGTGGGCTGGTCATGGCATAAATAGCAAATTTCACAGCCCTGAACTTCGCCCCCGGGGGGAGGGGGTGCGCGCCGGCCCTGCCCCGGCAGAAACACCGCGGGGGCCACCAGGGACGGGCTGACAGCGCACGGGTGACAGCGGAGTCCAGTTTAAATGCCCCCCCCCCGCACACACACCCCGCGTGTTCCCCCCTCACCGGGGTCTCCAGGAGCCCCACAAGGAGACGACGCGGGGGGGGGGGGGGGGGCTGCGCGCCCGCCCCGCGCAGCAGGACCGGGAGCCCCGCCCCCCCCCGCGCGCAGGGATCGCGTTACACCCCGGCCGGCAAGTGACGTGACGTGACGTGACTCCGGCCCCGAGCGCAGCCCCTGCACGCGTGACAACGGCTCGGCGACGTCACCTCCTGCGCCCCCGCGACATCGTCTTTACCCCGCCCACTCTGCGCTCGGGCCAGCTCGGTCACGTGCGCTGCGAGCACGCGGCGCGGAGCCGAGGGAGCGAGCGAATCCTGTGACTCCAGGAAAGGGGGCGGGGCTCTGGGCGTCACCGCCTCGGGCCGGAGTGGGGAAAAGCCCGGCGCGGCTTGAAAGGCCAGCCCGGGTTGCCCCCGCCGCGCGCGCCGCGGGGCCGGCCCCTCTTTCCCTCCGGGCCGCAAGCGCGGGCACTTCCGCCTCCTTACCGGTCGTGGCCGCCCCCCTCCCGCCACAGGAGCGGAGACCCAGCCGGGGGGAGGGGACGGAGGGGCGTGGGGTGACCAGAGGCCGGGCACGGCTTGCGGGCGGGGGCGGCTCCCTGGTGCTGCCCAGCAGAGACCTGCCGCAGGCTGAGTGTCTGAGCTGTGAGAGGCTTGTCCTGGGCCGCCCCGCCCAGCCTGTGACTAGAGGGGTTGGGGCCAAGGTAGAGAGACCGGCTGCCCCTATTTTATAGGGACAGCCCTGCCATTGGGGCTTTGCCTTATACAGGCGCCTGTCCCAGTTTTTCACACTTGCTCGCTCCTCACCCTCTGGTAAGCACTGAGGTTTCCTGTCTGCTAGTCCCATGGGCAAACTGCCTGGTGAGAGAGTGATAGCACCACTCCCCCTTGAGCTGTGTTTATTGGCCCTTTTAAAGGAGGCAAAGCTTTGTGGGAACATAGTAACTGAGAGAACCCAAGGTGAGACTTGATCTCAGCAACAGGACATCCTGGAGGGCAGGGATAGGGTCCAGAGTGACCTAGACAAATTGGAGGATTGGGTCAAAAGAAATCTGATGAGGTTCAACAAGGACAAGTGCAGAGTCCTGCATTTATGATGGAAGAATCCCATGCACCGCTACAAGACTGAGGACCGACTGGCTAAGCGGGAGTTCTGCAGAAATGGACCTGGGGATTACAGTGGACGAGAAGCTGGATATAAGTCAGCTGTGTGCCCTTGTTGCCAAGGGCATATTGGGCTGTATTAGTAGGAGCACTGCCAGCAGATTCAGAGAAGTGATTATCTCCCTGTATTCAGCACTGGTGAGGCCACACCTGGAGTATTGTGTCCAGTTGTGGACCCCACCACACCCCACTACAGAAGGGATGTGGACAAATTGGAGAGAGTCCAGCAGAGGGCAACGGAAATGATTGGGGGCTGGGGCACATGACTTACGCGGAGAGGCTGGGGGAACTGGGGTTATTTAGCCTGCAGAAGACAAGAGCGAGGGGGGATTTAATAGCAGCCTTCATCTACCTGAAGGGGGGGTTCCAAAGAGGATGGAGATAGGCTGTTCTCCATGGTGGCAGATGACACAACAAGAAGCAATGGTCTCAAGTTGCAGTGTGGGAGGTCTAGGTTGGATATTAGGAAACACTTTACTAGGAGCGTAGCGAAGCACTGGAATGGGTTACCTTGGAAGGTGGTGGAGGTTTTTAAGGCCTGGCTTGACAAAGCCTTGGCTGGGATGATTTAGTTGGGGATTGGTCCTGCTTTGAGCAGGGAATTGGAGTAGATGACCTCCTGAGGTCTCTTCCAACCCTAATATTCTATAATTCTATGATTCAGGAGGGATAAAAATAGTAATAACTGGTAAGTGAGCAGAACAACGTCAGAACATCATCCACAATAAACGTAACCCCAAAGGACCAGGCTTGCAAAGGACCAGGCTTTCAGCATGCCTCCTTAATTTGCACCTTTGAAATGTGTCAGCACATCCTGTTTGCAAATGTATAGACACAGCTAAGGTAGCCCTACTGCCTTGTTAAGCAGTTTGTAATTAATTCCAAGTAAACTTACACAGGGCTAAGTGCAGTGGTGATGTAAGCTATAACTGTGGTATCAATACTGTGTATAGGCCACATAGCAGTGTAACTTGCATTGATCTGATGCTCAAGGGGAGTGTAATTTGTTACATTTTATTGTATCACTGTCTGATATGATTGGCCTTGCTTTGCTCAGTTACCCATCTATACCCCTTTCTAACACATTTAGTTGTTCCCTTCCTCACTCCTCTCTCTTTGTTCAACTCTAATTTAAATTATCAGAATAAATCTAGGAATCCATTTTCAGTAGAGCAATCATCTCTCATTAAATTTCATTCCAAAGTGGATCAACACCACCACCTTATGATTGTTGGCAAAATAATCCAAGCAAAGGTGGATAAAATGGTGCACGGAGAACAGCAAGAAACTGATCTCTGCAAAGCAGGGGCTTTCTTCTGACTCATTCCAGCAGCAGCTTTCCCTGGCCTGCTTCTCCTCTTTTTTGTCCCCTCATTAGATGACATTCTTCATTACTTGGTGTGCTGGCCTGCAGCCTTTCTGCGTCCCTCTGCGTGATTGACTCATCTGCATGTCAAACCACCTTTACTGAAGCAATCCCTTTACCTGCTCCAGTCCCACTGTTCGGATTCAGCTCTCCACTCCAAGGCCTACAGGAAAACTCCTTCAAGAGACCACCTAACTACTTCTCCAACAGACTCTCCTGCCACATTCCTCGGAAGGAAGAATAATTCTGTAGTTAAGAAACAGGAATAAGAGTCAGGACAGCTGGGTTCTAATCCAAATTCTGCCACAGATTCCCATTGTGACTGTGTGCAAGTCACTATGCCTCAGCTTCTCCATCTTTTAAGTATGGGACATTCCTCACACTTGGGGGGTGTTTGTTTATTAGTGCAGCATTTCACAAATTTTGGAAAGATGTACTCCTCTTCAGGGTAATGGAAACAAGTACAAACCCCTTCGACACAACCATGTATTGTAAAAGGCCTACCCAAAATGAGCATAGCTGTTAGAGGGCTTATTCCTTCACCTGCTTACTTCCCTGGTCCTTCTCGCATGAACAGAGAGCAACAATATCTGAAGTCCAAAGGTGCAAACTATTTGATGTTATTGAGGTGAACTTCCAGCAAGCAATGATTCCACTTTCCTTCCTTAGTATCCACCTTCCCAGCTCTGACACCACAGAGCCTTGCCTGTGTAAGCAGAGTCAGGATGAGCTCCACCCTGACATCTGGTGGTGAGTTGTGGCAAGTTGTGGAAAAGACTTCAGGGGCTGATCTCATTTGCATAGGCAAACCCACCCTGTCTAGCATGAGCCCATAGCTGCCCAAATGGTCACTTTGGCTGCTGTGGGATCCCTGGTTTCTCTGTTATTGGGGCAGGAAGAATAAATTGTTATTATCCTGATTATGTGAATCAAGGACAGTGGAACTGTACTTGGCCTTTTGTTATGATGGAGGGACTCGCCATCACCTAAGTAGCACTCGCTAGGCAAGGGACATGGGTTCCAAAACTCAGTGAATTGAGAGAGGCTGAGAATAGGTATTAATACCTGGGGGTATGGGCCTTATATGCTAATTGCATTGCCTCCTCTCTTCATTGAGGAATATCAGAGCTAATTTTGATTCTATTAGGAATCTAGTTACAGGCTGCTGAGCTGAATTCACTTTGGGTTAATGGGGTACCAGAACTGAGGCTCCCTTACTACAAGCTGAAATCACAAAAGAGCTAAATTTACTAAGAGCTGAAATTGCTGAGTGTTGTGCTAAGTAGTGGGGGGGCGTGTGAAGATATATCGCAGAGCAGAGCGGCTGGTGGGGTGGAGCAGTTTATGGGACGGCTGGCGCGGGTCATGGGGGCGGCTGGCAGAGCAGAGTGATTTGTGGGACGGCTGGTGAAGCGGAGCCCCATGGACAGATGGGGCAATCAGCTTTGAACCACATAAGGTACCCCTTAACCTCCCCATCTCCACCCAGGTTGGGAGGTAAAACTGCAGATAAACTTTTGAACTCTGGTGCTGCACTGATCAGGGACAGAGACTTTTGGGTTGTTGGACTTTTGTGACTTTGGGTTGCTGGGCTCAAGAACCAAAGGGAAAGGACACAGCCCAATTTGCTTGAATCGGGTTTTTTTGCTCATGGGTTGTGTTATGAATCCTGTTGGTGGTGTTTCCCCAACATAATGTCACATTGTTTCTCTCTGTTATTAAAAGGCTTTTGCTACACTCAGACTCTGTGCTTGTGAGAGGGGAAATATTGCCTCTTGGAGGCGCCCAGCAGGGGTGGTATATATTTGTCCCAGGTCACTGGGTGGGGGCTCAAGCCGGTTTTGCATTGCGTTATTGGAATGATCCCCTAGATACTGAACCTGGCCCTTGTTGCTGCCAACTCTGATGGGCAGAAGGGTTACACCTGTGTCCCTGTTCACATCCCCCCCACCCTTAGCAAAACATGATGCCAATTCACCCAACCCATTCCCTGTTCCCATTCCCCCCTTACTTCCTGATTTACTGCAGACGATGTAGTAAAACTTGAGTTCTGCTTAGCTATACCGTAACAAATTTTACTGAAATTTAACTATCCAATCCTAACATATTGTAACATGATTATGTAACCAATTATATCCCACCACCTTAATTAGTTTACACCCAACAAAATTAATTATACAGCAGACAGAAACAATCACAGAACCAGACAGAGATTATACAGACAAACAATAGGGAAATGGGGACTACAGTGATAGAACAACAAAGAAATGAGGATTTCACATCCCAGCTATTGATAATCAAGTTCTTGCCAGACAGGATGCTATCAAACTAAGTTTTCTTTTACATCTTCTAGGCTCTTCCCTTTCTCTGGAGGCGATAGGAATACAGTCCTGTCCCGATAATGCATAACAACCTAATAGCACTTTATTTCAGTGTGACTAGTTTGGAATGTAAAGATGTGACCGGTCGCTTCCCAGCTTATGGCTGCCTCTGCTGCTTAGCCAGAGGCCTTACCCTAAGAACAGGGCCTCAGACTGTCACAGTAAGAGAAGGCCCTTACACCGGCAGACAGTGATTTTGATTCTTTTATACCTCTATAACTAGCTAAGTGATAAGAAGGGTTTCTTCTGGTATGTTGGCAACAAGAAGAAAGCCAAGGAAAGTGTGGGCCCCTTACTGAATGAGGGAGGCAACCTAGTGACAGAGGATGTGGAAAAAGCTAATGTACTCAATGCTTTTTTTGCCTCTGTCTTCACGAACAAGGTCTGCTCCCAGACTGCTGCACTGGGCAGCACAGCATGGGGAGGAGGTGGCCAGCCCTCTGTGAAGAAAGAAATGGTTCAGGACTATTTAGAAAAGCTGGACATGCACAAGTCCATGGGGCCAGATGCATTGCATCCGAGAGTGCTAAAGGAATTGGCGGATGTGATTGCAGAGTCATTGGCCATTATCTTTGAAAACTCGCGGCGATGAGGGGAAGTCCCGGAAGACTGGAAAAAGGCTAATGTAGTGCCCATCTTTAAAAAAAAGGGAAGAAGGAGGATCCTGGGAACTACAGGCCAGTCAGCCTCACCTCAGTCCCTGGAAAAATCATGGAGCAGGTCCTCAAGGAATCAATTCTGAAGCACTTAGAGGAGAGGAAAGTGATCAGGAACAGTCAGCATGGATTCAGCAAGGGAAAGTCATGCCTGACTAATCTAATTGCCTTCTATGATGAGATTACTGGTTCTGTGGATGAAGGGAAAGCAGTGGACGTGTTATTCCTTGACTTTAGCAAAGCTTTTGACACGGTCTCCCACAGTATTGTCAGCAAATTAAAGAAGTATGGGCTGGATGGATGCACTACAAGGTGGGTAGAAAGTTGGCTAGATTGTCAGGCTCAACGGGTAGTGATCAATGGCTCCATGTCTAGTTGGCAGCCGGTATCTAGCGGAGTGCCCCAAGGGTCGGTCCTGGGGCCAGTTTTGTTCAATATCTTCATTAATGATCTGGAGGATGGTGTGGATTGTACCCTCAGCAAGTTTGCGGATGACACTAAACTGAAAGGAGTGGTAGATACACTGGAGGGTAGGGATAGGATACAGAGGGACCTAGACAAATTGGAGGATTGGGCCAAAAGAAATCTGATGAGGTTCAACAAGGACAAGTGCAGAGTCCTGCACTTAAGACGGATGAATCCAATGCACCGCTACAGACTAGGGACCGAATGGCAAGGCAGCAGTTCTGCAGAGAAGGACCTGGGGTGACAGTGGACGAGAAGCAGGATATGAGTCAACAGTGTGCCCTTGTTGCCAAGAAGGCCAATGGCATTTTGGGATGTATAAGTAGGGGCATTGCCAGCAGATCGAGGGACGTGATCATTCCCCTCTATTCAACATTGGTGAGGCCTCATCTGGAGTACTGTGTCCAGTTTTGGGCCCCAGACTACAAGAAGGATGTGGAAAAATTGGAGAGAGTCCAGCGAAGGGCAACAGAAATGATTAGGGGTCTGGAACACATGACTTATGAGGAGAGGCTGAGGGAACTGGGATTGTTTAGTCTACGGAAGAGAAGAATGAGGGGGGATTTGATAGCTGCTTTTAACTACCTGAAAGGTGGATCCAAAGAGGATGGATCTAGACTATTCTCAGTGATAGATGACAGGACAAGGAGTAATGGTCTCAAGTTGCAGTGGGGGAGATTTAGGTTGGATATTAGGAAAAATTTTTTCACTAGGAGGGTGGTGAAACACTGGAATGCGTTACCTAGGGAGGTGGTGGAATCCCCTTCCTTAGAAGTTTAAGGTCAGGCTTGACAAAGCCCTGGCTGGGATGATTTAGTTGGGGATTGGTCCTGCTCTGGGCAGGGGGTTGGACTAGATGACCTCCAGAGGTCCCTTCCAACTCTGTTATTCTATGATTCTTTGTACCTACATTCTTAAAGTATAGGCCTTTGCAGACAGACCTGAATATCTATATCCTAACAATAGCTTGCATCATAAATTGTGTAAATCTTCATAATGATACTTCTCCACTCCACCCTGCTTTGATGAGTCATGAAATATTTTTAAATTTCAACATTTTAAACTATGATCATTGTCATCTGAATACCTCAGAGCTATTCTTGCAGAATCTCTGCAAGCTCATGCAGGCACTGCTCTATTAATTACTTTTAGGTTGTCACGTTTTCAAGGTTTTAATTGAAAGTATAACAACTAGGGACTTGCCCATATCTTTTTTGTTGTTGTTTTTTTTTTTTTTTAAAAGGCATCTAGTTCCCAAACTATGGTCTGCTAAACACTTGCTGGTGTTGGAGAGTTGGTTGGACACCTAGTGCTGGCTCTCTTCCTTTCCCTCTGAGAAACAGAGGAGATAAAATGAGGGACAAAATAGTCTGTGTAGTTGACCTTTTAGAAAAAAAAAATTAACACCTTCCCTGCATCAAAGGCAACTGCAAATACATAAATACTTGCCCAAGGATTTTCTGTGAAAGTATTTGCCATAGGAATGTATGACACGCTGAAGGTTAAATGCCACGATACCTACACTCTAGAAAACATTATCTGCATTGAGTTCACTCCAGTTGGAAAAGCAGAAGGCTTAACAATTCTGTGCAGATACAAAGAGATGCTTTCTAGCTACCCGGAGGAGGCACACTAGTTAACTTTTGAGATCACCAGACTGATCCACAAAGTGTTCAAAGGTACACAGAACTTTGCAAAAGCACATGTGGGTAACATTACAATGTTTAGCAACCTTTGGGAACTGTAGGGTCAAAACCTAACGAGGACCTTGGACACAGTGCCTTTGCATTAGTCAGTGATTAAATTCCTGCACTAAACTAAGGGGAGAGCTGTGACACTCCGACTCAAAATAGCACCCTGGAACTCCCATACTCACCAGTGTGATGATATGATATGTTTTGTACAAAGTATGCCTTGTGAGGTATCATTTTAAAAGTCTTGATCTGTTGAACATTAATATCTTTTTGAATGGTATGTTCTATAATTATATGTGAAGTTATGAAGTTTTGCTATGTGTGTGATACTGAAATATGTTGTGAGATTGGAAACACCCACAGCCAGCTTTTCAGGTACAGCAATGGAGTAGCCATCGTTAGCCAGACAGCATTAATGGCTCATCAACACCCATCAAGGAAAGAATCCACTATCCCAGAGACTTCTCAGAGAGAGCATGTATGAAATGGAGACTGCTTGACCAATGGGGACTGCCTGAGCCCCACATCATAGCTAAGATTTTTCCAGCAAGCTGGAAGACAATATAAAAGCAGGGAAGTGACATCATCACCTGGCCTCACATCTTCCCCTCCCTCTCCTCCTCCCCTGCCAATACCTGGAAGACAAAGACTTTGAACTGGGGAAGGGTGGTCGCAGGCTGGAAAAGAGTCCCACTCCGTGTAGTGAGGATCTGTGACCTCTTTGTAACATCTGTTAGGGTGAGAAAAGGTGTATGATTAAACTCTTGCTAAAAGTTTAGGATTTAGAATGTATGTTTACTTTTTACTTTCTTAAGGTAACTATCTCTGACCTGCATTTCTATGACTTATAATCACTTAAAATGTATCTTATATTTTACCTAAAATAGTGTGTTTTGGTTGAAGTGCTTGGGAAATCTCAGCTCAGTTTACAAAGGCTAGTTTGTGTCTATTACACACTGAGTAAGTGGCAAACTGGGTAGTGGATGTATGCAGGCTTCTGACCAATGCAAAATGGTACAGTTCTGGGGTGCAAGACTGGGGAGCTCGGGAAAATTGGCTGGAGCCTCTCTGTTGATGGTTCTGGAGTGGCTGGGTGGTCATTCATATAACACAGGCATGCGTGTCCCTGCCTGTGGATGTCGGTGTAAGTGCAGTGTCCGTCAGAGGCTTATCACAGTGTGAGGGCCATCCCACGTTGGTGGGACAGAGGGCTCAGTGGTCCCACAGTCCAGGCTGCACCCCGGGGACCCTGACACAGAATGTTATGTGATTATGAATGGGAGGAGAGGTGGCTCATGTGATCACAAATGGTTCACACTGAGAACCTCCCACTTTAGGACTTTGAGATAATTTGCTGTCAACTAACACTGGTTCATCATGTGCAATATCTTGCCACAAACAATAACTGCAAGCCATAAAAGGTTACACATCGGCTAATGGAGCTTTCACATCTTTGCAATTAGTCCACAAACCTCATAGCAAACCCAATTTTTGTGACCACAGATACACAGATAAAAACAACAAAGACTCTGGTCTACCTTTATGTGGTGCTCTAAAAGTCCCTCAGTGTGCACCTGCTAGACCATGGAAACCGAGCTCTGAATACTAGGGAGATTTCAAGGAAACCGACTCAGTGACAAAGGTCTCATATGCAATAGCTCCAGCCTGGCCATTGTTGACAAGAAGATGCTTTCAGGCTTTGTAGCTATCAGATCCTCTCTGTGCAAGGTAGAGAATGGGAGCAAAGTGAATAAGCCACCCTGTAGGCAGCAAATGTTACAGGTTATTACAAGATGGGCTGGTTAAAAGGGGTCTGAGTAGCTAGCATGGTTGTCAGCCACAGGAGAATCAGTACAACCACCTGGTTCAGAGTTCTAGCTACTTTATCAGTTGTAAACTACCAGTTTTATACAGAGCCAACTTCCTGCCTCTTTTGGATGAAAAGCTCTATATGCTAGATGACTTGAGAGCCCATTACAGCTTTTTATACTGCATGTGCAGTGTTTTCTTGTTCCTCAAGCAACTATAATTGTCTTGCTAGTCAGCTCCTCAGATAGCCTTTGGCCTTCCTGCCTAGCTCCAGTCCCTGGCCAGTCTTCATTCATCCAGTCCCTGCACTCTGACACCAGACCACAGCCATTGCTACTCTATGACGTCATACCAGCTAGGGGGGTTCTCACAACAAAATTTTTGGTGGCCTCAAAGTGTGGTCACCAACTCTTGCTGGTGGCCCCAATGACAATTTCCCCCAAAATACTTAACTTCAGAAAAAACAATAAATATGCACATTCTTGTCCACATCCTTGTAATTTATGTATGTAGTGGGAAGGCGGTAAGAAGTAGAGCACCCCATTCAGCACACCTGACTTTGCTCCTATTCTTGTGCTCATCACATGTCACAGAGCAGGAGCCCCTCACCCTGCTGGGGAAAGCTGCCAAGCCCTGCAGCAGCCCAGGGCCATTGAGCTGCTTTGGTAGGGACAGTAAATATAAACAGTAACTAAGTGCAACCCCAGGTGTGGGAAGTACCGACCCATCTCTCTGCCCCTGCCTCCTGTTGCCCTTCAGTGAGAGCCTGCCCTGGAGAAGGTAAGTCAGAAACTCACCAGCTGCCTGTGGAGTCCCAGGCTCCCCATGCCCCAAGCGGGTGGAAGCAGGGGAGCTTCCTAGGGGAGCTCCCAGGTAATGAAGCATTGCAGCCACCTCTACTGACAAGAGTCACCTGCAGCACTGCACATGGGCCCCATGTGTCTCCAGAGGTGCTGCCCAGAGCCCCTGAGGAGGCTTACAGGCACCAATCCCTGCTGGCAGCACCAGCACAAATACCAAGGTGGTGCATCTTGCTGCCCTTGGTAACAGCTATTCAGGAGCAACAGCTGAGCACTGCAGGGAGGGGCCCCTGCTCCCCCCCCCCAAAAATCTTTGCCCATGCTTTGGAGACTGTCATGGCCACACAAAAAAACTGGTGGCCGCATTTCAGAAATGCTCTGCTAGTACCACTCCTTCCCCCAGTTTACAGCCAACTCCTCCCCGTGTCTTCCTTGGCAGTCTTCTCGCTGTCCATGTTCTCCCCTATGACAGAGTACTAGGAATCCACACCAATTGAATCCTGGGAAGGTGGGTGTGCACAAGCCCACCCACAGGTGAAGGCCCCTCCCCCAGCCTAGGGAGAGTAGCCACCAAACTCAAGGTTCAACTGAATACAGGGGACAACAAATGAAGAAACAGGGATGGGGGTCACAGGGTCATAATAAGGGATCCGGAGGGGGACACTGAGCAGAGAACCTGGACAGCACCCACTGCTCCTCAAAGGTGTCTAGGGAGCCAGTAGATGCCGCCCAGAGGAACTCTGTCCAGATGCATGAAATGAGGGAGGAATGGAAGTAGGCCCTACGGTCGCAAAGCACCCCCTCAGACAACATCCTCTCTCTGGTGTTATAGATGGCCACTTTGGCCATCTCTAGGAGGAGATTGATGAGCAGGTCTTACGACTTTGTGGGAACACAGATGGGGTGTGCAATACATTAGAAGGTGG
Organism: Caretta caretta; assembly: GCF_965140235.1. Lineage (NCBI taxonomy): Eukaryota > Metazoa > Chordata > Testudines > Cheloniidae > Caretta > Caretta caretta. The sequence continues at coordinate 216,517,930 of NC_134206.1, forward strand.
GGAGAGAAGTGCAGCCAGAACTGCAAAAGTAGGCCCAGGAGGAGCCAGAAAAGGGGCTGCAACCTGACAGACTCAAGGTATGCGCCAGCATCTCCCTCATGCCTCAGAAGGGACAGGCATCGGGGACAGGAGTGAATCACGCCACGTACACACCAGTGCTCAGGGCTTCATGAAGGAGCTGCCGACTAATATCGCTGGTGGGCCGTGGGACCAAGTTGGAATAGAGACTGGCCCACCGGGGTTCCTCACCCTCAGCAGATGGCAATAGGTCCCACCACTTAATATCAGGGCAGAACACGAGGGTGAGGAAATGGAGAATATGGTGTATGAGCGTGTTCAGATGTGCCCTTGGTGGGGTTTGGAAGCGAACCAACTGCAGGCTGCGCAGCTGGCTGAAGGTATGCAGGGGGAACAGCCAGGGGGGCTCACGGGGCAGGGGCCCAATTAAAAGATCTGGAGGGCCAGGAGTGAGGGGTGGGCTGGGAGCACCCTCTCGCAGGACCTGCTCAAGGTAAGCTGGAGAGGCGAGCAATGCTGGGAACCTACAGTTAAAACCAGCACTCTGATTAAATGCCAATTAATTCCTCCTTCCCCACAGGGACTTAACTGTGCCTAATTAGCAGAAGTAGAGTAGAAGATGGCATAGGAAGGAAGAGTCTCTGGCTGGAGACAGATCATCCCTCTCTACTCCTTAGTAAAGGGATGAGAAGTAACAAATGCTGTAAATAATGTGGTGTGTGGGTCAGTAAAGGTGAGATAATGTAAATAAACTCCATAGTGGTGTTTAACAACTGCAGGTCTCTGAATAGCCTGGGTAGACAGAAGAAGGAGTGTGACCTCACCCTGTCGTATCCCCCATCTAAGGGCATGTCTATGCTACAGCTAGGAATGAGCCTCCCAGCCAGGTAGCCAGACCCACACTAGTGGGACTCAAGCTAGCACCCTACAGCAATGTAGACAGTCTGGTTCAGAATAGATTTCAGTGTCTCAGCCCTACGGGTTTGCTTGAGAGCCTGAGCTCTTTTTTGAACCAGATCATCAACATAACGTGTAGTGTGCTAGCTGAAGCCTTGCTAACCTGGGTATGTCTACCCAAACTAGGAGGCTTGCTCCCAGCTGCAGTGTAGAAATACTCAGCAACTGCTCCATTACACCTTAGCAAGTCTGTCAAGTGACATCTCTCCTCTCCTTGGCTGACCCTGCAGCTCCTTAAACTAGGACAGGTTTCCTTACGACCCAGCAAGTTCTGCCACTCCCTATTTCAAGAAGAACTCTGTGCAAGCTTGAAAGCTTGTCTCTCTCACGAACAGAAGTAAAATAAAATATATGACCTCCTCCACCTTGACTCCCTATCTCAGGCAGTTCTGAACAGAGTTAAGCAGGTCACAATGGAAACTTTAATTACTAATTGCTTAATACTTAAACAGCAATCATCAGACAATGAAAACACAAATTATCTGACACAATTGTGTCATTTGGGCACAGCTCAGGGGAAGAGAAGCTCTGCACTGCCCTGGAAGAGGTCTAGGGGGAACATACGGGTGGCTACGTTCCCTTGTGGAGCACACTTTGCTGTTTCTGTGTACTAGGGAAGGCCCTACCTCCTTCTCACCCCTCCTTGCTTCTCTTGGGGCACTTTGTGACCTCAGAGGTGTATGGCAGGAGTGGTCTGGGTGCTCCCCCAAGTGATGATGATTGTAATTTGTCCTTACACAGGCTGTGCAAGAAGGGGAAGGCCACACATACATTCATGTACAGGCCAGGCATGTAATCCAGGACAATTAAAACCTTAAACACTATATGGAGAACCAGTCCATAACAACGGAAGTTCATAAACTCTTCTAGAACATAAGAATGGCTGTACTGAGTCAGACCAATGGTCCACCTAGTCCAATATCCTCTCTTCTGACAATGGCCAGTGCCAGGTGCTTCAGAGGGAGTGAACAGAACAGGGCAATTTATCAAGTGATCCATCCCCTGTCATCCGTTCCCAGTCCTAGCATTCTAGCAGTCCTAAAATATCCTACCTGTGAAAGCTCCCTATGTTAGTGTGCAGAGCCCTCTCATATAGGTGTATGTGTGAAGTTTGGAGTGCTTAAATTTATCCAGTATTCAGAAAGTCAGAAAAGAATCAAACTATTGTAAAATTTAAAATGCAGCCATCTTCCAGTTTCCACATTCTCAGGAAAAATTCTGCTAAATTACTCTGTGCAAATTTAAAATAGGCTTCCCATGAATACCCAGGTATGTGTGTATAAAGCTCAGTATTTGTGATTACTTGTGAGATTAAAAGGCACTCAAGTGAATATCTGCAGAGAACGCACATAAATGGGACATAAGCCAAGCTATAGAGGAACCATTCTAAAATTCAAACAAATAAACTAAATCCAAAGCCTAACTATAAACACGAACTCAAAAGGTTTGATGACTCTGTGTTTAGGGGATCTGAATTTAACGCTTGTTATTAATATTACTTCATCTTCTTTTTTATTTTATAGCTTTAAGAGGATCATAAGTTGATCTGTATAGAAAACAAGAACAACCATGTCCTCTTCTAACTGGAGAGCATAAGTTGTGGGAAAATCACTCTCCTTTTTATAGTGTCTCTTGTTTGGGTTTGGTTTGTTTGATTGTTTTTGTTTATGTTTTTTAGAGTTCTTTTGAGAAAAGAAGCATAAACAAGTACACTAAAGTGGGTGAACAAGGATCTCGTTGGCTGGATGGGATTAGCTAAGGGGAGATCAATTTGTTTGGACCCTAACTTCATTTTGGGATCCCCTCTGCTCATCCCAGTGGAAAATAATCTGTATTCTAAGCACCCAATTTTGATGCAGTTCCTTCCTTTCATTTCCAAGTCTCACAGTAAGAAATCATTTTCTCGATCTCAGTTGAGCAAGAATGTCCTGTGGCCAACGTTACATCAGCTTTAGTGCTTATCTATGGCCTGGTCTACACTAGGGGGGCGGGATTGATCTAAAATACGCAACTTCAGCTACGAGAATAGCGTAGCTGAAGTCGACGCGTCTTAGATCGACTTAGAATCGCTTACTTTGCATCCTCGTGGCGCAGGATCGATGGCTGCCGCTCCCCTGTCGACTCTGCTTCCGCCTCTCGCCGTGGTGGAATTCCAGAGTTGACGGCAGAGCGATCGGGGATCGATTTATCACGTCTACACTAGACGCGATAAATCGATCCCCGATAGATCGGCGGGTAGTGATCGATCTGGCGGGTAATGTAGACATGGCCTTAGACTACTACAGAACAGGTAGTTAGCCTTGTTGCACCTGTGCCAATTAAAAAAAAATAGCAAACTACTGAGCACAACTTTAGCAAGAGAGAAGCAGCTGATTTCCTTAAAATTACTGCATTTCTTCAGCTATTTCCTGGGCTTCTGATCTAGTTTCTGCTTCTGTATCCTAGTGAAGGTACATATAAATCAGAATTCTGGAGTCAAATGTGCCAAAATGTTGTAGGAGTTCGGATCTGAATGCAGACTCTGTCACTCAATCCTGTCTCAAAGCCACTCTTTTTACTCCCTACATAGCCCAATAAGCCCAGAGAGTTTGAAGATAGATAAAAATTAAGTTTATTTGGGGTCAGGATGGCCACTTCTCTAGCCCCACAAAGTCCTACCACACTTCCATTTTCTACCCTCCTGGATTCTCTTCCTCAAAAGCCACCTCCCATCTCTACAATGCCCCGAAGAGCGTTTTAAGATTTCTCCTTAATTTTCACACTTTGCCAGCTCCTGAGGTGCCTATTGAGAACAAAGCTTTGCCCCATCACACCCTTTCACTAGACAGATGGGGTGGGAGGGGGCCCACTTGTCCACAATGCTGCCACTGCACAGCAGTGACTCAGCTCTGTGCTTCGCAGAAGTCTGGGCTGTACAACAGAGTTAGGTTGACATAAGGCAATTTACATCAGCCTAACTGTGTAAGCATCTACACTAAAATGTAGCTCTCACTGATGCAACTCTCCCACTACACCAACTTAATAACTTCACCTCTGCAAGAGGCGTGGTGCTTAAGTTGATGTAGTTAGGTTGATACGGTGTCAGTGTAGACAGTGCATTGCTTACATCAGCTGTTGCTGCCTTTCAGAAACTATCCCACAGTGCCCCACGGTGGCAGTTAAATTGGTGCAAACGGTCTTGGTGAGGACATGCGTCACCAACACAAGGAGTGCAGTGTGAATATGTAAAACTGATTCAAATACTGTGGTGGCTGTATGTTGACATAACTTAGGTTGACTTAATTTTGTAGTATAGACTTGCCCAGAGTGTCATCAGGGCCTGTCTTCAGAGCAGCTCAAGAAGTACAACTATAATTAAAGCATGAGACAGAGTCAGGCTTATGTTTTGTTCCTGGCTGTGACACACTCACTTTGTGGCCATGACATGGTCATTTCCCCTCACTGGGCCTTGGTTTCCCAATATGTAAAACAGGATATTTGCCTACCCCCCAGGAAGGGTTGTGAGCCTTAACTTATTTTTGAGAGCCTCAGATAGAAGGCATTGTAAAATTACAAAGTATTATGGAGCTCCTCTACCTCTCAACAAACTAGCACAAAAAATAGAATGTAGCTGTGGCAACTGGAGCAGTGGGAAGAGCTAGCTGCCCCAAAGACGATACCTAGCATCTCTGATGGACACATATGTAGGGTAGCTAGCCCCTCCACCACTCGCACTTCTGTGGCTTAACTGCCTTCAGCATGCTGGGTTGATGGGAGCTAAAGCAGTTATGTCTCTCTGAGCTGAGAATCACAGCCCCCAGCTCTAAGTGTGTAGACCAGGGGTTCTTAAACTGTGGGTCAGGACCCCAAAGTGGGTCACAACCCCATTTTAATGGGGTCGCCAAGGCTGGTGTTAGATATACTGGGGTCCAGGGCCCAAGCCCTACTGCCTGGGGCTGAAGCCAAAGCCCGAGGCCCTCCCCTTCCCCCACCCAGGGAAGAAGCCTTTGGGCTTCAGCTTTGCCCCCCGCACTCGGGGCGGTGGGGCTCAGGCGGGCTCTGGCTTGGGTCCCCCCTCCTGGGGTCATATAGTAATTTTTCTTGTCAGAAGGGAATCACGGTGCAATGAAGATTGAGAATCTCTGGTAGACATATCCTGTGTGCCTGTGCATTCTACCCAAGCTGTGACATCACAGATGGCATCAGTGCTGGGTGTTGTGCCAGTCCTTGGGGTGGTTCCACTGGAATTTATCAGTCACTGACCACATGTTGTTGAAGCAGTAGTGGTAAAACTGAGTTCACACTGGGACATATATATCTTCCTTGTTCCAGATAAATATGCTGTCAAGGTTCCTCCCCCACTCTGAACTCTAGGATACAGATGTGGGGACCTGCATGAAAACCTCCTAAGCTTACTTTTACCAGCTTAGGATAAAACTTCCAAGGTACAAATTAATTTTATCCTTTGTCCTTGGAATAACCACTGCCACCACCAAACTAACTGGGTTTACTGGGAAACGTAGTTTGGACATGTCTTTCCCCCCAAAATCCTCCCAACCCTTGCACCCCACTTCTTGGGAAAGGTTTGGTAAAAATCCTCACCAATTTGCATCAGTGACCACAGACCCAAACCCTTGGATCTGAGAACAATGAAAAAGCATTCAGTTTTCTTACAAGAAGACTTTTAATAGAAGTAAAGGAATCACCTCTGTAAAATCAGGATGGTAGATATCTTACAGGGGAATTAGATTCAAAACATAGAGAATCCCTCTAGGCAAAATCTTATGTTACAAAAAAGACACACAGACAGGGATAGTCATTCTATTCAGCACAGCTCTTTTCTCAGCCATTTAAAGAAATCATAATCTAACACATACCTAGCTAGATTACTTACTAAAAGTTCTAAGACTCCATTCCTGTTCTGTCCCCGGCAAAAGCATCACACAGACAGACACAGACCCTTTGTTTTTCCTCCCTCCTCCCAGCTTTTGAAAGTATCTTGTCTCCTCATTGGTCATTTTGATCAGGTGCCAGCGAGGTTACCTTTAGCTTCTGAACCCTTTACAGGTGAGAGGATTTTTCCTCTGGCCAGGAGGGATTTTAAAGGGGTTTACCCTTCCCTTTATATTTATGACATATGCCCTTTCTGAATACAGCACAGCCTGTAGTCAGGCTTCCTGCTGACACCAGTAGATAGCTGGAAAGGGTAACAGCGGGTGAAATGCTAGCTGGGGAAGGGGAAGGAAGTGGTAGGATAGAAGGGTGAATGGTGTAGAGAGAGAGTAAAGATGGATAGATAAGATGGTTGTAATACCGTGGGAAGATGTCCACCATAATATTCCCTCAAATTTTTGATATCCATTTGCGGAATTAATTTTGTTATGTGCACCAATATGGAGGTGATGAGTGGTAGAGGTGGGGCCGAGGGGTTCAGAGGGTGTGAGGGGGTTCAGGGCTGGGGCAGAGGGTTGGGGTTCAGGGGCATGCGGGCTCTGGGGTGGGGCCAGTGATGAGGGCTTTCGGGTGGGGGAGGGGGCTCAGGACTAGGGCAGAGGTTTGGGCTTGGGGTGCAGGGGGCTGAGGGCTCTGGCTGGGGGTGCAGGCTGCCCTGCCCTCTCTCGCCACAGCCCTGCATGCCCCAAATTGCTCCCCGCACACCCCTACCTCTCTCCTCTCCAGGCCCCTGTGGCTGTACACCTGAGTGGCCCTTGATAGCCTGCTGTGTAGCCATGCAGCTTATGCAACTTCAAGGGAACTTAGGTCCATCCTCTCCTTTAGACTGCTAACCAGGGCTTTACATTCCAGGTCTTTCTCTGGGTAGGCTGTGACAGAAGTTTAATCAGTACTGCCAGGGTACCTGTGTAATGCAATAAAGCCCAGAATGTGATAAATAAATGTCATATCTCAGTGCTGGACTGCAATGCCATTCTGTTAATCAGAAACAAGCTATGGAGAAGAGCAGAAGGAGTGATGTGAGCTTAGTGTGTTTTGTTCAGATAACTCTCACATCTGCAGGAATATCTTGCTTTTCTAAGAGAAAGGGAGGGCATAAAGTCATCCTCTCAGCCCCACTGACAGAAGAGTGGCCCTAAAATCACTGATGTTTCCCAAACTAACTCATCCTGCTAATAAATTGAGACTCTGAGATCAGCTCCTGAAGTGCTGGCCTTCCCAGAGCCACACTGGGTACCATAGCTAGGGTTGATAGCAAAGCAGCAGGTGTTGTACAGCTATTTCACTGGCTCATCAGGAAGGAGAGATTTTCATTCTTTCAAAACTAATTATAATTTCTGGCATCAAAATAATTTTTATGGGTGCTAACACACCTTGCAATTGTGTAACTGAGGTAGTGGCAGAAGGTGTGGCCATTACCCCAGGCATTGATCAGATAAATAATATTTGCATGATAACAGGGGATAATCCACTGTCCAGTTACAGCAGAAGAAAGTGACTATATACAAATGGCACCATCTTATTCACTATATTGTCTATGCCTGAGATGGCCGATTTTACTCTACTTGGTGCTTACAAAGCAATCTGTGGGAGAGCAAGCTGGATGCTTTCCTGGCTCATGCACCACCCTCAGGTACCTGCTGAGCTCAGCTTGCAGAATCTCTATTTGCAGACATTGTCATGAAGCTAGAAAAGTATAGATGGATTTTCAGATCTCTGGCTCATTTTCTCTTGACTTTTAAATGGAGTTACACCAGGGCTGAATGTTCCTGAGGGAGGGTAAAGGTGAGACTCCATAATGTGAAATGGGGGCCCAAGGGTGCTGTGTGCTTGTGGGCTGGGTCTTTTGTTGGTTGGTTGGATTCTTTACAGAATGTTGCCCAGAATTAGAGATGGACTAACAATAGATTCCTGAATCCAAACACATCTGAAGTTTGGATGATACGCAAAATCTGAACCTAGATGCAAATTATACACATTACTTAGTTTTATAACAGATTGAACCCAACACTCTTAACACACTTGTGTTTGTGTTGTGTGTTTGAAAGCAAGCTCCAGATCCTAATCCTGTGTTTTAACCCCATCTCAAATCAGAATATAGCCTCACTATAAAATCAGATATTTCAGTTTGCTCATCTCTGTGGCCTGTGATAAACAGGAGGTCAGACTAGATGATCACAATGGTCCCTTCATAGAATCATAGAATCATAGAATATAAGGGTTGGAAGGGACCCCAGAAGGTCATCTAGTCCAACCCCCTGCTCAAAGCAGGACCAATTCCCAGTTAAATCATCCCAGCCAGGGTTTTGTCAAGCCTGACTTTAAAAACCTCTAAGGAAGGAGATTCTACCACCTCCCTAGGTAACGCATTCCAGTGTTTCACCACCCTCATAGTGAAAAAGTTTTTCCTAATATCCAATCTAAACCTCCCCCACTGTAACTTGAGACCATTACTCCTCGTTCTGTCATCTGATACCATTGAGAACAGTCTAGAGCCATCCTCTTTGGAACCCCCTTTCAGGTAGTTGAAAACAGCTATCAAATCCCCCCTCATTCTTCTCTTCTGCAGGCTAAACAATCCCAGCTCCCTCAGCCTCTCCTCATAACTCATATGTTCCAGACCCCTAATCATTTTTGTTGCCCTTCGCTGGACTCTCTCCAATTTATCCACATCCTTCTTGAAGTGTGGGGCCCAAAACTGGACACAGTACTCCAGATGAGGCCTCACCAATGTCGAATAGAGGGGAACGATCACGTCCCTCGATCTGCTCGCTATGCCCCTACTTATACATCCCAAAATGCCATTGGCCTTCTTGGCAACAAGGGCACACTGCTGACTCATATCCAGCTTCTCGTCCACTGTCACCCCTAGGTCCTTTTCCGCAGAACTGCTGCCTAGCCATTCGGTCCCTAGTCTGTAGCTGTGCATTGGGTTCTTCCGTCCTAAGTGCAGGACCCTGCACTTATCCTTATTGAACCTCATCAGATTTCTTTTGGCCCAATCCTCCAATTTGTCTAGGTCCCTCTGTATCCTATCCCTCCCCTCCAGCGTATCTACCACTCCTCCCAGTTTAGTATCATCCGCAAATTTGCTGAGAGTGCAATCCACACCATCCTCCAGATCATTTATGAAGATATTGAACAAAACCGGCCCCAGGACCGACCCTTGGGGCACACCACTTGATACCGGCTGCCAACTAGACATGGAGCCATTGATCACTACCCGTTGAGCCCGACAATCTAGCCAGCTTTCTACCCACCTTGTAGTGCATTCATCCAGCCCATACTTCCTTAACTTGCTGACAAGAATACTGTGGGAGACCGTGTCAAAAGCTTTGCTAAAGTCAAGAAACAATACATCCACTGCTTTCCCTTCATCCACAGAACCAGTAATCTCATCATAGAAGGCGATTAGATTAGTCAGGCATGACCTTCCCTTGGTGAATCCATGCTGGCTGTTCCTGATCACTTTCCTCTCATGCAAGTGCTTCAGGATTGATTCTTTGAGGACCTGCTCCATGATTTTTCCAGGGACTGAAGTGAGGCTGACTGGCCTGTAGTTCCCAGGATCCTCCTTCTTCCCTTTTTTAAAGATTGGCACTACATTAGCCTTTTTCCAGTCATCCGGGACTTCCCCGGTTCGCCACGAGTTTTCAAAGATAATGGCCAATGGCTCTGCAATCACAGCCGCCAGTTCCTTCAGCACTCTCGGATGCAACTCGTCCGGCCCCATGGACTTGTGCACGTCCAGCTTTTCTAAAAAGTCCCTAACCACCTCTATCTCCACAGAGGGCTGGCCATCTCTTCCCCATTTTGCGATGCCCAGCGTAGCAGTCTGGGAGCTGACCTTGTTAGTGAAAACAGAGGCAAAAAAAGCATTGAGTACATTAGCTTTTTCCACATCCTCTGTCACTAGTTTGCCTCCCTCATTCAGTAAGGGGCCCACACATTCCTTGGCTTTCTTCTTGTTGCCAACATACCTGAAGAAACCCTTCTTGTTACTCTTGACATCTCTGGCTAGCTGCAGCTCCAGGTGCGATTTGGCCCTCCTGATTACATTCCTACATGCCCGAGCAATATTTTTATACTCTTCCCTGGTCATATGTCCAACCTTCCACTTCTTGTAAGCTTCTTTTTTATGTTTAAGATCCGCTAAGATTTCACCATTAAGCCAAGCTGGTCGCCTGCCATATTTACTATTCTTTCGACTCATCGGGATGGTTTGTCCCTGTAACCTCAACAGGGATTCCTTGAAATACAGCCAGCTCTCCTGGACTCCTTTCCCCTTCAAGTTAGTCCCCCAGGGGATCCTGGCCATCCGTTCCCTGAGGGAGTCGAAGTCTGCTTTCCTGAAGTCCAGGGTCCGTATCGTGCTGCTTACCTTTCTTCCCTGTGTCAGGATCCTGAACTCAACCAACTCATGGTCACTGCCCCCCAGATTCCCATCCACTTTTGCTTCCCCCACTAATTCTACCCGGTTTGTGAGCAGCAGGTCAAGAAAAGCACCCCCCCTAGTTGGCTCCTCGAGCACTTGCGCCAGGAAATTGTCCCCTACGCTTTCCAAAAACTTCCTGGATTGTCTATGCACCGCTGTATTGCTCTCCCAGCAGATATCAGGAAAATTAAAGTCACCCATGAGAATCAGGGCATGCGATCCAGTAGCTTCCGTGAGCTGCCGGAAGAAAGCCTCATCTACCTCATCCCCCTGGTCCGGTGGTCTATAGCAGACTCCCACCACTACATCATTCTTGTTGCACACACTTCTAAACTTAATCCAGAGACACTCAGGTTTTTCTGCAGTTTCATACCGGAGCTCTGAGCAGTCATACTGTTCCCTTACATACAGTGCTACTCCCCCACCTTTTCTGCCCTGCCTGTCCTTCCTGAACAGTTTATATCCATCCATGACAGTACTCCAGTCATGTGAGTTATCCCACCAAGTCTCTGTTATTCCAATCACGTCATAGTTCCTTGACATCACCAGGACCTCCAGTTCTCCCTGCTTGTTTCCAAGGCTTTGTGCATTTGTATATAAGCACTTGAGATAACCTGTTGATCGCCCCTCATTCACAGTATGAGGCAGGAGCCCTCCCCTCACAGACATTCCTGCCTGTGCTTCCTCCCAGTATCCCGCTTTCCCTTCTGGCCTTGGAATCTATGAAATGTATTATGAAAGAATCACATGGGCACTGTGTTTATTAACTATATGCAAGCCTTCTGGAGCATTAAAGATGATTAGAGGACTCACCAACTATTTAAAGGGATAGTACCCTATTTTTAAAAATTACAGCCTGTGTTTTTGAGTGCCCAATTTGAGAAACCTGATTTTTCAGAGGGGCTCAGTACCTGAAGCTTCTGTTGAGGTAAGCAGAATTGAGTGTTCAACATCTCTTGAAATCAGGTTTGTAGTCTCAAGTCGGACACCCAGAAGGATTGGCCACTCTTGACAATTTTGGCCTTAGAATGAATGAGGCAAAAATTATCCAGCCAGGGTATCTATTTTGGCACCTAAATGAAGTGGCCTGCTTTTTTAAGGTGCTGAGCACCTTCAGATGTCTTTGATTCTGCAAATCTACTTGTCGGCACCAGCAGCTCTCCAAGCAACCTTCTATTTGGGACACAGCCTAAACAATTCTGGAGCTGCCAGTTATGGTAAGTAGATTTCTTTTCCACACCCCAGCAAAGAAAACAGGATTGTGCTTCAACAGACTGAGGCTCCACAATGTGTACGAGTCCCAGGTCATAGCCATTTCATCACAGGCGGAGAACAGACCGATGGATTTTTGGACTCATTGACACATGATTCACAAAAAGCAATCCATTAGAAGGGTGTAGACAATTATTTTCTGAGGTATGAAGGGTGCCATGTAGCAGCTCTTCCAACAGATCTCCCTGACTGAGTCAGAAAAGTTTTGCCTTGAGGTGTACAAAGTGTTTGCAAGAAAGAGGTCTGGATAAGGCAAGAGTAGGGGGACTTCATTTTTTCCAAGGAAAATTAGGTTTAATCAGTGACCTTCAAAGGCATATCGTCACGAGGAAAAAAGTGTGTTCTTAATTTGAATTAGCTAACATGAGGTTAAAAGTTTAGTGAAGACAAGGCAATCTCTAGTTTTTACACGCGTTAGCTGGTTAAGTTAAAAACTTTTAGGGAGTCTAGAATCATAGAATATCAGGGTTGGAAGGGACCTCAGGAGGTCATCTAGTCCAACCCCCTGCTCAAAGCAGGACCAATCCCCAGTTAAATCATCCCAGCCAGGGCTTTGTCAAGCCTGACCTTAAAAACTTCTAAGGAAGGAGATTCTACCACCTCCCTAGGTAACGCATTCCAGTGTTTCACCACCCTCCGAGAGAAAAAGTTTTTCCTAATATCCAACCTAAACCTCCCGCACTGCAACTTGAGACCATTACTCCTTGTTCTGTCATCAGCTACCACTGAGAACAGTCCAGATCCATCCTCTTTGGATGTGGGGTTAGTGCTAATGAGCCAATTCAATTAAGGTGGAAGTGGACTATTATCAACAGTTGACAAGAAGAGGTGAATACCAAGGGAGGGAAAATTACTTTTGTAGTGCTAACGAGGTCAATGCAATCAAGGTGGCCCATTTCCAACAGTTGACAAGAAGGTGTGAGTATCAGCACAGGGAAAATTACTTTTTGTTGTGACCCATCCACTCCCAGTCTTTATTCAGGCCTAATTTGATGTTGTCCAGTTTGCAAATTACTTCCAGTTCTGCAGTTTCTCATCCCAGCGCTCTAAAAAACCCACTTCGATGAGGGGCGTAGCTACCAGCACAGGGAGTGCGGCTCCCAGTTCTGGTGCACTGTCTACACTGTCGCTTTACAGCGCTGAAACTTGCTGCACTGGGGGGGGGGTGTGTTTTTTCACACCCCTGAGCGAGAAAGTTGCAGCACTGTAAATTGCCAGTGTAGACAAGCCCTTAGAGGATTCCTTCCTCTCCTTTTCTTTTTATAATGAGAAACAGTGAATGAGCAAATTCTGCTACTTTTGAAATAAATTGTTGTGAAAAAGCAACACATGAATTTCTCAGATGAGGTCTTTGTATTTTAGATATATGAAAGCAGCAAGTGGAGAAAGCACAAATATAAAATCCATTGGAAGAACGAGCAAAAGCTATGAATGACTTGGTAACATTCTGCATCTGAACTGAAACAGAAGAGGGCAGCTTGCCTCCCACCTGCCCCACAGCAACAAGGTAACTCTTCAACAGCAAAAGGTGTAGCACACAGACAACATAATGACAGCTTCTCCCTTCAGTTACATAGCTTCATGCACCACGCTCTTTTCCTGCAATTATCATAGAATCATAGAATATAAGGGTTGGAAGGGACCCCAGAAGGTCATCTAGTCCAACCCCCTGCTCGAAGCAGGACCAATTCCCAGTTAAATCATCCCAGCCAGGGCTTTGTCAAGCCTGACCTTAAAAACCTCTAAGGAAGGAGATTCTACCACCTCCCTAGGTAACGCATTCCAGTGTTTCACCACCCTCTTAGTGAAAAAGTTTTTCCTAATATCCAATCTAAACCTCCCCCACTGCAGCTTGAGACCATTACTCCTCGTTCTGTCATCTGATACCATTGAGAACAGTCTAGAGCCATCCTCTTTGGAACCCCCTTTCAGGTAGTTGAAAGCAGCTATCAAATCCCCCCTCATTCTTCTCTTCTGCAGGCTAAACAATCCCAGCTCCCTCAGCCTCTCCTCATAACTCATGTGTTCCAGACCCCTAATCATTTTTGTTGCCCTTCGCTGGACTCTCTCCAATTTATCCACATCCTTCTTGAAGTGTGGGGCCCAAAACTGGACACAGTACTCCAGATGAGGCCTCACCAATGTCGAATAGAGGGGAACGATCACGTTCCTCGATCTGCTCGCTATGCCCCTACTTATACATCCCAAAATGCCATTGGCCTTCTTGGCAACAAGGGCACACTGCTGACTCATATCCAGCTTCTCGTCCACTGTCACCCCTAGGTCCTTTTCCGCAGAACTGCTGCCTAGCCATTCGGTCCCTAGTCTGTAGCTGTGCATTGGGTTCTTCCGTCCTAAGTGCAGGACCCTGCACTTATCCTTATTGAACCTCATCAGATTTCTTTTGGCCCAATCCTCCAATTTGTCTAGGTCCTTCTGTATCCTATCCCTCCCCTCCAGCGTATCTACCCCTCCTCCCAGTTTAGTATCATCCGCAAATTTGCTGAGAGTGCAATCCACACCATCCTCCAGATCATTTATGAAGATATTGAACAAAACCGGCCCCAGGACCGACCCTTGGGGCACTCCACTTGATACCGGCTGCCAAGTAGACATGGAGCCATTGATAACTACCCGTTGAGCCCGACAATCTAGCCAGCTTTCTACCCACCTTGTAGTGCATTCATCCAGCCCATACTTCTTTAACATACTGGCAAGAATACTGTGGGAGACCGTGTCAAAAGCTTTGCTAAAGTCAAGAAACAATACATCCACTGCTTTCCCTTCATCCACAGAACCAGTAATCTCATCATAGAAGGTGATTAGATTAGTCAGGCATGACCTTCCCTTGGTGAATCCATGCTGGCTGTTCCTGATCACTTTCCTCTCATGCAAGTGCTTCAGGATTGATTCTTTGAGGACCTGCTCCATGATTTTTCCAGGGACTGAAGTGAGGCTGACTGGCCTGTAGTTCCCAGGATCCTCCTTCTTCCCTTTTTTAAAGATTGGCACTACATTAGCCTTTTTCCAGTCATCCGGGACTTCCCCGGTTCACCACGAGTTTTCAAAGATAATGGCCAATGGCTCTGCAATCACAGCCGCCAGTTCCTTCAGCACTCTCGGATGCAACTCGTCCGGCCCCATGGACTTGTGCACGTCCAGCTTTTCTAAATAGTCCCTAACCACCTCTGTCTCCACAGAGGGCTGGCCATCTCTTCCCCATTTTGTGATGCCCAGCGTAGCAGTCTGGGAGCTGACCTTGTTAGTGAAAACAGAGGCAAAAAAAGCATTGAGTACATTAGCTTTTTCCACATCCTCTGTCACTAGTTTGCCTCCCTCATTCAGTAAGGGGCCCACACATTCCTTGGCTTTCTTCTTGTTGCCAACATACCTGAAGAAACCCTTCTTGTTACTCTTGACATCTCTGGCTAGCTGTAGCTCCAGGTGCGATTTGGCCCTCCTGATAACATTCCTACATGCCCGAGCAATATTTTTATACTCTTCCCTGGTCATATGTCCAACCTTCCACTTCTTGTAAGCTTCTTTTTTATGTTTAAGATCCGCTAAGATTTCACCATTAAGCCAAGCTGGTCGCCTGCCATATTTACTATTCTTTCGACTCATTGGGATGGTTTGTCCCTGTAACCTCAACAGGGATTCCTTGAAATACAGCCAGCTCTCCTGGACTCCTTTCCCCTTCAAATTCATTAACCTATACGTGTTTAGTCTTTTGAGAGG